>NC_140943.1:25943170-27318170 GCF_014529385.1 Adiantum capillus-veneris
AGTTCATTCTATGTTTAACCCAAAGTTTGACATTGAAGACCTGTTAGCTCAGCACAGTGAATTCTTGCAGTCCTACAGAGATAAGTTTGAAGTGATGGTGAGGTAGGGAGGGTTTTTCTGCCCACTATGACTCTTGTGCATTTAAATGACTGTGGTGGAAAGGGACAGGGATTGAAGAAGTATAGGGAATTACCACCTTCTTGCCGACATTCAGCCTGCCCTTTGCACCAAAAAGAATGCAAACTCATTCAGGAATCCTTTGGCTTTATGATTTACCTGAACAGTCTGTTTGGATTCCTCATGCAGAATCCTGATGAGGTGTTAGAGGAGCAGGATGCAGCACCAGATGAAGAATGCGAGGAGACAACTCATATACAAGAAGTCAAGGAGGTTGAAGATACAGTCGACCTTGAGGTTGAGGCAATTGAAGTACAAAGAAGTAAGATGCTCTCTGTGAAAATCACAGAAATCAAACTTCCTTTGGATGTCAGTAACTTCACTGAGAAGCATGCTCAGATGATGCTGCCTGCTGTGCCTGACTTTAGGATTGGAGACAGGACCTATATCTTTTTACATGATGTGCAAAGCATCTTTTATTTAAGGGAGGATTTCTCCCTGGCTATTATTTCCAGAGTCTAAGAGGAGAGGAGTGGATTTGTTTCAGAGGATAGTAGTGATGATGAGGCAATGGAAACATCCAGCAATCCAATGGAATGCCTCCGAAGATGCTTTGAGAAAGCTGAAAAATACAAGGAGACACTACCTGATGAAGCCACCTTCCAAGCAATAAGACAAAGCCTAAGACCATCAACAAGTAACAAAGAAGTGGAGGATTGGTTTAACCATTCAGGTCAGGGGTCAACTACATCTGTAGACCTGTGGCAGGAAAACCTCTTTCTGCAGGATGAGAGCTTCATGGTAACTCTGTGTGTGTGTGTGTGTGTGTGTGTGACTTACTACTCTGACATGATATGTGCAGTCTTGGATTGCTGACAAGGATGACTTCCTTCGGCGGCAGACTCGAGAGTATCGTGGAAGGGATGCGGCCCTAGCGCAGTACCTTTCAAAGCTTTGCGAGTCACCGATAGTAGTTTTTCACAATTCCATGTCACAAAAGGGTTCAATAGCAACTTACACATTCAAGACACTATCACGCTTCTTGGGTGGACCCGTGCTGCCCAAAAGTGCAGATAAAGTCATTCTTGTGGACAAAGTGTTTTCTAGAGATTGTTTTGGTTACTGCCCGGGCTATACAGGTGGTCAGGTAGCGTATTACTACACCTACACAGCAATGGCACTAGCTCTTGGTAGACAAAACCTAGATGAACTTTTAGAGTATGGAAAACATCTCATGATTCGTTACAAGGGTGACGTGCCAAAAAACAAAATTGAACCTTCAAAATCTTGATACACATCAAGTAGCAATTGTATAAGATCATGTGTTACATAAATTTTGTACAATGTCATCCACGCAGAGTATCTTTCTCCACTTGTGGTTCACATACACCATTGTCTCTCTCCACCTTCGTTGACTTTCACGAGCTCCGGAGTTGTTGTATGCCATTGATCTTTTAACTTTTTGTTGTTGTAAATGTCTGATGGCTTGTGCTGTTGCTGAATTTGCCAAGACTTCTTTTGCATGCATTCGATGAATGATTCTACGATAGAACCATTCAAATAGTTCTCTCAAACTCTTAGCCTTGATTCGAGAGCCACCATGTCATGTGTGCCTGAAATAAGCATTTCTCGCCATGTAATGAGACTTTTCTATCCCTTGGGTATTCCATATTGCCGGGTTCCCATACTTTTGTATAAAATATGGTAAATGATTGAAGATGATGTGTTGGATATGAAAACAGATTAGTTAGAATGTTTTACACTCACATAGTTGCACATAAAAGAGAATCAAATACACGATAATACCATGTAGTGAGTAATCTGGGTGTCTGTCCATGCTGTCTTGAATGATTTTTTGATCAGAAGGTTGAGACTCTCCTTGAACTTGTTCATATCACCTTGTGACCAGTCATCTTTGTCGCACATCAAAAATAGGATGTCTATTGATCGCCAAACCTCAGCCTTTGCGTTACGAGTAGTTGGTTCTTGGTCTTTGACTGCAATATGTAGCTTTTTCCAGCTTTGATACTCTACCTTGCTAACATAAGATGTGTTATATATTTTTGCATGTTTTGTTAGCTTCGGATCTCTTGTGCCTTGGGGTTTAGATAAAAACCTCCGTGCCTTCACCCCACCGATGGATGGTTTGCATGCGACATCCTTCTTAGCAGTTGATCTCTTTTCATCCCGCTGGATTTTCACATTGCCACCATGAAGCCCCATATCCGACAATACCAATTCTAAGCACTGCAGGGCTACTTGTCGCTCTGCTGAGTTCTTAATCTTCCAAGCAAACCCGATATATAAGTAGACCAATGTCTCCACAATTCTACAAAGGGCATGCATTGTACAGATGTGGACATTCACAAGTGGTATTTTCAAAACCGATCAAAAAGCAGGATCCTCAATGTGACGTGTTGGAGCTTTTCTCCACCACTTTGGGTCCATGACCTTTGCAGGCTCCATGCAGAACAAACACGGTGACTTTGCCATTGCACCCATTCCACAATTATACATGCACTTTAATGTTTTGAGGTCACCTGCAAGATGCCACTGAACTTGAAAGTCTCCCCTTCCATCTAGACGTAGTACCTCTCCCTGGTTAGTCTGTCGATCAATCACCTCCGGAATATTAGTTCGATGGAACACCCAATATAGAATATCATGATCTTCTTTCTTTACCTGCAACACAAAATAAATGAGACTTAAGTAGACGTGAACATTTGAGCTTACCTGAGAATCTCGCTTACCTCAAACGCACCAAGCCACCATATGTTAGATTCTGATTGAACACTAAAATACAAAGGATCATCACTGGGACACTTTGAGAGGGCTCTATTCATTAAAGTAATAGTAACACGCTCTAGCTTTTTCTCTTTAACAAGCTCACACTCATCCAGTTTTAACACAAAATGTAATACCCCTCGTGACTCTTCAAATATGATGTTGTAAAACTCCACCATTCTCTTCCATAACATCTGCAGGTCCATAAAAATATTATTGAACTCATCATATGCCATGTTTGCTCCATGGCCACTGTAAGTTGCTTTAATATGAAAGGGCTGTCCATGATAGTCTCCCTGTGCCTCGTTAAGCTGAAGCCTCTCTTTCCAAACACTTGAGGCTGATGGTAGAAGTTTAGATTTTATACCCTTCTTAACAAAGATGGATGAGATAGACTTTTGGATAGCCGAATATCCTCTTTTGCTTACACCAAGTGAATCAAGTGTGCCTTGTATCTCTTTTGCAGGCACTGAGTTCTCTGAAATAAAGCGGTCCACTACATTTCGTTGTAGGACCTTAAACTTCTTGTCATGTACTATATCTGCTGCCAGGCTTCTACTTATAAGTGGCTTCAATCTCTTTCCTATATTGGCTTTGGGGTCAATGTTTTCCTTGTCAGGATAGATTGAATCTCTACATGAAGACAATGCATAAGTAAATAACAGAAAATTTGCTTCACTAACACTATTTAGGCACATGAAAACAATGCATAACAAGAAAAAACAAAAAGATTACTTAACTAAGACAATGTAGCCAACCAAGAAGCATCACCTTAATGCTCGGATTCTTTTCTTGAGACCTCCAGATGCAACCTGCAATGTTTCAAGATTGCGCAATTTCTTCTTTCGGATACGACCACCCAAGATGGTGTCCTTCATTTGACAACTTCGTACCTTTCCTTTCAGTTCTTGTACCTCTGTTTTGTGTTGCAAAATGGTAACCTGATCTGTAGAATATAAATGTGAAAGGCGAACAATCTCACATTGTTGAGCTTGGAGAATGCCCTTGTAAGTTTCAGCTTCTCTTGTAAGAGATTTTCAATAACCCAGAAGGCCCTTTTCTCTCCATCACCGGCAAAGGTCAATAAGCTTGTAGGATTGACAAACGGTGGAGACGCATTAGTCATTGGATTCTTAGGGTAGAGAGAGCCTCTCATCCAGATATCTATGTGTTTAGCTCCCTAAGCTCTGAGCGTGTCTATGGAAGCGGGAGGTATGTGTGTTTGTTTTACTACGCTTAATCAATGGTTGGTACTCATTGTCCAAATCAATGTGAAGGTGATATTTGGCTCGTTTCTGGGTAACATTTGTGCCATTTGAGGAGTGCGCCATTAGCCAAATGTGCAGGTTTAATGGAAAGTGAATAGCGGTTGCGCCTTCGTCCCTCCATGTTAGCCTCATTCCCTCCATATTGACGAGGTTCATTCAATGCAACTGAAAAGAGGATTATCCCTCAATCACTACGAACGAATGTTCAGAAGAGTAAGGAATCTACTGAAAGTACACTTTTTGAACTTTTACTATGAAAGACCCAGCTCTATTATTTGCCATTTTTTCTAGAGAGAGAGTGCAAAAAATACATTTTCTTAGAAGGCCCTCCAAATGACCTCCGAAATTCCCTAATGTGCTCAATGGGCTTAAGTACATTGCTTGCAGATGTGGGACCAAAATGTCTTCTAGGTAAAAATCGTGAAGATGCCCTTCAAACGAAGGTGGGGATATAGTAGTGCCAGATGGATTAAGTAAACCCTTATGTGGTGTGTCATCAATAAACAAAGTGTTGAAAGCATCATAAGGTACATTGATCTGCTCAAAGGGCTTGTAGAAAAGTGTCACATTAGGTTTAGTTGGGTGGAAATGTCCCGCAATGGTATTACAATTTCTTTGACTATACACAAAATAAAAAGCCGATCGCTGAATTTCAGCCAAATTACAAACTATGGAAACAAGGGGATTAAGGTTATGGGCCTGCATTGAAGACCAAATAGCCACCCTAAACCTTGGAATCAAAAAATTCAAAAATTCCTTTGTGCCTGGTCGAATTAATACTCTGACATTTTCCAAGCGGAAACTACGTAAATCGGAGAACTCTGTAGGTACACTGTACGACTATCGTAGGAGTAGCAATCCATTGAGATCCAAGATAGTCAGTCTCTGCAATCATAGTGTGCATACATATAAGTAGTTAGGAACAAAAAAGCATTTATTATTTAAGTACAATGGATATTACCGGAATAACCATATCTACTTGAAGCAAGAGTCCATACTGGTCATTTCTAATGTTGACATTCTGTTGTTGAGTGTCGATGTTTCCTTGTGTATTGCCAAGGGTATCCACCTCTTGTGCTTGTGTAGTACATGACTCTTGTGTTTCCATGGCCGAATGGTTAACCTGTTTTGTGGTCTCTTCCTGGCCTTGATTTGCAATATTAGCCTCCTCCCCTAAGCACTCCCTTATTCTCCTCTGCTTCGCCTAGAACCTCTGCGTTGCATACTTCGTCTCCGAGGAGCATTTTACATCTGTATTTTCAGGGGCTTGGTCTACTTCACATTGCTCAACCCCAACTTTGGATTCAACCACTCCAACTGCACAGTTTACCGGTGTCTTTTCCTCTAATATGGGGTCAATTTGAGGAATTTGGTTTAAGGTGTTGGAAACTGGCCTGACTACCTCTTTAGCAGTCATTGTTAAAGCTATAATATGGTCTTCGACAAAACTGTCCTCTGCATCTAAAATTCTTGGGGTTGAAAGAGATAGTAGATGTTGAATCATTGAAGCACGGTACCTTTGTAAATATTCTAATGTATAATTTTCCAGAGCGTTCAGCAAAATAAGGTTAACTTGTGGTCAATGCTTTAATTAATAATAGCACTAATGTTGGTTACAAGGAAATACCTTTGACATAAATGGCTGAAGAGCAAAAAAACTCTGGAGTATATACTCTGCATGGAGATGAGATCTCCAACCCCAAGAATTTGGATCTGTCTGATTAGGCACTTTGACATCTTTAAAGGTGGAGTTGTACAGTTCATGATTTCCACAAAGTTTTCCATAGACATGAAGTAATATTTTTATACATCTGTAAACAGTGAAGGTTATTTATTATTAACAATATTCAGGTCATCAACCATTCCCCAAATAAACACTACAGGTTTTATCAACACTTACACTCTTATCTCTGAATGTGTTGCTTGTATGGAGTTGATAGTCCATACCACTTGTTTGTCCAATTCTATACCATTAGAAAATTTCGTAGGTCATTTGGAGGGCCTTGTAAGAAATTGTATTTCTCTCTCTAGAAACTTTTTATAAAATGCACTTGCACCTTGTGAGTACGTCCAAAAGGACAACCCGAAACTCTAAAAAGTAGATTTATATTCCCAATCGTCCTTGAAAACGAACACTTTTTTATTTAATGCGAGCGTCTTTTTCAGGAGGCAGGTGCGGCGCATTCAATGCAGCTTACGTCATCACTAAAAGTTGAAAAGTCACAAACTGTCAAAATATGATAGATTTTGAGGCTTTTGACACCACCAATGCGTCCGGAACGCCAAAATACCCTAAAAACGAATGTCTACTCGCCTCATTCCGACAACCAGAGAGGGAAAAAATGTCAAAAAACCCCAAAAAATGGGCTTTTTACTTAAGGCGCGCGAGGAGACATTTCTAAATTCTAGAATGCCCCTCTGCGCGCCGTTAGTACAAAGCTCCTTTTAGTGATTTTTGGACACTTATCTTTCCAGAAAGCCCCTTTTTAGAGGTTTTTGGACATTTCCCTCTCAAAAAGCTCCCTAAAAAGAGGAAAAATTGGCTTTTTACTAACGGCGCGCGAGGAGGCATTCCAAAATTCTAGAATGCCCCTCTACGCGTCGTTAGTACAAAGCTCCTTTTAGTGATTTTTGGACACTTATCTTTCAAGAAATCCCCTTTTTAGAGGTTTTTGGACATTTTCCTCTCAAAAAGCTCCCTAAAAAGAGAAAAAAGGGGATTTTTACTAACGGCGCGCGAGGAGGCATTACAAAATTTTGGAATGGCCCCTCGCACGCCGTTAGTAAAATGTTCCTTTAGGGCTTTTTGACATTTTTTTGCCTCTTTGGATGTTTGAGCGAGGCAATTGGACATTCATTTCTAGGAGATATGTGCGTTCCGGACGCATTGACAATATCAAAAGTTTCAAAATCTTCCACCACTTGATAGTTTTGTGACTTTTTGAGTTCTAGTGATGACGTAGCCCGTATCAAATGCACCGCATCTACCTTCTAAAAAAGGTGCTCGCATTAAATGAAAGAGAGTGCTCGTCTTCAAGGACCACTAGATTATTAAATGAGGAGAGGGACACCTTTTATATTTTTGTTAATATCAATCTATTTTTCTACGTAACGTAGGGTCTTCTCTCATTGGAGGACCTTATTTTCCTCTCTCTTCCAAAAGGCCCTCCAAAAGACCTCCGAAATCTCCTAATGATACAAGGCTCCAATGATTTGCTGATTCGTATGGAAACACCACTGTTGTCACTTGGAGCATTGGACAGTGTATAAACCATGTCTCCAATGTGCCATGTGGGGTGTTCTTTATTCGGAGTGGCACAGATATTTGTGGATCTAAAATATAAATTTCATTTTGGGTTTCTTGAGGGAGCTGGCTCTTTATTAAGCTACAATCACAAACAAGGATTTAATTAGAGGCCAAGTACCAACAAAGAAAGATCTTAAAGTTCGAGATGAGCACTTACTTTAGGCATACATAAACAATAGAGTCGCTAAATTGTGCATTTGGATCTTTCAATATCCCAATATCGACATTGTCCAGTGCTAATTGCCTACTGCCATCAGCAAGTGGAATTCTTGCTAACAGTCCCTTTGTCATGGAGTGTAATACATCATTGTTTCTTTCATTTAGCTCTGTGGTAACTTGTCCATAAGTTCTCCTCTGGGCCTCTTCATCAGCTGCTACAGCACAGACTGTATACTCTTTAACTTCTCTGCTTTAGAGTACTGCCGTCTTTCTTCTTGCTTAGCTCTGGCTCTTGTGTTCACCTCATGAGTAACCTCATGAATCTTAACCCATTGAGCTCGGCGGCCTGGTGGTATTAGCAGTATATCTTTCATTTTGGGATCAATAAACTCATTAGGGATAAGGAGCTTATCGTATCTCCAACGCACTCTCTTAAGAGTCTCACTGTCCTTGTCCATTATTGTCAAACGGTGAGCATGAGCAGCAACAATAGTAATATCATTAATTTACTCCAAAAGAAAATCTTCTACTGCTTCTTGAAGACACAACAGGGGCAACTGCCTTCCACCTCATTGTACCAACACATGCTTCCTCACAGATTTTTCTCACTGCTCTTTGAAAAGGAAGTTTAGGGACACACAGCTCAACACATTTCTGAGCTTTCATGATCTCCCTAAATAAACCCATGTTTCTTTGAATATTCTTCATTCTTGGGCCCTTCAATATCTTCATTGGTTTACCCGAAGTTTTCTTCTTACTAGCATACCTTCCACATGCTTTCTTTGCAAGCCCTGGTCCTTTCCCTGCCTTCCTTGTTGTTGCCTTGGTTCTAGCCATTACACTGAAAGAGAAAAATGCAAAGAATCTCTCTCTCTCTCTCTCTCTCTCTCTCTCTCTCTCTCTCTCTCTCTCTCTCTCTCTCTCTCTAATCCCTATCTCTCTCTCTCTCCCCCCCTTTTTCTGGGATCACGACACTCGAGCTCAGATTCGACATGGGCTAATAGCCTACTACGTGTCGTGATCCACAAGGGGAATTCTCTCTCTCTCTCTCTCTCTCTCTCTCTCTCTCTCTCTCTCTCTCTCTCTCTCTCTCTCTCTCCCTTTTTTTGTGGATCACGGTGCGCGGGTTTGTCTTTAAAGCCAGGCTTCTAGCTGTCCGCACGTCATGATCCACACGAGGATCGAGAAAAAATTGTAGGATACTCTCTCTTTGTGTGTGTGTGTGTGTGTGTATGGATCACGGCGCGCGTACACAAATGCAAGCAAAGAGAACACTCTACAGCATGCCGTGATCCACTTTATGAAATCCATCTCTTTATATTTCTCTTTCTCTGCCCCTTCTTCTTTCAACCCAAGCAAAATTTTGAAAAATACTATCTCTAACACTCTCTCCATCGATCTCTCTTAGTCTTTAGCTTCCAAACCTAACAGACTATCAACAAATATAGCTCTGTGTGTGTGTGTGTGTTTTTATCTCTTTTTTGCTCTTCATCTACAAAAATCACTATGGAAATACCTTTCTATGAGGAATTCAAATGGACGCAAACGCGTGTAGGAGCCTTGCGACTTGGTTGCAGAGGATATCTTAGCTGTAAGTGTCTCTCTGTCTCTT
This sequence comes from Adiantum capillus-veneris, assembly GCF_014529385.1. Taxonomy (NCBI): domain Eukaryota; kingdom Viridiplantae; phylum Streptophyta; class Polypodiopsida; order Polypodiales; family Pteridaceae; genus Adiantum; species Adiantum capillus-veneris. The sequence continues at coordinate 25,952,418 of NC_140943.1, forward strand.
TCTATCGCTCGCAGAGGTCGACTTTTCAGTTAGCTATCTCCTTCTCCTTCTCGCAGAGGTCGTCTATGCAGGCTTTTTCTCTCTCTCCCTCTCTCTCTTTGTATTTCACTATATCTCTCTCACTCTCTCTCTCTCTCTCTCTCTCTCTTATCATGAAATCAAGTGCGCATTTGTTACTATAAATGTACACGTTTTTTCGGGTGGTTAAAAATCACTTTTTTGGTTGTACCGCCCATTAAATGCATGTCCTTGTAACACGCGTTAAATACATGCGGCTTGCATCTAAAAAAACGCAACGATAATATCTATTATTGCATGAAAAGGGGGGAGAGAGAGAGAGAGAGAGAGAGAGAGAGAGAGAGAGAGAGAGAGAGAGAGAGAGATAGAGAGAAGGAGGGAGAGAAAGAGAGATTAACTGGTGTGCACAAGCTAATTACAGACCTCGAAAGAGACGGATATAAAGCCTTGAGAGACAGAGAGAGAAAGTGAGGAAGGGGAAAAGAGACACCTAAGAAGGCCTCTGCCTCCTTCAAGGTGAAGAAATCAGAAGCTTGAAGACTCCAAACTACATTCCCAGTCCAAAACCTCTACTCCAACAACAATGTCTAGTCCTGGCAAAGGTAAAGCAAATCCCTTCAGCTATACTATGTCCTTTCTTTAGTTGTGTTCTGTAAGTGTGCTTCAAAATGTAAAAGATCATTTGACCTTTTAAATTTCATAATTGGATCACGGCGCGCCAGTTACGTTTATAAAGATGAGTTTACATACTCCGCGCGCCATTATCCTCTTCTAATATTTACAAAGGGATTTTATGTATTACTATATTGTAGGTATTTCAATTTATCAAAGCGTGCAAAGTGGATCACGGCGCGCTAGCAGTGTTTTTAACGTTAATTTACATATTCCGCGCGCCGTGATCCTCTTTTGACTTTGTACATAGCAATCTTCTGAAAGTACAATTGCTTTGATGTATTTGTAGCTATTCTATTTTCTGAAAGCCGACCAAGTGGATCACGGCGCGCCTATAGTTCTATGGATATTTGTTTCTGTACTCTTCGCGCCGTGATCCACTTGTATGGCTTTTACTCCTCACATATATAACCCAGTTTTGCTTATTTTTGCATTTAATCCATAATAATCATCTTATTTTATTGACTACATGATTAGTTGGTAACAATTGTGAGATACCTAATTATAGTTTGTTCAAAACTTATTTGATCATTTGGTGCTCTTCTTTTTGTATATACTCATTGAAACTTATATTTGTGATTATGGATTAAATGGAAAGTTTAAGATCACATAGGAGGAAGAGGCAGAAAATTGATCCCGAGCGCAATGTTGGCCAAGCAAACTTTCCAAGAAGACTGCTGGAGTTGTTAAAAACATCAATGCAGAGGAATGTAGACCACAGAACCCATTGATATAACTATTGCAGAGCCTGTCAGTAGTTTTGAGGAGCCAGCTGTAGGTTTGGAGGAGCTTGATACTGACCCATCTGTAGAATTGGAGTCCCCTTCTACTCCAAAATTTAATGTACCCAATTCACTTAAGAGAAGTGGATTTTTCAACACCTACTTTGCAGATTGCCCAATGTATTGCAACAATCCAAAAGAAAAAAGAGACAATTATTTATGAAGACCCTACAATGATTGATGAAAGGCTTTTAGATTTTACAGTTACTTCTAGGGCTGGTGATAAGTTTGATTTGGTCTCCTCATGTTTAATGCTCCATTTAATCTTGATGTGTTCATAGCTGAACAGAGTGAACACTTGAAGCTGGAACGAGAGAAGTTTGATCTTCACACTTAAGAGGGTAGGGTTATTGTTGGTGAAATGCTGGTAGTCCATTTAAAGGAATATGATCCCAAAAGACAGTCTTACAAGAAGTATAATCAGCTGCCTCTTATGTACAGGCCCCATTGGTGCAACTTACATGATCGGGAGTGCAAGCTGATTCAAGAGTCCTTTGGATTTCTAATATTTTTAAATGGATTATTTACAAATCTTATGAAAGATCCTAAGGAGGTCATGGAGGAACAAGATTTACCAACAGATGAAAAAGAGGAAAAGAATGAGGAATATATTGAAGTGACAGAGATAGAGGAATCCATTGATCTTGAAGAAGAAGCAAAAGAGGTGAAACGAAGCAATCTTCTCTCAGTGAAAACCTCAGATATCAAGCTACCTCTAGATGTGTCAGGTTTCAATGAGCGGCAAGCCACCTTAATGCTACCGGGAGTTCCAGAGTTTAAATTTGGAGATAGGTCCTACATTTTCCTCCATGATATACAAAGTATTTTTTGTTTGCGGGAGGACTTTACATTGCCCACTATTTCCAAGTATCAAGAGGAGAGGAATGGATTTGTTTCAGATGACAGTAGTGATGATGAGGCAATGGAGATCTCCAGTAACCCACTGGACTGTCTTAAACTCTGCTTTGAAAAGGCATAAAAGTATAAAGAAACCCTTCCTGTTGAAGCCACCTTTCAAAAGCTATTCAAAATAATCTTAAGCCATCAACTAGTAAATAGGATATGGAGGATTGGTTTAAGCGCCCAGCGCAGGAGTCAACCGGATCAGTTAACCTATGGAAGGATGAGCTTTTTTTGCAAGATGAGAGTTTAATGGTATAAATTCCTCCCCCCCCCCCCCCCCCCAATCTCTGTCTGTCTCTCTCTCTCTCTCACGTACACAAACACTTCTTTTGTTTACAATCATGGATTGCTGAAAAGGACGACTTTCTTCGTCGTTGAAGAAGAGAGTTCCGTGGTAGGGATGCAGATCTAGGACAATATCTTCCTAGTTGATGCGAGGCACCCATCCTAATATTCCACAACGGAATGTCATAAGAGGGGAATACTGTAACCTATGCTTTCAAGACATTATCTCGCTTCTTAGGTGGTCCAAAGCTGCCACAAAATACTGACAAAATAATCCTCGTCAACAAGGTTTTTGGGAGAGAATGTTTTGGTTACTCGCTAGGATATACCGGGGGCCGTGCAACATATTACTACACATACATAGCAATGGCATTATCTTTAGGGAAAGAAAACCCTATTGAACTCTTTAAGTATGGCAAACATTTAATGATCAGATACAATGGCGAGGTTCCAAATGATATTTGCAAATCATCAAAATGTTGAAATAGTTGTGGTACATATTGAATTTAATTCTACAGGAATTTGGGGTACATCGATCGTCTAAACTCTAACTCTTGTTCCATCGATGATTGGAAAATTGCATTGTCTCTCTCCACCTGATTTTAATTTCAAGAGCACTTGAGTTGTTGAATGCGTCTACTTGCTTTCTTTTCTGAATTTGCAAATTTCTGATTGCTTGTACGGTTGTTGGAGAGGCCAATACTTGATTTTGTTGCATGCGATGAATGATTTTGCGATAAAACCACTGAAATAACTCCTTTAGACTGTTTGCCTTATTTTGAGAGCCTCCATGTTGTGTGTGTCTGAAGTAGGCATTTCTAGCCATGTAATGAGACTTCTCCAGGCCCTGGGTGTTCCATATACCTGGATTCCCATACTTTTGGATGAAGTATGGAAAATGATTAAAAATAATGTGCTGCAAAAGAAGAAATTTATTTAGAAATTTAAACACATACTTAGTACTAAGACTATATGAGGCGCTTTGAATTTACCATGTAATGAGTGATTTGAGTGTCAGTCCATGCTGTCTTGAAGGATTTTTTCAGTAGCTGAAGGTTCTGTTTAAACTTATTGAGATTATCCTGCGACCAATCATCATTATCACACATTTGAAATAATATGTCAATGGAACGCCACACATCACCCTTTGCATTGCGAGTTGTTGGCTCTTGGTCTCTCACTGCTAAATGAAGTTTTTTCCAGTGCATATACTCAACTTTGCTAATGTAGGTAGAGTGATATACTCTTCCTCGCTTTGCTAGCTTCACATCTTTCATACCTTGAGGTTTAGATAGAAAACGGCGTGCCTTGACTCCACCTATGGATGGTTTGCTGGGTATATCTTTCTCATTGGTTGACCTTTTTTAATCCCGCTGTATTTTCACATTGCCCCCATGTAGATCAATTAATGTCTGACAAAACTAGTTCCAAAGCCTCTAGAGCGACTTGTCGTTCAGATGACTTTTTGATTTTCCAAGCAAACCCAATGTACAGATATACCAACTACTCTAAAATTTGGCAGAGAGCTTGCATTGTACAAATATGGACATTAACAAGTGGTATATTTAGAACTGGTCGGAAGTTAGAGTCTTGATTGTGACGAGTAGGAGCCTTTCGCCACCACTTTGGATCCATCACTTTTTCAGGTTCCATGCAATACAAGCATGGAGACTTTGCCATGGCACCCATTCCACAATTATACATACACTTCAGTGTTTTGAGGTCACTTGCAAGATGCCATTGAACTTGAAAGTCTCCTCTCCCATCTACAGCCAATACCTCTCCTCGATTGAATTGCCTATCAATGATATTTGGAATAGGGGTTTGATGGAACACCCAAAATAAAATTTCATGGTTTACCTGCAAGATCAATTCTCATGAGATACAAAAAATTAAATCTAAAATTTAGGTACAATAGAGGGCTTGCTAGAGCTGCAAAATTGGAGATAACTGGATTAACTGAAATGTACCAAGCCACCATATGTTTGTTGCTGATTGAACACTGAAGTATGAAGAGTCATCAGTGGGACATTTGGAAAGGGCCCTATTCATTAATGTGATTGTAACTCGCTCTAGCTTCTTCTTTTTAAGAATCTCACACTCATCTAGCTTCAAAACAAAATGTAGAATGCCACCTGTCTCTTCGAATGTGATATTGTAGAACTCTACCATTCTAGTTTGCAGCAAAGTGAGGTCCATGAAGATATTGTTGTACTCATCATAAGTGACAGTAGTTCCCTGTGAGCTATAAATATCTTGAATATGAAATGGACATCCAATGAAGTCTGTCTGTTCATTATTGAGCTATAGTCTTTCCTTCCAAACACTTGCAGCTGTTGGTAAAAGCTTAGACTTTATTCCCTTCTGCACAAACATTGAAGAGATAGACTATTGAATAGCTGAGTAACCTCTTTTACTAACTCCAAGGGAGTCCAATGTACCCTATATATGCTTGGCAGGCACTCCATTCTTTGAAATGAATCTGTCAACGACATCTCGTTGTAAAATCTTAACTTTTTGTCATGCATGATATCCTTTGCAAGACCACTAGTTATCAATGGCTTTAAGTGCTTTCCTACATTGGCCTTCGGGTCTATGTTTTCTTTGTCTAGATAGATGGAATCTATACAAAGAAAGCATAACTAACATAAACAAAAACTTAGATTAATTTATATTAATTAGACAGTTTATAATGTCACCTCAATGCTTGGATTCTTTTCTTAAGGCTGCCAGAGTCTACCTTCAACGTTTCAAGATTCCGTAGTTTTTCCTTTCGCACACGAGTGCCTAACATTGTCTCTTTATTTTGTAATGACCGTACCTTTGCTCGCAAGACCTGTGATTCTTATGTGCACTACATTAAAGTCTCTTGGTCCTCATGATGAAAGTTTGAAAGTCTTTGAATCTCATTTGCTTGGTGCTTCACCATGTCTTTATGAGTTTCTGATTTTTTGTTCAGAGTTTTACAATAGCCAAGCAATCCATTCTCTCCATTACCTGCAAATCTCAATAAGTTAGTGGGATTTGAAAATGATGGGAAAGCATTTGTCATGGGATTCAATGGATAGAGTGAGCCTTTTGTCCAAATATCTAAGTGTTTTGCTCCCTCTGCTGTGAGTCTCTCTGTCATGAGCGGTGTCACTTTGATGTTAATTTTGCTTCGCTTACATAGTGGCGTATATTGGGGATCCAGGTCAATGTGTAGATGATATAAGGTTTTCTTAAGGAGGACATTTGTCGGGGTGGAAGAAGAAGCCATGTGTGCAACAGGGCAAGAAAGGGAGGATTTCTTTAAGGTCACTGCACAAACAGTGCGAGAGTAAGGAGAGAGCAAGTTTGGAAGGATATTTCCTTTACTCATACATTCCATGTACATCCCTCCAATTTTAGGACGTTCACTAAATGCAACTGAAAACGATTTATTCTTCAATCATCACGACCGTTATGACACTGTGGCAAGAATCTACTTGCAAGTACACTTTTCGAATGGTTATTCCAACTTTACATTTGCTTTTACCACACCTATTTTCTAGAGAGAGAAATTCAAAATTTTATATTTCTTAGAAGGCCCTCCAAATGACCTCCGAAATTTCCTAATGGGGGGGCTGGGGGGATACCATGATTTGTTGGGGGTAAAAACAATCTTTTGCATTGAGGACGAAAACGAGGGGGCGGGGGGGGGGGAAGGCACTAGGATACCATGATTTGTTGGGGATAAAAATAATCTTTTCAGAGTTGGGGTTTGTGGCTGAAAGTTTAGTGTTTTTAATTGCTCATTTTAAGTAAACCTGGATGTGAATTGGTGATCCTTTCATCACAAACTCACTTCCAAAAATAAAATAAAAATTCCAAGCACAATAGGAGAGAAGGTTTGTGATTGTTTGGTCATGAATGCTCCCACACTTTGAACCATATTTAGGAAAAGGATTGATGATTTTCCATAAGAACTTTTTTGCAAAGTGTTTGTGATTCTCAACACAACTCTCACAGCCAAAATTTTTCACACATTCGCAGCTAAATGGCACAATTTCGAGACATTCTTGCTGAACACCCGATGGGAAAACTGCTAGGATGGGAGTTTGTGGATTGATCTACGCAGTTTCATAGTTATGGCTGAGAATCTAGAGACACATGGGATGCACTTTGATCTTGCGGTCATCCAAATGTCTCAAGAATTTCACATGTATGTGCAAGAACAAGAAGTGGTGAAAGAAGCCAAATTTCAACCACCAAAGCACTGCAATCCATTGTGAAGAAAATTAACTAGTTGAATGGCAAGGACATCACAAAGTATCTACAAGATTACTCAAAGGAAATGGAATTAAATTGAGTGTCTAAGGAAGACATGGTCCAAAATTTTGGGCTAGTTTATGTCCCGAAGATCAGAGACCATATTAGGGCAAATCAAAATTCTCATGGAAGAAACTGGGAGGAATTAAAGCTTGCTCTAAAATAAGACTACTTTATGGAGCACTCTGAAAGGGTGACCAAAAGAAATTTCTTAGACTGGGTGGCAAAGCCTAAAGAAGGGATTTTTGCTACAGAGCTACTTAGAGAGTTTGAGAGACGCTATGCTCAACTATCACAAACTGAACAAGCTTCCTTGGATAGGGAGAAGGTAGAACTCTTCCTACAGGTAGTGGGCAAAGAAATCAAAGAAAAATTAGAGCTTCTCTTGGAAGACAAAGATACATATCAAGGTTTGAAGAAGGAGTTGAATGATGTACAACATGTAGTCTGCCTACTAGCAAAAAGGCAACACAAAAGATACAAGATGGTGGTGAACAACGATACTCTAGTTTCTGCTATTTCTGAAAGCAAGCAAAAAACTTTATAGTAGTTTCTAAGGATGATGGATCTATGCTTGAAGAACTTATGAGGGGTATACGTGAGCTGAAATTAAAGATAGCAAGGCTTGAAGAAAAAGGGAAAACATTTGGACATTTGTTAAGTCAAAGACCTCAAAACAGAGGGGGGTTTGTAAACAAGTGCATATGGTGTGATAGCACAGACCATCCAAGCAAGGATTGGGAAAGCTTCAAAAACGCCATCTTGTCTTCTTCAAAGAGGGAAAGATACATCTTAGTGAAACAGGAGAGCCCTTGGCAACCAACTTTGGCAAAGGAGGGATGAAAAAGCTATTTGAGAACATGGCAACTAGTCATGCCATCTCGATGGTTAAAGTAACAAGATTTGAAGATTGGTAAGGTCATGCTCAAAGGATGAACATTTCTTGAAGATGTGAATGAGGACGGTGAAGATGTATGGCCAATCTGTGATAGAGTTAGCTACAAAGGGAAAGTTAACTAAATAAATATTGCACAAAGTTGGAGATTGTATCAAACTTGAGACACGGTGGAATGAGCGTGTAGATGCCTTGTTGGTGCATGCCTATATTTCAAAGTGTTGAACCAACAAGTCACTTGTTGAAGAAAAATGCAAGAGAGAAAATGGGGATGAAGGTCCATCAAAGAGCATTATTAGAGGTGGAGGAAGAAAGGATTCATGTCCCTCTCAAGAACCCTTATTATCAAGGGAATTCCCATCAAAAGGAGTATCAATGAGGGATGCCACACCAAAGGAAAAGTAAGATAAAGAAAAAGGTAAAGAAAAAATCCCATCACACAAGCTACAATCAAATATTGAAGCTGCTACAAATTAAAGAAGGTTTTAGAGAAAAGGATCTTAAACAACAAGGTGGATTTTACATTGGGAGAAGTCCTTCGCATTGTAGAGAGAGAGAGTTCCACGAGGAAATCATCGACGTTATAAGAAAAAAAAAACAAGCTTAACAGAGCCTATCCAATCAACGGGTGAAGGGAGTGCTTCAAAGACGCATCACTATGAAAATTTGTAAGTGTTTACCGCGTTTTGTGGAGAGAAGGTCTAAACTCAATTGGAGAAGGAAGAGAGAGGAGGGAGGGCAGGGGGGTTTTTAATTAAAAATATTATCGTGAGTTTTTCACCGTTTACTACCACGTTTATTACCTCAACTTTTACCGCTTATATTATCGTGTTTATTTTTGACAAAAAAATTTAGTACCTAAACTTTCAAATTCTGGCTTAAACATCCCTCCCCCCTTCCATCCCTTCAAATTTTGATGTTTCCCTCCTCTCAATAAGAAGTACAAAATATTGTATGAAATTGTCAAATTTAAAAAGAAAAGAGAGAGAGAGAGAGAGAGAGAGAGAGAGAGAGAGAGAGAGAGAGAGGGTTGGAGGGAGGTGATAATAAGATAACACTTCGTTACAGCTATAATAGTCACTGTCATTTGATTAACATAATTTAGCATGTTCACAAAACTAGAAAGAGAAAGAGGGGGAAGAGATAGATGAATGGATTACACGACCAAAAAACTTCACAACTGCAAAATGTTTATGAATCATCTTCCAAAAGATCCCTACCTGAGGCATCATCCAATTCTAAGCCCATGGCTCCTAAATAATTAAAGAGAGAAGCGGAATTGTCGTTTGTGGATGCATTGGCTTCATCATCTTCGAATTTGTGATCCTCCATATAATCATCTTCATCATCATGACAATCATCCTTGCTAAGACTTTCCGCCGAGACGGACTTGATTCATTGACCTCCCTCTTCTCTATCTCCACCTCATCCAAAGTCGGAGGTGGAAGTGGGTCGAAGATGGTCTCCACTTCATTAGTGGAAAAAATGGTTCTCCCCTGAGGTGTCACGGGAATTACAGACCAAAGTTTTGGTTGGTCGATTGCTGAGATATAAATGACCTATAAAAGAGAAGCTTAAAGTGGGTAACCTTGGAATAATTAATGCTACAAGCAAATAAGAATAAAAAAGATACATGCCACTTACCTGCTCACAATTGCGCGGTAAAACTAAATTGTCATACCTCCCTGTGTGATGCACACTCCACCATGTAGAGGCCATTCTCATGTCGTCTAGACATATTTTAAAACCACTTGTACTCAAAGATGAAGGTATGAAAGGTTCTAAAATTAACCTTTAGTATCTTTTCAATAGTTCCACACTACTTGGATTCATCACTGTCTGTGTCAAAGTTGCCCATGATGGCACAATCCATGGTGGTTCTACGCTCGTCAACGTGGTGCGTACAAAAGTGACGACCCTTTGACCACATAGAGTTAAAGGAAAGGCACTACAAAAGAGGAAAATATATTTTATCAAATACAAGTTAAAGATAACAAAAAATAAAATAACAATATGGTTTAGGTATATGAGTACTCTACCTTTGGTACGCAACCTTGTGCATACTCCCATTCTTTGTTGCTGATGTCTTCTCCGTGTGCTTTTGCTTTGGTCATTCTCTCGTGAATCCACTTCGCACTAATGAGATCTGGGAAACATGCAAGGTGTCTAGGCACTGGGGTGCCCTCCTTCCTCCATGTGCTTGTTTCCATGCTTCTCTCTCTTGCAAACGCCTTGCCTTTGCTACTATCCACAAGTCCTCCAACTTGGTCATAATCTTCACATTGAAAATACAAAAGTTATTGACCACTCGGGATAGATTCATATCCATGTTAAGTAGTTTTCCCTTTTTACCTGGCAATTGTGAAGTCATCCTTGCATCTTCCTCGTCTGACCACATGTGAGGCATTGAAGGATAAACTTGTGCTAAATACTCTGATATGTAAACAAATGCCTCTTGCACCATCCACACTTCGGCAATACATGCCTCTGTTTGAGATCATAGCCGCACAAAATATTTGAGAGTCTTTAAAAACCTCTCTAAGAAGAACATCCATCGTGTGTGCACTACTCCACATATAGCGATCTCCTCCACTATGTGAACCAAGAGGTGAATTTGACTAAGAAGGCCCAATCGAGGAAATGCATCCTCAATGGCACACATAGTTTTTGTTGCAAGTGTTAGAACAGTAGGGATAGCATCTATTTCAATTTCTCTGGAGCTCACAAATCTGCAAGAAAAGACACAAAGATACATCAAGTGATTGCTTGAAATTATCGTGTATATAAGAAAGGTGTAGTTGAGTGGAGTCTTGTGGTGTACCTTACTAGCTCTCCAAGTTTGAAAATAACATCCCTTACTTTCTTGTCCTGACATATACACATACTCACTGGAAGAATGAACTACAATGTAAAATAGGGGAAGGGAAAGTGAGAGAAAGTCACACACACAAACTATAGATAGAATAGGGATAAGGACTCATGGGATCTCAACCCGTAGAATCAAACGCTTCCACCCTTCTTCGCTTTTGTGAAAGCTCCCTTTAGCAACCTCATGTATCTTGTTGGTGTGCCAATAGAAGCAATGGTACCCTTCAATTTGTCTAATTCTTCTTTGACTAGCATCCATGGAGCTTTAGGAAGCACAATATTTCCATTGGGGGCACAACATGGAGTAGCAGAGGTGGGGAGACGTTTCAAAAGCCTGATTCACCCTCGCACCCAAAGAGTCCTTCTTGCCAATAATGTGGTCCCATAGTGCTTGGGCTACATTCTTTAATATGTGCATGGGATCCAAGAGTTGTTGTATTTTTAATTCCTTCCAATTTGGAAGCTTTAAAGATATGGAATACCTTGGCATACCTTTTGGTGGAGGACACGGAGCTGGATTGTTGTTGTGGTGCTCTTCCCAAATGGCTGCCCAATCTGTCATCGTGAGCTTCAGAGGGGTCTTTCATTTGCTGGAGCCTTCTGCTTGCTATGCTCTTGGGGTAAGAAACGATGGTTGTTTGGATAGATTACCTTGCACAAGGCATCGGGCCTCTCTGTCACCAACGATGGCTCGCAAGGAGGACATGCGTGGGGGGGTGTGCCCCGATGTGGACAACCCTGCATACATATCATATTGTTAGAGAGATGAGTGAACTAAAGGGAGAGAGAGAGAGAGAGGAAAAGGGGCAATACAAGAGGTCACTTGAATTCCGGCGCCACATTACCGGCGTCACTGTCGGGCGCCGGTATATGTGTGTATTTATGGATGGAGCAAAGGGTTTTTTTTAAAATTGCATTTTCAAATTTTCGACGCCTCTTCCGGCACGTCTTCCGACGGAAGCGCGAATGCGCATTCCGACGCCCCTTCCGATGACTAATCCGACGCCTGTACCGTCGGTACTTGCAAAAACCGAAACCGCGGGCTTTCTCTGTGCATTTCTCCTAATTCTTGCACCATATATCTAGCTCTCCTCTTCACCATCTCTCATAGATCTGCTGCGATACACGCCGTTGAAGGTGCTAATCTTGCTTGTGGGTTAGCGTATAACACTAAGGTAAGATTGTTTTCATGTTTACTTGTAGATTTAGGGTTTAGGGTTTAACTTTTTGTTTGTGTGTGCACTTTTGCAGGTTCAAGGACTTTTACAACAACGTTCATTGCACAAATAGGAGGAATGTGAGTGCTCAAACCTTTAAATATTGCCTATTAAGTTTATTTAAATTACTTTGTATATTAAGAAAAGAAAATTTCATGCTTTAAACTTTCAATGCTTTAAAATAAATTAAGATTTGTTATGTGAAATTTTATTTTAAATTATGAAAAAATTTGTTTAAGTTTATGAAAAAATCTTGTTTTGAAGAAAGTTTTAATTGAATTATGTCGTTTTTCAAATTATGTAGTTGATGGGATTTATATTTTAGGTTAACTTTAGGTTATAAGTTAAGTTAGATTAAGTTAGGTTACGTCAAGTTAAGCTACATTGTTATGTTAGGTTATACGTAATGTTAGATTAAGTTAAGCTACGTTAGGTTAACTTATATTAGATTAGGTTAGGTTAAGTTACGTGAAGTTAGGTTAGGTTATCTTATATGTTAGGTTAGGTTAAGTTAATCTGTGTTAGGTTTAGTTACGTTAGGTTATGTTACGTTAGGTTAGGTAAAGCTACATTAGGTTAAGTTAGGTTAAGCTACATTCGACAATAAGGCAAGCTATAGAGCTTACCCACAAAGTATATTAAAAACAACACAATGGCGATCCGTCCGTCAATACGGCAAGCCATAAAGCTTATCCACAACACATATGCATTGTGAGCAAGCTCTATGGCTTTCCGTATTGCTAACGGCTTGCCATTGTGTTGTTTATATGTCCGCGAGCGAATTTCAAGTCCTAAAATAGCACCATGGCGAGCCGTTTGGCAATACGGAAAGCCATAGATCCTGCTTACAATGCATTTGCATTGTGGGCAAGCTTTATGGCTTGCCGTATTGCCAAACGGCTCGCCATGGTGTTGTCTATATGTTTGCGAGCGATTTTCAAGCGCTAAAATTACCTCGTGTCCTTAAAAACAACACAATGGCGATCCGTTTGGAAATACGTATGGCAAGCCATAAATCTTGCCCACAAGGCGTATGCGTTGTGGGAAAGCTCTATGGCTTGCCATATTCCCAACGGCTTGCCATTGTGTTGTCTATATGTCTGCTAGCGGTTTTCAGGCCATAAAATCGCTTCGCAACTCTAAAAACAACACAATGGTGAGCCGTTTGCCAAATTGGGAAGCCATAGAGCTTGCCCACGTTGCATATGCATTGTGGGCAAGCTGTATGGCTTGTCGTTTTGCTAAACGCCTCACCATCGTGTTGTTTTTATGTTAGGTTAGGTTATGTTAGGTTTAGGTTATATGTTAGGTGAGAATATAGGTTAGGTTAGATCTATCAGCGGTATAATAGTCGAGAAAATACAAACAACTTTCAATATGACTCGTGTACTTCTAAAAACACAATCCGACTTCAAAGATGACTCGTGTACTTCTAAAAACGCAAACGGACTTCGGTTAGGTTAGGTAGATGTTATAAGATAAATTACATTAAGTTAAGTTAGGTATAGGTTTTATGTTAAGTTAGATTATAGGTTACACATAAAGATTATAGGTTAGGTTAGAGCTAGTGTCAAATTAATAGTAGTGAAAACGCAATCGGACTTCAAAGATGACTTGTGTACTTCTAAAAATGCAAACGGACTTCGGTTAGGTTAGGTAGATGTTATAAGTTAGGTTACATTAAGGTACGTTAGGTATAGGTTTTACGTTAGGTTAGATTAGAGGTTAGACATAACGATTATAGGTTAGGTTAGAGCTATCATCAAATTACTAGTAGAAAAAACGCAATCGAACTTCGAAGATGACTCGTGTACTTCTAAAAACGTAAACGGACTTCGATTAAGTTAGGTTATATGTTAAGTTTAGGTTATAGGTTAGGTTTAGGTTATAAGTTAAGTTACATTAAGTTAGGTTACGGTTATGTTATAGGTTATGTTAGATTATAGGTTAGGTTAGATTATAGGTTAGGTTAGAGCTAGCATCAAATTAATAGTAGAAAAAACGCAATTAGACTTCATAAGTGCAAACAAACCAGGGATTTTAATTACACGATGACGCATTTTGTTAAATGTTAATTATTGTTGTTATTATCACTATTTTTTCATGTTATTAACATATCTAATGTCATGACTTACGAGAACCGGTAGAAAACGTAGAACCGGCGGGGCAACTAACAATCCCTGCAGGCCCGGCGGGCTTATGAAGAAACCCGGCGGGCCCGACGGGTGAAGCAAGAATCCCGCCGGCCCCGTCATGTACCCCCTCCATATTTGGCGGCTCTATATAACCCTATAGTAGACATCACATCACATCACCGCTTCCTCTAAATTTGGTCATCCTTTAAAATTTAGAAGAAAAACTAAAGGTAAAAAAATGAATAGTCTTTAAAAAAAAATAAAACCTAATGTAACTCTGATCATGGATCATTAGTTCTTTTTTGGACTGAACTGATTCTTGAAAGGAGGTAGAAAGGTGAATGTTTGGGTCGGTATCTCTACATTTGGGATGGACTAATCTCATGTTTGGTTCACCGTTATATTTGCTAAATTGATTGCTATGTTGATTAGAACTTCTATAATGGGTCATTAGTTCTTTTTTGGACTGAACTGATTCTTAAAAAGAGATAAAAAGGTGAATCTTTGGGTCGATATCTCTACTTCTGAGATAGACTGATCACATGTTTGATTCACCATTGTATTTGCTTGCTATTCCAATTAGAGCTCCAATCATGGGTCATTAGTTCTTTTTTGGACTGGACTGATTCATGAAAGGAGGTAGAAAGGTGAATCTTTGGGTCGATATCTCTACTTTTGGGATGGACTGATCACATGTTTGATTCACCGTTGTATTTGCTTGCTATTCCGATTAGAGCTCCAATCATGGGTCATTAGTTCTTTTTTGGACTGGACTGATTCATGAAAGGAGGTAGGAAGGTGAATCTTTGGGTCGATATCTCTACTTTTGGGATGGACTGATCACATGTTTGATTCACCGCTGTATTTGCTTGCTATTTTGATTAGAGCTCCAATCATGGGTCATTAGTTCTTTTTTGGACTGGATTGATTCATGAAAGGGGTAGGAAGGTGAATCTTTGGGTCGATATCTCTACTTTTGGGATGGACTGATCACATATTTGACTCACCGTTGTATTTGCTTGCTCATGTTTGAGTAGATTGAGGTTTATTCCCTTCAGGCTTCACTACTACGCTTGTGTGTGATATTGAATATAACATTAATGTTTGGTTTGAATAATACTTGAAAGAAGAGATAGCATACTGAGCTATGTTTATCCAATAAGTATTGCAGGCATCCAATAAGTATGTCTTCCACCGGGAATGTGAGCGGTGATGTTGGTGTCTCAAGCCTGGCTTCCTTGAGGAGACATCCTACCTCGATGCCAGGTGCTGCTTCGCAGGGCAAGCGAAAGGCAGGTGGAAAAAGTCCAGGACCCGAGTGGAATTTTGCCACAAATTTAAATAAGTATCAAGATTGGAAATGTAAATTTTGTGGTGAAGATAAATCTGGAGGAGCACCAAGAATAAGGGATCATTTGCTAGGTGGAAACACCAGAATCCAAGGAGGAAAGTACAAGGGCTTAGATGCAGAAGAAGCAGCTATGCGCTTAAAAGTTTTGATGCGCTTAAAAAGCAGCTATAAGGTAGAGAGCTTTGATCTTTTTCACGAGCAAAAGATCAAAACTCTCTACTTTCGACCATCACACTCCGGTATCGATAAGATCAAACCAGTATGAGGGATCATTGGGTGTAACGCCCACCAATGGAAGCACCCAAAGCAGGGAACCAGCTTCTCATATCGATGGAACTACACCTCCAAACCATGGATCTCCTGACTTTCAGGTAGGATCGTCAAAAAGTAGACCGGTTAGCTTACAAACGAGCTTCAAAATGCTTGCCTTAGAAGAAGTACAACTTGCACTAGCTAAAGCCGTCTATTTCACTGGGGGATCATTGGCCATTGTCACCCGTGATGCATGGAAGTCAGCTTGGAAACGCATTGGGGAGTATGGTGCTGGATTTACCCCTCCAACATATCACCATATGAGAAACCAACTGTTGGATAAATGTTATACAAGCACACAACAGGATATTCAAAGGGTAATATTAAATGCAACAGAACAATCTGGATACACCATAGTTAGTGATGGTTGGTCCAACGTTCAAAGGCGGCCATTGATCAACATCATGCTTGTATGTCCTCGTGGTAATTGTTTTATCAAAGCTGTGGATAGCTTTGGTCAAATAAAGTCTGGCAGTTTTATAGCTGACATCATTGGCGACGCAGTTGAGGAACTTGGAAAAGAAAATGTTGTCCAAGTAATCATGGACAATGCCAAAAATTGCAGGGTTGCATGTAGGATACTTGAAAGTCGCTTCTCTCACCTATATAGTGCTGGTTGCAGGCATAGACATGAACCTCCTTTAGCATTGAACAAACATTTAATTCATGAGCACTTAGAGTTTATCTCAATATATTTGGCAGCCTTCAAATTTTTGAAAGAACACACTCAAACCTAATCCAAGAAAGATAAAACAATCATATTCCCTCATGTTTGCAAGCACACACATGAATCCCGTCTTGGCATTGTGCAAACACTTCGTTCTACCTTTGCCATGAATAATGCAATGGCATGCTATTATGTTGTATTTGATATGAATTTGTGTAAGTTCAACCATAAGCTTGTGTTCTTTGAAATCCCCAAGGAACACAGACTATGAAATCAAAATAAAGAAAAGAGAGCGAACAAACAAGATAGAGATAGGGGATATACATATATATATTGTACATAGATAGATGAAGGATAAACAGACAAACAGACAAATAGATATAGATAAATTCATTAATAGATAGATATATAATTTGATAGATAGATACATAAATAGATAGATAGATACACATGTAGATAAAAAACACAAAGATAGATAACTAGGGATATATATATATATATATATATATATATAGAGAGAGAGAGAGAGAGAGAGAGAGAGAGAGAGACCCTTTTGGAACTCAAGGGCATTGCCCCTTTATTGAGGATACACTCTTATGATTGATAAATGACATGATACATGGATCAAACCCAAGACAAGTTACTCCTTGGATTGCTTGCTAATTGAGTATGCATCATGTATACTTTGAGCCATCTGTATAGCAGAGAATGAGTAGAGAATGCATCATGCACATGGTGAGCCATCTATATCCATTTGTAGTAGAGGATGAGTTTTCTTTTTCTAGATATATCATATGAGCTATAGTTTTGTAAAATGCTTCTTTGGATGGATGTTCATGGTTATCCTGTAGGCCCAAGGCCACCATGCCCAAAACTAAGCAAGCACAAAGAGTAGGAGGCAAGGCAGGGGGTGCATAGGCCTTGGGAGGCCCAAAAAAAGCCTGCCCACAAGGGAGCATTTGGGTCTATGGAAGGCCCAAATGCGCTCCCTTGTGGCAGGGGGTGCATAGGCCTTGGGAGGCCCAAAAAAAGCCTGCCCGGAAGGCCCAAATGCGCTCCCTTGTGGGCAAGCTTTTTTTGGGCCTCCCAAGGCCTATGCACCCCTTGCCACAAGGGAGCGCATTTGGGCCTTCCATAGACCTATGGAATGCCCAAATGCGCTCCCTTGTGGTAGGATTTTTTTGGGCCTCCCAAGGCGTATGCATCCCTTGCCTTGCCTTCTATCTGTACCAGCTTGCTTTGGCATGGTTGACATGGTCCTACAGGATGTTCAAACTTCACTCAACCATGCAATAATAGCTATCTCATACCATGGAGCGTTGCAAGCCCCCCTTTGATTTTCCGGATAGTGCCCCATAGTGTGTATGCTCTAGTTCTGGTCTCTAAAGAAAAAGGGGGTGCATTTCTTGGTTGTACAAGATACTTTTTAGTCTCACAAAGGCCTACTAGCGAAAGAGAGTTGAATCAAATGGCCATAACATGCACAAAAAGGAGAGATACAGAGAGAGATAATTGATTCTTAAAGAAGCTACCCATAAAGGAGCCAATATTCTATTAATACAAAACACTACTGTATAAGTTTATGCAAAAAATAATTGATCATACATGGCTAGCTAGCTGAAAGCAAAGAGATATGGAGAGAGAGAGAGAGAGAGAGAGAGAGAGAGAGAGAGAGAGAGAGAGAGAGAGAGAGAGAGAGAGAGAGAGAGAGATAATAAAGGTTTTCTAAACCCATCCCATGCCTCTTTTCCATCCAATGCATGAATAGGCACCCTTGCCTCCTCTCGTAAACTAACCAACTAGCCCCTACCCTTTGAAGCATTGGTTGATATAGTTTTGCAGCCTCAAAAATGCTACCATGATGCAATTACATGGCCCATCTTGATGCAGGCTTATGAGTGATGGGTAATCCTCCCCACTAGGATAATTCTCAACATTGGTTCAAAACTTTCTATATTAGTTATGAACCCCTAGTATTCACCAATAATTTACCGTATTCATGTGACACACTTGTATAAGCATCAAACCCCTCAGTAAGAATCAAATCTTCAAAGAAATTGCTACATGGAAACTAATTTGCAAGATCAAAGATTTCATATATTAAAGCCATAGCGCTTGTTGTTACAAAACCATGTCCATTGCAGACCACCTCAAACATGATTTTATGAGATTACAAAGTAAAAGCTATGTCGATAGCCTTGGGCATTATGGATACATGATCGGCATGTATAGAGTACAGATCTAAATTCTTCAAATGTTTCCTCGAATACACTCAGGTTTGAAACCAGTGTCCTTGTGTAAAGTAACATCGCCATTGCTTGACATAATTGACCTTCCTATGCTTGGGATCCATCTCTGTCTCATGGCTATGGAATTTCCACCTGTGGTCCAGGGTCACCCTTGTGTGTCCTTGCAACTAGCAAGTTTGTGATGTGACTCCACCTTACATGAAAAATAAATATTCTATTCCATAGCTTGCATGTAGGTGCATGGGCTCCCACCATCTCTTGATCGCTCTCTTGCACGATGCCTCCTCTATCCCCGCCATCGCTCTCACCTCCAATTCCGTTCACTTGCAAGCCCTGCGCGCCATCACCGAGGACTGCATTACCTACACTATCACAACACAAGCGCCGGTCGATGATCCTGCCGGATGCAGCTCCATTAATAGTGCAGACGAAGATTTATGTCCTCAAATCAAGCTAAGTCTGGAAGCACAACACGTCGTGGAGAAGCTTTCTTGCTTTGAAGCAAGGTGTTTGGGTTATTGGTTTGTTGGCCCTGAGCACTTGCTGCTGGGACTACTTAGAGAAAGGGAATGTAGCGTTGCCGTCTCTGTGTTAGACACACTTGGAGTTGATTATATTCGTGTCAGAAGTGAAGTGATCCAAATGATGGCCCTATCCGAAGATATTGAAGCACTTGACATGCTCGAGAAGTTGAGTATGCTAGAGTCTTTTCCATAGCTTGTAGAAGTTGGGTATTAGTGTTGTGGGATGCAATAGAGGCAAAGGTGGATGTGAAGACAACTACATTAGCTTGTAATCAGGGTGGGCTTGGTTGATAGGGGAAGTTGAGTGGGAGGGAAGGGTTAGGGTCAGGGGAGGGGATGTTGACATTGAAATGGAAGATTGAGGAGGTAGATGAAGAGGTAGTTGTTGTAGATCTTGGCTTACGGTAGACTTGGTATTTTTGAGGGAGGACAGTGAACAATGGAAGAGGGTACCGAGATAGAAAGAAGAGATGAGAGAGGAATGTGACAGTGAGAGGAAGTGTTTAGCAGGTAGATGAAGAGGCAGATCCAGGAGTGTGTGAGAATGAGAGGGAGGGTTCAGCAGGTAGATGGAGAGGGAGATGCAAAATTCTGTAAGAGTAAGAAGGAGGATTTAGCATTTAGATGACAAGGGAGATGCAGCAGGTCCTGGCTATGGTGGGCATGGCTACTTTGAGGAAGGGGAGTGAGAGAGACAAAGAGGAGGCATGGAGAGAGAGAAAGGGATTTTGGGGGCAAAAAATGATTGTTTGATATTAGAAAATTTCAAATTTTTAGGGTTTATTTTTGGCCGAGTTTTTAGAAAAAAATGAAAGGTGGGGTTCTCTTTTTGTACAAGGGTCCCTCTCCCTCTTTATGACACCCCCTTTTCTCTAGGAGATGTTGAAAATCTAGAGAGAGAAGGTAGCCTCCTAGTCACTACTTACCCCACCTTTTCTAGGCTTGAAGGCTAGAAAATGACCTACCAAAATAACCCCCATCATTTCCTTTGTCTCCCTTAATCACAACATACTTCCTTAAAATTAGGGATTCTTACAAGGCCCATGGAGAGTCCATATTTTTCCTAATGCATAACTCTGGTGATAGCCATTCGCATTTTCTTGCTTAGGCCAAACTGTGTGTCTATGTGGGATGCTCGCCTTGACCTCTCCTTTTCAGCTCTCCATCTTGTGTTCCAATGCTATAGCTTACCCTTGTCTACTTCTTGAGGGAATTCCTCAATCAAATCAGAGGCCACCTTGGGCAAATTGCCCACCCAACTGCTCAATAATGAGATTATTGATTCCGCTGTTTTGTCTGGATATAACAACAACATTTTGCGGGCAATCTCACTGTATAATGATTGCAATCTAGACTCATTTGCAACAATCTGCGCTATATCGTCGGGATCTAGTGCACTGACGATTGTAATCAACAATTGTCTAATTTTCTTTTTGAACTCTATCATTGAAGTAGCAGAAGGATCCATTTTGCCTGCAATGGTATTATTGCAAACAGCACATTGTGAAATGTAACTATGTGCCACTGCATTTGGATCTTTTCTACGTGAAAGAAAAAGTGCAGTATAGACCATAGATCTCATACGCTTTTGCAATGACACACCTAATCGCAATTGCAACCATGTGCCAATGCCTCACCGTACAACAACTTACAAACAAATGCTCCTGTCATTCTAGCAGCAACACACCTAGTCGCAATTGCAACCATGTGCCGAAGCATGAATGACTGGGAGCAACATAAAACATAGTCACCCTACGCTTTTGCAATGACACACCTAGCCGCAATTGCAACCATGTGCCAGTGCATCCACGCACGGTGACTTATTTCAAACAAATTCTCTTGTCATTCTAGCAGCAACACACCTAGTCGCAATTGAAACCATGTGCCGAAGCATGAATGACTGGGAGCAACATAAAACATAGTCACCCTACGCTTTTGCAATGACACACCTAGCCGCAATTGCAACCATGTGCAAGTGCATCCACTCACGGTGACTTCTTTCAAACAGATGCTACCGTCAATCTAGCAGCAACACACCTAGTCGCAATTGCAACCATGTGCCGAAGCATGAATGACGGTAAGCAACATAAAACATAGTCATCTTGCGTTTTTGCAATGACACACCTAGCCGCAATTGCAACCATGTGCCAGTGCATCCACTCACGGTGACTTATTTCAAACAGATGCTCCTGTCATTCTAGCAGCAACACACGTAGTCGCAATTGCAACCATGTGCCGAAGCATAAATGACTGGGAGCAACATAAAACATAGTCATCCTACGCTTTTGCAATGACACACCTAGTCGCAATTGCAACCATGTGCCAGTGCATCCACGCACGATGTCTTCTTTCAAGATTCAAGAATATGTAGCATTATGAAATTATTTGAGCACACACACTATAACATATGCGCGGTATTATCGCTCACATTACCACAAAAAACAAACAAACTTGAAATATTAAAATTCATGTACGCAGCAAACACTACGGCAAAGCTGGAGGTAATGGTGTAGCGGTAACTGATGAGGTAATGGATGCGGCAATATTTCTGCCAATATTACCGCGTGCTTTGCTGCAACAGTACCCTCACATATTACCGCGTCAGGCTTATCGCGAGCATTTCCGCGAAGGGATTTATTATAAAAAAACAGATGACCGTTTGGATTGTCCTTTGCAGTACCATCCAAAAGGTCATCTATTTTTTTAGTTATTTTAGTTATTTTACAAAATTATTATTAATTACAACAAAATATCACAATTGGACAATACATTGAGCCAAAAATAGATTGATAATTTCATTTACATGAGTGGAATTACAATTGGGGGAGGTATTGAGCCAAAAAATGATAGGTATTGCATTTACATAAAGGGCAAAAAAAGCCCGCGTGTACAAAATAGAGTATGGTCATGTGCGATAGGGCAAACGGGGCCCGCGTATACAAAATAGAGGATGCTCATGGGGGAGTTGGTGGCATTTCACGTGGAACTCCTTGACTCTGCAAAACCATAAAAAAGAAACAATTAACACTTTTTTATTTAATATTTGATATAAAATCAACAATTTGATTATTTAGATAAGATTAAACTTACATGTTGCAGACTTCTGCACGCATTTTCAAACTCCTCTTGAGAGATCATTTGATTTTCAAACAACCAACACCAAGTTTGATACTCGTTATGGTTCTCTCTATATCTCTGCACTTCTCTGGTCTGGCGACTCATGGTAATGTTATACTGACAAAAAATAGCAACCAATTAATTAAATGAAAAACATTAGATTTTTTACAATAAAACTAATATTTTTACTTACATATTTGTCTTTCCAAGCCGTTTTTCTTCCCGAACCATAATGCGTAGGAGTCTGATGGGATCTGGCCTCAACTTGACGCGTATACATCCTCGCACCGGTTGCCCTTTCGTCCTTTTTCTCGCCCATAGCGGTCTCCCACTCCACATCATGGACATTTCCTGGCCGATAGGTATGCTCTGGAGACTCCATTGTCTTCTTTGCCGCTCTCCTCACACTAGATTTTTTGTTCTTCAGAAATGTTTTGACATGCTCTTGCAACCATTGCCTTGAGAATTGTTGCCCCTCAGGGTTGGGGAAACGCATGTGCATGGTTGTCTCTATATGTGTGAGGTTGTAGGGATCTTGTTGATCAAATTTGAGAAAACAATTGATATATGTGGAGTGGATTAATTGGTTGACGTGTGTGCGGAATCTCTTGCCTTGTGCTGTCCCGAGATCCACCATACCTCCTCTATGAACCTGGTAGTATAACCCGCGAGCAGCTGGTGAAGGCATGTCATGGTCCTCATCTTCTGCTGGAGCAGGGAGCGGTGACTGTGGAGGAGAATCTGTAGTACTTCCCCCCCCCCCCCCCCCCCCCCCCCCGCCCCCCCCCCAAAACAACAACTAGCTGCGCTCCCTCGTCGAGATCGACCGGCGCTAGCCCGTGAACTGCCCTGACGCTGACTTCCAGAAGAGTGCCGACGTGAATCTGGGACAGAAGGTGGGATACGTGATGGATAGGTGGACGCTCGTGGCGTCGGACCCTGTGGCATCGCACCCAACGACGTCGGACCCTAGGGCGTTGGACCCTGTGAAGGAAAAGTTGAACCTGGAGCTGTAGCTGGAAAACTCTGCAGGTATGGAGTGCCACCAGTCGGAGTAGAGACCTCTGATAATCCAAAAGCTGCTAGCTGCGCCGGTGAATAGTGCTGTGTAAGGGTCTTCTGTGAACCTAACCACTCAGCCCGAAGACGCAATGCCCTCTCCACATCTGGATCGGTCACAGGTACGACAGTGGACCCACCTAGAGCGTCCCGAAACCAGCCGAACCCTGATGATGAGTGCTGAGGCGATGGCTGTGAATGATAGGCAGAGAGAGCGTCGGGATATGACATCCCGTCTGCCATGAAATCCTCAATGCTGCGAAAGCGTGGTGTGAAAGAGAAGACATGGTTTGCATTTATTACGACAAAGATTAAACTAAGGTATAAAATTTGAATATATGATTAAAAATTTACACATTGATTTTTTTCAAACATTGGATTTTTTAACATTGGATTCTCTATAGTATCCAATGTGTGTCTACAACCTATAAAAGAGTCTTGCAAAGCCTCGAGTGCTAATAAGATATTAGTGTGTGTATTGACTAATAAAAGATTATTGTGTTTATGATTAGTGTGATCGATTGCGTGATCACTTTGACGGTCATTGGGACCTAATACGTCACCTACGACTTAATCATGGAGGTATGTTTCTGTTTTTGTGTTGATTGTTGTTTAATTTAACATTAATTAGTGTGTGTTTTAGTGTTGGCTTGTGTAATTGGCTTGTACACACACTAATTAGTGTGTGTTAACATACACTAATTAGTGTGTGCACTGGATTGTGTAATTGGCTTGTGCACACACTAATTAGTGTGTGCATTAGATTGTGCACACACTAATTAGTGTGTGTTAACATACACTAATTAGTGTGTGCATTGGCTTGTGTAATTGGACTAATCACACACTAATTAGTGTATGCATTGACCAATTCCATTGATCAATGCACACACTAATCACACACTAAATAGTGTGTGTATTGATTAATCACATTGGCCAATGCACACACTAATCACATACACTAAATAATGTGTGTATTGGCCAATCCAATTGACCAATGCACACACTAATCCAAAACTAATTAATGTGTGCATTGACCAATCACATTGGCCAATGCACACACTAATAGCACACTAATTAGTGTGTATATTGACCAATCACATTGGTCAATGCACACACTGATCACACACAAATTAGTGTGTGCATTGACCAATCACATTGGCCAATGCACACACTAATCACACACTAATTAGTGTGTGCATTGACCAATCACATTGGCCAATGCACACACTAATCACACACTAATTAGTGTGTGCATTGACCAATCACATTGGCCAATGCACACACTAATAGCACACTAATTAGTGTGTACATTGACCAATCACATTGGTCAATGCACACACTAATCACACACTAACTAGTGTGTGAATTGGCCAACCCCATTGGCCAATGCACACACTAATTAGTGTGTTATTAGTGTGTGCATTGACCAATCACATTGGCCAATGCACACACTAATACCACACTAATTAGTGTGTGCATTGACCAATCACATTGGCCAATGCGCACACTAATCACACACAAATTAGTGTGTGCATTGACCAATCACATTGGCCAATGCACACACTAATAACACACTAATTAGTGTGTGCATTGACCAATCACATTGGCCAATGCATACACTAATAACACACTAATTAGTGTGTGCATTGACCAATCACATTGGTCAATGCACACACTAATCACACACTAATTAGTGTGTGTTGACACACACTAATTAGTGTGTGCATGGCCAATCCCAAATTTAACATATTAGGTTATGCAAGTAATAAAATCTAACAAGTTTAGATTTTGCAAGTAACTAATAATTAACAAATTTAAGTTTTGGCGTGTCTTTACTTACACTAATTAGTGTGTACATTAAAATAATGCACACACTAATTAGTGTGTGTAAAGAACACATGCATTAATTAGTGTGTAAAGAACGTACACATGCACTAATTAGTGTGTGTAATTAGTGTGTGTGTATGCATGTGTGTGCATGCGTGTGTATGAGTGTATGCATGTGTGTATGCGTGTGTGTGTATGCATGTGAAAAAATCAAAAAACATAACAACAAAACTTACATGGAATTGAAGCGCTTGTTGGGAGAGGGTAGGAGAGTGGAAGAGTAGAGATGGTGGAGAGTAGAAGAGTAGAGATGGAGGTAGAGCTCAAGGTTGTGAGGTTCGCGCTCTCGGCTTCTGTGGAGAAGACGATGAAATTCGAATTTTAGGGCATGCAGAAAATGACATCTAGACCGACGAATGGCTCTACGTGATTGTGCTTGATTGATCGTAGTCTTGTGTCTATGATCTGCAAGAGTCTGGGAAGGATCTTGTGGTCGGCTTCCTTGTTTGAATATCAAGGGCCAACTCATATTTGTAAGGCTCATTATGCTCAGATCTTGAGGATGAGTGCAATGAAAGTGTTTTAGGGCTTGTTGCTTCAAGTTCCAACTACTATACTTTTGACGATTCCCATTTATAATTTTAAATTTTGTGGCATATTTGTCTTCCCAACATTCAACACTTGTCTCAAAGGTTTTCTCATCGCCAATAAATGGGAGGAACAACAAACAAAGTTCATGGTAATGTTGCTCTTTGTCCTTCTCCACATTGAAGTTAGCATACCGACTCCATACCGAATGATTCGAGGTTTCTTGGATTCATGAGTGGAGCCACGTACGTATTGGTAGTTGCTTACATAATCAGCCAAGCATATGTGTGCTAGCTTATCCGAGCGCTGAGTGTATTTGGTGACAAGGTCGTAAAAAAAAAAGCTTATATCATCAGGATTCAAAGTGTTCAAAGTGGCTCTTCGTTTTAAGAGCAATGTGCCTTGGCTTTCAAAGTCTACATTGATAAACACAAATTGTCTACTTGCACTATGTAAGGGCAATGAAAGAGATATATATGTTGCTTGTTGTGATGTCATCTCTTGTGTATTGATCAAAGTGTTGCCAATTTTTTTCAATCGATCTAACGTTGGCACATTTGTTTTCTTGCAATCTTGTAGTATGTTCTTGATGGTTTTGGTTGCGGTTGAGTCATTCTTAGTCATATATGACGTACAATATGCAGCAACGCCATGGCCATTGAAAATAAATTGAATGTCAATGTTTGCATCCCATAGAAGACACAGCTCTTTGTTGAAGTTGTTTGTGTAAATGTCCTTTGGATCTCTTTTAAAGAGTAGTGCTGGCTCTGTGATGCTTACGGAAAGGGATTGGTTGTATACTTCTTCCGTCATACCCAAAGAGGTCAACCATTCATCATATGACGCAGTTGAATCATGTCCAAGAGCAAGAAATTGTTCTTCAATGAATTTTCTGTTGGACAAGAGTGCTTCTTTATCTTTTTGGGATAATGTGGGTGGATATAGCACCAATGTTTCTCGAGAGGGAGGACGTGGGAAACCAAAGCGACACATGCTTTTGTGTTTTTTGCATGTTTTGCGATGAAAGTGAGTTTGTATGCCTCTAAGAGACTCATCTAATACATTCATGTCAGTAGTGATATGTGTGTCAACAAAATGTATTGTATCATTATCTGGTGCACTACCAAAGAGAGGTGAATTTTTTACCCAAAGCAATCCATGATCATGTTGACTCCCTCTATTTTGAAATTCAGTCACAAAAAAACAATCCACTAATTCACCAAGGATGGTATTGTTGTGTTTCAACTTCTGCTTCATGGCTTGAAAACTATGCACATAGTATCAAGATGTTGTGACAGGATCGCGCCGGAAAAGTGCACAAATGAATGAGGCTTTGTTTGGGTAGTCTAACTCTTTGATATAAGGATTCAATGTCAAGAGACGGGT
Source organism: Adiantum capillus-veneris (assembly GCF_014529385.1). NCBI lineage: Eukaryota > Viridiplantae > Streptophyta > Polypodiopsida > Polypodiales > Pteridaceae > Adiantum > Adiantum capillus-veneris. The sequence goes on from NC_140943.1 coordinate 25,979,563, forward strand.
CGTGTACCCTAAGGACTAGGCTAGGCAAGGACTACGACCAAGGGCCGGGCTAGGCAGTATGGACAGGGGATCCGTCTAGGGCAAGGGGCTAGGATCCCACCTAAAAAGGGAGGTTGGGAGGAGGATCCAGGAGAGCCTAGTTTCCTAGTTTCTTACACTGGTATCAGAGCAAGATGGAGAGGAGGAAGGAGGGTGGAGCCATGGCGGGAAAGAAGGCATGGTTTTCTTCTCAAGGCATTTACTATCTCTCTCTCTCTCTCTCTCCCGGAATCTCTCTCTCTCTCTCTCTCTCTCTCTCTCTCTCTCTCTCTCTCTCTCTCTCTCTCTCTCTCTCTCTCTCTCTCTCTCTCTCTCTCTCTCTCTCTCTCTCTCTATCGACTTCCGCCGAGGCATGGCCTCTCAAGGGCACTCTCTCTCTTTCACGATTATGGAGGGGCCAGCCAAGGGCGGAGCCGCAGGAGTCACCCCTTCTATGGCGAGTTTCATGGAAAGCTCAAGAAAGGAGAAAACAGGGCGAGAACCACCCCTTGGTCGGAGATGGGGCCGCCAGTTGACCTATATCGAATAAAACCAGAACGGCCTTGTTGGGCTCGCGCTGCCGTGGAGACGGTTTTTCGACACAGGAGGTCGCCCTGGCTGGGCTTGCAGCAACGGCTAAGTCGCCTTCGTCTTTGGCGCACCTGCTATACAGGCGGCCGCCATCGATGGCATGCTTTAATTTTTTTGTTCATATCTTTTTTTTTCATAGTGGGCGCCCAAAAGGTTCCCTAAGGCCACCCTTGGGGGTCGCTCCCACAAGCTCAGCCACCTCGTCCGCAGTCGATGGTCGTGGTCGCATGCATGGATCGTGCAACCCGTACACAGGACACGCTCAGAAATTTCTGGTATGACCAAGCTCTGCACGGAGTCATAAAGCGGTCACACATGGGCAAGGCCCAATGCTACGCACCCCAGAACTAGAGGCAAGCATCCGAGGACTCGCGGGCTCTGGGAACTGGGTCGGGAGGCGTCGTAGGCTCTTCGAGCGAACTGTTTGCATTGAGGGACGAGTTCACATGCCGAGATGTCGCATGCAAAGATGGAACATCAAGGATATGGCTATGCATAAATGCATGCATGGGGCAATGGCAGCATCCAAAGGTGGCACACGTTTGCGGAGCTCATATGCACACGCTCCGACATGCTTGATTGCTGGAGGAAACCCGAAGCTAAGTGACTGGAAGCCAAGGTAACTTTTTAAAGTTATGTTTTCGTCTTTCACGTATGCATTCGACACAAGCGGTTATGCTTGAGTAGTCGTAGAGATGGTTATGTGCTTCTTGGGGTACACAAACTTTGCACAAGACTGCAAGTACAATGTACATTCGATGTTTTGATATCATGCACGACATGGAATGCCCTAAGAGAAGGCATACGACCTTGTATGCTTGATATGGTATGCTTACGATAGAACACTTGGTTGAGTCATAGAAGATGGATGTGTGTGTCAAATTACTTCGGAATACACTGCATGTGTGTCATGGCTTCTACCCTACATGCACGACATGGACATAGCTCTTGCGGAGCGGGCATAACCATGTGTGCTTGCGGCGGGTATGTCTTTCGTAGCATGATGCAAGGATGTCCTTAGTAGTTTCATATACTCTAATCTACTCGATCAATGCAGTGTCATATCTGTAGAGCATGTTGTTGACTTGCTTGAGGCAACTTGTAACTCTTATGCTTGGGACGTGCTAGGGTAAGCCTAAGAGGTACCATGTTTGCCTAAGCGGCTGTAAGAATGCCTAGGATGCAGAAAAATGTGTGCCTAGCAGGCACCATGTTTGCCTAAGCGGCCGTAAGAATGCCTAGGAGATCATGAAGGTGTGCAGGGCATGTATACACACGTCTCAAAGGCAATTATCAAGTAGAGCTTGAGGTATGCAAGGCGTCAAATCATGCATCACATGCATGGCATGGTGATGGCATGTACGATGCAAGGACACTAGATTGTGCTACCTACTTGTGCAGGGCATGAGTAAGGTTAGACACATAAGGCTTGTCCAATGTGAGACTAGGCTCGGTGCTACGTCTCTTACTCCTTACGTTGGATGAGACTAGGCTAGGCGCTATGTATCTTACTCCTTATGTTGGAGAGTTGGTTCATGTGTGAAGCTTGGGTATGTGGCGACTTCACACGTTTGGCATATGCTATGAGCATACAAATTTGTGAAGACATAGGTAATGTGTTTGCAGGTTAATTCATATTGCAAGTTATTTCATTTTGTACCAGGCGGGTGTATAGGATATACGACAACGTCTGTGTAGATACGGCTATAAGACATTTTGGAATGAGTTTTTCCTTCCAAATTTCATGACAACTGGTTGCAGCAACAACGACCAGGTTAGCCAAGTTTACGTTTTTTTTTGTTTTCACTTTACTGGGCAATTACTGTCATTGTGCACAGCAAAGTGCTTTGGCAATTTTATAGGAAGCACGGATTCAAGGAACCGGCAAGGTGCCCCTTTCAAGTCATCCTCATAAAGTCATGACCCTACACGGTAGACGATCAAGATTTAACTTGTATTTTCTGTTGTCTCTCTTGATGAGAGCATCATACAGATAGATTGTGGAATGCTTATAGGATAGGCTGCAATTCAGGCATAAGATGTCTAAGAGCACACATTCTGGGCACACACTCTACAAATTTAAGGAAAGTTCCTCAGTTCAACATGCTCTTCTTTTCTCTCTTTTTCTTATTTCTTTCAAGAATAACGAAACTCTTCTAAGAAGCTTTTGCTACATATTCTGCTCGTGAGTCAGTTTAAGCCAAGATGCTCTAACTCACAGCTAGCATGTTGTCGAGAAATTTGCGGTCTTGCCGTCATGGTAACTTGTGCTCTTGCTCTCTTAGCCTCTCTTGCTTGCACCAGGATCTGTATACCATGTAAAGAATGAGGATGCAAGAGAGTTACACAAGACAAGCACAAAGCACACAGAGATGGAAAGCTTCTTCTTCTTCTTCACAGAAAAGAGAGTACAAAATGACTAAGTGCTAAAGCTGAAAAGTAGCACATATGTACATGCGGTCACTAAGTGTGAACTCGCTAGAAGCGTACTAGGCTGGCACTATAAGTGTAGTCCAGCTGTAGAATCACTGGCAGAGATCCTCCGTGTGTCGGTCACCTAACGCGCCAGTGAGTAAATGCCGTAAGCGGCCAAGACCCGTAGTGGATGCCAGCTCAAGGTGTAGAGCTCGACATCTCAACAACCTATGAGTCCAAATTTGTGGATTTGTGGGAACGGTGGGTTGAGTCACTGGCAAGGGGGGAAGCTACACCCGATTTCCTAAAAACAGATCAGTTCACGCATGGTTTATGGCCTCTTCTCAAGGAGAAGGTGAAAGGTAGATTCCCGGCTACGTACGAGTTAGCCGTTGAGATTGCTCGCCTTAAGGACAAGAAGCTGCGAATGAAAGCCAAAGAAACCGAGTCAACAGAAGCAGGAACATCGCGTCGACCAGCAACTACGACAACCACCATACCACCACCACGGACTCTTGGGGTGAGAGATGACCAACAAGATATGTTGGCCCATATTACTGACCAACTGCAGAGTTTGTCTGTCCACTTTATACAGCAAGGGAGGAGTCAAGAAAGAGATCAAGACCCTGGAAGAGCACGACGACAAAACAGGGAGTATCATTGCTACAACTGCGGAGAAGACGGTCATGGTATGTACTACTGTCCCAAACCACGACAAAACTATAATAGAGGAGGTAGGAGGAACCAATTGTCACCCCCTAGAGAAAGAACACCCCCACCCCGAGCACCACCCCCACCAACACAAATTCTACGTCCACCCCAGACACCACTACAAGCATCCATCCCACCTCTTCCACCAGCCCCACCACCTGATCGCCCTGTAAACATCATAAGGCTAGAAGAGAAAGGAAAAGCCATAGTAGTGGATCCACCCAGAGCAAAGGAGAGGGACAAGGGTAAGGAGAAGGTAACCTTTTTAGAACCACTTGAATCCATGACTGTGAAAAGAGCTAGGAGGGAGAAAGCTACACAATCAGATGATGAGAGAAGCATGAGAGGAGAAACTAGCAAGAGGCCATCCAGGCCACGACGGAATTGGGCATCACCGACTTCCAGCTAGGGGAAAGTTCAAAGCCCTATGATCTAACATTGGATGTGGCAGAGCAAGGACCAAAGATTACATGGCCATAGCTGCTACATCTTGTACCTAAAGTAAGGCGACAATGGTCTAAAATGGTAAGTACAAGACGCTCCAAAACAAAGGTAGCCGGAGCAATTTCGGGATGCAACATGGATGACATCCTTCCAATTGTCGACGTAAACATAAAAGGAAAGAGGGTTGGAAACACCTACATTGATGGAGGTGCACAAATCTGTGTAATGAGCGAAGCTATGATGCTTCGATTAGGGCTCGAGGTTGACAGGCCTTCTCCATGCAAGGCAAAGATGGCAAACAACGCAAAAGTAAAGTGTGTGGGTGTGGTAAGTTCCGTGAAAATCAAAGCTTTCAACACTGAGGTAGAGGTAGATGTTTTTCTAATGCCTACTAAGGTGGAGGGCTATCCACTAATTTTGGGAAGGCCATGGTTGATGGCCATGAAGGCAAAACAAGACTGAGGTACTGGCCTTCTACGCATGACCGGTAAGAAAGGGGAGACAATCTACTACGACATGAGGATTGGCAAGCAGAAGCAAATGAATATGGAAACATCGGCAAATGAAACCACTAGCGAATCTTCCAGTTCTGAGGAGGCGACCACATCCACCGACGAAAGTGACAGTTCCATTGATGTGATGGGTATCATTATGAAGGATCCACAAAGGGTAAGCACAACTGGTGATCCATCACCAAAAGGGAAACCCAATGAAGAGGAGAGAAAATCACCTGGCCTAGGAGGAAGTAGGTTGAAGGGTATGTTGTCTACGGAATTAACACTTGAGGAGAAAGATAGTTTTTTGCAAATGTTGATGGGATTTCCTAACCTGTTCATTGACAACTATGAAAGAATCACAGGCATTATAGTGGTGGAACATCATATTAAGCTGAAGAAAGGGGTAAAACCAGTTGTGCAAAAGCTACGACGATTGGGGGTCATACAAGAAAAGGCACTCTTGGCCAAGGTAAGGAAACTGCTGGAGGCGGGATTCATCTATCCTGTAGAAAACTCAGAATGGGTGTCACCCGTAGTAGTGACGCCTAAAAAGAATGGTAAGTGGAGGGTCTGTGTTGACTACAAACCACTAAATGCAGCTACAAAGAGAGACCACTTTCCTCTCCCTTTCTTGGATGAAATTCTGAATGAAGTAGCGGGTTTTGAATGCTAAACCATCTGTGATGGTTATTCAGGATACTTTCAAATACGCATAGCCTTGGAAGATCAGCTAAAAACCACTTTTATCACGCCATGGGGTTGTTTGCATACAGGGTTATGCCATTTGGTCTCACAAATGCACCTGCCACATTCCAAAGATATGTCACATATGTTTTTCAACCGTTCTTTGGAACATCCATAAGAGTGTTCATTGATGATTTTTGTATATATAGCTCCCGTATTTCACATTTAGAAAAGGTAACTGAAGGTTTGGCTAGGTTGTAGAGCCTAGGTGGGCAATTAAATGTGGATAAATGTCACATTGGGGAGAGTAAAGTCATTCTACTAGGCCATGAAATTTCAGCAAGAGGTATCAACGCCGACCCAAGTAAGGTGTCCGCACTCATAGCCCTACCTTCACCAACGACCGCACGTCAACTGGTCTCTTTTCTACAAAAGGTGAGGTATTTAAGTAGATTCATACATCTACTATCACAACTTGTTCTACCACTGCAACAACTCACTCAAAGATCAACTTTCACTTGGGACGAGGAAAGCGAACATCACTACAACAAGGTAAAGGAGGTCTTAGCCACTCTGCCAACTATCTCACCACCTAAGTGGGATGAAAAATTCTATGTCACCTCAAGTGTTGGTGATGACTCATTGGGGGCTGTGCTACTCCAAAAGGATACGACGACATCTTTCATGAGGCCAATCTACTTCTCTAGTCGAATGATGACAGCAGGAGAGAAAGGTTTCATCCATGTGGAACACTTAGTCCAGGCTCTTAGATTTGCAACTACAAAGTTTAGGTCATATTTGATGCCTAAGCAATTTGTGATTCTAACCACGGATGAAATATTTCCCTATGTTGTACAACACATGGATGTGTCTGCTAGAATTACTAAATGGCTAGTTCGTCTGCAAGAGTTTGACTACACGGTACAGGTAGAAATCACGACAAGGAAAAGTTTGGGGGGACTCATGACCTACCAAGTCTTTGAAAGGAAGGAGAAGCAATCTAAGGAAGGAGAAGTCCGATTACCTCCAGTACCACCGATGGTAGAAGGAGCATATTCTCTCTACTTTGATGGAGCCTACAAGCGAGCGTCCGACAAAGCAGCTGCATGCATAGTGGTCTTTGATGACAAAGGGACAAAGGTATTTTCGTTGGGCCAATTGTTAGATTCACATTCTAACAATGAAGCTGAGTATGCAGCACTAACCAAGGGTCTACAATGGTGCGTCTCGCAAGGTGTACAACGCCTTAATGTATTTGGGGATGCTCTACTTTTGGTAAGGCAAGTAAATGGAGCATGGACATGCAAGAATCCTAGTTTAGGGACTCACTTAAGTGGTGTAAAAACCTTGTTGGGTAAGTTTGAAGAAGTTCAAATACACCATATCCCAAGGGCTCAAAACCAAGAAGCAGATGCCCTAGCAAGTGAAAGACTACAGGAAGTGGTGGTTGGAGCAATAAAACTAAAGCTCCCTCTATTTCAAGGCAGTGATGCCTTGCCTGACATCATGCATTTTTTGGAAACAAGGGAATGCCCATCAGATTTAACAAAGGGACAGAAGCAATGGCTGACGCGGAAGGCCACAAGGTATCGACTGATAAATGATGGTTTGTACAGTAAGGGTAAGGACCAAATACTCAAGAAGGTCCCTCTCTCTCTAGAAATCACGGGAGTAATTGCTAGCTGTCACGAAGGGGTTTGTGGTGGTCACTTTGCCCTAGACATAAGAAGTAGGAAAATCTTGCAGACAGGCTTCATATGGCCTAGCCTCATCAACCGTGATGTACACCACTGGTGCAAAACGTGTAAGTTGTGTCAAAAGGCCGGCACTAGGTCACTTATGCATGAACCACAGACACCTATTCTCTCATATGGCCCATTTGAAAAATGGGGTATCGATGCCATTGGTCCATTACCTAGGGCCAACGCAGGAAAATTCTTCATTATCATGGGGGTCGACTACATGACTAGATGGGCAGAGGCTACAACCACCACTAGAATCACAGCGGTAGAGGTAGCTAAATTTATCTACGAGCACATATACTGTAGGTTTGGCACACCTTTAGAGATCATCTCTGATAGAGGGCCAGGTTTCAGAGCAGACTTGGTAGGAGAATTAATGCAGAAACTGGGCATTACAAGGAGGCACTCTTCACCATATTACCCTCAATGTAATGGCCTAGTTGAAAAGGTAAATGGAATGGTTTCTAAAATTACTACCAAGCAGGTAAACAATCATCCTGGAGACTGGGATAAGTATTTACTACCAGCTTTATGGGCCTACAGAACTTCATTTCGTACATCCTTGGGATTCACACCGTATCATCTAGTATTTGGTAAGGAAGAAATCTTGCCCATTGAAGTGCAACTACAAAGTCTCAGAGTAATGGCAAGCCAGCTTCAACAGCCCAACATGCATTTGAGAGATCACATCATCAACTTGGAAAGACTGCAGCTGGACAGAGAAGAAGCAATAAATTATTATGCAGCATAAGCAGAGCATAGACGGCTTAGCTTTAACGAGCATGTCTGGAAAAAAGAATTGAAGAAAGGAATGTTGGTGCTCCGCTATGCCAATCGCTTTGACACGCGCAAGGATAAGAAACTCCTACTCCGATGGGAAGGTCCTTTCATCATCACGAAAAAGTATGCCAATGGAAGCTACCAACTTATGGAGGCTGATGGAAAACTTTATAAAACCAGGGTAAATGGTTGGCAACTTAAACCTTATTTTCTTCGATTTGACCATGCTCATCCAATTGACATTCCAAATGAGAATACACCATCAGCCGCCACCTCCGATGATAATGATCAAACAGATGAGCTAGAGACATGAATGCCTCTAGCCAAAAGGGGAGGGCTAATGATGGGGGCTTTTCACAAGCCAAGCTCCCATACCCCTCTTCTCTCGTCCCCACCCCATGAAAACCCCCTCTTAGGAAGGGAGTGATAAAAGGCATTGGAAAAAGTAAGAAAAAATAAATTATGATTATGTAAATATATAAGAAAGGTAAAATAGGCCACCTCATGCCTGCGGGGTAGCCCATCCCCACCTTGCCTCCTTTTTCTTCACTGTTGCCCCGCCGTGTGTCTCTTTTCCTCTCCTCCACTTAAAAGGTCAACCCCCTCTCTCCTCCCCTTGTCCTTTCTCCTTTCTCTCTCCCCTCAAGCTACCCCACCTCTCACCAATAATGCATTATAACTCACCAATAATGCACCCTAACTCACATGCAACTTACTCTATCTTCCAAAATAGTATACCCACACCCTCTTTCTCTCTCCTATCATATCCCATGACCCAAATACCCCCCTCTCTCTCTAAAGGGCGCCATGTCTTTTGTCTTGTAGCTAAATAACCTCCCCCACACTCACACACACTCAGTTTCACTGAAAAAGGTGCCCACAGACCCATCCCCACCCGGTGGTCACCTGATTTTTCTTGTGTTCACACACATCTGCACACAGATTCACCTCTGAACACACTCCCCTCTCTCCCTTCTTATAATTACTTTATTCTCCATGTCACCTCTCACTTTTTTTTATCAACCCATCTCTCTCTCTTAGTCTCTCTCTAATGAGACTGCTGTTCTGGCACATATACACACAGCCAGACAAGTGGGGCCCACAGTCACATGGCCTATGTAGATAATGATTTCTTCATTTCTAAATTCTAGAATTTCTCCCCCCTCCTCCCCTATATAAAGAGGGGTCACCATCACACTAAACACACAACATCACCAAAGAACACACTATGCACTGTGTGTGCCTAGTGCACACACACACACCCACACCATCACCATCACCATCACCGCAATCACCATGCTTGTCTTGAGCATGACCTCTACACCCTTGGCTATGGAAGATGAAGGCCAACTAAATGAAGGATGATGGCCATAATCCTCGTGCGAGTCTTCGCCATCAACTCCCACCTATCCGCCATGTGCTCTACCACTCTCTCCCTTCTCATTCCCCTACCATATGCTCCCCATTTCATTGCCTAATTCTCTAAATAAAGCTTGAAGTTTTGTGAGCATGTATTCTTGCAATGTTTTGCCCATGTGAGATGTGCGGAATCGCCACCTAGTCTTGTGTTTTGGAGTGAGTTTGTGTATGTGTGAAGGGTGTGCGGATTCGCCATCCTTTTGTGGTGCTTAAGTACTAAGCCGCTATACCCCCTCCCTCACTCTCTCTCTCTCTCTCACTTGATCTCATTCCCTTTCCTCTTCATCATTACTCCCAAGCATCCATCTCTCTTGGATGAAAACTTTGTTATGGTGGTGTGTTGTTTGCGTCCTAGCCGTTGAAGCTAGGTGGTGCCCCCTGTTTGCTTTACCATGACAGGCTCGAGGCGCTCCATTCGATCCCCCGGTGTTTTAGAGGCCGTCGGGGGTTCGGGGTTCGCTTTGCTCCCGTCAGCAGATTCGCGTCGGGTTTACCAAAAATATATCGAGAAATTTGCGGTCTTGCCAGGAAAGCACGGGCCTTATGGCTATGAGAGTTTGTGAGATAACTCAACAAAAACTATATGAAGGAGTTAAACCATAGATGCCATGAAGAATAGGGTTTGGAAAGAAGTGCAATAAAAAAAGACTCACTCTTTCTCTCTTGCACTCACACACACAAAGAAAGAACGCAAAAGAGAATGTCAAAACAATACGAAGATGAAAACATCAAGGCTATGGTCATATCGTATCATGGGTAATATGAAAGGGTTAATGGATGAGTTAATGGCATTCAATCTTGGCTGACCAAATAGGCTACGAATTGTTCTTTGGAATTGTAGTTTTGTGCTTACCATAATATATATATTTTGTCTAGTGATTGGGATTAATTGTGTGTACAAATCCTCTTGGTTCATAGCAAGATAACTACGCTTACATCAAAAAAAAAATTATAGTCTATGAGAGGTAGTATGATGGGATCCGGTGATAGAAGTATTTCATTGAGCCTTTCAGGGCCGAAGAGAAACACTATACGTTGTTGAAAGTGTATTTTACGGCTAATCCATACGTTAATTCTAATAGATCGTACAGAGTGAAAGCGATAGAAATGATCATCATGTGGGTTATTCATCTAGGATAGTATGTAAGAAATGTAGATATGAGAGAAGTGAAGAGATGAGAAGTTTCCCTCCCAAGCCCTATTCTTGCCCGTAGGCAATAAGGATACTGCGGGGAGAGATGTACCTGTAGCAAGAGAACCTAGAGAGGATGAATTACAAAGAATGAGAGAGATAGGTTTGGTTAAGGAGATGAGATTAGATACATATATATATATATATATATATATATGTTGGATTAGAGATGAAAATGAAAACAACAAGAAATCAAGAAAACATCAATGTAGAACACATCTTACTTGAAACCCTTCGACATCATTATTGATGGGAGAGAGAAGAAGAGTGGATAATTCCACTTTGATTGATACACCAAGTGCAACACCTTCTTTGATTAGAGTTGATCTTCCAAGGATAGCGCACAAGAATGGCTAGTCTTCCTCTAGGAGAAAGTGTAGTCTTGGGCTTATGTTAATGGGACTAAGTACAATTAGGCATTACTACTCACTCCCTCGAGAATTCCTCTCATCAATGGCTTGAATGCTTGATTTCTTTCCAAGGAAGAAGAGGTCCCCTTTTATAGGTGAAGGGAACCCACAAGGGTTTACACAAGAAGAGAGGAGCCAGTGTGAACAGGAATTGGAAAAGTTGGAAATGAGCTGTCCCTGCATGATCTGGGCAGACTGGGGTCCAGTATTTTGATCATATCTCCTCAACCGTGGCTCCAAATAAAAAAATAAAAATATGGGCAAAAACTTCAGCTCATTAGCTACGATTTCCATTTTAAAATTGTTTTCCAATTCGGATTGGAACCTTGTGTAAAAAATTCATCAAAATAGGGTCCATTTATGACAGCAAAAGTCTTCATGTGGTCTCCTTAGCCTAAACTTTCATTTAATTCCAAAGGACACCTCATGCCATATGAAAGCATGAAATTGCTCCTTGACAAAGTTTTGTAATCATGCTTGCAATAATGCATTAAAATAAGTGTATCTTTGAAATCATGCCACCTAGTGTCCCACTAGGATTTGATTCCCTCCTAGTAGCTATTTAAAAAGAAATGTAAGAAAAGTATAAAAAATACATAGAATATATATATATTGGAGTTTACCCTAGATATAGGATCTAGCTAGGGTGTGAGATGATAATGAAATAGTAGAAATAAAGAATCAATGCTTTTTGCCCCAAGTTAAAGAGGCGGAGCTATTGATGCTTTTTCCATAGTATTTTCTGATGGTAAAGTAAGGATATGTTATCCTTGAGAAAAATAATAGGATGAGATAGAAGGCTTATTATTATAATTAAATATGCATATGTACACTATAGGAAATATAATTATGTATCTAAAAAAATACAAGATAGATCTTGTAGCATGCGTTTCCACTATGTACATGTCACAGCACGACAACGTGGCTAACATGCTACTCAAATTAGTCTTCATCGGTTCGTCGATTGAACACTATTTTGCATAAGGGCTATGAGCCAAACAGGCTAAGAGCCGATGTCAGGAGAAGGGTAAGACCCAACTATTGGCATTCTTTGGGTGATTGTTTTCAAGATATACCCAAGGAAGTACACATCGACGTTAATGGACAAGCAAGAGTCTTTTCATTACGGATGTTTAGGGTGTCATTTTTGCACTATATGTTTCTAGTGCGATACTCAAGTTGAGTTTTTGATACTCTTGCACTTACATCAGTTGATCTATACCATGGAGTCTAGAGGCAACAATCAGTTGAGACAGCATGGCTGTCCACAAGATCTAGGCAGTTCACTTGTGTGGATGTCCTGCTCTCTCTATAGCGCTATGGAATGTGTACGGACATATTGTTTTGGGGTAAGACCCGACGGGTGATTTCTACATCACCCCATAGGCCTTAAGGATCACAGTTTGATCTGCATTGAGGATCACTATTGATTTCTCCTGGTTATACTTTCAAGGAAAGAATTCCGCAATCTACTAAGCGGTAGCAGACGAACACACTTTTCAATTGATTCCAATCAACCTGTACACGGTTGACTATGTTGGTTACCGTTATGTGCTAGTTGAGCAGTTTCTACAAAGAGTCTTATCAAGGGGTTTGACTACGTAGATTCTAATCCAAGAGCTTGGATTACAAAGGCAACACCCAGGCTTCCCAGTGAAATGCTATTTGTTTTTTCAGGAAGGGGACGTGCTCCTCTCCATTTGAATACGGGTAAGTGAACATCACGTTCAAATCTCTAGTTACGCATCTATTGATTTGGTTTTATTCCATTTTTAGTATGCTCTGCTTGGTTTTTCAAGATGTATAAGTATGCTTGAATGTTACAGAGCCATGCCAAGGGCATGTCGGCACAACGTATTTTGGGCCAAGTGTCCAATCTATCTTGCAGCCTTATGCTGTTACGAACGTACTTGTAGGGTTCAATTTGGCACATGTTGTCACATGGGAATAACATGGTTTAGGAACTCAAGGAGTTCGGTTTAGCCAGTGTGGAGAAATGAATGAGGGTCCCTCTCACTCCTGTCGTAAAGTGTTTAGAGCTACCTCCAGTACATCTTGTACTTGTAGTATGTTCTTTTTCAGAAATCCTTAGTTGAGACAAATTCCACATGTGGCGAATATGAGTCTTTGGGACGGACACTGGCGCCCCCTATTTCAAATATGTGTCACAACAAAGTCCCTAAGTGCTGGTCACATCTGTTTTCTAGATCATTTTTAGCACAATGTATCAGGAGAAATTTCATGGCCAGAAATTGTCGGATACTTAGACTAACTTGTTAAGGTACAAGTATTGCTAAACAACATTACAGATGGTTATTTATATATACAGAAAATGAAAAAGTTTCATTGTTTGCATCTAGAAGTGATCACTATTTCACCTTCTATTATGATTCAAACGTTTAAGCAAAGCTTGCAAAAGATTGCAAAAGATTGCAAATGAAAGTATTTAGTTTCTTTTCAGAACTATTTACATTCCTGCCAATGTGTGCTAGGCGCATCACATTTGTGATCAGAATTGGCAATAATTACCATGGAAATGCAGGTTCGGATCTGTTTTTTGCTAAATGCATGCATACTAGGTGTTATGGGCCCTAGTGTTTAGCAAAGGCTGATTTGGAACAACATGCATATTCCTCAAGCTGTTGCTTATGAAGCATTTTGCACTTTATGTGCACTATTTCTATGAGATTACCTTTGAGTCTACTAATCACCAATAGAGGTCATGGCTCGGTTTTGGTGTTTGTGGATTTTTTAAGTTAACCACGATGGTTATTTCGGACATTGTTGATTCTTCACCAATGTTAAACACTATTGTGATTTCCCGTTTACCAGTCATTTGGGATGACTGTCTGTAAACTGTGAGGAAAACACACCTCAGTACTGTCAGTTATCCAAGGGGATAGGCAGATTACAAAGATTACAAAGAGTAATCTTGTGCTAAAGGATTTGCTAAGAGAATACGTTAATACAACGCATTTTTAAATAGATGATTTTCTCCCTATTTTAGAATTTGCTTTTCGACTTTGAGCACCTCTTGTGGTGGGGTTGGAGATTGTGTCAATACTTTCATACGTCAAGGACTTACCAGGTGTGCTAACAGAGTATGTTGGCAAGTAACCTTCATTAGGGATGAACATGTAACGGACTGTTCAAGATACTCAGGCAAGTAGGAAATCTGGCTCACAACTGCATGAAAAGTTACGCCAAGGTTTCCTTGCATTACTCCAGTACCTTCAGAAGATCTGAAAATTGGTTATGACTTCGGACAACTCTTAGTTGTAGTTCCTCCTTTATAGTACTCAAGTGAGTTATAAATGGAGTTACCATTTAAACCCAAGTGACTCTTAGTTGTGGTTCCTCCTTTACAACACTCAAGTGAGTTATATATGGAGTTACCATTTAGACCAAAGTGGTTGCAAACGGACAACAATGTTGAAAATCAAGATATTCCTCTTGGTTTCATTGAACCTCCTCACTGCACCAATTATCGGTCATACAGAAAACTGGCTCACTTATGGAACGTCAATAAAGAGAACACCAGTATTCTTAAGAAGATGTTACTACTTGTGTTTTCGAGGACGAAAACTCTTCCTTAAGAGGGAAGTAATGTCAGGACACGGGTCCTGTACCCTAAGGACTAGGCTAGGCAAGGACTACGGCGAAGGGCCGGGCTAGGCAGTATGGACAGGGGATCCGTCTAGGGCAAGGGGCTAGGAGCCCACCTATAAACGGAGGTTGGGAGGAGGATCCAGGAGAGCCTAGTTGCCTAGTTTCTTACATTCAATCTGCATAAACAATCTTTCAATGGGTTCCATCTTTGCTCCGCACAGGAAAATGTAACAAAGAAACAATGGCATAAACAATCTTCAATGGGTTCCATCTTTGCTCCGCACAGGAAAATGTAACAAAGAAAGTTGGTTGGCCTAATTGATGGATCATTGCAAACTCATTTTGCTTAAGTTTCACCTTGTAATCGATTGATGTGCGTAGCCAAGCTCAGACGAAAGTAGTTGTTCAATGTTAGTGCTTGCTTGAACATCTTTTGCCTGCAATTGTCTACCTCGGAATTTTTCCTTGCGTAAGCGTACCCAGATAGAACCAAGGACTTTTGCAATAATAATTTTCATTGTTTTGAAGAAAAGATTTTCAATGTTGCTTGCAAATCGTCCATCCACATTCTTAAGCTCCCATTGTTCTACTTTTTGATAATTTTTATTTGCCAACACATGATACTTTCTTCTTTGACCAAAAAACAATGTTGGGAATGACAACTCCTCACAAGATTCATCATCGAAAATGCTTAGAGGACTAAATCCTTCACAAGGGGCTATACTTGCAACTTGAGAATTATGGTCCACAACTTGTTGTGCAGAGTAGATACCATGCACCAAAGTATCCGCAGGATTACTCTCATCGTCAACATCTTCTTGGTGTGGACTATAAGCAAGATCAACATGGAGTGTGAAAGAAGATGACCAAGACATATCAATTGTAACACCATGATCAATGTACAATGGAGTGGCCAAAAGGTCGGCCAAAGCTTGAAGAACACAGTTTGGATGCACAATGCCACTCAAATAAGCATGATCATATTCAAGCCTACGTTTAATCTCTACAAGGATAGAAGCTTGATTATCAGAAAAACGTGGCAACACCCTTTGAACTCGTGACAGATCCGCCATTACATTCACAATGCCTCCATGCAAACCAAGTTGACCTTCAAAGTTTAGTTCTCGAATTTGTGCGAATGGTATGTGCAAGGATACAAGACGACTCTCTCTGAATTCCATTTTTCTACAATGGGTGTTTTGCTATTAAAATGAACCTCTCTTTTCAAGCAAAACAATGGTTCTTCTTGTTTCTTCAACGCAGCCTTGCACGAATAACACACTTGCAACTCTTTCTTTTCACCAATTACCATTGATTTTATTTGCTTGAGAAGCAAAAATTCCACCTTTGACATGCTACGCAAACTATTACGAAACATAAGAGAACCACATGAAGCACAAACGAAAGCAGGGATATCTTCAATCGTCTTGACATACAGAAGAGTTCTACTAGATGAAACGGTAGACCTTCTTTGGTGAATTCGTGATGATTTGGACATGTTGTAAATTTTAGTCTTGACTTGTTTGACACTAAAAGAGTTTGGAAATAATTGCAAAAACATAAAGGCAATTTCTTGGACAGCGACATCATGAGTTTCGACAAGTGTTGTTAAACACAAGGTAGCTTCTTTACTCCATGTACAACATTTACGTTTGGGTGGCTGATCTCCACACGGATACCATAAAAAACAGCCACGTAAATTCAACACCGCAAGAGTTGGACAAGTGGAGAAAGATGCACAATCGCGTGCATCGAAACAACGGACGTCATTCCAAACGTCACCTTGGTAAAAGAAGAGTTCGCACATTGCAAAGAACATATTGCAAACCACACTAACCAAGTGCACACTCAGCATCATTGACGAATGTCGACTAACTAAAAGCGACGTTTTTTTTTAAATTAAAAGAAGGTGATTGTACATCAACAATCCAAGGGTCAACCCAAACGTTTAGAATGTCTTCGTTTCTTAGTTCTATTTGTTCTAGAATTTCATCCAGAGTTTTGGATTCAAGACATTGCAAAGAGAGGGCCAAGTGAAAAACATGTAGCAAACTTAGCAAAACATCTTTGTTCTCGGGAAAATTACAAGTAAATATAGGTTCAACATATAGATTTATGCCATTTGTGTGCAAAATGATATCATATTCCATAGCCGCAAAAAGTAAAACCTTGATATCAAGATCACAAACTACGCGCCTTTGAATGCAATAACCTATCCCGCCTTGTCAATAGTGAACCAACCAGTCTTTTTGAAGTTCAAGAGTGAAGATTTTAACTCTACCAAGATTTGATCAAAGAGATGCAGGAACGGACGGAAAATCCAAGAACAGAATCAACTACAGCTCCTTGCAAGATAACAGAAACAACCTCTCCGTCTTGGGGATATAATTTAGTGGGCAACACAGGCTGCTTGGTGATTGTAGAGAGTTTGCCACAAAAGTAGCAAAATGGGTTGCTAGCTTGCCGACTAACATTTAGACCTTTGCACACACCGCATGAATACTTGACATCCAAGCTATTCACACTCACAATCTCCAACGTTCCAAACACCTACAAATTCAACAATGACCATGAAATGAACATAAATGCATTTTTTATTAATATATGCACACACAACAATTACCTTCTTCCCAAAGCATAAGTTCATGACTTGTTTTAGCAAGTATTCTTGGAAGACACCAGCCAAAGAGAGAGGAAGCGGACACAAGATAGTAGTGTCAACAACACTAAGGGTGTTTGACAAATGCTTGAAGACATTGATGTTACGAGCAACACATGAGTAGTATCCAATTTCTTTCACTTCGTGCACCATAAACTGATAGTCGAGCCGTCGTGTAGGGACAAAGAGAAGCTGCCATCAACATGCACACATGAGAAAATATACATTTGTGTTGCAAAAAACTTTATCAACACTAACAATAGCTCGGTTGCTTGTTGAAGGTCCATCTGTCACAGTTAAACGGAAGCTAGGAGTGCCATCGCTTTTAACAACGTTCTCTATTTTGACAACAATAAAAGAAACTGTTGAAACAAATTCAGCAGCACTTGTGCTTTGAGAGAACAAATCTTTGATTTTTTGCTCAGGATAAAGTTAAAGACAATAGTCAAAAGCCTCAGCTTTGACAATCAAAGTCATAGCATGTGCATACAAATCCCACAAGCAAGTTCCACCGTCCTTGGCAAAACAGCCCTTTTCACACATGCACCCTCAAGGCGAACAAAGTCATTGACAGCAAAGGCCTCAATAAACTCTTAAAGGTAGATCTTAGTCACAACAAAGGCTACTGTATGACGAGATTCCCTGTCAAGAAGATCCGCGCGTAGATATATACCATAGTCGTACTTACATAGGACTTCTCCTTCTAGAGCAAACCTAAAATTCGCAATCTCAGACAATTCAAAACTTGCCAAATTTCTCAAAGCAAGGGTTATGGTCAATTGTGAGTTGAAAGATTTAGCATTAAGCTCCTCTTTCCCTTCTGAAGTGTTCTTAATCAAAGAAGATGAGAATGAGGAATCTGCCAAGCATCTAGATGCTTTACATAGCAAAAAGAATTAGATAAGTAAGGGAGTGATGTCTAACCATATAAACAAGCTATAAATTTTACCTTTAACAGAGATCAAAGCCTTTTTTATAGCTAAAGATGAAGCCTTGTTCAGTTTTGCTCTAGGGCTGAGTTTCTTGCCGAGTGGAGATTCGGATGACTGCTTTTTGTTTAGAGATAACGGTGACACGACGGCAACTGTGTTGTTCTGACTACCAAGGTTTTTGTTACTCACAGCAGGCGATGCTAAGTCCGGTGTTACACCCAATGAAAATTTATCGAAGTTTACATCTAAATAAAATTTCTCATGTCAATGCTCTAAGTCATATCTCATCACAACTCATAAAACAACGAAACAAATGCATATACTAACTGTCCATAGGAATATCCATTAGGTAGGTGAAAGCAATCTTCCTTATAACCAGAGCTTTCAGCAGACAAACTTAGAGGTTGAAGAACAGCATAGCTAGTGTGCATAAGAGTGCTTGTTATATAGGAGGAGGAGGAAGAGAATATATAAAAGTTGTATCTTTCTATGATGAGGAGAGTAAATGTCTTCACGCTCAACATGGACAGCTTTAGTAAAGAGTAAGGATGATGGTAAGTAGTAGACAACTATCAAGAAAAGATGAGCAAAAAATAACTTCACTTACCTTTTTCATCATTAGTAAACAATTATCAAGGCAAGAAGAGACAAAAATAACTTCACGTTTCTTTTTTCATGATTAAAGATTTTTTAAAATTTTCTTTCTTTTTTTAAACTTGAAAATATTGGAAAATTGAAAACTCAAATTTTAATTACGGTAATTTTTCAGAATATGAGAATTGTGTTTTGAATTCAACACTACTTTTAAAAATTGTAAGCAATTATTTAGCAATTTTTAAATTACTATAAATAAATCAAAATATTTTAATCACTATCTATCATTTTTTTGGAAATTTAATTATTATTAAGGTATTTTTTCTATCCCACTAGTCTTAATCAAGATAATAATTGATTCAAGAAGACTGAAATTAACATAATGTGCATTTTTCAAGTTGCCCGAAGCTAGAAAGAGGAGATTTAATAACAATGCGGTCTTTAAAACTGTCCGCATGGCACCAAAGTCATACATTAACCATTGCATTAACAATGAGAGTCCTCAAATTTTTATGCATGAAAATCTTTTTACTGCCAAAAATAATTCAGACCTTTTTTAAACCATAAGCTCAGAGAAAGTGACCAAATAATGGCATGAATCCATAATTGACATGTGTTCATCATCATAGCTTATCTTGTATACCAAATCCCATCCGTATCTAAAGCTTGCTCGGTCTTCTCTAATTCTATCTAGAACATCCGAAGATGTCTAGGCAGTGAATGAGACGTCATCGCAATTTCCTGTCGTGAATAAAGGACAAGAATACAAGCTTGATTTGTTGAATTACACGCCCAAAGCATGATAGAAATCCTAAGCGCTCAAGATAAAACTTGAGAATAATCTTAAATTTAAACCAACCCTATCCCACATAGACAAGTATACACAAAAGCAACCATTATGATGCTCATTCTCAGCTATGCAAAACATCGACACAAAATGTACGATCTGGATGAAGTAGAGCTCAACTAAGTTTGACAATTATATCAAAGAGACTGTTGACCCATCCCGAGCTACAACAAACACATCCAAACTCAGCCCAGCGCATATAAGAATCTATGCTTGTCGACAAAATCCGAACATACTACAAATATCATTAACATTATGTGTCCCTCCCGCACCTAAAGTGTGAAGTACATCACATGACAAAGGTTCTAATTGATGCAACTCATAAAAGGTCACTGAACACCTGCTTACTGTACTTCCAAACATGGATTTTCCGCCCAAGTAGCATCGTTCAACCACACCAACATCTGCAAAAATACCACATGGAAGTGTCAAAAGTGTCCATGATGCTCATGAAAGCATCCAAAGTAAATTCACAATTCCCTAGCAGAAACACACGGCGCCAAGCCTTTAGAAGCTCACCCAGATGCACTGTCCTCCATAGGACCATCCCAGCAACCTAGTAAACCTTGAAACATCGTTGCACCAGCTAATGCCAGACCCAGCCCGCCTAGTCAACATCACAGGTATCAAATACGGGACGTCATATCTTGGAATGCATTGATTGTAGCATATGATGCCCAACAAGCGCAGGGACAAGGCCGCAGGTGCACGTGCAGGAGCAGTGCCCCAGGGGCAGGGCCGTAGGTGCAGGTGCAGGTGCAGGTGCAGGGCCGTAGGGGTAGCGCCGTAGGTGCAGAGGCATGGCCGCAGCCGGAGGTGCAGGGCCACAGGTGCAGGGCGACCACCTTCACAACCTCAGAGTTGTGCACAAGAGCAAGATTCCGAAGATAGTGAGCAATGACACTCTGCAATGCTTTCAGCAGCAGACAGATACAAAGAGAGAGAGAGAGAGAGAGAGAGAGAGAGAGAGAGAGAGAGAGAGAGAGAGAGAGAGAGAGAGAGAGAGAGAGAGAGAGAGACTCCAGACTGGTTCACGTGGAGGGGGGAGAGAGAAGAACTGCAACGCGCGTGCAACCCAGGTATTGCCCACACTATGGCGGCTTCTTCTCCTTCATCATCCTCCACATAGTGCAGCCATGCCATGGCAGCTCGCGCTTCTCGCCTACCCCTACCCGTTAGAAGCTTGGGAGCTAACAACCAGTTGCTGTAAAGTAAAATAATGATGCAACTCACAACCCTAGAAGAGTCTTATCACTCCCTCCACAGATGATAAGCCAGTAGATGGTCTACACATGGCCAATCCTTATCCCTACCTCCACCAACCTCCTAGGATACCCATCTTGTACGGAGAGTGGCCACTTTTTCAACCGCTTTAATCATATCACATAGTGGTTCTTGATATAAATCCACAAAATGAACAAAATAAATGAAAAATATTTTAGTCAGCAAAAAGACATTGCATCGCTATAGTCTTTGCCCTTTGGGAAGGCCAAAAATGTTGACTAAAGAGTAGTTAACCCTAGGAATGCTTGTCAGGGTCTAAAGAGCAGTGATCTTGTAACTTATACCACTTAAGTGTGATCAACATAAAGTACAAGGAAGTTTGTGCTATTTACTTTCTCTTTTCTCTCTTTTTTATTTTCATAGTTGCTACAAGTAGTTGGGGGACTCGAGGTCTCAAATACCAGCTTAACACATGGACTTCCACAACACAAGTCACACTTAGGTGGAATAAGCTAGAGAGAACTATATCCACATAGCCTAAAACATTACTAAAGTTACTAGACTATTTAGAAATTAAAGTCAGCAGCAATTAAGTGGCCTAGTTTAGCGTAACGTCTCGATACCTACTTAAAGCCAACTAATAGACCAAACTCAAAGCGAAGAACAAGGTACTAGAATTTTGAAAAAATTATAGCATCTAAATTGGCAATGTCACAACTTCATAAATTTTATGCATTGGTAGAAACTCAAATGAGAAGATGCAAACATGTAACTCTGGACAGCATAGATAAAAGGAAGTAGTACACTTGATATAATGGAGAACATTTGTTGTAACATGTAAATATCCATTGTCGTTGTCCTTTAAAGGCATCCTTATGTAGTCACAAACTACACAATAGTCACCACCAAACATCCACCTTCCAAAGGCACATTAGTGGGAAAAAAGAACCTTGCTAATCACTAAAGTCTAAAACAAAAACACTCCTATCATACTAATCCTACCTACCCTCCATCACTCGAGTCACGAGGATCAAAGTAAGTGGAGGTTGGAGAGCTATGTCGGTAGCTCTAAGGCTAAACTACCATCCTCATCATCAAGGTAGTGTAATCCTCTTCTCGGTAAGGTCGTGTGTCTCGTTTGTCCAATCACCATTATCCTCCTCGTCCTCTTTTGTGCATAATAGTATTAGGAATGTCACGAGGCGTGCATACTTATCCTAGGAAAAAGGTTAAACTTGGACAATTGGGCAAACTTCCTGGATAGAATAGGGATCTATCGTAGTCAAGAGGCGGACCAGCCACTATAACTCAACTTTTCTCTCACAAGAGAGTGCTTCAACCGAATCCCATTCAGAGGAAACATGACGATAACATAAATGCATTACTTGGGATAGGTAAAAAGAATATTTGTAAGAATCGTTTTAGGTACCCAAATTCTATCATTTCCATCATGATAGCCTTGGGCTTCTAATAGCTGTTCAAGAATCCAACATGATTTGGTTTCCACCTTCTTAACCTGGGTGGATGCCTTCCTTTGAGGTTTCCTTTGTGAATTAACATGAACCATGGGGGGGTCTGATAATGATACCTTGGGGACATATTGTTATGTACCCTTTGGTCAGATCACGTGGAGCCTTTGATGTAGAACTGTTTGTCATAGCCATGGAAGTTGAGGCTTTAGAGGGTTATGCTACTGGCAAGGATGTTGTGACTTTTTAGATTGGCAATATTTTGTTGTTTTTTGTGCTATGAGAAGGTGAGATTTCAGGTGTTATTCCTTGAGCCGTAGGGCCATGACTTGGTTTCTTCGTCGTGATACTCCTGGTCTCCCAGTCGATATTACATTTGATTGCAGACGTCCATTTGCACCCCAAGTTTTTATTACCCTCCATAGTACCAACAAGCATGACCAAAAAGCTTTGAACCACGGTTCCATTGTCATAAATAACAGGAGTGTGTAGGATTCCAAAAACAGTGGTTTTCTTCTTATTTCGACACCCTTGACTTGGATGGTGCTTGTGGATAGGGGTGGTTTTTACAAATTATGTTGACCTCCTGTATCCAGTAATGCGTTATATAGTACTCTCTTATAGACGCTATTTAGTGGATATTCTAGAGGTGGCTCAGATTCCAACCAATCATCATCAGTGTCTTCAAAAAATTCTTCCGTGATTCCCAGATTAGCCTCTCGTTGGTGTCTAAGACGTTTTTGTCTTTCTCGAGCCTCAACTCTTTCTTGGATCTTTTTAAGCTTTGCCTGTTCTTTGGCTGCACGCACATTTACTCGAAATCGTCGCCTCTTATATCTCTTACTCTTCTTGTCTGATTTTTTATTACGTCCAATATCTAGTGAAGAGTCACTAGATGAGTCTCTATTAGATGAATCATCTAGTGAAGAGTCACTAGATGAATCGCTACTTGTGTCTTCTGCTCCCTTAGATAGATTGTCATCTAGGGTATCACTGGGCCCTGAATGGTTTGTCCCCACATTTGCACTAAGATTTAACTCAAATTATTCGTCCTCAAAATTAGTTTCAATTGATGATTCTGACCCCAAATCGTGTGGGCTATAGTCTTGTGAGACACTATTGGTTCCAGTGCCAGTCAAACCTTCATCTTGTAGGTCATCAAAAGCTATATTCATTGATTCTAGCAAATTAAAGGGTACGAGTGGTGGAATTTCATCTCCTCATGTGTTACCCAGGTCATCTCCCTAGAAGCTATATTCATTGCTTCTAGCAAATTAAAGGGTACGAGTGGTGGCATTTCATCTCCTCAGGTGTTACCCAGGTCATCTCCCTATTTCCCCAAGTGTCTTTGGTTGCTGCTAAGTGGATCCAATCCACATTGTCTGACTCAGTCATCCCAGGTAGTACATACATATAAGGATAATATTCCCCAGCATCGGTGTCCGCTTTACATGTGTAACAATACTACAATGAGGCCAGTGAACTATGGTGTCAGATCTATGATCAATTATAAACGTATTTTCTAGAGGATGTGCTCGACCAATTACAAGATCCACTCGAATGATAGAATCTTGGAACAGTAAGTAGACATGGTTTCTAGACCAGTCCGATGCACCATTTTTGCTTCCCTCATGAAAGGACGTCCTAAGATTATCTCAAATGCCATAGTGTGCTTGGAGAAATCCATAACAATGAAGGTATTTATTATTTTATGTCTAAAGACCTTGATCTTAAGATCTTCTAGCATCCCAATAGGTTTAACAATAGACCCATTGGCCATTTTTACTACTATGGTTGTGGTCCCAAGGTGAGTTCTTCCCATAGTTTCCCATCAATTTTTAGTCACAATGCTAACCCCAGTGCCACCATCAAGGATTCCATTCACAATTAATCCCTTGGTAGTGATTGGTAAGGTTGCGTTGGATTCATTGCCCTCAAAGTATTGTCCCAACTTGTTAATAGGTATTTCTACAACAAGGTTCTCATCTAGGTTGTGTTGTGGATCTAAGTGTTCCTCCTCTATTGGCATCTCCCTAGCTCCATCCATCTATGCAAATTGTGGTAGCCCGACTTTCAGTTCTCCATTGAGTAAAGCTCAAAGAGCTAAGAATAGCTCAGGGTCTCCATATAGTTTGGACATGATGGTGGTTCTAACTTCTGAAGCCATGAAATCCATCAATTTGGTAGTATTTAACGACACCTTTTGTGCTTCAATTCCTTAACGTGGGGAAGGTGGGATCTTTGTTTTTCGATAGGGTCAGGTAGTCCCTCTATAAACATTCTTTCCAACAAGAAGTGAGTATGTCCACTTTCCCATGACTTTAAGTCACTTTCTTCTTTGATGACACAAGGTATGGCTAGGGGTCTATGGACTTTGTGAGGTTGTTGTTGTGTAGGGAACAATGTGTATGTAATCTGGATCTGCCTAGGTGCTGGCTCTAGATCCCTTTGGGTATCTTCTACCAAACTCTATAATTGCTTGACTCGCTCGTTCTCCTCTGTAGGGTTTGGGTAAGTTCCTATCTTCTTCTTGGGTCCTAGTCATTGTGGCTCATGATGATGATATTCCTTGTTGGCTTCTTTCTTAGTGGTCGTTTTGGTCTCGATGGTTTCAACTGAATCAAAATCCTCTTCAGCATCGTTCATATATACGGGGTCTTCACTCTCCCTATGTTGGTCTTTGAATTGGGGTCTGACTTCGCTGCTTTTTGCGATCTCTTCCTTCGTGTTTTCTTCTTCTTGTAAGATTGGGCTATTGATGTCGTGTCTCTTTCTTCAAGAATATATATTTGTTTTGGAGCATCAATCATGTGAGTACGTTTACTAGTACCACATGTTTACTTTGCGATGACTCCTCGATAACCTCAATCAAGTTTAATGGCGTGATCTTTGGCACATTTGGATCATTTGAACATTGGGCAATCAAATGATCTATGCCACATTGATTACACATGAGTATTGGCATTGTAGACGTGCTCGGTTTATTGGTTTGCATTAGTGTGGTGTTCTTTTATAGCCTAATAGCACACTCGGCCACACGACGTGGACCTCCACAGTCATAGCATTGAAGAGGTGGTCTCTTGGCAGTGTAATTGATATTTTGGCCTCTTGCAGCAACTTGATAGACATGTTTGACTTGTTCCCAATAGTCCTCCATATAGTATTGTGGACTTTCTTCAAGCGCATCAATCCCACATGCAATATTAGGGTCTATATCTTCCTCACAGCCTTCCAAACAAGCAATAGATGACTCACAACCCACGTGATTCACAAACATGATTCTCGGATGCGGTGGTTGCGGTCCTAGCACTGGAGGTGGTAAGGGTGTTTCTTGAATAACATTTTGGGCCCTAGGGACCATGTGTTGTGATGTTTGTTCAAGAGGTGGGGCCGGCATCAATGCAGGCACTAAAGGTGTGTCTGTCTAGGATAAGGTTGGTCTACTAGACATTGCGTTCTTAACTACTATACAATCCTTAGCTTGATGACCATGCCTCCCATAGGCATTGCAATTCCCATTAAATTTTACTCTAAAAGTAGGGCATTCACTAGTACTATGCGGACCATAGAATACTGAGCATCATTGTTGCTCCCTTCTTGGATACATATGATTTTTTTGTGGATCACAATTGTCTCTAAGACTCTCTTGAATGACCTTGGTGAGATCTGCTAAAGTCATCTCATATATTTTTGGCTCCTTAGCAATAGGCTTTAGGGTCATTGGTTGATGCTCCAATGCTTGCGAGCTAGTAGATTTAGGCTCAACAGACACTCTTTCTCCTTGAATCATCAAATTATCCTCCAATTGGATCGCATTGGTGGTGACTGCTTCCCAAGTGGTGATACCTCTAATGAATAGGCCATTGTATATATCCCCATGTCAAAATCCCCTAATGAATCTATTAAGAAATTGATTATTATTGAAGTGCTCATTTGGATTACGAGGAGAATTCAAATGCTTCTTGAGCGACTAATAAAGTCTCTCACCGACTCTCCTTCAGCTCGTTGGGCTTTCAGGTGCTGAGAGGCTACACCCCAAAGCACTCCCTCTTGTATGCATTATTTCAAGAACAGTCTCCTAAGAGTAGGGTAAATCATTTTTTCTTCCACTCTCTTGTATGCATTATTTCAAGAACAGTCTCCTAAGAGTAGGGTAAATCATTTTTTCGTCCACCCTTAGGGTTCTATACCAATCCCCAACCTTCCCACTTAAGGTTAGGCTTAAAGCATTACTCTTATGTAGGTCATTGTGTTCTCGTAGAGAATCACATATTTGTTCAAACACTTTGATATGCCTTCTCACATCCCCGTCTCCACTAGACTTTTGTGTGAGCTTGGCTATTTATACTATCTTATTTCTAAGCTCTCTATCAGGTGTGTTACGCATATTCTCAGAAATAAACGATCGACGGTTTGAGCAAATGCTGCCAAATCTCCTAAATAAGTAGGTATAGTGGCCGCACGTTCAGGTGCTCCTAGAACTACATGTGGGATGGGAGTTGGCCTTGGCCTTGGCATGCCCGCGGCCGTTGGCCCTCAAGTTGACCTTGGCCTTGGCATACGTGCGGCCCTCAGGTCCCTCGTATGGTGGTGTACCATGTGGTGGTCCAAAGTTCATAGGTGTGACCCTAGGCATAGCCAGTGTCGGATACGACATGTTATTGCTAAATGGTATGGCCCCACTTGAATAAGAGCTCGGATGCTGCTAGCTGGGCTGCTGCTGCCAGAGCTATTTTTCCTATGGCTAAGCAAGCTCGTAGGCATGTAAGAGATGCACATGATCATGCATTGATTGCATTCTCTATGAAGCACACTATTTCTCCTCATATTTGTTCATCAAAATTTGCAAAATAGGCTTGGGATATTCAGCTGGTCTTTATGCAAGTCGCAATGAACCTAAAATTGCATTGTTACATAAAGAGTTGGAGTCAAAGATTATGCATGAGGAAGATGAGATGGACACACTCCTTGATGATGTCAAGCATATGCATTAGGAAGAGAATGGAGTCTAGGAGAGCCTCTTTATTTGGTAGTTTAAGGGAGTCAAACCTTTAGTATTAAGAAAGCAACCAAAGGAAAACTTTTGAATTCAAATAGGTAGAGCGACTACTTTATTTGAATTCAAACTTTTCCCCCAAAATGAAATTTAAAATCTAGCGGACAAAAGTATATCAAGTAACATATCTATGGAAAGAGCTCGGTATGCAGATTCTAGATCTATAATCTCCGCTCAAATTGGAGATCTTATGTAGCAATTATGGAAGGCCAAAAACCATAAATTTGTCCTCCCCCTTTTTTGGGGGAAAAGCGCATCCTTTGACCACTCTAACACCTCTCTTACACAACCACCATTCTTGCACACATGGCATGCACCTATTCGTTCAAATGTTAATCACCTTCATAATCTCATGGCAAATAAAGAGGCCCTCTTAGACCCCATCCTCTTCCTAATGGAATGAGAGACTTATTTTTGCAGGCGAAGTCATTTATGATAATTCCCTTGTGCAGACTACTCTTGATGCTTTGCCAGATTTTTACTAGAATTTTGCTAGACTTATGACCCGAGAAAATCTAGAAGTTGTTAGGTTTGATGCATTATGAACATTGCTCTTGCAAGGATAACTTTCTATAAAAAACAACACTAAACAACATGAATTTGACCAAGCCTTTATTACTATTCAAAGGAAAGGTGGTAATAGCACCGTAGCCACTTCCCATGGTTCTTGTACAAGTGGTAAATCACATGTTCCTAATGCTTCTTTTGGTAGCAATTTGTCTGGGAATTATGGTGAAAAGAGCAAAAAGAAGATGCGTTGCCATTATTGTAAAGCTAATGATCACTTGATCTAGCAATGTCCTAAGTTGAAGGCAAAAGAGGCTAAGAAGAAAGAGACTGGTTTCACTACAAACGTAGCTATTTTTAAGTCTTCTGTGAAAGGACATTGTGATGCTAAGGTTGATGTAGAATGGGCTTTTAGTGCAGAGTGCTTCTATGATCCTTTTGTCCATGATGTATGTATGTCAGTTTCTAGCTATAGATTCTCATGTGTGGTACTTTGACAATGGTGCTACAATGCACATTACCTCTCATCGTGACTTGTTTACCTCTCTCGATGATGTCCCTCATGGGAATTCAGTCACTAGTGCCAAAAATGCCTCTTATCTAGTCAAGGGAGTGCCTAGTTTAGTTGACTATCGTGTGCGACGATTTTCTTCTTCTGCTATGGCAGATAGTCGAGGGCTTCAGACTTCTTGCAAAACATGATCACACATTGCTAGACTTGGTCTTTTTGTGAAATTTATGTATGATAGATGTACAATTCATGATCTCAGTTTTGGTGGTGAGATTGTTGCATTAGGCAATTTATGTCGTGAGCTATATAAGCTCACTTTGAATGACAAGTATGGGAAAAAATTTTCAAATGTGTTTGTGTATTCTTAGGCTATTTTAGATGCAAAACTCTGGCACACACATTTTGGTCATCTGAATGTTTTCTGTTTGTTAAGTTTGAAAAACTTTGATGTGATTTTGGGTAAGATGTAGTGTTTGAAGTTTCCAATGGATGGCTCAGTTAGGAATAATACAGGTTACAACTTGTGCAAAGTGATATTTGTGGGCCATGGAAACTCTGTCCTTGGTAAATTACCTTTACTTTGTGATTTTCGTTGATGATTACTCTAGGAATGCATCGGTGTATTTGCTTAAGGCAAAGTCCAAAGTGTTTATGTGCTTCAAGCAATTTTTCCCTTATGGCTGAAAAATGTCTCCAAAATTATTATGGGCACCCTTCGTTTGGATCGAGGGGGGGAGTATATTTCTCATGGATTTAATGCATTTCTGGATAGATGTGGGATAAAACACCAATAGATAGTGCCGTGTATGCCTCAACGAAATGGTCTTGCTAAAGGGGAGAACAATTTGCTTGTGGAGATGGCAAGATGAATGGTCTAGAGTCAAGCTTTGCCCCATTTGTTTTGGCTTGAGGCCATCATGTGTGCCACTCATGTACTCAAAAAGATTTGCAGTCTATGGCTCCATATGAATCATGGCATGATAGAAAGCCATCTATTGATCACATGTGCATTTTTTAGGCTTTGGCTTATGTTTGGTGCCACAAATGCAACACAAAAAGTTGGATGATAAGGATTTCAAGTGCATTTTTATTGGTTGTAGTGCAAAAAACAAAGGTTACAGGTTGTACTATCTGCAAACAAAGCGTACCCTGGATGTTGTGTTTATGGAAGTTTTTGTTCCGCCCTTGTTGTCATGTACTAGAGACATTACTATAAGCTCATATGACATTTTTGACAGCTTATTGCATGTTTTCAATGACGTAAGTCTAAATGTAAATTCCAATGATGCAAATGTACAGCCTATGGGGGTTTCTAAAAATGCTACAGATCAGCCCACTTTTGATGTAGACGTACATGATGTACATGTTGAGGAAAAGGCTGAGAATGAGCAGGCTAGAGGTATGCCAAAATGATTGGTGCATACTTTGAATGATAGTAAATTGGATACAACTTTGTATTTTGTACTTGTTTAGGTTCTTGCCATGCATCTTATGCATCAAATTTCTATGCTTTGGATGTTTCCAATTTATGTGATGTTCACGAACTTCTATCTCTTGATGAAGCACAAAATTCGAAAAATTGGATGGTTGTCATCCAATCAAAATATGATGCACTTATAGAAAATGACACATGGACTCTATGTGATTTGCCTCCTCACAAAAAGGACATTGGTACAAAGTGGGTTAGAAGTTGAAACGCAAGCCGGATGGTGAGATTGATTGCTATAAGGCTTGACTTGTTGCAAAAGGCTATGCACAATAGAAAGGCATACACTATGATGAGATTTTTGCTCCCACATGTCGTATGACTACTGTGAGTTTTTTATGTGCATTGGCAACTTGTTTTGTTTGAGATGCACATCAATCACACATTGTTACTGCTTTCTTGAATGGTGACATATTTGATGAAGTTTATGTAATGCATCCTCGTGGTTTTGTCAAGAAAGGACAAGACGATAAAGTGTGAAAATGTAAGAAATCTTTGAATCTCCTCGTGCTTAGTATGAGAAATTTGTCGCTCGTTTGTTCAACCAGGGACTTTTGTATGTAAAGTGCTAGGGCAATGTATTTCTCATCGTTGTTCTATATGTGGAGGATTTGTTGATCACTGGTTTGAATGAGGCACATATTGCTGAATTTAAGACTGATTTGAATGTTACTTCTATGATGAACAATTCAGATATGCTGCATCATTACTTGGGCATACAGTTCAAGCGGTGTGATGGTGGTATTGCCTTGCATCAGACAAGTTACATAGAGACATCTCTACGTAAGTATGGACTTGAGGATTGCAAACCTATTTCCACTCCCATGGAAACAGGTTTGCAATTCAGTCTTCATGATGCTCGTGATCTTTGCGGATGTCACTCTTTACCAGACAGACGGTCAAAGATCACCAGCCTCATGAAGATCACCAACATCATCAAGATCAGGATCTATACATTGGCAGACGGTCAAGCAGATCTTTTGCTACTTGAGAGTGGCACTTTACATCGTGGGTTGTTTTATCTCAATGGGAGATCATTGCCTCTAGCCCCATATGTACTCATATGGGGCTAATTTCTTTGACACGCAAGTGTCCACAAGTGGTTTTTGTTTCATGTTCGATAGTTCATGCATATCATGGTTAGCACTAGTTTGGTACCGACAAGGAAACTCTAGTGTCCTTTTCTGTGAATTTAAATAAAATGGTACATGAAATCTAGAACACATCTCAAGCAATGATTTTGCAAACTTATAAAATGTTATTCAAAGTACCCATAGAAATTATAATCCGTCATCTTTTCTCAAAACCTCAATAGTAACTACAGTCATGAAAAGAACCTACGCAAAGCAACATTCAATGTTTCAGTAAAACTCGTACTCTAGCGTAAGAAAAAAATGAGTAGGGTGCATCAAATAATCCATTGTAGCTACTTATATATGTGTTTGATATTTTTGCAATTGTCATGTGAGAAAAACTTCTCTATGACTAGAATTAAAGATAGAAAGTCCCGTGGGTCAAATATGTAGCGTTCACAAATTCAATTAATGATCACAAAAAACATTTAGTTCATCTAAATTTTACAATGTCTTATGATGCATATATACTAGATCTATGACTCCATTACATAAGGTGATAATTTCTAATGGCTATGCAAGCCACATTTGGTGATTTATAGCACATCCAAAAAATTGCGCATGTTGTAATTATGATTTTTTATTTATCAAAGATAAGCCTTAAAATAAAGTCCATTTTTGGATTTTTTCGTTCATCTCACTTATTTGTATACAAGTACCTCATATGGACACAATTGGGAGATCTATATATACACGCTTTTCAGTAATTTTTCATAGCAATGTTTTTTTTTGCAAGAAATTATTCACTATAAATTTTTAAAAATGAGCTTACATTACATGATGCCTATGAGTTTGAACCCTTGAAAAATGCTTAGTTGATGGGTATTGACCTATAGATACATTATACACCTTATGTTTTGTCCCATAACCTCATCATGTTAATGAAAGAGGCCTTGAAGGACCAATTTTTTTCTCTTTGTTAGCATTTTCAAGATTTTGGTCTTTTGATTATAACGAAAATCTAATCCCATAACTAGGTTATGAAGCTCAATTTCTTCCTATAATAAGTTGTTTCCTATTCATACACCTTGAAATATATGCAAAATCATATTTTGATGAGAAGTTATATTCAATTTATAAAATTTTTGTTATAATTGCACTATACTTCTAGGATTTTCTCATCTTAAAACTTATCATTATGATCTTAATTTGGTATTAATTTTGGCCAAAGTAAAATTTGGCTATGTTCTTCACCTCATAGATAATCTAAGCCTTACGAACATGACCTATGAATTTTTTTCTAGATTCACCAAATAATTATGACAAGGTGCTAGAAAAACAAGACACTTTAGTGTCTTAGGACATTTGAGCGTCCAATTACAAAACTAGTGTTAAGAAGCAACCTACTATGACCACTTCTAGCTGTGATTGAGTGTGTATGGATCATACACCTTATGGTTGATTTGGGTGTTGGACTGGAAACTACCAACATCATCGACACTGACAGTCAAAGTGCATTGAGATCTGTGAGGAACCTTGTTTTTCTTGCTCACGCAAAGAACATAGAGGTGCATGACCACCATGTCGGGGAGAGAACTCTCAGCAAGAGAGATCATCTTGGATTATGTGTCAACACAGGAAAACCTCGTTGTCTAATGACAATTTTGAAGCTTTCCCAAAGATTTGGGCTTACTCCCCTTTGTGGACTGATCATGTCCTCAGGGCATGGCACTTCCCTATACTTTATGTGTGAGCTCTTGTTCACTGCATCATGTCCTCAGGGCATGGCACTTCCCTATACTTAATGTGTGAGATCTTGTTTAGTGTATCATTCATAAGGGGGATTTGTTACCATATACATGTGGTAGTGATGTGTAAGAACACACTTAGGACTTCCAAGGCATTTTTTCCCTCACTAGGAGGGTTTCCCCCCGTGCATTTTATATACCCCCATCACTCTAGGGCTATCTTATCTCTCCATTGCACACTAAGTAATACTCTCTCTGTTGTGTGCCTTGAGCTTCCTTTGTCTTCTCCAAGATGTGTGTGTTACCGTGCAACCCTAATTCCAACAATTGCTTTTTTAATGTTAATAAATGGGGGGTTTTGTTGAGCTTCATGGAAGAGGGGCTCCCTAGAAGGTGCCAGATGGCGGGCTGAAATCCCATATGCACAATGCAATGGTAATATGGAGGGGTATATATATATGGGGTTAGAACATTAGTAGTGTCAATACAAGAGAGAGAAAGAGAGCTCTAGAGATGGCTGCTCTCCGTCTGTCTCGGGAGTGTGTGCGCAAGCGGCCTTGTCAGCATGGTGTGGCCATTCTTGGGTGGTGCCGCGCGTTTGTGGTGGTGGTTGTTGGTAGTCAACCGTGTTGCAAGGAGTTGTGTTTGCAATTTGGTGGCGAGCCTATAGGGGCGATTCTCATGGGGTCCAAAAGGGGGGACCCCCTTTTAATATTTGAAGGCAAAAGGGGTTAGAGCTACCAAACGAACACCTATCTCCGAAAAAATTGCTAAGGCGAACATCCCAAAGGGCCAATGATAAAAAAATTACCAAAAATGGGTGAGAACTTTTATGAAAAAATAATTTATTAATCATTCCAAGGCTTTGAGGAGATTTTTTAAGAGAATCTTCTGCGTGTGAAGCCTCAAGGGTGTGTTTTCTCCCCAAGAGGACCCTAGTTTTTAAACTCATGATGTAGTAAACATTTTTTTAATCAAGATCAAGCGGCTTTTCCCCTATGTAGTGTTGATTTCCCCTTCTCCCCTCTCTTTTTCTTGCTCTCGTCTTTGTTACGCGGTGTCGTCTTTGGATGTGTGTGCCCCTCAAACTGACAATATTTGTGTGTAGAGAGTGAATAGAAATTTTGTATGAGTTGGAAGAAACCAAAATGAACATTAATTGTGTGTGCATGTGGTGCGGTGATCTTTTCAGTTGTGTGTGCATGTGAGGCCCTACTAGTGTGATTTTTACTTTTTGAAGGTGTTTTTGAGACGAAAGGGGTGTTGCACAGGCCGTGAGCTATGGAGAGGCACCATGTGTGTGTTTTTTGGGTGTTTTCCCCATTTTGCCTCTCCAATGTACAATGGAATACAACAATATTTTGTTGATCACTTTTGTAAGGTAGAAGACCCTGAAAATTTATTGAAATCTATCAAAAGTCCTTTTCAAGGTGAAAATCATAGTGTGGAATCCTATGTGAAGCAATTCAACGAGCTATTGTAGGGACAACATGTTGCTTTAAGGGGTTGAAAATCCTCCCATGGTATTGAAATTCAATGAGCTATTGTAGGGACAACATGTTGCTTTAGGAGTTGAAAATCCTCCCATGGTATTGAAGAAGAGTAGGTTTCTTGAAAGTCTCAAAGCTATTCTACATTTCAAGGCAGAGTTAAAGGAATCAAGGACATTTGAAATGGAAAATCTACAATGAGTAGAAAACATAATGTTTAAATAATCTTTGCATCAAAGGGGATCCTAAGTTTGAATTAAGGATTATGGACCAACAATAGGTACCTACACAGGAGACCATGATAGGGCATAATGGACATGTAGCTCATGTCCATATGATGGGAGATGGAATAAGTCAAGGATATGTACTCATGTTCATGGCTATGGAAATTATGATGTTAGTGAAAGTGGTAGAGAAAGAGGCATGTAATACGGAGCAAAAATGCTCCAACGCTATAGTTGTGGTGAATGTGGTCATAAAAGCCCTCAATGAGACAAGTCAAGGAGAATGGGTGGTGATATTTTTCCTTTTCCTTCTAATATTCCTTCATGTTTCAATGACTTTGGAGTTGAAATGAAAGGTGAAGCATGGCCTAGTAGCTTGAGTGCTCAAGAGAAGGGCAAGACAAAGTTGGTGAGCATGTTTGTCTTGGAGAAAGTGGAACCTCATGCAAAAGCTATGCCCGTTGGTAAGAGGACTACAAGGCAATGAGAGAAAAGTGATCCATTCAAGGTCCCAACCATAAAAAGGGTTAGGTTGAAATAGTTACATCTAAAGAGAAGGAGAAGAAGAAGACCAAGGAGAGTATATGATGCAAGGGACCTATCATTGGGAGAAGGGAAACCAAATTTTAACTTGAGGAGTGATTTGGTGACTAGAAAATTGATATTACTTTTGGGAAACTCATGCAAATATGTCCAAACTCAAAGAGGCAATGGAAGTAGGTATTCAACCCTTTCAAGAAAGGGTTTCCAAGAGAGAATGTAGGAGTTTTATCTTTGAATGAGGTTCTAGATATTTGTCCTACGATTGATGATCTGCATAGAATAAAAAGTATTGGAGAGGCTTATGTTGATGAAGGGCCCCATGTATGTATGATTACAAAAGCATGTATGAAAAATCTATGTCTTGGTATTGTGAAGAATTCAGGTTTTTGCATATAGCTTGCCAAACAATCAAGGGTGACCTTGTCAGAATGTGTGCGGTCTAGCTGGGAAGGTGCAAAACCTCTGGCTGTGAAGTTCGTGATGAGAGTCACAAACACTTTGTGAAAAGTGTTTGTGGAGAATCACCAACCCTCTTTCTAAGGGTTAAAGAAAATCTAAGAGCGTTCATGACAACAAAGTCACAAACCCTCTTTCCTATCGTACTTAGAGTCTGCTTGTTTTCGTAGTCGAGAATATGATGAAAGGATCACCAAATCACATTCAAATTCACTTCAATATACCATTTAAAAACACTAAAGTTTCAGCCATGAAACCTCAATGCTCATACAAGCACAATTCTCAATCAAAACCCAACCCTCTTCCATGGTATCATGTAGCCTCGCCCCCAATTACATAGTCGTAACATCAAACAGTTGAAAGTAATGCTCGAGCTTCCACCTTCACGACAATTTTTTTTTGATTTTTCAGAGATTTATGAGCTTCTAAAGTGAATCCCAAACAATATTTTGATAAGGGGAAACCCTAATTCACTCCCTCACAAGCTCAAATACAAGATTGCGAGCGGGACTGCAGCACACATAGATTGGGCAACCATGGAAACTATTGCACAGTAGAGAAAAATTGCTAGTCTTCTCTGTAAAAATCAGCCCTCCCTCTCTTACCCACGGAAATATGAGCTGATGTGTCAAGTTTTGGGCCATTTTGCCATTTTGGGCAAAACTAGGTCAATTTCAGATCATTTTTCACCCAAAAAATGCCATTTTTGATGCGAAAAATCCGAAACGGGGTAAGAATAATCCTTAAATTTGTGGGATCACTTGCATAAGAATAAAAATCATAGATAAGCCTCATTTTCATCAATATACCATTTCTGGTCACTTTCCATGCAATTCTGCAACGACGCCTGTTAGCTGCTATTTTTGGTAGTTTTTGCTCGCATCAGTCTTTATAGGTGAGATGAGTGTGCCACCATGAAACACTTGGACTATGTACATTGTGAAACCAAATTAATCATCTTATCAAATGAAACAGCACGCAAATGCGCCACATCCAGGGCCACGACTCCCGGGATAGGTATGTACATGATAATGACCGCAATAGATGCTTCAACATATTTCACAATATGTACATGGTTTCTTTTATTTGCATACGTCAAGAAGTGTCAATAGGGAGGTGAATGTTTTTATTTCACACTATGTAGATGCCACGGCACGACATCCACCCCCTCTGAACCTACACATCCTCTGGTATGTGCCACAACAACATTTGTAGAGCATTAAAACTCATGGTCAGACGCCATATTCTCACTTTCATCCTGAGTTTGCATATAGTTGGCTTCATCATCCGCTTCACTTGATTGTGCATCAAATGGATCAGCATCCCCTCTTCTTTTGAATCATTCTAATTCTTTTTTCCTGCAATGGGAATTTTCTGTTTTGTCCCATCAAGTTCACGCAAGGGGTAAGTTGCATTTCCATACACATGTTTGACAACATAAGGACCAAACCATGTCTTTGCAAGCTTTCGTACTGTAGAGTGTTGTTTTTCAAGGCTACTATCATACAACAACACCCAATCACCTTCTTCAATGTCTTTTGGTCTGAGCCTATGCATCTTGTCAATTGTTTTTCAACCTTGCATTCTTTAGTCGAGCTTTTGCAAGCTCAATGTCTTTAGGTCTTATTTTCAATTTCCATATGCACAAAGCAAGAAGGTATTATCTACTCATTCCATCTTCCCATGGCAATTCATTCCATGTAAGAACTACATCTTTAGTTGGCATCACAGGTTTTTGACCATACATCAATTAAACGGGCATATAGCCAGTGACTGAACTATATGTTGTACGGTCAACTCACAATGCAAATGGCAGTGACCTTGGCCACTCTCCAAGCTTACCTTCACAAGACTTAGCTAAAGCTTTGATTACTGGAGGATGCTCTCTTTCACTTTTTCCATTTCCCTCTGGTTTATAAGCACAAGTTAAAGATAGTTTGATACCCATTCTAGAGAAGAATTCCCTTGCTTCATCAGCATCCAGTTCTCCTCTATCTGCAGTTATCTTTTCCACACACCCATAGCGACATATCACATATTCAAGAATAAATTAACATACAGCTTGTGTACTCTTTGTACTCAATGCACGCCCTTCAACTTTATTAGACAAATCTTCTCTTGCAAGCACCAAATACCTCATTTGCCAAACTCCCAATGGCATTGTAACCAAGTCCACAACCCATTTGTAATGCATGGCTAATGGATAAGTAGGATGTAGTCCATCACAATGTCGTACATTTGAATACATTTGGCATGTCACACAAGATCCCACAAACTCAAATGTATCCTTATACATCCCTTTCCACCAATACCTTTCTTTCACCTTGGCAAATGTTGCCCATACACCTCGATGTTGTGCCCATAAACTTTCATGGACCTTCTTGATATAGCCATCCCTCATGAAGTATACATATTCTTTTCCTCTTATCCTCTTAAATTCTTGCTGAGTCCAATCATCCTGCTTTTGCAACGTACTTAAGTAGCGACCTATGAAGAGCCACTCATCCTCATATAGTGATAGCCGTTTTTTCGGCTCTCCGTAGTTGCCATAGTGAGTTGCCCCACACTACCAAAATCACCTAAACACTGTGGCTATTTTTACCTTTTCATTGTACATAGGTGTGTGTGAGTTAGGGGGCTTTTCCCATATCTTCTTAAAACCCTCAACTAGCTAGTCACTGGGCTAATTGAGCCAAAAAAATAAAAAATATTAGGTCCATTTGTGTGTAAATATTTCATTGTATATATGGCCTAAATATAAGGATTTTTAATAATTATTTTGGTATTTTATTTAAATATTTCTACTTAGGTGTGTGTTTTATTAAACCTGTGTATGCCTTCTTTCACCATCTTACACTATAAGTATATTTTTTTCCAATATGTACATACTCTAACCTCATATTTTTCCTTTATACAAATCACTCCCACATTTTCACCCTCACCCTCGTGAAAACTAAAAAATGATTTCTACTCTCTTAGTCACGTTTATTATATTATTTTCCTTTACTTGCATACCTTTTCCTCTTTCACCCAAAATAATACAAAGAGGGACCATATCATATGATCCAATATCTTTCCATATCCATAATTCCTCCATATTTTTTTATTATTTTTACTCATTATTCGAACACCATGTGCTCATTGAGCCAAAATCCAGGAATAGTCCACACACTAGTCCCACCATGTATATATTGCTTTATTCACCAATAATCCTCCTCCATGCATGTGTAAAGGGCTGTTTGTGTGTGTTTTTTGTGGTGTATCTTCTTGGTTGTGAAAAAATTTCTCTTCCGTCCTAGTTCGCATACCATAACTAGGTGGTGCCTATCTTGTTTGGGTTGGGCTATGGGTTTGTTGTTGTGTTGTGCTTGTGGTTGCCCTAGCCCCAATTGAGCAGCACGGGAGCCTTGAGGGGTGTTTAGAGGTCGCCTCTCTTGTTGCCCGCCCCGGACCGCCTCAATTTTGGTGCCCCCATTAAGGAGGGCTTGTGTATTTTTGTGTAGGCTCAACCTTTAGCATAATCAAGTAGCTTGCATGAATCACGAGAATTTGTATGATCCTTTTATTCCCATTGCAAGGCAAAAGGTACACATATTTTTTAGTACTAAGTTGCAATTTCAACGTGTAATTCGTAGAATTTTAGGTCCCCTTAAGTTGGCAGATATAAACGCATCAGTAAATACCTTTATTTTGCCTCTCATTAGGTACGACCTTAGTTTGGGCGTCTATATTTTTGTTTTGTTTTAAGCATTAGGTCATGCATAGACCATGGATAATGGCCCAGGAATAGAGGTTTTCCCCTTTCATTTCACTCCACACATTAAAATAAACATTGCAATTAGTAGGAAGATCCACTTTCAACAACGTATGGTGTTCATGTTTGGTGCCCAAAGAGTAGGAGAAATTCTGGCGTCACCAAACCCTGTCATCCTACCTCTCATTGATTATCATAGGTCATTTGATGTGAATATTTTTATTTTATTGTAGAATAGGTTGCAATTTAGAAAATATTATTGTGTAAATCTTTTAAAGAATTAAAAACCAAAAACGTGCGTCACTTTGAAATCAATTCAATGGAGAGTCAACGCCAAATGTCTCGATATCCTCTTTTCTTTGGAGAGCGTGGAGAAGATGCAGAATTATTTTTAGCAAATTTCAAGATGTCTTGTCGTATCAAGAGGATAGTAACTAATCAAGAACATGTAGAAATGTTTGAGGTGGTCCTTAGGAAAGATGCTAGCACTTGGTTTGACTCTTTGCCTGAAGAAGTTAAGAGGAATTACATAGAAGTTTTGAATCGTTTCAAGAAATACTTCTTTGATCCCCAAAACACTCAAAAACTATGGCAAGACATTGTTTCTCATAAGCAAAAAGACTTAGATGACTACTACTTGTACAAGCAAGAGTTTCTATGTCTTTGGGCTGTATGGGTGAGAAATGTTGCTAACCCTGGTGATGGTGCAGAGTTCCTAAAGAAGGAGAGGTTCATAGCCGGACTCTTTCCTGAACTTAAGGTAAAAGTTGAGGCGGGTGCACCTGCTACCTTTGATGAAGCTGAAACTAGTGCTACTGAGAAATATAGAAAACTCAAGTGCTTAAGGGGAGAGGTTCCAATAGAAGGTCTAAGACCCAAAGGTAAGTCACAAGCATCAACATCTAGGGAGCTTCCTGAGGTAACGGCGGAAGTGATTGAGAAGTTAAATGAATCTTTAATCAGCCTGTCAATTCACCTTGCACAAACTGTAGGTCCTAAGGGACAAGCAAAGAAGTCAGAAGAGCGAGAGCCACCACGACCTAGGAGAGTCTTGCAATGTTGGAATTGCGAAGAGTCTGGACATGGGATGTATAATTGTCCTTGGCCCCGTGGGGAGCCAGGGAGACCTAACTTGAATTATCCAGTGATGAATGCAGGTGAAGGAACTAGTCAACAACCACGGCTTCTACAAAGGCCAAATGGAGCAAGACCACCTCCACGAGGAGTGGAAGGAGTTCCGCCTTTGCCAGACCCAAATGTGCATGTGGTAGAGGTGATAAATTCCAATGAGGTTGACGTGGAAGCAAATGGCATTAAGCTTGGCCGAGGAAAAGGTAAGGAGAAAGAAGGAGTTACGTCAAAAAGTGACCATGGACGAGAAAAGAAGGCAAAAGAAACCAAGGAAACCAAGAGGACGCGACGTCGTATTAACCTCCAAGACTTTCCTCTTGGACATGGTATGGCTCCATACAACTTGTTGGAAGACATGAGAGGTAAGGGTCCTGATATCTCATGGCCTCAATTTCTTGCATTATGTTCACAAGTTAGGAGGGATTTAACAAGGGCGGTTAGCACTAGGAGAAAGGTAAAAGAGAGTGTGCCTGTTGTAAAAATTGCACAAGCTGAAATGAATGAGGACATTACACCTGTGCTAGATTGTTACATAAAAGGGAGATTGGTTAGGAAAGGTCTAGTGGATGGGGGTGCACAAATTTGCATCATGGCAGAGGGACTCATGCAAAGACTAGGCATGCACATTCATGAGACACCTGAAATCAAAGTCAAGATGGCAAACAATAGCAAAGCTAGGTGTGTAGGCATTTGTAAAAATGTTTTTGTAGAGGCCTTTGGAATTAAGAAGGCGGTGGATTTTTATGTTATGTCGACCAAGGGAAGTGGTTATCCATTTATCCTAGGAAGACCATGGCTAATGAAAATGCAACCTTTGCAGGATTGGGAGAGTGGAAAATTAATTTGCAGGAATGACAATCATAAGAAGGTTGTCTTTGACATGAAGGAGCAACGCCAAGAGGAGCTCGATGAAGAATCATTTCAAAGTGAGACGGAAGAAGATTGGACCGATAACACTTCAGAAGAAGAAAGTAGCGTCAACATTACTGAAGAGGAGTCTTCCATCGAAGTCATGGGGGTAAGGTTTAAGCCAACCAACCAAGAGACCTCTTGTCAAAGTTTGGAGGAGGTAGGTTCCCAAGAGAACCAAAATGTGGTGATGAAGTAATGTTAGAAGGTATGTTGTCTACAACACTTACAAAGGATGAAAGAGAGGAGTTCAAAGGTGTGTTAAGGAAATTTCCTAAGATTTTTGCTAAATACTACACCGACCTGCGTGGTGTAGATGATGTTCAACACAAGATTGAGGTAAAGCTAGAGGCCAAACCTAAAGCTCAAAAGCTACGAAGGCTAGGAGTCATCAAGGAGCAGGCTCTACTCAAAGAGGTAAGAAATCTTCTAGCAGCAGGTTTCATTTATCCAGTGGAGAATTCAGAGTGGGTCTCTCCCGTTGTTGTCACTCCCAAGAAGAACGGCAAGTGGAGGGTGTGTGTGGATTACCGTCCGCTCGATGAGGCAACAAAAAGAGATCACTTTCCCCTCCCATTTCAGGATGAGATACTGAATGCGGTAGCTGGTCATGAGAAGTACACTGTGTGTGATGGCTACTTAGGTTACTTTCAAATAGGGATTGCATTGGAGGACCAATTGAAAACAACCTTCATCACTCCTTGGGGTTGTTATGCTTTTAGAGTCATGCCATTTGGCCTGAAAAATGCTCCTGCAACTTTCCAACGTTTCATGAACATGGTGTTTCAAGCATTCTTTGGAAACTCAATTAGGGTGTTCATTGATGATTTCTGCATTTATAGCTCAAAATCATTGCATCTACAAAGGGTAGAAGAAGGATTGAAGAAGCTTTATGACATGGGAGGTCAACTCAACCCGGACAAGTGCCACCTAGGTGAGGATGAAGTGATCTTGCTCGGTCGCAAGGTTTCCTATAAAGGCATTGAGGTGGATCCTTCAAAGGCAAAGGCTCTTATTGAGCTCCCATCACCGAAGAGTCTTAAGGAGGTCATCTCTTTCATTCAAAAGGTGAAGTATATGTCACACTTCATTCACTTAGCCTCGGAGTTACTTCACCCTTTGCAAAAGTTGACACAACAAGTCGAGTTTGTTTGATCTGATGAGCTTGAAGAATATTTTTGTAGCATTAAAGTCATTTTGTCAGAGCTACCAACACTCATGCCTCCTTGTTGGGAGTACACATTCTTTGTTAGCTCTAGTGTTGGGAAGGAAACAATTGGTGCAGTATTATTACAACAAGATCCCCACAGTACCAGGATGCGACGCATCTACTTTGCTAGTAGGGTCATGAATGCCTTGGAGAGAAGCTACACAGAAGCAGAACTCATGATGCTTTCTCTCATGTTTGCGGTGAGAAAGTTTAGATACTACTTGCTACCAAAACCTTTTGTAATTCTCACTGCAGAAAATTTGTTTCCTTGGGTGTCATCTCAAATGAATCTTAGCACTAGGATCTCAAAGTGGATTATGGAATTT
Source organism: Adiantum capillus-veneris (assembly GCF_014529385.1). Classification (NCBI taxonomy): domain Eukaryota; kingdom Viridiplantae; phylum Streptophyta; class Polypodiopsida; order Polypodiales; family Pteridaceae; genus Adiantum; species Adiantum capillus-veneris. The sequence goes on from NC_140943.1 coordinate 26,022,224, forward strand.
CAAGAGTTCCAATACTCTTTCAAGGTATAAGATAGTGTGCGTGCACAATTGGCACGGATTCTCACTTATAAGGTACATGAGAAGGAGATTAAGGTGCCTGATGTAAAGACCCTACCATTGCCACCACCTAAAAGTATTCCTAATGCTTTTACCTTGTTCTTTGATGGAGCTTTTCGATGAGTCACAGGAAAAGCAGGGGGAGGGCTAGTATTGCTCAACCCAAGTGGAGAGGTGGTCATGAAAGAGAAGGTCAATCTACCAGGTTCAGCTAGCAACAATGAAGCATAATACGACACACTACTTCATGGTTTGAAGATGTGCATTAGTCAAGGCATACAACGTCTCATGGTAAAGGGGGATGCACTTCTCATTGTGAAGCAAATCTTGGGCATGCAAGAATGAAAGCTTAAGGACAAAAGTTCATGCCATTTGTAGGATGTTTAATCAGTTTGAAGAAGTGGAACTATATCATATTCCTAGGAAACAAAATGAAGATGCCGATTTACTTGCACAACAAGCAATTACATGTGTTGAGAAAGAAGTGCAGGTCATCATGGTGGCAACAACTATCAAGGAACCGAGATACCAGGGATTGGAGTCATTGGCTCCCATTATTGGCTTCATTTTGGAGGGTGAGTTTCCACAAGACTTCACTAAAGCTCAGAAAACGAGACTCATGAAGAAGGCAAGTTTCTATCTCTTCCTAGAAGGCTCGCTCTATCAAAGAGGGAAGGATCAAGTGTGCGAAAGAGTACCAGCTATCAAGAAACCGAGATACCAGGGATTGGAGTCATTGGCTCCCATTATTGGCTACATTTTGGAGGGCGAGTTTCCACAAGACTTCACTAAAGCTCAGAAACGGAGACTCGTGAAGAAGGCAAGTTTCTATCTCTTCCTAGAAGGCTCCCTCTATCAAAGAGGGAAGGATCAAGTGTGCAGAAGAGTACCAACTATCGAGGAAATTCCAGCCATTCTAAAAGGTTTGCATGAAGAGGCATGTGGTGGTCATTTTGCCCAAGAATTAACTGTGAAGAAGATTTTGCTTGCGGGGTATGTTTGGCCAAGTTTGCATGTGGATGTTCAACATTGGTGTAAAAGCTGTCACAATTGTCCGATAAATGGAAATAGAAGGTTGGTGCATGGCTCGAGGCAAATAGTGCTTGCAAATGGGCCCTTTGAAAAATGGGGCATTGATGCTATGGGTCCTCTGCCTAGAAGAAAGAATGGTAAACTCTACATTCTAGTGGCTGTGGACTGTATACATGACTAGGTGGGTAGAGACTCAAAGTGTGGCAAGGGTAAATGGGAAAATAGTTAGCAGGTTTATCTACACTAATATTTGTTGTAGATTTGGCACACCTCTAGAGATTGTTTCGTATAATGGTCCGGGGTTCAAGAAGGGTTTACTCACAAAAGTTTGTGAAGAGCTTCACATTCTACATAGTCATAGCACACCATATTACCCACAGTCAAATGGTTTGGTGGAGAAGGCTAATGGTGTCACTGCAGGAATCATTAGAAAGATGGTGCAAAACAAGACAAAATTATGGGATGACTTCTTGGATAGTGCCTTTTGGGCATATCGAACCACATATAGGAAAGCCACGGAGTTCACACCATTTCACTTGGTCTATGGTCAAGAGGCTTTGTATCCTATCAAGCTCAACATTCCAACAATGCGGCTTCATGGCAAAGGTGCACAAGATGATCAAGAGGTATGGATTTATCGACTTCTTACGTTAGTGGAGCTTGAGTGGAAAAGATAAGCAGCTTACGAGTGCTACAAGAGGAAAGCCACACAAGCGAAAGAAAAGCTCGACAAGAAACTGAAGGACAAAGGCATCAAGGAAGGAGAGCTTGTGCTAAGGTATGACAATTGTTTTGATGCCAAGTTTTAAACTAGATGGCAAGGGCCATACATAGTCAAGAAGTATTTCAATTCAAGTTACTATCAGCTTATGGACTTGAATGGTAAAGAGCACTCCAGGAAGGTAAACGGGTATCGCTTGAAGAGCTATTTGAGTCGCCTTCTACCAAAGGATCTACCAAAGATCTGTCAAAAGGCAGCTGTCTCATGTAAGTATTGTTACATGAAGCACCAATGTAACTCCAGTCAAAATGCTGAGGGGCCAAACAATGAAGATCTTTTCAAGGACTCTGAAGCACTCTCTTTGGAAAAGATGCTCTATGATGGTACATGAATATACCATCATCCTGGGGGAGGGCTAATGATAGCCGTTTTTTCGGCTCTCCGTAATTGCCATAGTGAGTTGCCCCACCTTACCAAAATCACGTAAACACTGTGGCTATTCTTACCTTTTCATTGTACATAGGCGTGTGTGAGTTAGGGGGCTTTTCCCATATCTTCTTAAAACCCTCAACTAGCTAGTCACTGGGCTAGTTGAGCCAAAAAAATAAAAAAAATAAAAAATATTATGGCCCATTTGTGTGTAAATATTTCATTGTATATATGGCCTAAATATAAGGATTTTTTATAATTATTTTGGTATTTTATTTAAATATTTCTACATACTCTAACCTCATATTTTTCCTTTATACAAATCACTCCCACATTTTTGACCTCACCCTCGTGAAAACAAAAAAATGATTTCTACTCCCTTAGTCACGTTTATTATATTATTTTCCTTTACTTGCATACCTTTTCCTCTTTCACCCAAAATAATACAAAGAGGGACCATATCATATGATTCCAATATCTTTCCATATCCATAATTCCTCCATATTTTTTAATTATTTTTACTTATTATTTTAACACCATGTGCTCATTGAGCTAAAATCCATGAATAGTCCATACACTAGTCCCACCATGTATATATTGCTTTATTCACCAATAATCCTCCTCCATGCATGTGTAAAGGGCAACTTGGATGCTTTGCATTATGATATGAAAAAGGAGGGGCTCACTCTTGGATGCATTGTACAAATTCAACAAAGGAGGGGGCCACTAAAAGACTCTTGCAGGCATAAAAAATAGGCTTTTTGGTGAGATTTTTGGCACCCATCTCCACTTTAAATTTGGAGCAGTGGTCATAAGAGAAAATGTAGGCCACGCTCTGAATAATCACCTCAAATATTTTCATGATTTTTGGAGCAACCACTGGTGAGCTATGATTTTTTGAGTGGACCCAGTCTGCCCACTTTTCTCACAAGTAGCCCATAGTCCTTTCTCACCTCTTTCCACACTTCTACACACACAAACAAACACACATTCCTCTCAATCCCTCACTCAAACCTGCACCTTCAATGGTTTCTCTCACCTTCTTCACCATTAACCTCGCCACTTACTCCCATATCTCTCATATGAGCTCTCCATGTACATACACCATCTCTATGCCTCTCTCTATTATCTCCAAAGTACAATTCCATCTTACTCCTTCTCTATATACATAAAATTCAGCATGTAAACCATGCTTAACCTCTGCAAATTAAGAGATATCATCAACGAAATTTCCATTTTCATCGAGATAATCAACCTTGGTGGCGGTGGCATAAAGAAGAGAAGAAGAAGAAGATGATCGATCGTCATTTTGGGAACCTACACAAGTAAGTATTTCTTCAAGATTCACCATCACAAGGATTTACTCACTTCATTCAACCATCTTACTTCAACCATCCACCCCATTCTACCCATTGTAAATATATCATTAAATTTCTAGTGATTACTAACACTAACCACTAACATACTAACACAAAATAGCCATTGACCTAACCATAAAAGACACCTCACCTCAAGACATGTGTATAACAACTCTCTCTCTCTCTCTCTCTCTCTCTCCTTACTTACTTTCACCTTATCTACCATCAATAATGCTCTCTTTTGAGCCCACATCCATGACTCAAGCAGACAAAGAAGGCCCGCAATGTTTTGATATTCAAAAAAATCATAATCCTTATTTGTTATCTTGAAAATTAGGATTTCCAATAATCTTAATGAGGGGTCTCCAACCTATAAATAGGCCCCTCTCCTTCTTGTAAAACAACCTCCAACATCTCACATAGCACCCCAACACTCTATGCGTGAGGAGAGACTTAGGTGTAGCAACCACTTGTGAGCTTCACTCTTGGTGTGAGAGAAGCCTTCAAGCTACACATTGCAAGTGAGAGAGCGTGAGTTTCACAAATCTCAAAACCACTATTGTATATGCTCCTTCATCATCAATAAATGGAGGTTTGGTGCATCAAAGGCGTGATTCGACGTTCAAATCTTCGTCCTTCCATTGGTGCAATACGGTTTGGTGAATTCAAGGTGACTTTGTATTTTGAGTTTCTATCGGTTGATCTTGATTTTAAAAAGTGTTTTAGTGTTTTTTTTCATTGCCAATTTTGTGTCCATTGTAAGAGGGTATTCTGGTGAGAGGTCTCCCACACCCTAAGACAATGTGTGTGTTTTGGCAATGTTTAGAAATCACTAAGCATTGAGTGAGTTTTTGTACAAGCTCTACGATAGCAACATAACGAACCATCTCCATTTGCAAGTCACAAATAAGGTATTACGCAAGATCCATTCCTCTCTCTCTTCCCTTTGCTCTAGCTCTCTCTAGTCCATTTTGTGTGTGTCTTGGTGTGAGGTTGTTTGTGTGTGTTTTTTGTGGTGTATCTTCTTGGTTGTGACAAAATCTCTCTTGCGTCCTAGTTCGCATACCATAACTAGGTGGTGCCCCTATCTTGTTTGGGTTTGGCTGTGGGTTTGTTGTTGTGTTGTGCTTGTGGTTGCCCCAGCCCCAATTGAGCAGCACGGGAGCCTTGAGGGGTGTTTAGAGGTCGCCTCTCTTGTTGCCCGCGCCGGACCGCCTCAATAGTCCCTTTGAAAAGGACTCAAGTGAAGACACAAAATATGCATCACTACTCTTTGCATGATCAATAGTATAAAACTTTGTGCCTACATCATCTCCCTCAATAATCATGTCCTGTTCATATTCATACCTTGCCCTAGATAGCATATCTGTCATTGGATTGTGTTTCCATGCAATATGCTTGAACTCAGGATTCAAGAACTTTATGTAGGCTATCCATCACATCATTGCAATATCAGAAGTCAAACAATTTGTGATCATTCCAAGAAGAGGAAAACAATCAATTTCCACAACCATTGATGCCTCTATCAAGTACTCCTTGTCACACCTCAATGCTGTAACCACCCCCCATAGTTCCCTTTTTACTTGTGCATAATTGCGTTGGCAAGAACTCAGAATCTTGGCTCCAAATCTTACAACATACCTTTTTCCTTCATCATCATCTTGCCCTACTGCCCATCCTATCCCTGTAGGACTCGTGTCCACTGTTACAATGACAGGTCTCTCACATGCATATCTACCTTTCTCAAGGTTGGCAATGAAAGAAGTAGCTTCTTTTGCTTTCTCATGGCTTTTGTGTGCTCTTCTTCCCATCGAAACTTATGATTATTTCTCAACAACCTATAAAGGGGATCTGCTACATGTGCATAATGTGGTATCCAAATAAGATAGAAGACACAAGCACCAAGAAATCTTCGAGCTTCAGTTATAGTTGTACATGTTTCTTTCATGTTTTTAATCGCATCCATCTTTTTTGGACAAGGCCTTCTACCATAAGGACCACACATATGCCGCAGAATCAACACTTCATTAACACCAAATACAGATTTTTGCCCTGACAGGGTAAGATTAACTTCTTCCAGGTTTGACAAAATCTTCTCACAATCTTTGGTATGGTCTGCAACAAACTTACGGCACCCCGTTGAATCCATAGCTTCATCTTTATCTTTGTCTTCACATCCTTTGATGGGCACATCACCAAGAAATGGCATTGTGAGTTGAGGTATGAAGTCATGTAGAACCTTGTTCATCCCATTCATCATATGTGCAACTGAATTTGTTGATCCTTGAGGTAAGGTACACATCCTTCCCAGTCCCAAAGTTGTTTTCATAGTTGTCAGATCTCTACTCTCAACATCTAGTTGAAATTGATCGTATCCTGATTAGAGATCCCCCATTGAGTAAATTGACCTTCCTGCAAAGGCATGTGTAAACTCACTTACTATAGGTCGTGTACCCACATTCTTGATGGTAACCTTGTTTACAGGTTGCATATCTTGTATGAATCGCAAGTCTCCATTCTTCTTAGGCACAGTGAACCACTTGTCCAAATATGGTGCACAATAAGGCTCCAAGATACCCATGCTACTCTTTTCATTGAGTAGTTCTATCAACTTTGGCAAATGTGCTTTTGGAACCAAAATTGGGTGCAGATTCCAAGGTACCTGAGGGATAGTGAAGATCACCATAGGTGCAACAACATTATGATCAACACACCTTATCTCATGTGGCTGGAAAGAAAAAGCCTTACCATGTCTTGAAAAGAAAGTCTTCTTCTCTTATTCTGTTAAAAAGTCTTCATAGCCAACTTTTATCTCCTTTAGGGATTCCATTGTGAACTTGTGTCCAATTCTTTTTGGATCCCTGAGACTCGTCGGCTGCAAAGAAGCTTGCTCTAGCTTTTTCTTGCAATCTAATGGTAAAGGTAAGGCCACTGGTCTCACTTTCTTTGCCACACTTTTGTACTTGGTCTCCACACGCACTTCCAGTCCTTCATTAGCATTGAAATCTTTCTGATCTTCAAAAGACTCAATCACATCATATATTTACAATGAGTATACTTCCACAATGTGGGTTGCATATTGCATGCTAGAGTCCATTATAGCCTCAAGCTCAAGCATTGTATCTACATGAGAAACTTTTCAAAGAAACCTGAAATGCATTCCCTATCCTCTATGAAACCATTTTCTCTCATGTATTTCTATACACTATATAGATATTGTCGTGCACTTCTTTTCATATCCTCAAGTTTCATAAAACATATTTACCCATGATGTATTAATTTCTGAAAACTTGTAGAAAAATCTTCTTCTGGCTTTGGGTTAGGCGAGAGTCTTTTTCGTCATGCTTTGGGGCAGGCGAGAGTTTTTACAATGTTACATGGCCAAAACCCCTTGTCTCCCTGTACTCTTTGAACTCTTTGTTCACTTTTGGTAGAGGATACTCACGAAGGCTATTTCGGTTCCTCTCATGATTCAAACACACAGTCAAAAATTGCACATCTCACTTCCCATCTCTGCTGTTTACCGTAGCATAAACAGAACCATCATCCAAGACCTTTGTTTCCATGCGAACGGCTGTGATGTATGGCTGCCCAAGGATAAGAGGATAGGTAGACATCTCTTGCACAAAGAAGCTTTTCTCATCCTTCATATTACCAACTATCAATTTCACATTTGTACAAGCCCTATGCAGGTCTCTTGATGAGTTATTTGCATCTCAAATCATCCACCCATGGTCTGTGTCTATCAGCCACTTACCCTTCATGTAAAGATTCTTGGACATAAGATTGATCTTAGAGCCATGATCTATCAATGCAACATATGGATCCTAAAGATCACCCACCTTGACTAATTTTTTTGTTGTAGATCTTGCCCAATGACTTTTAGATTAGTGGCTTTTATAGGAGGCTTCATCATCATCATCATCATCATCTAGAAATGTAGCATGAGATCTCTTCAAGAAGACTGGTAGCATCCTACCACACTTTCATCACAATCACTCTCTTGGACATGTATTCCATGTGGCTTAAGTGACTCCCCTTCACCCTCAAACTGTGGAGGAATAGAATCAGCGAGAGTTTGCCTCTTTCTTTTTATGATATCTATATTTTCTTCATAAAAGTCGTGTTTAGCAATACCAAGAACCTCACCCAAGGTAAACTCAACTTTGCTATTCAAAATCCTTTCCTCCAATACCTGCTTTAAGTTTGTTGCAGCTTCAATGTCAGATTGTAGTTTGTATGCAGGGCCTTTTGTTTTGTCTTTTCCTTGCTCTTTCTTCTTCCTTGTAGATGCCTCCTCCATAGGAATCTCAGGAGGAGGAGGCACATGTGGTGGAGCCTCATAACAAGGCCCTTGATCCTTTCTTCCACCAGCTCTTGTAACCCTCTTTGAAGTAGAAGGACCTGCATCTTTATTCTCACGTCTGCGCTTCTCTTCCACAATTGCTTGGCATTGTTATAGAATTTTGCAAGATAGACATGCACTGATAAAGAGTTCACAGGGTCATCCCAACCTGTTGTATGGTGTATGCAATCACCAGCTTCATGTAATACCTGTTTAGTTACCTTCCCTTTTTCGGCTGAGGCTACTGCATATGGCCACAAGCTATCAACCTCCTTAAAATCATTTGGAGTATACTTTAGCGCTTTCTTTGAAATTATTTCTATCTTTGACCCATAGGTAGCAGCATCCACTCCATAAATAGCATGACTAGTTGCCATATCCTCCACTAACTTCTACATACCTCCTTTTCCAAAGTTAGTTCCTAATGGCGTACCTGTCTCTCACAGATGGATCTTTCAATCCTTAAAAAACACAAGGTCTCTTTTTAAGGTATCACTAAAGCTATCACAATCACTTCTGCCATGGTCTGTACCATCACACCATATGCATCTGTGCACAAGTCCTTCTTTGCTTTGGGATTTTGTCCGTCCTTGTTCTTCAAGCCTTGTTAGCTTTAATTTCATTTCTCGCATGCCCTTAACAAGATCATCAAGAATTGAATTGTCACCTTTTGGACTCACAATAGTAGGCTTTGATAGAATCTCTAACATGCTAGAAGGAGAGGTAGTACCATTCACCACCATCTTGTCCCTACAACATTGCATCTTAGCAAGCAATGAGACCGCGTCTTCAACCTCTTTCCACTCAGCCTTAAGACCCTGTTCTGTATTCTTTGTCTTCAAGGAGTAGCTCTATCTTTTCTTAGAGCTCAGGAACCTGCATCTTGAAGAAACAATTCAGTCTTTTCACTATCCAAAGTTGCTCGCTCTGTTCCTGATAGCTGAGCATAGCGCCGCTCAAACTCTCTCAATAGTTCGGTGATGGAAAGTCCTTCTTTTGGCTTTGCAACCCATTACAAGAAGGTCCTTACTCTAACCCTTTCAGAGTCCTCCATGAAGTATTCCTCCTTTAGGGCTTATTGGAATTGCTTCCAACCTTCTCCATGCCATGGTCTCTAATCTCGGGGACCACAACAATCTCAAAACTACAAATCATGTCCACCGCTAGAACCCGTTGTAGCTCCATCTCCCTTACACAACCACGAAGAAACTTTGTGACATCTTTCCCTTCAAATTGGTCCTTTTTGTTCACAATATCTTGAAGGGATTTGGTTGCTGACACCTCTCTTCTTTCTGTAGCTATTGCATAAACATGGAGAATGCTTGAAACATTTGGATTGTGCCTTCATCAAAACGCATGCCTTGTTGCTCTTGCTGATCCATAGATTTAATTATTTGTAATTAAACCTTTCAAAATAAGTTTTTGAACCCCCACCACAACTTCTTCATGAATGGTTGTGCTTGGTACCAAAGTAGGATTAACAAGGTCTTCTCACCCTATCCTGGAAATTTTGTGAAGGATCTCATCGATGATTTCTAGATGTCTATAGCACAAGCAAAGACCATTGTGATAAGCCTGATCTTTCATTCTAGAGGTTGGATGAGAGTGGCGGTCAATTGAATCCATAGAAGTGCTATATTGTGCAGCCATGAGTGAAGTTTCTTAGACATATGGTTTCTGAGAATGGGATTGAAGCGGATCGAAACAAGGTGAAGGAATTGTCTCTTTTGAAGTCACCAAAGGTTTTCTTCATTCATCCAAAGGTGAAGTATATGTCAAGTTTGATTCCTCTCTCTTGTCAAGCTATTTATCCATTGCAACATGTGTCAAAGATAGATCCTTTGGAGTGGACAACTCAATGTGAAGAAGTTTTTGAAGAGGTCAAAGTGGTTCTTGGTTCTCTTGCGACCATGCAAGCTCCTAGTTGGGATAAATATTTTATGTCAATTCTTTGGTGGGTGAAGATTCTACCAGAGCCATGCTTTTGTAACAAGATATGGACTCTCATTACATGCAGTCTATATATTGTGCTAAGAGGGTGAAGTTAGATATAGAGAAGACTTACACTAAAGTGGAGCTGAATATGGTGAATTTGGTGTATACATGTAGTAGGTTTAGACATTAACTTGTTTCCACAAGTTTCACTCTTCTTCCACAACTGATTAATAGCTCAAGTTTGTCAAAAAGGCTCATGAAGTGGGTTGTGGAGTTACAATAATTCTAATTTCATTTCTTGTTGAAGATAAATCACAGGCTACGTCCTTGACTGACTTTCTTATCTAGAAGGACAACCCTCTTCTCACTAAGGAAAGAGCAGTGAAGAAGCCTCATGTAGAATCTCCTGACATGGACAATGCCTACCTATTTTTCTTTTATGGTTCTTATAGGAAAGTGCATGGTGAAGCTTTGAGAGGTGTTGTGGTTTATGATCCTCAATGTACTTTGGTCACTAAAAGATGACTGAAGCTTGTATCACAGAGTAATAATGAAGCGAAGTATGCTACTTTGGAGAAGGGTTTGCAACTTTTCCTTCAACTTGATATATGACATCTAAAGATGAGAGTTGATGCACTTTTGGTTGCGAAACAAGTTCTAGGGGTGTGGCAATGAAAGAACCAAAAGCTGAAAATTTTGTGCTTCTGTTGAGCCAGCATAGGATCACACCCACATTTTTGCTCACACCCATCATTTTGTAACCATTGATTGTAATAAATGTCTTTCCGACATTAATTTTGATTTGAGCCATTCATTAAGTAACGGGACTCAATTGAGTTTCCAGCTTGTAATCCCGACGTAATTTCACCTGCTGATGTAAATAATTAGAGATGTTCTCACCTCCAAGGCTGAGGTATATAAGCCAAAGTTTTGTAACCTAAAGGGAAATTCAATTATTAATCAAAGTGAGTTTTGAGCGCCGTGACTGTGTCTGAGAGAGAGAGAGAGAGAGAGAGAGAGAGAGAGAGAGAGAGAGAGAGAGAGAGAGAGAGAGAGAGAGAGAGAGAGAGAGAGAGAGAGAGAGAGTCTTATCTTCTTGCTACGCGAGCTACGGGGCCGCCATTGGAGAAGCGACACCGCCATTGTGTTAGCAACGGTGAGAGCTACGCACAGATACCAAGAGTGCGCGCTATCGGCTTCTACGTGTGGTAAGTTCCTACGAGCTTCGGTGTGAGTTTTCTTCCAACTCGTGTGTCGGAAAAGAGCGTGCAGCATATCTATAGAACCACAACGAGTAGAGCTACACATTAGTACCATCGGGGTCAAGTTTCGGTCACCTGTATTTTTCGGCCTGTCTTAATACGCGTTTACCGCACGGAGTGGTTATAGGTTGATTTTGCAGTTCAAGTCTTTAGGGTGTTGTTCTTACCTAGTGTATAGACTTCCCCTTGAGTTTGAGATCGATTCGATGATTCTAGATTCTGTTTCGTATAGCATTCGTTCGTAGTACGGATTTCAGTCACTTGCGTATTTTAGAACTTAGATTTGATTTCCTTAGTAGTGATTGTCATTAGAAGGTCGAGTAGGTGATTTGACACCCACCTAGTTGTTTCCATGCGCCTGCGGGTCAAGCTCCGTCCTCGTCTGACAAATTCTGTTGTTGGTTGAGTTCTCGCTATTTAGCTTCCGCTAGCGACGTAACCGCCTTAACATTTGGCGCCGCTGCCGGGGACGAGAGCCCTAAGTAGGTGACCTTAGACTAATCCTACGAGGTGAGTCGTATAAACTACTTTGTATACTTTAGTTAGAAAAGATCTAGGAGTGGTGGACTCCGATGATCTCGAGAGATACTAGGAAGTGGGGTATTCCTGGGTCTTCCGTGTTGACAATATTTTTAGTTTAGCTTAGATTTGTTTGTTTGTTTTGTTGGTGTTGAGTAGTTGTTGATAGAAGAAGAATTTGCTAGTCCGTGAGTGGCAGTGAATCTCTTTAAAATCACAATTACCAAACCCATTTTATGATTAGGAATAGCTTAGGTAGGACTTCATTTGATCCTGATCTAGAGCTAATAATCATTGGAGTATTTGCTTGATATGGTTGATTGCATGTTAGATCACTAAACCGTCGAGTTAGTAGTGAAACTTGCAATAAACAAAAGTCAGAGAAATTTTCTGTGTATCTGGGAGTTGCTGAGCACTAGAGAAAGCTTTAGGAAGGATTCTGTGCCAAAAAATTGGAAATCTGCAACTTTAGACATTATACGCGTATGATGTCTTAGGACCTAAACAGAGACTAAAATTGAAAATTTGACATTGCCAGAGTGTTTAGAAGGGAGGTTTTACCCTGAGATCAACTTAAAACAAGAACATTAACACTCAAAGAACCAAAAAAGACAAGTCGGAGTCCAAGAAACGCAAAGAATAGAAATTTTGGATTCAGATATTTTTTTTAACATTCAAACCTGACAAAAACACTTGAAACTCAATTATAAACATTGGAGAAGGCTTAAAACCAAAAATAGTCAAAATCTGGGACAAAAGACATCATACGCGTATAATGTCTTTTGGCACATCCACTGCTTATTTTTGAAATCTGACCTGGCAAGATTGTTACAAACACTGTAGAAAGCATAAATATCAAGTTTGGACCCAAATTGATGAAAAAGACATCATATGCGTATGATGTCTTTGACCTAATTTTGGACATATTTTGATACTTTGCTAACACAGATCCATTGTAATAGCTGTCTAGAGGTTATATTTCAAGTTTCATCCCATTTGGATCACAATTGACCCAAAGAACAAGTCAAAAGCAGAAAATTGCCAAGAAAAGCCTGAACTAGCCATAACTTGCTCAAACAGAGTTCAAACTGAATTTTGTGAGTGAACAGAGCATAAAGGGGCCACTGAGAGTGAGCATAACCAAAATAGTCAAAATCTGTGAAAAAAGACATCATACGCGTATAATGTCTTTTTCAGCATAACTACAACAAAATTCTCACTTGATGAAGCAGAAGTTGTCCAACTGACAAGATTAAACAATTGACAAAGAATCAATCAGTTTGGATCAATTCTGACCACAAAAACTTGGGGAAAACAAATTGCCGAGACGAAAAAGTTACAGTCCTTTAGGGGAATTGATGAATTTGAGATCGGGCAGGAATCTCCGGAATAATCAACCAAAACAAGGGGAACCAGCAAGTGTCATATCAACCGAGGGAAGTGTAAACCAAAGTTGGGTGCAACCATTAGAGCCGATCTTTGAAGGAAGTGTCTCTGATACTTCTTCGGAGAGATCTTACGAGATTTTCACCGAAAACTTGGAACACTTGAACCTGAACAACAGAGAAAATATGGCAGCAGGATCATCAAACCCTTCCGCCACCATGAAGCTATTGTTCATAAAATACCAGTACGACAATGAGCAAGGTGCCAAGATCTACAAAGATGGAATGGACCGCTATTGTGTAAAGATAGAAGATAGACCTAGTGAGTTCAAGGACTTAGTGCCTGTGAGCTATAGCGGAGATAGATATCTAGATGACGAGGGTACCATGTACTTGGTAGTCCTAAACCCTAACATTGTGGACAAGTGGGGATTGATGGGCACCAAAGCCAAAATAGATGAAGGACTCGAGGAGAAAGCACCAATAATGAACTTCCCTAATGCGAGGTTAAGAAGAGAGAATGAAACTACAAGGATCAACACTGATAACATCTATGTGGGGCTGTACAAATATAATAATGGGGAGCAAGATCTCTATTATAGATGTGAAGAACCCTACACCGGAGAGTTGACAGACCAAAAAAGACTTTATGTCTTTACCTACACAGAGGGATCGGAAGTGAAAATTGCCGCTTACGATAAGTATGGCAGGCAATACTCAACAATGGGCAAGAAAGAATTAGAAGGATATACATACTTTGGGGGACCACTACATCAGTATTATGTTACTTCTAGCTCACATAGACCAGCACCAACAAATGGAGTGCAAAACTCAATGACAACAGGAGGACAAAGAACTCAGGTTGCTGACTCCTTCAGTCAACCTTGGGACTCGAAGCTCGGACCAATGGGATCATTACATTCCAGAGAGTCAATGGAGACGAATTGAGGTAGTGCTGTTCCAATCCCCACCTATACCACTCCAGGTCCAAGGTTTGAAGCGGAACCATCACATTTACCTCCCAGTAGTAGATTCAGGGCAGAGGAACCGACAAGGGTAACCCATGAAGTCCATGATGCTAGAGAAAGCTTTAGCCGAGACACAGGAGCAATGAGATTGGTAGCAGATCATAGACGTATGAGACCATCTCAAGTAGCCAAGTGTATGCCAAAGAAGTATGGTGGTTCAGGAGATCCGTATGCACATGTGTCACTCTTTAAGCAAGTCTTAAGAGCTGAGCAGATAACAGATTTCCATACACAATACGAGGGATTTGGTCTTACTCTAGAAGGTACTGCATTGACATGGTTTCAACCAATGAACATTGGGGGATTCCATGACATTGACCATTTGCTAAGAGAGTTTGCTGAGGAATTCTCAAAACGAGGGATTAAGCACAATACGGTCTCACAAATATATGCTTTTAAACAGAGAGAACACGAAAAAGTGAAGGAAGCATCACTTCGCTTCAAACAATACATTGAGAGATGTCCAGTACGTGAACAACCACAAGATGACAGACTATCTGTTCTCTTTATTGAGGGACTGAGGAACGACACTCTCAAGAAGGACTTGCACTTGAAAGCTTGTACAAGTTTCGAGCAAGTAACGAGAGAGGCATTGTACTTAGTGGATAACTGTACGGTTTACGGAGAGGTGTCAGCGGATACAGATTCTGCATCCAGTAGCTCCTCCTCCGTAGCGAGCGAGACTACCACTAAAAAGAATGTTCAAACAACAACCATGCCAAATGTAGAGCAAATGATAGAAGATGCTCTAAAAAGGATGGCACCATACCAAAAACCATTGCCAAAAACACTGAAATGGTGTGCTATTGAACAAAAATGGACAAATCATCCAACAGAGGAGTGCTATTACAACAAAGGGTATGTAAGGGAGCGCCAGTATGCACCTCCTGCTCAATTAGCACCACCTCAAGTACATCCAGTACCTCGATACCCAACGGGAAATGTACCAGGACCTATGGGGATAGAAAGACCGCAACCGGTATTGGGACAACAACCACCTTTACCAGGAGCAAGACCAATGGGCATTAGATATGCACCAACCTTAGAGAATCAGGAAGAACAAGCCTTAGTGCCTGTTCAAGCCTATTACGAAGAATCGGGTGCACACATGTCTCCGACATTTTATTACCCACCAGAAGAACCAAAACAACCAGAACCATGGGGCATGATGGGGAATGTTGGAACACCAACAGTTACAAGTGCTTCTGATGAAGAGAGATACAATTTGGACGCAAGAACCTTGATGTTCATAGCTCATGGAGGGTTCACAGGACAAAGACCATCCTATCCACAAAGGACGAATCAAATGGGACCAAGACCAGCACTAGGACCCTGTTACAAGTGTGGAGGTGACCATCTGATGAATGTTTGCCCACATACGGAAATCATTAGAATTAACGCTTATTGCACTGAGTGTGGGGTTACTCACTTCATTGAGGATTGTTCAAAGAATCCAAACAAAGTGCAAAAGACGACATTGAATATGCTAGAAACTATTCCTACCAGCAGTGGGTCTGAAAATGAAACTCTGATACCAACGCAAGTTGTTACTAGAGCTCAAACTAAGAAAACCACTAGAGAACCTGAGAATGGAAAGTTAGCCACTGACGTAGTTAGTCAAGGACCGCGGAGTCAGAAAAACACATGGAAAGCTAGAAAAGCACGCATGAAGTTGAGAAAAGAACGTGAAGACGCTATTCTAGCTGAGGAACTAAAGCAAACTAAAGCTAGATTAGAAAAACTTGAGAGTCAAAACGGGAAACGAGAGATGAGCCCGGAAAGAACGAAACAAAAGAGTATCAAAGAAACAACGAGCTTAAGCTCCGGGGGATCAGTGCTAGTAGACAAGGTACACGAACCATTGGACGCACTGATGAGAGCTTACGAAGCTAGGTTAAGGAACAACCAAACACAAGAACAGAGGTGGATGACATACCCAAATGCGGAATTGGAAAAGCAGAGACTTGAAATGTGCCAGAGAATGATCGAGACTGCACAAGCCTTATTAGAACCACCAAAAGAAACAATGAATTGTGGAAAGGAAAACCCAATTCAGCAAGAGACTATCGTTTCACGGGTAGCTGAAAAGACTCCTAGTGCACAAAAGCCTGAAGATACACAAAAGGATGACCGCATAGTATTGAACACAACCGATCAGGAGATAGAGAGTTTTCATCCAGTCATACAGAGGATTTACGGAAAAGATGAGGATTACAATGAATTTTGGAAACAAGTGAGAGAGGCAAACTTTGCAAACGAGCTAAGTTGCCAAGCTAATCAGACAAATTGGGAAAAGGACATCAGGAATCCTCCCATAGTGGAATTTGAGGCAGGATCTCAAGTGGATTTGGATCTGCAATCTTACTGGGGAGATGGGGGCTCTGTTAGAACAATGGAGAGCAAACCTCATTCACTGAAAACTTTACCTTCATACTTAGGAGAGTATGAAGCAAAATCCGAGATTAGAGCACTTCCCTCACGAAAAATGTCATCAGAAAAAGTCATGGACTCGCAAGGATTGATAGAGATTTTGTCAACACCAGTGACATGCACTATCACTCTAGCTGAGCTTTTGAGGCTAAGACCACATATGTGGACCACTGTAGGAAAATGCTTGGAGAAATTCGGGATAAAAGATCCAACATCGAGATTGCAAGAGAGCATTGAGGAGCTGAGCAAGCCACAAAAGAACTATAAGCCTGTACCCTTAAACAAGGTCGGAGAGTATTGCGAAGGTGAAGAGGGGAATACAACCTTACCAGTTGAATTCCAAGGAGTGAACACAATGGCAATACTAGACAGCGGAGCTGGGGTAGCCATAGCTACAAAAGAAATCTGGAAAAAATGGGGGAAACCAGCAATAAGGAAGACTAGGTTGAAACTCCAATTAGCAGATGGACACATGGAGAAACCTATGGGGTTATTAGAGAAAGTTGTAGTGACTTCTTGCGGCATTGAATACGAACATACTTTCGCTATTGTCGATTTTGGCAAGGAGAATAACTATGATATCATACTGGGAAGACCATTCATGAGACAATTGAAAATGGTCCAGGATTGGGGCTACGATCACATATACCTGAGAAATATGGAAACCACTACACGTGTGAACCTGAAAGACCATAGCTACAAAGATGTGAACCGAACACCGGTAGAGGAGTTTGATTCAGCTACTTTGGCGGGATCCGAATTTCCAGCTTGGTTAGGTAAACCCAAGGAGTTATGGATGTGTGGAGCTTCGAAATGTGGAAGTCTGAAACGAGAAGAATGTGTTTTAGAAAGGGCTATCGAAGACGAAACTTATGTAGGAGAACCCTTTCCAGAGGATACGTTTGAACCATTAGAGTGGACACACATTCTAGCAACCCTAGATGTTTGTGCAATTCCGGATGGTCCCACAATGAAATTTTGCGACAAGGACGGGTACGACGTGGTTCCGTATTTCATGTTGAGAACTGTCCTCAAAAAAGAAACTGAAAAGAACGATACACTGGAAAAGGAAGATGAAGAAGAGGTGTTTCAGGACATTCCCGATCATCCTGAGTGGGGAAATGAAGCAGACAACGAGTCAACGGACAATTCCAGCGGAAATGAAGAAACTATAACGGATGTCCGATTTTATGATTTTCCGAACCAAACTAAACAACGCCAGAAACACTATAGAGCAAAGAAAAAAACAAAAGGGGTTAGAACCAATCCGATGCCTAGAATAAGAGGAAAAAATCAATTCCTAATGCTAGTAAAGGCTGAAGATTGTGTTAAGGATAAGATTTCTGGAAGAATGAGAGGCAGTGATCAAAAGAGCTTACGTAAAGACAAAAGAGGCTCAAGACATCAAGTTCAAAAGAATGGAACGAAAACTGAAACAGAAAAAACAGAAAAGAACAAGCGCAACAGAGAATACACAGAGTCCAAGTTAGAACGTAGAAACAAGTACAGAGAGCTCAAGAAAACTCTGAAGGAAGTTTGGACGACAGAAATTGAGAGTGGAGAGGACGAAAACGTCAAAATCAAGGAAAACATGGATGTTCCCTCTCACTATAGGAAATTCACAATAGAGGATAGGAAGGTGATATTAACCCCACCTATTCGAGAGAGGAAGGAGAACGAATCTTACGACGGACCGGAGGATGCAAAAAAAGTTGATTTAGCAGCTCCAGGTGAGACGCCTAGACCGGTGTACATAGCCACAGATTTGTCTCCAAGCGAGGAAGAGAGACTTTTGAGTCTTGTCAGAGAGTACAGGGATGTGTTTGCATGGTCTTATAAGGACTTAAAGGGAGTTGACCCATCGATATGCCAACACTCAATCCCACTGAAACAAGAGGCAAAGCCTAGCAGACAGAGACCATACACATATAATGATACTTTTGCTAAGCGAATCAAGGAGGAGATAGATAAGCTAATGGAAGCTGAATTCATATACGAGATTGAACACACTGATTGGGTATCTCCGATTGTGGTAGTACCTAAGAAGAACGGAAAACTCCGAGTGTGTGTCAACTTAAAGAAAGTGAATGCTGCAACAATCAGGGACAATTATCCCCTGCCGATAACTGATCATGTTCTAGAGCGTGTATCAGGGAAAACAGCATACTCCTTTCTTGATGGTTTTTCAGGATATAACCAGCTAGCCATAGCATTGGAAGATCAACATAAAACAGCTTTTGCAACGGAGTGGGGAATTTATGCTTATCGGGTTATGCCTTTTGGTCTAACCAATGCTCCCGCAACCTTCCAGAGGCTGATGACGCATGCTTTCAAAGAATACTTAAGGCTGTTTCTCGAAATATACATGGATGACTTATGTGTACATTCTCTACTGAGAGATGAGCATCTAGAACACCTAAGAAAAGTATTTGAGAAATGTAGGACATATCGCATTTGTCTCAATCCTGAGAAATGTGTGTTTATGGTCCGACAGGGCAGAATTCTGGGACATATTGTCTCACAAAACGGAATATCCATGGATTTAGAGAAGATAAAAGTTATAGTGGATATGCCTAGACCAACCAATGCGAAACAGGTACAGAGCTTTATGGGACATTGTGGATATTATAGACGATTCATTTACATGTACGCTATAATAGGCCAACCACTTTACAGGCTAATAGTGAACTTTGAATGGACAGAGGAATGTGAGGAATCATTCAAGAAATTGAAAGAGGCACTCATTACCGCTCCAGTCTTGAAATCACCAGATTGGGAGAAGATATTCCATGTGCACATAGATGCTTCGGCATATGCAATAGGATGCATTCTGGCTCAGCCAGAAGAAAGAAACATGGATTTTCCTATCTGTTACGCCAGTCGACAGCTCAACCATGCAGAGAAGAATTACACCACAACAGAGCGAGAGGGATTAGGAATGATATATGCTGTGAAGAAATTTCGGCATTATCTTCTAGCCAACAAGTTTGTGTTTTTTACAGATCACCAAGCCTTGCTCTACCTAGTGAATAAACCATGCAATACCGGGAGAATAGTGAGATGGTTCATTATCTTACTGGAATTCGACTTCACGGTAGTAGTAAAGAAAGGAAAAACACATCTTAGAGCAGATCATCTTTCGCGATTAACGAATGGAGAAGACCCTATAGGAGTAGATGACGACATGCCAGACGCGTACTTGTTCAACATAGAAATGATACCGAGGTGGTCTCAAAATGTCGTTGACCTATTAACCTATGGAGGAGAGTTCGATAGAAGAGCATACAACCTGAAACATATTGCTATTCAGCAATCCAAGAATCTTCAATTGATTGCAGGAAGGTTGTATCAATTGGGAAATGATCATGTTTTACGACTATGCATCAATCCTGAGGAATATAATATATATCTGTGCGAAGCACATGTTCAGGAATGTGCATTTCATTGTTCAAGAAGGAACACATATAGGAATTTGTTACAATTGGGAGTCTATTGGCCAGGAATGAAAGAAAGCGTACATGAATATGTCACTGTATGTATTGTATGTTCATCAAAACTGCCAGCTGAGTATTCAACATTATATCAGATAATGATCGCTCCAGAATGGAGTCAGTATATTGTTGAATATCTCACAAATAGAACTTTCCCAGAAGGAACGTCAAAAGCTCGTCAGAAATCTGTAGAGACAGAAGCTAGAGATTACGCTTTAATAGGAGATCAACTCTATAAGAGAGGTAAAGACAACCAGCTTAGGATTTGCGCATCAGAGTCTGAGTATGTGATAATCCTGGAGCAAGCTCATGGAGGAGTAGGTGGAGGCCATTTCTCAGGTGATAAGACAGCAAAACTTGTCTTAGCCGCAGGAATATGGTGGCCAACATTACATATGGACGCTGAGGAATACGTTAAAAGGTGTGATGACTGTCAGCGGACCAAAGTACCACTTAAAAGAGATGATATGCCGCTTAGACCAATGATGGGGGCAAGAGCTTTTGCAAAATGGGGGATTGATTATGTTGGACCCATTTCGCCTCCTGCATATAAGACTCATGCACAATACATCGTTGTGGCTACAGACTATCTAACAAAGTGGGTCGAAGCAAAGGAAACTCAAAAAGCAGATGCCAGGACCACGGCACAATTTCTATATGAATACGTCTTTGTACGATATGGATTGCCAATAGAAATTGTGAGTGATCGAGGCACACATTTCATAAATGAAGTGATAAAGATCCTTCTAGATGAATTCATGGTAATCCATAGGAAATCAGCCCCGTATCATCCACAAGCAAACGGACAAGCTGAAGCAACAAACAAAACCATATGCACGGTCCTTACGAAGATTGTATCTGAGTCGAGAACTGACTGGGACCAGAAGTTGCATTCAACATTATGGGCATATAGGGTAGCATATAAAACATCAATAGGAACGACCCCATATAACATGGTTTTTGGGCTAAATGCTATCTTACCAATAGAATTCTTGATTTCAACCTTAAGGGTGGCTAAGGATCTAGAGTGGACAGGGCATGAGCTCTCTGATAGAATAGATGACCTGGAAAAGCTAGATGAGCTTCGCCTAAAAGCAGTAGCTTCCATCTACGCTCAAAAAAGACGACAAAAGGAATTTTTTGATAAGCATGTGCGGACTAAAGAGTTTAAAGTTGGGGACTATGTCCTAGTTTACACTCTGAAACAGCATGCTAAGAAGCTTAAAAAGCGAGGGATGGGTCCTCTGGTGATTAAAGATCTATCACCAAGTGGAGCCGTCAAGCTTGCTACATTAGACGGAGAAGAAATGCCCAATTGGATTAGTGGATGCAGAGTGAAAAAGTATCTGTTGCCGCTAACACAAGACATGCTTCTCAAAATACATCAAGAAAAGCTGCGTGTCCAGAAAAAGAAAAAGATTGAGGAGGAAGCGCAAGCCGAGGCGAAGGAAAGAATGGAGAAAAGAAGACTACTGCGTCAGAAACAGCGCAATGAAGGAGCAATACGAATAAACGCAGTTAGTATAACAAAAATGGATAATGACAAAGAAGAACCCATCATTGAATGCAAAGTAGGAACCAACCAAATCAAAGCCAGAGCACTATTGGATTCAGGAGCTCAAGCTAACCTACTTTCACTCAGTTTGTATAGACAATTGACAAAGGACACTAAACTACAAACTGCCAAGCAAGAGTTAAAAAGTTACTCTGAGAATTCAATCAAAACTGTCGGATGCACAGTTTTACATATACAGATTAACCAATATGTGTATCCTCATATGTTTTACGTGGTTGAAGACCAAGCTACACAACATCACTACAAGAGGCTCTTCACATTAGCGACGCTCACACAGCGACGCTCAAAAAAAAAAATTCCCGGCGTCGCTATGAGCGTCGCTATAAGCGTCGCTATGAGCGTCGCAAATTTACAAAGAAATTTGCGACGCTCATAGCGACGCTTATAGCGACGCTCATAGCGACGCCAGCTGGGGTAAAAAAAATAACCGAGCGCGCCCAAAAACTCAGATCTCAGATCTGAGTTTTTCGGCGCCCTCAAGCAAAGAGCAGGTAACGCTCTCCCTCACTCTCTCTCTCTCTCTCTCTCTCTCTCTCTCTTTTTCTTTTACACACACACACACACACACACACACACACACACACACACACACACACACACACACACACACACGAGGAGAGGAAGGAGAGCCAGGTATGCTCCTTCCCTCTCCTCATTCTCATGTTCCCTTCCCCTCTTTCTCTCTCCCTCGCTCTCTCTCTCACACACACACATACACACACACATAGTGTTTTTGAGAGAGAGAGAGAGAGAGAGAGAGAGAGAGAGAGAGCGAGAGAGAGTGCAAAAACGCACACACATACATAAACAAAGAATGCACACACATTGAGAGAGAAAAAGAGAGAGAGAGCATGCATAAACAAAAAACGCACGCATTGAGAGAGGAAAAGAGAGAGAGAACATGCATAAACAAAAAACGCACACATTGAGAGAGGAAAAGAGAAAGAAAACATGCATACGATCCAAAAAAACGCACACACATTGAGAGAGAAAGAAAGAGAAACTAAGGGAGCGTCGTAGGAAACTAATTAAAATTAAAAGACCTAAAGATCTAGCCGACGAGGAGTTGAACTGAAGACCTATTATTCAAGAGAGAAATGGCATAATCAATCTATCATACTTGGCATGGGTGATAGAAAGGTTATACCATTTATCTCTTTTTATTGGCACACACATCCACACACGCGCACACACACAGGAAGAAGAGAGTTATAACGTCGTAGGAAACTATCTTAAAAGACGTTAAAGATTAGGTTATATGTAGACTTACATTAAATTAGATTTAGGTTTATTTTTAACTAGATTTACGTTTATTTAAGCTAGATTTAGATTTACGTTATATTAGATTAGATGCGGGTCTCCATAGACTGCGATGCCTGCATGAAGCGGGTGAAGAAAGCCCTCAATGGAATATAGGGTATTGCTGCCTTCACTCATGGTGGGCTCCGTCGATCCAAAAGTACTGCTGAAATGTCTTCAGAAGATAGGGAAGAAGGTGGATCTTCAGGGCGGCAAGAGTCACTACATCCCCGACACAATGACCATCTAGACAACCTCTAGTCATTAGACTTACGTTAAATTAGATTTAGCTTTATTTTTAGTTAGATTTACGTTTATTTAGATTTACGCTTATTTACGTTAGATCGAGTCCACGCAAGAATTACTTACGGTTTAGGGTTTAGAGCTAGACGAACAGTGAAAAGATCTACTGTGAAAAGATGTTAAGATGAAGTGAAGTGCTACAGCTAGAGAAGAGGCAAAGGGATTTTGTCCACTACATGCAGTATCATGTAGACGTGGGTGTCTAGATTTCTTGTACCCACAAATATAGGTATTGACCAATAAAGACGAGATATTAACCCGGTGGTTCTGATCTCCGTGCACCTCTAGACCGAGGTGTGCGGGGATTGGACATGACTAGAGAATGTGAGGTAAAGAGAGAGAGAGAGAGAGAGAGAGAGAGAGAGAGAGAGAGAGAGAGAGAGAGAGAGAGAGAGAGAGAGAGAGAGATAAGACGAAGAATGCCAATAGAATATTAAATTTGTTGTCTAGGTTATAAGTTTTTTATCCTCATTATGAGTAGCGACGAGGATGTGGGACCGTCCAACCGAAACACCTATCTCTCAACGAGGGTCTTATGTCCTTGTAATCAATGCAAGCATGCTGTGCGACGGACAAGACGTGTTTCTTTGCAGCACGTTCGCAAATTTGGCGAGTTCGATCCATCTATTATAGATCGAGTTGTTGCCAATTATAACTCGTCGGACTCTGACGCTGGCGAACAAGCAGCAATCTTGCAACCCAATAGACGTATTCGCAGGCGCTTTGGTCAAGCAGCATATGTGAGGCCACAAGATGTAGCCTCTGACAGCTCGGGGGATGATCATGCAGAGCACATTCCCAACGAGACAATGTTTGAGCCCGAGATTGATGAAATGATCGAGACGATCATGGATTCAGAAAGGCTTATCTATGATGATATGAAAAGTGAAGCCGATACATCATTGTATAATGGAGCACGTATGTCTAGATTGAAAGCACTCCTGGTTCTTCTCAACATGCAGGCAAAGTTTGGATGGAGTGACACTAGCGTCACAGCGCTTTTCAGGTGATCTATTACAATTAGTTTACTTTAATAGAACTCTAAATGTATAATGATCTGATAGATTTTTACACGACTGTATCATATTTTTATGTTGTGTAGATTGCTGAAAGAGCACATTCTACCAGCTGACAATGTGATGCCAGATTCCCGAGATGAAGCAAGAAAGATTTTGCGAAACTTGGGGATGGATTACAATTCTATCCACGCTTGTCCTAATGACTGCATTCTTTTCAGAGGGGAATACACAGACATGGAGAAGTGTCCGAAATGTGATTCCGAAAGATATCAAGTAGATCTCCACGGGACAAAAATTCCACAAAAGGTTTTGCGACATTTTCCTTTGCTTCCTCGCATCAAGCATTTCTTCGAATGTAAGTCCATGGCCGCCCTAGCATCATGGCATGAGGAGAATAAATCTTCGGATGGTGTGCTACGAATTCCTGCAGATTGCGCAGCCTGGAAACATATAGATGGAACATGGTCGGATTTTGCCAGGGAAGCTCGAAATTTGCGCTTAGGCCTGGCTATGGATGGCGTAAATCCATTTGGTCAAAGATCAACATCTTACAGTGTATGGCCCATTGTCATCGTCAACTACAACATTCCCCCGTGGTTGACTACGAAGAAGGGGCACCTATGGCTAAGCTTGATTGTGCCAGGGCGATATAAAGTGGGGAATATGGATGTGTATCTTCGTCCACTATTGGAAGAGCTACAACAATTGTGGATTGGCATAGAGGTGGTGGATATGAGCCGACACACAGGACGACGGAATGCTTTGATCAGAGGTATTCTAATGTGGACCATGCATGACTATCCCGGGCTAACAGAATGCTCAGGTGATCTATTGACACTCCTCTCTCAGACACTGTAAATCTTGTTTTTCCCCATAGTTGATCTATTATCATGTGTATACATGCAGGGCTTCAAACAAGCGGATACAGAGCATGTGTCACATGTGGACCTAGACTGAATGCACGTAGGGCACCCTCACTGAAGAAGCAAATCTACGAAGGTCATCAAGCGTATCTTCCGGAGAATCATGTGCTACGCGACGGCTTTTTGGGAAGAGAGCCACCAAGGATGTCTGCACAAGCATGGTTAGAGCAGAAGGAGATGTGCGATGACGGATTGCCTCCAGGGATGAAGAGACTATCTCTATGGTACGAGTTACCATACTGGCCCCGACTCGTGATCAATCACTTGCTCGATCCAATGCACATATTCAAGAATGTGGGTAATCTACTATGGGACCATTTGAC
Source organism: Adiantum capillus-veneris (assembly GCF_014529385.1). Taxonomy (NCBI): domain Eukaryota; kingdom Viridiplantae; phylum Streptophyta; class Polypodiopsida; order Polypodiales; family Pteridaceae; genus Adiantum; species Adiantum capillus-veneris. The sequence goes on from NC_140943.1 coordinate 26,047,659, forward strand.
CGGCAAGAAAGATACTTTGGGAGCCAGAGTTGACCTTAGAAATGTGGATCGTATGGAGCAATATTGGCCGCAAACAGCGTCTGATGGATCGATAAAACTTCCTAAAGCACCATGGATTTTCACAGGAGCCCAAGAACGCAAAGTAAAAGAGGCCATTCGATCTTTGCGGACCCCCACTGGCGTAATGCACTCGCTCCGAACGTGTTTTACTAAAGAAGGAAAGCTTACCGGTTTGAAGTCACACGATTGGCATAAAATGTGTCAGGTACGTTCATAGTGGACTTTAATATCATTGCATAAAATGTGGACTTTAATATCATTGCTGCACATACTTTACAGTTTATTTTACCGGTTGCCATTGAGGGATGTTTGTCTCTCGACATCCGTAACACAATCTACAAACTTGCAAAGCTGGTGCAATGGATCTCACAAAAGGAGATCGACGTAGACTCCATACCATTCGCCAAACTAAATGCTGCAGAGCTTGTGTGCATGTTTGAGAAACATTTTCCTACTACAATGCTAACCATTCAGGTGCATCTTCTTATTCACATAGTTGATGAGGTGGAAATAGCTGGCACAGTTCATTCCAGATGGATGTTCTTCTTAGAGCGTTTCATGAAAACGCTTAAGGGATATGTGCGTCAAAAGGCACGTCCGGAGGGTAGCATGGCAGAAGGTTGGTTGGTATCAGAGTCCCTAGTGTACATTGGAGAGTGGCTAGACGGATTTGATAAATCCCGGGACACGCTATGGCGAACCATAGATGATGAGCGCATATCTGGGATTGTCATGTGCAATCTCGGTGTTGAGAAGAAGATGACGGAAGATCTAGAGGCTAAAATCAACCGATTTTGCATGCTTCACAATCCAGTGATGCAAAAGTGGATTTCACAATATGAGGATGCAAAGCAAGAGCGACAAAGGGCACGAATCGAGTGGAGACGGGGAAGACGACCACTGATGCACTATCCAGCGGTTCTGGAGAGCCTACCAACCTTCATGAGCTTAAGATGGTTGCACAACCAATTGAAAAGCGCACAACAATGCGGTGACGAAGTGACTGAAGAAGAGTGGGAGTACTCTCGGGGTTGCGCGACCAAGGTAAGTTTGCAATGTACGACTAGCAAGTGACTTTATTTATAAACGTTTGAACGGCCACTCATAATCTTTGTTCGTTGTAGTATAAGTCATACACAGCAGCATGGTGTAAAGGTCGACATTTTAGGGTGGAACGAATCGACAAAAAGCGTTTTACTCAAGATTGTGGAATCATGGCAAAATTTGAACAGTCTAGTCGACGACGTTCCTCTGATGCAGATCCCGTGGTGGCGGAACTCACTTACTTCGGCACGCTGCAAGAGATTTTGAGGATCGATTACAGAGGATTTTTTGTCGACTTGTTCGACGTGCAATGGTTCAAGATAATCATGGAGGGTCGAAACGCTACTGTGCGTAGAGGAGAGTCTGGTTTTCTTGAGGTGGATTCTACTAAGAAATGGACTGACCTAAGAGACACTTTCGTACTACCCGAGCATTGTGAACAAGTAAGTATATAAATAGTTAACATCCCCCTTTTACAAGTTATGTGCTTGAAAGCTCTCATGTAAGTTATGTGGCTCTGGCAGGTAGTATTTCATCCTACAAAGTCTACATCAAACTGGTGGTACGTCATAGAGGTAGCCCCTCGTAGTGCAAGGACGTATGAAGGCTACCATGTGCCAATCACAACGACATCAATGGAGGAGATCAGAGAAGATGCTCAATCAGAAGCCGCTGCGGTGGTGCCAGACGAGCATCAAGATGCTACTACTCTATATGGGGTGCATGCAGAGGAGCTACAAAATGAAACAGAGGATATGTGTTTAAACGGAGAGCTCTATATAGATATAGGAAGTTATGCTGAGTTATGCGAGGATGAGAGAGAGATCTCTTAAAGCCACAAATATTGTATTTGAACAATTTTGCTCCGTGCTGTAAAAGCTCTAGCTCTCTAAGTAGCTTCCATGGTGTGTAACGCTCTTTTCTACTCGCGCTCACATCTTTTGATTGAAAATTCTGAGTTTTCGATTTGCCTCTTCTACCACTCGATTCATTGCGTCATTGTATTTATATGCGTCATTACGACATTGTATTTAATGGTCTTTGCGTCATTGTCTACTCTATTCATTCAATATTAAGTTTAAATATTCGTGTGTTTAATGCAGGTATGGATGATGAGGAGTTTCTTTCTTCTTTGTCACCGCAGCAGAGACAGTGGTACGTGGAGCGTCATCGCTCTGGCGCATCATCGCGCGTTCCTACACCATCCGCATCTCCCTCTCTTTCGGAGCATTCGGCGCGCTCCGAAGCTTCGGCGTCGACGAGACGAGCGTCACACTCGTCTAGACACCGGCGCTCTAGTGGTGGCGGTGGCGGTTGTTGTGGGGATTCCGCCACCGATGCCTCCACACCGCCTCGTGTTCGACGAGGCTCTTTACCCTCCCCTTCTTTGCCCGCCCCCACACCAGCCACAGCATCGCCATCTACGCCAGGTTTTGCACGGCTGACTATTCCTAGAAGCTACACACCTCTACCTACTCCGCCAGGAGCCACCCCACTCGACACTCCTCGCTTCGGGGCCCAGACGCCGGTGGAGACACCTGACGTCCGTACCCCCATCGACACGCCGCTAGAGACCCCTGCCGGGACACCCAGGTTCACGCGTCACCGGCCAGAGGGCTTGCCTTACTCCGTCGACATCAGCGGCGGCATCATCATGGATGATGACGGCAAGAAGGTGATCTCGCGCATGCGTGGTCTTTGCTCTCAGCTGTTTAGACACTATATACTAAACAAATGGAGTGAAGTACCAAGTGATTTAAAAAACAGAGTCATTAGCATACTTCATGATGAGTTTCCCGTTCCAACACGGGATCAGCGCTTCAATGAAGACCTGATGAAGATTCGAATGCGCGAATACTGCAAACACAAGCGTTCCGAAGTGCAAAAAGCAATCAAGAATGGGTGGAATAGGCCAGATTGGCTGGCCAAAGAAGATTGGAAGAATGCGAAGAAAGCAGCGCGCGAGAATCCCGACAAGTGGAAGCAACAAAAGGATGCAGCCAGAGCGCGAGTAGAGGCAGGGAGCTCGCACCACTTGGGGAGCGGTGGATGGGCATCATTTGAGGCCGATTTTGTAAGTCTTTTCACATTGCTCTTTATGCATGTTCGATAGTTTAGGGTTTATGAGTTTTTTAGTTCTAACATAATGAAATCTTTGTATGTTTTGACAGTGGTCGATGACAGGACGTGATCCCACACCGTACGAGCGCGAGTACGCAGGCAGGAAGGGCTTAAACGCCCTGATGGACATTCTCAGTTCTCGCGGCGGCATGGTTAGTATTAGGGTTTACTCTTTTTTATTTTTTGTATTGTTTTATAAATGTCGTTATATGTTTATATTTACTGAAAACTGTCTTATTGTCTTTTTTTGCAGAATCCGACAGATACGCCGCTTGGACGCGATGAGACGTCTGATTAGACGACGTCAGTTTAGCCGTAGCTAGATAGCATTAGTTTAGGGTTTCTCATAGCTTATGTATCATGAGATGGATTTTATACGTCTTTTTGAACCATGTATATTATTACATTTGTCACCGCAATTCCTTTTGCCAATCAATTCTTTATGCCTATGATGTTGTACAATTGTCATTATTACATTTGCCAATCAATTCAGTTTGTCTATGATGTGTACAATTGTCAATTTTGCAAACAATGCGTCTTGTGGGTGACTATTTTGGGTCTATTATTTACCTTTGCACTTTTTTTAAAAAGTGAATCAAGTACAATATGGTTGATGGGTGGCAGGGCATTCAATGCCCTGCCACCAAAAAAATATTCTCTCAGGCGTCGCTATAGGCGTCGCTATAAGCGTCGCTATTTATGGCTCTGTAGCGTCGCTATATGCGTCGCTATACTCTTCTGTGAGAGCGTCGCTATCTGCGTCGCTATGAGCGTCGCTATATAGCGACGCCTATAGCGACGCAGATAGCGACGCTCTCGTAGCGACGCTTTTAGCGACGGTTATAGCGACGCCGGGGGTTATAAAAACCCAGTGTATTTCCGTCGCTAAGAGCGTCACAAGAGCACACAACCTCTTGTAGTGCATCCATTATTGCTAGGACAACCATGGCAGAAGAAATACAACGCAATGATTGACTGGAGTTCTAAATCAGTGCTTATCAAATACGAAGGTGAAAGTCAATCAGTTAAGTTCACCAAAGGAGCAGAGCCAACTCCAAAGGAAGAATCCACGGACAAGGGCAAACAACAAACAGAGGAAAAGAAGAAGCAATGGCAACCAAAAGTTTCTATACAACCGGAGTACTCTTCGACGAGGAATTCTCAACAGTGGATAAGGAAGACAAGCAATATTATAACAGCTCAACCTTGAAAAAAAACGGAGTCTAAGATGGTATGGAGACCAAAAAAGGTGGTGCCAGAAAACACAAGCAGAGTCTTCAATACCAGACAACAGAGTGATCCCCGACAATCAAGGACAGTGAAACAGATCTGGATTCCAAAGCAGTTCATGACGGCACAAAGCTATAGCAAGCAAATTTGGATCCCAAAGATTTGTAAAAAGGAACTCCCTTCAATACAATCAACGGAAACTCCTAGGTATTTCAAGCCAAGGAAATCAACACACAGAACAAAGCAGGTTTGGGTTGCAAAGAGTTTGTGGCAAGCACAAGCAAAGCGGAAGCAGATTTGGATTGTGAAAAAAGACAACAAGGTAACGAAGAATCCATCTACTGATTCTACTACCAAATTGCCAAAACCAACCCAAAACCCGACCACCAATCCATCAATCAAACAAAGAGCAGCTTTATTGGAAAGACTGTTGTATCATCGCTCTACAATTTCATTGGGAACTTATGACCAAAACAACTACAATGCTTCACCCACAGACACTTCATAGTCGTCCGGGAGGACTCAGACTCGGAGGGGGGGAGGTATACAGGAGCTACAAAGCAGCTACAAGCGGAAAAAACAAAGAAAAACAAAAATTATATTACAAGGGCAGTGTCTTACATGATTTTGCAATTTTTTATGTTTGATTGCGGATATTGATAATATTTATGCCCTTATATACCTTGTTTTGCAACAAGAAGAGATCAAATGATGAATTTGGGTCTCTAGATGTGTAAATATCACTAAATAAGAGTGTTTTTGGAGCTAAAAAATGGAAAAAAGTGGTAATCCAAGTCCAGAAATCACAAAGAAGTGTATATTCATATACAAAGGGTTACCAGCTATTTATCATGTATGTTTGGAATTTTTTGGCTTCAATTTGCTATTTTCCTTTATTTTTTATGATTTTCTTAATAAAAGTAAAAGAAAAATAAAAAAGCAGGTGAAAAGAGATCGGAAAAAAGAAAAGAATAGACGGCGATGATCTTAATGACAAGGGCAACCTAGGATAAAAATTGGGTACAATTCTGAAAAAGTTGCGGAAAGCCCGAAATGACAGAATTTTGGCAAAGTGGACAAATTTCTCGGAAACAGGTCAAACGGAGTCCAAATTGAGAAATTTCAAATCCTAAAGTGCATTTCACGACGAGATAGGAGCACATGTCAAATTTGGTAACAAGTGATCCGGGAAGCCCGAAGTTAAGTATTTTTCACTTCACTATCAAGCTCATTTCCACTATTACCTTCTTGGAGAGAGCAAAGAGCACACAGGAGCATCCGACCTTCTACCGCCTTCTACGACTGCTACGAGAGCTCAGAGGACACCAGACATGAGAGGTAGACTCGTTGCCATAAGCTTTTGATGCTTATCGTTAACTTTTGTCGCGAAAACTCACCAAAACCAAGAAACAAGAGCAGACGGGGAATGGGGAAGAACGCTAGGTAGGGGCACAACCGCCTAACCAAACCTTGCAAGAACTTAGACGTGGGTTACCCTAACATAGAAGATGAGTTTCTAGCACTCAAAGCTCGAGAAAGAACGACTGGAAAAACCCTAGGTCAACAGAGCCTGCAAGAGGCAAACAGAAAAAAGTTGTCGGAACGACACAAAACTTCTCAGGAAGCTTAACAACATCGAGGGCAATGCAACCATGGAGTATCTCCAGGTTTGTACCACCAAAAGTAGGTCGGAACAACCGATTCGGCTGAGGACACACAAAGCGTCATTTTGGCATAACAGCTAAAATTGACGACCAAATGACATGAAACTTCACAAGCAGTTTCAACTATACATGGATGACTTATGTTTGCAAGCAAAACCCAAAAGAAAGCTGATTCACTTACCGATGGTAAAAAAGACGCTTTCAGGCAACCAAATGGAGAAAGATGGAGAACGGGGAGCCAAAGTCAAGTTCAACCGAATAGGTGGCTTCACAACATATCCAATGAGCTGGAAATGCAACTCTCAAGAAGAAAAGTTGAAGAAATTCAACTCCAAGGCAAAAAGACGACTTCGGAGACTGAAATGCCTATAAGGGGGCTTTTTAGCTAAACTGATGACTTTTTAAGTTGAAAACTAGTTAGCAGGGCTTAGGGCACTAGCACAAAGCATTCTTTGCACAAAAAGACCAACATTTCAAGAAAAGACATCATACGCGTATGATGTCTCACAGCATGATTTTCACATTCATTTCAACAATTGAGTGCATAGCCTCATTCCACATGTTAATCACATCCTATGAACCAAGTATCATGAGAATTGGAGTTAGAAAACTCAAGGAAAACCAAAAAGACGCAAAGTAGGTCATAAAATTGATTTTTGCTCCTAATTTTGTCAAAATAACTCCAAACTCATTGAAACTTTGTAGGATTGTTGGTTAACACATCTACAAGCTATCTGGAATCAAAAAGCACCATTTTGACACAAAAGACATCATACGCGTATAATGTCTATTTGCACTTACAGAGCCAAAAATGCTCATTTGTCATCATACATCCATTATATATATCTAATACATGCTACATATGAAGTTTGGAACCATTTGGTCAAGTGGATCACCCCATTAGCCCAATTAAGAGAAAATCCTTCATACAAAGCCTATTTTTGTCCCAAATCCAACATATTCAAGTCCAAACCAAGATTTGAGTATAAACAGTCCTTCACTAGCACATGGAGAGTCCACAGAACCAATCCCATGAAAAATTGATGAAAAAGACATCATACGCGTATGATGTCCCCAGAGCCATTTTTAGTCCAAATTCTACCCAAACTTGATAAATCCACTGAATAAGCCTATCTAAAGCCAAATCCAAGCTTATAGAGAAAATTGGTCCAAAAATGCACTAAAAGACATCATACGCGTATGATGTCTCACTATGTGATTTTGGCACCTCAGGGCTTCAACCACCAAACAGAAGTGTTCTACATGCCATTTGAAAGTAATCCACCAAGTTTTATCCAATTTGGATCATAAAATCCATTTCCCTTTCAAAATTTTGCCAAGAGCCTGAACTGGACTAAAACTGGCCAAAACTTGACCAAATGGTATCCAAACTCAAATCCAAGCATATGATACTCATGTATACACTATCAGCTACAAGCACCACCAATATGAAGTCATTCTGACACAAAAGACATCATACGCGTATGATGTCTCAAGCATGTTTTTGAGCCCTATTTGCATATTTTTTTCACCTACATTGCATCCTTCGGCCCTGAATAGCTCATGTTTCAATTTTCAAGTCATTTGAATAGTTAAAAGCTTCATTTCGGCTTTCAGTACTAAAAAGACGCTAACTTCTGAAATTGGAGTTACAGGATCCATGGATTCCGCTAAGTCATCGGCAACTAAGAGAAAAAGACCAACCATCAAGGATGCTCTTGCAGAAGCAGAACCTTTTGATATTCCAACAGAAACCCTCAAGCCAACCAAGACTTGGGTGGAGGAAGCAGTACTAGAAAAAGAGGGAATAAAGATCTACCAGGGGACTTTCAGAGATCCTCAAGGGCAATCGGTCGATGTACCTATGATCCCACGAGAATTAGTGGACTATAGCAGATCAGAGAACATAAGCAGATACCTGGGAAAGGCTGACTTACACAGGTTCTTCACCTCGAGACCATCAGGCGTAGACACAAGAAGAGTGTATGAGTTGGCAACATCCATTCAGAAGGATGGGAAAGCCACGTTGACAGCCATGGATGGAGAAACAGTTGAAGTACAGATCACTCCACAGCTCATTGCAGATGCATTGAAGCTGCACAACAAAGGGAGTTCTGTCAGAGAAAGAAGGGAGGCCATAGAGGTCTATGGATCAAAGAAACAAAATACAACCTACGCAGATATGGCAGATCAACGAGCGGCAACCCTTTGCCGGTTATACAACCAGTTTTTCCATGTGTGCAGTAAAAGACCGCAGAAGTATACTACACCACCCCATGCCATTGCGACAACCATCACATGGGCACTGAAGAGCAACATGCCAAAGGAGGTGAATTATGCTCAATACATCCACGAGCAAGTAATCGCCATGCACAACCAGAAACCAAAGTACATAGGAGGAGGAGAAATCCTAACAAGAATAGCTTATGAAGCTATTGGAGCTAGGGATCAAGGGCCACAGATTCCCTCCCAGAATGAGTGGCTTAGAGAAGCCGATGAGGAGGAAGAACAGCAAGAAGTATCCAAGAGGGCGTCCACAAGAGCACGCCGAAAACTAGAAATAGTTTCAGAACCTGAGGAGGCCGTGGACGAGCCGCTCAAGAAGAAAGTGAAGAAGAAGGCCGATCCAAAGCAAACCAAAAGTCAAAAATCCGCAAGAATGGAAAGGCTGGTGGAGCAGTTTAGAGCGGAAAGAGCTCTAAAGGGGGACTTCGAAGAAATGTGGGTGCCAGACCCCAGTAAAGTCAGAACCAGCTCAGCCAGGCCACATGTTGATCAATATGATCAATACATTAGAGCTTATGAGGAGTCGGAGGCCATACTGGAGCAGCAACCTGTCAAGCCTTATACTGAAGAGGAGGTGCAGCTTTTAAAAGCTGAGCTGCAAAAGGACGACAAGGGGAAGAAAAAAATAGATGAGACTACTGAACCTAAAGAGACAGTAAGGCAAGCAAACAAAGGGAAAGCCAAGGTGACTGAGGACAATCAGCCCTCTTTTACTGTTGTACCAAGCCCGAAGAAGATGGAAATTATTGTGGAGGAAACCACAATAGAAATGGAAACAGAAATTATGGAAAAACCGGAGGCCGGGACCAAGGAAACGGAGATAGATCCAGTTCAGCAAAAGAAAGATGATTATGAGGATCTGGTAGCGATCGGATACAGTGAAGAAGAGGCCCTGGAGGCAGTTTATGGGATATCCCTACGGAAACAAGATGATCGGAAAGGGACGAAGGAAAAGACAAAGGGTACAATGGAGAGTAAAGAGAAAATGGACGAGCCGAAGCCATTGGAGGTGGTGGCAGAAAGAGCTGTCAAGTTGACAGATGAAGACGAAAAAGACATGCACATGGTGCATGAACTGCTCAGCAAGATTAAAGAAAGATCCAGAGCAAAGGAAGTAGCACTTGAGACAGCAAAACAAAAGGAAGCAGAGTTGCAGAAGAAGTTAGAGAATGCTATGACTGAATCTGAAAGTCATAAAGCATCACTCTACGACGCAGAAAACGAGAGGGACGGCTTGATACTCCAACTAGCCGAAGCTTCAAGAGAGGTAACAAGCTCACAGGAAGCAAAGGAGCGAATAGAAGATGAGCTGGAGGCAGCCAAGGATGAGCTCATTGAGCTAAGGGAAAGAGTCGAACTTCAAAAAAGGACAATCATGAGACTCAGGACCACCCCTAGAGCTAGCAGAGCAGGAACAGAACAAGAGGGAGCCCTCGTACCAGCTCTAGAAGATCAGGTCAGAAGTTTGCAAAGAGAGCTGAGGTTAGAGCAAGTGCAAAGATTGCACATGGCGGAGGGATCATTGGCTGCAGAGGAGAGGCTCACATCAGAAAACCAAACACTAAGGACAGAAAATGAGGCCCTCCGCAAACAGCTCCAAGACCTCCAAGAGCAACAAAGAAGAGAAACAGAGCCACCACAAGAAGAAGCAGGGGGAGCAGCCATAGAGCTACCAGAAACTGGAGAAGCAACCACAATCGAAGATCCAGCCCCAGTTCAAGAAGTGGCCTCGACTTCAGGAATCTCTGAAGGAGAAGAACAAAGGCTCCAGGACCAAATAGAAAAGTCAACAGAGGAAAGTGCCAAGGCGGAAATGGAATGGGAAAGGAGACTCCTCATCTCCATTAGACCTCAAGGTTTAGACACAAAAGTGCTCCACGAAGAGTGGATGCAACCCAGCCTGCCTTTCCCTCTGATGAAATTTGAAGTGATAAAGACGAAAAAGAGAATAGAGGAGGAGCAGTATGTCGCTCTTTATGAACGCGACATCACAAAGGATGAACAATCGAAGAAGATTGTAGATTCTCAACCTAGATGGAGGAAAGGTTGGCTAAACAAATACCCAGCCTACCTCATCTACTTGGTAGAGGCTCCAAAGGAGATTCGGGAGGATGCAACCTTCTGCCCGGTGCCAAGAGTCAGAAACTGGAAAGAGCATGGCAGGATTGCAGAAAAGAAGCCAAATTGGCTTAATTATCCCAGGATGCCAGGACCAAAGGAAGGAGAGAGAATAGGTAAAGCCTACATGGTGAAAACCCTAACGGGCACCATCAAACTCTTTACAGGCTCTCCTGACCTTTCATGTCAGATGCTAAAGAAAATCTGCAGGACTCTCTTAGCATGCATTGAAGTGTTCGCGCCAGATAAAGCCACGACCTCGAGTCTACTATCGACGGCCGACACAGTGACAGATATGATGTATGATCTTTCTTTGCAGCCATCACCAAAGGTGTTACATCTCTTATACCAAAGAATTATGTTTTTGCCTAGCTTCCACATGCAAACATTCGAAGAAGCTTTCTACACCGGCTTTTTCACTCACGAAAGCAAAATATTCGGCCCAACCTTGACCATCGGCAACCTACGCTACGAATCACATTTGCAGATGCTCAAGACGACAGGACTCTATTGACCAAGCCTAAAAGTCATGTCAGGGACGACATGAACGCGGAGGGGGGGAGTGTTGAGCCAGCAGAGGATCACACCCACATTTTTGCTCACACCCATCATTTTGTAACCATTGATTGTAATAAATGTCTTTCCGACATTAATTTTGATTTGAGCCATTCATTAAGTAACGGGACTCAATTGAGTTTCCAGCTTGTAATCCCGACGTAATTTCACCTGCTGATGTAAATAATTAGAGATGTTCTCACCTCCAAGGCTGAGGTATATAAGCCAAAGTTTTGTAACCTAAAGGGAAATTCAATTATTAATCAAAGTGAGTTTTGAGCGCCGTGACTGTGTCTGAGAGAGAGAGAGAGAGAGAGAGTCTTATCTTCTTGCTACGCGAGCTACGGGGCCGCCATTGGAGAAGCGACACCGCCATTGTGTTAGCAACGGTGAGAGCTACGCACAGATACCAAGAGTGCGCGCTATCGGCTTCTACGTGTGGTAAGTTCCTACGAGCTTCGGTGTGAGTTTTCTTCCAACTCGTGTGTCGGAATAGAGCGTGCAGCATATCTATAGAACCACAACGAGTAGAGCTACACATTAGTACCATCGGGGTCAAGTTTCGGTCACCTGTATTTTTCGGCCTGTCTTCATACGCGTTTACCGCACGGAGTGGTTATAGGTTGATTTTGCAGTTCAAGTCTTTAGGGTGTTGTTCTTACCTAGTGTATAGACTTCCCCTTGAGTTTGAGATCGATTCGATGATTCTAGATCCTGTTTCGTATAGCATTCGTTCGTAGTACGGATTTCAGTCACTTGCGTATTTTAGAACTTAGATTTGATTTCCTTAGTAGTGATTGTCATTAGAAGGTTGAGTAGGTGATTTGACACCCACCTAGTTGTTTCCATGCGCCTGCGGGTCAAGCTCCGTCCTCGTCTGACAAATTCTGTTGTTGGTTGAGTTCTCGCTATTTAGCTTCCGCTAGCGGCGTAACCGCCTTAACAGCTTCCAAGTCAAGAACCTTCTTAAGTGGTTTAAAGCATTAATCTTAAGGCATATTCACAAGTCACAAAATGGAGAGGCACACTCGATAGAGCAAGCTATGAGTGTTGATTTATTTTGGTGGTGAGGGATGATTATTTTATTTATTTGGGAAGAGAAACATTGGATAAGGAAGAGGGTCTTCTCCAAATATGTATGCTACGAGCTATGGAGACCTCAAAGAAGTATGCTTTCATATGATGAGCTAAAACGTATGTGGTTCTTGGAGATACAATTTTTATAAAAGGGGTGAATTTTATAATGAAGAAGAGTTCCCTAGAAAAAACAAATCTACAAAATTCTACAGTAGAATCATGAAGGATCTTGTGATGGTCTTTTTTTTTTCCAAATCGCTTTGCATAAGATCTTGTAAGCATGCTATGTATGGCCAAGCATACTACGTGATGTTCACCATTGGTGTAAGTCTTGCAAGCAATGTCAAAGTATGGTAAGTAGGGTTCTCAAATCGGAAATCAGAGGCACCAATTTGTCTTTTGATGTGTTGAGAAGTGGGAATTGATGCAACTGGCCTATTGTCTATGACAAGTACAAGTAAATATTACATTCTTACCACATTTAACTATCTTTCCAAGTGGTCATAAGCTAGGTCTACCAAAGAATTTCACAAGCAAAAACGTAGATCAATTTGTTTATGAGGATATTTTGTTCAAATTTGAATGCCTTTGGAGCTAATTTTCAACAAAGGTCTGGGTTTTAAAGGAGAGCTGGCTGACTACCTTTGTGATTAACTTCTTGTGCATTGCAGGTATACCACTCCATACTATCCTCAATGTAATGGTATGAACAAAAGGGTTAATGGAGAGATGCTCAAGATGATTACAAAGATGACACAAAGCCACATGAATACTGTGGATTTAGAACTACCTTGTACTTTATGGGCATACATGACAATAGCAAAGACATGTACTACTTTCTCTCCCTTTCACTTGGTATATAGTGAAGAGGCTTTGCTTCCCATTGAAGTTGAGATTTCAGGTTTAAGGCTGATGGGAGAGCTTAAAGAGGAAGTACATGATGCATTTAAAGAGGGTATTTTGCACCTACAATTGGATACAATTTTGGCTCTTGAGCACTATGAATAGGTTTTGAAGACAAATCGGGAAAATACAAATGCTAAAGTCAACAAAAAGGCATCAAAAGAGGGGATATGGTTCTTCGTCACAATAGCAAGCTTGCGGATATTGATGGTACTCTCCATAATCAGGTATGAATAGATATAGGTTGACAAATTATTTTGCAAAATTGATGTACATTGTTGAAGATGATGAATGTGGTAAAGAAAATTATGAAGTGGTTTCTGATCTTGAAGAGTATTTGAAGAATGCAACCTATGACTTGCATTTTCTGCTCTCTACTGCTGATCATGAATGATCGAGCAGGCTAGGCTGTTGCAAACTATGTTACAGGCGTTTTTGACACCTCACTTTTTGAAAAAATTTGTACATATGGACACGATTTACAATGTCAAAAGGGTATATGGGATTATTGTTTTCTAGGTTTTTAGCTTCCTTTAGCAAGCACATGTACATGCAATGCATTTCACTAATGTAGCGCTGGTTGTCGGGTTGGCTTGACTGCCCGTAAGTGAGTTTTTTGAAGTTTCACTTGTATGTAGCTTAAAATCCTGTAAAAATATAAAAATTTACATTTAAATATCATAATTCTTTAGGTTCTTACTTGTTGTGCCTTCTTCATGCCTTTTCATGTAGTTTTTTGCTCTTGACTAGCCTTTTTATGTGTAGTTAGGCCATGGCAGCTTGCTGTTAGCGTCAATTTTGCACATATAGGCCCATATATTTGAAATTTGTGGTCATAAGAACTTTTTTTGGAGAAAATTAATTGAATGTTTGAGGCTTGAAATCATACCTTCTGGAGTTGCGGTTTGGGAAATACAATCTATTTTTTGCAAGGTATAGGATATGGTAGCCCGCATGTAGTTTGGTGTAGGGTGAACTGTGGAAGCTTGCTTGTTTGGTGGTGTGTATAAACTTCATAATTGTGAGTTTGAATAATATTTTGGTGAAGAAATAATCTCGTTGCCTCAAGTTCATTGGTCGGTGTGTGTTGTAATTCCATGCTAGGGAAATTGCTTCCTAGTTTCAGTGGGTGGTCTTTTGGGTGGGTGCGTGCTTGTAGATTCTCAAGGGATCACTTGCCTTTGAGTTGTGGTATTGTGAGATTTCTTTTGATATGATTTGTGGTCCTGAATTTTTGTCTTGAGTGCTATTGAGAGACATTTCTGTAGAGGTGCCCCTTGCTCTTGTTTTCCCAACAATGGATATTAGCACACCCTTATCCCATGATTGAAACACAGAGCCTTTATTCCAAGGTTTCAACCTTAAATCCAATTTTTTTCCATTATTTTTCTCAATATCTTGGACAATAAGTTGAACAAAAAATTCTTGCAACATATTCAATGACCATTCGTGACCAAAGATAAAGGGAAGAGTGTTAACATAACACATCCTGCTTTTGGCAGATTTTTAAAAAAAAGAGGATTTGAATTTGAATATAAGCACCATTAACTATACTTCTACTTAACGATCATGGTCTCTCAAAAAGTGATACTAAATGATGTTGATGAATGAGTATGCGAGATTGAGATAATAAGTTAGGACCTCTGTATAGCTATGATAGAAGATGGGGGCCAAAATGACATAGGAGAATACAAAGAGGTAGACCAGCTCAAAAAAAAAAATCTCCTATAGATGCAAGAAAGCTTGAGGAAGATGAAGCACTTGGTAGACAACTTTACCCCACGAGGCACAACAAAGAATGCCTTTCTACCATAATCTATAATACAAGCTTGGAGCATAGGAACTTGATTTATTTGAGCCACTTTATCACAATCAAAACAATATGGATTGAATCTTTGGCATCAAACATGAATTTTCTTGCACAAACCACAAATATACTCAAGATCTAAGGTATTCACACTCAACACTTTGAGAGTGCCAAAGACCTACACATTGTCAAAAAAATCGTAAGCACTTCATAAAGCATGGACTAAGAGTGCAAGCTCCTTAGCATGTATGTTTTTGAAGAGTGGTTTCAAATTATCATGAAAGGGGCACAAAAAAGTGTATTCCACAATTGATAGTGTGTACGAAAATTGTGTGAAGACCTTCACATTGTAAGCAATGCAGGCATAGAAACCATGCTCATTTGTTGACCATTTTATGATAATCAAGCCTCTTAGATGGAATAAACATATGAGACAAAGGTAGCTAACACATGCAACTATCCACCAAACCATGCTATATATAGGCCCTTGTTCTGCCAAATATAGCCCCCCAAAATGCATGAGAATCTTGTCTCTTGACCTACTACCCAGACGTACCTTAGGCCTAAAATTACTCCCCCCTTAGAGACACATTTTTGTCCTGATATCCTTGTAAAGTAAGAACACTAATGTTTTCCACAAAAGGAATTCTTCATGGATATGGTTGTCCATTTGACCTTAACATGGTTCAATAGGAGGTGCAATGAAATCAAGAAGAGCATCTTGATTTTCCACATTGTTGTCCCTTTGCAACCATCTAGTGTAATCAGCCCATATCCAACATAGTGTAAAGGTGTCTAAAAGAATTTTTTTTTCTCACTTACCATGAAGTACAAGCTATCATAACTCATCATAAAAGGATAAGTCCTTGACATGTCATCATTCTTCATCCTTACACAAGCCCACCATAACTTGTGCTGAAGGTTGAGAACCTAAACTAGTCATGAAGGGACTAAACTTAGTCGCAACATATTGTCTTGCCTCATGGTAAGAAAACTCCAACTAGAGAGATAACCTTTCTAATATCTTTTTTTGATGATGCTAGCGTACATGCTTGGAGTATTCTTTAGCACAAAGCTAACACTTGTCATTTGCCTCTGCTCTCTGGATGATTGGCAATACTAGTTTCCCCATCGTTTATAGACAAACCTCCAAAATGATTGGTGAACTAGAAGCACAATTCTTGGAAACATTATTGACTAATCAACACAAAGTTTAGTCACTTATCTACCAACACCCAAACCGAGCCATGACCTCTATTGGTGATTGATAGACCCACAACTAAGCTCGTAGAGATAAAACACATAAAGTTAAAAATGTTTCATAACCTATCAATTTCATGAACTTGCATGCCGCTCCAAATCATCTTTTGCCAAACACTAGCACCATAATACCTAGTGTACATGCCTTTAGCAAAAACCTAATCTGAACGTGCATTTTCATGACTTTAATTGCCAATATGTATGGAGAATGTGATGCTTATAGCACTCATCGAAGGGGAGAGTAAATAGTTTTGAGAAGAAATTACACACTTTTTACTACAATCACTTGCAAGTCTTGCAAAAACATTTGAACCATAATAGAATGTGAAACATAAATCTCATCTAGGTACAAAAAATGAAACATTTTCATTAAAAATACATTGCCTTGCTATATACATAAACAATCATTCGCGAATGTTGTTTAGCAACACTTGTAACTTTAACAAGTCATTTTAAGTACCCAACAATTTCTAGCAACTAAAATTGATCCAGATACTACGTGCTCAAAGTGGTCTACAGAACAGATTTGACCACAACTTAGGGACTTTGTTGTCACACATAATTGAAATAACAGGCTTTAGTGTCAATCCCACGAACTCATTTTCTCCACTCGTGAAATATGTCTCATATAAGGATGTCCAAAAAAATGTCATCTTTCAAGTACGAGATGTACTTGTGTGTGGAAATAACTGTAAACACTCAACGGCATGAGTGAGAGCGACCCTCATAAATTTTTCTCCACACTAGCTAAACCAAACTTCATGAGCTCCTAGACCATGTTTCACCCTTTGTGACAAAATTTACCAAACAAACCGTACCATGTATGTCTATAACTGGAGGATGCATAAATGTATCGAATACATTACTATCCTGAAATTCTTGCTCCTATATGACCATGTCATGTCTCTAAAGGGAAAAATGGAGAAAAGAATTCCAGCATATTCACCCACTTCAAAAAACTAAATCAATTCATATTCTTACAATGAAGTGAAAAAGGTCTTATACTTACCTGTATCAAAATCCCTGTGACCTGCTGAACACTAAAAGTAGGGATTTAGTGAAAACAACTAAATATTTAATGATAACCATGGTTGTTGCCTTGGAAATTAAAACCCCTTGGCTAGATTCTACCAATCCAAATGACCATCAATAACTATCCAATCACAAACTAGGTCATACCCCAAAAAAAGCTATGCTCCTAAAGACATAGCCAATGCTATAGATGAAGTAAGAGATCCTCAAGTTGGAATCTTAATCACAAGTGGATATGTGGTAAGTTGTAAGTCTATAACCTTGAATTCTTGTGGAAAATTGTGCTATCTGAAATGCTTTACCTCATCTGTACACCGTGGTATAGATAATCTTTCACAAGTTTAATTTCATCAAATACTCAAAGTCTTGATCTTCGCACCCGATATATGTAGTGCTAAAGCAACACCCAGAACATTGTTAATGACAAGACATAGGAAAGAGATAGCATGCTAGGCTCAAGAAATTTCCTTAATCTACTATGGTGTGTGTGCCTCTTACGTATGCTTCTGTGCATACTATGCCTATCTTGTAGCTTATCCTATAAGCATACAACATGTTGCCTACTTGTAATATTCCCTCTCATAGAGATGCATCAAAAAGTATAAATCACATATTGACCCTGCTACTTTGTATGTGGTAATGGCTGTCCTAGATTGGCTTCATTATGGTACTTTATCGTGAATGAAGCTCGTTTGATTAAATCATTTTAAACATTCTATATCCTGCTCCTTGACAAAGTGTTTGGTGTTATAATGGAAGCGTAAATAATGATTGAGGGGAATAAATTCTACCTGCCTAGCATTCCATGCATCCCACAAAGTAGACTTTGAGCCGATAACAAAAGTGACTTGCACAATCTATAATGGTATGTATAAATCAGAATTTGACATTGTCATACGTAAAATGTGAGCTTATATCCCTACATTGCCAAAATTTCAAACATTGTGTGCCATTGCCCTTGATCCCAAGTTAATGAATAATACCACAACATAGGTGAGAAACCTTGCTTTGCATTAAAACTGTCAAATCACTTTGCCTTGCATTGAAGGAATTCTTTAGCAAAATAAAGGCTAAAATATAAAAAAACCAGAACTTGAAATCTTTAACCCTACCGTGCACCTATGGCCTATTGAGTATCTAGAAGAAAAATCTTGCTTGAGAGTAAGTTTGAGCTAGATTTTAGTATCTATCATGGAATTTGGCTCATAGGGATGGATTATGGAAAAGAGCTGTCGGATGTATCTTGTGAACCCTCTCAACTTGGGTCATACGGACACCTAGTGAAATAATTGACAAACACATTGCAAAGTCCCACAAGTTCGTATGTTGATAGCATATTCCAAGACTTAATCCAAGATGATGATATTAAAGCCTCACTTCACATAAGTACTTTTGTGCTCATGGCCTAGCAGCTTTACATCCTTCATTAAGTCAACTTTCTCAAATTTCCACTTTTATCAAAAGTCATAGCACCACTTGGTGTGATTTTGTTCATGCAGGGTGGATCCCATAAAGAGAATCCTTGCTTGCACTTACAAATTTGCATCTTAAGTCCTACTTGGGATGAGTTGGGAATCAACAAAATGTGCCTAGGAGCCTTGCCCTAGCAAAAAGTGAAATCTCCGACGTAGGTAGGGTAATATCTCTACCCGCTTCTTGAAAAACAAAGATCTATGATGCCAAATCTATGGCACCTCTCATCAAGGCCCGACATGGCCCTTGCCTTGCCGGTGTGTGATGCCAAACACGCCGCGCCTCTCATCAAGGATAGCAACATGCCTTGCCATTGCATCATCATAGCCTTGTCATGCTTCAACAATAGAAAATTCTGCTAGATTTTTAAAATGCATAGGTGAAATATTGAATTCAAACGTAAATACCAACCATCCTTGAAATTTAGAACTCTGCCCTCCTTGAGAGCTAGACTTTTATAAATTCTTACTCTACAAGACTTTGTTGCTTCTTGTACTTTTGATCTTGTGAAGCCATAAGGGTTTCAAAACCCGTGGATCATTTTTGACTTGTGTAGGTACACCAGCGGTGCCACTTTCTGGAGGCAATAAAAAAATAGATTTTTGAATGAAGAGTACCTGTTTTGATTCAACTTGAATCTATTGCTGGGTCAAATCCAATAGATTACAACCCTTTGCCTATCCATGCTTCTACACGACTACCACCATGCCTTGCATGAATTTTGCAAGCATTTTGTATTTGCCTGTGATATTAAAGTTCTTGTCATGGATAACTCCATAACTACATGTTCTCAGCCCTCAACACCCTTGCACCATGCATGCATCATGTCATGGTTAGCTTAGGTAACTATGGGATCTCTACACAGTAGGGTGAGGTCTACACCCTCTATGTCTTTTGCATGGCTTTGCTATCAACTTCCTTAGTCTGTGAGGTCAAGCTTTCATGATTCCCAAATCAACCGAATTTGCCATCCAAGTCAAAGCCTGATGATCCACCATTTGGATGTTTTGAAAATTCTCAAATTTCTCTATAATTTGCAGAGATTCAAAAAGTTTGATTTTCCTCATCTCCACCTTTTGCATGCTACTTTCCCTTGGTTGCTCGTGAATTACTTTCAAGAATAAGGAAGATAAGGGGGTGTGCCCAGTGTGGACATGCTACCTTTTATAATTTTTGAACCTCAGAAGACCCTGCCATTGGGTGGTTGTATGTGAAAAAGAGAAGGATTGATGGCAGGATTGTAGTGCCAAAGAGAAAAGGAGGGAAGACCATTACTACAAGGCTCGAGAGGGGCTCTTGAGGAAATGTGAAACCCTACCTTCTTTCTGGCGGTCTCATCTAGACTATCCCCACCCGATTCTTTACAGGTCAAAAGAGACACCTCTCTCTATTCAAGAGATCGCTCGCATGTTCTTTTACCCTCTGTCGTCCTACTCTTCTCAACCCGAGGGGTCATATCCATGGCCTTCCTATCACATCTTCGGCTTCTTTTGCAAGAGAGCTTGCCCATGGCCTCACAACCCAAGATCACAAGTCCTTCACAGTCCAAGCCCACCATAGAGGCTGAGAGAGAGAGAGAGAGAGAGAGAGAGAGAGAGAGAGAGAGAGAGAGAGAGAGAGAGAGAGAGAGAGAGAGAGAGAGAGAGAGATAATCCATGCAATCTCCTAGATTTCCCCCCTTCCTCCATGGTTGCTCCCCTCCCTTGATCTCTGATACTAGTATGAGACAAAGGGAACTAACACATGCAACTCTTCACCCAACCATGCTATATATAGGCCCTTGGTCTACCAAATATAGCCCTGTGAACTGCATGAGCAAGGAGCCCTTGGCCTACTCTTTAGACTTACCTTAGGCCTCACAAAACACAAGCATGTGTTGATGTTGAGAATATCTTTCCATAAGAGATATACCTCTCAAATCTACCAGCGCTAAGATAAATGTAAAGGAAATTAGAAGTTCCTTCTAAAACTCTTTCCCCGGTGGGTTCCATGGAGCGATTAGGTCCTGGGGAGGTCACCTAATAAAAATGTAACCTGTCACGTGAGTTCAACCGAAGAGTATTTAAAGTTCTTGAAACTTACAGAAATATATATACAGAAGGGCCGCATTATTTTTTCAAATTTGAAAAAAACTTACAGATTTTAAAAGAAAAGGGTACATTATATTCTTAACAAAATTCACAGATAAGGGGTTTTACAAACATGTCTTAAACGCACATGATATGGTAGTTTTACACATAGTGAACCCCCCGGGGATTAGGTGGACAACAAAGTGAAGAGTTCTTGGTGTAAAGAGAGAAAATGACTTTGGATTATTGAAAATTGGGTATATAGAGGCTCCTCATACAAGACTAGGTTGTACATCTAGGGCTAACACACTACATGAGCTAAGTGTTCAACTCGTAAGAATTTGTGTTGTTGTTGCTATCTTCTCTTTTTCTTCTTACCCCTTTGCTACTTGTGCTCTTCATTTAAAATTTTTGTTGCTCTTGTCGTTGCTTCTCTCTCCCGTGTCTTTGAAATAGCAATTTATTGGCAAGTGATTCTTCATGCTACAATGTGTAGACCATTTCCGAGGAATCCTGTATAGATGACATCTCTAAGCAGCACCCTTAAGCCCTTGATAAAGAACCTAGTGAGCTAAGACTAAAACGTCACCACCCACCATCTTGTATATAGATCATGACCCTATATATAGCTCCATTCCTATATGCTCCTCTCTAGTTATCTCCGCACAAGATCTAATGTTTATTTAACTCAGTGAAATGCACTTCAATTCAATATTTCCACTTGACAAAGAGGTTGTTTCCATACATCATGGGCATGCAGTACTCATGGTTATCGCGCATGCATTAGAGCTATGAGGTTGAGCCAAAAGATCAATAAAGTCTACCAACACATTGCTAGACATATGGTAAAACTTGGTGTTCTTACAAAGTGACTAGCACTAAAACGTTACTGAATCTACACGATCTAAGATTATCCAAGTCCTAAAGAAAGACTAGGTGCAAGTGTGTAAGTAGGCTAGATAGCTAAGGCATGCCAAGTGTGGAGACAATCCCATCTCACAGTTGGTATCAAAGCTAGATGTTTCTTGGGTCTTGTGAGTTGAACCATCTATGCACTCAGCATGAGATAATCAATTTGATGTGTATTTGCATTTGATTTAGTTTATTGAGTTTTCTTTTTATGAATTGCTGTTGTAAATAATTATTGATGTAAAGCAAGTGACTTAATCATGTTCAAATATGCATCCTCGTGTGGGCCCTTAAAGACACATGTTTAGGCTATAAATGATACGATCATTGAAGTAGATGGCCTTAGGAATGCCATGACTGCACATAACTCAATTGAGGGGAGAAGAACCTATGAAGGTTTTTGAAGGCAACGATTTGGGGTTGATTAGACAAGATGCTCAAAGGTGAAGTTTGTGTTTAGCCATGATGGATGCACTCATTGAGATATTGATTACAACCCATGATCTAGCATACATATGATAGCCAAACTTGTGCTATTTGGGAGGTTAGCGGGGGCCCACACGAAAAGACGGGGGGGGGGGGGGGGGGGAGTAATTGTTTTGAGCTACCCCCTCCCTCAAAAGGGTGTAGTTAGATTTAAAATGTGGTACCCCCTCCTACTTGGTGTGTGCATGAGGTGCAATCTTTTCAAAACGTCAAATCTACCTCCCTATTTTGATCCCCCCTCGTGTGGAGGGTACCTCATAGGGCTTAGAATGGAGCCAAAAGTGGATAGCAATTGACTGCTCCTATTAAAGTGTCTTGGAAGCAATTTTGACAAGCCAGTAGACGTGCCCAATTTTGACTTGGGTTGACCCACATGGGATCAAGGCAGATACTCCCTTGGGAATGGAGGTGAAAAGGTGAAGGGAAAGGAAAGTTGTGGACAAATCATGTGAGGAAAGAAAAAGGAAGGGATTAAAGAAATATCTCTCTTTGTACATGTATGTGTGTCTGTTTTGAGCGTACAGGTGGTGGAGGGAAAAATGGGCAAAGAGGAGGTTCATTTCGCTTGTTGCAGTGCACGATAGATGGGCACAGAGTAGAGAAGGCTTAGTTCATTGAAGGTTGATCGGCTCTGATGAATTTTTGTATTGATCGACTCCATTGCAACTTGATCGAATTTTTGTATTGATCGACTTTAGTGGGTTGGATTGAAAAGAAACTCGTACATTGTAGCATTGCAGAACATGACGATGACTTGATCCACAAGGGTATCTGTCTCTCGTGATGTAGTCGTGGTCATAGAGGAGGGCGGTGTCGTGCTGCTCCACTCCCATGACAAGAAAATGAGCAAAGGAAAGCCAACCAGGTGTATTTGAATCCTGCATGATTATTCAGCAGTTATTAGGGGTTGCTAACAAGACAATTTATAAGCTAAAAGTGAACCAGATGAGGCTCCAAGGGCCAAAAGTTGTCTTGGTCATGCTAAACACTGAGTATGCCTAAAGTGATCATAGCAGGGATTTTATTGATTAAGGTTGAAGTACTCGAAGTGATCATCGCTAATGGGTGCCTAGGCCCCTTTTAGCAAGAAATATTCTCATGCATGGTATAAAAGAGAGGGGGGTTTCACTTTGAAGGGGACTCCTGTGATTTTTTGGGGCCTTCTCCTCTTCTCATGGAATTTTCTCTCTCCGGGAGAATAAGCCAAAGCTTCTAAGCCTCATTAGCCACTCGAATCCAAAAACTAAACTCCATAATCCATCCTAAACCTATTCTAAGCCTCATTAGCCATTCGAATCGGAAAGCAAACCTTATATAACCCGTGATAGTCATAAGCTAAACCTCCCTAGTGATTTGAATCTCATTGAAGCCCAATAATACTAAGACGATCTATCATAATCCTAATCCAAAGCTTGATAGTTATGGTAATTCTAAGCCGCTCTTAAGCGAAACTCCATACGCCATACTAATCCTATACTAAGCCATCTCTAAGCGGAACCTAAACTCCATAACCAACTCTCATGCAAAAAACTCCCATAGCCATAGCTGAAGAGAAGATCAGGATCTCTCTCTTGACCCTGAAGCAGTAGGAGGAAGCGAATCAGATCAGTATTGATTGTGTCGATTAGCACCTAGATTAAAACAGGTTCCACCTTGTAAGGAGCATAAAAGCCTCCATTAACGATTGATTAAGCAGAGATACTGTTGTTATTAGGCTTAAGCTAAATTGTCTATTTTGAGCTTTGTTCTCGTCAATTGTGTCTGTTGCACCTCTTTTCCCCACACCTCTCACAGCGAGGGGCACGATGCCTTCCCGGCTCACCTTTCACACATTTATCCCCCGACATTCTTGGTGAACCCAACGTGGAACGAGCCGAGGTGGGAGGACAAGATGGAAATTCAAGCAGAGTTGAAGCATTTAAGTGCAGATTACAACCTCAATAGATTGGATAAAAATCTAGCAGCAGCAGATCTGCCAAAAATGTTGGGCTTAATTCAGAGATGTTTGCAAGAAGTAAAAGATATGAAGATGAAAGAGCAGATTGATGATGCAGTGGAGATGGCACTTGATGGCGTACATGAACAATATGGAATTTTTCAAGGACATGACCCAGATGGACGCCTTGCATGCTATCAAGTGGAGATGAAGAGCCGAGGAATTCTAGAAGATCAGATGATTTCGACCTTTGAGGAAGTGTTAACCTCTGAGTTTAAAGATAAGGTCCGCGAACTGATAGACACATACCCCACACAATGGGTTCAGAGGGGGTGGATGTCATGCCACTCCGCTCCCATGACAAGAAAATGAGCAAAGGAAAGCCAATCAGGTGTATGTGAATCCTGCATGATTATTCAGCAGTTATAAGGGCTTGCTAACAAGCCAGTTTATAAGCTAAAAGTGTACCAGATGAGGCTTTAAGGGCCAAAAGATGTCTTGTTCATGTTAAACAGTGAGTATGCCTGAAGTGATCATAGCAGGGATTTTACTGATTAAGGTCGAAGTACTCGAAGTTCTCTACAGGCCTGTCTATATGGCTCGTCAATCGGAGCTTCAATTGGCAAGATATGGCCAGTTTAAGTATCGTCGGGGGTCGGGTTCAAACCCTAGTCGCCCTGATCAGTCACATTTATCTAGGTTAATGGAGTGCGGTGCCCGATGTGTATGCCAAATGTGGGCCGATGCGGAAGCATTTTTTATAATATGCCTAGCCTTGACGGGACAACTCTCCAAAAGTAATCACTTACACTTGCTTCTTGCAGGCATGTGGCACTATTGAAGATTTTTTATGACATCAAAATTCATGATGATATTGTTAATCGATGGCAACTGGAGAAGATGTTGTGCTTGACGATGCTTGCCCGATATTTATGCACCCAAGGGCTATGGGGCCAGAATGTCATCCCTTACTGTGTGTGAAGGCTGCCAATGGAAAGGCTTAACAAGCTTGGCAAGCTTGGCCGATATGCATGCCAAATGAGATGCCTTCTACTTGCAGGCATTGCTCGACCGTTATGTATGCCAAATGTGGTGCCCTTACTAAGGAAAAAGGGCCACCCATTTAACTCAAAAGGACGCCCGTCCAAGCAAGGAAAAGGCTGCCCATTCAAAGGTTTTTTTTTTAATGTAAGTGAAGGAAAAGAAGCCATGGCGGCAGCTATAGACGACGACGACGACGAGGATGCTCGTGTTGCTCGCGCCGGCCAATCAGCTGCTCGAAGGAGGGAGCTAAAGAAGCGAAAAGTGACCAGGAAGCCATGGCGCTTCTATTTGGAACCGAAACCGCCGCGAACGGTCTGCTTGCAGAATCCGCCTACCACGTCACCAGGGGGTACCCATTAGCGACGTCGCTAATGGGTGCCTAGGCCCCTTTTAGCAAGAAAAATTCTCATGCATGGTATAAAAGAGAGGGGGGTTCACTTTGAAGGGGTCTCGTGTGATTTTTTGGGGCCTTCTCCTCTTCTCATGGAATTTTCTCTCTCTCCGGGAGAATAAGCCAAAGCTTCTAAGCCTCATTAGCCACTCGAATCCAAAAACTAAACCTCCATAATCCATCCTAAACCTATTCTAAGCCTCATTAGCCATTCGAATCAGAAAGCAAACCTTATATAATCCGTGATAATCCATCCTAAGCTAAACCTCCCTAGTGATTCGAATCTCATTGAAGCCCAATAATCCTAAGCCCATTCATCTCGATCCTAAGCCGATCTTTCATAATCCTAATCCAAAGCTTGATAGTTATGGTAATTCTAAGATGCTCTTAAGCGAAACTCCATACGCCATACTAATCCTATCCTAAGCCATCTCTAAGCAGAACCTAAACTTCATAACCAACTGTCATGCAAAAAACTCCCATAGCCATAGCTGAAGAGAAGATCAGGCTCTCTCTCTCTCGACCTTGAAGCAGCAGGAGGGAGCGAATCAGATCAGTATTGATTGTCTCGATTAGCACCTGGATTAAAACAGGTTCCACCTTGTAAGGAGCATAAAAGCCTCCATTAACGATTGCTTAAGCAGGGATACTGTTGTTTATTAGGCTTAAGCTAAATTGTCTATTTTGAGCTTTATTCTCGTTAATTGTGTCTGTTGCACCTCTTTTCCCCGCACCTCTCACAGCCAAGGGCACGTGCCTTCCCAGCTCATCTTTCGCACACTTATCCTCACCTTGAGGTAAGGTGGGGTTGGATTGTGGAGGGGTCCCAACGCAATGGTCTCTCTCTCTCTCTCTCTCTCTCTCTCTCTCTCTCTCTCTCTCTCTCAAAGTGCGCAGGGACGGGACATGCATGCTTGTGTCTCTGTCTCGTTGCTTCGAGCTCGGAGCTACAAATGGCGAGGACTGTGCAAACAGGGAATGGCGAGCGGGCGACAAGCGATGGCGAAGATAGAGCCTCTCATGATGACGGGACATTCACTTTCCCTTGAAATTGCTAGATTCTCCTTCGATTCCAAGAATCTGAGGGAAAAATTAATGAGTTAACGGATTGTATGTAGATCGACTAGGGGTGCCCAATTTTGAGGGTCTTTGAGAGTCGACTAAAGAAGTTATGAAGGCTTGCATGCGCATGAAGGGGAGGAATAATCGAGTGCGGCTGTGGCCAAAATAAAAAGACGACGACGTCGACGTGGGAAGAGAAACAAAAGCAACCTAGTCTACTCTATTTACTAGCAGAGAATTGGAGGGCTGATTCAGCCACAAGCGGCTGCCAGATGAGCGAGACGATGAGGCTACAGCGACCTCCGATCGCCATCGGCATGCCTCATATGCAGTCCGTGCAAATGAACTGAACCAACTTGGCCAAAATAAACCGGCTACCGAGGTCAGCGTGGGAAGAAAAACAAAAGCCACCTACTCTACTCTACTTACTAGCAGAAGGGGTCATTGAAGCTTTCGTCGGCTGATTCGCTCGCTTCACAGCAATTTGCTTGGTGAACGCAACCGATGAGGCACAAGCGGCTGCCAGATGAGCGAGACGATGACATCCGATCGCCATCGGCATGCCTCAGCCGCATATGCAAATGAACTGAACTGACTTCATGGGTCCCTCTTCCTGCACCTCCAGATTTTGAACAGAGCTCCCAGCTAATTCGAGTTGAGACAAGTGCAGGCAACTTTCCGGGATCACGCAATCCGCGGAGAAGGACAAGAAGGGGCGTGCGTAGAGAAAGAGAGTCGGAGGGAGGAGTGGGTAGTTCTCTCACGGCCTTTTCAACATCACCATCCTCGACGCTCGCTAGAACTATCTCTTTTATTTTATTTTCTAATTGTCCCTTTCTCCTTTCAAATTCGTTATAACGAAAGGTGAGGAGGCACAAAGGCCTCCGAAGCTAAAGGGAGATGACGGAGAGTAAGTTTAAGCACGTGTTTATAATCACATGAAATTTTTTTCTTTGTGTTTTAATATAAAATTGTATGATCCATTACACATAAATAATCACAAATAGTTTATATATTACAAAGAGCGTAACTTCAATAATGTGAAAGGTACACATTGTATATTAATATTTTGAATTAAAATAAAATAAGAAAAAAATAAAATAAAAATAATAAAATTTAAATTTATAATATAAAAATATTTTAATATTTTAGATAAAAAATATAAATTTAATAAACATAAAAAATAATAGAATAAAAAGTAAAATAAATTTTTATGAAATTTTTGTATCTTTTATCAATACATCATATAATGGGATCAAAATCCTATGAAAACACTTTTTAATCCAAAAAGGTAATGCAAATTTGTGAAATAGTATTTAAAAGACAATGACGTTTTTCTATTCACAAGATTTTTAAAACAAGGTGAGGGATCACGAGGGCCTGCCAATGGAAGGGTTTGCGAAATACTTTCTCTCTTTTGAGGTTGATAGCGTTTTCGAAATAAAAAACGGCATGGTATTAAGCTGAGACACATTTTTGCCTAACACTGCGTGCAGCGAAACGTGTCAGGTTGACAAGATTCTCATGAAGCAAAGAGCTCGCGGGATGGTAGCAATGTTCGGGAAAATTGATTTTCACAAACATACAAAAAGCCCTCCGAGACAAATCTGAAACGGAAATTTTACAATACTAGCCATTATTTTTGCAAAATTACACTATTTTTCATGTATTTTAAGCGGAATTTTGTCCTTCTTGCCCTCCCCTCAACCGGCTACTTCGATTTTGCAACTGGCTCAAGGCTAAGTTGAGGCACACTTTTCCTGAACACTGGATGGTAGTCGGAAGGAGCCTCAACATTGCCGAGCAATATTCGGGGAAAATGTGTCTCGGCTTAACATCGTACCGTTTTGAATTTCAACAAGGTGAGGAATCACTCTCCCCCCCCTCTCTCTCTCTCACTCCCTCTCCCTACACGCCAGCCAACTTTGCCATGGCAGCCATGATGTGCAGAGTATAGGAGTAGAGAGAAGAGAAAATCTTGGGAGGCAAATCAAACAATCAATAGCAATCGGGGCTTAGTGCTTGCAACTGAAAGAGACTCGAGACAACAATACGAGCAGCCATAACAGTCCAAGCAAATCGGGACAACAGCCAGTCGAGCGCGATTGAGAGCAGCTTGTGGAACCGACACAGAGCAGGCCAAGTGCAAGAAGTGTAGAGCATCGGGAGCTTGAAGGCTCGCAAGAAACAGTAGAGCTCACAGGCATTGCAAGCTTGGGGGATTTGACTGCATTCGTGCAACAACACTTAGAGAGAGAGCGCGAGCAGGAGATGGAGCCGTGAGTGTGCATTCAAGTAACGATGGGAGAGAAAAGTCGTGAACTGCCGACTTCTTGCTTACCGTGCAAAGCAACACACACACACCGTCAAGCCTTGCAACAGCAGGTTGAATGTAGTCGATTTGGTCACTGCTGGGTGAAGGAGTCGTGAGCAGTGCAAGACAGGGCAGTGCTGTTTTGGAGATAACACACACACATACACACACACACACACAGTGTGTGTGCTTGGCATTGAACGAGCTGCAGTAGTAGACAGAATGAGCGTGAGCTTGGAGAGGCGCAACAAAGCCAGACCACACACACACACACACACACACACACACACACACACACACACACACACACACACACAGTCTCATCCTCTGGTTCGTCAGCGCTAATCAAGTACACAAACTGCACATCATGCTATCGCCTCCTTTCTGCGCCTTGGGTATTCATTGCTTGACAATGAGTACCTATCACGCTATCGCCTGCTTTCTGCGCCTTGGGACTCCCTGCACAACACGGCACGCCATCGTTTTTGCGCCTAGGACTCCACAATACGTCTTCTACGACTATCCTACCCAATTTCTTGCAAAAGCTCTCCACGTGGACGACATCTGTGAAAGAACGCCCAATCAAGCCCAATACTAAGGCCTCTCTTGAGGAGGCCAAAAATATTGAACGACCTTCACTCATAGTGCACTAAGGTCTTTAGCAAGCCAAAATAATATATTCTCTTTAAAGACACCCCAAGAGGGAATTGTATTAAGAATGTGTGCGCACGTGTGTGTGTGTGTGTGTGTGTGCGCGCGAGAGAGAGAGAGAAGAGGACCTCTTCCTAACAAGGCTCGCAAATCCCGGTTTGTAGAGTAATTTTTTGATTTAAAATGGGATTTTTTTTTATTCACTCCATTGGACCTTGATTTTCAACCTCATCAAGTGCACATTTTAGTAAAACATAAAATTAAATAAATTCTGAAGCTTTTGCTTTTACACTAGAACTTATGAAATTTGCTAGTTTCCTCAACACTCAGGTTTTTGAAAAAAACTTCCAAAACAATAGTATAAATCCACTCATTTTGAAAAATCCTTTCATGAGGTTATAGTTCAAGTACTATTACATATGGGAAAAAAAAAAAGAAACTTGTAAATATCTCAACTCTTGTTCACAACAAACCTCCAAAGTTGATGCACTAGTCCATTTTGCCGAAAGCAACACTTTCTTATGGTTGATTGCATATCAATAAGAGTGGGGATTTTTTTAGGACATGAAATAAAACTTTTCATTAACTTCAATGGGTTGATGGTAAAAAAAATATGGTTGTTGTTGTCTCACTATTTTGTTTTTTGGAAAAAGAATTAGGTACAAAAAAATTGCATTGTTTTCATTTTGCAGACCTATCATCAAAGTTTCTATAGTCTCGCTCATTATAGATACTATATACATGTGCGTTTGGATTCAAAAAGAGCCATGGAACATATCAAAAGGATAATAGATCTTTTAACAAGCAGAATTTGGGGACAATGATGAAGGGCTAAATACAACAGACGTGAAAAAACTGAGTATAGTATTATGATGTATAGAATCCCATAGAAACTACTCAATATCTAGTCAAATTTGAAGTGTACTATTAGAGATGGTTACTACCTACAAAATACACACAATTGGCCTAAGAAACTAGCAACATTAAGAAATCTGTACTTGCTACACTAGAATGTCTCGTACTCTTGTGCAATTGAAAAACTCAACCATCGTCATATGGGTGAAACCATGTTTAAGTGGTACCAAAAAGGAGTGTCTTGGACACTCCATTGGAAGGAGAGAGAGTGGGGTGTGGGTTGTTTAGTTTCAAATGTTTTAAGTGAAAGTATAAAGCGGACGGGCTTGGAATTTTTAAACGTATAGAAAATTGACTTGGACCATTAAACGCTCTTGAATAATCTCTCGCCACCACTAATTATGTACTCTACAACGCTCGCTCAATGGGTCCCTCCCTCCCTAGAAACATTCATGTGCTATCTCTCTCTCTCTCTCTCTCTCTCTCTCTCTATCTATCTATCTCCCTCCTTTCTTCATTGCCTCTGCTTTTGGGCTCCTTAGATGTGCTTTGCCTTCCGTTTAGGGCTCACACTAAACTCTGTCTCTCTCCTTCATAGCCTATGCAACTACTTTTGGGCACGCCATATTGAGCAGCTTCTAGCTTTCTCATTCTCTAGCCGTTGCAGTATTTCAACAAACATACCATCTTAGTGTCTGAAGGAGTACGAGCGGAAGTGCGACGCGAGAGAGAGTGCGAGAAGAAGAGCACGACGATATGGTGAAATCGCTCTACTGTAATGTGTAGAGCATAGTGAGTTCTTATTAGGTTTTAACAAAAGAATATGTGTACATACCTGGTGGCCCGCCCACTTACCTGGGCGACCACATTGGGCTTTATACCGCAACAACCTCCCACTTAAAGTCCAATGTGGTACTTTAAGTGTGATAGAAGCTACTATACAAGCAAATATACAAGAGATGTAGAGAAGTGATGTACTACCCTACACCTAACTGCTTGCGAAAATGCGCAAAGCTCTCTGAGGGAAGTCCTTTTGTAAGTAGATCAGCAGGATTTTCTGTGGTGTGAACTTTGACAAGCTGAAGTTGCTTATCCTCGAGCATTTCCCTGATGAAATGATACTTCACATCCACATGCTTTGTCTTTGAGTGATAAACTGGATTGCGAGCCAATTGTATAGCACTTTGACTATCACAATATAACACAGGCATCTCTTCTTTGATTCCCAAATCTGTTACTAGTCGATTAAGCCAAATTGATTCTTTGCATGCCTCTGATGCTGCAACATATTCAGCCTCTGTAGTAGATTGAGTAACACAATCTTGTAATCTAGAACGCCATGATACTGCTCCACCAGCCAATGTAAAGACATACCCTGACGTAGACCTTTGGTTGTCTAAGTCACCTGCATAATCTGAGTGTGTAAAACCCTTTACACTTAGCTCCTGACTCCCATAGCATATACGCATACTCTTTGTAGCTTTCAGGTATCTCAATATTCCTTTCACTACCTCCCAATGTTTCTTGCATGGGTTTGACATGTATCGACTTACTAATCCCACTGCAAATGCAATGTCTGGGCGAGTAGCAATCATTGCATACATCAAACTACCCACTGCAGACGCATATGGAATCTTATCCATTTCAGCCTGTTCTTCCTCAGAAACAGGACAATCTTGTTTGCTAAGTTTCACATATGGTGGCAATGGAACACTCAGTGCCTTTCCCTTCTCCATATTGAAACGTTGCAAAACCTTGTCAATATACTCTGTTTGAGATAACCAAATCAACTTCTTTGATCTGTCTCTCTCAATGCGCATACCAAGTATATGACTTGCCTCACCCATGTCTTTCATGTCAAAAGATTTTGCCATCTTTGACTTCAAAGCTGAAATTTCTTCCAAGTGCTTGCCAGCAATCAACATGTCATCCACATACAAAATAAGGATCAGCCAACTACCATCCTTAGCCTTCTTTGTATATAGACAGTGATCGAACTCACTACGTTTGTAGCCTTGAGAAAGCATAAACTTGTGGAATTTATGGTACCATGCCCTCGGTGATTGTTTTAAGCCATAAAGACTCTTTAACAACTGGCATACCCAATCTTCCTTGCCTTTCTCAACAAACCCTTCTGGCTGCTGCATGTAAATTTCCACAGCTAAATCACCATGCAAGAACGCTGTCTTGACATCCATTTGGTGCAACACCAAATCTAATATGGCAACCAATGCAAGAAAGCATCTCAATGTAGTCATCTTGACCACCGGAGAGAAGACTTCATCAAAGTCAATGCCTTGTTCTTGCTTAAAGCCCTTGGCAACAAGCCTTGCCTTGTACTTTGGTTGACTATCATGAGCGGTGATCTTATACCTGTAAACCCATTTACAAGGTAGAGCCTTTTTGCCCTGTGGTAATTTAACTAGCTTCCATGTCTTGTTTTTATGCAGAGCTGTCATCTCTGACTGCATGGCCAATTGCCAATTCCCGGAGTCCTTCATTTGCACTGCTTCCTTGTAACATAAAGGCTGATTGCAATCAGTCAACATGACATAGTTCATAGATGGAACAAACCTATCAGGAGGTCGCGTGACACGTCCAGATCTACGCACAATAGGTGGCTCAGGCTCAGCCACAACCTATGGTTCCACTCTATCCTGTCCTTGCTCCTCTTGAGCCCTGACATTTTGTCTTGCACGTGCAGGTCCATCTTCTTGGAAGACAACTCTTCTAATCTCCTCAACCCTCTCTGGTTTAGAATGATATTTGGCTTCATTAAAGTGAAAATCATTGCTGCGGACAACCTTTCTGGATTCGGGATCCCAAAGTCTGTACCCCATCTCACCAGATTTACCATAGCCTAGAAAGATGCACTTTCTACTCTTTGGCTCAAGTTTGTTCCTAAATTCCTTTGGAACGTGAGTATATGCCTCACAGCCAAAGACTCTGAGATGCTTGTATGAGGGCATTTTGCCAGACCATACCATCTCTGGCACTGAATCCTTCTGCAAAACCTTGCTAGGAGATCTATTTACAAGATGAACAACTGTTGATACAGCTTCAGCCCAAAACCCATTTGGCAGTTGTGCATTAGACAACATACTTCTGACCTTCTCTTGTATGGTTCTATTCATCCTCTCAGAAACACCATTTTGAGGAGGATTGTAAGGAGCAGTAAGTTCACGTTTTATACCTTTTGACTCACAAAAGTCCTGAAAGGCCTTTGAAACATACTCTCCACCATTGTCAGTGCGTAAGCATTTAAGCTTCTTGCCACTCTGATTCTCCACAAGTGTCACAAACGTTTTGAAAACACTAAACGCTTTATCCTTGTGCTTGAGAAAGTAAACCCATACTTTCCTCGAGTAATCATCTATAAATGTCATAAAGTAAGAAGCTCCCCCTAGAGATAGGTTAGGCATAGGTCCACACAAATCACTATGAACAAGTGCCAACTGTGTATCTCTTCTACTGCTTCTATGCTTATGTGGCTGTTGTATTTGCTTACCATACAGACAATGTTCACAGAATTCAAAATCATTAAATGAAAAGCTTGGCAAATAACCAAAATGAGACAAGATTTCCATTCCCTTCTTGGACATATGTCCTAACCGGCTATGCCACAAAGAAACGTTCGGCTGCTCGGTTACATTGATTACATTTTTAGAGACATTTGATACATAAATCATGTAAATTCCTTCAGACTTTACTCCATGTGCTTACTGCCATAGAACCCTTGGATATCTTCCACATGTTCTGTCCAAAAGTGGTGACGTAGCCAGCATCGTCAAGTAAACCTGTGTGGATCAAGCTCTTTGTAATTGCTGGAACATGTCTCACATTCTTCAGCATCAAAGAAGAGACATTTTGAAACTTCAATTGAACATCTCCAACACCTAAGATCTCACATGTCTGCCCATTGCCTAGCCGAACATGATCTTTAGTGGTCACATAAGAGGTAAACCACTCCTTGTTTGGAGACACATAAAGTGATGCCCCTGAGTCTATAATCCAGTCACTCAGTGCATTTCCATCAGATGCTGTAAGAAGAGCTGAGTCCATTGTATTCTTCAAGAAGTAGATGTCTCCTGACACTAGACTGTCATCCTCTGCAACAGTGTTTGTCACATTTATTTCTTGAATCTTCACTGTGGACTTGTTCTTCTCACCATGGTCTTCAGCTTTCTCTTTGCCTTTTTCTCCTTTCCATTCTCTGCAGTCTCTTTTCATGTGACCCTTCTTGCCACAATGGTAGCATTCTATGTCACTCTTGCCTTTAGCACTGCGGGACTTGCTACGAGACTGATTCCTCTTTCCACCTTTGTACTTTTGTTTGGTCCTTCCCCTGACAACTAAGGCTGTTCCTTTGCCTTTGTCCATTGTCTTTCTATTGGTTTCTTCAGTAAGAAGACTTCCTTCTACACCTGCTATGTTCAAACCATCTAGAGGTGCAGAATTACTCAAAGTTGTGCGAAAAGTGTCCCAACTTTCCCGCAGTGTGATCAACAGGAACATAGCTCTAACAGGTTCATCAAACTTGACACCTTGAGCTGACAACTGACAGTAGATGGTGTTGAATTCATTCAGATGATTGGACATAGGTGTCCCTTCTTTCATCTTCAAGTCAACAAGCTTCTTAAGCCAATATACCTGTGAAGCTGCACTCTGCTTCTCATAAAGATCACTCAGCTTTATCCATGCTTGATAAGCCGACATCTCGTCTGCTACATTGAAGTAAACGCTTTCTGCCAAAGTCAGCATAATGATAGAAAGTGCCAATTCATCCATGTCGCTCCATTCATCTTCGTCCATATCTTCTGGTTTTATCCCCTTGAGCTTTATAGGTTTTATCTGCTTCTTTTGTACCAGCACGTGCCAAATCGGATTCTTCCACAATGGGAAATTGGTTCCATCCAGCTTCTTGATCTTGTAAAGAGCAGTGTCCTGTGATCCAGCCATAGCTACGCTTCACAGTAGTTTACTTTCCTGGGAAAAATTCGGCAGAGTTTCCCCTGTAAACTGACCTCTAAACCAATATCAACCTGTCAAATGAACCAAGAAAGCTTCAGATTCTGCAGAAATTTTGGCAGAGTCTCCTTTGTAAAATGGCTCTGGTGTACTAAAAAAATAGACCAAAAAACAACTCAAAAAACACTGTCTCTCTAACACTGTAAGCTGCGGGTAAACCTGTCCTGCACCTGTACTGTCTCTGGCTATCCTGTCATTCTCCTGTAAGCATAGACTGCGAAAATGCCTCAATGGCAGTAAAGCAAAGATGCAATCCCAACTGTCTAACTCACAGTCAATACATCCTAGATGCCTATCTAAGGGTGCTCGAGGGATCGCTCCAAGACCTGTATCACCGAAAGGATCTCAACATTCGAGAATCCCCCAGCTCAATAAAACCTCACTCGACCCTCAACAAAGGCTGCAGTAAATCTGACAATACATAGACTTCCCACAAAGTCATACATCCACAAATTTCCCACTGTATGCTGTAACCGCTGCGGCGGTTGTTTGCTGCGTGAGTCACAGCCAGCAAACCCTCAACAGACATACATCATCTTTGACAATACATCCCATGTGGAAGTACCTGCAATGTCAGGATGAAATCTGGAATATCAAGCAGCAAACACAAGCTACCTGATGAACTAGTGGATGTCGCGTACATTCTGTGTGTAGATGCGCCCATGTCGTATATGACACGCCTCCAAGAACTGTGAGCCGTCCTTCGATGTGTAGACAGCCACAAATCAACACTTTGGGAGTGTCGATATCCTCAGCACCTACAGTCGTAGGCCGAAAACCCCAAATTTGCAGAGTCGGATCTGCACCCGCTGAGACCACGTAGTCGAAAATGGCCTGCGTAGAACTTTGTCGAAGTCGAATGGTGATCGGGATGACCGAGATGGCCTGTGCGTGTCTTTGCCTGTCGAATTTCACTCCAATCTGAGCTGGTGACTCTAGCCTCCGGCAGTGCTGCCCCGAGCCTCGATCTGAGCTCTGATACCAGTTGAAGGAGTATGAGCGGAAGTGCGACGCGAGAGAGAGTGCGAGAAGAAGAGCACGACGATATGGTGAACTCACTCTACTGTAATGTGTAGAGCATAGTGAGTTCTTATTAGGTTTTAACAAAAGAATATGTGTATCTACCTGGCGGCCCGCCCACTTACCTGGGCGACCACATTGGGCTTTATACCCCAACAGTGTCCTCTCTCTCTCTCTCTCTCTCTCTCTCTCTGAGTACTATGGTTCTGGTTTGATGATGTTCATTGTTGTATCATTAGTCTTGTTACTCGTTCCACATGGAATCACATGATGTTGACAATTGCACCCTCTATCTTCCTCCATTGTCTATTACACAACACACCGCAAGGGAACTTCTATTGGCTCTACATAACTACTGGGCTGCAAAGAAGAGAGAACAAAGAATCATTCAAAAAAGGATGGCACGAACCCGAGAGGATGGTGACATTGATAAGAGAGGGGAAAAGAAGGGTAGCTGCAAAGTGTTGGCATACTCAAACAAACCGCGTTCTGAGGGTCTTCGAAATAAGATTCTACAACAACTCGTTCTCAGTGTTACAACCCACATTGTAAACAGGTGAGAGTCATTTTCTCTAATATTTGTCATACATTATCAGAGGTGAAGACACCTCATTTAACTAACCAGTTTTTTTTGAAACGGGCTACTATCATAGTATCATGGCATGCCTCAATGGCGCAAGGGGGTAACAATCAAATAAGTAGTAGAGATATTGTGAAGGATTTAGGACTTCACCGAAGAAATGTCACTGCTTCCATGGTTGAAACATGATGTGGAGGAGGGGGCACTTCCCTTAGATGCTTCTCATTGTCAACTGCATAGAGGAAGCATCTTAACAACCAAAATCAGAGAAATTGTGTTTCAATTCTGGTCGGTGGAAACCCGCATCTCACCAAACAAGAAAGATGTCGTTCGAAAGAGAATAGACAAGAGTGCACATGTACTATATCCACTATATCTAGTCAATTTCCTTAGGTATATGAGCCGGAACATCTTGGAAGTGTGTTATAATGCTTTACTTAGTGCTATTTAGGTGCTTTGCTTGTAATCTTTTCAAAATGCATTTATAGTTTGAAGGTGCCTCCAACAGTTTGAAGGTAAATGATTCCAACTTTTCATGATTGCCTATTAATGCATCTAAGTGCTTCCAAATATCCCATAATGATTACAAATGCTTCAGGGTCTTCCAAGTGCTTGGCAATCCATTCTTGTGCGTTACCATGCTAAGTGCTTCTAAGTACCTCCATGCGTTTATTAGTGATCGTGACTGTTTCTTAGTGCTTTAAATGAATTTCAAAGGCTTCCAAGTACTTGGTAGTGCTTCCAAAAACTTTTGAGTGATTCCAAATTCTTCATTCTAAGTGATTCCAAGTTCTTGTTAATGCTCTTGAGTGCTTTCAAGTGCTTTAGTCAAATACTTCAGAGTGCTTTCAAGAGCTCAAAAAAAACTTTGAGTGTTTCAAAGTGCTTAAGGAGAAAGTCACTTAAGTGCTATCAAGTACTTCCCAGTACTTTCAAGTTCATACCAGCACTTCCTAGTGCTTCCGAACGCTTCTCAGTGCTTCTAAGTTCTTCACAGTGCTTCCAAGGTCTTCCCAAAACTTCCCAGTGCTTCCGAGTGCTTTTGAACTCTTTTGAGTGCTTCCAAAATATTTTGCAAGCTTCCAGGGTCTTCCTACTGCTTCCAAATTTTTCCTAGTGCTTCCTTGTGCTTTTCACTGCTCTTTGAAGTGATTAAGAAATATTTCTAGTTCTTTTAGGTGCTCCCAAAAGCTTTTAAATACATCTCAATGCTTCCAAGTGCTCATGATTGATTCAAAGTGCTTCTAAAAGGATCTCATATCTAGCTATATGTGTTTTTATTGTGCTTGCAAGTGGTTTTGAGTAATTAATAATGTGTCTTCTATGTCACAGAGAGACTTCTAAATGTAGTTCCGGGAGGCTCAGTTTAGCATTAGGATCCCCCTTAAATGCTTTGAGGGTCTAAATCCATACTTCGTATGCAAGTTGAAGGACTGCAACACTTGTTGCTATGAATACCATGCTCAACTTGTATACTTCTAGGAAGCCTTCAATCAGATGTGCCAAGGAAGATACAGGCTACATGGAACGTCATGCTTTTGCAGGTGTGTTGTTTGCAATTCCGGTGATGGAACAACACAAAGCAAAAAATTGAATGCCACATTTCCATGCTTAACAGACATATGGGAGTTTGTATTGTGTCCAAATCCCATTGAAGTGCTTATCACCACAGAAAGTGTATTTTGGGCACATGCAAAGATTGTCGCACTGATAGACTCTCGTTGTGTCCAGGTGAACATAGTGATGATATCTCTAGGATGACTATAAAACTTTTTGTTGAGGTTCCTACGTAGGAAGTGGATGAGAAAGGTAATACAAAATCCCAAAAAGACCTCGTAGTTTGGCATGTCAATCAAATGTGTTTTGTTTCCTTGCTTCAAAGAAAATTAATGAGCTTCATCAAACACAACTATGTCCACAGATCAAAATCTCAACAATTCAGGGAATGTTTGGATAAATTTCCTGAGGATGTAGTGGTGTACGTAGTATATTTTGTAGAGAACTACTGCTTCAAGGTGCATAATGAGATTCACTCAATGCATTGGTATTCAACTCAGGTCACGATAATGGGTCACATTTCATACTTATGTGATGCTCTTGGTGCCATTCAGAAGACGAGTCACTTCTATATCTCTGGTGACAAAACACATGACACTTTGTTTGCGCATCACTTTTATCTTTTGCAAAATGACTAGCTAAAAATTGGCTAGTGTCAAGCGACATTGAGTGGGGTGTGATGATGCTACTTCATAATTCAAAGCAAGATTCTATTTTGTAGCCCAATTCTTCAATATGACCGATGGTGCAACCATAGTGTGTTGACCTTAGTAGAGAGTAGACGTAGTGATATGTATGCTAATAAGTGCACAACAGAGGGCTAGAGAAAATGGAAAGAACCTGGGCAAGAAACTGACAACTATGATGTATGCTTTATGTGACCAAAAGGACGTCAAAGTGGTCCAGATGGGTTGGTAGGTGAAGGATGTCCAAGGTTCTTTTTTTCCA
Source organism: Adiantum capillus-veneris (assembly GCF_014529385.1). Classification (NCBI taxonomy): domain Eukaryota; kingdom Viridiplantae; phylum Streptophyta; class Polypodiopsida; order Polypodiales; family Pteridaceae; genus Adiantum; species Adiantum capillus-veneris. Next base: position 26,087,139 of record NC_140943.1, read on the forward strand.
TGGGACTGTAGAGCTTGAAAGTTGAACAAGATGGTCTAGACGGCTCATCAAATGGAGCTAATGGTGCAAGATATGCTGTTTGAAGTTGGAGTGAATTGTAGATCCGAGACTGATAGGGCAGGTGATGTCAGGTGGTCAAAGTGCATTTCATCATAATGATGCGAGGAGCTCATCATGTGGAGCATGTAAATCTTTTTAGATCGCCATTTGGAGTCCTGGATGTGAAGTTACTGCCGTTTGACATTTCACTAGGGGCTAGTTCTGTGACAGTTTGGTTGCCTCAATTGATGTGCCGTCTAATGTTTTATAAAGTTCAACAAGGTTTACACGGGTAGTGTGCACTGAATAGGGCTAGCAGGAAGAGATAGTATGTTAGACGGAGTCTGATCCGTGGAGATATTGTGCATTGAAGTTGGATGCAAGTTGAGGATGGTACCATGCTAAGCGGTGTTTCCAATTTTTGGTTGGATCGGTTGGAGCGCGTAGTTAAGTCAAAATTTGCCCGAGGCGGTGGAGCTCAAGGTCCGAAGTTTGAAGTTTCAAGGGGATTGACGGCTTGAGGGTGTAATAACTAAGGAAGAAAAAGGGAGTAATCAAAGTGGGGTAATAAAAAACATTTTTAAAAGAATTTGTGAGTTTGTGGAGGGCCTTGAGGACCAAGTTTGTGGAGTAGTGCCACGTGGAAGTTTGACGAGTCCCACATGGACAATTTAGAGCCAACCGTGCACGGTATATACCTCAAGGGGGCACCAACTTGAATCATGACAAGGGAGAGCTCATGGAGCTCCAAGACTATGGCTCCCATGGCACGTATCGATGCGATGGAGGTGATGACTTGGTAGTACAAGGGCCGGTGCCCGCACATTAAAAATGGTCCAGATCCTTTTAGTAGAGAGAGTGTCCCATTGAACACTCACAACATTGTGATTGTTCCCTTGGGTAAGGGATGGCTCATGTGTGACTTGGAGATAAGGGAAGCCAAGATTAGCAAGGGTGGTTCATGGAAGGAAAGTGCCAAAAAATAGAAAAGTGGAACGAAAAAAGGGGTAGCTTCACATGCCCTAGAGGGGAACTTTCTGGTAGTTGGGGAAGGAGATTTTGGGCAAGCTCAGAGGTGCCTTTGAGAAGGATATCGGAGCCAACAAGGGCACCGTCAACAAGATTTTCCATGCCCCTCTCAGCGAGGAGAGTCTCACAAAGGTGAAGCCAAAAATTATCCAAGGTTTTGTTGCTCGTCGTGATCGTACTGACGGAGCCATGTTGTAGCAAGATTTCATGGTGTTTGTAAGCAGGGTTTTCATCATAATTAAGGAAAATCATACCAGACTTTGATGTCATTTCTTCCCTCTTCTTCCCTTTATTGTCTTTCTCTGCTCAAGTTGTTTGGTGCCGATTGTATGAGATATGTGTTCCTCCCCTGGCCGGTGTGTGTGTGAGAGACAAAGAGAGACTGGTGTGCGTTGTGTGATTGTTGTGAACATGGAAAATTGGTGTGGTGTGCTATCAATTTTTGGTGCAAAGCTTGTGTCCGTATGGTCATGAGCAGATGGTAATTTACTTCTGTATTGTATGAGTTTTGAAGGTGAGCTCTAGTGGATTGGGATGCACTGATTATCCTGGGGTATAGAGAGGTAACTTTTTTGGATTCGGCATGTGTTTCCCTTTCACCCTATCCATTGATATCGAGATGGTGAACAATTTCTTTGCTTCTGATCATGGGTAGGGTGAACACAATGGGGCTGGTGCAGTTTTCAAAAGAGCTCCGGTACATGGCCCCACAGATAGGCAAGAAAGTCGATTGTTTATTCTGGCAGGTCAAGCTTGGTGGTGTCGATAGAGACACAACGTGGGGTTGCATGCTCATAAAAGTGTCTCAATCCTTCACTATGTTTATGGCTACAATCAAACGGATATGCATGGGCTAAGGTGAAGACTATTGTCTTACTTTTGTCATGCGTGCATCAAAAGTCAATGGAAGAGATGTGCAAATAAAGAGCACATTGAGGAGTGGGAGTACTTGCAAATGCAACCAATTTCTATGGATGAAATGGATGGAGAAGCACCAAGTGAGGATGAGGATATGCCCTCATATGTGCTGGCCACCATGATGACTTGCGCGGTGATGCCTTGAAGGTTGGCTGAAACTTTGCAGTGCTTGCAGAGGAGCCAGGCGTGGACTAAGAAAAAGCACTTGACCATAAACTCTGAGTACGTCTCTCTCTTGGTTTTCTCCCTTACTTGAAAAAAACATATCCTCTCCTCCATGACTTTGAAGCTTTTGTGCAGGAGTTCCTGCAACCTTTGGGGATATTAATAGAGAAATGGTTGCTAAAACCAAACTTAGAAATCTCCACCACAAGGGTCAATACCTGCATCCGTCTATGCATCCGAACTTTGACAACTCACTTGTGATTTAACTTGTCATGAAGAATATATCATTAGCCAGCTTCGGTGGGGATTAAAGGATGACATTAAAGATCTTTTATTGACTATGCCAAAGGTTCACACACTAAGCCATTTCATCTCTCAAGCAATAGAATGGGATAACCGACTATTTGAGAGGTGACATGAGAGGCATCTTGTGGCACCATTGCGGTCTGAAACACAAGTGACACATGAAGGCTACACACCTCAAGTGGGCCATGAATCAAGCAATGAGCCCATGCAAATTGATTCAACATGGTTTCAACCTCTCTCAGCTTGGGAGAAGCAAAGGAAATGCATTAATGGTTTATGTATGTATTGCGGAGAGCAAAGGCACATTGTTCAATGGTGTCCAAGGAAGAGAAGGATGAAGGTTCGTGGTGCAACGGCCTCAATGTGTTCAGAAAATATGGAGGTCCAACCTCAGTAGAGACCGGATGGTTGGACAAGAGATAGGCAAAAAAAGGTCTCTTTCTTCCCGCTGATTCCACTTCGAGTTTTATGTACTAGTCAAGATCCATATGCCGAGTAGATACATGGATTGTGAAGCATTACTACATTCAGGCACAATGGCGTGCTTCATGGACAAATATTTTGCAAAAGAACAAGGCATATGACTTGTGGAGAAGTCTAATCCACCAACTTCAAAAGTCATTGATGGTCATCTCCTAGCTTCAAGGGATGTCAGGTATGAAACTTGCCCCATAGAAGTAACATTAAAGGAGCATGTTTTAAGAATATCGTTAAATATCATACAAATCCCAAGCAGTCCTACATAATTACATAATCCTAAGATTGAATGGAGGACTCGGAGAATTGAACCACAAAAAGTCCAAAAGAAGAAGGGAAGAGGCATGATAGGCCTATATATCTTGGAGCCAAGGTCTTCATGCGTGCGACCAAAAAGCATCCAACTTTCCTGATATTCGCAACATCAACCGACATGTCAACAAAATAAAAGCATGGAGAAATCACCACATCAATATCAAGACTACAATGATGTTTTTGAGATGACAAATGCAGACCTCTTATCAAAGCATTGACCCTATGATTGTGCTATAGAGCTGCAGGAGGGAGCCCAAACCCCTTTTGGGTCAATATAAAAGCTATCTCAAGATGAATTGGTAGAATTACAAAAAAATATTGATGAGAATCTTGATAAGGGGTTCGACATTCAAATTCCCGAGCATGAGCTCCAATACTCTTTGTAAAAAAGAAGGACGGAACTCTCCGGATGTGCGCGGATTATAGGAGCTTGAACAAGATCATTGTCAAGAATCGCTATCCCCTTCCCTTGATCCCAAAGCTTCTTGAGCACCTTGGCTAGGCAAGAATATTCTTAAAAATATACCTTCATGATGCTTTCAACCTAGTCAAGATCCAAGAAGTTGATGAATGGAAGACAACCTTTTGCACAAGGTATGGTCACTTTGAATATACTATCATGCCAATTGGTCTTAAAAATACCTCAATAGTTTTTCAACATTTAATGAACAACATATTTTGAGAGTACTTGGATTATTTTGTGGTAATATACTTGGATGATATCTTAATATTTTCTAAGGATCAAGAAGAGCATGAGCACCATGTATGGTTAGTGCTTGAAAGCTTCGTGCATCAAGGTTATTGCAAAGTTGGAGAAGTGTTGTTTTCATCAATCTAAGGTGGAATTATTTGGTTATGTTATCTCTGATCTCCATGAATCCAAAGAAGGTTTAAATCATCATTAATTGGGAGACACCCACCTCTATAAGATATGCCCAATGTTTCCTCGGACTTGCAAAGTTCTATCGTATCTTTACCCAGGGATATTCCAAGGTGGTTAAGATACTCACAAGGTTGACATGCCATAATAAATTTGTTTGTGACTCAGAGGTTGTAAAAGCTTTTTAAACTCTCAAGAAAGCTTTTACAACTGCACGCATTCTAATTCATGCAAATCCTACAAAGCCTTTCATCCTAGAAACAGATGCTTCAGATTTTTCCCTTGGTGCTGAAGTAGTTGAGGATGGTGGAGTACATCCAGTGTCTTTTCATTCCCGCAAGTTCTTAGAGATGCAAAAGCCAATTATGATATCCATGACAGAGAGATCTTAGTAATCATCACCTTTGAAACCTGGCGTCACCTACTTGAAGGAGCTCCTCATAAGATCATTGTCTATACAGATCACAAGAATTTGAAATACTTAATGGCATCCCGTGTATTAAATATTCACTAAGCTAGGTGGAGTGGTATCCTATCAAAGTTTGATTTACTTATCTCTTATAGGCATGGCCATCAACAAGGTAAGCCAGATGCCTTATCAAGAAGATCCTACCTTTCACCTAGAGAAGGCGACGCAACATTTGATCAACAACAGTCAGTGATTTTGAAACCTAAGCAGCTTAAGTTAAACGCTACCATAAGCCAAGATCCTGAAGATTATACTTTTCTTTCTAAGGTGAAGAATCAAATTGCTAAGGATCCACTTGCCCAGATTATTAAACAACTCTTACAAGGACAAGGGGTTAATGAGAAATTCCAAGAAATTGATGGATTAATTTACTATAAGGGTCTTGTCTATATTTTGGCCGGACCAACACGGTTGGAGGTACTTTAACAAAGGCATGATCTTCCTTCAACCGGGCATTTTGGGGTTAATAAGACAAGTGAGCTTCTATTCCACGACTTTTGGTGGTCTCAAATGTGGAACCTTGTCAAGGAGTATGTAGGCACTTGTGACACCTGCAATAGATCAAAGGCACCTCTTCATCATCCTCATGGGCTACTCCATCCCTTGTGCATTCCAAGCAAGCCATGCTCATCCATCTCCATGGATTTTATTGTAGAGATACCTTGTCACAAGGATTTGAGTCCATTTTAGTGGTCATGGATTCAGTTTACTAAGATGGCATGCTTCATTCCACCCACTAAAACCATCCCCGAAGAAGGTACGTTCAAACTCTTTCTACAACATATCTATCATTATCATGGATTATTGGATGGCATAGTTTCTAATTAAGGCCCACAATTCATCTCTAGCTTATGGGAAAAGTAGCAATCAACCTCTCCTCAGCTAATCACCCACAAAGGGATGGACAAACAAAGAGAATGAATCAAGTTTTGGAATAGTATCTCCATTGGACTATTAATTATCATTAGGATAATTGGGTCGAGCTCTTATCACTAGCAAAAATCTCCTACAATAAGAGTTTTTATGCCTCCACTTGTCACACTCCATTCTTTGCTAATTATGGTCAACATCCCAAAAAAGATATCCACACGCACCATCCGATCAATAATCCACCTACTATTAATCTTGCACAACAATTATTTGCAATTCACAAGAACTTACAATTCATATGAAAGAAGCTCAATCCAAGTATAAGGAAAGTGAGATATACATCACATGCAGCATGCAAAATACAAAGAGGGGGATAAAGTGTGGCTCCTTTGGTGTGATCTGCGTTCATCTTGTTGCTGTTAAAAGCTAGATTATAAAATTCTTGGCTCGTTTAACATTATCCGTGAAGTCAATCCAGCCACTTATCAACTCTAGTTGCCCTCATCCATGAAAATCCATCCAATCTTTCATGTCTCACTCCTAGAACCTTGTCACACATCTAACATCCCCGGAAGAGCCCTACAACCACGTCCTTTGATTGAGATTCAACGACATGAAAAATATGAGGTCGTGAAAGTCCTAGAATCTTGAGTTTTGCGTGTCAGGTTGCAATACTTGGTGCATTGGAAATGATATGATGTCAATTAATGAGCCTGGGAACCAGCACACAATCTTCATCATGCACCTCTCAAAGTCCAAGAGTTCCATAAACAACATCTATGGAAGCCCCAGTCAAGGAACACCATCGCTCCTTGTGGAACTTGTCGCTAGAGGAGGGGGTAATGCCATGGATGCTTGAGAGTTAGTCACTTATGTCATCACCTTCATCATCGTTGATGTCATTGCCTACATCATTCCCTATGTCATCGTCTGCATCATCCCTAGAAGACTCTAGAAGAATTTAGAAGGATCCAAAAGATTCTAGAAGGTTCTAAAAGTATTAAGAAGATTCTAGAAGTTTCTAAAAGCTTGAAAAAGATTTTGAAAGAATCTAGAAGTTTTTGAAAAGCTCTAGAAAGTTGAAGAAGGATCTAGAAGATTCTAAAAGAACTAGAAGGATCAAGAAGGTTCTAGAAGATTCTAACCTCCTCAAGAAGAACATAGAAAGTTCTAACCTCCTCAGGTAACCTCCTCAAGCACTAGTATAAATAGGGGCCTTGGGCCACAAGCCCCTCAGTCTTGTTAACAATAGTTGTTGTGAGGCTCCTATGAGGAAATCCCTCTTCTAGTTCTTGTCTTATGTTCAAATCTTGTCCTTTGCAATCTGGCCTTGTCTTGTACTCAAGTCATGTAGTCCAAGTCTTGTATCAAGCTCTCTTAATAAAGTATTAAGTCTTTTAATCAAAATTAACCTTATCATCAAGCCCACTTTCTTGCACATTGTGACACATTCTCTTGCTCTCTTCTAGCTTTATACAAACTCATAAAAGCTTGGTACTATACGGAATTAATGTCCAATGTCATGATGAAAATTATGATATTGTAATGCACAGGACCACTACTAGCTCTATAGAATATCAAATCTTGCGTTCTTCTACATAGAAATGGTATTATGTGTCAAAAAATTGAGATATTCCACATATCAATAGATTATATAGTACCAAGCTTAGTACACCACAAACACTTGGTTTGATAGGAGGGACTTTTGGTCCATTGTAGATAAGTTGTTGCTATATAGGGGTATTTTGAATGTGTGCATATAAATTGTAATATACAATGTATTTTTGTAGTATAAAGTATAAAGCTTCTCTTTCTACCAAAAGTTACTCCATCAATCAATGAAGCACGGAAATGCATCTCTATAGCATTAAAAGGCCCTTTTAAAACACCAAAATAGGCCACATGGTGCACACACTACCAAATTGGCATATGGTTGAACTTGATCTAGTAGTAATGAGGATGAGAATGGTAATCACATGGAAAGTATTAACAATATAAATACCAAATTTGGTATCTACACCTTTGGAAGGATATTGAAGAGGAGAAAAAGTCACATTGTAGTACAAAAAGTCACCTTGAAATATCAAATGGGTAGAAATTTACAAATATTTCCATTTATTAAAACTCACCAACTTTGTGCAATATTAAGAAGCCTCCACCTACATGGACCATAGAATACAAAACTAGGCTTATAGAGTAAATAGTTTATTCTATTTAGTCCCAAACTTGTGATGTGTAGTACGACAAGAGGTAGTTTCAAATACATACTCTACCAAATGTGGTGGTTAAAATAGTACCAAAATGGTGGTGTAAATCACCAAAAGATATATCTCAAATAATTGCAATGCAAGTTGGTCAAGAAAGAAAAGTAACAACTTGATTGTGTAGACAATGAGAATTGTTGCTTTTCTCGACTTCTCTATCATCAAAATTATATTTTGGTAAGGGCCTTGCTAAGATTTAATTATTGGATTTCTTTCTTTTTCCTCTAGCATTATCCAATGTCTTAAGGAAGTTACAACAAAGTTTGAGGTTTAAAACATGATTTTCTCCTTTTAAGCTAAAGGGAGGAAATACTCGCATTGCCTAAATCAGAGATGCAAATGTAATGGGAGAAGTCTATATGTTTTTGGTATTTTCAAAAGCCATTAATAATATATTTGTGTGATTGATAGTCAAATTTAGTTTAAGGACTACATGTATTTAGTTAATAATTACAATGAATTGCATGAAAAGTAGTCATTGACATAAAAGTTGCAAAAGAAAATGAAATAAAAAAAGATTTTCTCTTGTTTGATTTGTTTTCCTAAGAGGAAAAGATTGATTGTAAAACATGACTTGTCCACATGTTTATGAAAGGCCATGATTTTAATTTATGCTCATATTTCCATTGAAGAGATGTTGCAAGTTCATGACATGAAGCCCAATCATCTAACTTTCATTAGGGAGAGTAAAGACTACTCATAGTGACTAATGTGTATGTTGACTTTAAAGAGATTTTCTTGTGCAATGACGTAAACCCATCTCTCTAGAGACAATAAAGACTACAAAAGATACATTTGATATAGAATTGAATTTGCAGTAACATATGTTTTACTTACCTTTTCAATGAAATAAAAACTAACAATGGAAAAACTATGACATTGATCTCACTATTATATTCCATGGATACATTTGTTTAAACACTTTGCGAAATAAATGTATACCTGACCTAAAACCTTGCAAGGTATGTTGTGTAAAATCATAGTCGTTGTTATCATAATACTACGTGAAAGAGAGAATTATTGATAAAACTTTGATCCATCATTGTGTTTGACATGCTCGTAAATTCTACAATTGATTATTGTATTGAGATGCCCCAAAAACCTTGAAAGTAAATATCCATATAACTATTACACGCTTGTCAACGTATCGGTGCTAAGCGTGTGACGCTTTTTGGGCCTTTTAGTTAGTGTTGATATTTGCATTGATACTTGTGTCTTTATTTGCATTGATATTTGGGTCTTTATTTGCCTCAATATGCACGTAAAAAATAGAGACTGTAAAAAAGATGCACACATTGATGCTCAAAAAGGAAAAAAATTATGGAAGTACGTCGTGAGTTTGGTTTGAGCTATTTGTGGAAAGAAGTAGGGCTTGTTTTCTCCAAACCATATTGCAGATAAGCTTCATCTCTCTCTCTCTCTCTCTCTCTCCCCCCCCCCCCCCCCCCCCTAATATTGTGTGCACAACATACACAAAAAAACACACATATGCACTTACACACATAGATACACTTCATATCTACATATACATTGTTTAAATGTGGAGACACTTAATTGAACACTAGTACAAATGTATAAAACCTCAAAGGAAACAATGAAAGAAAATATCCATATCACTATTATAGGCTTTTAAGCGTATCGGTGCTTAGCGTGCGATGTTTTTTGGCCTTTTGGTTACTGTCGATATTTGCATCTTTATTTGCATTGATATGCATGTCACAAACAACGATTGTATGAGCAAGATAACTGAAGTACGCCGTGAGTTTGGTTTGATCTATTTGTGGAAAGAAGTAGGGTTTTGTCTTCTCAAAACACTTCATATCTACACATACATTATTCAAATGTGCATGAAAAGAGGGAAACTTTGCTCTGCAAATTGCACTTTAAAAAGAAAACTTCAAATTCTCAACAAACACATCGCCTTCTTCACCATTTCCAAGATTTCCTTCCTTGAATTTATGCATGAATCCTGTTAAAAAATGTGTCTACCATCCATAACGAGTTGGAAGAAGAATGCATTGATTTGAAAGAGAAACAGGGTGCAGTTTGTGAAGCTTAGACATATTCTTTTGTTTCATTAACATCAGAGGGGAGAAAGAATATGGATCTATGGACAAATGGTAGATTTTTTCCTTTAAGTCCTATCACAAGAAGCACTCCAACATTTTCTAGATGCCCTTCCTTGATGCGGTTTGTACGAGATTGACAAAGAGGACTACTAGGGTAAACCAAAAATCTTGCAGTAGAGCGAGACATTTTAAATCTTGAGAATCATTTGCCATGTCAATAGGTTACATCTATGAACAAGCAACTTGGTGAAGGCAAGGAGGCCAAGAAGAAATTGCAAAACCAAGTAAATGTAGCGAGAAGGAAGAAACCAAATTAAATTTTCAACAAAGAGAAAGATGAATTACAAATATTTAGGCCTTTGATTATTTCAGTATGAAAATATCCAAGTGTTTACCGTGCTGTTTTACCGCGTTTTGTAGAGAGAGTGTAAACTCAGGTAGAGAAACAAGAGAGAGGAGGGCGGTGGGTTTTTTTTTGTGTTTAAAATATTCCCGCGACAGTTTCCATGTTTATTGCCGTTGTTACCATGTACATTACGGCGTTTTTTTCTGACTACAAAATTTAGCACCTAAAATTTCAAATTCTGGCTTAAACATCCCCCTCCCTCCCCCAAATTTTGGTGTTTCCCTCCTCTCAATAAAAATTAAAGAACATTGTATAAAATTTTTAAATTTAGAAAAGAAGAGAAAGAAAGAGAGAGAGAGAGAGAGAGAGAGAGAGAGAGAGAGAGAGAGAGAGAGAGAGAGGGAGGAGGAGGGGCAGGTAATAAGATAACACTTGGTTACAACTAAAATAATCACTGTCAATTGATTAACATAATTGAGCATGTTCTCAAATCTAGAGAGAAGAAGAGGGGGGAGAGAGAGATGAATGGATTACACAACCAAAAAACCTCATAACTGCAAAATGTTTATGAATCATCTTCGACAAGATCTCTACATGAGGCATCATCCAATTCTAAGCCCATGCCTCCTAAATCAATAAAGAGAGGAATGGAATTGTTGTTTGTAGATGCATTGGCTTCATCATCTTCGAGTTCGTCATCCTCCATCTCATCATCTTCATCATCATGACAATCATCCTCACTAAAACTTGTTGCCGCAGGACTTGATTCATTGACCTCCCTCTCCTCTGTTTCCACCTCATCCAAAGTCGGAGATGGAAGAGGGTCGAAGATGGTCTCCACTTCATTAGTGGAAAAAATGGTTCTTCCCTGAGGTGTTACGGGAATTAGAAACCAATTGTTGGGATATAGATGACCTACAAAAGAGAAGCTCAAAGTTAGTAACATTGGTATAATTAATGCTACAAGGAAATAAGAAAAAAAAAAGGTACATGTCACTCACCTGCTCACAATTGCATGGTAAAACTAAACTATCATGCCTCCCTGTGTGATGCACACTAGAGTCCACCATGTAGAGGCCATTCTCATGTCATCTAGACACATTTGCAAACCACTTGCACTCGAAGATGAAGGTATGACAGGTTCTAAAATTAACCTTTAGTATACTTTCAATAGTTTCGCATTACCTTACTAGCTCTCCTAGTTTGAAAATAGCATCCCTGACTTTCTTGTCCTGACATATACACATACTCACCGGCAGAATGGAATACAATGTAAATCAGGGAAAAGGAAAGTGAGTGAAAGTCATACACACAAACTATAGATAGAATAGTGAGTATGAAGATCACTTGAAGCATCTTGTGCCAATCATGGGACTTCAACCCATGCAATTGAACGCTTCCACCCTTCTTCGCTTTTGTGAAAGCTCCCTTTAGCAACCTCACGTATCTTGTTGGTGTGCGAATAGAGGCAATGGTACCCTTCACCTTGTCTAGTTCTTCTTTGGCTAGCATCCATGGTGCTTTAGGAAGCACAATCTTTCCATATGGGGTATGATGTGGAGTAGCAGAGGTGGGGAAACGTTTTAAAAGCCTCAAATCCTTCCTCGCACGCAAAGAGTCCTTCTTGCCAATAATGTGGCCCCATAGTGTTTGGGCTACATTCTTGAATATGGCATGGGATCCAAGAGGTGTTGTATTTTTAAGTCCTTCCAATATGAAAGCCTTAAAAATATGGAATACCTTGACATACCTTTTGGTGGAGGAAAACATAGCCGGATTGTTGTTGTGGTGTTATTCCCGAATGGGTGTCCAATCTGCCATCGTGAGATTTAGAGGGGTCTTCCGATTTGTTGGAGCCTTGTGATTGTAGATTGCCTTGATCAAGGAATCGGGCCTCTCTGTCACTAATGATGGCCCGCAAGTAGGCAATGCATTGTGCCCGATGTGGACAACCCTGCATACATATCATGTCGTTAGAGATATGGGTGAACTAAAGGGAGAGAGGGAAAGATAGAGGGAGAGATAGAGGAAAGGGGGTTACCAAAAATATCTCCAGGCCCAGGATAGTCGTGCACAGTCCACAGAAGGATTCCCCTCACAATGGCCTCTCCCCCCCCTTTGCAAGTGAGACATTGACAACAGAAATGCCTCTCCATAACTCCTCCAAATCCTCGATGAGGGGATCGAGGTAGACATCAATATTTGACACTTTTTACTTCGCTGTCACAAGCAAGGAAAGAAGTATATTGCCCTTCTTGGTTCTCTCCCATGGTGGAATATTGTAGTTGAGGATCACCATAGGCCAAGTGCTCCATGAAGTAGACTTAGTGCCGAAGGGGTTGACACCATCACTTGCTAACCCAATCCTCAAGTGTTGAGGCTCCAACCCAAACTTTGGCCATTGAGTTTCGATATGCCTCCATGCAGGTGAATCGACAGGGACACGGATAATTCCATCATTTGAGTTGTGGGGGCTGGTGTGCCACGTGAGAAGCTCTACGATAGGCCTGCTTTTAAACATGTGCTGGATGCGAGGAATTAATGAAATGTATCAACGCCTTGCGGGGTAAGTGTACCCCGCTCACTCCGGTCTTGTATAGTGACCCCCCCCCCCCCCCCCCCCCCCCCCCCCGCACACATGACATGAGGTAGCATGTGTGTGCTCATTGCGGTAAAGCATGCAATCATTGATGCATGCATGGATACGTGCACAATCCATTCCAAGTGCACTACCATAGGATCTAGTCCGTCAATGATCTAGAGCCATGTGGTGATCTTCTAGAAACATTTTGCCCATCAAACTACAACAAACAAGCGTATTAGTATAATTGCTAAAAGAAGGAATTATAAAGTGAGTGGAGAGTATATAAAAGCTACATTCCATACTTACAGAAGTAATGTAGTAACACTTGCATTACTCCAACCAAAATTTGCTTGCAAGCTGAGGACTTCCAACGATGCTCGGAGCACCAAGTATCGTGCACCGTTGTAAAGAGGTGTTTGGGCACTCGCCATCCTCCATTTTGGTAGCCCGTTTAGTGCAAGGTTGGCAATCCTCCTCACACACATTGTGCTCATGAGCTAGTAATTCATCACACATGTGGAACACGTGCTCATCCTCTACCGCAAAGTACGACGGAGATGCCATAGGAGTTGTCGAAGTAGAGCCAATGGGAGGATCACCATGCGGTGCACCCAAATTGCCTAGTCTCTCTTGCCTTTGCCGTTCGGACTTGTGTACTGGTGCACCACCTCCGAACACGGACCAATGCGGCACCTCGTCAAGTGACGGGTGAGTCCCGCTCTCATTTCTCAGAGCGTTTTTTTGAGGATGCCAAGGCCCTTCGTTCTCCACGTGCTCCAAGGCAATGCACCTCAAGCGAAGGATTGCCCTTTTGCACTTAGCGCAAGGACAAGGGAGTTTTTCCTTGAGCCAGTGACCGTGCTCAGGGCCTCTAGGGGGACCACGATCATCCTAGCCAATGTCCAGCATACGCAAATTTTTTTTAATTTAGTCACGTGTCCAAAAATAAATAATTAGAAAAGCCGAAGGGGGTTTTTAGCGTTCGTCATTGGAAGCTCAACCTAGCCTTGACAACCATGCTACAACAAAAGGTAAACACAAAACAATGCTCCTCCCTCTCTTTCTTTATTGTTTTTTACTACTACTACTACTACTACACACACACACACACACACACACGCGCACGCACACATGCATAAACCCTTAAAAAAAAAAAAAGTAGAGATATCATGACACACCTCGTTCATTTCCCAAATGGTTGTGTTGTTGAAATGTCTCTTCATGCGTAGTAGAGAAGAGACGCTTGTTTGTAAATGGTTGCGTTGCTCGGCTTGTTAGATTTGCAAATGTTAAAAATGCTAGGTTTGTTAGAGATAGTGAATGTTGGATAGAGATAGAGATAGTGAATATTAAATAAATATGTTAAGTTTGTTGGATAGAAATGTTATATAGAAATAGAGAGAGAGAGAGAGAGAGAGAGAGAGAGAGAGAGAGAGAGGGAGAGAGAGAGAGGGAGAGAGATAAATGGAGACAAAGATAATCCATAAAAAAATAAAAATCTTCATAAAAGAACCTAAAAGGTTAAAAAATGAAATAATGGATAGGTAAGGGTAGAGTGGGTGGTTTGTACCCCCTCTCCCCGCCTCCAACCTCGGATTTGCATGTATCCATTTGAAATGACCAAGCGCGGTAATAGCCGTGGTAATGCTTGACGCCTAAAATAGGCAAGGAGGTAGAGTATGCCACATACTCTACTCTTCTTCCTCTCCACCATTTCTCCCTCTCCAACCTCTTCCCCCCCCCCCCCCCCTCCCTACACCTTCTCTCCCTACTCCATGTCAAGCACAAAATTAACACACACACACACACACACACACACACATAAACACACACACACACACACGTTCTTGTCAAGGAGGAGTTTGTCGAAGGGGGTTTTCGGCGTTCATCATTGGAAGCTCAACCTAGCCCCAGCAACCGTGCTACAACAAAAGATAAACACAAAACACCATGGGATGCATAAACTCCAAGCTAAGAGTAGAGGACGTGGTGAGTTGATGCAGGGCCAGAAAGAGTTTGATAAAGCAAGGAGTAGAGTAGAGGCATGCTTTTGCAACATCACATATTGCCTATTCAATGGCATTGAGGAGCATGGGGGCAGCTTTGCGACAATTTCCAAAAGAGGAAGGGGCGTTCTCTGCCCTTGCAGGGCAATGTCTTGGGGGCCTTTGGCAGCACCATGAACGTCTATTCCAGAGCTTCCCACACCCCCACCCCTCCTCTTCCACGATGTTGATACGACGTCTTCTAGTACTCAAACTACTAATACGGCCAGCCCCTCTCAACCTTTGCCCACCACCACCACTTGCACATCACCCGTCAATAACAAATTAGAGGAGTTGCTTATCTCTACTCGTCTAGCTCCATCTATCATAAAGTTTGATCATCATATTGCACAATAGTGGCTATAAGTGATTGTGCTCCACCCATCGTGGTCGATGTCCACCTCACAGGCTTCACAACTGATGAATATCATGATGAGAGATAGAAAAAGAAAGAGAGAGAGGGAAAGAGAGGAATAGAAAGAGAAAGAGAGAGAGAGAGAGGGAGAAAGAGAAAGAGAAGAAAAGAGAGAGAGAGGTAGAGAGGGATAGAAAGAGAGAGAGAGAGAGAGAGAGAGAGAGAGGGAAAGAGAGGATAGATAGATAGAGAGAGAGAGAGAGAGGGAGAGAGAGAGAGAGGGGGGGGGGGGGGGGGAAGAGGCGTCCGGTTGGACAACTTTTAACGATATCGTGCCTCAGAATGGAGGTGGACATGCGATGCAGTGTGAAGGGATGCTGCACAAGAATCATAATAAATAAGCTCTTCTTCATAGCACTCTACAGAAGCACGAGCACTCACACTGCGCACAACACAAAAAGATGGCTACATTTACAACCATAACTATTTATCTATAATCAAAAGATGGCTACATTCACAACCATATCTATACTCAAAAGGATGGCTACAGTATGTAATTGTATATATATTTGAACGTACATATTTATTTGTTTATGCATGTATGTATGCACTAAATATGGGAGTATAGCAACCGAAGGTTAGACACTTCCTCTTGGGTATAGTCTCTTTCTAGTCGTGGCATGGCGGTCATTGGTCCACTCCTACATGGATTACCGCAACGTACCTTTGGTTTTACCACGGTTGAAACTCTGATGATATCTAAAGAGGCGCCACTTGACCTTTGGCACTACTAGCCCCTACTTAGGTCTACTAATATGTATATGTATCTACGTATTTGTGTGCTAATATACTCATGTATGTATTATAGACGAGTGAGTAGGGGAGAAAGCTTAATCTTATATTGCTCTTTGTAATGTAGATGTCAGACGAGAGACCACCTGGTGGGGAGCAGCCAGCTGCATCTTCTTTTGGTTGGTTCACAGCCCACGTGGGCTCCCACCCGGGGTGAACATCACCTCTAGTGGACCCTAGTCTTGAGTCGGTGAGAAAAAGAAAAGAAATAAAGAATGTTTATGGCTAGTTAACCCTAAACCATGAGTGTCATAGGCTTATTTTTGCTATTTATAGGCATGGCCATCCTACAGCTACCCTTCTCAGATTCCTCCACCAGTCATAGATCCAGACCTACAACGGGCTCTCTCTTTACGAGACCAGTACCTCCCTTCGACATAGAATTTGTTTGGTTGCTACAATCCGCAGTAGCTTGCAACCTACGATCTTTCTCTGTAGACTATACCATGGGGGAGTCAGGGAGGGCTCCTTATCTACAGAGCCTCGCACTGACAGTACCTCAGTCTACAGCCCCTTCTTATCGTCCTAGTTCCCTTCCATTGTAGGGTCTCACTCCCATTGTAGGGTCCTACGCCACTCCATTCCACTCGTGCTTTGCAGAACAATGTCAACGAACTTCCTCTAGCAGCACGCATTGACGCTCGTCTCAGGGCAGCGAGTGCCCTGAGAGATGAAGCGGCGGCGGATCTTGTGGTTTTGCCTATTTTGACAGTGGCTGGGGAACAGAGTCCCCACTTTCATAGCCTGTCGTCCTTGAGAGAGAGGACGTGGAAACAGACGCACTGGTGCTACACGCATGGGAGCTACTACAGGGTTAAATATGGCGGAGAGGTGGACTTTAGCATAGCACAGGGTAGGGCATTTCGATGCCATCTACAAAATTTTATACATTCAACGTATAAGAACTGTTTTATAAAGTTTAAAGACCAACTGCTTGATCATGCATGGTACATTAAGGATGCAGTGTTAGCTAGATTTCCAAATGCCCCCAATCAATGTTTTTCACAATAGTGGTTGGAGGGCTACATAAAGACATTTCTGAAAAAAAGCATTCCAGTGTGCGACGCGCAACAACCAACCAGGTGAGAGATACAGAGAGGAGCTACCACGGTGGCAACATGGCCAATGCGGAGTGGCCGGAGTGGGCAATTCAGGAAAAGAGCGATCAAGCTGCAACAGGCTCGTCATACAGACAACAACAAAGGCTCGCACCAGACAAACTCCCACGCACTATGGCTCAGGAGGTAAGGGAGCTTGGAAAGACAAATATGTAAGATTGATTAAATTATAACGTCGATTGGTGATTATAAAGATTGTAGTTGATGATTTGTTATTGTTATTACCGACTCAGGAAAATATCACTCTTTCTTAACCAACCAAAGACATGGTCAAGTATCGAGAGCGACATACAGAATTTGATACTTGGTTATGGTTGTTCAAAAAGAACCACATCTCTCGTGAGCAGTTCGATGCAGCGGTTGGATCACTACAAGCGGTAAGTTTAAACAAGTAATTTTGTATCAATTGTTTTGAACTATTGATAATTGTTTAATTTGATTTGGGTTTATGTAGAGTCAAGGTGATCAAAAGTACATGCCTGTGGACGATAGCGAGATAGAGGAGGATTAGATAGAATAATAATTTGTCCAAACTTTTGTAAAGTCCCAATGTGACACAATGTATATACAACTATTTACTTTTTATTTTAACGTTTTTAAATAGTTGATCTTCTACATATTAAATTGTCAAGGTAAAGTAAATTCAATTTCAATTCTTTGGTTTTTTATATACTCTTTCAAAAAACAATGGATGTTTCATTGTTTTATGCAGGTCAAAAATAAATGTGCTCATTTGGTCCACCCAAAATGAGTACCTCTATTTTTGAATGGGCATGTAGCGACAATAAGTACGATAATACGAGCGACAACTATCATAGTAATAGCAGGGGGTATATTGTCGCAACTATTACCGCGCTTATGCTGAGAAGTCCCTACCACGTCCATAGCCGCAATTATTGCCTCTCCCATAATTTTTTCTCTCCTTTTTTCTTTGTTTTTCCGCGGCAATGCTAACGGTTATAGACAACTCCTCTTATAGTGTTTCTTTGTACTTTTTCTCATGCTTGTGTAAGCCCTTTGTTTCAACTTATGATTGTATGAGGCCTTTTTTTTAAATCACATTAGGACTTTACTTCAGCCGTATAAGGAAAGGGGAGGGGGGGCACGAGCAATTAGGTTTTTTTGTGATGTGGTTATTCCACTTATGATTGCCAAAAACATGAAAGATGATAAGAAATTAAGAAAGGCCAGACATGAGTGTGTTAATCTCTCTCTCTCTCTCTCTCTCTCTCTCTCTCTCTCTCTCTCTCTCTCTCTTATTGTGTGCACAAAAAAAACACACATATGCACTTTAACACAGGGATACACTTCATGTCTACACATTCAATGTTTTAATGTGCATACACTTAGTTTACCAGAAGTACAAATTTATACAAATCTAAAGGAAAATTAAAGAAGTTTGATTTTTTCTAGTTAATTTTTAAATCATTGAAATCTATTGAAACTTTAAGTATTTTTATAAATTCTCTTAATGATCTTGTGTTATTTCTTATTACATGATAGCTTTACATTGTTTTTTAAATTTAAGTAAAATTTTTAAATCTTCTCTGAGTATAAATGTAAGGTTTAGGATTTGGTCTATGTTAATAGGGTTTGTGCTGGAGCGGATCCTATTTCCTCTACTGCTTGTGAGGCCATGGAGCTGGGACACCTGCGTATGGTGCTATGACAGAGTGGAGTGAGGCTTGAGCATGCCGTGGCTGGGTGCCTGAAGGTATTCGAGGGCGGAGTGCTCTAGTGTGAGGATCTAGGCGGCTCGCCCCTTTTTGCATGCGGCCCCCTCAAGCTGGCCCCCTCATTTTATGGAAGTGGCAAAGGTTGTCTCTTCTGGATTTGCAAAGCTCAAAACGACGGCTAGTCTCTTCAATGATTCTACTACAAATGGGGTTGTCGGGCCAGTGGAGGGAAGGGCCGTTGGTAAGAGCAAGGGCATCTCTTCTCATGGAATCTTGTGACATGCTCCCCCCTTGATGGAAGGTGTGAGGCTAACCTTAACAATGTGATCTTGGTGTGGTCTCCGGAGTTCTAATAGTTGCGGTAGACTGTCGTGTCTTCTGGCGGTTCGATATGCGAGGTGAGGGAGGATCATGCCTCCCCCCCTTATGAGATTTTTATTGGTAGGTCCATGTTATATTTAGTTCCAGTCATGGCTTGTTATGCTCGTCTCTTGGTAGGTGTAATGGGATCATCCAAAGGGGGTTTTCTTCAGGGGTGGTAGCCCCATTGTTCTTTGTGTCAACCTCATGATGTTTTGTTGCATTGGAATTTCTTGATGTATTTTGTATGAACTCCATAGTTTTGGTGTATGATATTTTTTGGATATATCTTTTTGCATGTGGTGGTTGTATTCCGGGAACCCTCGCTCAAGATTACAAGCATTGCTTTTGTTGTAATTTTTTGTTTATGGTGGTTAATATAATCAACTCACAATTTTGAGTATTTCATAAAAAAGGATATGATCTATGTTTAAATTATAAGCTTTAGATTTATATTTACTTTTATGTTAAGAATTTGTTGTTTGATTCTTTGTTCTTTTTCAATTTAAATTTGTGTCTCTGACTATGTTGTGGATTAAGCTCTTAATTTTAGAATATATTAACCTAAGTCATTTGCATATACAATTTGAGTTTTAAAATTACTTGAAGCTTGAGTTTTGGATTTGTATTGGATTTAAGTTTAGGTTATAATTTATGCATTCGAAATTCTTTTAAGGTTAATAATTTTTATTTATTTATTTAAGTTTGAAGATTAAGTCCAAATTTAGGGTTTGTATGTATTAGTTTAAACTTAGGTTAACACTAGTCTTGTAAAAATGAGCCACTTTTGTGGCTTTTAGATACTTTTGTAAAAAAATTCCAACACTACATAAGTTACATAAATAAAAAATTCTTTGAGAGAACTATGCCAAACACTCAATATGAGTTGAGGAAAATAGTACAAAGCTAAATGAAGGTCTTAAGGTGTCTTCCAAAGACATCTTCAACAACTAATTTGTGGAGGTGAACACTTTTTTGTATTCTCTTCGGCAGTCAATAAAATCATTGCTAACAAGGCCCAAACTTCTTTGGAAAATCCATCAATAGATATATAAAAAATGCATCAAAATTACTTACCTTTATTAAAAGACTATCAAGTTTTACTCCTCAAAATTAAGAAGTGGAGTGCGATGATTTTATGTATAGCTTGCTAATTTTAAAATTATAAATTTTTTATATTTGAGATTTTAATATGAATTTTGTATTGGAAAACTTGTTTTATATATTATACCCATATGTAGGAAGTCTCATGAAGTTTTGATGTCATATATGAAAGTTAAGTCTCATTTATTAGAATCCTAATCGAAACCTTGTGGTTTCAACTAGTTTTGTGGCTCATTTACAAGTCTAAGTGTTCAATTTTCAATTTAAGATTTGTGTTTCTAAGTTTCAATTTAGGTGGTAAATTTAAATTTATGGTTTAAGATTATTTTTGAATGAAAGTCTAGTTTTAAGTTTATGGTATGAATTTAGGCTTGTATTTTTAAGTATAGGCTAGCATTACACGTTAGCTTTAACTTTTTGATACTGGTTTATGATTTAATTTTTACGTTTAGTTTTAAGGTTGAATTAAGTTACAATTATGATTTCAGTTGTAGGGTTATGTATGTAGGTTTGCAATTGTGGTTAGGTTTATGGTTCAATTTTTGGTTTTTGGTAAATGTTACAAATATTTAAATTGTAAATTTAGTTTTAAGTTTATATTCTAGGTTTTCAAGATCAAAGATTAAGTTTAGGTCGGAGGTTGATATTCAAGATTAAGTTCTAAGTTTAAATTTAGGCTACAAATGGTCTAGGTCTGCATTTGTGGATTTTAGTTTTGTTTATGTTTATTAGTTTAGGTGTAGCTTATGGATTACAATCTATATTAAATTGTAGATAAGTTTTAAATTTATAATTTAGGTTTAAGTTTAGATATAGGATTACAATTTAAATTAGAGTCAAAGTTTAAATTTACATTGTAGTTTAGGTTTACGATTTTAAGTTATGATTTGTATTTGTAGTTTAAATTTAAGGTTTAGATTGTAGATTTAGTTGTAGGTTGTAAGTTACAAGTTGGAGTTTAGGATTATGGTTTACATTTAATCTATTTTAGATTACATACAGTTTAGGTTTTGAATTTACATTCTTGAGTTTGTGTGTAGTTTACACTCTAAATTGTAGGCAGTTTTATGTTATGGTTTACAATTTAGTTTTAGGTTTTCATTTCATTTATGCTTTCAAATTTGATTTGCATTTTTGAGTTTATATTTCTACGTTACACCTTTAGTTTAGGTTCATAGTAGGCTTGTAGGTTTATATTAAGCTTACGATTTGCATTTTTGAGTTAATTGTTAGTGTAAGTTTTTCGTTTGCATCTAGGTTGAAGCATACAAATTTATATTTAGTTTTGTTTATATTTATATGTTTAGGTGTAGTTTATGGTTGACAGTTTATCTTTAAATTGTAAATTTAGTTTTAAATTTATATTTTAGGTTTTCAAGATCAATGATTAAGTTTAGGTCGGAGGTTTACATTTAAGATTAAGTTCTAAGTTTAAATTTAGGCTACAAAGGGTTTAGGTCTGCTTTTGTGGATTTTAGTTTTGTTTATGTTTATTAGTTTAGGTGTAGCTTATGGATTACAATTTATATTTAAATTGTAGATTAAGTTTTAAGTTTATAATTTAGGTTTAAGATTAAGGTTTAGGATTATGATTTAAATTAGAGTCAAAGTTTAGATTTACATTGTAGTTTTAGTTTTACGCTTAAGGTTTAAGTTATGATTTGTATTTGTAGTTTAAATTTAAGGTTTAGTTGTAGGTTTCTGGTTTAGGTTGTAAGTTACAAGTTGAAGTTTGATGGTTTACATTTAATTTTATTTTAGAGTTACATACAGTTTAGGTTTGCGTTTACATTCTTGAGTTTATGTGTAGTTTAAGTTCCAATTTAGTTTTAGGATTGCATTTTAAGTTTTAGGTTCTCATTTTAAGTTATAGTTTTACGTTTAGTTTTAGGTTTTCATTTTGGTTTACGCAATTTTGAGTTTATATTTTGAGTTTATGTTCATAGTAGGCTTGTAGATTTCGTCTTTCAGTTAAGCTTTATATTAAGTTTACGATTTGCATTTTGAGTTAAGTGTTAGAGTCAGTTTTTCGTTTGCAATTACAATTAGGTTGTGAATTTAGGTTTACGTTTAGGTTTGTATTTTTTATCTTATAGGTTTAGTTTTTAGTTATTGGTTTAGAGATAGATTGCATACTTACATTATATTGTAGTATTTAGTTTTAAGTTTTCATTTTTTTGTTTAGATTATTTTTACTGTGTCGAAAAGTTCACAAATGAATAGTTTACAAAAGCGACTTATTCAACAAAAGAAAAAAAGTACATTCAGCCATAGACGCTCCACTCATTCACACTTCCAAGAGAAACTCAGAACACATGTGTGTGCGATTATTTAATGTAGCCTCAGTCCTTATTACACAGATAGAATACTTGTTTGCCCAATGGTAAACTCTCTATTTCTCCCTTGGTTCTTTATCGAGGCCATTTCATGGAAGCTTGTGCCTTTCCAATACTTGTTTTCCCTATGGTAAACTCTCTATTTCTCCTTTGGTTCTTGATCGAGGGCATTTCATGGAAGCTTGGGCCTGTCCATAGACAACCCACATGCCTTCTAGAAGAGACAAAATTCTTATTGGATCCCTCACACACTTGAATACAAGGAAGGAGTAGAATGGGAGTGCAGTAACCATTAGCGAAAGTTTGAGATTAGTTTTTTTCCATGTAAGAAATTATAGAGAGAGAAAATCAAATGAATACTGAAAATGAGGAAAATTAATGAAATGCTAGGATTCTACTTCTTTACCTTGCTTTCGAGATTCTCAGTAGGTAATGTCCATACTTTTTTACGGCATAGATCATGTGTGGGACGGATTTCTAACCTCGCTCCTATCTTATTGCAAACATAGTGAGAACCACAAACATAATTGTTAATCCATGGGACGAAGCTGAATCGACTAGTGCATAGAGGCTACAAGAGGTTGTCAATCTCTTGGAAAACAACAGACAACTCGCATCTAACTCAATCTACACTCAAATGACCAAAGTCACCAGAAGCTAGTCACTAATCGACAAACAAAACATGACCGTTACAGCATCAAACAACATCCAAATGTTACGAAACTTCTAGGACATGCATATAAGACCTAAGCACACATGCTTATGGTCTCAGATCTCACTTTATGTCAAGTGCCAAAATCTCGATTATTAATAGCAGTGAGTTTTTGACCTAGTCGGTTTTGACCCAAAATGCATCTAAATGCTTAGCAATGATGCCCCAATACCCCACCTACACTTACTTTGTGATTATCTAGCTTAAATTCCTACTTATGATGAAATTAGGCCGCGGGCTTCGACGATGCCAAAAGCTACGGATTACCATAAAATGTTTACGTCAGTGCCCTAGATCTCTTACCTACAGTTGCAACGCAACAGACGGCACTCCAATGTGACAACCCGAAAGGGAGTAGGAAACACAAGAAGGAGAGAAGTGAGCGCCGTTCGCTCACGATGTGTGTCTATTATCCAAAACTTGAAATTAACTTACAAAAATTGGCGTTGATACCTTGGCCAAGGTTTCTTTGGTCAAAAACTAATAATTTGGGAGCTCTAACTAAAGATGAGTTGATACAATCTGGAAGCTTGTAGCTCCGGCTTATCGATTACACTATCCATTTGGAAAATAAGAGTTACAACATTCCTGATTTATTAAAAAAATAAATGTTTTTATAATAAAAGCTCCAAAAAATGTTATTCGAGTTAGCTTGCTGCTAACATGCCTCCCCCTCCTCGACTGTGTCGTCCCTTGATACGACTTCATGGACTGAAGTAGTCTTCGGGGTTAACGGCGGCGGCTAGCAAGGTGGTCTTTAAGCGCATGTAGAGCTTTCTTATATGTGATTCGTCTTTCTTTGTCAAGGACGTGCAAAAAACTGTATGGTGACTTTGTTTCTAAGTTTGATGGATGAATAGCCAACAAACCTTGATGTAAGGTTTCTTATTATTGCCCTAAAAAATATTTGTCTGCCATGTGAAGAATCGAGTATAAAATTCCTGTTCAAAGGCCAACATATTGCTCGATGGCAGAAACATGCATCTGGTGTAGAAGCCATAGAGGACTTCTTCTAAGGGTTGTCCACTCAAATCATAGCATAACCCTTTGTTGCCTTCTAGGAAAGACATCCATGGTGGTCCTGCTTGCTCAGGCTCATGAAAAGTTTGAATGCATGTAAGCAGCATTCTGAAGATTTTACAGAGCATTGCACACAAGAGGCTAGGAAGGCTTTTGAAGAAGTTCATGGCGCCCGTTACAGTTTTCACCATGTATTCCTCGATTGGTGGTCCCTGCTTTGGTGCTGGCAGTCTTGGGTAGTTGAGCCATGTTGGCCTCTTCTTCTTCAATGCATCGTGTGCCTACCATGTCCTTACCCTTCGTACATGACAGAATGTAGGGTCCTTTTGTATGACTGCAGCTGCTCTTGTGAGCAGAATGAGGTATCTAGAGTTCTGGTTTAGCCAGTTCTTTCTCCATTTGAGATGGAGAGCATCTGAGCCTCTGATTGCATATCCTTGTAAAGTCTTTCTTTAACTTGCAGTAGATCTATCTTTATCAATGGGTAGGGCAGTGACTGCTGATGCCATTGAGCATTGATTTGGTTGCGAGTGAGCTGCGTTACATTTACTGAGTGGAGAACTCTCAACTCCCAATTCATTACTGCTTTCCATTCAACATCTACTTCTTGGATAATCTATTCTTTCATGATATCATCAAAGAACAATCCAGTAAAGGTTTGGTGAGGCCTGAATAGGTTCACTAAAGTAGGTGGACCCTTGTATCTTATCAAATAGGTCTTCTACCTGTGGAACGGGAAACCTATTCTTGATAGTGATCCTATTTAGTGCTCTATAGTCGACACACATATGATATGTGTCGTCTTTCTTTTGCACTAGTAGCACCGGAGAACAAAATGGAGATAAGCTAGGCCTAACCATGGACTTCTCAACTAACTCATGCACTTCCCTCATAATCTCCTCTTGTTGAGCTTGAGATACTCTATAAGGAGGTTTGTTAGGCGGTGAACTTCCTGGAAGAAGTTCAATTGCATGGTCATCATTGCCTTGTTTAGGAGGTAGCTCACAAGGGATGTCGTCAATTAAGACATCTTGAAACCCCTTGAGAAAATTGGATAACTCTAATTCCTTTTGATTGTGTATATTCTCTGTTGCTAAAACATTAGATTCATTTTGAGAATATTTAACAAAAATCATGTACACGGAAATAGAGCTCTTTATTGACTTGTTGAAAGCTTGTGTATGTACAATGGGTATAGTGTTACCCATTTCCTTAGCATCTATATACATATCCTTTTCCCTGAACTTAAAGGAGATTCTCCTTTCAGGGAATTTAACATGTGCAGCCATGTGATCAAACCATGTTGCTCTTAGGATTACATGCTCATGCTGAGAGGAGAGATAAAGAAGTTCTCTTTGTCCACATAGATTTGGACATGGAACCTCAATTTCTCGATTAAGAGAGTGACTGAAGATTCTTGCGCCTTGAAAGCACCATCTGCGGGTAGGACATCTCACATCTCGTAGTCTTGCATGCCTAGCTTGCCCGGGGAGGTCACCTAATAAAAATGAAACCTATCACGTGAGTTCACCAGAAGGATATTTAAAGTTCTTGAAACTTACAGAAATATATATACAGACGAGCATTATTTTTTTAAATTTGAAAAAAACTTACAGATTTTAAAAGACAAGGGTATATTATATTCTTACCAAAATTCACAGATAAGGGGTTTTACAAACATGTTTTGAACTCACGTGATATGGTAGTTTTACACATAGTGAACCCCCCGGGCTAGCTTGGTGGCCAACTCTATAGATATAAAATTGTGAGTAGAACCAGAGTCAAAGAGAATAAAAGCATCATGTTCTCTTACCTTTCCCCAAGCATGACATAGAGGAGAGCCTTTGTGGTGAATTTACTCTTGGATTTCAACCAAGGTAGCTCTAGGAGGTTCATGGCGAGTGTTCTGTTGGGGACAAGCACGGTATGCATGCCCTTGCTCACCGCACTTGAAACAACGGTTATCCTTGCGATAACGCTCAAGATCTTTAGGAGAGAGTTTATTTTTTCCTTTATAAACTCCCTTCTCTTTAGCTTTGTTGGAGTTACCCTTAGGATACTTTTGGACATTGTCCTTCCCCTTAGGCTCATTGGAACCCTTGTTTTCTGTGGGCTTAGAATTTCTTTTAGCCCCCGTTTGGAAATTGATTTGAGACGCCACCATAGTATGGTGTATAACCGCCATATGGTGCATGGCCTTTGGGAGTTGACATACTCCGCCATTTCTTTAGTTAAGCCCGCACAGATTTGTTGCTTTTGCTCTCCAAAATCCAACTTTTTGAAGACAATGGCTTTGAGTTGTATGTCCCAAAACTTGTCTACATATTTGTGAATGGATTCGTAAGGAGAGAGCTTTAAGCTTCACCATTCGGTGAGTACTTTGTCTTTGGCATCGGTGGCCAAAAACTGCTTCATAATGGAAGCTCTTAAAGATTTCCATGTTCGTGGAGCCTGGGGGACTTTTGAAAGTGCATAGCTACATGGTGTAGCTTACAGGACTCCGTGAAGCCCTCATCTCCAAACGCCGCATCAAATTGTTGGATAAAGGCCAAGACTTTGTCCGTAGCACCAAAAGTGCCATCGTAGGTAAGGAAAGAGATGATCTTTCCTCCCTCTTTGAAATTCTTGAGCTTGGATGACCTCTTCCACGCGGCAAAGGATTTCCTATGGCCTCATTTTTTTGATGGTTCAAAGGTTGCACCATCACTTTCTTCAGAAGATGAATAATTTGAGGAAGATGGAGAAGAGCGTGACCTCTTTCTCGCCTTTTTCTTGCCTTGATCTTCGTTGTCTTTACCATCACTTTCATAAGAGGAAGAGGATGAAGATGATGGAGAAGAGGGTGTCCTCTTTCTGACCTTTTTCTTCTCTTGCTTTTTTTCATCCCTCTTTGAAGTACGGTGTGGAGAAGTATGCGATGGTCTTCTTTGTTTTGGAGGCGATGGAGAGTGTTTAGCCCGCCGTCTTTGTGGAGCCATCTTTGTGGAGGTGGTGGAATACTCACTTCTTTCTCGTTCCTTCAGTGGAGGATCTTGAGTTCTCCTTTGAGAAGGAGATGCGTCATCAAGGAGAAAATCTCTGAGCCCTTCATAGGGATCCTCTTCTTCTTCCCGAATCGGAGAGAGACCTCTTTTGGAAGTCTCGCAAGGAGGCTTCCTAGGTGCTCTCTTGTCGTGATGGGGAGCTTGGACAATCCCATGAGCACGAAGCTGCCGTTGCACTTCACATTGGAGGGATGGATTGCCCATGGCTTGTTGAAGCCTAGAAACAAGATAGTTAACAAGCATCTGGGCATCATTAGTAGCTTGCTCATTAGCAAAATCAAAGTTATCAACATTAATTTCACTCTCTTTACTATTGTCAGCCATTCTAACAACTTTTAGGTGTAAACTTTTTAGGTGTACTTTGGCACTTCAAGCCCTAGTTGCTACTCGTCTTTACCCCTTTAGAAAAACCACTCAAGCTACTGTAACCATGGCTCGAACACCATTAAATGCAAGGAATAGAAGAGAGGGTCGTTCAACACCAAAACAGCATTGGATCCTGTCAAGATTCTAATAGCTCAATAGTGGTTAAGCCATAGGCAAGCCCCGTTAGGACTCCACTATTAAGATCATAACTCTCGACGGTTAACTGCACAAAGGCAGGCGCACTGCAAGGCTGAAAAATCTCTATTCTACCTACTCACATGCAATAAATAGTACCAACCATTTATAGCTAGCTTGAGGACCTCCCTTCTTGAGCAAGAAAAGAGAAACCTTGTGCTCTGATACCAATGTAACATTTAATGGTCTAGTAACTTGTGTGTAGCGGAAAATAGCATTAACATAGTGAGCATTTCATTAGAATAGCTTCCTAATGAGAGTAACAAGAGTGCTTGGGTGGAGAGAGCAACAAAAAACATAACACCTAGTTAGATAGCATGAACAATACTTCAAAAGAGAGAGAAATTAAGCAATTGATAACAGTTGAGGACCGGATATGCATGGAGCCGGTCCCCCCTCCAAAAGGCTTTGTAAAATGGTTTCTCCCATCAAGAGAGACATTTTAGAATACAATTCTCAGTGTTCCTTCAATACTAGCTAGTGCAATAAAGATGGAAACTTCATGCACTAAGAAAAACACTTAGCAAACACAATATCAATTCCCTCACGGTCTTAGACCCAAGACCTCACACACTTTTGAAGAGGGTGAGAGCTAGCGGGGTATGCGAGTAGATTGAGAGGAAGAAGGAGAAAGATGTACATCTCCTCACATAATCACTCATATTAGCATAGCTTAGCTTAGTAATTAGCATGGTAGAGGAGATGAACATGCATTGAAGCTTGGCTCTTGGTTGGATTGGCATCACAAAGCCAAGAATTATTAGTGTAGGCCTCCCTTCTCACAAGCTTGGAGTAGGTGGTAAGCTTTCTATTAAATCTTGAGAAGGAGAGAGAGTCTTCTTTGCTTCACACATGAGATTGTGTGAGTGTGTGTGTGATAATGCTTGGATTTGGGGCTGGTCTCTTGAGACAGCTAATTCTAGTGTTAGAAGATTTCAGCTTCTAGTGTGAGAAGAATTTAGACAACAGACTGGACAGAAATCAGAAACTAGACTGGAATTTGGATATTGGAATAAGAATCAGACTTATGTATTGGAAATAAGGTTCAGATTCAGATTCAGAAGACTGGACGAGAAGTAAGTGTAACGGAAAAATATGCCATGATTGGGATTACAGATCAAGATTACAGCGAATATGATTTAGTACAGCCGACAATATTGCCAATGATTCTCAAGTACAAGTGTAGCCAAAGTGCTAACCCAAATGATAACAATTGCCAGCCCGATTACAATGTAATGGGTCCTATTTATACACTTTGGGTTTACTATAGTAATTACCATAGTAACTACTAAGTAATTCGCTACCCATCTCCTAAGAGGACGTTCCCACATAGTGAACTATTCAGCCATCTACATCCTTCCCTTCTTTCTTGAATTTTGGCAAGATTCTAAAATTTTTGAAAAATTCCCTTGTCTGATTGTGATGTGAGACTGAAAAATCCACCGTCTGGTTCTGATGTTGGGAATCGGGCTTGACCACACTGACAAAGTGGCCATACAAAGATTGCGAGAGGCATCTGAAAAGGCCAAGGTAGAGCTCTCACCATGTCAGGCCAAGGGCCAACCAAGGGGTCACAGACTCGGCCAAGGGCTGGTTGCTAGTGGGAAGGGGTCGGAAAGTGGCTAGGAGTCTATTAAAGGGAGGTTGGGCGGATGGACCGGGACCTGGCAGTCCATTGGTTTGAGATTGGTATCAGAGCTTTAGGCTATCTTTAGAACTGGGGCACGTTTTTACTTTTGCTGCATGTTGCATGCAACCTCAAAGGGAGGAAGAAGACGAAGTCGTCAAGCGTGTGCAGGAACTCTAAGTCGGGAAGGGAAGAAATTCCGACCTGCACGGAATTGGCCGAAAGTGGGCTCGTTGGGAGCGCTGTGGAAAAATAGCAGGATCCCGTGCTTGGGACGGCCTGAAAGGACCTCGCCATCGTGAGTTGCAGCCGCTTCTTCTCCACGCGCTGTCGGCGACATGCAGGTCTCAGATTTTCGTTAAAAATTTTCATCATGGGCACACAAAGCACACAACGGCTGTGGATTACTGCAAATTTTACAGTTTGAATCTACTGAAGATCGGATTTTAAAGTTTTCAAAAGCCAACGATTGGTTTGAGATTGACGTTCGGTTTCGAATTTGGCGTTCTCTTCCATCAACGACGTAATTCTACAGTTAATTAACGCCACCGGCTACGAGCTCGTTGAGAATCAGTATTCTCCTTTCTTTTCTCGCACAGTACGTCCACAACATGGATTCGGACATAGATATGCATCATGCATTCGATTTCGAGCAGTCCGCACACGTTTCGTCTATCGATGCCACACGGACGGTTACTCTCACGGAGGGTAATTGTGCCACAACGACGACAGACGATGCGTATGAGTTGCTGGACATGCAAGATTTTCGTGCATTGCAAACACACATGACTGTGCTTGAAACGAATTTTGCACAATTAAATCAGAATGTCACAACATTATCCGATTTGATTAAGTTGCATATGCGGCAGCAGGCCACGGGCCCTGCTAGTCAGCAAAATCAAGAGCACGGCTCCACACCAGGCCAGGGGCCGAGTGTCGGGAAAGGCCCTCCTCCGGGACCGCTGCACTCTCTGACCCAAAAAGAGGTGGACGATTTGTTGAAAAATACAAAGCCACAAATTTTTTAGGGAGAAGAGTGTGAGCGAAACAAGGCCACCGTGAATATTTTTCTCAGTAAGTGGGATGGTATTCATGACCTTCGACGTATCCCGGATGCAGCCAAGGCACTGCAGACAAGTCTGACTTTGGACGGCAAGGCCTACAAATGGTGGATGTCTCTCAAGGAGAAGGGCATCCTACCACATACTTGGGCAGCTTTTGAGACTATCTTCAGGAAGGAATTTCTACCTACTAATGAGAAGGATAGAAATTGGATGGCCGGGGACGAATGTTCTATGCGCCATCATAAAACATTATTGGAATATATTTCCCATTATCGGGATGTGATCCTCAAGCTAGAAGGGATGGACACCTTTCAGCAGGTACATGGGTTCATCCGTGGGTTAAATCCCGAGCTTAAGAAGCACGTTAAAACCCAGGATCCACAAACACTTGAGGACGCAATAGTGCAACCTCACATCCATGATGATCCCGATGATCGGGCATTGCATAGTTTGCATGTGCATGACACTACACCTGTTTCAACACGTCCACATCATGTGCATCATAAAAGAAAATTTTCATCTGCTGCATCAGAGACCTCCAAAAACCCCAAGGGGTCTAGAGGTCCTCTCTCAACGGAAGAGTTTGAGAAAGCCAAAAAAGAAAAGTTGTGCTTTAAATTTTTGGGAACTGGACATAGCAAAAAGGATTGTCCCAAGGGGAAATCTACTGCTCAAGACAAGGGGAAGGAAAAATCAGTGCACATGGTGCAGCTTTTACCTCTTGAATCCTCTTCCCAGTTTGCTAATGTGGAGGTAAAACAAATCGAGGAGGTGCATGAGTGCTGTATCACGGCCTCCATGTGGCAGCAGACTTTTGGACCACATGAGTTGGTGCGTATGCATGGCTCTATCCAAGGGCACAGGGTGCGGATCTTGGTAGACGATGGTGCGTCGCACAATTTCATCAATTATAAATTGGTGAAACGACTCAAATTGCCCCAAACCCCGAGTTCTCATCGCTACAAGGTAGAAATGATTAACGGCCATGATGGTGAGATATGGGAAACTCAGGTTAAAGATGTACCTCTGGAAATTCAAGGATACCGTACCTCTTTGGATTTCCAAGTCATGAATATGGAGAGGGCAGATGTGGTTCTTAGTCGTGAATGGTTGCAGAGTTTATGATCATCACTTAGACGTAGCTATGAGCATAATAGTCTAATGTTCGAATCCAATGGTGTGCACGTGTTGTTGTTGGCGGAGAAGGATGTACCTTCCTCACCACTTATTTTTACAGCTGAGCTTATGAAGCTCTCTTCTGATGATGCAATAGAAGAACTCTTTTTGTGTTACTCACTGTGCCATTTTATTTCCAATGTGGATGATGTTTTTCATGTTGATAATGTTTTGAATAAAACTTCCTCAACACCGCATTCTTCTTTCTCTCCCCTTCCAGCTATGCCTACTAATTCAAAAGAAGCAAATGTTGCTAATGAACTAAAGGAACTTTTAAGGGAATTCAAGGATGTTTTCCCAGTGATTTACCACCAGGGCTACCGCCGACACGTTCTGTGCAACATGGCATAGACATGGTTGTAGGCACTAAGCCAGTGAGTAAACCGCCTTACAGAATGAGTCATTCTGAGGCTGCTTAGGTGGAACGTCAGCTTGCTGACTATCTCAGTAGAGGGTTTATTCAACCAAGTTCTTCACCATGGGCCTCTCCCATTCTCTTGGTGAAGAAAAAGGACGGTAGTATGCGCATGTGCATAGATTACCATGGATTAAATGCGGTTACTGTTAAGAACAAGTACCCATTGCCATGAGTGGATGAGCTGTTTGATAAGCTCACCCACGCTCGTATATTTTCAAAGATTGATTTAAGATCTGGGTATCATCAAGTACGCATCAGGCTTGCGGATATACCCAAAACAACATTCCGAAAAAGGTTTGGACATTATGAGTTTTTGGTGATGCCCTTTGGGTTAACCAATGCTCCAGCTACGTTCATGACACTCATGGAGTGTCTTGAGACCATACTTGGAAAAGTTTGTTATCGTTTTCCTCGATGATGTTCTTGTATATAGTGCCTCTGAGGAAGAGCATTTAGCACATTTGAAACAAGTGTTTCATTTGTTACGCCAAAATCAGTTATATGCCAAGGAATCCAAATGTGATTTCCTCAAGGAGGAAATTCACTACTTGGAGCATGTTATTTCGATTGTAGGGTTACACATGGATCAATCCAAGGTGGACGCCATTCGGAGGTGGCCCTCTCCCAAAAATTTTGAAGAGCTCCAGATTTTTTTGGGCTTTGCAGGTTTTTATCGTCGATTCGTTAAAAACTATGCCCATATTGCTGTTCCCATGACCGATCAGTTGAAAGCCAAGGGCAAGACCTTTCAGTGGGGATTAGAACAATAGCAAAGTTTTGACAAACTTAAGGACACATTAGCCACAGCTCCTCTTTTGGCTATTGTGGATCCCTTAAAGCCATTCGTTTTGGAAACGGATGCTAGTAATCGTGCGATTGGAGCAGTCCTTCTGGAGGAGGGAAGGCCAATTGCCTTTGAAAGCAAGAAGCTGGATTCACCACAGCAGAATTACTCTGCTTACGAACGAGAGCTCTATGAAATAGTGTCTGCTTTAAAGACATGGCAACATTATTTGTATGGTGCACAGTTCGAGATTGTGTTTGACCGTGAAAGCATCAAGTGGTTTACACAACAAAGTGATTTGAAGGGTCGCAAGGCTAGGTGGGCTGGGATTCTTCAGGAGTATGATGCCAAGCTATGATATCGCAAACGGAGGTACAATGTAGTGGCTGATGCTCTCAGCCGAATGCTAGATATCAACTCTCTCCTTTTCACGGAATTGCGGAGTGAGTTTTTGGAATCTCTCAAAGGTAAGTGCGAGCATGATACTGCATACTCCAAGGTGTGGAGCTATGTTAGAAAGAGGGATCCTTCTCATTCCAATGTTGGTAGTGGTTTTGTTTCCTCCACACCCAGTTCTCCTCTTTCGAGTGATGAACTGCAGAGATGGAAGAATTTTTCCATAGATGATGGGTACCTACTCCACAAGGGGAGAGTGTGTGTACCAACCGACGCAGACATTCGGTGCCAAATTCTTTATGAATGTCATGATAGTCCAAGTGCAGGGCACCCGGAAATTAAGAAAACTTATGCACTCGTAAGACGACAGTTTTACTGGCCAAGTTTGCATGGGTATGTTCAAGACTATGTCTTGCATTGCCAAAAATGTCAAGTTAATAAAGCAGAGCGCCTGAAAGCAGGAGGACTCTTACATCCTTTAGAGATTCCCAATGGTAAATGGGAAAGTATCTCAATGGATTTTATTGTGGGTTTACTAACCACTATTCGAGGACATGACTCAGTATGGGTGGTCGTAGACCGGTTGACTAAACTTTGTCGGTTATTCCAACCAAGTCAACCATTAAGACTCCAGAATTAGCTAAGTTATTTGTGGACAATCTTTACAGGTTGTATGGAGTTGCCAAGTAACATTGTGAGTGATCGTGATCCCAAGTTTAACAGTCATTTTTGGAGGGTTGTTTTTAAACGATTGGGTACACAACTTAATTTAAGTACGGCTGATCACCCTGAAACAGATGGTCAGACTGAACGAGTCAACCAAGTGCTAGAGGATATGCTACGAGCATATGTTAGCAAGACGCAATCCGATTGGAAAGATTATCTTCCTATTCTTGAGTTTGCATATAATAGTGCTAAGCATGTTACAACTGGTTTTAGTCCATTCATGCTTATGTATGGTTTTCAACCTAGATCACCAGTGACGGTGGGGTTGGCAACTGAGAAGCTCCAACAGGTCAAGGAGTTTCTCCAAGATCATATGGAAATGCTGAGACTTGCTTGTCAAAATGTTCGACAAGCACACGATCGGTATAAGAACTATGCTGATGAGAAACGTCGGCAAGTTACCTTCACGAAAAGGGAAGAGGTATTTTTGCATGTGCCAAAACATTCAGAAAGTCTGAAGACTGGGCCTACACCCAAATTATCTCCACGTTATTGTGGGCCATTCAAGATACTCAAGCGATTTGGAGATAGGGCCTACAAACTTGAGTTACCTGCGCACTCTCGTGTCCATCCGGTATTTCATGTAAGTCGTTTACGTAAACGCTTGCATGGGGACGACAATGTTATCGGCCATCAGATATTGGTTGATTTCATTGAACCTCCCATTCAACCGCATGAACTTGAACGCATTTTAGATTTTCATGAACTCCATACTCGTCATCATGTATGTAGTCAAGATTTAGTCAAGTGGAAAGATCGCCCTGAAGAGGGTGCCACTTGGGAAAACATTAGTGTTCTTAAGAAGAAATTCCCCACTTTTGTTTTTGAGGACGAAAACGCTTCTCCAAGGGGGGAGTAATGTCAGGCCAAGGGCCAACCAAGGGGTCACGGACTCGGCCAAGGGCCGGCTGCCAGTGGGAAGGGGTCCGAAAGTGGCTAGGAGCCTATTAAAGGGAGGTTGGGAGGATCGCTGGCAGTCCATTGGTTTGAGACACCAGGCCAAGGTAGAGCTCTCATCAGGCCAAGGTAGAGCTCTCATCTCCACGTGCCCGCTGAAGAAGAAAAGTCGCCACTGAATTTTGAGATGGAACTACCCAGTATCCTTCCATTGGATCGTCTTCCGTTTGCCCTTTGACCTGGAGGGTGCTTGAGAAGTCCCAGTATCAACATTCTCCTTCTGAATCGGTTGGTAAATGGCCTCCTGCTCAAGTTGATCCCACCTTTCGGTGGTCATCTCTACTGCAAAAGACGTGAGGGAATGATAGGTTTTGGTTTCAGGATCATAGAGTGTACGCCTGCCCTTGGTAATCCTGGTTCTGGCCCAAACTGTTTCTGGTAAGTTGCAGCAACTGATTAGTAATCGTGGTCAGGCCTCTGATTTGAATCTTCCACTAGCCCATACACATCCAGATCCTATGTATCTCCTCTTTCAGTGCCTGAATATCATTGATTTGGAGAGCATCATTGAATAGTGTTTGCCAAGTCGTCCATTCCACAGTCGATCGCTCATACCAATCCTGAAGCTCATCAGTAATCTAGAAGTATGTAAGGTGATCAACTGGTTCTGGGTGTTGAGGATACAATGCTGGAAAGAATCTTGGTAGCTCTGTCTCTCTTGCTAGAAAGGCATACAAGAGAATTGGAGAATCGTGCATGAATTGGAAAAAATTGAGAACAGCCTGGTTCTCTTGCTGCATCATCTTTCTGGTGATCCTCACTAGCTGGAACAAATTTCGGAGAGCAGTCGCATGTGCTTCGACTGACATTCTATTCTGAGGTCTTTTGCTAGTGCCTGTCCGGTCCTCAATAATGGCTCTGACTCTCTGATCCAAAACTCCTTTGGCAGTTTACATTTGCACCAAAACTTCCTTTAGCTGTTCCCTAACATCCTTCATACATATGTAAGTTGGTTTGTTTCCCAGCAAAAGTTCTAATTCCAGGGCAAGAGAGCGACAATCTACTGTAGACTGTCTTTGCAAGTGTGGGTTTGTCACTCTTTCTTCAACAGTGAGTATCCATTCATGAACTCTTTCCAGCAGTTGGACTGTACTGGGATGCGCAGGTAAACGACAAGCTTCTTTATCATGGAAAGCTGCTGATTTCCAATGCTCCACCATTTCCCTGGCTCCAACATACAGCCTTTGAAACCGTTCTAAATCAGACAGGAGATCATCATCCGGCCGCCAAATACTGTCTGGCTATGGAGGCATGTTGTTGTCTCAATTGCCTGTTCAGGGTAATAAGCTGCAGTGAATGTTGATAATCAGCACAGTTGCTCCCTCATCCTGCACCTTCATTTTCCCTTTAACATCCCTACTGAGCTGGGACTGATCAGCTGGCTGATTCCAGTGTGACTGTGCTGCTGTTCTTAAGTCTGCTGATTACCCGACTGATGCCCTTTATTCTGTCCTTCCTGTTGACCCTCATTCTGGTCTGGTTGTGACTGGCCTCCTTCAATTGGCCCTGTACCAGCAGTACCAGGTCCTGGAGGTGGAGATGGTGGTGGGACATCATCATCATCATTTGTATGCCCTTCTTCTTGGTCATCTTCCTCCTTATCAGCCTCATCATCCTTGTCTTCATCTTCCTTGTCTTCTTCTGCTTCATCCGGAGAAGTATGCTGCTCAATATAATCCAATATGGCTTGATTCATCAGAGAAGTATTATACTCAATCACTTTGTCCTGCAAATCACTCTGCATAATTTCCATCAAGGACTTCAAATTCTCTAAATTAAAAACAGCATTGCCTGCTGGATTTAGAATTTAAGCCAAGCTGTTATAAATGTATCTCTTAGTAAGAGAAGCCTTCAAAGCTGTATGGCGCATGAAAAGGGAGTTGAATTTCACTTGCTTCATTTTGAGCTTTATTTCAGCCCGTTCTGTAGCTCTCAGTGCTTCATTCCGTTGATTCTTGATGATCATTATCTCAGATTCAACCTTAGCTAGCTTCTTGTTTAATAACTCATTAACCCTTTCTGAATGAGATTCCAGTACCTTGTGTTGTATGTTCTGCTCTTCCCGTGCTTTCTGGAGCTTTTGAATCTGATCTTAAACCTCCTTCAAATCAGCTTTAAGCTTTTTCACTTCATCTTCTGACCCAACAGCCTCTACCAGTTGTCCCATACAACTGGCAATGGTATTCCAAGAAGATTGTATGAGAACTGAGCATCTGTCCTTAACTGTAGCTAGATCAGAATTAGTAGGCTCATATATTGTCACTGGAGCCATGTAAGGTAAAGTTGCATAATCAGCTTTGCGTAGCAAAATATGCCCTTTCAATTGATGGGTTTGGATTTGTTGCAACTTGTCTTGTTTCACCGGAGTAGAAACTCCTCATGGAAGAGTCAAAGAAGTTGGGCCTTTTCCTTTGTCCATGTGGCCCTTGCCTTTGTCCACTGACTGGTCTGCCATCTTCTCAGAAGTTGCTGCCTTGGTCTGATCTTTTCTAGAACCAGTAGAAACTGCACTTTGTCCTACTGGCTGGCTAGGCACAGTCTTCTGAGCAGGTTGCTTCTCAGTTTGGCTCACTATAGCTTTCTCTGTATTCACTGTCTTGACTTGGCTTTCTATTTTCCTCAAAAACGCACTTCTCTTTGTCAGTGTAGTCTTTCGCTTCTTTGAATTACCAGCTTGTTCTTCAGTTGCTTTCCTTTTCAGGTCTGTTGAAGTAGTTTGACTGTCCGTTGCTTCGTCCTCTGAGGACAGGTCAATGTTCTTGGGCTCAAAAACCGGCTTCTCACTCCAAGACTTTTTTACCTGCTCATGAGCATTTGTAGTAGTGGCCTAGTACAGAAATTGCCAAACATACCAAGCTTTAAAAACCTTTTGGGATTTTAGCTTGGCAATTTGCTGGAGCACCTTGTGTGACAATATTTGACAAAGGTTAATAGGAAACTTTGAATCCAATATCTTGGCCAATAGCATAGCAAAAAGTTTCTCGGATACATACATTGGGTTGTTCTTAAGGCTTAGTGCTTCAACTTCAAACCTGTAAGCAGTGGAAGCTTACAGTCTTGCTACTGGAACACCTTGACCACTTGCCTTGTGCTTACGTTTTGCCACTTCATCCTCCTTCAAGGATATACTTATCTGTTGTGGAGTTGCCACAGATGGTTTGGGCTCGTTGGGCATTCTGAATGCAAAAGCTATGGCCTCTAATGTCACCGACACCTTTCTACCATTTACCATGGCACTGCCATCTTCAACGTCAAAAGAATCAAGAACTTGCTTGATGATGTCTGCGTCAAAAGCAATTCTTGTAGCTTGCAACACAACTCGGAGATCCCATAGTTGTAGTAGAGTCATTGCTTGGTGAGTGAATAATGCTGGATTTTACTGTACGGTATGATTGGAAGGCTTGCCTTTGCAGCAACAACTATGGCTTGGGTTTCCTCAAGAGACTCCTGCATCTTGTCTGAGCGTTTCCTTCTACCCATACACTGTGAAGACAATGAAATAGGTGAAGGAGAAGAAGACTTACTTGACGTTTCAAAGACGTACCCAGGTGTCGCTGGCAAGGCTAGATGACAATTAACTTTCTCTTTAGAGGTTGAGGTTTGCGACTGTAGCAAAGAAACCTTGGAGCTTGGCGATGGCGAATGGTTAACAAGAGGAAAGCGGCGCGCAGGAGATTTGTGAGGAAAAATGCCAACTCTCCTGACTGTTATACGTGTTCGCGCCATAAGAGCTCCACCACTCGCCGTTCCTAGACTTGTGTGCGTCACTGCTATCGTGGCAAACATGCATTGGACAAGACAGTGACCCATCCTTAAAATGATTACTATTGGCGTGCTATCTGACCATTGGGCGCTTAAAAATTGAAAAGTGTGTCCCCACTAATACTGGACGGGTTTCCAGTCTGGCACGATTATAGTGGTACTGATTCTAAGATCAGTCTGATGTGGTTCTTCTGGTACTAGTTACACATGAAAAAGCCCAAAATATCTGATTCTAGTATCTCTTGATCAGCAAGTCCCAGTTCCTTAGTACCTTGTAAGACCCAGTCTACCTCAAATGGTCCTACCCAGGAAATCTTCAGGTTTGGCTTCTTTGGACCCAGTCTAGACTGATACAGAAGCACCAAATCTCCTTTTTGAAATTCCCGAACTTTAATTCGGCAATCATGCCAGTGCTTCCTTTGTTGTTGAACAATTTCTTGTTCCAACATAGCCCGTTGCCTGAGTTCATCTAACTGCATCAGTTCATCTAACCGTTTTTTAAGATTGTGGTTGAAGTCTAAGCCATACTTCACAGGCATTCTCAGACCTGGGATCACAAACTCCATAGGAACCACAACTTCAGTGCCATAAACCATTCTGAATGGTGTCATTCTAGTATTGACCTTATAAGCTGTCCTATAAGCCCATAGAGCAGTTTGGAGTTTCAAATCCCAGTGGTCTGGTTTCTTTTGCACCACCTTAGTGA
This sequence comes from Adiantum capillus-veneris, assembly GCF_014529385.1. Taxonomy (NCBI): domain Eukaryota; kingdom Viridiplantae; phylum Streptophyta; class Polypodiopsida; order Polypodiales; family Pteridaceae; genus Adiantum; species Adiantum capillus-veneris. Next base: position 26,126,669 of record NC_140943.1, read on the forward strand.
GAATAGTCTTTATTGTCTTGTTGCTACTTTCAGCCTGTCCATTGCATCTGGGATAGTAAGGAGTAGATTTTCGATGCTTGTCCGAAAGCATATCCAAAAGGATTTCCATAGTTTCATTGATAAAATGTGTTCCTTGATCTGACACAATCTCTATTGGACATCCATATTGGCAGACAATATTCTCAAATAGAAACCTTGCAGTTAACTTGGCTGTGTTGTCAAGAAGATCCTTAGCTTCAACCCACTTGGTTGCATAACAAGTAGCCATTACTATGTACTTGTTCTTCCTGGGGGTAACCTTCTTAAAAGGTCCCATAAAATCTAGTCCCCATTTCATGAACACTCCCAGTGGTTGTACTGGCATCAAAGGAGTCATATCTGTAGCTGTTGGTTGACCCATTCTTTTGCATATGTCACAAGTTTTACAAAAACTTCTAACATCAGCAATCAGTGTTTGCCACCATAGACCAGCTTGCAGAATCTTCTTGTAGGTTACTTCGTTGGAAATGTGTCCACCAGATGCACCATTATGCACTTCTGAAATCACTTGCATTCTTCCTTCCATAGGGACACAACGTCGAAGTATACCATCAACACCCAATCGATAAAGTAATCCTCCAATGACAGTAAATTTCAGGCATTTTATGATCAGAGCTTTCTTTTGGTTTTGCTTCCAATCCTCTAGAAAGGCACCTTGGGAAAGAAATTGATAAATATCATACCATTCAAGATCAACTGATTCTTCTGCCTCTAACTGAAATAAGTTAGCGTCCACTGGTTCATCTCTCAAGGTGATTCTGAATAACTTTCCGTACTTCTTGAGAGAAAATCAGCTCCACAATGGTTTTCGTCAGGCTTATGGAAAATTCTGAATTAAAACTCCATTAGGAACATCATCCATCTTATCAGCCTGCCTTGAATAATGACTTTATTAATCAGAAACAAAACAGCCTGATGGTCCACATAAAAATAGAATAACTTTCCCAAAAAGTAATGCCTGAACTTTATAGCACTGAAAACCATTCCAAGGGCTTCTCTCTCAGTAGTTGTATAGCCTTGTTCTGCTTGAATGAATCTACGAGCGAGTGGCAAAATAAACCGGATAATCAACTCTTCCGTCTGGCTGAGCTAATATTGCCCCCATTGCCAATCCCAAAGCATCTACATGTACATGGAAAATAATATCCCAGTTTGGCTGCCTAAGGATTGGTTTACTGATAATGGCTTTTTTTAGATTCTGGAAGCTCTCCTTATATTCAGCAGTCTAGTTGAACTTACTGGTCTTCTTTGTAAGCTCATATAGTGGTATTGCTTGAGAAGCAAACTTGTGTACAAATCTTTTGTAGAAATTCACATAACCCAAGAAAGAGCTCAACTCTGAAGCAGTTCTGGGTGCTTTAGCTTGCTGAACACACTGAATTTTGTCATTGGCCATCTCTATTCCATTTTGGGAAACCACATGTCCTAGTAGCTGTCCCTTCCATACTAGAAAAACAGATTTGAATGGATTCAAACAAATCCGCTTCTCCTGACAGCGTTTGAAAACCATTTCTAGGAATAGTAGGTGTTGTTCCCCATCTCAATAAACAGTAAATCATCCATGAAAATGGTGAGGAATTGATGAAGGAATTCATTAAACATCTCCATCATACACCGTTGAAAGGTAGCTGGTGCATTGCACAGACCAAAAGGCATCACCAGATACATGAAAGCTCCCCACTCAGTGATGAAAGTGGTCTTGGATCTATCTTCAGGAGCGATCTGTAATTGGTTATAGCCACTGTAACCATCCATGAAGCTATACATTTCATATCCTGCGATCTCATCAAGCAACATGTCAGTAAAAGGCAAGGGAAATGGATCTTTGATAGTTTGGGCGTTTAGTTTCCTATAGTCGACACAAACTCTCAATTTCCCATTCTTCTTGGGAACGTCGACTATGGGAAATAGCCAATCGCTATTGGCCACCTCTGTGATGAACCCAGCCTTGAGAAGATTATCAATCTCCTCCTTGACCTTCTTTGCATAGTTGGGGTTCATCCGGTATCTTTGCAGTCGTATTGGCCTAGCATCTGGCTTCGGCGATATTCGGTGCTGACATCTTTCAGGATCCACTCCCTTCAGATCTGTACGTTCCCAGGAAAACACATCTTTATAGTTCTGGAACATCTTACGTGCCTTCTCCTTCATTGTGCCCGGTTGAGGTGCTTGTTGACCTTGATCATCCTAGGATTATCCTCCGATCCTAGGTTCCACTCTTCCACTTCTTGGTCGTCTAGAAGCAACCAATTAGGCCCGCCTCCTTTTCGTTTGGTCAACTCTTCAACGTAATCCCAGGATGGTCCATTCATTTCTGAATCAGTATTCTGATCCACTAGGTACTCTTCAGAATGTATTGGTTCCTCTACCATACTAGGATCAGCTGGTTCCACCATCCTTCCAGTTAGCTGAACTGTTCTTTCCCCTGTGTTGACTTCAGTAAACTGATTAAGGAACTATCTTTTCTGCTTATCATCCTGCTCTTTATTCAACAAGACTGCATTCAAGTCAATCTCTGCCAAAGGAAATATGTTCATGGCCGCTAGCATTCGCTTGATCTTCTTGGCTCTGTACTTCTGACATAACTCCTTCCGCCTCAGTTCCTTTCTCCAGCTCCTAGTATTGTTTGTCTGGATTTGGATTTTGCCACTGGCCCCTTCTATGGTTAATGTTTGGATTGCCGAAACTAGCCACACAAGACAACCAGTTCGAAAGATGGAGACTTGGTGTTCGAAATGAAAATCCAAGGACCATATCTCCAATGAATGTCCACAATGTACCTACTGTAAGGCTTTTGGTCATCTATGGAACAATTGTGGCATCAAGATCCACCACTTTAAGAAAGGCAAAGATCTGTCAATGGTTGCCTACACTGAACCAGTGAAGGTAGAACCAGTCAAAGTAGCTCAAGAGGAGAGACCAGGTACCAGTGGTACTGGTCAGGGATGTGGTCGATTCCAACCAGGTATGGGTAGAGGCAGAGGACTGGGCAACTTCCATAATAGAGGCATGAATTGCTACACTTGTCGGAAGTATGGCCATTTTGCAGCCCAATGCCCATATGCACCTACAACTACTACTACTGAGGCTAAGGCACCAGAGCCAGTCCCAGTAAGGGTAGTTACTAGAAGTAAGGGTGTAGTCATTGAAGAAAATCCAGACACTTCAGAAGCACCAGTCAATCCTACCAGTAGCTGTCTTGTGTGGCTAATTTCGGCAATCTGTCTAACCATTTCTTCAATTTTCTTGGTCCAAGATCCCTTCTTTGACTTCTCATTGGCTCGTTCATTAGATCTGCTCTCGGAGCTACTGAAAACCTCACTGGAATCAGAACTTTCAGTAGCAGAGCTACTCCTACTGGTCCTTCGCTTCTTGTGGCTCTTTTCCTTCTTGGCCTGCTGTTCCAACTTTAATGCCCTTTGGACCAGATCATTGAATTTCTTGGTAGGGGCTGGTACCTCTTTCTCCCTAAGATTTTTGCTTCTGAACCCATTAAAAAACCATGCCCTCAACCTCTTCTCAGATGGCGATTCCTGCAACTTCTTGGTTAGCTCCTTGATCTTTTCCACATAACTGCGGACTGATAAATTTCTCTGTTTGATCTTATCTAGTTCACAGAGAATATCTTCATCCCCTCTGTTGTCAGAATATTCCAACCTGAAGGCTTTAAGCAATTTTTTGTATGATCTGAGCTGGTAGGAAGGGTAATGGTAATACCATTTCCTCGCTGCCTCCTTCAAAGTTTGTGGAAAATATTCGCCACAATCATCTTCATCAATATCTTTCAGTTCAGCATACTGCTCGAAAGCCTGTATGTGAACCTTTGGATCATCCTTCTTACCTCCCTCGAATATTGGAAAAGAAATTTTCAGGGAAGCTGTATAATCATTTCAATTACCACTGCCACTTCTCTTCTTGGATTCAGAATGGTGGTTGGGAGTCTTCTTGCAATTGTCAGTGTCAGCATCCCAATCAATTTCTGATTTTGTCTCAGTGTCAGTGTCTTCTTTGGTTTTTTTGCTAGAAGTACGGTGACTACCTTTACTTCCCTTGGTACCCTCATCCCCCTACCAGGACCGAGAACTCTTGGAACTCTTTGCTTTCCGTGCTTCTCGTTCGGCCCGTCGGCGTCGATAATGACTTGAGTGCTGTGAGTCTTGCGCCTCATCAGCCTGACTATGCTCCTCCCGAGCCTCAGTGTCAGTCATCTTCTCTTGCTTGGGGTTATACTCTCTTCCTGACTCCTCAGGAATGGGATCAACACGAATGGTGGATTTTCGGCTACGACTGGATTTCGGTGCCATTGCTGAAAACTTCCAACTGGGAGAAGAGTCTTTCAGTCAAGGAGCTTCAGCTCGAGCCACCATGATCGCCAAAATGGAATTGGGGCTGGTCTCTTGAGACAGCTAATTCCAGTGTTAGAAGATTTCAGCTTCTAGTGTGAGAAGAATTCAGACAACAGACTCGACAAAAATCAGAAACTAGACTGAAATTTGGATACTGGAATAAGAATCAGACTTATGTACTGGAAATAAGGTTCAGATTCAGATTCAGAAGACTGGATGAGAAGTAAGTGTAACTAGAATATATGCCATGATTGGGATTACAGATCAAGATTACAGTGAATATGATTTACAAATAGAGTACATCTGACAATACTGCCAATGATTCTCAAGTACAAGTGTAGCCAAAGTGCTAACCCAAATGATAACAATTGCCAACCCGATCACAATGTAATGGCCCCTATTTATACACTTCGGGTTTACTGTAGTAACTACTAAGTAATTCGCAGCCCATCTCCTAAGAGGACGTTCCCACATAGTGAACTATCTAGCCGTATACAATGCCCTGCCAAAATCAGCCCCTTCTCCCTCTTGGTCGACCTCCCTTGCTAATTACTCATGCTACAGCCCTATTGGACCTCCCCAGCCTCAACCAATGGAAACTAAGCAGCATAAGTGATAGCCTTCTGGCATGTGTCCCCCAAGTTTCCCCTTTTGTGAGAGATTTAGGTAATTAATAAATGCAACTAAACTCTCATGGACCCCTTTGCCTCCTGGCGAATAGGAATTAGGCAAGCCATTGGGCTGCTGAATGCTCATTGGTCCCCTTGGGAGACTATCCAATAGTCTTCTAGAGAGCTTAATTCTTAATGGTTCTTTTATTAAGTGTTTGTAAATTAATTAGCCTAGATTTACTCTAGCCTAATTCTCATTGGTCCACCTCCATGGCCATCCAATAGGATTTGAGTACACCTTGTGGGCATGTGACCTCGGGAGCTGACATGTGTCCCTCTTTCCCCTTGTGTACAAATGAAGCTTGTGAGTGTGTGTGGGTGTTTCTCTCTCATCCCCTACTTCTTAGGCTCACCCCCTCCTATGTAGGGCTTGACAAATACTTTTTGGGATACACACAAAGCATCCAATTCCCCTAATGTTTGACCTTTGGACACAACCTTTGAAATTTGGAACCTTAATAGCATTTTGGAAGTCTTAATGGGCTGAACCTTAGGGTCTTTTGATCCCATCGTTGCACATAGCTCTTTTGCAGATGGCCCCCCCTTTGGATCCCTATTTTCCCTCATTTGATCCCTACTGTGGCAGATCTACTAGCTTAACCAATATTCTAGCTTTTTCTCCCCTGGCACTTCCCCATATCAAATGATCAGTTTAACATGAGAAAATCATTTAGGAGAATTAGATATCGATTATTATGACATTTTGGATATGGAATATCTTATTTCAATCTGGTGCTTTTAATATTGGGGCTAAAGTGAGAGCTTGTTTAAGCTTCATGAAGGATTCTTCACACTCATCAGTCCATACAAAGAGTGTAATCTGGCCATACATGGGTTTTGCAATTATAGAATACATGTAAATGAATCATTCATAATATCCACAATATCCCATGAAAACTGAACCCCTTTGATTATTGTCGATCTAGGCAATTCACCAATAACATGAATTCTATCCATATTGATTGCTATGCCATTTTTAGACACTATATGTCCAAGAATTCCTCCTTGTCTACCCGTAAATGTGCATTTTTCAGAATTTAAGCAAATCCTAAAAAGTTTCATTTTTCAAATATCTTTTTGAGATGTTCAAAATAGTCAGCTCGGATTGATGAATGTACATATAAATCATCCATATATACTTCCAAGAAATTCCTAAGATATTCCTTGAAGGCATGGCTCATCAATCTTTCAACCCAAAAGGCATAACCCTATAGGCAAAAATACCCCATTCAATTGCAAAGGCAGTTTTATGCTGATCATTTTGGATCAACCAAAAGTCTATTGTACCCTCAAAAGCCGTTTAAGAAGTTGTAAGAATCTTTTCTTGCAACTCGTTCTAAAACATTCTCGATGATTGGAAGAGGGTAGTTATCTCTAATGGTGGCTGCATTCACTTTTTTGAGATTGACACACACTCTTAATTTTCCATTTTTCTTGGGTACCACCACAATTCAAGACACCCAATCTGTGTGTTCAATTTCATAAATGAATTCGGCTTCCTTGAGATTCTCTAATATCTCTTCTTCGATCCTGTTAGCAAATGTTTCATGATAAGTATATGGCCTTTGTCTACTTGGTTTCGCATCATCTCTCATAGGTATGGTATGTTGACAAATTTTTGGATCAACGCCTTTGAGATCTTTATAAGACCAAACAAAGATATTTCAGTATTCTTTGAGTAAGCTTAGCAAAATCTCTTCTTCTTCTTCAGTCAAGTCATTCGTAATGTAGGCAGGTCTAGGCTCTTCTCCTGGTTCAATCTTTTTTGCATTTTTAGGTCCTTTATAGGACTCGCCTTGTTTTCTTAGTTCCCTAATAGGTTGTTCAACTATGATCTTTCTGTCTTGGAGAGTATATTTCTTGTAATGGGATGGAACGCTCATTACATCTTTACTTTCTTCTTCCGTCCTTTCCATTTCAGTGGTATACATCTCCTTTAGAGATTTCTTCGTGTCATGGATGAATCATCATCCATGAGATGAGGATGAATCATCATTTTGGTGTTTAGGTTTCGATTGAGTTTCCTTCTCATTTTCTTTGATGTTCTTGATGTTCTTTGTTTATTGTCTGAAGGATATCTACCCATGATTTTGTCTTTGACACAATCATGTGCATCTATCTGCATCAAAAACTGTGTTTTGCAAGAAACTCATGGCACAGGTCTAGGTTTCAAGTTTCTGGTGTCTCGTTTTCTTTTATACCGTTTGTGCTTCCTAGGTTTCTGGTTTGGAAGGTCAAAAAACTTTTCCTCTCCTCCTTTTATGAGTAATTTGGCTCTCACATGTTATGAGTAATTTGTCTTTTATGAGTAATTTTATGAATCATCAAATGTAGTTGAATGTTCTTCAAACTCGTGTGTGGCATCATAATAGAGGTTTGAAAAGACTTGTTGAGCTTTTACTATGTCCTTGGGTTTTTGAACTTCATCTTCAATGTGAATGCTCAAAATCATTTTTATGGGAATTATGTCATAGCCATCCTCATTGCAAAATTGAGTAGGCATAGATGTATTCACACACACATCCATTGTTGCCAAAATTTGAGTCCACTCAAATGGCTCAAAAAAATGCTCTGGAAAGGGTTCATGTACATATGATTTATCTGTGCAATCACTTTCTAAGATACATTCTTCTCTTTTTGTACTCCCATTTTCTAAGGCTCCACACATCGAAATAGGTGTGTCTTTGTTTAACCAAGGTGGAAGCTTTGATTCAGCTGAAAAGACTAAATCAAATTCTTATATGAGCATTTTCATGATATCTCTATATGTGTGATCTTTCAAATTGACCCTTGTGATTGATCCCACTTGCTTCAAATACAGGTAATTGTTTCCCCAACCTTGAATAAGCTGTACTTGGTCTTCCCAAGATGATTTCATAGTTAAGTTTCTTTCCAAAATCAACTATGGAAAAAATACGTTGATAATCATGTGCACAGGAACTAACTACTATCACTTTTTCAAGTAGTCCTAGGGGTCTTTCTATGTGTCCATCCACCAATTTTATTTGAGTTTGTCTAAAAACTGGTTCTCCCCATTATTCCGTACTACTTTTGTGGATATGGCTATGCCAACCCCACTATCTAGTATTGCCATGGTCTCTACATCATTATATCTCACCAGAAGGGTTGTGTTTCCTTCTTCCCCTTTGTAGTATTCTCCAACTTTGTTCATACGGACATATCTAATCTCCTTGTTAGATCCAATTCATGTCTCGATTTTCCCAGATTTTTTACAATTAGCCCTCTTATCCCCAGCTTTTTCTAAAGTTTTCTGCACATCATTACACAAATATGGTCTGATTTTTAGCAGTTATCGTGTAAGGTCTCTGACCCGATCACAAGAGCACCCTTGTACCACGAAATGAATACAATGGAATAAGTTACTATTTTTAGCAGTTTTCCAGATTCTGTCAGTGCCACGATGTTAGAATGTTATAAAGCTTCAAAATGTGAATTAAAATAATTTTTGTGAAAAATTTCTAATAATAGTAAGTTTTTGGTCACCCGAACCGTCCAGTCTCGACCGTCTCGAAAATCTTCACCCGTACCCCGAATTTGAAAAAAATGCATTTTCGGACCCCGGGGGGGGGCTGCTAAATATGGCAGGTACTCAGACCCGTACGTCTTAGATAGAGCTTAGTATAGCAATTTACGGCATCAAAATCCGACTCGTATGGCCCGTTTTAGCCTAAAACCAATTTTTCACAAAATTGTCCGGGAGGCACCGGGGGCCGGAGGCTGTGTGGGAACAGGTCCCAGCCCACTCCAGACCTGCTTTAGTAGCTAGGGGGCGCCCTCTTGCTTTGTGGGAGTCTTGGGGAAGCTGCCAAGCCTGCAACTCAGTGTGAGAGTTAGTTTACTGAGCCAAGTGGACACTTGGTGGGTAGGCAACTGGACTTGCCATGCAAGGACTGAGTGCTCATCCAGATGCATTTAGAAACACAAATCAATTTTCAGTCTGTAGGAGCCTATTTAAAGTCCTACACACACACACACACACACACACACAGATATGCTCACACACACTCATTGCATACTCACACACCTACACACTGGGAAGGTGATGTCGGCACACACACAACTTTTGAAGGAGAAGCAAGGAGGGAGGTGCTGCCGAAATTCCCATCTCAAGGATTCATTGCATCAGAAATTTAAGAGGATTCTCAGCCCCTAATCACAGTAATTATGGTTTAATTACTGCTCTTCTTAATCTCATCATTACCCACTCATAATTCTTGTCTACTATGCCTACTTTTAGCTATAATTCTCTATAGCTGCTCTCTAAGTTTTCATAGCTATACTTCATTACATAATTATCATTCATTTAGTTAATTTATTCAGCCATTCATCATCCTTAATCAAGGATTAATGCATGATTAGGAAAGATTCTCTCTCTAGGCGGTATAGTCAATAAATTGTCAGCTAGTAATAGTGTAGATTTGTCAGAATTCAATCTTTCACTACTCAATAGAGTTGTAATTAAATTATGCTTAATCTTCTCCCACATTTAGATGCGATTAAGGCTGAAAATTAATCCGTCATTAGTCCAATAAGAAGAAGGTTTTTCCATCACACATGCCTGCGGTCACTCTGCACCTTCATATTGCTCTAGGAAAATGAATGAGCTTGCTTAATTCATATCTTTCGTGAATCAATTAGAAAAACTCTGAATTTCTTAATCATATAAGCCAAGTAATTAACCTTAGAGTCGTTCCCATAGGGTGGATACATAATTACCCTTAAAATTTGCTAGGGCAAAATAGGGAAAAATCTAACCTCGTGCATAAGGAGGAGTCTTTAAATAAATCTAATCTGCTAATTGGTTTGTCATGTTACTCTTGGACCTTAGCTCTTTTTTTTTCAAGTCTATCATTTAAGTAGTGAGAAAAATGGCCCCGGTTAAGAGAACTCGCTTCGGTGGAGCCCACGACCGCGAGGCGGGAACAAGCAATGTCAACGAAAAAGGAAAGGCTCCCATGGACGAGCAAATACCGGTCATCTCACGGGCTATTGATGAAGAAATGGAAGAGGTAGGTCCCAATTTCTATTCAAGTTGTTTAATTAACATTGCATACGATTAGTTAGGAATGAACATATCCCCGAACATGTTGGAGAAATCCAACAGAAACCTCGGCATTGAATGCATAGTACATTTAAGTATAAAGTAGGAAAGAAATGATTGATGGGTATGCTGTTTGCAAGAGGAAAGAATGTTTGCTAGCGAAAATTTAGCTCGACATGTTCATTTTATTTCCAATGTTGAATCAGTCCTGACCCCCCCTACTGATCACAAGGGGCAGAGTTCCTCGTTAGGGCTCTTGAATCCACGACTTGCTTTTTATGCGGTGGATACCCACGACTTGCTTTCTATGCGGTGGGAACCCACGTCTTGCTTTCTATGCAGTGGGAGTGTCCATGACGTGCTTTCTATGCAGTGGACATACCTAGTTGTATGGGCAGCTAGGCGACAACGGGAGGAGTGAACTCTCGCTGGAGGGGGGATGTTGTACCTCCAGAACATTGGAACTTTTATGAATAAGTTTGAGTATAATTTTTACTAGAATTCTGTCTTGGTGTTGTTTGCAATACTGGTTGAAGGGCTGTTTTAACGAACCATGTGATTCGGAATTAAACAAGGAATATCTATGTTGAACAACCTTTGTGGTAGTAATTAGGTCACACGAGGAAGTGTGAGTGTGGGGGTGGAAAGTGGGGGCTTGGCTCGGGTTGCCAATGCCTACGAGATGGGTGGTCCCGATTGGTCGGGAACTCTCTGTCCCCATAGTGCTTACTCGATATTGGTATTACTCATTGCCCCTAGAGCGGAGAATCCTCGAGAGTACGTGCCTCTGAAACATGGGGAAAAAGGCACTCGGGGTTTCTCTCCTCTTGGAAGGTGGGTCTTAGGATCGCTAGATAGTTAAGTACGCTTCCCCTACGAGGTGGATCTAGATCTCGTTGCTAGTAGGCTCGAACTCGACTCACTTTGTGATGAGAGATCGTCCGCGAATTGAACCCTGAACCATTTTGTTTGCTTCCGCTATAGATCTAGTGGCCACCAGGTTTACCATCAGATCCGTTGTTTGATACCACGGGGTGGGGACCTCACATATCCCAAGGTAAAAGTACATTGAATGGGTGTTCACATGATTGAATGGATGTGTTCTACCTCCAAGGTTTGCTCTGTTCTTTTTACCTAAGTGGGTTTGCACACTATGTATTCATCTTTGTTGTCTCCTAAGTAAGAGGGCATTGTTTTTAGAGTCAATGGTTTAGACATTCCCGATGCTTTAGAACCACAATCCCCATACAAGGATTGGATATAATTTTCCATATCAGGAGGTAAATTGTCTAACCAAACTTCCTCTATAGGGGATGACTTCAAATTTATGCTCCCATAATTAATCTCTCTTACTTTTTCCCATAAATGTCGTGGCCAGTCTTCCTCCACAAACACAATTCCATCTAAAGCATATTTACTGTCAGTCACTATGAGTTTTGGCTCTTTAGTTTCAAGGTGGGGTTGTACCACCACTTTGAATTTCTCCTTATTGGTTTCTACCACAAGCTCCTCGGGTTTTGCTATAATCTCAAGCTTGGGTTTATGTTTTTCCTGCATTTCTTGAGTAGTTCTTACCAAATTTTGATAAGCTTCAAACTTGGCTGCTTCCATATCTGGAGAAGGATAGTTTTTCCATTTGGTTTCCATGTTTTGGTCTGCTTTATGTCCCGATTGGAAAGATTCCAAGGCTGCATTGATTGGCTAAAAAATTTTGTCTACCAAAATTGATCCTCCAGATTTCATTGTGGTTTCTTTGATTTCACTCCTAGTTTCTTTCACTTTTTTCTGGAATAGTTTCTTGGCTTTTTCTTTAATTTCAACCTTTTGTTTCTGTTTTCTCATCTCACACCATTGACTGCTTCTTGTCTTGGTCTTTTGAGAGAAAATTTTAGTATTCTTTGATTCATCAGAGGAGTTATGTTTCTTTTTCTTAGCTTGAGCTCTAGTGATCACCTTGATTGAAACAATAGGTTCACTCTCTGAAGAGCTACTAGGTATCACTTGGACTACATTCACCCCATTGCTTTTATTTTGTTAAACGGTTTTTTTGGACAGTCTTCAAGGAAGTGTCCACCCTTTTTGCAACATTGTGTACAAAAAGCTTCAATTGGCTTAATGTTCTTGTCAGGTTCTAGTCATTCATTTTTCCAATGATCATCTGTACCACAATTATGACAATTTCTAGTCCTTGGTTTAATCATAGGTCTTACCATTGGAAGTATAACACCTTGATTAGCTATTTAGTACATCGATGTAAGCTCTAGAGTTGCATAAGTCACATGTTCTTCCATTGAAGGTGGATGTGAATTATACTACTCTCCTTCTACCATTACTGTAGATGGACTAGGCTCAACATACGGTCATTAGGAAGTGAATGGGGTATAGGAGGGCCTCTTTATTTGGCAGTTTAAGGGAATGCTTAAAGCTTAAGCCAAGGTTGACCAAGCCTAAAAGAGAGGGCAAAAAGGTCTATGCTGAGATTTGTAAAAAATCCATTTTCATATTTTGAATTTGAAAATAGTTTATTTAGTAACCCAAAAGAGAGGGGGTAAATGAATTTTCAAATGTCCTTTTCCCACCCCTCTTCTCTCTCTAACATATAAAACATTCTCTCTCACTTAAAACTCATTAAAGGAGGCACTTTTTGGCCCCCTGCTAGAAAAGTAGATTTTTTCATACTCTCTCATTGCATTCTCTCTCTAAAATATGAGCCAACTCTCTCTCTTTCTTTCCCCCCTTTTCCCTCATGTCACTTCCTCTTCCAATCATTAAGGAACATTCTTGGCTGTCTCTTTTTGCAAAAGTGCAGATCCTCCAAGGTTGTAGATCTATCCTCTCTCCCACTCTCTCTTCCTTTATTGCCTTTCTATCCCCCAATTCCTCCCTCTCTCGCTCTCATGCTTCTCCCACTCCAGCTCCAACTGAGTGCAATGGAAACTTCATTACCTCTGTGTGTTGCAACATTTCTCTCTCTACAGTCATGATCAACAATTCAAAAGATGCACTCCCTCTCTTTCTTCCCTCCACAACATAATCCATTTCTCCCAACTTTGAGTACTCTCCACTTCTTTCCTCCATAGCCACCTTCACCTGCTTGTAGCAGTCACCATTACACATTCTCAATAATTTTCTTGAGTAACTAACAAAAATGTCATTCAATCCTCTACCATTGCAAGAAATTACTAGCAAATCAAAACGATATTGATTAAACACTGATTTAGAGCAGGTGTATGCTACTGTGCGACTTGGCACATCTAATCCAAATGCTGGAGACCAGCTACGGAACCATGGATGTAAGGCAATCAACTTATGGGTTGATGGCCATATTTACCCTGGCGATCCAATGACCAATGCATCACCGCCTTTTCGTAATGTCACCTAGCTACTGTGTTTTATTGGAGATGGGAGAGATAGACTGTTTGGCTATAGCTCGAGATTACATTAAGCTTTTTTCAATGAAAGGGAAGCAAGAAAACATCTTTGTGCTGCCTATTCATCATTGCAAGAGAAGTACGTGAAAGACATTCAACAAGTCAGAGAGGAAGCCAATGAGAAGACAAAGCAGCTAAATGACGAGATTTCAAAGCTTATTAAAAAGGTAGAGCATCAAAAAATGGAGCAAGAATGTCATCTAGACAATTATGCTTAGCCACAACACACTGCACGTAATATGCACCGGTGAATCGATCATCTCACACACATTCCATTGGGCTATCACATTTGCAAGCACAAGAGACATGCGATGCCTATGCTATCTTCAAGCAGTGGAGCTCAAAAGAAACGTATCCGTTAAACTTGGTAGGAATACAAATGCAAGCTTCTAATTTCATACATTTTTTATAGGTTGCTATAATATTATTTCAATATATAGGAACTTGGCTTGGACGATGATGAGAATCAATTCCAATGTTGGAACAATCGGACATACTCTACTGCAACATACCACCAAACGAAAGGAGTTGGTGGAGCTATTGGATGATCCATCCAATGCTGGCATTCCTAAGTTTTTGCACGAGAAGTATTTCAGTGAGCTAAAGAGCATTGTTTCACCTCAGGAGATGATGGAGGTGTGTGACATCGCAGGAATAAGTTTCAAGGCCTATGAATGTTTGTATAGACTCGTCACACTAGGTCACAGAGCAAAAGGTTTGTTTAGATTGCTGCCAATGCCTTACAGTGTTAGTGTCACAAAAATTTGCGCCAATAATGATGTTGCAAGCATATTGGGTGGATTTCAATATGTGGAGGATGTCCTGCCATTAGAAGAGAAAAAATATTTTTGTTACGAGTTCAATAATTTCTATGTTGACTTGTTGAAGCTCCAGGAGTCAATGATCAGATTTTATGGGTTGACACATGAAGAGTGTGATGGAAAAATTATATTTGTGATGAAGCTTAATGAGTGCCAGATTTTCAAAGGTCAATGGCTCAAAAGGGTAAGCGTTACTCTTATGAACAGAGACTTGGTGGGCGTTGATGTTGAGTTAAGTGCCAGCGAGAAGGGAATCACCTGTTTAGGTGTTCAGTCCAAGAAGAATATTTGGTGGCTGGTAGCTTTTCATCTCCCACACAAGACACACGAGTCGTTCAAATATTATTTTAATCACACCCCAATTGTTGACGTCATTCAACAACAACAAGACGGACAATGATTGCAGGTTTCACGGTTGGGTACGTTCCAAGTGGAGTGGCATTTGGTAGGAGACTTGTAAACTCTCAAGTGTAGCGCTAGGATGCAAGAAAAATGCAATGACCCTCCTTCCATGCATTTATTGCTGCCACAGTAAAGTCTCATTAGGAATTGAGGGCAAGGGTAAGGGTAAGGGTGGAAAAGCTATAGTCAACTCTGCGAAAGGTAGGGGTAAGGCTAAGGGTGGCAAAGCTGCAGTCAATTCTGCGAACGGTGTGACCACTACACAAACAATGGGTAAATCACTCCAACAATGGTTTCAAGTTATCCGTAGTTGTAACCAGAGTGCCCTCCCTAATCGAGACATGGACGATCCAAATTGGAATCCTATTCTACCAATTTCTCTCATAAATGTGCATTCTTCATGCCGGTCTACAAATTCTTGACAATCTGCTTATGCTCCATATTAATTATGCTTGGAATATGAAGTTTGCAGAAAAAAGGGAAGAGTGTATAAGAGAACTTGAATCTACTATATCAAGCGTTGGCCTGCATGGCGGTACAGTAGAGCTATCAAAGGATAGGAAGGCATCTGGAACTACACAAGATTGTCCTAATGAAATATGTATGGGTGGTAGTAAAGCTAGGCATATTCTTTCAGACTATTCTAACTCCCAGATTCCCAATGAGTTTCAATTGTGGAAAAAGGTGTGTGACATTACTGCCTACAGAGGTAATGAAGCAGCCCTAGGAATTAAGCATGCTCGTGTGTGGCAGCCTGTAGATGATATTTTTTGTTTTGCTTGAAAAGGCAAATCTAACTTCTAATGAGATATCCACTTTAAAGTTTGTAATCAATAGTTTCACAGCAATGAAAATGGTGGATTCATGGGGGGAGACACACATAACACATTACATGGTAAGTTGTGTTACCATATACATGTGGTAGTGATGTGTGTGAACACACTAGGACCGTTGGGGCATTTTTTCCCTCTTTAGGAGGTTTTTTTCCCTTGAGCATTGTATATACGCCCATCACTCTAGGGCTATCTATCTTACAATTGCATACTAAGTAGCACAGTCTCTATTGTGTGCCTTGAGCTTCCTTCGTCTTCTCCAAGCTGTGTGCGTTTCTCTACAACCCTAATTCCAACAATTGGTATCAGAGCAGGTTGCGTCCTCCCAGGCTTAGTCGTTAGTTTCTCCAACACACATGCTCACTTTCTCCAATTTCAGTGAGCTTTCGCGAGTGTTCGCAGGTCAACAAAAATTTCGGGCAGGCTCGTAGAGTTTAGTCTTCTCAGATTTTTGATTCGGGCTCATTTTGGCCTCCGTTTCCACTATAGGCAGTACTCCACAGGCTATTTCGTCATTTTGTGTAGAATTTTTGTCAGTTCCATTTTTTTCATAACAATTGCCTCATAGTCTTCTACGGTTTGTGCTATATAGCACGTGTTGTTCCCACTCCGTTTTCTGCTATCTTTGGGCAGTTTTCACATCAGGTGCAACATTTACCATGGCTGACAACAACACAGATGTGCGCAAGATGTTTGCTGTTGAGGACAGGTTGGATGGGGACAACTACCCTATGTGGGCTTATATGATACAACATGTTCTCGTGTCAAAGGGCGTCCAGAACATTGTTCAGGGCATTGATGTACGTCGTGGTTTTGAGGGTGTAGGCGAAGTTGAGGATGTTGCAGGTCTTGCTTCAAGGATTGCTGCTATTAGAGTTGTTTTGCCTACGCCAGAACAAGCTCATCGGGATGTAAAGGATGTGCAGGCTCATGCACTGATTGCGTTGTCTGTAAGGCGCACCATTGTTCCTCACATTCGTTCTGCAAAATCAGCAAAACAGGCTTGGGATATTCTAACAGGTCTTTATGCAAGCTGCAATGAGGCTAAAATTACTTTGCTGCGTAAAGAGCTAGAGTCGAAGATTATGCATGAGGAAGATGATATGGACACTTTTCTTGCTGGTGTCAAGGATATCAATGAGCAACTTATTTCTGCAGGTGAAGTCATTTCTGACAGTTCCCTTGTGCAGAATGTTCTCGATGTCTTACCAGATTCTTACTAGACTTTTGCTAGTACTTGAGACTTATGACCCAAGGGAATCCTGAAGTTGTCAAGTTTGATGCATTATGCACATTGTTGTTGCAAGAGTCACTTTCCAGGAAAAATAGGACTAGGCACCGTGTAGTTTAACAGGCTTTTATTGCTTCTCAAAGAAAGGGTGTTAACAGCAATGCAACCACTTCTTATGGTTCTGCTGCGAGTGGCAAAAAGTTTGTTCCTAATGCTTCTGCTGGGATCAATTCATCTTGAAATTCTGGTGATAAGGGAAAAAAGAAGATGCATTTCCATTATTATAAAGCTAATGATCACTTGATCAAGTCTTGTCCTAAGTTGAAGGGCAAAGAGGCTAAGAAGAAAGAGGGTGGCTCCACTCCAAATGCTGGTTCCACTACAAATGCATCCATTGTTGAGTCTTCTGTGAAAGGAGACTGTGATGTTGATGTTGATGCAAAATGGGCTTTTAGCGCAGAGTGCACTTACAATCCTGCTGTCCATGATGCGTGCTTGTCAGTTGGCTGCATATTCACATGTGTGGTACTTCGACAGTGGTGCTACAAAGCACATTACCTCTCATCGTGAATTGTTTTCCTCTCTCGAGTCTGTCCCTCATGGGAATTCAGTCACTTGTGCCAACAATGCCTCTTATCCGGTTCAGTGAGTTGGAAAGATTGTGCTTATTGCTGCAAATGGAATTTCCTTCACACTTGTTGATGCACTTTATGTACCTGGGATCAAGAAGAATCTCTTGTCTGAATCCGAACTTGCTAGACTTGGACTTGTAGTCAAATTTGTGGATGACAGATGTACAGTTCATGATCTCAGTTTTGGTGATGAAATTGTTGCATCTGGCCTTTTGTGTCGTAGGTTGTATAAGCTCACTTTGTATGACAAGTGTGGACAAAATTTTGCAAATGTTGTTGCAGATTCAAGGGCTATTGCAGATGCAAAAATTTGGCATGCACATTTTGGTCATCTGAATTTTGCCAGTTTGCTACGTTTGTAGAAATTTGATATGGTTGCTTCTTTGCCGCCTCTTGAGGCACCTGTCAAACATGTTTGTGAAGGATGTATTTTAGATAAGATGCAGCATTCTAAGTTTCCAAAGGATGGTTCAGTTCGGGCCACATGCAGGTTGCAGCTTGTGCATAGTGATGTTTGTGGGACCATGTAAACTCCGTCCTTGGGCAATTACCTATACTTCGTGACTTTCATTGATGGTTACTCCAGGTATGCATGGGTATTTCCGCTTAAAGCGAAGTACGAAGTTTTTATGTGCTTCAAACAATTTCTAGCTATGGCTGAAAATGTCTCAAAATGTACTATGGGCACCCTCCGTTCCGATCGAGAGGGGGAGTATATGTCTCATGAATTTAATGCATTTCTGGCTAGTCGTGGGATAAAACACCAATGTACAGTGCCTTACACACCTCAACAAAATGGTGTTGTTGAGAGGAAAAACATGTCACTGACGGAAATGGCACGATGTATGGTCAAAAGTCAAGATTTGCTGCATTCTTTTTGTCTTGAGGCTATCATGTGTGCCACTTATGTACTTACAAAAGCTTTGCAATCTATTACTCCATGTGAATCATGGCATGATAGAAAGCCTTCTATTGAGCACATGCGTGTTTTTGGCTGTTTGGCATATGCTTCGGTGCCACAAACACAACGAAGAAAATTGGATGATAAGGCTGTTACATGTATTTTTGTTGGTTCTAGTGATGAAAGCAAAGGTTACAAGTTATATCATCCGCAAACAGAGCATATTCTGGTTTCATGGGATGTAGTGTTTGTGGAAGATTGTGTTCAGTCCTTGCTGTCATGTACTAGAGACAGTAATGTAAGCTCACAGGACATTTATGACACTTTGTTGCCTCTTTTTAGTGGTGGAAATACGAATGTAAGTTCCAATGAGGCAAATGTACAGTCTATGGGGGTTTCTGAAAATGTTACAGATCAGCCTATTACTGATGCAGATGTACATGATGTACTTGATGAGAAAAGGGCTGAAAATGAGCAAGCTCGAGGTATGCCAAAATGGCTCGTGCACACTTTGCGTGACAACAAATTGAATGCACCTTTGTCTAGTCATACTCGTTCAGGCTCTTCCCATGCCTCTTATGCATCAGATTGTTATGATTTGGCTGTGTCTAGCTTACATGATGTTGAGGAACCTCTATCTTTTGATGAAGCGCAGAATTCAGAAAATTGGATGGCTGCCATGCAATCAGAATATGATGCACTTACAGAAATTGACACATGGACTTTATGTGATTTGACTCCTAGCTAGAAGGCCAATGGTACGAAGTGGGTTTATAAATTGAAACGCAAGCCGGTGTCCAAAGTTTTTGGAGCAAGGGATTGTGCATATGTACATACCCATGCATGGTGCATCGAATAAAGGATTTCCCATTTTCCAGAGCCAGGTGGCTATGTGGGGCCCACATGTGTACATGTAGGACACCATGTACATAGTGCATCGATTTTCACTATCACCAGTACCAGTGTGTTTTTTCTATAATAATTAGGAGTTTCTAGTGTGTAAAAATTCTCGAAGAAGCTATCCACGAGCCGATGACATGAGGTAAGCAAGTGCGTCAGATGGCATCTAGTGGCGTTAGGACGTCGAATGGGGTCAATATTTGCACGTGGATAAGTATGGACACAACATGGATTTTTTCTTGTGATAGTTATGCAGAAAGGTCATCATGAGGATCATTTTTTGGGGCCACTTCACATGGTGGCATGATGCATTATTGAAAAAAGTTGAGTGTCAAGTGTGCGTATGGATGCAGCAGGGTGACAACTATGCACTGCGAGGTCAGTTTTTGGCTTGTTCGGGGTCCGTTTGAGGTCATCTAAAAGTCCAAGGGTGCCCAAGTAATAAAGCTAAGTGTGGGAACTGAAAAAAAAGAGAGAAGACCAGAAAAAACGTGGAGAAGAGAGGAGGAATAGCTGTAACTGTGTTTTTGGGGTTTTTGGAGCCTGTTTTGGCCGTAAATTGTTCATCCGAGGTCGGATTTGAGCACTTTGACATTGTAGACTGGGGTTTTGGGCCGTTCCGGACTCGATGGTGCTGTCCATTTTTTCAAATTCCTCACTTTTGTCCTATTGTTTTGGTTGTGTAAGTTTCTCCTATGAGTGAAGCTTCTGCTCCAATTTGTGATTGTATCTGATATATTTTACCCATATTGTGTGAGCTATTTGCCCCATTGGTGTTGGCCCAAGCTCATTTGTATCTAAACATCAGAAATTCTCCTCTTTTGAGATGAGTTTTTTGGGTGTGTGTGTGTGTGTCTCTCTCTGTGTGGAGTGGGTAAACGGATAGTCTCTCTCCTCTTGCTCCATTGGTGTGTTCCCTGTCTCGGCCAGGTGTGTTGTATAAGCCGAGTGGTG
Organism: Adiantum capillus-veneris; assembly: GCF_014529385.1. Classification (NCBI taxonomy): domain Eukaryota; kingdom Viridiplantae; phylum Streptophyta; class Polypodiopsida; order Polypodiales; family Pteridaceae; genus Adiantum; species Adiantum capillus-veneris. The sequence goes on from NC_140943.1 coordinate 26,146,892, forward strand.
CCTTATAGTGTGTGTGTGTATCTTCCTAAGAGTGTGTATCGAGTCGTTATAGAGGCGTTCTATGTGTTTCCATCCCGCTCACATTCTTTTGGTGCCCCCACGGAGGATCTTCTTCGAGTACCTTCTGCTTCGAGCTTCAAGCTGCAAGATTCGGGACTATAGGTTACAGGTTACAGGGATAGATACATGTATAGTTGATTCACACAGGTACAGGTAGCTGGAGTACAGTGATATACTAGCAGTGGTGTCACTTGCAGTTGTTGTGGATATGCATCATTTGGCGCTTGTTTGAGCGCATTGTCTGTTGGTATTGTACGTTACTTGTGGAAACTGCCATTGTACGCCTTTGTGGAGCCATACTTGCTTTTATTTGGCAGTCCCAACCATTTCTGAGACTTGGTCTGGAAGATAGTCATTTCTGAGACTTCACTATACGCGATTTGCATTAGCCTTCGTGAGAGAGTCGATAGCGTGAGGTTTTATTGAGGTGGGGGATTCTCAAATGTGGAGATCCTTTCGGTGATATAGGTAGCTTGAGCACCCTTTTTGTGACCTGGCCATAGGCTATGTACTAGTGAGTCCTATTTGATGCTCGGGTTCTATTGTTGACAGTTTATGCATACATATACAGTATATAATTTGGGTTCACACTGCTCTACTTCTGGGGAAACTCTATCAAAATTTTTCCAAGTTATGATGGCTGGTCTTTTGGTCTTTTAAGCCATTTATACTGTTATGCTGCTGAAATTCAGGCAAAATCAAAGGATAAGACAGGTGTGCTTTCTTGGGAGCTTCATGGTTGGCTTTAATGGATGATCAAAATGGCCCTCAATTCACTCCTTTTCATTTAACTCAGAGAATCCAGATAAATGTTCATGTGTCCAGGAAGATCTTTTTCCAGCAGCGCATAGTCTTTATGTTCGGGCCAAGAAGATTAAGGGAGATCTTGGAATGTCCTTTGCCTGTTGTAATTTCGATGATTAACTATGAAAACTCATTTGATGGGCATGTGTTTGTCCTTATCTTAAGTTGAGCTCCATTGAAGTTTCTGGGAATTGAGTCAGTCAAAAGTTTTGGGTTCTTGCACGTGTGTTCGAAGGGGTTCTCAAGGCATCGTAACTTGGGTAGCCATGGATTTCTCTTATCCGGAGTTTCATGGAAGAAGTGATGAAGATGTGGAAGACTGTTTGGAAAAGATGGAGGTTGCCTACATTAGCAACCAAATTCATGACCCGGCGCAGATGTTACGCCTTCTCCAAATTTGTTTGAAGAGTGATGCACGAGTTTGGTCCAAAGCATTTGAAGAGGAGTTGGGTGTGGCTGATCCACCCATAAGGTTGAGTTGGGACAATCTAAGGCATGGATTGGAAGTGGAGTTTTTGAAGATAGAAGATCCTGACAAAGTATGGCAAGAAGTACATGCTTTAGTGCATAAGGAAGGTGAGCCAGTAGATGCGTACATACGAAAGTTTTCATTGGCATGGGAGAGGATGTGCAAGGCCTTAGCACCACAGGTACCCCCACCTGACATGATGAAGAAGGACAGGTTCTTGGCTAGTCTTTGGGAGAATATACGTTGGAGAGTGGAGCTAAAGAAGCCTAGGACATATGAAGATGCACTAGAGGTAGCAAGGAACAAAGAGTGGAAGTTGAGGAAAATGAGCCAGTTAGGGGTAGAGTCTTTGCCCATGAGGTCTGAATTTCAGCCTATGGATTCTTTACAAGGTCGCATGCCAGGGGTTCATCATGAACCAGTGGTTTCTGTTACTCCTCAAGTTATGCCAGCAGTGGCCAGTACATCTGTGCAAGATGATGGGCTAAGACAAGACATGAGGCAAGTGGTAGATTTAATGAAGAATCTCAGCCTAAACATACTAGGTCAAGTGGGAAATAATCGAGGTCGAGGGAGGTTTGCAAATCATCCAGGAGGTGAAGAGAGACCCAGGAATGGTGTTGGACAAAGTAATGGTAGGTTCTGGAGGCAGACGCCCACATGTTATAATTGTGGAGCGTTGGGCCACATCATCCCGCAATTTGATAAGCCACCAAGGATGGGGGGAGACATGTATCCATTGCCAAGACAGGTGCTAACTAGGTCAAATGATTATGGCATCTAAATTAAATGAGATGAAGGAACCAGTGGATTAACCCAAGAGGAAAAGGGAAAGACAAAAGTGTTAAGTGTAGTCACCTTGGAGAAGGCATCAAAGCTAGAGGATACATTAGTGATGCCTATTGGGAAGAGGACCACAGAGGACAAGGAAGGAAGAAGTGCCCCATGTCCTAGTAAGAAGAAGGGAAAGATCCATAAAGGCGAGGATGTCAAGGCCAAGAGGAAAAGGAGAGTTCGTCGCAAGTTTCATGTTTAAGATTTTCCACTAGGGGATGGGAAATTAAGCTATGACTTGAAGGAGGATCTGACAAGTAGGAAGGCAGATGTTACTTTTGGGCAGCTTATAGAGATGGTTCCTAAGCTAAAGCGACAGTGGAAGAGGATGGTTAACCCAATGGAGAAAGAGCCAGAGAGAGGTTCAGTGAAGGTGTTGGCGATGGCCGAGCTACCAGACATTTGTCCAATAGTAGATGTGTGGCACAAAATGAAAAATTTGGGACAAGGTTATGTGGATGGTGGAGCCCAAATATGTGTCATAACACACTCATGCGTTGAGAAGATGAGTCTTACAGTGTCTGGGGTGTCAGGTTTCCGGATCAGATTAGAAAACCATCAGAAAGTAAAATGTTTGGGTGTTGTAAAGAGCTTAGAAGTGGAGGCATATGATGCAAAGGTAATGGTTGATTTTCGTGTGATGCCAGAAGGGTTGGGAGAATATCCTATTATACTGGGCAGACCATGGTTGCGTGTAGTGGCAGCTGTTCAAGATTGGAACGTGGTATGATTAGCCTCTATGGAAAGACAGGTGCCAAGAAGCTATATAATATGGACACAAGGAAACGATTGGAGGAGCTTTATGAAGATGAGGATGAGTCTAGTGATGAAGGCTATTCCATTGTGACTGATGAGGATAGTGATAACACTACTAGCAGTGATGAGGATGCTGATGTTGCATTTCTTTTGATGGATAAAGAAATCCAGGAGTCTGGTTTAGTTGCATTTGCGAATGAAGTTGAAGATGAAAGTGAAGGGCCTTATGAAGTGATTGAAGGGCTGATGCAAACCAAGGTTGAATTGTCAAAGAAGCAGGAATTGATGACACAAATGATCAGTGGAGACCTCTCAACTATGGAGAAGAAGATATATTTGCACATGCAGGTCTATGACAAAGTAATTGATGGTTTTCTTGATGTTAGGTTGATAGATGGCATGTATAGAGGTTTTCCTTGGGAATCAGGTGGAACCTTGAATAAGCTTTTGATGCAAGGAATGCCAAGTGTTTTTGTGTGAGATCCAGGCGGCGAGTCTCATATCTCTTGTTGCTGCTGCTGGTGAGCATGAATGCTCTAGCAGGCTAAGGGATGGGCAAATTATGTCAGAAGTCTTTTGGAGGAAGGGATTGTGCATATGTACATACCCATGCATGGTGCATCGAATAAAGGATTGCCCATTTTCCAGAGCCACGTGGCTATGTGGGGCCCACATGTGTACAGGTAGGACACCATGTACATAGTGCATCGATTTTCACTATCACCAGTACCAGTGTGTTTTTTCTATAATAATGAGGAGTTGCTAGCGCATAAAACTTCTCAAAGAAGCTATCCACGGGCTGACGACATGAGGTAAGCAGGTGCGTCAGATGGCATCTAGTGGCGTCAGGACGTCGAATGGGGTCAATATTTGCACGTGGATAAGTATGCACACAACGTGGATGTTTTCTTGTGATAGTTATGCAGAAAGGTCATCATGAGGATCATTTTTTGGGGCCACTTCACGTGGTGGCGCGATGCATTATTGAAAAAAGTTGAGTGTCAAGTGTGCGTATGGATGCAGCAGGGTGACAACTATGCACTGCGAGGTCAGTTTTTGGCCTGTTCGGGGTCCGTTTGAGGTCATCCAAAAGGCCAAGGGTGCCCAAGTAATAACGCAAAGTGTGGGAACTGAAAAAACAGAGAGAAGACCAGAAAAAAAGTGGAGAGGAGAGGAGGAACAGCCGCAACTGTGTTTTTGGGGTTTTTGGAGCCTGTTTTGGCCGTAAACTGCTCATCCGAGGTCGGATTTGAGCCCTTTGACATAGTAGATTGGGGTTTTTGGCCGTTCCGGACGCGATGGCGCTGTCAAGTTTTCCAAATTCCTCACTTTTTTCTTGCTGTTTTGGTTGTGTAAGTTTCTCCTATGAGTGAAGCTTCTGCTCCAATTTGTGATTGTATCTGATATATTTTACCCATATTGTGTGAGCTATTTGCCCCATTGGTGTTGGCCCAAGCTCATTTGTATCTAAACATAAAAAATTCTCCTCTTTTGAGCTGAGTTTTTTGGGTGTGTGTGTGTGTGTGTCTCTGTGTGTGGAGTGGGTAAACGGATAGTCTCTCTCCTCTCGCTCCATTGGTGTGTTCCCTGTCTCGGCCAGGTGGGTTGTATAAGACTAGTGGTGCCCCATAGTGTGTGTGTGTATCTTCCCAAGAGTGTGTGTCGGGTCGTTATAGAGGCGTTCTATGTGTTTCCATCCCGCTCACACCGGATGGTGAGATCGATCGTCATAAGGATCTACTTGTTGCAAAGGGGTTTGCATAGCAAAAAGGCATAGATTATGAAGAGACTTTTGCTCCCACTTGTCCTATGACTACTGTGCGTTTTCTATGTGCATTGGTAGCTCATTTTGGTTGGGATGTACATCAATCAGACATTGTTACTGCTTTCTTGAATGGTGACATATTTGAGGATAAAGCAGCCTCGCGGTTTTGTCATAAAAGGACAAGAGGACAAAGTGTGAATATGTAAGAAGCCTTTGTATGGGTTGAAGCAATGTCCTCATGCTTGGTATGAGAAATCTGCCACTCATTTGGTTAAACGAGGCTTTCGTAACAGTGCAACAAAAAGCACATTGTATGTAAAGCGTGAGGGTGATGTACTTCTCACTGTGGTTCTTTATGTCGATGATTTGCTGATCATTGGAACAAATGAGAGACATATTTTTGAATTTAAGGCTGATTTGAATGCTACTTTCAAGATGAAAGATTTGGGGATGTTGCATCATTACTTGGGTATACAGTTTAAGCAGTGTGATGGTGGTATTGCCTTGTGTCAAAAAAGTTACATAGAGACATTTCTATGTAGGTTTGGACTTGAGGATTCCAAACCTATTGCCACTCCCATGGAAACAGGTTTGAAGTTGAGTCTACATGATGATGGCAATCCTGCTAATGTCACTCTTTACCAAGCTGTTGTTGGCTGTCTCATTTAGGTATGCAACACAAGGCCAGATATTCAGTTTGCAGTCTCACAGGTCAGCAGATTTATGCATAGCCCAGAGTCTAAGCATTGGCAGACTGTCAAGAGGAATTTTTGCTACCTTAGTGGCACTTTACATCTTGGCTTGTTTTATCCCAAGGGGGGATCATTGACGCCAGACTTACATGATTTTTCCGACTCGGATTGGGCTGGTTGTTTTGACACGCGAGTGTCCACAAGTGGTTTTTGTTTCATGCTTGGAAGTTCATGTACATCATGGTTGAGCAAGGAGCAACCTACTATGGCCACTTGTATTTGTGAGGCTGAGTACATGGCAGTCTTCACAACTACGGTTGAGTGTGTATGGCTTAGACGCCTTATCTCGCTGATTTGGGTGTTGGACAGAACTGCCAATACTATCTACATTGACAGTCAGAGCACATTGGCAATTTGCGAGGAACCCAGTTTTTCATGCTCGCACAAAGAACATTGAGGTGCATTACCACTATGTCAGGGAAAGGCTCTCAGCAGGAGAGATCAGCTTGGCTTATGTGCCACCACAGGACAACCTTGCAAATCTTTTCACAAAGGCATTGTCTCATGAGAAGCTTGAAGCTTTTTTCAAAGCTTTGGGCTTACTCCCCTTTGTGGATTGATCATGTCCTCAGGGCATGGCACTTTACTCATGTGCCATCTCTTGTTCACCGCATCACTCCAGGGGAGATTTGTTACCATATACATGTGGTAGTGATGTGTGGGAACACACTAGGACCGTAGGGGCATTTTTTCCCTCTTTAGGAGGTTTTTTCCCCCAAGCATTTTATATAGGCCCATCACTCTAGGGCTATCTATCTTTCCATTGCATACTAAGTAACACACTCTCTGTTGTGTGCCTCAAGCTTCCTTCGTCTTCTCCAAGCTGTGTGCATTTCTCTGCAACCCTAATTCCAACAGGGTGAACACTCTCTCTTTGCAGTAAAAAAACATTAGTGTTTGAGCTAAAGGTTTATATTTTTGTAGCATATTCTTTTTGCTCATAGCTCATTTTTTCTCGACACATTCGGCTCATTGGGCATTTGGAGTAGCCAAGGAATGGAGCGCTCACACTATCAGTGTTTTTAAAAAATACAAGGCATGGAGGTGGGAGGAAAAAGAGCAATGCCCTGCACAAAATTTTCAATTGGTTCTACAGAGTTTTAGCGGGAAGAAAAAGGAAGAAGACTAGAGTGCGAAGAAGCCTGAAATGTAGAATAGTAAAAGTGGTTAGCATGAGGCGATCCCAATCATATCATGTTTCTAGTGCAAAATATCAATTTCAATGGTGGTTGGTGACAAGGCAACGAAATGGTAGACATTAGGTGGAAAACCAATAAATTTTTGACACTAACCATTCCCATACTAAGCATACATTGTAATGCCACGTGATTTGTTGACACCCCAATCAGTGGTTTCATGTAACAAATTTTGACAATTTTGGATTTTTAATGGTATTATTGAGTTTTTAATTTTTTTATAAAAAATAGTACTTTATAAGTCAAAACTCACAAAATGAAGTTCATTTCTTGTTTGCACATCCTAGAAGATCATCTCGAGCACAAACGCACAACACTCATATCTTGCACCACATGGACGATTCACATGAGCAGCTTGCACTACGCACAACAGTACCACCACAACCACTCACACCATAGAAAATCCGCAGCCGAACCCCATGGAGAATCTATTGCTTCAAATCCCTATCCCCAATTACAAGTGGATAACTCAGTGCCCCAGCCCGCTCCAAACACCCAAGAGCCTCCCCAACCATCAAATCCATATGATCTAAGCAACATGCGACATATATTTGAAATTCTTGGCGATACAACCCATGCTACTCTCACACCTCTTCCAGATCCCCCCCACTGATTTCACCTCTTCATAGAGCAACGTAAGAAACTAGAGAAACAGAAGAGGAATATCAAGGTCCGCTTTGAAATCCACCGCAATCGCCTCTTGCCACAACCCCACTGGTGCTCAGGCCACCCCAGATACTACTCCGCAAAAGTTTCCTCCGCGAATCAAAGAAAGGGTAATCAAAGTATTACTAGGCGACCTGGCATCTAAAGCAAAAGAGGTCAAGAGGAGAAAAAGACAAAGGGAGAGGGAAAAGAAAGAGACAGCTGAGAAGGAAGCCCTTAGAGTACAAGAAGAGTAGAGAAGACAGAGAGAGCAAGAGGAAAGGAAGAGAGCTGAGGATGAGAGAGCTCATTTGGCCAACTTACAAGCACAATCAGAGGCAGAGAAGAAGGTGGCACAAGATAGAGCTCAAGCCACCCAACAATCAAAGGTTGGGAGCTCAAAGCCTTCAAAAATCCCTTAGAGATCCAAGCAATGTGCAAAAAGAAAAACGGACAAGGTGACACCAAAAGAGCAGCAAACCCAAGAGAAGAGGAGGAAAAAATACAAAGATGATCCTCCTTAATGGGCTAGGTAGGCAATCCACCACCAACAAAAAAAAAAAAAGTGGAGATGCAAGCCAGGCATAGTTGCTCTACGTGAGATAAGGAAATATCAAAACAGCACTGAGCTAGTGATACCCAAAGCGGTCTTCTCTCTGGTGGTGAGAGAGATGATGGATGAATATGGTGACTCCATTACAAGAATACAACGCACAACTTTACTAGACCTACAGGATGCCGCTGAAAACATTTTGGTGTACCTCTTTCAAGATGGCGTCTCTTGTATGGCGCATGCAAAGCGTGTAACACTAAAAAATACGGATACAGCCTTAGCAATAAATTTGAGAAATGAAGGATGCCTTCATAAGAAGTAGTTTATCCCATGTACTTTCTCTTCATGAGATTTGTAATCTTTTTCTATAATATCAAATGGCAAATTTCTACCATTCTGTGCAATTGATCAATTTTAATTTGTAAACTATTTTTTATTATTATTTGAATTGTTGGATATGTTAAATTTAAGTTCACCACCATGGCTCCATTTTTGCCAGTCGAGGCACACACGTGCACATAACCTCAAACATGCAGCCACCAGGGGGCCAGGGGGAGCGTCTCGGTGATGATTTTTCAAGAAGGGGCGACCCGGGGGGGGGGCGTACGGGATCAAGAAGGGCATGTGATGCATCGCCGGCGCCGGGTGGGGTCGGACGGGGCAAAAAAAGCCCCTACATGCAAACAGTAGCAAGTACACTAGTGGAAATAAAACCATGTGCCTCTTTCTATGAAGCGTACCGGAGATCAAATTTCATCCACACAAACCACTGATTGCGATTGGTAGAGATGATCGATCTAGCATCAATCTTACAAAGAAAAATCTTGAAGAGAGGGATGAAGAAACTAAGGTAGATAAATCTTAGTTCTTGGTAGAATTTCTAGTATTCCTTACTACAAGTGTCAATATCAATTAAAATGCTTTGCAGACAGCTTATCATGTTGATAAGTTCGCAATGCGTACTGGAGGTTCGTGCAACGTCTCCACGGGTAGGGATAGCTCTCTTTGGCACTACCTGAGCCATCTGGGGCCATCGATTCTTAGAGTTTCTCACACAGAGTTCTCCAAGAATGATTCTGCAGAGTTGCTAAAGTGTAAAGCATTAAGTGGCATACTCGCTGAAGATTTTCTCACCTTAAACGCTCACAAATATATATTGGTGGACCGAGAGGCAGCACTGTATGCCTTTATACGAAAACACACAAGCTCGATCCTCTCCCACTGCGCCTTAAGCCTTGGTCAAGGGTTGACAAACCCAGAGGAAATTGTAAAATCCCTTCGCGTCAAGTAAGCCATTCACCCAATACCCAAAGATGTAGTTCGTAGAAAAACCAAGACCATGATGTAATATCCGAATCAATAAAGAACAAATGTTTTTGTCACCATTTAGCACTTGTTTTTTTATTCATATTGTTCAATAATATTGTTTTTTGCCCATACAGGCACACACGTGCACAGAACCATACAGGCACGTGCCTCTGTGATAATTTTGTGAAGCGGGGTGACGTAGGGGCGTACGAGGTCAAGAAGGGCATGTGACGCATCGGCACGCAGGGGATTTTTTTGCCCCGCCCGAACCCGCCCAACGCCGCCGATGCGTTACATTCCCTTCTTGACCCCCCCCGTCACCCCATTTCGCAAAATTATCACCGAGACACTCCCCCCGGCCGCCCGGTGGCTGCATGTTGGAGGTTTTGTGCACGTGTGTGCCTCGACGGGCAAAAATGGAAATTATTGAACAATAGGAATAAAAAAAAAGTACTGAATGGTGACAAAAACATTTATTCTTTATTGATTTAGATATTACATCATGGTCGATTGGTTTCTCTACGAACTACATCTTTGGGTATTAGGCGAATGGCTGACTTGACGCTAAGGGATTTTACAATTTCCTCTGGGTTTGTCAACCCTTGACCTAGGCTTAAGGCACAGTGGGAGAGGATCGAGCTTGTGTGTTTTCCTATAAAGGCATACAGTGCTGCCTCTCGGTCCACCAAGATACATTTGTGAGCGTTTAAGGTGAGAAAATCTTCAGCGATATGCCACTTAATGCTTTACACTTTAGCAGCTCTGCAGAATCATTCTTGGAGAACTTTGTGTGAGCAACTCTAAGAATCGATGGCCCTAGATGGCTCAGGTAGTGCCAAAGAGATCTATCCCTACCGTGGAGACGTTGTGTGAACCTCGAGTACGCATTGCGAACTTATCAACATGATAAGCCGTCTGCAAAGCATTTTAATTGATATTGACACTTGTAGTAAGGAATACTCAAAATTCTACCAGGTTAAGATTTATCTACCTCAGTTTCTTCATCTCTTTCTTCAAGATTTTTCTTTGTAAGATCGATTGTAGATCGATAATCTCTACCAATCACAATCAGTGGTTTGTGTGGATGAAATGTGATCTCCGATACGCTTTCGTAGAAAGAGGCACATGGTTTTCTTTCCACCAGTGTATTTGCTATTGTTTGCACCAACTCTAGTTCATTTTTACTGGGGAGGAAAGAGAGGCTTGCTGGGAGATCTTGGTCTTATTGATTCACTAGTATACGACCAGATCTAAGGTTCATATAGACTTGTTAAGCCTTGGATAGAGTACTTACAGCCGGATTCAATTGTTATTCGCTTTTCCACTTCACTTGAATTCAACTTATGTCAAGCTCTCAATTCTTTGCATGCAAACTGGTTCCTATGTCAGTTTCAACCAAGTTAGCTGTTTTCTTTCATAGACTATACGATTTTTGCTAACTATTGTGATTGGTCTGTGTGTGTCACTTCAATCTAAGCTAAGTGAGTCAGCAATTGAGACTTTCAGATTCTACCCCTGCAAATGGATAAAGGACTAATTTGCAACCTAAAAACTGAGCTAACATGTACCAATTTGGATTCGATAGAACCCAAACTTGACTAGTGGCCTTGTATTATGTTGTTCTCACCATGCACAAGCTCAAAAGCCCCAAATCTTGTCTCTGGGGTTCAAAACTAAATAGTCTGATTATTTACTTTTCTCATTTTTCTCACTTTTTACGCTTTTTTTTGCCATATAAACACCTTGTTAAAGTCTCTGGAGGAGTTTCACTGAATTTAAACAAGATTTGTCCAAGTTATCAAAATTGTTTAGTGTCTGCGAAAAAAGCTACGGAGTACCATGATATGTTTACGTCAATGCGTAGATCTCTTACCTGCGCTTGCAATGCAACAGAAGACATTGCAATGTGAAAACTCACAAGGGAGTAAAAGCATGAGAAGGAGAATATTGAGCGTTAGCTCACACTGTGTTTCTATGGAGATTTAACTAATGATAGATTGATACAATCTGGAAGCTTATAGCCCGGGCTCATTGATTACAAAATCCACTCGGAAAATAGGAGTTACAATATTCCCGATTTATCAAAATATTAAGTGTTTTTACAATAAAAGCTCTCAAAAAATGTTACATAGGTTAGCTTGCTGCTAACATGAGGTATATGATCAAGGTGAACAAGCCTCTACATAAGGAAGAGGATGATGAAGCAAATAGAACACCAGATAAGAGCGAGGAGGGAGAGTCACATAAACAAGAAAATGAAAATAAGAGGAGGAAGCAAGAGCAATAAAAGATTGAGAAAGAGAATAAAGTATAGAAAGAGTATCTTGATAACAAAGTTAAATATTTTGAGGATATGGACTCTGAGGCAACTTTGTCCCTATAGAACATGAATAATTTGAAGAGGATGAAGCAGATATGGAAGAAGAAGATAAGGATTCATTAGAGGAGGAAAACAAGGAGGCAATAGAGGAGGTAGTTGAAGAGGCCAATGTACATCAGGAGGAGTAAAAGGTTACTCAAGAGGATTTATCAAGAGGAGCCAAAGGCTGATCAAGAGGAGACAATCGATGATCAAGAGGAGCCAATCGATGATCAAGAGGAACCAAAGAAAGAGAAGGTAAGGTAGGATGGTTGAGATAGGTAGGATACAAAGGAAGAGTCAATAGGGCAAGATGATTCTAAAAGGGAAAAAAGAGAAGGAAGGGCAATACATAGAGGATAGGCAAGATATAGAGGAGAAGTAGGAGTAGCCCAAGGAATCCAGCCTTAAGAATCATCCAATCCCTAGAAATCATCCTCCCTCTACAAGGAAACCCAAAACACAAGGGAGAAAGCTAATTTGAACACCAAACTTCATGCCTAACCAATGGTTTTCTATAACCAACATCATGTAGAGATATCAATTTGTAAACACAACATTATACAAAGAGAACAAAAGTTTTGAGTCCTTTATTATGCTTAAAAGAGGCTACATGTAGATTCTACAACCTTCATTTTCTCCATCTCTCATGTAGCTCTCAATATAGCATTTCATGTCTCTCTCATGTAGCTCCCAATATAGTCTTTCAATTTGTGGAAACCCTTGGATCTGTCTCTGCATGTTTTCCCTAGTCCAATTGTGTTGACAGCAGCATAACAAGGCCCAATGCAGAATCCATGGCATCTTCCAATCCTACTCTCAAGGGGCCTAAATATTCTACCAATCATGGAGAGAGTTCTTTTGAGTAAGAGGAGATAATGAAAACACGTCGAGAGTATGCTTCTTTTTGCTCTTCTACTTCCTCTTCTACCTTCTCTTGTTCATGGTATTTTCTCTCTTTTTTCTTCTCTTTCTTGCTCATAGGAAGCGACGAAGAGAATTTTGAATCTTTATCCATATTGCATTTTAAGAGTGATAACAAGGTTGAGCTAAATATAGGGTATGTAATACAAGACTGTACTTTATTGTTCTAAGGACATGAGTGTCATATAATCAATATCTAATTCTCCTTAATGATTTTCTCATGTTAAACTGATCATTTAATATGGGGAAGTGCCAAGGGAGAAGAATATTGGTTAAGCTAGCAGACCGGCCACAGTAGGGATCCAAAGGAGGGAAAATAGGGATCCAAAGGGGGGGCCATCTGCAAAAGAGCCATGTGTAACAATGGGCTAAAAAGACCCTAAGGTTCAGCCCATTAAGACTTCCAAAATGCTAAGGTTCCAAAATTCAAAGGTTGTGTCCAAAGGTCAAACTTTGGGAAAATTGGATGCTTTGTGTGTGTCCCAAAAGTCTTTAGCAATCCCTACATAGGAGGGGGCGAGCCTTGCTTGTAGGGGATGAAAGAGAAAGTCACACACACACACACACACACACACACACACACACACACACACACACACACACACACACACACACACACACACACACACACACACACACACACACACAAGCTCCCTTTACACAAAGGGAATGAGGGACACATGTCAGCTCCCTAGCCCATATGCCCACAAGGTGTACCCAATTCCTATTGGATGGCCTTGGAGGTGGACCAATGAGAATTAGGCTAGAGTAAATCTAGTTTAATTAATTTAAAAACACTTAATAAAAGAACCAATGAGAATTAAGCTCTTTAGAAGACTATTGGACAGTCTTCCAAGGGGTCCAATAAGCATTCAACAGTCCAATGCCTTGCCTGATTCCTATTGGCCAGGAGGCAAAGGGGTCCAATGAGAGTTTAGTTGCATTTATTAATTGCATAAAGCTCTCACAAAAGGGGAAAGTGGGACACATGTCAGAAGGCTATCACTTATACTACTTAATTATTATTGGCTAGCCCTAGGGAGGTCCAATGAGAGTGGAGCATGAGCAAATAGCAAGAGGGGTCGACCAAGAGAGAGAGGGGGCTGATTCTTGCAAGGCATTCTTGACACACACACTCACACAATCTCATGTGTGAAGAAAATAAGACTCTCTCTCCTTCTCAAGCTTTAATGGAAAGCTTACCACCTACTCCAAGCTTGTGAGAAGGGAGGCCTGCACCAACAACTCTTGGATTTGTGATGAAAATCCAACCAAGAGCCAAGCTTCAATGCATGCTCATCTCCTCTACCATGCCAATTACTAAGCTAAGCTATGATAATATGAGTGATTATGTGAGGAGATGTACATATTTCTTGTAAGAATACTCCTTCTTCCTCTCAATCTACTCTCATACCCCGCTAACTCTCACCGGCTTCAAAGGTGTGTGAGGTCTTGGGTCTGAGACCGGAGATAATTTATGTTGTGTTTGATAAGTGTTTTGCTTAGTGCATGAAGCTTTCATATTCATTGCACTAGCTAGTCTTGAAGGAACACAAAGAATTGTATTGTACAATGTCTCTCTTGATGGGAGAAACCATAATACAAAGCCTTTTGGAGGGGGGACCGGCTCCATGTAGATCCGGTCCTCAACTGTTGTCAATAGCTTATTTTTCTCTCTCTTTTGAAAGTATTGTTCATGCTATCTAACTAGGTGTTATGATTTTTGTTGCTCTCTGCACCCAAGCACTCTTGTAATTCTCATTAGGAATCTATTCTAATGAAATGCCCACTATGTTCATGCTAATTTCCGCTACACACAAGTTTTTAGGCCATTAAATGTAACATTGGTATCAGAACACAAGGGTTCTCTTTCCTTTGTCAAGAAGGGAGGTCCTCAAGCTAGCTATAAATGGTTGGTATTATTAATTGCCTGTGAGTAAGTAGAATATGGATTTTTCAGCCTTGTAGTGCGCCTGCCTTTGTGCAGTTAACAAGGAATCACCGTCGAGAGCTATGGTCTTAATAGTGGAGTCCTTCGGGGCTTGCCTACGGCTTAACCCCTATTCAGATATTAGAAGCTTGACAGCAGTCGGTGCTGTTTTGGTGTTGAACGACCCTCTCTTCTATTCCTTGCAATTGATGGTATTCGAGCCATGGGTACAGTAGCTTGAGTGCTTTTTCTAAAGGCGTAAAGAGGAGTAGCAACTAGGGCTTGAAGTGCCAAAGTACACCTAAAAGTTGTTGGAATGGCTGACAATAGTAAAGAGAGTGAACTTAATGTTGATAGCTTTGATTTTTCTAATGAGCAAGCTACTAATGATGCCCCCATGCTTGTTAACTATCTTGTTTCTAGGCTTCAATAAGCCATGGGCATTCCATCTCTCCAAAGTGAAGTGCAACGGCAGCTCCGTGCTCATGGTATTCTCCAAGCTCACCACCATGACGAGAGAACACTTAGGAAACCTCCTTGTGAGACTTCCAAAAGAGGTCTCTCTCCAATTCGGGAAGAAGAAGAGAATGCATACGAAGGGATCAAGAATTTACTTTTTGATGATGCATCTCCTTCCCAAAGGAGAACTCAAGGGCCTCCACCGAAGGAATGAGAAAGAAGTGAGTTTGCCGCGTCACCTCGGCGGAGATGGCTCCACGAAGACGGAGGGATAAACGCTCTCCATCACCTCCAAAACACAGAAGACCATCACACCCTTCTCCACACCATAAGTCAAAGAGGGATGACAAAAAGCAAGAGAGAAAAAGGCGAGAAAGAGGACACCCTCTTCTCCATCTTCTTCATCCTCTTCCTCTTATGAAAGTGATGGGGGTGAAGACAACGAAGATCAAGACAAGAAAAAAGGCGAGAAAGAGGTCACCCTCTTCTCCACCTTCCTCAAATTCTTCACCTTCTTAATAAAGTGATGGTGCAACCTTTGAACCAGCAAAAAGAAGAGGCCATAGGAAATCCTATGCCGCGTGGAAGAGGTGGTCCAAACTGAAGAAGTTGAAAGAGGGACGGAAGAACATTTCTTTCCTTACCTATGATGGCACCTTTGGTGCTACGGACATAGTCTTGGCCTTTATCCAACAATTTGATGCGGCGTTCGGAGATGAGGGCTTCACGTAGTCCTCTAAGCTACGCCATGTAGCTATGCACTTTCAAAAGTCCGCCAGGCAATGGTGGTCTAGCCTACGAGCCAATGGTGAAGCTCCATGAACATGGAAAGCTTTAAGAGCTTCCATTATGAAGCAATTTTTGGCCACCAATGCCAAAGACAAAGTACTCACCGAATGGCGAAGCTTAAAGCTCTCTCCCTATGAATCCATCCACAAATATGTAGACAAGTTTTGGGACCTACAACTCAAAGACTCTCTCTTCAAAAAGCTGGATTTTGGAGATCAAAATCAACAATTTTGCGCGGGCTTAACCAAAGAAATGACAGAGTATGTCAACTCCCTAAGGCCACGTACCATATGGGCAGTAATACACCATACTATGGTGGCCTCTCAAATCAATTTCCAAACGGGGGCTAAAAGAAATAATAAGCCAATAGAAAACAAGGGTTCCAACCAGCCTAAGGGGAAGGACAATGTCCAAAAGTCTCCTAAGGGAAACTCCAACAAAGCTAAAGAGAAGGGAGTTTACAAAGGTAAAAATAAACTCTCTCCTGAAGAGCTTGAGTGTTATCGCAAGGATAACCAGTGTTTCAAGTGCAGCGAACAAGGGCATGCGTACCGTGCTTGTCCCCAAAAGAACAAACACGAAGATCCTCCTAGAGCTACCTTGGTTGAAATCCAAGAGGAGGAGACTCACCAAAATCACCACAAAGGATCTCCTCTATGCCACACTTGGGGAAACGTAAGAGAACATGATGCTTTTATTCTCTTTGACCCTGGTTCTACTCACAATTTTATATCTATAGAGTTGGCCACCAAGCTAGGCATACAAGCCTATGAGATGGGAGATGTCCTACCCGCAGACAGTGCTTTCAAGGGGCAGATCCCTTAATCGGGAAATTGAGGCTTCATGTCCAAATCTATGTGGACAAAGAGGACTTCTTTATCGCTCCGCTCAAGCATGAGGATGTAATCCTAGGGACACCATGGTTTGACCGCCTGGTTGCCAATGTTAAATTCTCTGAAAGGAGAATCTCCTTTAAGTTTAGGGAAAAAGATATGTATATAGATGCTAAGGAAATGGGTAACACTATCCCCATTGTACATACACCAGCTTTCAACAAGTCAATCAAGAGCTCTATTTCCGTGTACATGATTTTTGTTAAAGATTCTCAAAATGAACCTAATGCTTTACCAAAAGAAAATAAAAGCAACCAAAAGGAATTAGAGTTATCCAATTTTCTCAAGGGGTTTCAAGATGTCTTTATTGACGAAATCCCTTGTGAGCTACCTCCTCAATGAGGTAATGATGACCATGCAATTGAACTTCTTCCAGGAAGTTCACCGCGTAATAACCCTCCTTATAGAGTTTATCAAGCTCAACAAGAGGAGATTATGCGGCAAGTGCATGAGTTAGTTGAGAAGGGCATGGTTAGGCCTAGCTCATCTCCATTTTGCTCACCTGTGTTATTAGTGCAAAAGAAAGACGGCACATATCGTATGTGTGTCGACTATAGAGCACTAAATAGGATCACTATCAAGAATAGGTTTCCCGTTCCACGGATAGAAGACCTATTTGATAAGCTATAAGGATCAACCTACTTCAGTAGGATTGACCTAAAAAGTGGCTATCATCAAATAAAGATAGTTGATTAAGACATTGTAAAGACCGCATTTTGCACCACATTTGGTCTTTAGGAATACATTGTCATGCCTTTTGGCTTAACCAATGCACCAGCCACATTCAACCGCTTGATGGAGAAGCTGTTCAGGCCTCATCGAACCTTCATTATCATGATATTATCATCTATTCTAATTCATTAGACGAACACAAGCAACACCTCCAGGTAATATTTCAAGTTTTAAGAGAGAATAAACTTTATATTAATCGCAAGAAAAGTGAATTTTTCTTGCAAGAGATTCAGTATTTAGGTCTCATTATCTCTCAAGATGGTATCCAAATGGATCCATCAAAGTTAGAGGTAATAAAAGGATTGCCTAAACCAAATATTTAATCTTCATGAACTAAGAAGCTTTATAGGTATATGTGCATACTATAGACGCTTCATAGAAAAGTTCTCACAAATTGAGGGACCATTACATGACCTAACAAAGAAAAGTGTTAGGTATACATGGTCTGCTAAGGAGAACAATGCTTTTGAAAAGATTAAAGAAAAGCTTATCTCTCAACCTGTGCTTACACTACTGGATCTCATAAAACCATTTGAGGTCCAATGTGATGCTTGTGGTGATTGCCTTGGAGCTGTTTTGCTTCAAGAAGGGCACACCATAGGCTATGAAAGCTGAAGGCTCAACCCTGTTGAGCAAGCTCTAGGCATATATGAAAAGGAACTCCTTGCAGTTCTAGATGCCTTAGACTCATGGAAGAACTATTTATTGGGGACTCCTTTTATTCTGCGAATGGATCACCAAAGTCTTAAGTACTTCATGACGCAGACCAAGCTCTTCAACAAACAAATGAGGTGGGCAAATTTCCTTTCGCAATTTCATTTTCATATTGCTCACATTGCTGGCAAGCATAATCAAGTAGCTGATGCACTCTCAAGACGGCCGAGAGTGAATGTGGTTTCCATAGCAACTCACAATGATCTATCTTCA
The DNA here is from genome assembly GCF_014529385.1 of Adiantum capillus-veneris. NCBI lineage: Eukaryota > Viridiplantae > Streptophyta > Polypodiopsida > Polypodiales > Pteridaceae > Adiantum > Adiantum capillus-veneris. The sequence continues at coordinate 26,165,047 of NC_140943.1, forward strand.
ATGATAGATGAGTATTCTATTCATCCCGATTTTAGAGATGTGATTTCAGCCCTTGCATTAGGGAAGAAAGAAGAACCATTTACTTTACAAGATGGTTATCTTCTCTATGGAAATAGACTATGCATTACTAACTCAATACGTGAGAAAGTAATGTATGAATCTCATGCTTCTCCTTATGTAGGGCATAGAGGGATCCAGTCTACCCTAAAGGAAATTGAAACATATTTCTATTGGCCTACCATGAAAGCGAACATACAAGAGTACGTTTCTAAATGTGCGGTATGCAAAAAGACAAAATTTGATAAGAGGGAAGCAACCTGGATTGCTTCAACCCTTGCCAATCCCTAATTCACCATGGGAGAGCATATCCATGGATTTTATCTTTGGATTGCCCAAGTCTATCCATGGGAATATGGGAACATGGATGATAGTAGACAGGTTCAGTAAACAAGCTCATTTTATACCTGTCAAAAAGACTATCAAAGCCCATCAAATGGCAACCCTCTTCATTTCACAAATTTTCAAGTACCATGGCTTGCCAATTTCCATAGTGTCGGATAGAGATCCTAGAATGACCAGTAATTTCTGGAAGGGTCTCTTTGAGAATTTAGGGACAAGGCTAAACTTCTCTTCGGTCTATCATCCACAAACGGATGGCCAAAGTGAAATATCTAACCTAACAATTCTCGATCTACTAAGAGCCTATGTAACGGAAGTAGATCAAAGATCCCAATGGGAGAAGTACTTACCCTTAGTGGAGTATGCTTACAATAACACTATACATACTTCAAAGGGAAAAGCACCTTTCAAGGTAGTTGAGGGAAGATCAAAAAGTCCCTTGCTACTTAAGGTACATGGGAAGATCTTCGCTGTAGATGAGTATAGCTGAGACCTATAAGAATCTTTTCAAAAGATTAAGGATGCTATCTCAATCTCACAACAAAGGCAAAAGGCTGCTGCTGAAAAGCATAGAAGAGCCCAACCCTTTAAAGAAAATGATTGGGTTTTATTAAAATTTCCCAAGGCTCGATTAAGGCACACAACGGGCAAGAATCCTACGGGACACCAAAAGTACTATGCTAAACTAGCAAAAAGGTACTATGGTCTCTTCCAGATTCTTAGGCCAATCAATGAGATGGCCTATCAACTCAAGTTGCCCAATCATTGGCTCATACACAATGCTTTCCATGTGAGCCTATTAAAGCCTTACAAAGGAGAGCCACTTTGAGAACCAAATACTGAAGACCCACCCGACATTGAGGACCAAGAAGAGGTGTTGTAGCCCGAGTCCATTCTCGAACATGAAGACAAGGTACTAAGAGGCAGTGATCCGAGCCTATCACAATTTTTTGGTTACTATATTTTGTTGGTTTTCCCTGCTTCTAGAGGTTTACAATAAAAGAAAGAGTGAGAACAACCTCTTAGAAAAATTCAAAAAAATGACTTGATGGGAATTTTTCCTTGACTAGTTCACAGGAGGTGAAAGGTAGAACCTAGTGGTAAAGGGAAGGGAAAATATGTAAATGTCAAAAGAAAAGATATGATGTGTTTGTGGAGCCATGCACCCATGATTCAAGGGTCATGAGGGGCTCATATCATCATGGTTTGGAGCCATATGATGATTCAAACATATGGGACGCAGGTGGAAGACTTGGTGAAGGAAGGAAACAGACACATGATTTTGCTGGATTTTTTAAAAATACGTCCACTCCCATCCAAGTAAAGTGTCTTCATCAAAGTTGTAGCTTATGAGTTGGAGATTCTGACCATAGTTTTTTTATAATTTTTGCAGCTACAGTCTTGGAGATATGGCAAAAATAGTGGACGCCAGTTTTTTCAACTGTGGTGGAGACCACCCCCTCTACCTTTACACACACACCCTTCCTTTTCCACATTGAGTCCTTCTCTAAAAATCATCCATTAGTATCCTCACCCTCCCCTCCTTCCTCCTCTCTCTCAAGCTCATAACACCATCACAAATTCCTCTTCTAATCACCTCTCAAATCATGCTTAATCTTGTTGTAATTCATAAGCTTTCATTCAATCCCTTTCTATTATTACTAGATATGCATTGGTTTTATGTAGATTCTTTACATTTTAAAATAAGGAAGCTCTTGGACTCAAGCTGTGGTGGAAGGAGTGAAGACAACACAAGTGATAATGGAGCCAATTAGTTGCAAAATTGGTCAACAAATCACTTGGAAGGAGCTTCTTCATTGGTGGAATGTCCCTAATCAAACTTCCTTTGTACAAATTGCACTTAGATCTTAACCTCACTCTTAATCACTCTCTTGCCTATATAAAGAGCCCCCCCCCTTTGTAATTTCAAGTCTCCCTCAACTTCATTGAGTCTTTGTATCACTCATCATGAGCGCATAAAGCTCATTCATTCACTCTATTCTTTGCACATTCTAGAGTGCAAATTGTTTATGCTAGTAACCTCCCCTCCTCTTATTTATTTTAATTAAGAGAGATCTTTTATGTGTGTGTGAGAGTGCTTGATGTGATTTTGGCTAAATCTTGAGTTGTTGTTTAGTAATCTACATGCTATTTGTGTTGGGAGTGCTTGAAGTTATCCATTCCTTGTACACACATTGAGGTTAATGCTTTATTCATAGTGATCTCTCTCTCTCTCTCTCTCTCTCTCTCTCTCTCTCTCTCTCTCTCTCTCTCTCTCTCTTTGCGTAGCGGTCCTAGTCCACGCTTCCAAGACTAGGTGGTGCCCTTATCTCATTTCCCTTGTGGCGCAATGGAGGTTGTTTTGGTGTAGAGGCCGCCATTCCAAATTTCCTTCGTCATAAATTGGTGCCCCCATGGAGGAGTTGTCAAGCAGCGCTCTGCCAATCCTATGAAGGACGGTCTATCAAATTCTCCAAGACTTCCACTACGGTCTTCCCAAGAAGCTCTAGAGAAGAAGCGTCTTTATCGACAAACGGCACGTATGCGGGTCAAGAGAGTTAACTTCATACACCCTTCTTTGATTCAAGGAAAATCTTGTAGTCATCAAGTCCCTAGGTCAAAGCATTGTGTTGAGTGCTTCGTGGCTAGTGTGAAGACACTTCCTTTGAAGCCTCGACTTAAGGTGGTGAAAGCACTCTCAAACTCGGGTATTAACAAGTTTCTGGAGGGGGAGCTACACATCAATGGTGTGCGGTATTGGAAAGAGGCTACATGTGGTGATGCACTCCAACTACTACTAGCAACAAGGCTCAAGGTGGTTGAGCAGGTAGCCATTGAACCCTATGAACTCTACAAAGCTGAAGATGGTCACACCAAAGCTAGGCTAATCACTGGTGAGCAAATTCTTCGCATCTCTCAAATGGTGGGATCCAAGAGAGCTGAACTTCAATGAAGTTCTTCATGGAAGTTTGTAGTTAATGCACAAATGAATAATCCCATTTTCTACAACTTTCAATCAGTTCAGAATATTAGGGTGAATGTGCACATTGATAGAAGGATTTTTTTCCAACGAAGATTGGTCTTCTATTTTGGAGCTGAGAGGTTGAGAGAGATATTGTTGTCCCCTGACCCTATAATATTTCCTATTTTTGAGTATAATGTATCTTTTGATGTTCACATCTTCATCTTGCTTTAAGCACAATCCATGAATCATAGGGATTTATATGGACCTATCCAACCTCTTGCTAGACAAACTGTGCATATAATAGCTAGCACAAAGCTTAGGTTCCAAAACTTCATAAGGAACTTACTAGGCCCTCGTCGTCTAGCTGAGATTAATGCATCTATCAATCCATTTATTCTACCCTTAATAAGATATGATTTGGGCCTAGACGTTTTCATCTTTGTGCTGTATTGAGAGGAAGGCAACCCATCCTATCATGGCTTTCCCTCATTTTTTTAGGCATAGTGGGGAAAATGCTGGGGATTTTTTGGATAACTTGGAGATGGCTTTTCTTGTCTCTCGGAGGGATGACGAAGCATTGAAATTGAGAGCTTTTCCTTTGGTGCTCAAAGAAAAAGCTAGGGTATGGTTTCCAGGCTCTAGATCCAACCCAAAGAGCTGAATGGGAGGGATTGAAGGCGGCTTTCCTACGAAGATTTCAACGAGCCAATTTGGTAGAAGAACTATGGAAATGGCTTCTGGACCTTCATCAAGTTGACCCTCATGGTTATGCAACCTATGAGGAAGGTTTTCTGAAACTTTGGGGGCAATGGTCAGACTCACTAAACCCTGGTGAGCGAGCTCCCAATTGCCTCCAAAAGGATCGATTTATCTCAGGTTTGTACCCCTTGCTAAGGGAGAAGGTAAAGAGAAAATTTCCAAATACTTTTGAAGATGCCTTAAGAATTGCTAGGGAAAAGAATCGAAAGATTCTCTATCAAGCCCAAGCTGGAAGCTTCTCACATACCTCCAAATGTGCCTAATGCACTAGACCTCAATAGAGGTCAACAAGAAGATATGCTCCAACAAATAAACAATCTCACAAACCATCTAGAGGGTTTGAGAGTAAATCTTGTGTAGGGTGCAAGAAGGCCTATTGAGGGGAATGGTGGGAATCGGCCACCAATACGACGTCAAGCAAGGGAAATGTTGTGTTACAATTGTGGGGAAAATGGCCACGGCATGTATAATTTCCCTCATCCCAGAAGATATGACTACCCTGTCAGAGGTCCTCGACAACAAGTAAGTCCTCCCCGTGCTAGAGCTCAAGCACAAGAGCAACTGCAACCTCAAATTTTGCAGCCACCTCGTGCTCAAGCTCAAGCCCCTGCTACTCAACCAAATGTGAGCATCATAAGGATGGAGGAGGTCTTCAAGGGAAGAAGCAACCAGAAAGAAATAGCTAAAGGGAAGATGAAGATAGATGAAGTGGCTACAATGCCTATCAAGCGTGTGTGTGTCCAAGATGAAGTAAGTAAAGAAACAAGCAAGGATGCAAGCAATGAATCAAGTACATCTCGGGAAACTAAAGATGAAGCCAAGAAGAGAAAGACCCGTACTAGGTCTCAAATTGACATCTCTGATTTTCCTATGGGATCTCGGACACAACCTTATGACTTGACAACTGATGTGAGTTCTCAAGGACCAAAGATTACTTGGCCACAACTACTTCATATCTCCCCAAAGCTGCGACGACAGTGGTAAAAAATGGTGAGCACAAGGGCAAAGCGAAGTAAGCTAGTAAGTGTAATAAAAGCCTATGGTCTCAAGGATATAGTGCCTTTGGTGAAGGCTCAAATCAAGGGACAACGGATTCCAAAAACTTACATTGACAGTGGAGTAGAGGTTTGTGTCATGACAGAAAAGCTAATGCATCAATCGGGTTTAGAGGTAATGGAATCATCAAACTTTAGGGAAAAAATGGCCAATAATGTCTCTGTCACTTGTGTGGGTGTAGTGAAAGCTTTGAGAGTTTCTGTTTCTGGAAACTACAGAGGTTGATGCTTATGTGATGCCAGTGAAGGGAGAAGGATACCCCCTTATCTTAGGACGACCTTGGCTCATGGGTATAGGAGCTAGGCAAGATTGGGCAACAGGAGACTTGGAGTTGAGGCCTCATGTGGGTGGCCATAGTCGGAAGGTGGTTTATAACTTGAAGAATGGGCGACAAGAGAACCTTGAACTAGAGACGTCAGGTGATGAGTGGAGCTCAAGTGGATGCTCCTCATCCATGGATAAGGAAGAGAGTTCAAGTGAAGAGAGTGATAGCACTCTCAAAGTCATGGGCGTCACCATAAAGGAAACTACCTCATCAGAAGACAACCCAAGGATCCAAATGGAGAATGTGTGGGATGCCAGCCTAGAGAAGATGTTATCCAAGGATATAAAGGAAGAAGAAAGGGAGGGTTATGTAAATTTTCTCAAGAAGCATGCATCATTGTTTATTTCTGATTACACTCACATTACAGGTGTCACTATAGTGAAGCATCATATCCATCTACAAGAAGGGAGCAAGACAACAGTACAAAAACTAAGAAGATTAGGAGTTGTGCAACAAAATGCACTATTGTCCGAGGTGAATAGACTGTTAGAAGCAGGATTCATATACCCAGTAGAAGATTCAGAATGGGTCTCCCCAGTAGTGGTGAGGCCAAAGAAGAATGGTAAATGGTGAGTGTGCGTGGATTACAAGCCACTAAATGCTGCAACAAAGAGGGACCACTTCCCTCTCCCATTTCAAGATGAGATTCGAAATGAAGTAGCAGGACACGAGCGATACACAGTGTGTGATGGCTACTCCGGCTACTTTCAAATACGCATCACAAAGGAGGACCATAAAAAGACTACTTTCATCACACCATGGGGCTGTTTTTCATTTCCAGTCATGCCTTTTGGTCTCACCAATGCTCACGCCACCTTTCAACGATTCATGAATATGGTCTTCCAACCTTACTTTGGTAAGTCTATAAGGGTTTTCATAGATGACTTTTGTATTTACAGCTCCAAAAGTATGCATCTCGGCAAGATTGATGAAGGATTTACTCATTTAGCTAAGCTGGGTGGACAACTAAACAAGGACAAATGTCACATTGGGGAAAGCAAGGTTACACTATTGGGGCATGTAGTGTCCATTGATGGAATTGAGGTAGATCCTGAAAAGATAGAAACATTGCTAATCTTACTTTCTCCAACTTCCATCAAACAATTAATCTCTTTCTTGCAAAAGATAAGATATTTGAGTAGATTCATACACTTACTCTCCCAAGTGATATTTCCTCTACAACAGCTTACTCGTCAAGAGACGTTTGTTTGGAGTGAAGAAAGTGATGGGCATTTTAGAGAGATAAAAAAAATGTTAGGGTCACTCGTGGTCTTATCTCCATTGGGATAAGGCATCGTGGCCTTATCTCCATTGGGATAAGGCATCGTGGTCTTATAATAGGATAAGGCATCATGGTCTTATCTCCATTGGGAGAGAGGATCCATGGTGAAGGGATCACTCTGGAAGATTTCCACTCCAACAATGAAGCAGAATATCAAGCTCTAATTCATGGACTTTGTTGGTGCCTGGATAATTCAATTGAGAGATTAAATGCTTTTGGTGACTCCATGCTTTTGGTAAGGCAAATGCAAGGTACATGGGCTTGCAAAAATGCCAGTCTCTCTACTAAAATGAGAGAAACCAAAGCTCTTATGAGGAGATTTAGGGAGGCACAAGTACATCATCTGCCAAGAGACCAGAACAAGGATGCAGACCACCTAGCATCATCGAATTTAAATGATCAATAGTAGGAGCAGTGGCCATCAAACTTCCACTTCAGCAAGGCAAGGAGGACTTAGAAGATATTATGAACATTTTGGAGAAAGGAGAGGCTCCTAATCACTTGAATGCAGGGGAAAGGCGATGGTTAGCTAGGGAGGCTACCGGGTATCGCATATTAAATGATAATTTGTATTGTCTTGGTAAGGATGGTGTGCTTAGGAGAGTGCCTTTGAAGAGTGAAATTGAAGAGATTTTAAAAGCTTGTCACGATGATGTGTGCGGAGGACACTTTGCACACGACATCACTAGTAGAAAGGTTCTACAAGCTGGGTTTACTTGGCCAAGTCTTCATCGTGATGTCAAATACTGGTGTCAAACATGTGATGAATGTCAGAAAGCAGGACCACGACGGCTCATAGATGAACCTCAGAACCCAATAAAGGTATATGGCCCCTTTGAGAAGTGGAGAATTGATGCAATAGGGCCTCTACCACGCACTCAGTCAGGTAAAGAGTACATCATTATGGGAGTAGATTACATGACTAGATGGGCTGAGGCTATTCCAACCAATAGAATTACTGCTAAGGATGTGAGTCAGTTCATCTTTGACCACATCTGTTGCCGGTTTGGCACCCCTCTTGAAATACTATCTGATAGAGGACCAAGGTTTAGAGCAGACTTGGTAGGAGAACTCATGCAGAAGCTAAATATTCAGCATCAACACTCTACTCCTTACTACCCTCAGTGCAATGGCTTGGTGGAAAAGGTAAATGGAATCATTTGCAAAATTCTCACCCAATAGGTACATGCCAGGACCCAAGATTGGGACAAACACCTGAATGGAGCTCTATGGGCCTATAGAACCTCCTTCAAAACCACATTAGGGTACACACCCTTTCATTTGGTTTATGGAAAGGAGGTGCTTTTTCCCATTGAAGTGAAGTTAACATGTCTTCGAATATTGGGTAGCCAGGTAGGCTCTCAAAAGGAGAAAGTACATCAAAGGATCATGGATCTAGAGAGGCTGCAATTGGATCGTGAAGAAGCCATCAACCACTACTCTCAAGAAGCAGAGAAGCTCAGAGAAAAGTTCAACAAAAAGCTAGCATCTAAAGACATCAAAAAGGGATCTCTAGTGCTTCGATATGACAATCGCTTCGACACTCGTAAGGATGGAAAGTTTCTTTTTCGATGGGAAGGCCCATTCTTGGTCACCAAAAAGTTCAAAACTGGATCTTACAGACTTCAAGAAATTGATGGTAAAGTGCACAAGACCAAGACAAATGGATGGCGTCTAAAGCCTTATCACATCAGAATAAGGTCAGCCCAAGATCAAAGAAAGTAGGCTAGAGGCATAAATACCTCTAGCCAGGTTTGGGGGGGCTATGATCCGAGCCTATTACAATTTTTTGGTCTAGAGTTTTACAATAAAAGAAAGAGTGAGAACAACCTCTTGGAGAATCTCAAAAAAAATGACTTGATGGGAATTTTTCCTTGACTAGTCCACAGGAGGTGAAAGGTAGAACCTAGTGGTAAAGGGAAGGGAAAATATGTAAATGTGGAAAGAAAAGATATGATGTATTTGTGGAGCCATGCACCCATGATTCAAGGGTCATGAGGGGCTCATATCATCTGTTTGATATCATCATATGAAACAGATGGGACCCAGGTGGAAGACTTGGTGAAGGAAGGAAACAGACACATGATTTTGCTGGATTTTTAAATATGTCCACTCCCATCCAAGAAACGTTGTCTTCATCAAAGTTGTATCTTATGAGCTGGAGATTTTGACCATATTTTTTTTATAATTTTGGCAGCTACGGTCTAGGAGATATGGCAAAAATAGTGGACGCCAGTGTTTTCAACTTTGGTGGAGACCACCCCCTCTACCTTTACACACACACCCTTCCTTTCCCACATTGAGTCCTTCTCTAAAAATCAGCCATTAGTCTCCTCACCCTCCCCTCCTTCCTCCTCTCTCTCAAGCTCATAAAACCATCACAAATTCCTCTTCTAATCACCTCTCAAATCATGCTTAATCTTCTTGTACTTCATAAGTTTTCATTCAATCCCTTTCTATTATTACTAGATATGCATTGATTTTATTTAGATTCTTTACATTTTAAAATAAGGAAGCTCTTGGAATCAAGCTATGGAGGAAGGAGTGAAGACAACACAAGTGATGATGGAGCCAATTAGTTGCAAATTGGTCAACAAATCACTTGGAAGGAGCTTCTTCATTGGTGGAATGTCCCTAATCAAACTTCCTTTGTACAAATTGCACTTGGATTTTAACCTCACTCCTAATCACTCTCTTGCCTATATAAAGAGGCCCCCCCCTTTGTAATTTCAAGTCTCCCTCAGCCTCATTGAGTCTTTGTATTACTCATCATGAACCCATAAAGCTCATTCATTCACTCTATTCTTTGCACATTCTAGAGTGCAAATTGTTTATGCTAGTAACCTCCCCTCCTCTTATTTATTTTAATTAAGAGAGATCTTTTATGTGTGTGTGAGAGTGCTTGATGTGATTTTGGCTAAATCTTGAGTTGTTGTTTAGTAATCTACATGCTATTTGTGTTGGGAGTGCTTGAAGTTATCCATTCCTTGTACACACATTGAGGTTAATGCTTTATTCATAGTGATCTCTCTCTCTCTCTCTCTCTCTCTCTCTCTCTCTCTCTCTCTCTCTCTCTCTCTCTCTCTCTCTCTCTCTCTCTCTTTGCGTAGCGGTCCTAGTCCACGCTTCCAAGACTAGGTGGTGCCCTCATCTCATTTCCCTTGTGGCGCAATGGAGGTTGTTTTGGTGTAGAGGCCACCATTCCAAATTTCCTTCGTCAGTTGTAAGACAATCCGACGATATCTTATTAAGTTTAAGAATTATCCTTTTGAAGATGCTAGATGGATGCAAGGCATACAATTAAAGGATAACCTAAACCTTGTCAATGCTTCGGAAGAGTAAGCAAATGTACAAAATGTTAAAAATGAAGAAAGTTTTTTTCTTATAAGACTCTCTTTTTCTTTATTATGCACAAAAATGAAGTAGTATGCATGCTTAAGATCAAGTTTGCGGAGATGACGTCTCCCAAACACCAAGTAGAGCTTGTCACTCTACTATGGAAGATTGATAGGACTAATGTACAAACATTCTTGCGGCAGACTCAGGCTCTCAAGCGCCAAATGGACTAGTCATCCATTGTGGAACGATGTCGTAGGGTAACATAGGGATCCTCTACCCGCTAAGAAAAGGACTCATGAATATGCTTTATCTTCTCTACACCATAGTCGAGGACGAATATGATTTCAAGAGAGAGGTAATGTCATAATAGACAATATCTTATTCTCCTTAATTATTTTCTCATGTTAAACTGATCATTTAATATGGGGAAGTGCCAGGGGAGAAAAAGCTAAAATATTAGTTAAGCTAGCAGACCGGCCACAGTAGGGATCCAAAGGAGGGAAAATAGGGGTCCAAAGGGGGGGCCATCTGCAAAAGATCCATGTGTAACAATGGGCTAAAAAGACCTTAAGGTTCAACCCATTAAGACTTCCAAAATGCTAAGGTTCCAAAATTCAAAGGTTGTGTCCAAAGGTCAAACTTTGGGAAAGTTGGATGCTTTGTGTGTGTCCCAAAAGTCTTTAGCAATCCCTACATAGGAAGGGGCGAGTCTTACTTGTAGGGGATGAGAGAGAAAGTCACACACACACACACACAAGCTCCCTTTACACAAAGGGAATGATGGACACATGTCAGCTCCCTAGCCCAGATGCCCACAAGGTGTACCCAATTCCCATTGGATGGCCTTGGAGGTGGACCAATGAGAATTAGGCTAGAGTAAATCTAGTTTAATTAATTTAAAAATACTTAATAAAAGAACCAATGAGAATTAAGCTCTCTACAAGACTATTAGATAGTCTCTCAAGGGGTCCAATGAGCATTCAGCAGCCCAATGGCTTGCTTGATTCCTATTGGCCAGGAGGCAAAGGGGTCCAATGAGAGTTTAGTTGCATTTATTAATTTCATAAAGCTCTCACAAAAGGTGAAAGGGGGACACATGTTAGAAGGCTATCACTTATACTGCTTAATTACCATTGACTAGCCCTAGGGAGGTCCAATGAGAGTGGAGCATGAGAAAATAGCAAGAGGGGTCGACCAAGAGAGAGAGGGGGCTGATTTTTGCAAGGCATTCTTGACACACACACTCACACAATCTCATGTGTGAAGAAAAAAAGACTCTCTTTCTTTCTCAAGCTTTAATGGAAAGCTTACCACCTACTCCAAGCTTGTGAGAAGGGAGGCCTACACCAACAACTCTTGGCTTTGTGATGCAAATCTAACCAGGAGCCAAGCTTCACTGCATGCTCATCTCCTCTACCATGCTAATTACTAAGCTTAGCTATGCTAATATGAGTGATTATGTGAGAAGATGAACATATTTCTTGTAAGAATACTCCTTCTTCCTCTCAATCTACTCTCATACCCCGCTAGCTCTCACCATCTTCGAAGGTGTGTGAGGTCTTGGGTCTGAGACAGGAGATAATTTATGTTGTGTTTGATATGTGTTTTGCTTCGTGCATAAGGGTTTCATCTTAATTGCACTAGCTAGTCTTGAAGGAACACAAAGAATTGTATTGTACAATGTCTCTCTTGATGGGAGAAACCATAATACAAAGCCTTTTGGAGGGGGGACGGGCTCCATGTAAATCCGGTCCTCAACTGTTGTCAATAGCTTAATTTTCTCTCTCTTTTGAAAGTATTGTGCATGCTATCTAACTAGGTGTTATGCTTTTTGTTGCTCTCTCCACCCAAGCACTCTTGTAATTCTCATCAAGAATCTATTCTATTGCGTAAGCCTTTGCTTGAGAGAATTGTTCTTGAAGCTCTATCTTCAATATTTGAAAAAAGTCCACAAATACATTTATTGGCATGAAAAGTGTTATTTTTCTTTGTTTGCTTGCAATATTGGCCTTCAAGGATTTATGGGTTTCATTGAAGAGTTTACACCTATAGCTCTCACTTGTCATGGAGCTTCAAAGTGGCCAATCTCCACTTTTGAAACTAGGATTATCTACTTTCGACAAAAAACCATATTTCCCATTATCTCTTCGAGGAGTATAAGAATGATCATAGGAAAAACCACCAATTTCAGCAAGAGATCCCTCGGTTCTTCCTTTGTAAAGATATTCACCAAAATACCCATGAAAGACATCTAAGATATGAATTACACATTCCACAAGTTGCCACTCCTTTATAGTAGAAGGATATAGGTATGTGCAAGCAATAGGTATACTCAAAGACACCTAACAATTGTATGTGTAGGAATTTCAATAACATTCTTTGCACTTATAGATTTTTTTATGCAAAAGAAGATTGTAGTTCTCTAGATCTACATATAGCTCTTTGTGCATGTACACGTGCTGCACCAAAATATCCTTAATGCTCTTTTTTCTTGTCTCTTGTCTAAACCCTTTCACTCTTGCCTTCCAACAAGATAAGAACGGATTCTTCAAGGTTGGGTTCTTCCTTCTACTCTATTGCATAAGAATTCAGATACCTTTGGTTAAAGTGATTGGAATCCATCATTCTTTTGTTGTTGAAGGTATTGCATGTGACTAGTGCATGAATGGACATACTTGGTCTTTTGGCTCAGGAAGCCATAGCTTTTGTGAAAGAGCAGGTGCAAAAAGCGGTGCAGATTCTAGCAAGAAAGCCAAATTTTGAATGCTAGTCCACATTTTGTTACTTTAAAAGGAAATCCTACAATGGAGAAATAAGAGGTAATTAGAAAGGTTTAAATAAGATAAATGGAAAGGTAAAAAAGATAGATTCCTTGTACAAATAGCATTTCCACGAAAAGGGAAGTGACACTTACCCAAAGTTTTTTTCATTTTCTTAATATAAAACTATTTTTTAGATGGAACAATTCCAAATATTTTGCCATAGAAGCGCTCCTCCCATTGGGTTTGAGAGCACTCTCTCTTTTGCTAAAACATATAAAACTAAACTCAAACTTCTCCTAATGATAGTTCCATAGAAGAAGCATGTCTATCCCTTTTCAAAGAAGCTTCAAGTGCTAATATTCTTCTTCAACCCCCCCCCCCCCCCCCCCCCCCCCCCCCCAACACACACACTTAATGTCATGGAATTACGAGTGATGTGGCATATTGAGCCATATTTGGTCAAAAATGGATATTTATTGACCATTTTATCGCCATTTTTAATGCAAAATGACCCATTTTTTGTCGTTAAAATCCCAAATGAGCTAGCAAAAATCCTTAAAACCATGGCCAAATTCCATTAAGTGCAATCTACGTGTTGAAATTTATTTTTCCACTTATCTTGATCTCTAATCACTTCATTGATGGTTATGATTATCAATTGATATTTTTAGACAATGTTCATCCACATTAATCTTTCTAAGAGAAATGAGTGTGCCATCTTGTTGCAAGGCACTGCAATAAACACATGTCTGGTAGCCATCTTGGCTATGGTGCTAAATATCTTCTCAAAATGAATCCCATAAGTTTGCTAAGTTGCATTATATGTTATACGGGATACGTATAATACGCCATATACGGGCGTATTATACGATACCCCATATTATATGGGCGTATTATACGGTGCCACGTCAACAAAAATGGGCAGCGCTATTATTTCTTTGTTTCTTCGACCGAAAGACTTTTTGATCGAAAGATCTTTTGATCTTAGGATCAAAGATCTTAGGATCAAAAGATCTTTAGATGTAAAAAATCTCTATATAAGAGCAATGTTGTGTGATCACACAGCATCTCTCAAGTAAACAAGAGATGAGTAAGAAATATAAATACTAACAAGAAAAATTACAAATAAAAAATAAAAAACTTAAAGTTTGAAATAATAATATATATAGTTAAAAATTAAACATAAAAGTTGAAATTCAAAAAATAAACAATTAACAATTGTTTAGTAATGCAACAAAAAGAAGATAAAAATAAGAAAGAGTTGAGTCTAGTTTGTTAACCTGGGAGAAATTAAATCTTTCCATCAAGCTATTTCTATGTGCACCTATCTTTTTTTATTATTGATTTTTCTTATGTATTCATTACACTATATTTAATTTATCGATCTGTGTTTCTATTTATCTATTTATTGATATACTTATTTTTATCTATAAATCTATCTAACTTTCTTGCTATCCATCAATTTATCTATCTATATATCTATCAATTATTTACCTTTCTATTCATATATCTATATGTCTATCTATCTACTTATCTACCTACCTATCTACATATTTGTCTATCTATCTATTCATCCCTCTATCCATTTATCTCTCTATTCTTCCATCCATCCATCCATCTACCTACCTATCCACCTATTTCTCTATCCTTCCAACCATCCATCTATCTATCTACCTACATATATATCTATCAATCTGTTTGTCCATCCATTTGTGCCTCTCTCTATCTTATTTTTATTCGATTATTATTATCTTTATTTCTTAAGTTTTTTAAATATTTCTTATTCTCCTGTTGATATTTATACTTTCAGGCTCATTATCTTTCTATCTAGCTACTATTTTAACTCTTTATTAATACATTCATCTACATATTTATATATCTATATTTATATAGTTATACATTTTCTTTGAAAAAGTTAAGGTCTGAGTCGCACCCAGTACCAGTGGGGATAGTGCAAGCATATTATGGTGAAAACCACTTTGTGGTCCCACTTACACAAAAAGAAGAGGGAGATATTTTCTAGGCGCATGCTTGGTCAATAGTGAGCAACGGAATTGGTTCTTGAAGACCTAGAAATGGCGAGTGCTTTACACCTCCGTGTCTTTCGCTTAGCACCTCCAACATCCACAGGTCTAGCAACATTGCAAGCGGACTTGGATTTCTTGCATCACAACATGAACATGCCTAAAATTGGCAAGCAAATTATCTTGTTTGCTCTGCTAATTCTGAGTGTGACTTGGCTCTAAGAATGATTTTCTAAAGAAATTGACTAGTTGAACCAAACTTTTATTCATCTGTTATGTTTCAAGTTCATCTTTTCTTTTACTTTGCAAAATGTATTTATTTCTATTTTTTATTTTTTTGGGTCTTAATATCTATTTATAAGAGGACTGAATTATTATATATAGTTTTCTATTTTTAGCTAACCTTTACATCTCTAATGGAGAAGAAAGTGTATGCTTGAATGGAGCAGAGCATACACACATAGCCTTTAGTGATTTATCTTTTTTATCTAAAAATCTTTAGATCAAAAGAACTTTAGATCAACAGATCTTCCAATCTAAAGGTCTTTCGATCAAAATAAATAATATGGGGTGTTTGCATATAATACGGGATATTTGTGTATAATCTTGTATAATACGTATAAAAATTATTATAGGGTGTATAAATGCAACTTAGTAAGTTTGTGCATAACCTTTTGCCACAAGCTTGGTTTTGTACCTGTTCAAATTGCCGTCATTATTATGTGCTATTTTTAAACCCACTTTCATCCAATTGCCTTCCTTCCCTTTCATAAAGGCACCAACTCCCATGTTCCATTTGCATCTTCATCCATAGCCTGCTATCATTTTTTCTCTTTAATCACATCCTAAAAAAGAATGGATTTTATCTCTTCTGTAATCTTCACCATACATGCACAATGAGAGCAACATAACTACCATAACTTAATCTTTGCACACAATTTCCTACTATTTAGACATGTGTGGTCCAGGATCACTTCTAGGTGCCTTGTTCCTTTCTTGTATCCTTCTTACCTCCAAAGTTTTCACAAAGGGTATGCCAAACTCCTCATCTAAACTATGCTAAAAATCATTGTCGTCATCATTGATAGCAAATTGACTGAACGTGTGTCCACCTAGCTGGACACTTAGTTTGACACCACATTTGTACTCTATTATTTTTTTGAACTAGTGTAGCTAACCTGTGTGTCTAGATCTCGATTCTAGAGTAGCAGGTTGATTCCCTGAGTTGTAATTCCATCATGATATGTGTAAAGGCCCATGTGAGGCGGCCACCAACCATTTTAGAAAGCCCTAGGTATAGAAGTCAATAACCTTAATGTGATTGGAGTCTTATCTTTTGAAAGGAAATGAGCTCTAATATACACACGCTCAAGCGTTAATGGAGCTTCGATTTGTAATCATATCAAGTAATGATTGAGTAATCCATTTTCAGTTCCAGAACTTGCATTGTGATCCTCTTTCCATGCTCCTTCAATTAAGTGTAAGCATTGTCAATTTTATTGAGGCCTGCAACAATGCATCAATGAGTCTAATCTTCAAATTTGGGTGCTCCAATAATTGTTTTTTGGCGTTTTGACCATAGGAGAGAGCTGCTAGACCATAGGGAAACCTTTTTGGATAGCTCTATTGTAGTTTTTAAGACCTTGATAATGATGCATTGTGATTTTGGTACCTTGTTTGATTGCAACCAAACTTGGGAGGATAGTTTCCTAGGTTTCTTAGACCTCCTCCTCAAGTTTCGTTGCATTTCAACTTTGTTTGAGTGCCAAAATGGCATGATGACCTAGAGCAATGACAAAGGACATAGGAAAATTTCCTGATGATTGAGTGGTGGTTTTCTTGCTAAGTCGGCGTGTTTGCTTGTTAGGTTAACTTCTTGAGATTGACAACCTCAAAGAGTCTCTGTGCCCCATTCGAGTCGATTCTTTCAGTATTGATAGATTATGTTAGTGCTAGACAACTATGCTATGGATGTGTGATCAAGACGACCCGCAAACATTGGTGCCATTTTTGGGGAATGATCCTTACATGGTGAGTGACCTAGTGCATATTTAGAGAATTCTTTTTCAAATATTTGTCTTTCCCTTTCATTTACACCTTAGTAGTGAAGCATCTAGATAGGGGGTTTAGTGCTTGGTAGAGTCTAGAGTCAAGGACTTCCTAGATCTTTTCTCAAAAGGTAAAGAGGGTTGTGAGTGATATAGCCAAAAGCATCTCATTCTTTGATTTTCTTTAAGTGCTGGGCTATTTTTTGTTTCAATTTTGTTTTGTACTATTTTGTTTGTTTTTGTTGCTAGATTCATTTATATACTTATAGGAGTAGAATAAGTAGAAACTACAACCATCAAATTGTGCTGAAAGGATTATGGTTAAACTTGTTGAAAACCATATTTGGACAAATTGACCATAAATTTGAAAAACTAAAAATTTGATGGTCATAACTCAAAAGTTGATCCAAACCTAAAAATAAATGGAAAAAGGGGATAACCAAACCTCCAAAGTTTCATGCAATTTGATGTAGGAACATAGATTGTGATCCATGGCTCCTTGTGACTTCTTGGACGGTAATTGATACCATAGGGTCAAGAGTGGTTCCACATCACTGAATATACACTCTTGGTGAGAAATTGACATTGAAAACTCGCTCAAACCAAGATATTGAGCAAAAGGCACAATAAACTTCAAAATTGACCAAAACTTGGGGCTTTTTGACTTGTTGAGATCCAAATCCAAAAATAAGTGAAAACCTAACATCCATAGAGTGCAAACATACTACTGACAAAATTTCATGTTCAAAAATGGTCAAACATGGATCGTGATCCATGTCCCCCCTTTACCATGTGGGGCTGATATTTGACTAGTATAGGTAGATGATAGCATTTGGAACAATTTTCCCAAAAGGCACCATAGCAAAGAAGTTGGTCAAAAGTGCCAAACACAGAAACTAGTCAAAAACCACAGGGCAGACAATTAAACTTCCTTTTGATTGACAAAAATTTGTCCAAATCCAAAAATAAGTGGTAGAGTAGATTATTGATACTACGAGTAAGCAACATGCCTAATTTTGGTGTCCAGATACGATGGAACATGTATCATAGTCCATGTCCCCGATTAAGAGTTTTGGCTAAGATTGAAGCAGTAGGTAGATGAGACATAGACAAATGCTTCTCCCAAAAGAAGCTTTGCCAAAGAATTTCAAAAAGTGGGTCAAAAAGGCCAAAACACACCTAAGGATTGACTTTTTCTTAACCTAATTAAGTCCAAATCACACAAAAACCATATAGCCAGAATAAAGGAAAAGTTATTTTGTTAATCATTGATTTTGAATCTACCATAATCACTCTACTGAGTTACTAGCATTGAACAAGATCCAGCAGAGAGATAAACATATTCACATTTTGTACGATGACTCAAAATTCTCGGATCTAGAAAGATTTCAAATGCTCTATGTGGGAACAAGAAAGATGGTTGCAGATTGGAAGGCAACCAACTACCAAAACCAGGAAGCTTGTCAGTTACTTGCACATCTTGCATGTGTCCAAGTATTGGAACGAATTCTAGAATGGTACCTTACTAATAATGACAGAGTGGCTTATACAATTCATAAAGACTTGACCATAGCAGGTCTTAGGTCACTAGGGCTACGAGTGGAATTTGTACTGGTTACAAACCAATATAAAAATGCATGAGAGTCATATAATTGCAATTAAAGGAGATGCTTGTACAGATGAAGAGTGCTAGGGGTGTTTTGAATCTGAGGGTCAAAACCTTATTATAGAGCAATGAAGCCAACAATAGCAGACTGAAGACCAAAATGACTCTAAGGGAATAGGAAACACATCTAAAGGCTCTATTCCACCTACTCAGGGTTACAAGAAAACTAATGCAGAAGGATAATTAGATGGTGCTGAATTTATCGCCCAGTGTGAGGTGGGTAAAGGGTTGAAAAGAAGCAAGGTAATTCAACTTCTTTGGCTCGAATGGCATACATCAGTGCTAGAGAGTAGAGAACAAACTCTATATACCTTCAAATAGATGATGGACTTATAACTTGGTATGAAGAGGAAAATATGGAATGTCTGGCATGAAACAAAGTACTATAAAATTCCTTTCAGATGACTATGGTTAGCGAACTATTGGGTCAAATCCACCGGTTTCAATTGTTAATGGGCCAATGGAAGATTCAGATTAAAAGGCTCATTTAGATCACAAACCAAATGTCACAGCTGAGAATTAAAGCCTATAAAATTCCAGAGAAGGAAATGGCTATAGCAACGCAAGCTCTAAATCTCAACTCAGAGAAATGACATAGATCTTGTTCAAAGTTTGCATTAAATGCAACCAGCCATTGTCGCAAGGATGGATGCACACTACGTCCTATTGTCACAAATTGGCTAGGACTCACCTAACAAGAGGCAAATGCACTCTGTATAATGCAGGCACTAAGATTTGGGATGCTATGAGGCCCTATAGAGTGGAGAGGAAGACTGCCAATAAGGATTGATTGAGAATGAAAATGTTGGAGCTACTACCTCTGAAATCCCAAACACCATCTAAGAGTAAGAAGGCACTTGAAAAGAAGAGGGCTCTCTAAACAGACACTGAGTGAGTTATTTGTTATTCTACTATTGGTCTTCGGCAAGATGAATTCAATCCAATGATTTCAAGAGTATACACCTTTTGAGTCCTATGTTGACATTGTAAAAAATGCGGAATACAATAAGGATCTAGTAGCAAGGAGAGTAAAGAGAGATACCATGCAAAGTAAGTTGCGAATCAAAAAATTTAAATTAGCACACTATTACAAAGTGATGGCATCATCCACCCATGTGCTCTCAAGGTAGAGCTTAGATGGCAATTTAGACAACTAGATCAAGTAGGAATACAAGGGATTAACAATCCTTACACAAGGATGTGTTGTGTGCATCAAGTGTGCACACCATTCTACAGAATTACTCATGACAAGGCCTCCTTATATAGATATAAGGGAGCCTCTAAACGCCCATGTGCAACGGCCCTTAGATAGCCAGGTCCAAGTAGGACTCTCCCACGAGCCCGCCCATTTGTAGCCGCTTTTGTAGTTCTAGGACAAGTTCTCCTAGAACTTGGCCACCGGCCAAAGACCACGGACAACTGGCCATCGACCACCAGGGACGGCCATTTTCCGATTGCCTTCCAATCGTCGTCCGACCAAGATATTCTCACAAAAAGGAATATTCCACCGCCGAGGCCCCCTAAGTTGGCCTTGAATTTGCTCCATACCATCCATGATCACAAATAGAGACCTAATCAGGGTGCAAAGCTAGAATTCACCAAATATATGTGCACCATTGTCTTCTCCTCATATGGGGGCCTTACAAACTGTGCAACATATATTGTGGTGGCAAAACTGAGAGAGGTGGCCATTGCAAGTATACCAACAGACATACGAGAGTTGACTGTCTAGATACAAGAGAAAAAACAAGAAACTAGGAACCATTATTGGGAAATTAGAAAATAGACTAGGAATCCTCATATAGAATCTTGATATATACTAAAATTCAAGAAAGGAGAGGAGGAATGCACAAGGCATGAACCACCTCTAAGACTGACAGACATTTGAAGCTTCAAAAAGCAATAACCAGCCAGTTACCCCCGTAACTCACACTGCATAGTCAATCAAACACCAACAACCTAGAAATAGGACCCACTATTCATTTTTGAGGATCCCTTAGACGCCTATATTTTGAGCCACTTGTAACACTGTGATCTTTGTATCACTTTGTAATCATTTTTTGCACTCTGTCTCTTCTGTAATTCCAAGGCCATCTACAGGCATACTTGATGCTCACCATTTGTAATTTGATTATTCTAAATGCAATCCCAGTTTCAGTCTCAATTAAAGTGTCTCATCATTTTTTCCAGGTTTATCTTCCAATGAAGTACTAGTCTGAAGTGCTATATGAATTCTTTGACTATGACATCTCTAGTTCTAAGTACACAACAAAAATAGTTGTGTGAACACATCCAGCTCATTCCAATCGTGAAAAGCAAAAAGAGACAAAAAGAAAGAAAAATGGTTGGAAGAGAAAACAACTCTAGAAACCAAGCTGCAACAAACAAAAGAGCATCTGAAACAAGAAAGGAAAAAAAGGAGCAATTGAAAAAAGAGAAATCATCCAAAACTTTATCAAGAGGTTCGCTCTTGGTAGAAAACGTTAATGATAACTTAGCTGCCATGTTGCAAGCTTACGAGGCTAGATTGAAATCCAATTAGATCTTTAAACAAAAATTGTTGACGTATCCACATCCAAAAATTTAAACCAAACAAATGAAAATATGCAAATGTCTCTATAGACAACTCTGGCTCTAATTAACCTAGAAATATTGAATGCCCTCAACAAGACTACTTGTACCTGGAAAGGAAGACAAGAGTGCACTAAAAGAAAACAAATTGCATGAACCAAGTAAACCGGGGAATGAAATTCCATTGGATACATGGGTAGTGGCAAACACTACAAACAAGGAAAGTTTCACGAGATGTCATCAATTCTCGAAGTGGACGAGCTGTGTCTTGGAGCTATCTGACCCTAAAAATAATATTCCCATTGGTAAAGTAGGGAAGACTACAATGCAGGACATGACAACTGATTTGAAAAATAACCAATAGAATGAAAAATGCGAGTGGAAGTGTTTAATTGTGTTCAGAAGAGTTAAAAGTATTTTATATTAGTCATAATAGCTATTAGTATTATCTAATATTTTTCAAAATTCAAAATAAATTAATTTTTCAAGAAATTTATTGTCTCTTCTCCCCCCCAACACCAACCTCCTCCCGTGTCTCTCTACACGCCTCCCACCGGCCTCTCTCTCTCTCTCTCTCTCTCTCTCTCTCTCTCTCTCTCTCTCTCTCTCTCTCTCTCTCTCTCTCTCCCCCTCTCCGAACCCTCTCTCACTATCTATTTCTCTCCATCCCTCTCTCACTACTTTCTTCTCTTTCTCCTTCCCCACCAAGCCTCTCTCTCTCTCTCTCTCTCTCTCTCTCTCTCTCTCTCTCTCTCTCTCTCTCTCTCTCTCTCTCTCTCTCTCTCCCGACCCTCTCTCTCTATCTATTTCCCTCTATTTCTCCACTTTCTCTATCACTACTTTCTTCTCTTTCCCCTCCCCCACCAAGCCCCCCCCGCTCTCTCTCTCTCTCTCTCTCTCTCTCTCTCTCTCTCTCTCTCTCTCTCTCTCTCTCTCTCTCTCTCTCTCTCTCTCTCTCTCTCTCTTTCTCTCTCTCTCTTCCCTCCATGGAAATTTCCCACTTCCCTCTCTCCCCTTGGGACCCCTGGCGGCCACATGGCAAACCACGTGGACTGCCACGCGGTCCACGTTGGCGCCATGAGTTATGTGGTGCCAATGTGGGTCGCCACGGTGACTGTGTGGTTGTCCATGAGGCAATGCCATGTGGTGGGCGCGATCGCGAGGGTCCCACGATGGCCAAGGCCAGTCGCCCACATGAATTGCAAGAGCCCTGTAGTCCACGTGGGTGCCCCCCCCCCCTGTTAAAGAATATGATGTTAAAGAATATGTCCATTGTGCTATGGGCGGCTGGACACTGACTATACCATGTTGTAAATATACTTTGGATAATAGTTCAAAAGAGAAGAGCAGCTCGTTGAATGGCTGCTGCAGGGTAACGATTGTGTGTGTGTGTCTCGATGTGTGTTGGTGTGTGTGTGTGTGTGTAGTCTTCTTTCCTACCTTCTCCATCACCTGCGCACTCTACAAAGTGGTATCAGAGCTCAGTTTGAGGAGCTACAGTCAATACACAGGTTTCCGCAGCTCTGGAAAACAAAAAAAAAGAGAGGTTTTTTGGTCATAACTCCCTCACCCGAACTCGGAATACAGTGATCCAGGAGTCTATCTTTATGTTTTTGGGCGTTCCGGATGCATTGGCATACTTAGATTTGCCAAAATCTGCAATTTTTTGTAGCAAACAGCCAATTCACACAAGCATAGGAGATGTCCAGTTTTGCACTCGGCAGTAGATTTACAGGTTACAGGTGAAGAATTCAGCATTTACACAGGTTTTGGAGAGCGACATAGAGCTTTTGCATCATGATATTTTGTTATCGAAGATTATGTTTGGTGGTTGTGGGTCCGTTATGGATAGCCGCCTATGTAAGAAAGGTTGTGGGAAGAAGTTGAGGCGGTTATATTGTCAGATTGAGTACTTTGTGGTTATGTATGGATATGCGGTCAATGTATTTTGGAAGACTGCAGCCTTTGTGAGGGTCGAGTGAGGTTTTTTGAAGCCTTGCCTTGGGAGCTTTGGTACGTTGGCAAGGTGGATTAGGTACTGGAGCGAACCCCCGACTAGCCCCGTGAAAGACCTCATATGTCGTTTACGACTATGGGAAGAAGGTGGATGTATGGATATGTGGTATAGGGCATCGTATGGATTGCATTTGCATACAGGTCCATGTGGACATTGTTTTAGAGTATTTATGCATAGTACTGAGTCAGTCTGTGGCAAAGTGAGTTAGTGTATTTTCCCTTGGCAGTGAGAGATTTTCTGTCAGTGTTTATGAGCACTTTGGTTAAGATTTTCACTTGAGATATTGTCCAAATACAAACGAAACTCTGCCGAAATTTTGTCAAAATTCCTTGGAAGAAATTGAGAGAGTGAAGATGGCAGAAAGTTCAACTCAAGTCACACAGATTGTTGGAGAGAAGCTGACCAGAGAGAACTACAACATATGGTCTTACAGGATGGAGAACTTTATCATGGGCAAAGGTTTATGGGATTATATTACAGGTGAACAAGAGTGTCCCGAGGTTGGTTTGGAACCAAATAGAGAGAATGTTGAAGCACATAAAACATGGCAAGTAGGAGTAGAAGCTTACAAGAAGTGGATCGAGAATTCAAGGAAAATGATGCATCGGATTTCACTATGCATTAGTGACTTCTTTATACCAAATGTGAAGAAGGCTCAATCTCCAAAGGAAGCATGGGATATACTAACAAGAATGAACAGCTCCAATACTGAACCACGAAAAGTTCACTTGAAGCAAAGGTTACATTGTGTATGGCGAGGAAATAGATCCATATCAGATTATGTGACAGAGATAAAGCAAATACAGGAAGATCTTGCGAGCATTAATGTTGAAGTTCCAGATGATGACTTAGTTTCAGTGACATTGAATGGTTTGGGACCGGAATACAAGTCATTGGATACATCTATATTTGTTCGAGGACACATGCCTGATTTTGAAGAGTTAGTAAAACTTTGTTTGCAAGAAGAGGTGAAGTTAGGCAAGTCAGGTCCTTCTACATCAAATAACAATTCCAGAGATCAGGTTTTTTACTCTAGAGGTCGTGGAAACAATAGAGGTGGAAGAGGAAACTATGGTCGTGGAAACAATGTTGGAAGAGGTCAATGGCAAAATCAACAAAGTCAAAGTTATAATGATTATAGCCAAAGAGGCAGGGGGAGAGCCCGAACTCGTGGACGTGGAGGTGGACGATTTGTACATCCTCAAAGAGATGGATATTGTAACAGATGTGGCATTTATGGTCACTTTGAAAGAGAATGTTACACAAGGCTAAATCAAAATCGTGATCATGGTGGAAGAGGCCGACGTTATGGCAGACATGGAGGAAACATACAATCCTCATGATCAAAATATATATGTCAATAGGTCGAGTGGACATTTATTTCCTATGGAGCATGTTGTTGGAAGCATGGTGGAGCCACATCATACAGATGATTGGTATTTAGATAGTGGTGCCACAAATCATATGACATATCATGGTGAATGGTTTGACAGAAAAGAGAAGTTAGAAGAGGATGAGTTTGTCGCTACAGGTGATGATACTATGCATCGGATTACACATGTTGGTTCAGTTCCATTGCTAGAAAAAGACGGGACATACAACACATTGGGAGATGTTCTATATGTGCCTTCAATCACAAACAATTTAGCATCAGTTGGACAAATGACAGATCAAGGGTTGCAAGTCCGTTTTAATCATTATGGCTGCTTCATAGAGGAATTTCACAAAGGCAAACCAGGCAAGATATTGGCACGTGGAAGAAAGAAAGGTCGTTTGTTCTCATTGGAAGCTGGAGATCCATGTTTACACAGTGGTATGTATGCAAACAAATCAGCCACTCAAGATGATTGGGCAGAGTTATGGCATAAGAGGATTGGTCATGTCAATTTTAGAAGACTAAAGCATATGCAATCAAATCAAATTGTACGTGGATTACCAAAGTTTGGCAGATTGAATTTTGATCATGTTTGTGAAGCTTGTCAATTTGGAAAGCAATCTCATTTACCATTTCCAAAGAGGGGGAGAATTAGCCAAAGTCCTTTGGAAATTGTTCATTCAGATATTTGGGGACCTTGTGATCATGCTACACCAAATGGTTGTCGATATTTTATCACATTTACGGATGATTACAACAGAATGACATGGGTTTACTTTCTAAAGGCAAAGTCAGAGGCATTTGAAGTATTTTTGGAGTTCAAAGTTATGGTTGAGAAAGAGAATGGTTGTCAAATTAAATGCCTACGTACAGATGGAGGGGGAGAGTACATGTCACACAGTTTTGATGATTACTTACGTGAACAAGGTATAAGAAGACAGATTACTTACAGATACACACCACAACAAAATGGAGTTGCTGAGAGAAAGAATAGAGTCATAGCAGAGATTGCAAGAGCAATGATGAATGAGATGAATATGCCATTAACATATTGGGCTGAAGCAGTTTATACAGCAGTACACATTATGAATCGAACACCAACAACTGCCATTCATGAAATTTCACCTTATGAGAGACTTTATGGGATCAAGCCAACAGTTTCCTACATGAAAGTTTTTGGATGTGTTTGCTATGTTCATGTGCCAAATGAAGCAAGAAAGAAGATGGAGCCAAAGGCAGTGAAGTGTATATTCTTTGGCTACCCAGTTGAAAAGAAAGGTTACAAGTGCTATGATCCTACGACAAAACAAGTTTATGTCAGTAGAGATGTCAGATTTTGTGAGCATGAACCATGGTATAAACCAAAGCCAGTGATGATAGAAGATGAGTATGAAGAGCAAGAGAATGTGTGTCATGTTGTTGATAAGCCAGGACCATCAACAAGAACTATTTCAGGACCACATATGGCAGAGGAGAGTACAGGAAGTGTCAACCCATGGAGCGGTCATTTGCGAGATAAGAAGCAAGACGAGAAAGGCAAGAAGAAAGTGGTTGAAGAGAGTTTTGGAGATGAAAGCCTCGATGAAGAGCATGGTTTACCACATTTGAGGACACCTCGCAGTAATCATATTGAGAAATATGTACCCCCATATGCAAGAGTTGAAGAGAAGAGTGCACCACAATTGAAAAGATCAGAGAGGGTGCGTTATGCAGTTGATAGACTGACATACAATGGTTACATGCGTACACATTATGCATACATGGTTTCACGTTGACGAAGGAAATTTGGAATGGCGGCCTCTACACCAAAACAAACTCCATTGCGCCACAAGGGAAATGAGATAAGGGCACCACCTAGTCTTGGAAGCGTGGGCTAGGACCGCTACACAAAGAGAGAGAGAGAGAGAGAGAGAGAGAGAGAGAGAGAGAGAGAGAGAGAGAGAGAGAGAGAGAGAGAGATCACTATGAATGAAGCATTAACCTTAGTGTGTGTACAATGAATGGATGACTTCAAACACTCCCAACGCAAATAGCATGTAGATTACCAAACAACCACTCAAGGATTAGTCAAGATCACATCAAGCACTCTCACACATATATAAAAGATTTCTCTTAATTAACATAAGTAAGAGAAGGAGAGGTTACTAGCATGAAACAATTTGCACTCTAGAATGTGCAAGAATAGAGTGAATGAATGAGCTTATGGGCTCATGGTGAGTGATACAAAGACTCAATGGGGCTGAGGGAGGCTTGAAATTACAAAGGGGAAGGCCTCTTTATATAGGAAAGAGAGTGATTAGGAGTGAGGTTAAGATCCAAGTGTAATTTGTACAAATGAAGCTTGATTAGGGACATTCAACCAATGAAGAAGCTCCTTCCAAGTGATTTGTTGACCAATTAGCTCCATCATCACTTGTGTTGTCTTCACTCCTTCCTCCATAGCTTGAGTCCAAGAGCTTCCTTATTTTAAAATGTAAAGAATCTACATCAAATCAATACATATCTAGTAATAATAGAAAGGGGTTGAATGAGAACTTATGAATTACAACAAAATTAAGCATGACTTGAGAGGTGATTAGAAGAGGAATTTTGATGGGTTTTTGAGCTTGAGAGAGAGGAGGAAGGAGAGGAGGGTGAGAAGACTAATGGCTGATTTTTAGAGAAGGTCTCAATGTGGAAAAGGAAGGGTGTGTGTGTGTAAAGGTAGAGGGGGTGGTCTCCACCACAGTTGAAAAAATTGGCGTCCGCCATTTTGGCCATATCTCCTAGACCGTAGATGTAAATTTTTTTTAAAAAATATGGCCAAAATCTCCAGCTCATCAGCTACAACTTTGACGAAGACAACTTTTCTTGGATCGGAGTGGAAGTATTTATTAAAAATTCAGTAAAAACATGTGTCTGGTTCCTTCCTTTACCAAGTCTTCCACTTGGGTCCCATTTGTTTGAATCATCATATGGCTCCAAAGCCATGATGATATGAGCCACTCATGACCCTTGAATCATGGGTGCATGGCTCCACAACCACATCATATCTTTTCTTTCCACATTTACATATTTTCCCTTCCCTTTACCACTAGGTTCTCCCTCTACCTTTCACCTCCGGTGAACTAGTCAAGAAAAAATTCCTATCAAATCTTTTTTTTTAAATTTTTCCAAGAGGTTGTTCTCACTCTTTCTTTTATTGTAAACCTCTAGAAGCAAGGAAAACCAACAAAATATAATAAACAAAAATTTGTGATAGGCTCGGATCATAGCCCCCCCAAACCTGGCTAGGGGTATTTATGCCTCTAGCCTACTTTCTTTGATCTTGAGCTGACCTTATCCTGATGTGATAAGGCTTTAGACGCCATCCATTTGTCCTGGACTTGTGCACTTTACCATCAATGTCTTGAAGTCTGTAAGAGCCATTTTTGAACTTTTTGGTGACCAGGAATGGGCCTTCCCATCGAAAAAGAAACTTTCCATCCTTACGAGTGTCGAAGCGATTGTCATATCGAAGCACCAGAGATCCCTTTTTGATGTCTTTGGATGCTAACTTTTTGTTGAACTTTTCTCTGCGCTTCTCTGCTTCTTGAGAATAGTGGTTGATGGCTTCTTCACGATCCAATTGCAGCCTCTCTAGATCCATGATCCTTTGATGTACTTTCTCCTTTTGAGAGCCTACCTGGCTACCCAATATTCGAAGACTTGTTAACTTCACTTCAATGGGCAAAAGTGCGTCCTTTCCATAAACCAAATGAAAGGGTGTGTACCCTAATGTGGTTTTGAAGGAGGTTCTATAGGCCCATAGAGCTCCATTCAGGTGTTTGTCCCAATCTTGGCGCCTTGCATGTACCTGTTTGGTGAGAATTTTGCAAATGATTCCATTTACCTTTTCCACCAAACCATTGCATTGAGGGTAGTAAGGAGTAGATTGTTGATGCTGAATATTTAGCTTCTTCATGAGTTCTCCTACCAAGTCTGCTCTAAACCCTGGTCCTCTATCAGATAGTATTTCAAGAGGGGTGCCAAACCGGCAACAGATGTGGTCAAAGATGAACTGACTCACATCCTTAGCAGTAATTCTATTGGTCGGCATAGCCTCAGCCTATCTAGTCATGTAGTCTACTCCCATGATGATCTACTCTTTACCTGACTGAGTGCGTGGTAGAGGACCTATGGCATCAATTCCCCACTTCTCAAAGGGCCCATATACCTTTATTGGGTTCTGAGGTTCAGCTATGAGCCGTCGTGGTCCTGCTTTCTGACATTCATCACATGTTTGACACCAGTATTTGACATCACGATGAAGACTTGGCCAAGTAAACCCAGCTTGTAGAACCTTTCTACTAGTGACTTCGTGTGAAAAGTGTCCTCCGCACATATCATCGTGACAAGCTTTTAAAATCTTTTCAATTTCACTCTTCAAAGGCACTCTCCTAAGCACACCATCCTTACCAAGACAATACAAGTCATCATTTACTATGCGATACCTGGTAGCCTTCCTAGCTAACCATCGCCTTTCCCCTGCATTCAAGTGTTTAGGAGCCTCTCCTTGCTCCAGAATGTGCATAATATCTTCCAAGTCCTCCTTGCCTTGCTGAAGTGGAAGTTTGATGGCCACTGCTCCCACTATTGACTCATTTAACTTTGATGATGCTAGGTGGTCTGCATCCTTGTTCTGGTCTCTTGGCACATGATGTACTTGTGCCTCCCTAAATCTCCTCATAAGAGCTTTGGCTTCTCTCATTTTAGTAGAGAGACGGGCATTTTTGCAAGCCCATGTACCTTGCATTTGCCTTACCAAAAGCATGGAGTCACCAAAAGCGTTTAATCTCTTAATTGAATTATCGAGGCACCAACAAATGCCATGAATTAGAGCATGATATTCTGCTTCATTGTTGGAGTGGACATCTTCTAGAGTGATCCCTTCACCATGGATCCTCTCTCCCAATGGAGATAAGACCACGATGCCTGCAACTGCCTTATCCTTGGTTCTCTTGTATGCTCCATCAAAGTAGAGGCTATAAGCATTGACCAAAGCCTCTGGAGCTGGAGGTGGTGGAAGTTCCTTTCTCTTCAAATGGAAAACTTTTTCATAGCACTTGTTTGTTAAAATGTCGGCTAAGCATGCTCGAGTTTTTCTTTCAACCTGTATTGTATAATCAAACTCTTGAAGTCGCACCACCCACTTTGCTATTTTGTCAGAGATTTCCATATGTTGTAGTGCATAGGGAAACATATCCTCCACAGTGATAATTACAAACCTCTTCGGCATAGGGAAACATATCCTCCACAATGATAATTACCACTAGGTTCTCCCTCTACCTTTCACCTCCGGTGAACTAGTCAAGAAAAAATTCCTATCAAATTTTTTTAATTAAATTTTTCCAAGAGGTTGTTCTCACTCTTTCTTTTATTGTAAACCTCTAGAAGCAAGGAAAACCAACAAAATATAATAAACAAAAATTTGTGATAGGCTCAGATCAACGTGTGCAACATAAAGAGCCTACATGTTTTCAAGAGGCAATTGGAAAATCAGAATGGGAGTCAGCTATGGATGATGAGATGGATGCTCTTGTGAAGAATGACACTTGGGATTTGGTTCGCTTGCCAAGTGGAAAGAAAGCAATTGGTTCAAAATGGGTATACAAATTCAAGTGCAAGTCAGATGGTAGTGTGGAAAGATACAAAGCGAGGCTTGCATTCTTGAATGGTGACTTGGAAGAAGAAGTTTATATGATACAGCCAGAGGGTTATCAACATCCAGAGTTTCCATATTATGTGTGTAAGTTGAAGAAAGCATTGTATAGTTTGAAGCAAGCATCTAGAGCTTGGTGTGAAAAGATAACCAGATTCTTGAAGAAGATTGGATTTAAACAATCTACTGTTGATCACTCATTATTTTTGAAGCATGTTGATGGAGAGATCGTCGTTATTGTTATCTATGTTGATGACTTGATTCTCACTGGAAGTCATGCTGAGCAAATTTTGCATGTCAAGAAGAGTTTGTTGAGAGAATTCAACATGAAGGACCTTGGTGAGTTGAGATATTTCTTGGGAATTGAAATTGTCAATACTTTATCAGGAATTTGGATGATACAAAGACAATACGCGTTGGATATGCTTGAGAAGTATGGAATGACAGCGTGCAAACCGGTTGATACACCTCTTGATCAGAATGTGAAGTTGTTTGATGATGGACATTACATTGAGGATGTCACTATGTATCGCAAGATGGTTGGAAGCTTTATTTACTTGACAATAACAAGGCCAGATTTGAGTTATGCAGTGGGTGTTGTGAGTCAATTCATGCAAAATCCATGTAAAAGTCATCTTGATGCAGTGAGACGGATTATGAGATATGTGAAAGCCACTGTCAGTTATGGAATGTTTTATGAAAAGAATGGAAAGCTTTGTCTTTATGGTTACACAGATGCAGATTGGACAGGAGATTTTATGGATAGAAGATCTACAAGTGGTTATGCATTTTCCATTGGCAATGGCATGATAAGTTGGAATAGCAAGAAGCAATCAACTGTAGCATTATCAAGTACAGAAGCTGAATATCGTGGAGCAGCTTTGGCAGCATGTGAAGAGTCATGGTTGAGAGTACTTATGTAGACTTTGGTTTTGACTATCTTGACAGTGTCATTATATATTGTGACAATATTAGCAGCATCATGTTGGCAAAGAATCCAGTCTACCATGCTCGCACTAAACACATTGAGGTACATTATCACTTCATCAGAGAAAATTTTTTGGCAGTTGAGATTTATTTGGTGTATGTGAAGACAAATGATCAAGTTGCGGATATATTCACAAAAGCTCTTGGAAAGGAGAAGTTTTGCTACTTTCGTGAAGCATTGGGAATCCATCATATGCAAGCTCACTCTGAGCTTGAGGGGGAGTGTTAAAGAATATGATGTTAAAGAATATGTCCATTGTGCTATGGGCGGCTGGACACTGACTATACTATGTTGTAAATATACTTTGGATAATAGTTCAAAAGAGAAGAAGAGAAGAGCAGCTCGTTGAATGGCTGCTGCAGGGTAACGATTGTGTGTGTGTGTCTCGATGTGTGTTTGTGTGTGTGTGTGTGTGTGTAGTCTTCTTTCCTCCTCCCCCCCCCCCCCCCCCCCCCCCCCCCCCCCCCCCCCCCAACAAATAAAATGGGTTCGCCTTGCCATTTTTAATTTTCTCACTCTCCTTCTGCATCTTTCTCTTCAAAGCTCTAAGCGTTAGTGAACTCCAAAATAATTCACTCTCGTTTCTCTCAAACCTCCCCCTCCTCGCCCCTCTTGCCTATAAAAGGGAGCACCCCTTCCAGATTTTTTTCTTTAGCACTCTCACTCTCCACATTTCTCCTTAAATTGATAAGCTTCCTCCTTGTATATTTTTCTCCATCACCGGTCAAGTTCCCGCTTCTTTTTTTGTGACACCCCTATTCTAAAGATAATGTGAATTATAATTCAAGAAATTAGTCTAAAGGAGCGTATTGCTAAGAAGAAATTCCAATCCACGCCACTCAAGAGAGTGGTTCCCCTCTTGTGATGACATCCTCGAAAACTCACTCTTTCAGGCAACCTTCCACTCCATGATCTCTCACCATAACTTGCATCAAGTGACCCTTGTGACCCACTCAAATCCTATTACTATGCACTTATAATTTTTCTGGTCACAATCTCTCTAACATCAGCCCCTAGACCATCCTTCACATCAACATACCAGCTTCCCATTTCATGAAAAAACAACATTTTTTCTAATAATCACTGTAACTGTGATATGATTGTAGCACTCTTCAAAATTGTTCTAGATCTCTTTTACAATCATCAAGACCATTAAATGTGTAAATATTGAAATGTTCCCTCAAAGATGGATACTAGTAATGAATTGTTTGTTATAGCCATTTCTTGTTATCTGCAAATATGTCGTAGTGAGCCACATCACCCAAGAAATCTCCACGATAACACTATGGATATTGGAACCTCAACCAAGAAAACTACATAAGTGTGGCTACATTAGAGAATCTACCCATATTTTCTTGAAAGCTCTTAATTAATTAGCCATTTGGCTAGGTGAACAAAACAAATTTGAATTATATTATGGTCTCTCTCTTTCTCTCTCTCTCTCTCTCTCTCTCTCTAGTTTCATTCCATTGTGAGCCTACATGTAATGCACTCAAGGGGATAAGACATCAATTTTTGATATTACAAAAAACCCTAATCCTGATTGGTTACCTTGTAAAATAGAATTGCAAATAATCTTAATGGGAGATGTCCAACCTATAAATAGGACTGTTTTCTTTGTTGGAAATAAAGTATCCTACAAAGCACCCCAACTCTATATGCGAGAGGATAGATTTACGTGTGATCACCATATTTTGAGATTCACACATTGATATATTTAGGATTTGATAGGCTACACATTCTATGAGACAGTGTGAGGGCCATATTTTTAAATGACTAGTGTACATGACCTACCATCATGAGTAAATTTGAGGTTTATTGCTCCAAAAGCATGATTTGGCTTGCAATCTCTTCATCCATCCAAGTATAGAACATGATTCAATGGATGCAAGGTGATTTGTACCTTTGAAGTTGTGCCATTTTAGCTTGTGTATTTGCACTAGTGGTTTACATGTGTTCATTGCTAGTTAGTACATTTTAGGAGGGTAGTGTGGTTGTGGGGCTTCCCTCCTCCTAAGATAGTTTGTGTGAGATGCTAATATTGCATTGATCAATCATTGTTGTAGTCTTCATGCAAGATCTACGATAGTGTATCAAAGAACATAAACACCTGGTAAATTACGATATAAGTCTTGCACAAGCTCCATATCTTCATCTTTCTCTCTCGCTCCACCTCTTATTACCTCCCTCTTATGAGTGTGTTTCTTGTTTATGTGTGTTTTTTCTCGTGTTTTGTTTGTTCGTGTTTTATGAAGGAAAAGTCTCTTGCATCCTAGATTGCATCCATTAGTGCTCTTTTTCCTAATTTTGTTGTGGTTGTGGATTTTTGTTTGTTTGTGTGTTTATGCTACCGTGGCTCCATTGAGTAGCACAAGATCCTTGAAGGGTATTTAGAGGTCACTCTTGTTGTTGCCCACATTGAACCACCTAAATTTTGATGTCCCTACTAAGGAGAGCTTTGCCTATATTGCTATTGCATATGGCAAGAATATTTAATCTTTAGCATTACCAATCAAATTGAATACATCACATAGATTTCTATGAATTCTTTATTTCCATTACTAGGCAAAGGATCCATGTCATTGTGAGCACCAAGTTGCAATTTCAATGTAAAGTTTGGAAAATTTTTGCTCTTGGTAGATTAGTTGAAATATACATATCAGTGTGGTTAATCTTTTCATTATGAATTTCATTAGATACTACCTTATTTTGAATGTATATATCTTTGTTGTATAAGGCCATGTGAGTGCACAGATCATGGACAATGGACCACTAATAGCGATTTTTCAATTTCACTTTGCACCGCATATTATGGTGAGCATTGCAAATTGTGAAAAGATTATTGTATAAGGCCATGAGAGTGCAAATACCATGGATAATGGACTATTAATAGATATTTTTTTATTTTACTTTGCACCACATATTATGATGAACATTGCAAAAAGCGAAAATATTGTTAAAATATTTGCATCCTAGCATACCACAAAAAAGAAAAGCAAAAATATATTATAAGAATGATATTGACTCAAATAATCTCACCATTTCCAAACATTGGCAAGGATTTAAGAAGAACTTTTCTTTTCTTCAGATGAACTTGTGTTGGAAGTCATTTCAAAGCTTTGGGTGGTTAATTGCATGTGATGAGAAAGAAATGATTATTTGGAACTAACCTTTTTTTTATAGAATTGAAATACTATAGCCCATTATTCCTTCAAGGACATCCCACTTATGTTTTTCATCTCCTTGGCAACAAGAATAATGTTGAAAAAGAAACATTTATTTTGTGAAGATTTAGAGGGAATGCTGAGCAATTTTTTTTGGAGTATCTCCTCTCAAATTGGAGAAGAATAATCCCAAATCCCTAGAGCTTTAAAGGCCATATTCTCCAAAGTATTAACAATGGAGAAATCATGGGTTTCATTGAAGAGGGTTCAACAAAACGGCAAAGATTACTATGCTTACTAGGAATAATGCTCTCTTGAATGGAAACAATGTGGATCAAATTAAACTTTTCCAAGCTACATAAAGATGGATCAATGTATTTCTGGTTTGTCTCCTTGTCTAAACGTAAAGATTACCTGTAGTGTATCCTTTACCTCTGAGAAAGCAGATCTAACCATGATGTGGGGAGAATGTACCATTGGGAAATTTTTTCAATCAAAGAATCATACTCCTTGCCATATTTATTTCCTTCTACTATGAAAAATAGTAAAGATAATGCCTAACAGTTGATCTTGACTTAATTGAAAATCCTAAGGGTGCTTGTTTGGATATGGAGGGTATACTCCAATAAAATTTTGAAGAATGTAAAGTGGATACATGTGAGAATCATCTTTCCGACATGTACAAAGATGTTGCAATTTTTTTTCTGGTCCACGTATGTCAAGCATGGAAGAATTCACCATTGAACATGGATGTCATGAACTTGGAGCATAAGCAATCAACTTTTGGGGTAATAAAATGTGAGGCTATCCAACATTACCAAACGGTGGCTTAGAAGTGGCTAGAAGACACAACCTCAGCTCTCTTAATCTATGTCTTTTATCTTGGTCTTTCCATCCTTTATATTTTTACAAAACATGAAGAATATTAGAAACATGAAGAATGTTTCTAATATTTTTATGCCTACATTTGGTTCTTCATGACAAATTTGGATATGTGGATAAATTAATCAAATTGGTGATACACTAATGTTTTTTTTTTTTTTTTTTGGTGGGGGGGTGGGGGTTGAATGATGGCCGTTTCTTGGCTATCCACCTCACGGAATAAAACTCTACCATAACACTATGGACACCTACACTTTTACATTGTACATAAGATCTAAATTAGCTAGTCATTTGGCTAGGTGAAGAGAACAAAACTATAATGGCCCATTATAAGAGCCAAAATTTAAAGATTTTCTTAAATTTTTATTTTGGTATTTATGCAAATACTTGTATTTAGATGTGTGTTATATCTGGCCAAGTAGTATGCGTGTTATATTTTCTCATACCTTTGTGTATATAGAGAATAACCCCTACTTTATAAATAGATCCTACTCATGCAATATTCATTAATGCTCTCTGTATGCCACTCTAGGAAAATCCACATGCCAATAGTTTCATTCATATCAAGTAAGAAAATACTGAATTATTTAATGAAGAGTCCCCTCTCTCTTGACTACACTATCTTTATATTTATTTTCATACAAATGCAGTAGTATGTTGAATTTTTTTTATAATGTATATATCCATAATGTATTTATTTGAATAGTACGTCCATGTATATATTCATTCATCAATAATCTCCACCACCACTTGAAAGTCTTGTCTCATGCTATGATGCATAAGGGGAATTGATTTTGGAGCCGTAAGGGATATCAATAAACAAGAGGACAATTCAAAGACTTTGGTAAGGAAGAAAACACATGGTTTTGCTTTTTTTTTTTTTTCACTACTTCTACTTAAAATTTTGAATAGTTGCTCAACATATAAAAGGTATCTTATGAGCTCAAAGAATATGCTAATTGTTTTGCTCAATGTTTCAAGATCATGGTGTGAAAATCTGATTTTTGTGATAGACTCTAGTCTGCTACTGTCGACTTCATGCACAAAAAAGTCATGTCACGTCTCTTGCATCTTTTTTCACACACACACACAAACAAGCACTAGCCTTCTAAGCACGTGCATTAAGTTCAATGCTAGGACATCCATAGAATGAGCACAAAAGTGATACTCAAGAATGAAGTCTCTTCACAAAAAAATGACATCTTCTAAAGACAAGAGATCCAAGCCTTTATGTATTATAATTAAATTAGGCTCACCTTCATAGGATACACAAATGTAAGCCTTAAACTATACAAGACTCATATAATTTTTTTTAGAATGTCCTCCTATCACTAGGAAGAGAATGGGGTCTAGAAGAGTCTCTTTATTGGTCACTTTAAGAAAGTCAAACCTTTAGTATTAAAATTAATCAGAGGATAGATTTTGAACTGAAGCAGGCAAAATGGCTAGTTTATTTGAATTCAAATTTTCTTCCCAAAATGGAATTTAAAATTTAGCGAGTAAAACCATATCATGTAGCATATCTATGGAAAAAGTTCAATACATAGATTGCGGATCTATGATCTTTGCTCAAATCAAAGATTATATGTGGGAGTTATGAAATGCTAAAAATCATAAAATTATCGACCTCCTTTTTGGGGGGGAAGTATATCCTTTGACCACTCTTACACATCTCTTTCACACCCAGCATTCTTGGACACATGGTATACACCTATTTTTCAAAATGATAACTACTTCCATAAGCTCATGAAAAATAAAGATACCCTCTAAGAACCCATCCTCTTCCTAATGGCTTGGTGCATGTGTTAGCTACCACTAATATTGTGCACAAAGAACACTGGGGGGTATCTATGTTAGTATGGTAGTCAGAACAAACCATACAATGCTTCCTCCATGAAGGTTCCCCCAAAAATGGTATAGCCTGACACAGAAGTATGAATGGCCGTTTTGTTTTTTACTTTACCTTGTAGGGAGTTGGTTTTAATGCTTTAAAGGGATGTCTATCTCAACCCATATAACCACACAAGCTACATTGCCATTATCATACCTTCAAAGCAATTCCTATTACCACCGCAAGACACTGTAAAGCACGGGCATTTGGGGAATGTCATGTAGCTTTATAGTAGTAAAACGTGTTTGAAAGAAATGTGTCAGTATGATTTAAATCATATGTAGCATTCTTTCTACAAGGTTACATGTCTTAGTGAGGGCAATGCAATCATCTACCAATACTTATCATATTCTTTAAAGTGCAGCTATATGCTTTGAAGCATCTCATTACAGTCCAAGGCATGCCATATGCTTTAAAGTCTAATTATATGCTTGAAAGCATGTCATTACACTCCAAGGAATTTCAAATACTATGCTAGAAATGAACAACACCATGCTTTCCATAAGGGTGCATGCATGGTTCATTGGCTTTTCTATGCTTCAAAGTATAGCTATATTCTATAAAGCATGACATTCTATACCGAAGCATTGTGCATAAAAGTTTCATTCATTGTCGTATGTTTCAAAATATATTGCTATGTCTTAAATCATGTAGCTCCACTCAATTTAAAGTATAATGATATGCTTTAAAGTATGCCATTACAAGACAAAGCATGTGCAATAAGATCTCCACAAAGGTAGCATGCATGTTTTGATGGTTATAATGTGCTTTAAAGTGTAAATATGTGCATGTCATTACACATGAAATCATATCATTATCCTAAAAATCAAGTGCATCGTTGTCTCCACAAGGCTACAAGTAGATTTCAATGAGTGTAAAATGGTTTATAGAGTATGCTTTAATTTAAAGCATGTCATGAATAATGAGTCGTAGTAGGTTGTTCCTTAATCTCAATCACAAAGTAACCCAAACACTATAATATAAATGTAAATACAAGAAAAAAATCTCCACACATGAAAGTGTACTATGGGAACTATCATTGCCCAATCAAGAACCTACACCTTCCAGCCTAGCCTCTAAAGTGTGCACTCTAATAAGGATATTTTGGCTTCAAGCAGCTGGATTTCTACCATAATAGGTTCAACAAATTTTTTAAAGTCGTCTATTTACTATGTGCATTGTTGAATGTCCTCCCTAAGGTCAGAGCTACACCATGTTTATGTACGTTGGTAAACCCAAATAGTGTCAATGCTAGAAAGCATGAAAACCAGTGTCAAGGGTTCTTATAGGTGTATGCCTAAAGTCAGAGTAAGTGTGAAGACCAGTGCATGGATTTGATGCTTGAAAAAAAGGGTTTCCATGCAAAGAGCCTCTTGAAACATGCAAGGCAAGTTTTGTAGTGAATGCTTGTGGTTAGTGATAGAAAGAAAAGTGTGTGTGACTTAACTCTACCACCTAAGGGAGGCCAAAAGGTGCCATCCTATATATATATTCTTGTAGAAAACACTTTTTTTTATAAAAAATAATTGTGGTGAAGATAGGAAAGGTTATTTAGAACATTTTTGCATCTCATGCACATAGGCTTGTTCTCCTCCAATTGAGAGATATTTCACTTTTTGTGGTCTGTTATTTTTGGAGGTTGCAGGAAAAATAGAGAAGGAATGAGGATTTGAGATATCCTTGGTTTCGTATGCTACCATAGTCAATCACTTGGAGAAAGAAGCAAGCTTTGATTGTGTCATCTATAGTATAGTCTCCCCCAATCCGTTCTTCTTTTCACTTGTCTTGTGTAATGGTGTTGACGTGTGGATGCATGTGTGGCCCCTCAAGCCAATTGGTGTGTGCGCAACGAGAGAGGGAGAGAGAGAAATCATGTGTGAGATTGAGAATCACAAAGAAATGTAGGCTACTTTGTGTATGATTGTGTGCTTGGGTGTGTGTTTGTAGTGAAATTTTAATGTTCAATGTGTTTCTTTTAAAGGATTGGGGTCTAGTGATTCCATGTAGTCTATATAGAGGTGTGTGTGTGTGTGTGTGTGTGTGTGTTGAAAAGTGTGTTTCTCCTTTCCTTATTCCATCTTCTAGTGCCCCCACTAAGGAGCATCTGATTGCTCCTTGGCTGAAAAAGAAGGAGATTTTGAAGATGATGGATTTATTGATTTTGAAGAGCTACTGCATTCAAAGAGATGTGGTTGGGTTTTTTTATTCTCACTAGGGTTGAAGACATGAAAACATGGTTACATGACTATATAACATTTTTTCTAGAGAGCACGCTAGATGGGGGGAACATACCTGACACAAAATGACAAGCATCTCTATAGACCATGATAACCACTGCACCCCGATCCACTAGAGTTCACCTTCCAAACTTGACAATTCGACTGCAAATTCTGCACTCGTCCATACACATACAACCTTTCCACCAGCCTAACGTGCTGTCAACTTCCACACAACACAACCCATTCTCTCTTTGTCTCTCACTCACACCACAGGCCCAAAGAGGAACACGCTTCTCAAACCAACACCACACGATAGGGATAGAGCAAAGATGAGAAGGGGGAAATAAGGGGAAGAGATAACATCAAACTCGGCTATGGTTTTCTTTCTAGTCACAACAAAAAGCTATTACAATTCCATGGAATGGGTACTATCGTATGGCCTAGTCTTCGCCAATACGATGAATATATAGCAAGGGGTTGGGAAGGTCTCTGATGCCACCTCGAAATCGTTCCCCTCTTGAGAACACGAGCAAGAGATACTTTGTTTTCTTGAAAGGCCACGAGAGCTTCTCTCCATATCTGCTTCGGAGTCTTCTTTCACAATCCCTTCACACAAAAGGTCCCGCCTGCAATCCTCCACGAACAGACTTCCTCTTCCGCTTCTTCTCCTTCCCTCTTCTTCTCCAAAACAAAATCCTTTTCATGCAAATTTTTTCCCCCTCTTTGGCGTGTGTGAGTCTTGGCCTTGTTCTCGGCCTTCTTTCTATTTTTAGCTTGCCTTTACCGCATGTGAACGTACCCTTTTGTGGAAGGTCCGCCTTGAGCCCCAAGTTACCCAGTCACGATGCCACTACTGCGGGCACCGACCCTTACCAAAACATTTTGGTGCCTTTTGAGCACACGCCGGAATGGCCCCTGCAAACCACCACATCATCACCTGCATCTTGGATAGCGGCACCCATGGCCACCGACGGATGCCCAAAGTGCCACCGCACACAGCACCACAGGCCGAACACCATAGCCACGCTCCCAAGGAGCCGATGCGCCTTTGTGTTGCTTATGGATGGCCACACCCTTGCCTACATACCCCGGCTCCCTGCTTCCCTTGTGGGAATGTGGGATAGTCGCCCTGCCATGTGGCGGTCCATGGCCACTCCTCCCAATGCCCTCCAAAATCCGATGAATCCCACACATAAACAAAAAAAAAAACAAAAAAAGCTCCTCGACTTCTGCTATCTGCAACTGCGTGCTCACCGATCTGATGATCAGGTCGTTGAATCTCGGTAGAGGTCTTGCTTCCTTGCTCGAGCCTGCCCAATCCCCTTTAACTTTTGACTTTCCCTGACACTTCGATCCATCCAACAAAAAACCAAAAAATCATCTGGCCCTATACTGTTTACAAATACCACCAACTTCCTTTCTTGGTATCTTGCCGACCCAATGTCCGATTGATACACAATCATTTCCTACTTACTTCATACCATGTACAACACCTTCTCAAACTTTGTCAAGCTTCAAGAAACACCAGATTGCACATTTCCTGACATGGACAAATATGGCACCAACCCGACCCCTGACAAAACTTTGATTGTCAATATCTTGGCATGTGGGACTTAGATTGCCGATTGGAAAATACCACGAGGCTCCATAAATAAAGCATTACATGCCCATATCCCTAAATTGGCTTGGACCACCTGACATCATTTGTCCTATCTGTCTCAGATCTGCAACCACCTCCAACTTCAACACCTTCTCAAACTTTGTCAAGATTCAAGAAACACCAGATTGCACATTTTCCGACATGAACAAATATGGCACCAACCCGACCCCTGACAAAACTTCGACTGTCAATATCTTGGCATGCGGGACTCAGATTGCCGATTGGAAAATACCACGAGGCTCCATAAATAAAGCATTACACGCCCATATCCCTAAATTGGCTTGGACCACTTGACATCATTTGGACTAGCTATCTCAGAACTCCAACCACCTCCAACTTCAAAGCATTGTAACTTGCAGATCGTGACTCTGTTTGATAAGCTGTTTATACTTGTTCCTTCAACACTTCAATCTCTACACATCTAACCCAAAAAATAGAACTTTGATCACCGTTCATTTGCCACCCTATTAGGCCCTATATTGAGCACTTTTGGCCTAGAAAACCACATAAAGCATACATCTTTGCCGCCACTTGCCTGCACAAGCTCTTCATTCTACTCTAGCCCCCTGCCATGCATCCATAAGCATACACATCAGTGCCTATTCCCTCTATTGGGGTTGACACACTTTGGTTGCACCATCATTGCCCAACCCCCTTGTTGAACATTCATGCTCAACCAAAAAACATCTTTATTCTTCTACCAAACTGCAAAAACTGGCAAAACACTACCCAAAGTTGTGAGCAAACCAGAAAAAACTATTGTATGTAGAAAGTCTTATTCATGGCTAGCGTAAATCATGTTTAGGTTGGTTTCCCAACCCCCTCTATCAAAACCTGATGCAACGCTGGCACCATTTCTATCTCAAAATATGGCTTGAGACACACACCATTCACCCTGTTCTTGAGAAGACAACCATCCATTCGCATCAACAAATAAGTGTCGTTACAAAAGGCTTGATGGACTTTGTAAGGCCCTATCCACTTCTTTTCAAACTTCTTCTGGAAGGTAAAATCCAAATAACTTTCATATTTCATCACCAAATCCCCCTTCTGTATTTGCTTCTTTGGCAAATGCTGATTGAACTTCGCTACTCTTTTCTCTCGCTGCTTCACATAGAAATATGATGCCGCTTTACGGTCCATCTTCAGGGCTTCAATAGTGGTTATCTTATCCTACAAAACATCTTGGTGAGACTTTTGAATCCGCCACATACCTTTTAGTGAACCTAGATGCACATGAGCAGGTAACATTGTTTCCTTGCCATAGACCAACTCATAGGGAGTGAAGTTGGTAGTAGCCACCTTGTAAGAGGTCCTGTATGCCCACAAACATTTATCAAGGTTAGCTTCCCACTCTTCAACCTGTTTGTATATATACTTCGTGAGCATCTTGACGATTTCTCCATTTGCACTCTCAACCAAACCATTGCACCGAGGGTGGTATCCAGATGAAAATCTATGTTGAATACCCAACTTTTCCACTAGTGCACGCACCATTTTACTTCTAAAACCTTGACCCCAATCAGAAATGAGCACCCAAGGCACTCCAAAGTGGCAGGATATGCAATCAAAAACAAGATGAGCATCTGT
Organism: Adiantum capillus-veneris; assembly: GCF_014529385.1. Classification (NCBI taxonomy): domain Eukaryota; kingdom Viridiplantae; phylum Streptophyta; class Polypodiopsida; order Polypodiales; family Pteridaceae; genus Adiantum; species Adiantum capillus-veneris. The sequence continues at coordinate 26,207,709 of NC_140943.1, forward strand.
GTGGGCATCTACCACCTTCACTTCTTTTGCTTCCAATCCCCTGGTAAGATAATCAATTACCACCACAATGTATTTCTTAACAATTGCAGACTTAGGCAATGGACCAATGGCATCCAATCCCCAATTCTCAAATTCACTTTAAGCTATGATCACCCCTTGTGGTTCAGCTACTAGCTTCCTTTTACCAATCGTTTGGCACGGATGACATGTCTTGCACCACTAGTGCACATCCCGTAAGATTGAAGGCCACCAAAAAACACCTCTTAAAATGCAAAACAAAACTTGATCCTTACCCGGATGACCTCTTTCCTCATGACATTGCTCCAATACCATTCCAATCTCCTCCTTGTAAAGAACTCTTCTCAGCACTGCATCTCTTCAATAGGTCATCAAATCTTCTCCCACCAGAGTGAACTTCTGTGCCTTTTGAACAACTCTTCTCTTTTGCAGCTTTGAAAATTCCTCTGAACATTGACCTGTACTTAAAAAATCATCAAACTCCTTGAGAGTTTCCCTACCTGCATAAGTAGTCGGTGCCACATATAGATGCACTTGACTGCTAGCTAATTGATCCGCTTTCTGATTCTAGTCTCTCCTAATATGCTTGAACTGCACTTCTTCAAAGAACTTTAACAGCTTCTTTATGGAAAAAAACCAATTTTAGAGAGAATCTCTTTTTACCTGCCACACTGCCCCAAAAGATTCTTGATAACTAAGATGGCACCCCCCTTAACTACCAGCCTAAAGATGCCAAACTCAACACACTGCTTGAGCCCCAAATGGAGTGTTAAGTATTCTGCTTCATTGTTTGTGTGAACCCCCTCCAAATCATAGGCCTTGGAAAAATTTCGGGTACCGTGGGGACCCTGAATGACCACACCGCCTCATGCATCCTCCACAACTCTTCTATAAGCACCAACAAACCACATTGTAAAATCTTCCTTCAGATATAGTTCCTCTACAACATCTTCTTTCACTACCCTCGGGTAGATGGGTAGGTCCGCATCCTTGTTGACCAAGATATCCACTAAATGAGACCTATTAGTATGGTCAATTTTAAAGTTGACTTCAAACTCCTGCAATTCCAGTACCCATTTCCTTATTATTCTCCCTCGCAGTAGATGAAGCACCACTTCAGGCAACAAATTGCTAGATGTGAGCACATAGAACTTCCTCACAATTAAATGCACTTTGAACAAAAACCAAGGTCATCACCCACTGTGCAGCCTCTTTATATAATCTCTCCCCTGGGCTAATCACTCTGCTATCAAAATAGATTGGTTTGTAGCACTTACCTACCTTCCGCATCAATACTACACCTATAACAACCGTACCATTAATGGAGAAAATTTTTAGACCCTACCGCAAATTCACTGGAGTGTTCTTTGATGATATCTTCATCTACTCCAATTCCTTGGAGGAACACAAACAACATCTCCAAGTGATTTTTCAAGCATTAAGGGAAAATAAGATTTTTCGCAATCAAAAGAAAAGCAAATTTTTGCTTCAAGAGATTCAATACTTAGGTCATATTATCTCTTGAGATGGTATCCGTATGGATCCATCAAAGGTTGAAGGTAATAGAAGTATGGCCTAATCCAAGGAATCTACATGAGCTATAAGCTTTATTGATATGTGTGCATACTATAGATACTTCATAGAAAAATTTTCTCAAATAGCAAGACCATTACATGACTTAACAAAGAAAAATGTTAAGTATCCATGGACTGGTAGGGAGAAAAGTGCTTTTGACAAGCTCAAAGAGAAGCTTACCTCCCAACCAGTCCTTATGCTTCCGGATCTCTCAAAGCCCTTTGAGGTCCAATGTGATGCTTGTGGTGATTGCCTTGGAGCAGTCTTGCTTCAAGAAGGGCATGCCATAGCATATGAGAGCCGAAGGCTCAAGGCTATCTATGCATCTTCAGTCCATTGGAAACCATGAACCTGCTGGCTCAACTTTTTAAAAGGCGTACACATATTGGGAGAGCATCCAAAAGAACCTAGCCAAATACTTGAGTTTGTGCACAAAAGAAGCCAAATTGGTCGCATTCGTTGGAGGCTCCATAAAAAATAAAGCCTTCACTTTTTCAGGATTTGTTTTAATACCATTCTATGAGACCACATGGCCCAAAATATGAGCCCGTGGTTGTGCCAACTTGCACTTCTTTGGGTTCAATTTCCCTCCTTCTTCAGCTAGTCTTTGGAAACACAACTTTAACTTGGAAAAGTGCTCCACCCTGGAACTATAGCAACCAATATCATCCATAAAAACTATGATAAACTTACCCAGATATGGACCAAATACCATATTCATCCAGTCTTGAAATGTCGCATATGCATTCACCAATCTAAAAGGCATCCACCGGTAGGCAAAGCACCCCATGGTGAGATGGATGTAGTCTTTAATTGATCCTCCAACACGATATCAATCTAAAAGTAATCAGAAAAATCATCCATAATAGAATACCACTCATGTCCTGCAACTTGGTTCAAAATCTCCTACTGAAACGACAAAGGGTAGTGGCTCTGCTTGGTAGGAGCATTTAATGGTTTATAGTCTACATAGGCCCTCCATTTCCCATTCTTCTTTGGCGTAATGATAACAAGGGAAACCCACTCAGCCTCTTTTACTAGATATATAATACGTGCCTCCAACAGCTTGTTGATATCTTTCCACAAATCCTCCTTTTGAATGTCCCCCAATCTTCTCAGTTTCTGTGCCTTTGGCTTGCACCCCGGCTTAAGAGGAATCCGGTGCTCCACTCCTTTGGCTCCCCGCAAATCCTTGTACTCCGTGGAAAACAATTTGGGATAGGATGCACATAGCTCCCATAGCTTTCCTTTTCCTGCTTGGCGAGATCCTTCCCCAACATGCTCTCTACCTCACCAGCTTCCAAACCACAAATTGGATCTTGCATACCTTTAGAGGATTTAGTAGAATCAACCATGGCTCCAAATAGGTCCATGTCCAGCTTTAGCAAATCTTCATCACTCTCTTCCTCTTCCACACTACTAGAGCCTTTGTCATAAGTCGATTCCGCCTCATACTCGTAACTTGTAGTGGAGCCATCTTGGCCATCTTCAGCCCCTGGGTGAAAGCGGATTTCTCTACTCCTCAAGTTGAGCACAATTTGCCCACCATTTTCCTGATCTGGAAAGGTAAAAACCCCTATTCCCTAATCCTGTTTGGCCCCGATTTTCCAACAACCACAGCCTCCCCAAAATGATTGGATATGCATTTTCACCTTCTTTCATAACAAAAAAGTCAATGAGGCATTCAATACCCATAACCTTTACCTTCACATCCTCGGCCACCCCCAAACATCAAGCTTTGGCATGGTTGGCCATTCTCATTTGAACAATCGACCTGACCATAGACTTGATGCCTATATCTTTCATAGCGGACGCCATTATCACGTAGACCTGGGTAGCATCATCAATATAGGCTTGCACCTGCTTCTTACTTTCTACCAAAACCTCCATCACTGGAAGCACATCCGTGGGACTCCCCACCCTTAAGGCTAGATTTTGCACTGCATGTGTATCACCTCTTGCATGGGGTAACCTTGTACTAACATTGGTCAACCACTGTCTCCTCAATCTAGGATTCAATGCAAGTAGCTTCCCAAAAGTTATATTATCTTTTTGTTTTTGAACATCACTTATCATATCATATTTGTGGTGAACTCGTCCTAGCTAAAAATCTGTCCATTTGATCTTCCCTCACCATCTCTGTCTACTTGGCTCAGGCTGCTCTTTCCTCTCATCCACTTTCTCCTTCCCTTTTCTAGCTCTGGCTTCTTGCCTTGTTTTGGTCTCCCTTCCTTCTCTTGCTCTCTTATTGGCCATAACATCAACTTCCTACCGATCAAACCCTATAATATTCACCCTTTGTACTTGATCATTACCTGGCAGAATCGGTGGTGCCTGATTTTCAATAGCATGCTACTCTCTTTGACCATTGAACTATGCTTGTCCTCTGCCTTGACCAAATAGAGGGTACATGCCACCTCTTTCCCTTGGCAGATGAGGGTAGTCTGGAGCAAAATAGCCCTCTTCTTCGTAATTATAACACCTACCCGCGGCAGTTTCCTGGCCGTGCCTCTTCCTGCTCTTGGCCGTCCTCTGTCCATCAAAATCAAGCGTAATTCTTGCATTTTCTCTCTTAAATCTTGGACAGTACGTACCCATTGTTGAGGAATTGCTACCACCCCTCCGTTCCCTTGGTTGTCCACTTGAGCTTCCTCCCTTAAAGTTGGAGCAGGATTCGGGACCATCAACTTGTACCCCATTGCACCTTGCTCGATTTTATTTTTGATCTTACTGCTTTTGGCCTGTGCAATAGTGCCAACCCCGTTATAATTTTTTGGGCTTTCAAAGTCCATTTTTCCTCGAACCTTCGGATGCAAACATGCCATGAACGTCTCTAACTTGAAGTACTCACCACCACCTACCAACTGCATGGTGGACTGCAAAATCCTTCCAAGTGCTCTTCAAAATGGGCAAGAAAAATCCAAATTCTTCGTTCACATCTTGCTTCAAATCCTAGAGTTTTGCATCTAAATCAACAGGAGATACCTCTTTTTGAAAGTCTTGCAGAAATTGAGTCCACAATGCTGGTCACATAAATCTCGGTTCACCCTCCAATGCATAGAACCAATTCTTTGCCCTTCCTCGCATCAGTAATGGAACCGTCTGCATCTTGTTATTCTTTATGGAGCTAGCTTGAAAAGGTGGTGGACCTTCAAAAAATCTTGGGCTAAAACCTCCATAACACAATGGATAGTAGCTTGGGAAAGTGGTGGATCTTTGCCCCAAACAATCTATGGTAGTAAACAAAGTAGCTACACTCCACTCACACAGTGATTTTGAAACAATAGAGATATCTTTGTGCAATTTATCTAGCTTGGACAGGTGGTGGACCTTCAAACCAACCTGGGCTAAAACCTCCAGAACACAATGGATAGTAGGTTGGACAAGTGGTCTACCTCTGCCCCAAACCATCCATGATAGTATATCTAGTAGCTACACTTTATTTACAAATTAACCTTCAAACAATAGAGATAGGATTCTTCAATAGAGCCAGCTTGGACAGATGGTAGACCTTTAAACAACCTTGGGCTAAAACCTCCATAACACAATGATTAGTAGGTTGGAAAAGGGGTGGACCTCTGTACCAATCCATCCATCATAGTAAACATGGTAGCTACAATTATTTCACACATTGACCTTGTAGCAATAGAGATAGCTTCTTTCAATAAATCTAGCTTGGACAGGTGGTGGACCCTCAAACCATCTAGTGCAAAAACCTCCATAACACAGTGGATAGTAGGTTGAACAAGCGGTGGACCTCTTCCCCAAACCATCCATGATAATATACATAGTAGCTACACTACATTCACACATTGACCTTGAAACAACCAAGATAGCTTGTTTCAATAGAACTATCTTGGACTGGTGGTGGACCTTCAAACCACCTTGGGCTAAAACCTCCATAACACAATGGATACTAGGTTGGCCAAGGGGTGGACCTATGCCCCATACCATCCATGGTAGTAAACATAGTATCTACACTGAATTCACATGCTGACCTTGAAACAATAGAGAAATCTTATTTCAATAGAGCTAGCTTGGACAGGTGGTAACCTTCAAGTCACCTTGGGCTAAGGCCTCCATAACACAATGGATAGTAGGTTGGACAAGTGGTGGGCCTTTGTCCCAAACCATTCATGCTAATAGACATAGTAGCTACACTCCATTCACACATTGACCTTGAAACAATAGAGATACCTTGTTTCATTAGAGCTAGCTTGGATAAGTGGTGGACCTATAAACCACCTTGGAAGTAGGTTGGACAAGTGGTGGACTATATTATATAGTAACAACTGAATTTTTTTTCCAGAAATATATGGCACCAAAACAAAATGTTACAAGGGTGGTTGTCTCAATTGACTATACTTGCAATGATAAAAGGAATTGGTATCTGGATATACATCGTGTGGAGGGTGCACAATTTCATAAGTTGCATCTATTTATTGCAAAGAAAGAGAATGATAGTCTATTTGAAGATGTTGGCCAAGTAGTGGAAGCCTCTATCTCTACAATTGATGGTCATCCACGATGGAATGCATTGATATTGTAGTCCCAATGAATCAAGAACTCCAATTATTTCCAAGAGCATACGCATTTTCACGCATGTCTCAAAACAAAGATGAGACAATGTTTTCTCGAGGATGGAAGATTGAAGAGTCAACTCAAGATGTCACAATGGATCAACTTCAAAGCTCCATTATAGCCATACTACAGGGAAAGAAGGTGAAAGCTTCACGACCAATTGTAAACAAGAAAGTCAAAGTGAAAAAAGTAGTACCTAAGGAGACTAGTTCTATTTGAATGTAGACAATGCATCTCTAGCATCCTCAACACAAGGTTGAACATCCAAGATGAGAATCATGGGTACATAAGCTCTAGAGGGAGAGGTCATGAAGGACAAGAAAAAGATGCAAGTGGAATGAATAAGTATATAATCTATTTCCCTTTCCAATATAAGGAGTTTGATTGGATGCTCCCGGAGTACAACTAATTCAGCAGCATTGTCGTGCAGCTCTGCTTTCATGAAGAGAAAAAGAGCAGAGAAATGTAAGCTAAGCTTCTTTGAAGCCTACACATTTAGTGAGTAGTGATCAGGGCTTGTTAAGAGGCAAAGCTTAATGATTAATGTTTGCCAAATGTGACTTAAAAGGACCAATAGATGCCTTAATGATGCCAAAAATGAGTATACATAAAGTGAGCACATATGGGAGATTATGATCTAGAACTGTAGTGCTTGAAGTGCTCTATCGGCATGTCTTTACGGCTTGTCGATTGGACCTACAGTGAAAAAGTTATGAAAGTTTGAAGTTTAAGCTGATTGCAGATCCGTACTAGATTGGGCAAGTGCAGTTGAGGTGACAAAATTGTAACGAATGCACGGGCCTGAAGAGCTCACTATGTGGAGCGCGTTGGTCTTTTCAAATCAGCGAGACGATCAGAGTTCTAATTGCCAAGATACTAGCCGCCGTTAAAGATTCACCCAGGGCCGGCTCCGTAGCAGTTCGATTCGCTCGATCGCATTACCATCTGGGAATTTTACAGCCTCAACAGGGTTTTCATGCGATATATACAGCTGAAGAGGTCTACAAGGATTTACAGCTTGTTGTTATCTTACCCCCTCCTTTAGCGACGAGATCCATGAGGAGCTGTGGTGTTCCTTGAGTTGGGCTTCCATGGATGTTGTTGATGGAACTCTTGGACTTTGAGAGATGCATGCTGTAGATTGTGTGCTGGTTCCCAAGTTCATTCACTAACATCATAGCCTTTCCAATGCACCAAGTATTATAACTTGCAACACGAAACTCGAGAATCTAGGACTTTCTCGACCTCATATTTGTCATGTCCTTGAATCTCAACCGGAGGAGGTGTTTGTAGGGCTCTTCCTGTGATCTTAGATGTCTGACAAGGTTCTAGGACTGAGACATGAAAGACTGGGTGGATTTTCATGGATGAGGGCAATCGGAGTCGATAGTAGGTGACTGGATTGACTTGATGGATAATTTTAAACGGGCCAAGCCTTCGATAATCAAGCTTATGACAGGGACCAGATGAACAAAGATCACGTCGGAGAAGCCACACTTTATACCCTTCTTTGTATTTTGGATGTTGTATGCGATGGAGATCTGCACTTTCCTTATACTTGGATTGAGCTTCTTTGATATGAATTGTAAGTTCTTTGTGAATTGCAAATAATTGTTGTGTGAGATGAATAGCAGCTGGATTCTTGACTTGATAGTGTCTGTGAATATCCTGTTTGGGATGTTGACCATAATTAGCAAAGAATGGAGTGTGACGGGTGGAGGCATGAAAATTGTTACTATAGGAGAATTCTGCTAGCGGTAGGAGCTCGACCCAATTATCCTGGTGATAATTGATAGTACAACGGAGATATTGTTCCAAAAGTTGATTTACTCTCTCTGTTTGTCCATCACTTTGTGGGTGATTGGCTGAGGAGAGGTTGATTTGTACTCCGAGTAGCTTGAATAAGATTTTCCAAAATCTAGAGATGAATTGTGGGCCTCAATCAGAAAATATGTCATCCGGTAATCCGTGATAATGATAGATATGCTCTAGAAAGAGTTTGGTTGTACCTTCGTTGGTGATGGTTTTAGTGCTTGGAATGAAGCGTGCCATTTTTGTAAACCAATCCACGACTACTAAAATGGAGTCAAATCCTTGTGACGAGGGTAGCTCTACAATGAAATCCATTCAGATGGATGACCATGGTTTGGTTGGAATGGGCAAGGGATGGAGTAACCCATGGGGACAATGACGAGGGGCCTTTGATCTATTGCAAGTGTTACAAGTGCCTATATACTCCTTGACAAGCTTCCACATTTGAGGCCCCCAAAAGTCGCAGGAGAGAAGCTCAATTGTCCTATTAAACCCAAAATGCCCTGCTGATGGAAGATCATGCCCTTGTTGAAGTACCTCCAACCGTGTTGGTCCTGGCAGAATATAGAGAATACCCTTATAGTAAATTAGTCCATCAATTTCTTGAAAGTCCTCATTAACATATTATCCTTGTAGTTGTTGTCTAATATTCTGAGCAAGCGGGTCTTTGGAAATTTGCGTCTTCATCTTAGAAAGAAAAGTAGAATCTTTCGGAGCATGGCTCATGGTGGCGTTTAGTTTAAACTGCTCAGGTTTCAAAATCACCGACTCTTGTTGATCAAATGCTGCATCGCCTTCTGTAGGTGCAAGGTAGGATCTTCTTGATAAGGCACCTAGCTTATCTTGTTGACGGCGGCCAGGTCTATAAGAGATAAGAAAATCAAACCTTGATAGGATACCACTCCACCTGGCTCGGCAACGATTCAAGACGCGTGATGTCATGAAGTATTCCAAATTCTTATGATCCGTATAGACAGTGATCTTATGAGTAGCTCCTTCAAGTAGGTGATGCCAAGTGTCGAAGGAGTCGATGATTGCTAAGAGCTCTTTGTCATGGATTTCATAATTGGTTTCTGCTAGCTGAGAACTTGAGGGAATGAAAAGCCACTGGATGTACTCGACCATCCTCTCCTACTTGGGATAGAATAGCGCCAAGGGAAAATTTTGAAGCGTCTGTTTCTAGGATGAAAGGCTTTGTAGGATCTGCGTGAATTAGAATGGGTGAGATCTTGAAAGATTGCTTGATAGTCTAAAAAAATGCTTTCGCAGCCTCTGAGTCCCAGACAAACTTATTATGGCATGTCAACCTTGTAGTGTTGTAACCACCTTGGAGTATTTTTGTATAAAGATATGATAAAAATTTGCAAATCCGAGGAAGCATTGAACATCTCTTACCAAGGTGGGTGTCTCCCAATCAAGGATGGTCTGAACCTTCTTTGGATCCATGGAGATTCCCTTTTCAAAAATTACATAACCAAGAAATTCCACCTTAGATTGATGAGAAGAGCACTTCTCCAACTTTGCATATAACCCTGATGCACGAAGCTTTTCAAGAACTAATCATACATGGTGCTCATGCTCTTCTTGATCCTTGGAAAATATCAAGGCATCATTCAAATATATTACCACAAAATAATCCAAATACTCTCAAAATATATTGTTCATTAAATGTTGAAAAACAGTTGGGGCATTTGTGAGACCAAATGGAATGACGGTATATTCAAAGTGTCCATACCTTGTCCGAAAGGCTCTTTTCCATTCATCACCTTCTTTGATTCTGACTAGGTTGTAAGCGCCACAAGAGATGTATTTTTGCAAATATTCTTGCTTTGACAAGGTGCTCAAGAAGCTCTGGGATCAAGGGAAGGGGATAGCTATTCTTGACGGTGATCTTGTTTAGGCCCCTATAATCCATGTACATACGGAGAGTTCCGTCCTTCTTCTTTACAAAGAGTATTAGAGCTCCTGCTAGTGACTTTGAATGCCGTATGAACCCCTTAGCAAGATTCTCATCAATATTTTTTTGTAATTCTACGAATTTATCTTGAGATAGCTTGTATATTGGTCCAAAAGGGGGTTGGGTTCCCTCCTGAAGCTCTATAGCACAATCATAGGGTTGATGCTCCGGTAAGAGGTCTGCATTCTTCTTCTCAAAAACATCATTGTAATCTTGATATTGACGTGGCAATGCCTCCATGATTTTTGTTGTCGACGTGTCGGTTGGTGTTGCAAATATGAGGAAAGTTGGATACTTTTGGGTTGCACGCATGAAGATCTTGGCTCCAAGATATATAGGCCTATTATGCCTTCCCTTCTTCTTTTGGACTTTTCGTGGTTCAATTCTCTGAACCCTCCAATTGATGTCAGGATTATGTAATCCAAGCCATGGTATCCCAATAACAATTGGACTGCTTGGGTTTTGTATAATATTGAACGCTATTCTTGAAACATGCTCTTGCAATGTTACTTCTATGGGGCGAGTTCCATACCTAACATCCCCTGAAGCGAGGGGACAACCATCAATGACTTCTACAATTGTTGGATTAGACTTCTCCATAAGTGGTATACCTTGTTCTTTTGCAAATTCTTTGTCCATGAAGCACGCCGTTGCGCCTGAATCTAGTAATGCTTCACAATCCATGTGCCTACCCGGCATATGGATCTTGATTGGTAGAATAAAACTTGAAGTGGAATCAGCAGGAAGAAAGAGACCTTTTCTGGCTTGTCTTTTGTCCAACCGATCAATCTCTATTGGGGTTGGACCTCCATGTTTTCCGAACACGTTGAGGCCATTGCACCCTGAACCTTAATCCTTCTCTTCCTTGGACACTGTTGAGCCATGTGCCCATGCTCTCCACAATACATACATAAGCCATTAATGCGTCGACTTTGCTTCTCCTAGGCTGAGAGAGGTTGAAACCGTGCCGAATCAATTTGCATGGGCTCAATGCTTGACTCATGACCCTGTTGAGGTGTGTAGCCATTATGTGTCACTTCTGTTTGGGGTCCAATGGTGCCCCAAGACGCCTCTCTTGTCTCCTCTCAAATAGTCGATTTTCACATTCTATTGCTTGAGAGATAAACTCGCTTAGTGTGTGAACCTTTGGCATAGTCAATAAAAGATCTTTTACATCATCCTTTAATCCCCACCGAAATTGGCTAATGAAATATTCCTCATGCCATGTCAGATCACAAGTGAGCTGTTGAAATTTAGATGCATAGATGTATGCAGGTCTCGATCCTTGGCGGAGATTTCTAAGTTTGGTTTCATCAACCCTTGCTCTATCAATATCCCCAAAGGTTGCAGAGAACTCCAACACAAAAGCTTCAAAGTCATGAAGAAGAGGAGGAGATTCTTTTTCAAGTAAGGGAGCAAACCAAGAGAGAGCCGTCCCCGAGAGGAGGGTCCCAATAAGTCCTACTTGAGAGGCATCATCTTGATAACACTCTCGTTGCATTCGAATGAAGATGCGCAGTTGTTGGAGAAAAACTCTAAACTTTGATCTAGTCCCATCAAAATTTTCAGGCATGCTGACCATCAGCTCCTTCTTATGTTGTTGAGAATAGCTAGATCTTGCAGCTTGTGCTTGCTGTGTGCTTGTCTCTCTTGAAGCTCTTGAATTTGACGTTGAAGATTTTGCAACGCCGATCCCAAGATTAGGGGTTGCCCTGCTTGAAGTTGAGCGTCACTCTCACGAAGTTCTTGTAACTGAGCTTGGATGCTTTGCAATGCATTGATGACACCTTCCATCGTCGGCTCCATGATGGCATGAGAAGATTAAGAGACGGTAGTCTTTCCAGACTGTTATGAGTGCGGATAGAGCTAGAAGAGAGCAAGAGGAGGCATTCAAAATGTTCAAGAGCTTGGATTTGATGATAATCTTAATATTGATTACAAGACTTAATACTTTATTAAGAGAGCTAGATACAAGACTTGGATTACATGACTTGAGTACAAGACAAGGCTTGATTGCAAGAACAAGACATGAACATAAGAACTAGAAGAGGGATTTTCTCATAGGAGCCTCACAACTGGTGTTGGCAAGATTGAGGGGCTTGTGGCCCAAGACCCCTGTTTATACTAGCGCTTGAGGAGGTTAGAGCTTTCTAGGTTCTCCTTGAGGAGGTTAGAATCTTCTAGAACCTTCTTGATCCTTCTAGTCCTTCGAGAACCTTCTAGATCCTTCTTCAACTTTCTAGAGCTTTCTAGAAACTTCTAGATTCTTTCAAAATCTTCTCTAAGCTTCTAGAAACTTCTTGATCCTTCTAGTTCTTCTAGAACCTTCTAGATCCTTCTTCAACTTTCTAGAGCTTTCCAAAAACTTCTAGATTCTTTCAGAATCTTCTCCATGTTTCTAGAAACTTCTAGAATCTTGTAGATCCTTCTAGATTCTTCTAGAGCCTTATAGTAAAGATGTAGGCGATGATAGAGGTGATGATGTAGGTAGCGAGCGACTGACTCTCAAGCATCCATGACACTCATTAGGCAGAGTCGGAATTGATCAGATAATACAGCTTGAGGCCAGTGACATTTGTCGACACTGCTGAGCTGGATAATTCTGGAATTATCAGAGAAGCTGATATGAGAAATTAACAACCGAGTGAAAAAGGGAATTCCTTCCGGCAAGTGCAATCACCTATACCTATATTTTAGAAGCATGTGGCATTATTCGAGAGGCTATGGGCAATAAAATTTATGATGATATTGTTAGTCAACGACTGTTGAAAGGAGTCGTGCTTGGTATTGCTTTGCTCATGTAAAAATGCATGTCAAATGTGGTGCCCTAACCAAGCCTATGGCAAATGGGGTGCCCTTTTAGGGCCGCCGGCCCATGACCTCAAAAAATTGGCCAACCAATTAAAGGGCATGGCCAATGGCCGCCCAAAAAGGGTCATTAAAAGGCTTAGTGTGTTAAGGGAAAAAAAAACAAGGAGCAAGAATGGCGAGCAACGCAGATAGTGCAGGAGGGAAGAGATCCGCTCGTGCAGGCCAGGGGGGCTTCGGGTGCGTCTGAGCATGAAACAAAAAATTCCTGACATGCCAGCACCCTATTTTGCGATGCCAATCACACGGCACATTAGGTGATGGTTGAAATCTCGGGTGCCATGTCTGCAGGGGCATTATTTTATGCTCCCTAGCAATGACGGCACCGTCGTTGCTAAAGGAGGGGGCAAGCTATTAATACGAGGGCCATTTGCATGAGGAGGGGGATTCCAAGCGAAGCAAGATGAAGCAAGAGGGTCGAAGAAGCTTGGGCGAACCAAGGTCGAAGCTTGAGGGAAGTTCGTTGATGCTTGAGCAAGCTAAGGCGAGAAGAGGATTACAAGCCAAAGTTGAGGCTTGAGCAAGCCAAGGCGAGAAGAGGATTACAAGCCAAAGTCGAGGTTTGAGCAAGCCAAGGCAAGAAGAGGATTACGAGAAAAAGTAAACCTTGAGCAAGCCAAGAGGAGAAGGGCTTGTCGAGGCAAGCAAGCAGAGCTTGAGAAGGATAAGCTTGTCGAGGCAAGCAAGCAAGGAAGATCGAGGTCGAAGCTTGAGAAGAAGTTTGACAACGATCCGTGCTAGAGAATGTGCAACAAGAAGGAGTCGAGCCTTACACTAGAGAAAGAGGCCGACAAAGCGAGGGGAGCTTGGCAAGAGGCGTTGTCAGGAGTTTCTTTGGAGCAAGAGATTGCGCATATGTACATACACATGCATGGTGCATCGAATAAAGGATTGCCCAATTTCCATAGCTAGGTGGTTACGTGGGGCCCACGTGTGTACAGGTAGGACACGTGTGTATAGGTAGGACAGGGTGTACATAGTGCAACGATTTTCACTATTATCAGTACCAGTGTGTTTTTTCTACAATAAGGAGGAGTTGGTAGCGCGTAAAACTTCTCGAGGAATCTATCTGCGGGCCGACGACATGAGGTAAGCAGGTGCGTCAAATGGCATCGAGTGGCGTCAGGAGGTCGAACGGGGTCAATACTTGCACGCGGAGAAGTACGGACACGACGTGGGTGTTTTCTTGTGATACTTATGCAAAAACGTCATCATGAGGACCACTTTTTGGGGCCACTTCACGTGGTTGCGGGATGCATTATTGGGAAAAACTGAGTGCCAGTGAGGCGGTCCGGGGCGGGCAACAAGAAGAGCAACCTCTAGACACCCTTCAAGGCTCCCGTGGTGCTCAATGGGGCTGGGGCACAACACAACACAAACCAAAACAACAAACCCACAGCCAAATCCCAACTACACAAGGGGCACCACCTAGTTTAAGAGCGAACTAGGACGCAAAAGAGGAGAATCGTTAGAGCAACCCACAAACAAGCAAGGAATTTACACTAACCCTAACACCAATGGAACACTCTCACACACTAAAACACGAGAGAGAGAGAGAGAGAGAGAGAGAGAGAGAGAGAGAGAGAGAGAGAGAGAGAGAGAGAGAGAGAGATAGTGTTCGGGCTGCTTTGAAACGTATCGGCAATGATCAAGCAAACACAACTATATATTTAAGAACGAGAGAGAAAGGGGGAGGGGGTGCTTGTTGCATTAATACCTTCTTACAAATCTGTCATGACAAATCAAAGTGAGATTAGTATTTGTTCAACATAGCTTGCGTAAATTTCACCACAACACATCACAAGAAAAGCCACCCCAATCACTGTCTTAAAGCCAGGGGAGTCCTCTCCACCCTGTCGCCCTCTTACAGTATGTGGGATTTATGGATAGATTGATGACAACACCAGAGACAAGCTATCAAGAACTTAACAAAAAACACCAAGACACTTACGCATCATTGTTGTCCATTACTTCACGTTGGAAGGGAGACAAAGCATCCAAGCTTAGTCCAAATCCACCCTCCTTGATTCAGCAAATGTTGGGCTTTCACTAGTAGGAGAAATGATAGATTTCCTACTCTCAATTGAATGATCACTCTCTCTCTTACAATGGCATAGAGTTCCCTTGCTAATCCCCTATTACAACACATGCACATGCATAAGACAATGAGCTTCCACTCAAGAGCTCCTTCTAGAGAGGTTGAGCTTGGCTTCTCAAGCTATAGCATAGTGCTCTTGCTTATGGCTCCCCCTTTGTGCTAGCTACACCCTTCTTTTATAGCAATTTTGAAGGCTAGGGTTACTCCTCTAACCATGGTTGGGTTAGATTTTCAGCAATTTATCTAATTTCTTTTGCTTGGAATTATCAAGAAGTTGGTGGGGAAAGAGAGAGAGGAGAGAAATGGAGGTGATAGGACTTTTCATAGTGGGTTAGTGTTAGTAGAGTTAGTATTAATTTACAAATGGAATTGGATATTTACAATGGGAGTATCCATGTAGGATACAAATAAGTAAGAAAAACTCTTAAGAGGTAAAAAAAGGTGGATTTCTTACAAGGTTGATGCTCCAAGTGTCTTGAGTAGGGTCAATTTTGACGCTTGTTGATGGTCCACTAGCTTTGACGGTACATTTTTTCTCCACTCTTGACCTTCCTTGAGAGACAAGGTAATTGAAGCTAAGTAATCAACCACCATGATGCTGTCTTTTAAGAGAAGAGGCTGAATTTTGTGGTTTTTTTGAAAGATATGGGTAATTTGGAGGAGGAAAAATGGGACTAGGTGGTCAATTTTGGAATGGAATTGTGTGTGGGAGGTATGAGTTCACCATGGTTTCTCTTATTCTTCAAGGTTGAGGAGAAGGTGAGTAGGGTGCAGAGAGGAGTGGTGAGAGAGGTGGGGATGATGAGTGGAGAAGTGTGTGTGAAAGAGGAAAATGATAAAGTGGAAGAGAGAGTGTGGCTGCATAGCATGTGAAAACTGAGGTCCACTAATAAAATCATAGCTCACAGCTTGTAGCTCAAAAAAATATGAAAAAATTTGAGGCAAAAGTTCAGCCCACGAGCTACAACTTTTGTTTGTATCACTTTTTCAAATTCGGAGAGCAAGTGAACTTTAAAAATTCAGCAAAACCGACCGTTTTTTTCCACTGCACAAGGTCCTTGTGGGGTCCTTCTTTGGATGATTCTTTTGAATACCTTCAAGAGTGAGCCCTCCATAGTGCATGTATGCATGCCACCTACCCTTAACCTTATTTGGTAGGTCTATAATTGAAGATATTGTTGAGATTGTGATATAAGTGAATAGTACAACTAAGAAAATGAAATATTGAGGGGTCTAAAAAATATGTACATGTCAAATATAAATAATATAAGTGGAAAAAATATAAAGGGGTCAAAAGAAATCTCTTTCATTATGAGGCTAACATAAAAAGATAAATATTTTTGGTGTTCTAATTTTTTAGAAAAAAAAACAAAATAGATGTAGGAAGGGAAAAATCACAATAGTGAAAAAATATACACATAAATAAAACTAGTTTTTTTGGATTTTTGTTGGGGTGGAGTTACACCAAAAATAAGAGAAGCTTGCATGAAATTATTTTTATATGGAATAAAGAGTATGCAAAATGATAAGAAAAAATATGGTAATGGTGAGTCAATGTACATAGCATAAATAACACACCATAGGTAGAAATATTTAAATAAATACCACAATAATTATGAAAAATCCTTTTATTTAGGCCCTATATACAATGAAATATTTACACACAAATGGGCCATAATATACTTATAATTTTTATTTTTTTTTATTTTTTTTGGCTCAACTAGCCCAGTGACTACCTAGCTGAGGGTTTTAAAGAAAATATGGGGAAAGTTCCCTAATTCACACACGCCTATATATAGTGAAATGGTAGCCTGTTGTCATTCCGATGATTAACTATGAAAACTCATTTGATGTGCATGTGTTTGTCCTTATCTAAAGTTGAGCTCCATTGAAGTTTTTGGGGATTGGGTAGTGAGAAGTTTTGGGTTCTTGTACGTGTGTTTGAAGGGGTTCTCAAAGCATTATAACTTGGGTAGCCATGGATTTCTCTTATCCGAAGTTTCATGGAAGAAGTGATGAAGATGTGGAAGAATTTTTGGAAAAGATGGAGGTTGCCTGCATTAGCAACCAGATTCATGACCCTGCGCAGATGTTACACCTTCTCCAAATTTGTTTGAAGAGTGATGCATGAGTTTGGTCTAAAGCATTTGAAGAGGAGTTGCGTGTGGCTGATCCACCTGTAAGGTTGAGTTGGGACAATCTATGACATGGGTTGGAAGTGGAGTTTGTGAAGATAGAAGATACTAACAAAGTGTGGCAAGAAGTATAGGCTTTGGTGCAAAAGGAAGGTGAGCCATAAGATGCGTACATACGTAAGTTTTCATTGGCATGGGAGCGAATGTGCAAGGCCTTAGCACCACAGGTACCCCCGCCTGACATGATGAAGGACAGGTTCTTGGCTGGTCTTTGGGAGGATATACGTTGGAGAGTGGAGCTAAAGAAGCCTAGGACATATGAATATGACCTAGAGGTAGCAAGGAACAAAGAGAGGAAGCTGAGGAAAACGAGTCAGTTATGGGTGGAGTCTTTGCCCATGAGGTCTGAATTTCAGCCTATGGATTCTTCGCAAGGTCGCATGCCAGGGGTTCATCATGAACGAGTGGTTTATGTTACTCCTCAAGTTATGCCAGTAGTGGTCACTACAACAGTGCAAGATGATGGGCTAAGGCAGACATGAGGCAAGTGGTAGATTTAAAGAAGAATCTCAGCCTAAACATGCTAGGTCAAGTGGGAAATAATCAAGGTCGAGGGAGGTATGCAAATCAGCTAGAAGGTGAAGAAAGACCTAGGAATGGTGTTGGACAAAGAAATGGTAGGTTTTGGAGGCAGACGCCCACATGTTACAATTGTGGAGAGTTGGGTCACATCAGCCCGCAATGTCATAAGCCACCAAGGATGGGGGGAGACATGTTTCCATTGCCAAGACAGGTGTTAACTAGGTCAAATGATTATGGCATCGAAATTAAGGGAGATGAAGGAACTAGTGGATTAACCCAAGAGGAAAAGGGAAAGACAAAAGTGCTAGCAGTGTAGTCACCTTGGAGAAGGCATCAAAGCTAGAGGATACATTAGTGATGCCTATTGGGAAGAGGACCACAGAGGATAAGGAAGGAAGAAGTGCCCCAGGTCCTAGTAAGAAGAAAGGAAAGAGCCATGAAGGCGAGGATGTCAAGGCCAAGAGGAAAAGGAGAGCTCGTCGAAAGTTTCATGTTTCAGATTTTCCACTAGGGGATGGGCAATTAAGCTATGACTTGAAGAAGGATCTGACGAGCAGGAAGGCAGATGTTACTTTTGGGCAGCTTATAGAGATGGTGCCTAAGCTAAAGCGACAGTGGAAGAGGATGGTTAACCCAATGGAGAAAGAGCCAAAGAGAGGTTTAGTAAAGGTGTTGGCAATGGATGAGCTACTAGACATTTGTCCAATAGTAGATGTGTGGTATAAAAGGAAAACTTTGGGACAAGGTTATGTGGATGGCGGAGCCCAAATATGAGTCATAACACACTCATGCGTTGAGAAGATGGGTCTCACAGTGGCTGGGGTGTCAGGTTTTTGGATCAAATTGGCAAACCATAAAAAAGTAAAATGCTTGGGTGTTGTAAAGAGCTTAGAAGTGGAGGCATATGATGCAAAGGTAGTGGTTGATTTTCATGTGATGCCAGCAGGGTTGGGAGCATATCCTATTATACTGGGCAGACCATGGTTACGTGCAGTGGGAGCTATTCAAGATTGGCAACATGGTACGATTAGCCTCTATGGAAAGACAGGTACCAAGAAGCTTTATAATATGGACACAAGGAAACGATTAGAGGAGCTTTATGAAGATGAGGATGAGTTTAGTGATGAAGACTCTTCCACGGTGACAGATGAGGACAGTGATAGCACTACCAGCAGTGATGAGGATGCTGATGTTGCATTTCTTTTGATGGACAAAGAAATCCAGGAGTTTGGTTTAGTTGCATTTGCGAATGAGGTTGAAGATGAAAGTGAAGGGCCTTATGAAGTGATTGAAGGGCTGATGCAAACCAAGGTTGAGTTGTCAAAGAAGCAGGAATTGATGACACAAATGATCAGTGGAGACCTCTCAGCTATGGAGAAGGATATATATTTGCACATGCTGGCTAGTTTTCCTGATTTGTTCATTACTTCATATGAAGAGATCAGAGGGTTCAAGGGAGAAGAGATGCATATAGAGTTGAAAGAAGGTGCTAAGCCAGTGCGGCAAAGGCTAAGAAGGATGGGTCAAGAGCAAATGGAAGCCTTGCGAGAAGAGGTGGACAAGTTATTGAAGGCAGGGTTCATAGTCCCTGTGGAGACCACAGAATGGGTGAGTCCAGTTGTAGTCGGTCCAAAGAAGGATGGGAAGTGGAGAATTTGTGTAGATTTTAAACCCTTAAACGCAGCCACTAAGAAGAACCCATATCCTCTTCCATTCATTGATAAGATCTTGGATTCAGTGGCAGGTTATGAGAGGTACCGTGTGTGTGATGGTTTTTCAGGCTATTTTCAATTGAAGATTGCTCTTAAAGACCGCACAAAGACCACTTTTATTACGCCATGGGGCTGCTATTGCTACACAATATTTCCATTTGGGTTGCCAAATGGACCTTCCTTCTATCAAGAGAGAGCAAATTGGGTGTTGGAACCATTCATTGGTAGTTGTGTTAAAGCTTTTATGGATGACTTTTGTGTTTATAGCAGTAGGGCTGAACACCATGAGAAGCTATAGATGGTATTGGCTCGATATGATGAATGTGGAGGACAACTAAATCCAAAGAAATGTCATCTAGCACAGCCAAGGGTGAAGTTATTGGGCCACATGGTGTCAGAAAATGGCATTGAGGCTGATCCAGACAAGGTTAAGTCTATTATTCTTCTTCCATCACCTACGAGTACGAAGCAATTGGAAACCTTTATACACAAAGTGAAGTACATGGCAAGGTTTATTCCATTGTCTTCTCATATTCTTTATCCATTACAACAAGTGGCAAAGCATGATCCATTGCAATGGGATGACAAGTGTGAAGAAGTGTTTCAAGAGGTGAAAGAGGTGTTAGGGGGGTTGTCAGCCATGTAGGCTCCTGATTGGGAGAAAGTTTTTTATGTAAATCCCTCAGTAGGGGATGATTCCATTGGAGCCATGCTATTGAAAAAGGGGAAGGGCAGCCATTATATGAGGCCAGTGTATTGTGGAAACCGAGTGAAGTTGGTAGCGGAGAGAAAGTTCTCAGAAGTAGAGCTAGTGATGGCTAGTGTAATATTTGCTTATCGACGATTTTGTCATTACTTGCTACCACAACCTTTTGTTTTCTTGACGAGTTATGCCTTTTTTCCACAATTAATTAATGGCACTAACATGTCAAATGTGGTGAAGAAATGGGTAATTGAGCTGCAAGAGTTTGAGTTCTCTTTTCTAGTGGAAGATAGTACAAGGGCTACCCTAGCTGATTTGTTGAGCTACAAGGAGAATCCCCTTATTGTTAAGGAAGAGGTGGTGAGAAAGGTAGTTGAAGAAGGGGCACATATTAGCAATGCACATGTGTTGTTCTTTGATGGTGCATACAGAAAGAGCCATGATGCAGCTTCAGGGGGTATAGCACTTTATGATCCAGAGGGGAAGCTAGTATGCAAGAGAGGGTTCAAATTGGATGCTCATAGTAACAATGAGGCTGAATATGCTACTCTGGAAGCCGGATTACGCATTTGTTTGAAGCATGGGGTCTGAAGGTTGAGCATAAAAGGTGATGACTTGTTAGTGGTGAAGCAAGTGCTGGGTGTGTGGAAGAGCAAGAACACCTCATTGAAGGAAATGTGCTTCAGAATTAAAGGCCTGTTAAAAAAGTTCGAAGCATGGAGCATCAGACACATTGAACGTTGTCAAGAAATTTGCGGTCTTGCCAGGAAAGCACCGGACTTATGGCTGTGAGAGTTTGTGAGAGAACTCAACAAAAACTATATGAAGGAATTAAACCATAGATGCCATGAAGACTAGGGTTTGGAAAGAAGTGCAATCAAAGAAGACTCACTCTTTCTCTCTTGCATTCACACACACAAAGAAAGAACGCAAAAGAGAATGTCAAAACAATACGAAGATGAAAACATCAAGGCTATGGTCATATCGTATCATGGGTAATATGAAAGGGTTAATGAATGAGTTAATGGCATTCAATCTTGGCTGACCAAATAGGCTACGAATTGTTCTTTGGAATTGTAGTTTTGTGCTTACCATAATATATATATTTTGTCTAGTGATTGGGATTAATTGTGTGTACAAATCCTCTTGGTTCATAGCAAGATAACTACGCTTACATCAAAAGAAAAATTATAGTCTATGAGAGGTAGTATGATGGGATCCGGTGATAGAAGTATTTCATTGAGCCTTTCAGGGCCAAAGAGAAACACTATACGTTGTTGAAAGTGTATTTTACGGCTAATCCATACGTTAATTCTAATAGATTGTACAGAGTGAAAGCGATAGAAATGATCATCATGTGGGTTATTCATATAGGATAGTATGTGAGAAATGTAGATATGAGAGAAGTGAAGAGATGAGAATTTTCCCTTCCAAGCCCTATTCTTGCCCGTAGACAATAAGGATACTGCGGGGAGAGATGTACATGTAGCAAAGAGAACCTAAAATTTGTAGAGAGGATGAATTAGCAAGAGTGAGAGAGATAGATTTGGTTAAGGAGATGAGATTAGATACATACATATATATATATATACATATATATATATATATATATATATATATATATATATATATATATATATATATATATATGTATGTCGGATTAGAGATGAAAAAGAAAACAATAAAAAATCAAGAAAACATCAATGTAGAACACATCTTACTTGACAAACCCTTCGGCACCATTATTGATGGAGAGAGAAGAAGAGGGGGACACTCCACTTTGACTGATACGCCAAGTACAACACCTTCTTTGATTAGAGTTGATCTTCCAAGGATAGCGTACAAGAATGGCTAGTCTTCCTCTAGGAGAAAGTGTAGACTTGGGCTTATGTTAATGGGGCTAAGTACAATTAGGCATTACTACTCACTCCCTCAAGAATTCCTCTCATCAATGGCTTGAATGCTTGAGTTCCTTTTCAAGGAAGAAGAGGTCCCCTTTTATAGGTGAAGAGAACCCCCAAGGGTTTACACAAGAAGAGAGGAGCCAGTGTGAACAGGAATTGGAAAAGTTGGAAATGAGCTGCCCCTGCATGATGTGGGCAGACTGGGGTCCAGTATTTTGATCATATCTCCTCAACCGTGGTCCAAATAAAAAGTAAAAAATATGGGCAAAAACTTCAGCTCATTAGCTACGATTTTCATTTTAAAATCGTTTTCCAATTTGGATTGGAACCTTGTGTAAAAAATTCATCAAAATAGGGTCCATTTATGGTATCA
This sequence comes from Adiantum capillus-veneris, assembly GCF_014529385.1. Classification (NCBI taxonomy): domain Eukaryota; kingdom Viridiplantae; phylum Streptophyta; class Polypodiopsida; order Polypodiales; family Pteridaceae; genus Adiantum; species Adiantum capillus-veneris. The sequence continues at coordinate 26,230,027 of NC_140943.1, forward strand.
AAAGTCTTCATGTGGTCTCCTTAGCCTAGACTTTCATTTAATTCCAAAGGACACCTCATGCCATATGAAAGCATGACATTGCTCCTTGACAAAGTTTTGTAATCATGCTTGCAATAATGCATTAAAATAAGTGTATCTTTGAAATCATGCCACCTAGTGTCCCACTAGGATTTGATTCTCTCCTAGTAGCTTTTTAAAAAGAAATATAAGAAAAGTATAAAAAATACATAGAATATATATATATATTGGATTTTACCCTAGATATAGGATCTAGCTAGGGTGTGAGATGATAATGAAATAGTAGAAATAAAGAATCAATGCTTTTTGCCCCAAGTTAAAGAGGCGGAGCTATTGATGCTTTTCCCATAGTATTTTCTGATGGTAAAGTAAGGATATGTTACCCTTGAGAAAAATCATAGGATGAGATAGAAGGCTTATTATTATACTTAAATATGCATATGTACACTATAGGAAATATAATTATGTATCTAAAAAAATACAAGATAGATCTTGTAGCATGCGTTCCCACTATGTACGTGTCACAGCACGACAACGTGCTCTAAATGAAGAGGCACATGGAGAAGCTCAAGGCATGATTGGGGAGCTATTTGTGTTGAGGACCACTTTACCTCTTTATCATGGCCGGGAGAGTTTGGTGCAAGAAGAGGAGTTTTTGGTAATAGGAATCATTCCAAAGGAGATTCAGAAGTCTAAGAAGTATGGTTTTGTGCGTAGAGCATACAGGTACAAATTGATTGGTGATGTCTTATACATGAAAGGGGCTGATCTTGTGTTGAGACGTGTACCTTGGCGGGAGGAGCTTTATAGAGTGTTGGAAGAGAATCATGAAGGCGCATGTGGTGGACATATTTCTCTAAAGATCACCTTGCATAAGATTTTGCAAGAGGGGTATGTATGGCCTAGTTTGCACAAGGATGCTCACCATTGGTGTAGGTCTTGCAATAGGTGTCAAGCATTTGGGAAGAGAGTGTTGAAGCCAGAGCTACGAAAAACCATTATGGCGTTTGAAAAGTGGGAGATTGATGCAATAGGCCCGTTACCTATCACAAGCAGGGGCAAAAGCTATATTTTGACTGCAGTAAACTATCTCTCTAGATGGGTAGAGGCTATAGCAGTAAAACAGATCACTGCAAAGGATGTGGAAAAATTTATCTATGATGAAATATGTTGCAAGTTTGGGGTGCCACTGGAGCTACTTTCAGATAAGGGGCCTGGATTTAGAGCTAAACTACTATATTTTTTATGTGCAAAGATGAAGATTAGGCACCAGCATAGCACTCCTTATTACCCACAGTGTAATGGATTAAATGAAAGATTCAATGGTGAGTTGGTACAGATTCTTTCAAAAGTGACAGAGCACCAAGGAAAGAATTGGGATTTGGAATTGCCTAGTGCATTATGGGCTTACCGTACTTCGGTGAAGACAGGTACAGGGTTTACTCCATTTCATTTGGTGTATGGAAAAGAAGCACTATTTCCTGTGGAAGTAGAGTTGCCTGCGGTCAAGATGTTAGAGAAGTTGCTTGGGCCACCTAGTGATGCATTCGAAGAGAGGCTCTTACAGCTACAAGAGGTTCAGCTGGATAGGATGAGTGCATTGGAACATTATGGGCAGATGCAAGATAGGGCTTTGCCAAAGATTAATGAAAAGGTCAAAAGTAAGGGTATCAAGAAACATGACTTGGTTTTGCACTACAACAGTAAGTTGGACAACACCTTCCAAAGGAAGTTTCAAATTAAGTGGGAAGGCCCTTTCAAGGTAGTGGAGTGTTTCCCGAATGGTACATATCAGTTGGCTAGCCTGGATGGGTTTCTACATAAGTCAAGGGTAAATGGATTGCGTCTTAAATTGTATCATGCCAGGTTGATGATGGTCGAGGAAGATTAGTTGTATGTGGATCAAGGAGTGTTGGTGAAGGATGAGGAGACATGTGACACTGCGAGTCTCATATCGCATTTTGCTGCTGTTGATCATGAATGATCTAGCAGGCTAGGGGATGGGTAAATTATGTCAGGAGTTTTTTTGGAGCAAGGGATTGCAGATACGTACATACACATGCATGGTGCATCGAATAAAGGATTGCCCAATTTCCATAGCCAGGTGGTTACGTGGGGCCCACGTGTGTACAGGTAGGACAGGGTGTACATAGTGCAACGATTTTCACTATTATCAGTACCAGTGTGTTTTTTCTACAATAACGAGGAGTTGGTAGCGCGTAAAACTTCTCGAGGAAGCTATCCGCGGGTCGACGACATGAGGTAAGCAGGTGCGTCAGATGGCATCGAGTGGCGTCAGGAGGTCGAACGGGGTCAATACTTGCACGCAGAGAAGTACGAACACGACGTGGGTGTTTTCTTGTGATACTTATGCAGAAAGGTCATCATGAGGACCAATTTTTGGGGCCACTTCACGTGGTTGTGGGATGCATTATTGGGAAAAACTGAGTGCCAGGTGTGCGGATGATGCAAAAAAGGGACAACTATGCACTGCGAGGTCAGTTTTTCGCCTGTTCGGGGTCCGTTTGAGGTCATCTAAAAGGCCAAGGGTGCCCAACTAATAAAGCTAAGTGTGGGAACTGAAAAATCTGAGAGAAGACCAGAGAAAACGTGGAGAAGAGAGGAGAAGCAGCCGCAGGTGTGTTTTTGGGGTTTTTGGAGCCTGTTTTGGTCGTAAACTGCTCATCCGATGTCGGATTTGAGCACTTTGCCATTGTAGACTGGGGTTTTGGGCCGTGCCGGACGCGATGGCACTGTCCATTTTGCCAAATTACTCATTCTTTTTCTGCTATTTTGGCTATGTAAGCTTCTCGTATGAGCGAAGCTTTTGCTCCAATTTGTGATTGTATCTGGTATCTTTTACCCATATTGTGTGAGCTATTTGCCCTATTGGTGTTGGCCCAAGCTCAATTGTATCTAAACATCAGAGATTATCCTCTTTTGAGCTGAGTTTTTTGGGGGTGTGTGTGTGTGTGTGTGTGTGTGTGTGTCTGTATGGAGTGGGCAGGTGGATAGTCTCTCTCCTCTCACTCCAGAGGTGTCTTCCCTGTCTCGGCCAGATGTGTTGTGTGAGCCGAGTGGTGCCCCATAGTGTGTGTGTGTGTATCTTCCCAAGAGTGTGTGTCGGGTCATTATAGAGGCGTTCTGTGTGTTTCCATCCCGCTCACAGCATGAATGGAGTTACTGAAAGAGGAGAAGGAGACCTCGGCTAGCGAAGCGGCAAGGGAGGATTTGAAGTAGGATACCATCTAAGAACCAGGGAAAAGCAAAAAATGAAGTCTCTCTTTCATCGAGCATAAGATGAGAGGCCATGATCAAGAAGGCAAGGGAAAAACAAGACCAAGCAAGGGTTAAAGCATCAGATACCAATTGAAGAGCAGGAGGAAGTTACAACTAGAGAACGACAATTAAGCCAGTGCGAAGCATATAGAACGGGAAGTTGCAGCATAGTTGGTTATTATTGAAGCATGATGATCGACATAGAGAACTTACATGAGGTTTACAAAATCTTGAAAGTAGAAGAGGTAGATAAAGAGACATTTAGGGAGTTTCCATCATCGTCATCAGCTAGAGATTGATTTAATAGTCTGCTAAGTCCGATGTCATTAATGGCCCGATTAATCCTGTAAATGGGAGCTTAAACTCCTAGTTAGCAGATGATCCAAGTGACGATGCTATTAACAGCCCGCCTTGGCTAAGGATTAAGTTGTGCTCAAAGTAATATTCAATTAATTGATGATTGAGGTGATTGCTAGAGTCAATTGCATGTGTTGTTCTTGTTCTCTCTCTTTCACACCTCTCATAGCCAGAGGCCCGGCGCGTGCCCGGGCTCACATTTCTAACACATATCCCCCAACATCTTTTGTGAACCCAACGTGAAACGAGCCAGGGTGGGAGGTAAAGATGGATAATTTAGAGCAGATGATGAAGTTAATTGCAGAGTAAAGCACGAAAGCTTTTGATGATAAGTCAACAGTTCTAGATTTTTTGAAAATGCTTCAATTGGTTCCAGGATCTCTACTTGAAATAGAGTCCATAAAGAAGAAGAATCAAATGGATGAAGCTTTGGTTGGAGCTTTGGATGTAGTATACGATGAGAGACAACTCTTTGATTGATAGGATCCAGAGGGCTACCTAGAGTGCTATGAGCTGGAGACAAAGGTAAGAGGGATACCAGAAAAATTGATGATCAAATCTTTTGAGCAGTTAGTGAGTTCAGATGTGAAGGAGCAGATTCAAGAGGTTATATGAGCCTGCAGCGGCAACTGGGAGTATTTCAAAGAAGCAATTGTACAGGTAAGTTATGAGCAGTATGAAAGCTATCAAGAACAGAGTGCAAGTCTACCGGACTACGCAGATATCCGAGGAAAAGTACGATCAAAGTTAGAAGCTTTGATTGATGAGATTATTGTACAGGATGCTACCTTCTTACAAGCTAATAATGAAGACACAGTCAAAGCTGTGTATGAAAAGTTGGGGTTTGCAGATGCCTTCCATGAAGTAGAAGTCCTTGAGGGTGAGTCTCTCCAGCCTGAAACTACAAAGGGTGAATTTTTCAAAAACATATCCCTATAGTACAGGAAGAAAAGAAATCATGGGATCAAGACAATGAATTGGCTAAAGCTCAGGAAGAAATTGTGCAGGTGAATGAGTGCAGTCGTATTCAGGTAGACATGCAAAAAGATTCAGTTATAGCTGATAATTTTGCTACTGACTCACAATTAGAGCAAATTTTTTTGGCACAGATTCTACCATAGAGGTGATTGAAGATAATGGTACAGATTTTGCCAAAGAGTTGATTAATGATGCAGAATTTATAGGTCAAAGCAGGGTTGTTGTTGAGAGCAGCAGGATCATGGATTTGGTATACCAGATTTATCAAATTTGGATGTACCAGATTTTGAGGACTTGGCTAAGCAAGAGTGTGTGCTTGAAGATCTGCAAAAGGTTGATTCAGAGGGGGTGCAAACTCCTTCATTGACAAGTTTTTGTGAAGCACAACTACAAAAGAGGAAAATTGGTCTTGAATGTGATGATGATGAATCAGAGGGGGTGCAAACTCCTTTGACAAGTTTCCGTGACCTTGAGCTACCGATCTAGCAGACTGATCCTGAATTTGATGATGGTGATTTAGAGAGGAAGAAAACTTCTTCTCTACCGAGAATTTGTGAGACATGACTCACACTATGGGAGAATGATCATGAAGTTGATGATGCTGATTCAGAGGGGGCGCATATTGAAGTACAATCTCTTGTTGATACACATGATTGGTCTCATTGTGCCAATGATATAGACAGGACAATAGATGAAATTTTCAATGTGCATGCTGAACTTTGTGCTACATAAGTGCAAAGATATTTGGATGAGGGTAAAAGACTTGAGGAGCAGTCTACAACAAATGTACTTAGTATGCATGTCGTATGTGAAAATATTAGTTTACAGCAGCCTGAGATGTGCAAGATGGAGGACCTAGATCTTATGTGCTTATTGGACGAATCTTTGGACCTAGATCTTATGTGCTTATTGGACGAATCTTTGGAAGGGTTCTCAAATACAAATGCTAAGGATACCAGTCAATCTAGAATCATGCATGAGCAAGTCTGTTTAGATGCAGTTGATGGTGAACTTATGCAGCTGTTGGATGATGCTCTACTTGATTTTGAGCCTCTACAAGATAGAGAATTGTTTTCTAATGCACCTTGCGAGCTTAATGAAGAGAGTTTTTCCAGAGACTTGATGTATTCAGATATATAGGATTGGAATTCCAATACTAGTGAGAGTGAAGGTGCACTACCAATGCTTTTACTTGTGATTGATGATCGACAATTGATGAGCCAGCTACACAAGGGATATGGAAGTATCTACTGCTACCAAATGCTATATGGAATCTGATGTTACCCTATGATGTAGGGGATTTTGAGCTAGCTTTTGACCCAGGAGGTTACAGATATATGCATGGTCCGGGGCAATTGACTTATATGCCATACGATCCAGGTAGTTTGAATGAAGATTTGTGGGTTAATATATGTTTATGCTCTAATGATTGGAAATTATTGTATTTTCCCTATGATCCTGGAGGATGGTGCAATTTTTTTAAAGAAATGCTCACAGTTGGGCAAATGATTATTTTCCCGTTTGATCCTAGGGGCACTAAAGTGCTAGTTGCAGATTTGAAGAGTATCAGTTATCTGTTGTAACAGGTTGCATGGTACAAGGTTTTGGTTTCTAGATTATGCTAAGTTAGATAGTTTTGGTTATGCATTCAATAAGATTACATGGCTGGCTTCTAGCTGACTTCTTTGGACAATTGATGAAGTATCTTCACATATTTTGAGTTGGTTCTGCTACAAGAACTTGATAAAGGACTTGACGGCCATTCCGTGTGCAGACAGAGTAAGGCATATTTGAGCTTGACAGGGTTCCATAAAGCGAGCTTAATGGTCAAGCCGTGTGCATCATTAACTGGAGCACTTGAGTCTGGCGGGGTTCAATAAACAGGTTTTTCATAATTGAATGCTTCGAAGATACAACAGGTACGGTTCATAGATTTTAGATGGACGGCTACCTAGTGATTAAGCTAGAAAATTGATGATAGGGTATATGCCTTATTTCATTTTTCATATGTTTACAAGTAATGTGAGTCTGATGATGGAAAGAGCTTAAGGTACCTTTAGCAGAACTAGATTGAAGGCAGTTGGCATAGACCGAAGGCTGTGCAGATTCAGAGGGGGTGGATGTCGTGAATCTCTGATTTAATGAAGAGGAAAAGAGCAGAGAAATGTAAGCTAAGCTTCTTTGAAGCCTACACATTTAGTGAGTAGTGATCAGGGCTTGTTAAGAGGCCAAGATTAATTATTAATGTATGCCAGATGTGGCTTAAAAGGACCAACAAATGCCTTAATGATTCCAAAAATGAGTATGCATGAAGTGAGCATAGATGGGAGATATGATCTAGAACTGCATTGCTTGAAGTGCTCTATTGGCCTGTCTTTACGGCTCGTCGATTGGAGCTACGGTGAAAAAGTTATGGCAGATCCATACCTTATTTGGCAACTGTAGCTGAGGTGACAGAATTGAAATGAATGCACGGGCCTGAAGAGCTCACTTTGTGGAGCACGTCGATCTTTTCAGATCAGTGAAATCGGAGCCAAGATATTAGCGGTTAAAGATTCACCGAGGGCCGGCTCCGTACCAGTTCGGTTTGCTCGATCGGAGTACCATCTGGAAATTTTACAGCCTCAACAGGGTTTGCATGCATTATATACAGCTGAACAGGTCTACAGGGATTTACCGCTCGTTGGGTAGTGTCCAACTTGATCCGCTAATACAGCTTGAGGCCAGTGACAGTTGTCGGCACTGCTGAGCTGGATAATTCTGGCATTATCAGAGAAGTTGATACGAGAAATTAACAACCACGTGAAAAAGGGAATGCCTTCCGCCAAGTGCAATCACCTATACCTATATTTTAGAAGCATGTGGCATTATTAGAGAGGCTAGGGCAAATTAAAATTTATGATGATATTGTTAGTCAAGGACTGCTGAAAGGAGTCGTGCTTGGTATTGCTTTGATGAGGTAAAAATGCATGTCAAATGTGGTGCCCTCACCAAGCCTATGGCAAATGGGGTGCCCTTTAAGGGCTGCCCGCCCGCCCATGACCTCAAAAAACTGGCCGCCCAATTAAAGGGCATGGCCAATGGCCTCCCAAAATGGGTAATTAAAAGGGTTAGTGTGGGAAGGTAAAAAGAGCAAGGAGCAAGAATGGCGAGCAGTGCAGAGGGTGCAGGAGGGAAGAGAACCGCTCGGGCAGGCCAGGGGGGCTTCGGCTACGTCCAAGTATGAAATTAAAAATGCCCGACATGCCAGTAGGATCTTTTTTGGTGCCAGTTGCGGTGCATTAGGTGCTGGTTGAAATCCTGGGTGCCACGTAAGCAGGGGCAGTATTTTATTCTCCCTAGCAACGATGACACCCTCGTTGCTAAGGGGCGGGGAAAGCTATTAATAGGAGGGCCTTTTTCATGAGGAGGGGGATTCCAAGCAAAGCAAGATGGAGCAAGAGAGTCAAAGGAGCTTGGGAAAACCAAGGTCAAAGCTCGAGGGTAAGCTCGTGAAGGCTTGAGCAAGCTAAGGCCAGAAGAGGATTACAAGCCAGAGTCGAGGCTTGAGCAAGCCAAGGCGAGAAGAGGATTACAAGGAAAAGTCGAGGCTTGAGCAAGCTAAGGCGAGAAGAGGATTACAAGCAAAAGTAGAGCTTGAGCAAGCCAAGAGGAGAAGGGCTTGTCGAGGCAAGCAAGCATAGCTTGAGAAGGATAATCTTGTCGAGGCAAGCAAGCAAGAAGATCGAGGTGGAAGCTTGAGAAGAATTTTGACAAGGATCCGTGCTAGAGAAGGTGCAAGAAGAAGGAGTCGAGCCTTATACTAGAGAAAGAGGCCGACAAAGCGAGGGGATCTTGGCAAGAGGCATGAAGGGAGTTAATAAAAAAGGAGAAGGAGACCTCGGGTAGCGAAGCCGGCAAGGGAGGATTTGAAGCAGGATACCGCCTAAGAACCAGGGCAAAGCAAAAATGAAGTCTCTCTCTCATCGAGCATAAGATGAGCGGCCATGATCAAGAAGGCAAGGGAAAAAAGAGACCAAGCAAGGGTTAAATTATCAGATAACAATTGAAGAGCAGGAGGAAGTTACAACTAGAGAATGGCAATTAAGCCAGTGTGAAGCATATAGACCGTGAAGTTGCAGCACAATTGGTTATTATTGAAGCATGATGATTGACAGAGCGAACTTACATGAGATTTGCAGAATCTTGAAAGTAGAAGAGCTAGATAAAGCGACATGAGGGAGTTTCCATCGTCGTCATTAGCTAGAGATTGATTTAATATTCTGTTAAGTCTGATGTCATTAATGGCCTAATTAATCCTGTAAACGGGAGCTTAAACTCCGAGTTAGAACATGATGCAAGTGATGGTGCTATTAATAGCCCGCCTTGGCTAAGGATTAAGTTGTACTCAAAGTAATATTCAATTAATTGATGGTTGCGGTGATTGCGAGAGTCAATTGCATCTGTTGTTCTTGTTCTCTCTCTTTCACACCTCTCACAGCCAGAGGCCCAGCACCTACCCGGCTCACGTTTCTAGCACATATCCCCCGAGAGCGTGTGCATATTTAATGCTTGTTCAAAATGCAAAGGTAAAGCAGGGTACACCTTTGGCAGCAGAAGAGGTACAAGATGGAGAACTACAAGATTATCATTATTGGATTCTTGATGGCCAACATTGAATTTATGCCGCAAAAGTTTTGCTTCACAATGAACAAAAAAACAATGAGATATTTCAAAGATTGATTGACGTGTATAAATTTCAAAAGGCTCGTATTGTTGTAAATGCTCCTTCAATGGTTGCAGCTGCTATATCTGCCATTGCAAATGATGAGGCTAAAGCTTTGTATGTCAAGCAACCTTATAGTCAAATATTGCGGAATTTGCAAAGTCAATGGAGCTATTTAGGACGACCATCAAGGGCAGCAACAACTGGAGTTGTAGAGGGATATACATCTCGTGTTGGATGGGATGTAAGTGTCTATCTTCTTCTTTCTTATTGTCTTAATTGAACACTTGAGTTCAATCTTCTCATTGGTGTTTTATTTCTTTCTATACTTTTCTTCGATTGGCAAGAATGAGTGCATGAGCAAGTTGGATTGCTAAATAGGCACACATGGTTACATATTCCAATCGAGTTTATAATTGTTGGGTATAAATTATTACAAGGCTTGAAGAGGAGAACAAGAAACCCCCAACAACAGTATTAACATTTCTTTGCATTCTTGATGAATCAGAAGTAAAGATCATTCAAGAAGAAATTAAAGATGAGAAAATTTTATTGTCAAACAGTGCAAAATATGGTGATGTAATTGATATGTATGATGGAATCAAGCAGCTCAAACAAGACAACTCATTCAAGATGCACTTCTTGAAGGCTTCAATGCTTTGAATGAGTCATCATCGTGTAAATATTGGGAGGAAATAGTCAGCATGTATAAAATTAATGATGCATTTTATAAAACCATTCTAATGCTATGTGAGCAATGGCTCAAAAATAGCTTGAAGCGTGGAACAAAGAAATGGATTTTACAAATGAAGCTATAAAATACATGCAATGGGAAATTCACCTTCACAAGGAGAAAATTGAGTCTCGTGATTTGCCATGGTCCATCTATGTGGTGAACCTATAGATGGACGGAAATCTCTACTTGAAGCGCCAGTTCAACAACCAAATTCCTATTGGCTTATGCATTTTAGACTTGACAAAACACTATGGGGACAACTTGCAGCGGAGCGAGGAGATACTTAGCAATGCTTTGGATGGGATGTTCGCTATTTCTAGAGGCTCAATTGATCCTCGATTTGTGTTTCTTGCATTTATAGATTTCTCTAAACTCACAATACTACAATGTGCATTCTAGAGTATGGGAGATAATGTGAGCTACCATTGTTGTGGTGCCTTGTATCACTTTCCATTAGCACCTTGCAAAGGAGCAATTAAACTCCTTATGGTTATTGCCTTCATGGGAGAAGGTAATGCATTTCAAGACCTGAGAAGGAGATCAGAACAGGATCCCATGCTTCAAATAGAAAATGAAGGCATGTAAGATTTTCAATATTTGGAAGCCAAAAAAAGAGTTTTCATCAAGCACTACATTCATACATACTATTTTGAAGATCGCAAGCTTGTAGATCTCTTTAGTGATGGCTCTGTGGTTGCACAAGAAGGATTACAACAAAACAAAGACGTCATCTACTTAGTCGAGAGCATGCAAGAGCAAGGAACCTTGGCAACCAGGCAACTCAAATTTGCTAAGGCCCATGCTAATATAGAAAAGTGGGCTGGCCTTCAAGATCAACAACCTACTTTGCAATTAGCTGACAATGTGCCCATCAGAGAAGATATTTCTCCACAAGTAGAAGAAAGAGAAGAAGACCAACCTCCTTTGTCAATGGAGTCCTACTTGGAAATGGAAGGATGTATATTTTGAACTTCTTGTATATGTTAACATCTATTCTTGTTGATTTGATACTCTTAATGTTAGGTTTTGTTTTATGTAGTATTTTTTGACTCCATCTTTATCATCTTCAAGAATTAAAGGTTTAAATGTACAGAATAATCCTATAATTTTTGAGTGATGAACGCTTAGATTTTAAAAAAAACACTAACTTAGACTTAAGAGCTTGAATTGATGAGTTTTAAACCTTCACTATCCCATTTATTTTATACATTCAAGCCTAGCATGGGTAGGTGAACCATACATAGATCCCAATCTCAAGAAACAAGTTTGCTAGACCTTCAAGCAACCCCATATTGCTTGGACAAGTGGTGGACCTTCAATGGAGGCTAATTCAAACAAGTGTGTTTGGTGAACCTTTTGTGGAGTCTAATTGTGGTAGACTTAAAACAATAGCCATCTCCTTGCACTAGCTTGGACAAGTGGTAGACCTTGCTTCTATTAAGGTCTGTATTGAGAGAAGAATTGAATATAGAAGAAGAGAGAGATTAACTAGGCATAGATTTGTAAATTTGTAGAAAAGGTAAATGTGTTGAATTACAAAAATACCTCTCATTGTACGAGTGTCCAAAAGGTAGCTATATATTTCATCCAAAATTAACACCTTTGGATAAAGTCTTATCTTAGACATTAAATGAAGAGGTTGTGGCTATGTATGTGTTGAGACTATTGGTGGTCGACTAGAATGAGAAGACACATAGTTTGTTGACTATGACTATATTTGATGTTTTCATGTATTTATATGGATAGAAGTCTTAATTACATGTGTTAATATGACTTTTAATGGATCACATCTCAATCAAGTAAATCATGGTTGTTGTTACTTTATGTGGCCTTCAATATTCACTTTACTAATTTTTATTAAAGTGTAGGGTGTACAAGTTTGTTACAAAAGATTGTAGTCTAGACTAGTGTTGCCTCGTTGCAAGGATTATAATATTAATTTTACCTTGAATAAACTCCTAAGTTTGCTTCCACATGTTTACAAATGGTGATTCTAGTGATTTTTGAGAAACCAATGTTATTTCTATTTTCTAGATTCGCAAATTGGGGTAGATAAAGCCCATGTGGTTGAGTCCGCAATTGTTGAACACCTTGATTCTATTATTTTTGACATGCCCAAGGTGGATGATATGTCTATACCAAAGGATGGTGATGTCAACCTTGAGAAATTTTGCAATAGTGAGAATAAAGAAATGCCTACTCCAACAATACAACCTACTTCAAAAGAGATTAAGACGTCTGCTCAAGAGCCATTTCCATTTGTTGCTACTTCATCTAGTGTAGATGTTGAGAAGTCCATACTCACAATTATTTTGGACTTAAATCTTCTGCTATTGAAATGTTCCCCTCAGCCATCCTCACACCATCAGTCAGTGCAACTAGATTTAAAAAGATATATTATACTTAGGCCAGGCTGCATCCAATTCTTGAAGACTATATTACAAAGGCTTAATGTTGCAATTTGGTCGATGGCTACTAGGAACAATGTGATTCAAATTCTTAAAGCATTAGAGAGCTTAGCAAAGGTACATTTCCTTTCTTTGCAATTTGGAATCAAGAAGGTTGCTACACTTGTCAAAGCAATAAATTATTTAGCCCTGACAATCCAACCGTTCAGGCAATGGTCAAGTCTCTAGCTAAAATTGCCATGGGGTATGAATGTGACCCACGAAGAACAATGCTTATTGATGACTCTCCTTAGTACAAGGGATGCATTTCCCCTGCAAATAGTTGTATTTTTCCATCCCAATTTGATGGTGCAAAACTGGTTGACAATATGCTCTTAGAGGAGCTGCTTCCCTACTTGTTTGAACTGGATGAGACAAGGCATGTGTGGTATTTCATTGCCTCTAATCGTTACGGACGGCCAAAATTGACAAATGAGAGTGAATATAAAGAAATCAAAGAGATTTGGAAGCAAAAAAATGATGCTTGGTCAACCAAGGCGTTCTTTACAAGAAGGATAACTACTGCAAAATATGACAAAGGTGAGGCTATCCTTGAAGGCAAACACTATTTAGCAAGTGACAAAACTGACAACAATGAAATGAGACGAGCCCAAATACAAGAGATACTGGAAAAGGAAGGTACAGCTATTTAAAGCATGAAGGCACCACAATTGATCAATCTAGCTAGGCAATTGGAATGTACTACAAATGGGCCATTGAAAGCAACCATTGCAAAGGCTTATATAAACAATGTCAAAACTGAGAACAATCTTCTAAGGCTAAATAAAACACACCCTAAGGTACCTTTTATGATTTGAAACTTGTTTCACATACTTGAATATACATGTGCATGATATTAGATTTTTCTTTTTGTTTCTTCTCGCAGATCTTAAAAAAAATATTCTAGATATTCCATAGAGCAAGCTTCGACAAGTGGTGGACCTTTTGGTAAAGCCCCTCGTGGGAAGCATATCACAAGTCCTCCATGCAGTGAGAAGGAACACATTTAAGAAAGATCCTAAGAGGTTGGACAGGTGGTGGGCCTTGCACCTTTTCTCCCATTCCCAATTGAGTCTAGCTATCCACCACTGTATTGTATGAAGTGTAGCTTGGACAAGTTGTAGACCTTGAAACAAGAGACCCCTCCTCATCAAGCCTTGTTTCTACTTATGGTAGATCTTACTTTTCTCCCATTCAGAGTGGAGCCTAGCCTAGCTAGGTGGTAGACCTTACTTTTCTCCATGCTTCAAAGAAGCATAGCTTGGAGAAATGGTGAAGCTTTGTAAGGTTTCCAATCGGGAATTGTTTATAGCAATGAGTAAGTTGAAGATGGACTTTGGCATCTAATAATACCATAGTGTAGAAAATGTAGAAACTGTTTGTATTCTTTGAAACATAATAAATTTCTTGTTTTTCCATTGCAGAGTCATCACTACAAGAAAGTGGGTTGACTATCGATAGGCATGATTTGAAGGACGATTTTGAAGCACCCAACCAACCTCATCCAAGGCCTTGTCATATATATAAATCACCTCCTTCTTGTCACCTTTTACTTGCCGTCAAGAATATCAAAAAAGTGCTTGTTTTGGACCTTGAAGAACTGCTTTTGAAGACAATTGAAACAAAACATGGATACTCTATGCCATCTTGGGCTCGACACATGCCTCTTGTGGAGGACAAAGATGAAGTTTATCATGCGGTACGCCTAGACACAGAAATGTTTTTGGATTTCTGTGGCCAATACTTTGAGCTGTGGATAAGGAGTTGCTATAACCTAACAAGAGTGCAACACATCACAAAAAAATGTTTCCCAAAGCATTATAGCAAGTTCAAGATCTTTATGAGTAACAAGTGTTGCCAAAATATAAACATCATGTTAGGATTTAGAAGGGTTTATCATAAAAACTTGAGAGACATTTGGAAGATGTTTGAGGACTCGGATGCAAAGAATACCTTGGTTTTTTATGATAGGACATATAGGATGATGTGGAATATGCCATGAACATATCTTATATTTCCAAAGATGTGGAGGTAAACACTTGAGTAGCTTCAAAGATTCTTGCAAGAAACAATTATTCCATGGTTACTTGGATGATTGTATGCAAGAGACAAGAGAGATTTTACGCGTAACACAATTGTAAATCAGTATAGTGATCTTGAGACAAATCATGTCCTCCATGTGTACGTGTCAAGGCGATAACATTAAAGAAGGTTGATAATGATCCTTTTTATGGCTAGATGATGTCCTTTTAGTATGATTTGTATTTGTATTACTATTTAATTCAAAGGTTATTTTTAAACAAAGATATGTCAATTTGATGAACACTTGCATGGAGTGCACCCTACTCTAAGGGGACTTGCATGTATTCTACAGGGTATCCTATTATAAAGAAAATTATTTATACATGGAGTGCACCCTTCTCTAAGTGGAATTCCACGTATTACTCCAGTGTATGCAATTATAAGGGTAATCCTATGTGATGAATCTTGCTCTGCTCTAAGGGACTTGTAATGGAGTGCAGTCTACTCTAAGAGTACTTCCATGTATTACTAGAGTGTATCCAACTAAAACGAGAATCCAATGTAATGACAAAGCATCTTGCTTTAGAACAAAAATGTGTCGATGAACTGTACCCTAGTCTAAGGGGACTTCACTATATTAATAGAGTGTATTCAAGTTTAAGGAGATTTCAATGTAGTTCTAGATTGCACCTTGTTTTTGGGGACTCATTTTACTGGATTATAGTTTTGTTTCATCATTATATATTCTATTAAAAAAAAATTGTTCTTTAGCAATTCTATATCATTCCATCTCAAGGTTGCATCGATTTGTAACTAGGAGAAACTTATGTTTGATATCAAAATAAACCTTACAAGTACAAAGAATTCATGGATGTGTAAGAAATATCTTGGTCTTGGCACGCATGTTTCCCTAAAACATTTATTTTTGTGTCCTTCATATAAAAGAGTTTTAGAACCTACAAGTTTTTTAAAGGAAAAATATAAAGTCTAATTGTTTGCATTGGGAGAAAAGAAATATGGACTTTCAATTGTGTGAGAGACCTTGTTTGTGGAGAAAAATGTTTGAATTAAGAATGGTTATTTTACATCCTCCATGCAAGAGAGTTTTGGAAACTAAACTATGCCGAGAGAAAAACCATGGAGTCTAAGTCCATGTATTGAGATGTCAATGTATGCATGCATATCTTTATTAGGGTCTAGGCATAATTGGATGCTTCTAGACGTTAACTTCTCCAAATAGGTATAAAATAACATATTTAATGTTTTCTTGTGGGTAGTATTTATCTCATTATATATGTTTTTAGCCCAATTTCTTGAACTTCAAATTGAACCTTCCATGTTGCAATGGAGAAGTACTTAGAGAATTTTTTATGTAAACACATTTTCTTACCCTTTCAGTAATTGTAGCTTAGATAAGAAGTAGAATTTGCATTCCTCCATAGCCTATCCTAAACAAATGCACCTTGAAACTAGCCCTCCTATGTTGCAATTGACATATGCTACACATTTTATAAATGGCTCATACCTTAAGTAAAGAATGTCTAGATAAGAGGTGTGTGTTGCTTTGATGTCATACACAAGTGGGTTTATTTCTCAATGGGTGCTAGCTTGGACAAGTGGTGGACCTTGAACTAAAAATTCAAGTACTCCTTTTGACCTTAGCTTGAACAAGTTGTGGGCCTTCAAACCAATGTCTCCATGTTAAGATAAGTTGTAGGTAGGACAATAGAGTATAAACAATGACAATGGAATCAATATACTAGTCTTTTGATGGTGCAACCACCCAAAGCCATAGTTTTTCTTGGTCAATGTTTCTTTCAAATGTTTAGTCTAGTACAAAACATCAACACCTTGTACATGATATATTGAAAGTTGTCCAATCTGGGAATTGGGATTTTCCACTTTACCTAATATGGTCTTAAACCTATTGACACTCCCATGGAAACAAGTTTGAAGTTGAGTCTACATGATGTTGGTGATCATGTGATATCACTCTTTATCAAACTGTTGTTGGCTTCCTCATTTATGTATGCAACACGAGGCCCAATATTCAGTTTGCAGTCTCTCAGCAGATTTATGCATAGCCTAGGGTCTTAGCATTGGTAGGTTGTCAAGAGGATTTTCCTCACTTGAGTAACCCTTTACATATTGGCTTGTTTTATTCCAATGGGGGATCACTGCCTCCTGACTTACATGCGTTTTTGGACTCTGATTTGGGCTAAATGTTTTGACACACGAATGTCCACAAGTGGTTTTTGTTTCATGCTTGGTAGTTCATGTATATCATGGTTGAGAAAGAAGCAACCTTTTGTGTCCACTT
Organism: Adiantum capillus-veneris; assembly: GCF_014529385.1. NCBI lineage: Eukaryota > Viridiplantae > Streptophyta > Polypodiopsida > Polypodiales > Pteridaceae > Adiantum > Adiantum capillus-veneris. The sequence goes on from NC_140943.1 coordinate 26,246,889, forward strand.
GTAGTGGTGAGGTTAAGTACAGAGTAGTCTTCACAGCTACGGTTGAGTGTGTATGGCTCACACACCTTATTGGCTGATTTGGGTGTTGGACAGGACACTGACAATACTATCTATAGTGACATTCATAGCGCATTGGCAGTTGCGAGGAACCAAGTTTTTCATGCTCTCATAAATAACATTGAGGTGTATTACCACTATGTCAGGGAGAGTCCCTCAGCAGGAGAGATCAACTTGGCTTATGTGCCAACACAGGTGAACCTTGTAGATCTTTTCACAAAGGCATTGTCTCGTGAGAAGTTTGAAGCTTTTCGCAATGCTTTGGGCTTAATCCCCTTTGTGGACTTATAATTTCCTCAGCGCACGGTACTTCCCTTTACTCTCTATTGTGTGCCTTGAGCTTCCTTCATCTTCTCCAAGATGTGTGTGTTTTCTCGCAGCCCTTATTCCAATAGTTGTTAGGAATCCGTTGATTGCACTTCCCCCCTAGAAAGTCCACATTGTTGGTGTCCTGTGAACACTCTGAAGTCAAAATATAAACACAAACACAAACACATGAAGACACATAAACCATGCTACCTCGATTCTCCTTTTTGTTGCTTGCACATCCACCTTGATTCTCCTTTTGGTTGTTGCAATCAAGGCACTGTCTGGATAGGCCATTCTAAGGTTGAGGACTGAACCGGAGAAAGATTACCATATCCATTTTTCCTAGGTGTGGCATAAGTACGATTATAAAAAAAATGTCACGTGAGGCAAGCTCTGAGGATGGATAGCCAGCATAGAAAAACTTGACAAGCTCAGTGTGGATGGCCTCAAAAGTTCTTGTGAAGGACTCTATTGGCCCCCACTCTACAAAATCGGATGGAAAAACATTTGCAAACATGAACAAGGAATGGAAATCTTACAGTCACTCATCAAAAGCAACACACAAGGCAAAAATACTAAATAGACGACCGCAAAACTTGAAAGAGGAGTAAAATTACAATTTGCAAGAAACCTCGATGGACTGTTGTCGAGGGATTTGTATTCGAAAGGTGAGCCGGGAAGGCACTGGGCCCCTGGCTGTGAGAGGTGCGAGGAGAAGAGTTACAACAGACACAATTAACGAGAATGGAGCTTAAAACAGACAATCTACTTTAAACCAAATAAGCAACAATATCCCTGTTTTAATCAAATTACAAGAATTGTCCCGGTTTAATCCAGGTGCTAATAAAAACTAACTGCCTTGTACCGCCTTGAGCTTCTTCCCGCCATGGATTAGGAGCTTCAACTTCCAATGGCCTTGGCTAGTTTGATTCGATTTAAGGTTGTCGGCTTCATTCCAAATTGAACGGGCTTGGAGATTATGGTAATCCGAGCTTAAGCTTGGTAATGAGAGATTGATGAAACGGCGAGCTTAGGCTTGGATTGGCAAAAGAGCTTAAGAGATCTGAGCTTATGCTTGGCTTGGCTTCCGAGATTAGGCTTAGAGTTCAAGAGGATTAGGATTATCTGTGCTAATGAGAGCGAGATTAAGCTTAGGCTTAAGATATTAGAGAGCTTAGGAAAATCTGGGCTTAGGCTTCTTCTCTCGGAGAGAGAGCTCCTGAGAAGAGAAGAGGATTCCCCCAAAAAACAATACAAGAGGTTGTGTGCTCTTGTGACGCTATTAGCGACGGAAATACACTGGGTTTTTATAACCCCCGGTGTCGCTAAAACCGTCGCTACGAGAGCGTCGCTATAACCGTCGCTATAGGCGTCGCTACATGCGTTGCTATATAGCGATGCATATAGTGACGCCTATAGCGACGGTTATAGCGACGTTTACACAGAAGTCTATAGCGACGCTCATAGTGACGCTATAGAGCCATAAATAGCGACGGTTATAGCGACGCCCGAGAGAAATTTTTTTTGGTGACAGGGCATTGATTGCCCTGCCACCCATCAACCATATTGTACTTGATTCACTTTTTAAAAAAAGTGCAAGGGTAGATAATAGACCCAAAATAGTCACCCACAAGACGCATTGTTTGCAAAATTGACAAGCGTAAAATTGACAATTGTACACATCATAGGAAAAATGAATTGATTGAAAAATGTAATAATGACAATTGTACAACATCATAGGCATAAAGAATTGATTGGCAAAATGAACTGCGGTGACAAATGTAATAATATACATGGTTAAAAAAGACGTATAAAATCCGTCTCATGATACATAAGCTATGAGAAACCCAACTAATGCTATCTAGCTACAACTAATCTGACGTCGTCTAGTCAGACGTCTCATCGCGTCCAAGCGGCGTATCTGTCGGATTCTGCAAAAAAAGACAATAAGACAGCTTTCAGTAAGTATAAACATATAATGACATTTATAAAACAATACAAAAAATAGAAAAGAGTAAACCCTAATACTAACCATGCTGCCGCGAGAACTGAGAATGTCCATCAGGGCGTTTAAGCCCTTCCTGCCTGTGTACTCGCGCTCATACGGTGTGGGATCACGTCCTGTCATCGACCACTGTCAAAACATACAAAGATTTCATTATGTTAGAATTAAAAAACTCATAAACCCTAAACTATCGAACATAAAGAGCAATGCGAAAACACTTACAAAATCGGCCTCAAATGATGCCCATCCACCGCTCCCCAAGTGGTGCGAGCTCCCTGCCTCTACTCGCGCTCTGACTGCATCCTTTTGTTTCTTCCACTTGTCGGGATTCTCGCGCGCTACTTTCTCGCATTCTTCCAATCTTCTTTGGCCAGCCAATCTGGCCTGTTCCACCCATGCTTGATTGCTTTTTGCACTTCGGAACGCTTGTGTTTGCAGTATTCGCGCATTTGAATCTTCATCAGGTCTTCATTGAAGTGCTGATCCCGTGTTGGAACGGGAAACTCATCATGAAGTATGCTGATGACTCTGTTTTTTAAATCACTTGGTACTTCACTCCATTTGTTTAGTATGTAGTGTCTAAACAGTTGAGAGCAAAGACCACGCATGCGCGAGATCACCTTCTTGCCGTCATCATCCATGATGATGCCGCCGTTGAAGTCGACGGAGTAAGGCAAGCCCTCTGGCCGGTGACGCGTGAACCTGGGTGTCCTGGCAGGGGTCTCTAGCGACGTGTCGATGGGGGTACGGACGTCAGGTGTCTCCACCGGCGTCTGGGCCCCAAAGCGAGGAGTGTCGAGTGGGGTGGCTCCTGGCGGAGTAGGTAGAGGTGTGTAGCTGCTAGGAACAGTCAGCCGCACAAAACCTGGCGATGCTGTAGCTGGTGTGGGGGCGGGCAAATAAGGGGAGGGTAAAGAGCCTTGTTGAACACGAGGCGGTGTGGAGGCATCGGCGGCGGAATCCCCACAACAATCGCCACCGCCACCAGTAGAGCGCCGGTGTCTAGACGAGTGTGAAGCTCGTCTCGTCGACGCCGAAGCTTCGGAGCGCGCCGAATGCTCCGAAAGAGAGGGAGATGTGGATGGAGTAGGAACGCACGATGATGCGCCAGAGCGATGACGCTCCACGTACCACTGTCTTTGCTGCAGTGACAAAGAAGAAAGAAACTCCTCATCATCCATACCTGCATTAAACACACGAATATTTAAACTTAATATTGAATGAATAGAGTAGACAATGACGCAAAGACCATTAAATACAATGACGTAATGACGCATATAAATACAATGACGCAATGAATTGAGTGATAGAAGAGGCAAGTCAAAAACTCAGAATTTTCAATCAAAAGATGTGAGCGTGAGTAGAAAAGAGTGTTATACACCATGGAAGGTACTTAGAGAGCCAAAGCTTTTACAACACGGAGCAAAAGTGTTCAAATACAATATTTGTGGCTTTAAGAGATCTCTCTCTCATCCTCGCATAACTCAGCATAACTTCCTATATCTATATAGAGCTCTCCGTTTAAACACATATCCTCTGTTTCATTTTGTAGCTCCTCTGCATGAACCCCATATAGAGTAGTAGCATCTTGATGCTCGTCTGGCACCACCACCGCGACTTTTGATTGAGCATCTTCTCTGATCTCCTCCATTGATGCCATTGTGATTGGCACATGGTAGCCTTCATACGTCCTTGCACTACGAGGGGCTACCTCTATGACGTACCACCAGTTTGATGTAGACTTTGTAGGATGAAATATTACCTGCCAGAGCCACATAACTTACATGAGAGCTTTCAAGCACATAACTTGTAAAAGGGGGATGTTAACAATTTACATACTTACTTGTTCACAATGCTCGTGTAGTATGAAATTGTCTCTTAGGTCATTCCATTTCTTAGTAGAATCCACCTCAAGAAAACCAGACTCTCCTCTACGCACAGTAGCGTTGCGACCCTCCATGATTATCTTGAACCATTGCACGTCGAACAAGTCGGCAAAAAATCCTTTGTAATCGATCCTCAAAATCTCTTGTAGCGTGCCGAAGTAAGTGAGTTCCACCACCACAGGATCTGCATCAGAGGAACGTCGTCGACTAGACTGTTCAAATTTTTCCATGATTCCACAATCTTGAGTAAAACTCTTTTTGTCGATCCGTTCCACCCTAAAATGTCAACCTTTACACCATGCTGCTGTGTATGACTTATACTACAACGAACAAAGATTATGAGTGGCCGTTCAAACATTTAGAAATAAAGTCACTAGCTAGTTGTACATTGCAAACTTACCTTGGTCGCGCAACCCCGAGAGTACTCCCACTCTTCCTCAGTCACTTCATCACCACATTGTTGTGCGCTTTTCAATTGGTTGTGCAACCATCTTAAGCTCATGAATGTTGGTAGGCTCTCCAGAACCATCGGATAGTGCATTGGTGGTCGTCTTCCCCGTCTCCACTCGATTGGTGCCCTTTGTCGCTCTTGCTTTGCATCCTCATATTGTGAAATCCACTTTTGCATCACTGGATTGTGAAGCATGCAAAATCGGTTGATTTTAGCCTCTAGATCTTCCGTCATCTTCTTCTCAACACCGAGATTGCACATGACAATCCCAGATATGCGCTCATCATCTATGGTTCGCCATAGCGTGTCGCGAGCTTTATCAAATCCGTCTAGCCACTCTCCAATGTACACTAGGGTTCGCTCATCATCTATGGTTCGCCATAGAGATAGTCTCTTCATCCCTGGAGGCAATCCGTCATCGCACATCTCCTTCTGCTCTAACCATGCTTGTGCAGACATCCTTGGTAGCTCTCTTCCCAAAAAGCCATCGCGTAACACATGATTCTCTGGAAGATACGCTTGATGACCTTCGTAGATTTGCTTCTTCAGTGAGGGCGCCCTACGTGCATTCAGTCTAGGTCCACATGTGACACATGCTCTGTATCCGCTTGTTTGAAGCCCTGCATGTATACACATGATAATAGATCAACTATGGGAAAAAACAAGATTTACAGTGTCTGAGTGAGGAGTGTCAATAGATCACCTGAGCATTCTGTTAGCCCAGGATAGTCATGCATGGTCCACATTAGAATTCCTCTGATCAAAGCATTCCGTCGTCCTGTGTGTCGGCTCATATCCACCACCTCTATGCCAATCCACAATTGTTGTAGCTCTTCCAATAGTGGATGAAGATACACATCCATATTCTCCACTTTATATCGCTCTGGCACAATCAAGCTAGCCATAGGTGCCCCTTCTTCGTAGTCAACCACGGGGGAATGTTGTAGTTGACGATGACAACGGGCCATACACTGTAAGATGTTGATCTTTGACCAAATGGATTTACGCCATTCATAGCCAGGCCTAAGCGCAAATTTCGAGCTGCCCTGGCAAAATCCGACCATGTTCCATCTATATGTTTCCAGGCTGCGCAATCTGCAGGAATTCGTAGCACACCATCCGAAGATTTATTCTCCTCATGACATGATGCTAGGGCGGCCATGGACTTACATTCGAATAAATGCTTAATGCGAGGAAGCAGAGGAAAATGTCGCAAAACCTTTTGTGGAATTTTTGTCCCGTGGAGATCTACTCGATATCTTTCGGAATCACATTTCGGACACTTCTCCATGTCTATGTATTCCCCTCTGAAAAGAATGCAGTCATTAGGACAAGCGTGGATAGAATTGTAATCCATCCCCAAGTTTCGCAAAATCTTTCTTGCTTCATCTCGGGAATCTGGCATCACATTGTCAGCTGGTAGTATGTGCTCTTTAAGCAATCTACACAACATAAAAATACGATATAGTCGTGTGAAAATCTATCAGATCATTATACATTTAGAGTTTTATTAAAGTAAACTAATTGTAATAGATCACCTGAAAAGCGCTGTGACGCTAGTGTCACTCCATCCAAACTTTTCCTGCATGTTGAGAAGAACCAGGAGTGCTTTCAATCTAGACATATGTGCTCCATTATACAATGGCGTATCGGCTTCACTTTTCATATCATCATAGATAATCCTTTCTGAATCCATGATCTTCTCGATCATTTCATCAATCTCGGGCTCAAACATTGCCTCGTTGGGAATGTGCTCTGCATGATCATCCCCCGAGCTGTCAGAGGCTACATCTTGTGGCCTCACATATGCTGCTTGACCAAAGCGCCTGCGAACACGTCTATTGGGTTGCAAGATTGCTGCTTGTTGGCCAGCATCAGAGTCCGACGAGTTATAATTGGCAACAACTCGATCTATAATAGATGGATCGAACTCGCCAAATTCGCGAAGGTGCTGCAAAGAAACACGTCTTGTCCATCGCACAACATGCTTGCATTGATTACAAAGACATAAGACACTCATTGAGAGATATGTGTTTCTGTTGGACGGTCCCACATCCTCGTCACTACTCATAATGAGGATAAAAATCTTATAACCTGGACAACAAATTTAATATTCTATTGGCATTCTTCATCTTATCTCTCTCTCTCTCTCTCTCTCTCTCTCTCTCTCTCTCTCTACCTCACATTCTCTAGTCATGTCCAATCCCCGCATACCTCGGTCTCGAGGTGCACAGAGATCAGAACCACCGGGTTATAATCTCGTCTTTATTGGTCAATACCTATATTTGTGGGTACAAGAAATCTACAGACCCACGTCTACATGATACTGCATGTAGTGGACAAAACCCCTTTGCCTTTTCTCTAGCTGTAGCACTTCACAGCATCTTAACATCTTTTCACAGTAGATCTTTTCACTGTTCGTCTAACTCTAAACCCTAAACCGTAAGTAATTCTTGCGTGGACTCGATCTAACGTAAATAAGCGTAAATCTAAATAAACATAAATCTAACTAAAAATAAACCTAAATCTAATTTAACATAAGTCTACATCTAACCTAATCTTTAACGTCTTTTGGGATAGTTTCTTACGACGTTAAAACTCTCTTCTTCTTGTGTGTGTGTGTGTGTGTGTGTGTGTGTGGGTAAACCTAAATAAACCTAAGTCTAATCTAATATAACATAAATCTAAATCTAACGTAAATTATGTTATATTAAAAACAAAGAACTAAACTAACAAGGATTATAAGAATCTTAAAACTTATTTTTCACATAACTCGGCAAGAGTTGGCATTCTCGTCACTAAAGATGTGAGAGTTAACTTCCGGCGGTGACGCTACCTCATCTCCATCCACATCTGACGACAGCAATTGGCCCTTTGGACCGTTCTTGCCCTTGTTACTAACTTTGAAGTTGTTGTTGAATGACTAGAGGTTGTCTAGATGGTCATTCTCGGGGATGTAGCGACTCTTGCCGCCCTGAAGATCCACCTTCTTCCCTATCTTCTGAAGACATTTCACCAGTACTTTGGGATCGACAGAGCCCACCATGAGTGAAGGCAGCAATACCCTATATTCCATTGAGGGCTTTCTTCACCCGCTTCATGCAGGCATCATAGTCTATGGAGACCTAAATCTAATCTAATATAACATAAATCTAAATCTAGCGTAAATAAACGTAAATCTAACTAAAAATAAACCTAAATCTAATTTAACGTAAGTCTACATCTAACCTAATCTTTAACGTCTTTTAGGATAGTTTCCTACGACGTTATAACTCTCTTCTTCTTGTGTGTGTACGCGTGTGTGGATGTGTGTGCCAATAAAAAGAGATAAATGGTATAACCTTTCTATCACCCATGCCAAGTATGATAGATTGGTTATGCTATTTCCCTCTTGAATAATAGGTCTTGAGTTCAACTCCTCGTCGGCTAGATCTTTAGGTCTTTTAATTTTAATTAGTTTCCTACAACGTTAAATTAGTTTCTCTCTCTTTCTCTCTCAATGTGTGTGCGTTTTTTTGTTTATGCATGTTTGCTCTCTCTTTTCCTCTCTCAATGTGTGCGTTTTTTGTTTATGCATGTTCTCTCTCTCTTTTCCTCTCTCAATGTGTGCGTTTTTTGTTTATGCATGCTCTCTCTCTCTTTTCCTCTCTCAATGTGTGTGTGCATTCTTTGTTAATGTATGTGTGTGTGCGTTTTTGTTTATATTTGTACTCTTTCTCTCTCTCTCTCTCTCTCTCTCTCTCTCTCTCTCTCTCTCTCTCAAAAACACTATGTGTGTGTGTGTGAGAGAGAGAGAGGGAGAGAGAAAGAGGGGAAGGGAACATGAGAGTGAGGAGAGGGAAGGAGCATACCTGGCTCTCCTTCCTCTCCTCGTGTGTGTGTGTGTGTGTGTGTGGTGAAGAAAGAGAGAGAGAGAGAGAGAGAGAGAGAGAGAGAGGGAGAGCGTTACCTGCTCTTGCTTGAGGGCGCCGAAAAACTCAGATCTCAGATCTGAGTTTTTGGGCGCTCTCTGTTATTTTTTTAGCCCAGCCGGCGTCGCTATGAGCGTCGCAAATTTACTTGTAAATTTGCGACGCTCATAGCGACGCCGGGAATTTTTTTTTTGAGCATCGCTGTGTGAGCGTCGCTAATATGAATAGCCTCTTGTAGTGAAAGAACACAAGAGAGAGCCCAAGAGAGCCCCCCTTTCCCTTTATAGGTTGCATGGGCTTTTTGCCTTGCTAAAAAAAGCATACCCATTAGCGATGTCGCTAATGGGTATCCTCCCTATGACATGGTAGCCTGGTTATGGAGCAACACGGAATCCGCCAAAGCTAGTCCGTAGCACCACATATGGTCCAAACCATCGTTTAACCATTTTCCGCATAGCAGTGTATTGGTTCTCCAAGCTATTGTCATAGACAAGTACCCAGTCACCATCTTCGATAGCATGTGGTCGTAGTCTGTGCTTTCCATCAAATGCTCTGAATTCTAAAATTTTGCCTCCTTAAGCTCCTGTTCAATATCCTCTTGACGTTGGGAGCGGGATGGAAACACACACAACGCCTCTATAATGACGCTACACACACTCTTGGGATGTAACACACACACACACACACTATGGAGCACCACTCGGCTTATACAACCCACCTGGCCGAGACAGGGAACACACCGATGAAGTGAGAGGAGAGAGACTATCCACTTGCCCACTCCACACAGAGAGACACACACATACCCACCCACCCAAAAAAATTAGCTCAATAGAGGATAATTTCTGATGTTTAGATACAATTGAGCTTGGGCCAACACCAATGGGGAAAATAGCTCACACAATATGGGTAAAATATGCCAGATACAATCACAAATTGGAGCAGAGGCTTCGCTCATAGGAGAAACTTACAGAGCCAACACAACAAAAAAACAGTGTGGAATTTGGCAAAATAGATAGCACCATCACGTCCAGAACGGCCCAAAACCCAAGTCTACAATGTCAAAGTGCTCAAATCGACTTCGGATGAGCAATTTATGGCCAAAACGTGCTCCAAAAACAACAAAAACTCACTTACGGTTGTTCTTCCTCTTCTCTCCACATTTTTTTTGGTCTTCTCTCAATTTTTTAAGCTCCCACACTTATCTTTATTACTTGGGCACCTTTGGCCTTTTAGTTGACCTCAAGCGGACCTCGGACATGCCAAAAAGTGGCCTCGCAATGCATAGTTGTCACCCTGCTGCATCCAACCGCACACCTCTCACTCAAATTTTTTCAATAATGCATCCGGCCACCACATGAAGTGGCCCCAAAAGATGGTCCTCATGATGACCTTTTTGCATAATTATCACAAGAAATAACCCACATTGTGTCCGTACTTATCCACGTGCAAATATTGACCCCATTCGACCTCCTGACGCCACTAGATGCCATCTGACGCACCTGCTTATTAAAAAACTCTCGAGATCCATCTGCATCCAAATCTCCTCTATTTGTAGTAATTTCGCCAACACATCCATACCTGGAGATAACATCTTCAAGCAAGAACTTGCATACTACACTGGTAGCTTTGGTACACAAGGCACTGTCTTCAACCTGATTAGTAAGATCTTCTCTGGCAAGAACAATATACCTCATCTTCCACACACCTACTGGCATTGTAATAAGGTCCACCACCCACTTGAAGTGCATAGACAGTGGAGAGGTGAGATGCAATCCATCTCTATGTCGCACATTAGAGTATTGTTGACATATTAAGCATGTTTCCACAAATTGAACCACATCTTTGTACATACCTTTCCACCAATATCGGTCTTTAATCTTGATAGAGGTTGCCCAGACTCCTTTGTGTCCAGCCCATAGACTTTCATGAAACTCTTTGATCACCTGCTGTTGAGTTTCTTTATCACAAATAATTTGTTGTGGTACCCCTCCTGGGCGCTTTGATTGCTTCCATAAATGTCCATCTTTCAGGAAATAGCCATAGGCCTTTTTCCTGATCTTCTTGAAATCTTGGTCACTCCACCCTTCTTGTCTAGTGAGAGTTCTTAGGTAGCGGCCAATCATAAGCCACTCTCTGTCATAAAACTCTTCAGAAAATACTTCAAAAACATGAGCAATATTTCCACAATTGGCATGTAGATAAGAGGACGTATAGAACTTCAAGCCAACATCATCACTTGGGGTTAGCATCTCTTCTTCATCTTCAAACCTGGCACTTGATAACATATCTGCAATAGGATTATCTCTACCTGCAATATGACAAAATTCAGGGTTAAAGAGACTTAATATAGGCTATCCATCGTAACATGGCAATGTCCAGAGTAGAGCAGTTTGCAATCATCCCTATTAGTGGCAAGCAATATGTCTCTACCACGACAGAAGCTCCAATAAAGTATTCTTTATCAGTTCTTAGAGCAGTAGCAACACCTCAAAGTTCCCTCTTAACCTGTGCATAACCTCGTTGACGAGCATTGAGCACCTTGGCTCCGAATCTCACTACATACGTGTGTCCTTCTGCACCATCTTGACCTATAGCCCATCCAATACCTATTGGGCTAGTGTCAACTATTAAAATAACTGGCCTTTCGCATTTGTAGTCAACTTTTCTGAAGGTCGGAGCCTCAAGAAGCATCTTATTTAATTTCTTAATAGCTTGTGTGTGAACTTCTTCCCAAACAAACCTTTTACCTTTCCTTAGCAATTGATATAGCACCTCTGCAACATGAGCAAAGTGTGACAGCCAAATACGATAGAACACACACACACCCAAGAATCGAGGAACTTCAATAACCGAAGAGCATGTATCCTTCATCTTTTGGATAGCTTCCACTTTTGTTGGACTTGGCCTTCTACCTTTAGAACTGCACATGTGTCCCACAATTAAGATCTCTTTAGCACCAAAAGTTGATTTTTGACCTGAAAGTGTTAAGTTAACTTGTTCAAGCCTCGTTAAAATAGCATCACAGTTAGTAATATGTTGAGCAACAAACTCTCAGCACCCCCTCTGGTCTTTTGTGCTTCATCTTTTAAGCCTTCTTCACATCCCTTAATTGGTAGATCATCAATGAAAGGCATAGTAACATATGGGATAAAGTCCCTTAATACCTTATTCATGCCGTTCATCATAGGAGCTACTGAATTAGTAGCACCCTGTGGTAGAGTGCACATCCTTACCAAACCAAGAGGAGTATGCATTGTAGTAAGATCAATGTTCTCCAAAGCTAACTAGAATTGATCATATCCTGAATAAATATCACCCATGGAGTAAATAGATCTACCTGCAAAGGCCACAGCAAATTCACCCACAATTGGGCCAGTACCCACATTGCAGATTGTTACTTTATTAACCGGTTGCATATCCTGAATGAACCTTAATGTACCGTTTTTCTTTGGAACAGTAAACCATCGATTAGAATATGGTGCACATGATGGCTCCAAAATTCCCATTTGAATTTTTTCATTGAGCAAATTGATAAGCTTCTGCAAGTGAGCTTTAGGAGTTGTAATAGGACGTAAGATCAATGGTATGTGAGGAACAGTGAAAATAACCATAGGTGAAACAACACTGGATCCACATATCCTATCTCACTTGGCTCAAAAGCAAAAGATTTACCATGTTTTTCGAGCATACCTTGAAAACACTTGATCTCCTCTTCGTTGAGGAAACCATCTTCTCCAACTTTTAGCTGCTGCAATGTCTCCTTAGTAAATTTATTCCCTATTTTCTTTGGACTCCTTGATCATCCCATCACTTCCTTCTGGCAGCGGTGTAGCCACTGGCCTCACTTTCTTTGCAACAGTCTTGTATTTTGTCTCTACTTGTATATCAACTGCTTCACTTGAATCATCCTCAATTTGCATAAGTGCTTCATATGTACCTAGCTCATCATATATGTCCATTGAATGGACCTTAACCACTTCAGTTTCGCTTTGTAACATATGATTCCTGATCTCCTCAAGCTCTGACATAGTATCTACATCAGATACCTCTTCAAAGATTCCTGAAATCATATCATCTGATTCAAGCACACCATATCTCTGCAATTCACTTTGGATACGTGAAACATATTGTTTTTCCCACTTTGGCAATTCATTAAATTTTCTGAAAGATACTGAACCTTCAGATGTTAACCCCAAAAAACCTGCAAAGAAAGCTTCTCTTTGCAAGAACTTCTCCTCATTTGTACCACCATAGTCCCGCTTTATAATGGCACTCCAAGAAAATCCTTTGCAAACCTAGTGTGTTCTCTAAACTCCCACTACAAGAGGCTATTCATATTAGCGACGCTCACACAGCGACGCTCCAAAAAAAAATTCCCGGTGTCGCTATGAGCGTCGCAAATTAACATAGCGACGCCGGCTGGGCTAAAAAAATAACCGAGCGCGCCCAAAAACTCAGATCTGAGATCTGAGTTTTTCGGCGCCCTCAAGCAAGGAGTAGGTAACGCTCTCCCTCTCTCCCTCTCTCTCTCTCTCTCTCTCTCTTTTTCTTCTCCACACACACGCACACACACACACACACACGAGGAGAGGAAGGAGAGCCAGGTATGCTCCTTCCCTCTCCTCATTCTCATGTTCCCTTCCCCTCTTTCTCTCTCCCTCTCTCTCTCTCTCACACACACACATACACACACACACACATAGTGTTTTTGAAAGAGAGAGAGAGAGAGAGAGAGAGAGAGAGAGTACAAACATAAACAAAAACGCACACACACATACATAAACAAAGAATGCACACACACATTGAGAGAGGAAAAGAGAGAGAGAGCATGCATAAACAAAAAACGCACGCATTGAGAGAGGAAAAGAGAGAGAGAACATGCATAAACAAAAAACGCACACATTGAGAGAGGAAAAGAGAGAGAAAACATGCATACGATCCAAAAAAACGCACACATTGAGAGAGGAAAAGAGAGAGAAAACATGCATACGATCCAAAAAAACGCACACACATTGAGAGAGAAAGAGAGAGAAACTAATTTAACGTCGTAGGAAACTAATTAAAATTAAAAGACCTAAAGATCTAGCCAACGAGGAGTTGAACTCAAGACCTATTATTCAAGAGGGAAATGGCATAATCAATCTATCATACTTGGCATGGGTGATAGAAAGGTTATACCATTTATCTCTTTTTATTGGCACACACATCCACACACGCGCACACACACAAGAAGAAGAGAGTTATAACGTCGTAGGAAACTATCTTAAAAGACGTTAAAGATTAGGTTATATGTAGACTTACATTAAATTAGATTTAGGTTTATTTTTAACTAGATTTACGTTTATTTATGCTAGATTTAGATTTACGTTATATTAGATTAGATTTAGGTCTCCATAGACTGCGATGCCTGCATGAAGCGGGTGAAGAAAGCCCTCAATGGAATATAGGGTATTGCTGCCTTCACTCATGGTGGGCTCCGTCGATCCAAAAGTACTGGTGAAATGTCTTCAGAAGATAGGGAAGAAGGTGGATCTTCAGGGCGGCAAGAGTCACTACATCCCTGACATAATGACCATCTAGACAACCTCTAGTCATTCAACAACAACTTCAAAGTTAGTAACAAGAGCAAGAACGGTCTAAAGGGCCAATTGCTGTCGTCAAATGTGGATGGAGATGAGGCAGGGTCACCGCCGGAAGTTAACTCTCACATCTTTAGTGATGAGAATGCCAACTCTTGCCGAGTTATGTGAAAAATTATGTGTTAAATCAGTTTTAAGGTTCTTATAATCCCTGTTAGTTTAGTTCTTTGTTTTTAATATAACATAATTTACGTTAGATTTAGATTTATGTTATATTAGATTAGACTTATGTTATGTTGGCTTGTTGTTCATTGGATGCGCCTCCTTTTCTCTCTCCTCAATAAGGCCCTCCAAGTGACCTCCACAATTCCCTAATGGTTATGTGGACACTAGGAGATCCACATCTGGCTACCTTTTCTTGTTTGCTGGAGCGGTGGTTTCTTGGAGATCATGTCTCCAAAATTGCACTTCGTCTTCCACCATTGAGGGTTAGTATGTTGCAGTTTCTAATGCTAACAAGGAAGCTGTATGGTTATCTCGTCTAGTGGGAGACCTTGGTATACACCAAATTCCAGTGTTATATTGTGACAGCCAGAGTGCAACTGTGTTAGCGAAGAACCCCATGTTGAATTCCAAATCAAAAACACATCGAGGTCAGGTATCATGTGATACATGATATTTTGGCTAGCAAACACGGATGCCAACCCTGCAGATGCTCTTACGAAGAGCTTAGCTACATAGCATTTACACATTACATTGAGATAATGGGCGTAGGGTGAAGCCTCATGATGTTTCACATTTGTATAGGTTTGTACAAACATAGGCCACTTGGGCCACTATGGTCTTCAAGTGGGAGATTGTATGGGTGCATGCCATATATTGGCCGGGAGTCGAGCACCGCCCATCACTGTAATTCTAACCTTATTCTTTATAACATAAAATAAATAAGGAGTAAGTGGAATTATCAACTCTAGCTCCACCCAAAACCTAAGCGTATAATTTCCTGCACTGCACAACACTCTTGCACTCTGCACTCGCACGTCTCCGCACGCCCTCTCACAAAGGGTGGTACAACAACACCAAAGCCTCCCAGATCTGCTCTCTCTCCTCACTACTCCAGTTGTCGCTGTCCGTAGTATGTCGCCCAACAACCCACCAACCACCTCCCAACCGTGATCCAACCCAGCCTCAAGTCCTGCGCACCGACACACCCTCAAGCCCTCACCATATTTGCACTCCAGTTTCTCTCCCCTGCTTTGAGCTCTACGCCTCTTCCGAGCATTCTAGGATTTTCATTTCCTACAAACTTACCCTTCACTGTTGCATTATAAATCTTAGCCTTCACTTTTGCAATTGGATTAGATGTTTTGTAAGGTTTTCTTTCAAGTGAACCAATGAGTGACACTTGGAGGGTCTCTTCTTGTTTGAAAATTTTAAGCTCCATTATACATAGTATATATATATGAGAGAATTGTCAAATTATCCATGTTGCTTTAACTAAGAAAACTCTAGAGTCCTTTGCCCCTTGAGAGGATACTAATCCAATCATAAAGGGTATTCTCTATGACCCCTAGGGTTTGGGGTGCTGCTTCGGCCTCAACAGTACTGTGCGAGCCAGGGGGTGCGGCACTCCTGGCTGCTATGGTGCTTCCTGGTGTGTAGGAGTTGCAGCCATGGGGGGGAGCCGCTTGCGGGCCAATGCCTTCTCTCCTTGTCTGATTCGTGGACCAATATATTTTTGGGCCGGTGGTGGAGTTCGCCCCTCCAAGGCCTGCTAAGGCTCAAACGCAACCGTTTTCTCTTTGTTCGGCTGGGTGGCACGTCTCGCAGGTGTGGCAAACATGCGCACCTAGTAGCATCTTTTGGTCTCCAAGCGATGGGGAATGGCTCCCCTCCCAAAGCCTGGGCCGTGATGGTGTGATGGTGTGTCCATTTTGACTGCTGCGAGATGATGATCTTGTTTGTCTTCTTTGAGGTGATGGTGGCTTCTTTACTTTAATAAAACTCTAAATGTATAATGATCTGATAGATTTTTACACGACTGTATCATATTTTTATGTTGTGTAGATTACTGAAAGAGCACATACTACCAGCTGACAATGTGATGCCAGATTCCCGAGATGAAGCAAGAAAGATTTAGCGAAACTTGGGGATGGATTACAATTCTATCCACGCTTGTCCTAATGACTGCATTCTTTTTAGAGGGGAATACATAGACATGGAGAAGTGTCCGAAATGTGATTCCGAAAGATATCGAGTAGATCTCCACGAGACAAAAATTCCACAAAAGGTTTTGCGACATTTCACTCAGACACTGTAAATCTTGTTTTTTCCCATAGTTGATCTATTATCATGTGTATACATGCAGGGCTTCAAACAAGCGGATACAGAGCATGTGTCACATGTGGACCTAGACTGAATGCACGTAGGGCACCCTCACTGAAGAAGCAAATCTACGAAGGTCATCAAGCGTATCTTCCAAAGAATCATGTGTTACGCGACGGCTTTTTGGGAAGAGAGCCACCAAGGATGTCTGCACAAGCATGGTTAGAGCAGAAGGAGATGTGCGATGACGGATTGCCTCCAGGGATGAAGAGACTATCTCTATGGTACGAGTTACCATACTGGCCCCGACTCATGATCAATCACTTGCTCGATCCAATGCACATATTCAAGAATGTGGGTAATCTACTATGGGACCATCTGACCGGCAAGAAAGATACTTTTGGAGCCATAGTTGACCTTAGAAATGTGGATTGTATGGAGCAATATTGGCCGCAAACAGCGTCTGATGGATCGATAAAACTCCCCAAAGCACCATGGATTTTCACAGGAGCCCAAGAACGCAAAGTAAAAGAGACCATTCGATCTTTGCGGACCCCCACTGGCGTAATGCACTCGCTCCGAACGTGTTTTACTAAAGAAGGAAAGCTTACCGGTTTGAAGTCACACGATTGGCATAAAATGTGTCAGGTACGTTCATAGTGGACTTTAATATCATTGCATAAAATGTGGACTTTAATATCATTGCTGCACATACTTTACAGTTTATTTTACCGGTTGCCATTGAGGGATGTTTGTTTCTCGACATCCGTAACACAATCTACAAACTTGCAAAGCTGGTGCAATGGATCTCACAAAAGGAGATCAACGTATACTCCATACCATTCGCCAAACTAAATGCTGCGGAGCTTGTGTGCATGTTTGAGAAACATTTTCCTACTACAATGCTAACCATTCAGGTGCATCTTCTTGTTCACATAGTTGATGAGGTGGAAATAGCTGGCACAGTTCATTCCAGATGGATGTTCTTCTTAGAACGTTTCATGAAAACGCTTAAGGGATATGTGCGTCAAAAGGCACGTCCGGAGATTAAGATGGTTGCACAACCAATTGAAAAGCGCACAACAATGCGGTGACGAAGTGACTGAGGAAGAGTGGGAGTACTCTCGGGGTTGCGCGACCAAGGTAAGTTTGCAATGTACGACTAGCTAGTGACTTTATTTCTAAACGTTTGAACGGCCACTCATAATCTTTATTTCTAAACGTTTGAACGGCCACCCAGACGAGCATCAAGATGCTACTACTCTATATGGGGTGCATGCAGAGGAGCTACAAAATGAAATAGAGGATATGTGTTTAAACGGAGAGCTCTATATAGATATAGGAAGTTATGCTGAGTTATGTGAGGATGAGAGAGAGATCTCTTAAAGCCACAAATATTGTATTTGAACAATTTTGCTCCGTGTTGTAAAAGCTCTGGCTCTCTAAGTACCTTCCATGGTGTATAACGCTCTTTTCTACTCGCACTCACATCTTTTGATTGAAAATTCTGAGTTTTCGACTTGCCTCTTCTATCACTCGATTCATTGCGTCATTGTATTTATATGCGTCATTACGTCATTGTATTTAATGGTCTTTGCGTCATTGTCTACTCTATTCATTCAATATTAAGTTTAAATATTCGTGTGTTTAATGCAGGTATGGATGATGAGGAGTTTCTTTCTTCTTTGTCACCGCAGCAGAGACAGTGGTACGTGGAGCATCATCGCTCTGGCGCATCATCGCGCGTTCCTACTCCATCCGCATCTCCCTCTCTTTCGGAGCATTCGGCGCGCTCCGAAGCTTCGGCATCGACGAGACGAGCTTCACACTCGTCTAGACACCGGCGCTTTAGTGGTGGCGGTGGCGGTTGTTGTGGGGATTCCACCACCGATGCCTCCACACCGCCTCGTGTTTGACGAGGCTCTTTACCCTCCCCTTCTTTGCCCGCCCCCACACCAGCCACAGCATCGCCATCTACGCCAGGTTTTGCACGGCTGACTGTTCCTAGAAGCTACACACCTCTACCTACTCCGCCAGGAGCCACCCCTCTTGACACTCCTCGCTTCGGGGCCCAGACGCCGGTGGAGACACCTGACGTCCGTACCCCCATCGACACGCCGCTAGAGACCCCTGCCGGGACACCCAGGTTCACGCGTCACCGGCCAGAGGGCTTGTCTTACTCGATCGACTTCAGCGGCGGCATCATCATGGATGATGATGGCAAGAAGGTGATCTCGCGCATGCGTGGTCTTTGCTCTCAGCTATTTAGACACTACATACTAAACAAATGGAGTGAAGTACCAAGTGATTTTAAAAATAGAGTCATCAGCATACTTCATGATGAGTTTCCCGTTCCAACACGGGATCAGCGCTTCAATGAAGACCTGATGAAGATTCGAATGCGCGAATACTGCAAACACAAGCGTTCCGAAGTGCAAAAAGCAATCAAGAATGGGTGGAACAGGCCAGATTGGCTGGCCAAAGAAGATTGGAAGAATGCGAAGAAAGCAGCGCGCGAGAATCCCGACAAGTGGAAGCAACAAAAGGATGCAGCCAGAGCGCGAGTAGAGGCAGGGAGCTCGCACCACTTGGGGAGCGGTGGATGGGCATCATTTGAGGCCGATTTTGTAAGTGTTTTCACATTGCTCTTTATGTTCGATAGTTTAGGGTTTATGAGTTTTTTAATTCTAACATAATGAAATCTTTGTATGTTTTGACAGTGGTCGATGACACGACGTGATCCCACATCGTACGAGCGCGAGTACGCAGGCAGGAAGGGCTTAAACGCCCTGATGGACATTCTCAGTTCTCGCGGCGGCATGGTTAGTATTAGGGTTTACTCTTTTTTATTTTTTGTATTGTTTTATAAATGTCGCTATATGTTTATACTTACTGAAAGCTGTCTTATTGTCTTTTTTTGCAGAATCCGACAGATACGCCGCTTGGACGCGATGAGACGTCTGACTAGACGACGTCAGTTTAGCCGTAGCTAGATAGCATTAGTTTAGGGTTTCTCATAGCTTACGTCTTTTTGAACCATGTATATTATTACATTTGTCACCGCAGTTCCTTTTGCCAATCAATTCTTTATGCCTATGATGTTGTACAATTGTCATTATTACATTTTCCAATCAATTCATTTTGCCTATGATGTGTACAATTGTCAATTTTGCAAACAATGCGTCTGGTGGGTGACTATTTTGGGTCTATTATCTACCCTTGCACTTTTTTTAAAAAGTGAATCAAGTACAATATGGTTGATGGGTGGCAGGGCATTCAATGCCCTGCCACCAAAAAACAATTCTCTCGGGCGTCGCTATAACCGTCGCTATTTATGGCTCTGTAGCGTCGCTATGAGCGTCGCTATAGTCTTCAATGTAAACGTCGCTATGAGCGTCTCTATATAGCGACGCTCTCGTAGCGATGCTCGTAGCGACGGTTTTAGCGATTCCGGGGGTTATAAAAACCTAGTGTATTTCCGTCGCTAACAGCGTCACAAGAGCACACAACCTCTTGTAGTGTCCTTGCGTATCTTTGGCATTGGATGATCACGTAGACTATCCTTGTTCCTGGCATGGTCAACACATACAGTCAAGAAATGAACTGCTTTCTTACCATCTCGGCTTCGAACCCTCGCATAGGCTGAGCCATCATCCAACACCTTGGTTTCCATTTGCATAGCTGTAATGTAGGGTTGCTCCAAAATTAATGGATAAGAGGAATGCTCCTGTATAAAGAAGTTTTTCTCATCACATACATCCCCTACAGTTACCTTAACATTGGCACATGCACCATAGAGGTTTCGTGAAATAATATTGCGCAGCTCGAATCCGCCAACCATGGTCCACATCAATAGGCCATTTCCCCTTTTTGCGCAAGCCTCTAGCCATCAAATTGATCTCCGATCCATGATCCATGAGTGCTAAGACCGGCTCTTCAATGTCGCCAAGCTTCACAACAGTTTTGGTTGTTGGTCTTGCCCAATGAGTCCTTGAAAAGTGACTCCATGGTATACTTTCATATCTTCATCCTCATTGAAATGAACATTTCTTACCTCTGGTACGGTTGGATTTGACACCACCAGAGACCTCAACTCTTCTTCTTCTTCAAAATCTGCCAAATACTCTTCATAGTCATCCAAAATTGCTTCAATGTGGAGAACCGCCTGGCTCTTAACTGACTCCGGCTCCTGTTCACTTGGTATCTGCCGCTTTCTTTTGATAATATCAATAATCTCCTTGTGAAACTCGCGTTTGGCATTACCCAAAATATCACCCAATGTGAGCTCCACTTTGCTATTCAGAATGCGCTCTTCAAAAACTTTCTTTAAATCTGTAGCTAATTCAATGTCAGACTTAAGCTTATATGAGGGTCCCCTGGGTTTACCTTCCTTTTTGTCCTTGGGTGCCTCCTCCATCACCACTTCAGGAGCGGGTTTCGGTGTAGGACCTTGTTCTTTTTTTTTGGTTGAATCTCGTTGTCCTTTTTGATGTCCCAGGAACTTCTTCATCTCTTTTTCTCTTTTCCTCCACTATAGCCTTATTAGCTTGAGACTTCGCAATAAATGCATACACTGAGAGGGAATCCATTGGATCAGTCCACCCTGTGGTTTCTCAAATCGAATTCCCTACTTGTCGTAGCTTCCCATAAGTTACCTGCCATGTTTCTGTTGTCTTCACAGCATCAGGCCATAATTGACCCTTGGTACCTGCACGATCATCATCACCCTTCCCGGAGACTTGCAGCCCATATGTAGCTGCTTCTACAAGAGCAACATTATGCTAAATCTCATCAACTATCTTTTTCATGCCGCCCCTACCGAAGTTCAGGCGGAGCATCTTGCCTATTGACCTAAGGTGAATCTTCTTGTCCTTCCAGAATACCACTTTCCTTTTATAAGCTTCATCGAATTCATCACATTCTTTCACATACTTGTGGTCTTCGCTATCACACCACATGCATCGGTCCCAGCCTTTGCATGGAGGCTGATGTCTAGGCTCAGAAGTAGACCCATTTGCAACTAGCCCTTCAAATTTTACAGCTTTAAAATTCAAATTTAATTCTTGAATACCTTTCACCAATTCGTCAAGAACTAGCTCCTCCATTCTGGGTATTGCTGAGGTTGTTTTCTCTTTAGGTTCCTCTTCCACAACATCCATGATGTCAGCCACGATCAGCTTATCGACTCTCATCTGTCATTTCATGATCATGTTTACTGCTTCAGTGACTATCTTTCAATCAAATTTTAAGCCCAATTCTCCTGTTGAATCCTCCAACAACTACATTAGACTCTTCTGAAGTCGTGGATCAGTAACCTGAATGAGCAGTTCAACCTTCTGATCCTTCATTGAGCGTTGCTCTGTCGAGGACAGTTGCTCGAATTTCTTCTCAAATTCACATAATAATTCTCGTGAAGATATATTTTTATTCTTCTTCTGCAGCCACTTCATAAAGCTCTGTCTGGTTACCCTTTGCGAATCCTCAAGGAAGTATTCCTCCTGAAGTGCCTTCTTGAAGTCTTGCCAATGCGGGCCTTGAACCGCCTGAATTTCTTTTATTCGCCTCCTAAGTTCCGGCTCCGCAATTATATGGAATCCATCCACTGCATTCTGATCATCGATTCCATTATCTTCCATTGCCTGCTCGTAGATATTGCAAAACTTGCTAATATCCCGGCCTTCAAATCGATGTAATTTCTCGATAACTATGTGCCGAGCTTTACAAATCCTCTCTTGCAAATTATACTGTTGTTGGGCAGCCTTTTGTTGTTGCATGTAAGTAGCAAAGTGCTGCATGGTTGCCTCTTGCGGTGTCGACATCTTTCTCCACAACACTGCTAACCCCGGCTTGTTTCACGTTGGGTTCACCAAGAATGTCGAGGGATTTTTATTCGAAAGCTGAGCCAGAAGGCACCGGGCCCCTGGCTGTGAGAGGTGCGAGCAGAAGAGTTGCAGCAGACACAATGAACGGGAACGAAGATTAAAACAGACAATCTACCTTAAACCAAAGAAGCAAGAGTATCCCTGTTTTAATCAAGTTACAAGAATTGCCCCGGTTTAATCTACGTGCTAATAAAAATTAACTACATTGTACCGCCTTAAGCTTCTTCCCACCATGGCTTAGGAGCTTCAACTTCCGATGGTCTTGTTTGGTCTGATTCAATTTAAGGTTGCCGACTTAATTCTGGATTGAACGGGCTTGGAGATTATGGCTTAGAGATTATGGTAATCCGAGCTTAAGCTTGGCTAATGAGAGATTAATGAAATCGAGCTTAGGCTTGGCTTGGCAGAAGAGCTTAAGAGATCCGAGCCCAAGAGGATAGGATTATCTCCGCTCATGAGGGTGAGATTAGGCTTAGGCTTAAGATATTAGAGAGATTAGGAAAATCCAGACTTAGGCTTCTTCTCCCGGAGAGAGAGATCCTGAGAAGAGAAGAGGATTCCCCCAAAAAAAGAACACGAGAGAGAGCCCAAAAGAGCCCCCCTTTCCCTTTATAGGTTGCATGGGCTTTTTGCCTTGCTAAAAAAAGCCTACCCATTAGCAATGTCGCTAATGGGTAGCCTCTCTATGACGTGGCAGCCGGCCGTGGAGCAATGCGGAATCGCCCAAGCTAGTCCCAAAATGGTGCGCCACGGTCCCCTCCTCGTTTCTCGTCTCTGCCACTAGCTCGTCCAAGCACTCCAATGGCGGGTGCGAGTCCATTTTCCCTAGCACTGCTTGCAAGGCTCTGATCTGCCATGCTCCTTGTTCTCTTTGTCTGATTTTACATCAAAACCCCTTATTCACTAAGTGGGCGGCGAATTTAAATTTGGCTTGGGCGGCCTTATTATTTGAGTGGGCGACCATGCCCCTTTGAGGTCAGCCATAGCTTATGTAAGGGTACCACCTTTGGCATACATGCGGCCGAAGCAATACCAAGCACTCAACAACCTTGGTACCCCCCATTTGGCATACATACCGACTAAAGCATTGCCAAGCACAACATCTTTCTTCAGGAGCCCCGTCGAATAGCCTCATCATGAAATTTGCTGCCCCTATCAAGAGACGACCTTAAAAGAGATTCCACTTAAGCATTTATTGAGCTCTCTGAAGTGCATCACATCCAGCATACATCTCAACCAAAGCACTATTACCTCAAGCACCTATTATGTTGCGTTCAAAACCCTGGATGCTGCTCAAAATTCCAAAATGGCACATCAATCGAGGAGACTGGACTGGTACCAAACTGGCCCCCAGTGAATCTTTATCGGCCAATATCTTGGCCATCGGGACTCTGATCAACACTGATGTGAAAAGACCGACGTGCTCCTCAGAGTGAGCACTTCAGGCCCGTTCATTCATTTCAATTCCTGTCACATTAGTTGTGCAGTTGCCCAATTCGATACGAATCTGCAATCGACTTGAACTTTAAACTGCCACAACTTCTTCAACGTAGCTCTAATAAACGAGCCGTAAAGACATGCATGTAGAGCCCTTCAAGTACTTCATCTTTAAACAATAAAATCCCAGATATGACCACTTCAAGCATACTCACTATTTAGCATTACCAAGACATCTTTTGGCCCTTAGAGCCGCATCTGGCATACTTTTAGCTTAAAAATTGGCTTGTTAACAAACCCTTATAAATGCTGAATAATTATGTAGGATTCAAATACACCTCATTGGCATCGCTTTTCTCATTTTCTTGTCATGGAAGCGGAGCGGCACGACACTGTTGTCTCTAGCTTCAACTGCTAAGAAACAAACACATGCTGCACCTTTGCAAAACGCTTGCCGTCATGGTTTTGCTTGAACTCCATGATCCTTTTCTTCCAATGGTGTGCTCAAGAAGCCATGTGTCTCCTTGAGACCTTGTGTGCACCTCTTGAGTTGGGCTGCATTGTCACCCACATCATTCGTTTGAACTCCATCGTCACCGAATATCCATTATCGTCATATACATTGCTGCATGAAATGGACTCAATGACACTCGTAGGTCGTCGAGTGCCTAATGATGCCATGGGGAATAGTGGCACAACCTGTAGACAAACACTTATGATTAGCAATTGCACATCCATGTTCTCAGCTGGATAAAGAGAAAGATTCTTGATGGTACACAAAGGTGAAAGATGTCACTTAGTGCTATACTGCTCCACTTGTTTGTTGGCTTAATGGGTAAGATAATGCCGCAAAGCTTAAGAGGGAAATAGATACTCTGCCAAGAGAGCTTAATGGAGAAGGATCAAGAAACTTGTTGAGGAAAGAAAGAGTGAGTGCCTCCCAGATCAGCAAACGAAACGTGCCCTGCTTGCGATACCTCAGCCATCGTAATCACCTGAGCGTCAATGGATCTGTAGCTACCACATCAGCACACGGAATATAGATTGTCACCCCTCCACTTCATGACCGTCACCCTCTGCAGGTCAGTGTACTAGCCCCCCTCTCCCATGACCATTGACGACCGGGAATGGTCGCCTAGTGACCATTCCCGTAATCAAGGCTCTCGGCCTCCGCCGGTTGCCCATGATTAAGGGGAATGGTCATTAGGCGACCATTCCCCACACCTTAATGCTGACCCAGTCATTGTAATGTGGGATTCCGGCAAGGAAAGCTGTGTAGATGAATGGACTTTGACGGAAGGGAGGAGCAGCTTAGCGGCAACCTGGAGTGGTTGAGAGTCCAGGTTGAGAGTCTGGACTCTGACCTCCGAGCGGCGAGTCCCGACTCTGGAGAGTGGAGAGCGATGTCAATCTCGAGGACCCGTAGGCCTATGTTGCAGGGGTGACAGGGCTTCACATGGGAAAGGACTGTTTCGCCAGGTGCACAAAGCCAGCGCATTGGTTGGGGCGGTACGAGCCAATCAAGGTGCTGCTCTGTTAGCCAGCAGCCTTTGGCACGGTACGCAAATAAACGCGAGCCAGTAGACGATGTTACCGGTGCTACGGTGCTACCCCTTCTTCTAAGTGTGTGGGCACTGTGAGAGAGAGGGTTGGAAAGCTGATGGAAATTCGAGAACGAGAGGGGCGTCCGCCGTCGACTCAAGCCTCAAGGAACCCTTTTTGCTCCCCTTTAAGCCTCTTGCTCTTCCGTTCCTGTCTAGTGCTACTGTGCTAGAGAGGATTGCATGCTCCCCACCAGCTTCTCGTTGTCAGGGCTCTCTCTCTCTCTCTCTCTCGGATCAAGATGCAAGCGGCTCGCGCCATTCTGCGAATCTGCACTACACCTTATTTTAAATCTAGTAGCGCAACTGCAGTCGCTCTTTTCCAAGGTGTGTGCCTGGCCAACCTTTTCATTCTCGAGACTTGCAGGCTTCCACCAAACGTCCTCCTGCTTCTCATGCGTGTAGCCTGCGACCTAAGGCACCAACATTTAACCCACATATCACAATCAGGTCACTCACTCTGTAAAGTGCACTATACTCCACGTGAAAGTTCGGGGTAAAAGCAGGTGAGCTGATGGATGAGGTTGAGGTGAGGCCCTCTACGCACGCACTTATTACACCTAGTCTCGTCCAGTGTCCAAGCTGCCGCGCCCCGCACACACATGCTCTCTCTCTCTCTCTCTCTCTCTCTCTCTCACACACACACGCACGCGCGCGCGCGTATACAGACAAAACCTAATCGGCAAAGGTGGGCTATTATCCATGATTATCAAGTGACAGCACGAATTCGAAACAAAACCGAAATCTGATTTACAAAATCTCTTTTGAGATAACAGCTGAATTATATTAAAGAAAAAGGAGAGAAAGTATAAAGAAGACCTCGAGAAGGACAGGTCACAGGCGCAATCCTCGCCAACAAGGTAGAGCTAGGCCTAGAGGCAAGGGATACATCACAAGGGGAAAGGAAGGGATTTTTTGTTGGCAATAGCATACATTCTCCAAGGATTATAATGAGACAACAAAACATCTCTCCACTTTTGCCATCTAAAGTTCTTCTGTAAAACTTTTACATCAACTGAATTTTCTTTGGAGACCTGCCTGATCATGTCCTCCATAATGGTCCTAAAACTGAAGTTGAGAGGATAGATAGAAGTGGAGAAGGTACCTTCATATACGGCTTTATCCCTCTCAAGCCAGACTTGCCATAGGTAAGGTCCACAAAGGGATATCTGTAAAGCTACATTCACCTATTAAAGGCAACCTACAAGTAACTTTTGATTGTCAACAGCACAAGCCTTCTGCAACTCATACCTTAAGCAGCTATTAATTATGTTTACAAGTAATAAAGAGACAGGACAAAGAATTCTTCTTGAAGAGTGCATCTTCTACACCTCCCACCAACAATACCCAACTTTGACCCTATCCATAGGCCCTGATGGATAATAAGCCACAGTAAATAGTTGTGTTTGATGGACAATGGAAAGGCCTAGATACAATGAAATCTTTAAGACCACTGTTTGACATTCCAATAGAGATTTCATATGTTGTTTAGCTTGCCCACCAACTCTGGGTCCATTATGAGAGCATTAGAAAGGGAATGGTGTATAGGAGGGCCTCTTTATTTGACAGTTTAAGAAAATGCTTAAAGCTTAAGCCAAGTTTGACCAAGCCTAAAAGAGAGGGCAAAAAGGTCTAAGCTGAGATTTTTAAAAATACCATTTGTATATTTTGTATTTTGAAAATATGTTATTTTAACACAAAAGAGAGGTGGATAACTGAATTTTAACAATGTTTTTTCCCATCTCTCTCCTCTCTCTCTAACATATAAAACACTATCTCTTACTTAGTTTTCATTAAAATAAGCACTTTTCAGTCCCCCTCCCAAAAAAGAAGATTTTGCATATTCTCTCATTGCATTCTCTCTCTAAAACGTGAGCCAACTCTTTGTCTTTCCCTCCCTTTCTCTCTTGTCACTTCCACCTCCTTATCATCAAGAGGACATTCTATGCTGTCTACATCTCATAGAAAGTGCACATCCTCCAAGGTTGCAGTTCTACTCTCTCTCTCTCTCTCTCTCATGCTTCTCCCACTCCAGCTTCACGTGAGAGCAATGGAGAACTCCATTACCTTTGTGTGCAGCTGCATTTCTCTCTCTAAAGCTCTCATTATCAACATTTTGAATTCAGTGGAGATTGAGCTACACTTCCTCTCTTTCTTCCCTCCACAACATAATCCTTTTCTACTATCTCTGAGTACCTTCCACTTTTTTCTTCCATAGCCAGCTTTCCCTAGTTGCAATAGTCACCATTACACATTCTCTCTCTATTTTTCTTGATTAGCTAACAAACATGTCATTCAATCGCCCTCCAATGCAAAACATTACTAATATGCCAAAACAATATTGATGAAACACTGATTTGGAGTAGGAGTATGCTACTGTGCGACTTGGCACATCGAATCACAATGCTACATATCACCTATGAAGCATTGGGTACATGGCAATCAACTTATGTGTTGATGGCCACATTTACCCAGGTGATCCAACGACTAATGTACCTAATGTCACTGAGCTTATGCGTTTTATAGAAGATGGAAGAGACAGACTGTTTGGCTACTGCTAGAGATTGTATTCAGCTTTTGTCAATAAAAGGCTAGGGAAGAAAGTATACATCTCTTGGCTACCTATTCATCACTGTAAGAGAAGTCTACGAAAGATCTACAACAAGTTAGAGAGGGAGCCAATAAGAAGATAAAGCAATTGAACGATGAGATGGATAATCTCAATGGAAAAGTACAGCCAAAAAAAAAAGCAGGAGCATCGACTAGACAATTATATTCAACTACAACACACTTCACAGAATATTCGTCGACGAATCGATCATCTCACACACATTCCACTCGGCTACCACATTCGTAAGCGCAAGAGACAAGCGATGTCCTTGCTATCCTCAAGTGGTGAAGCTCAAAAGAAACGTGTCTGTCAAACTCGGTAAGAATATTGATACAAGATTCTGATTTCCTACATGTTTTGCAGGTTGGTGTAACGGTAATTCAATATGCAGAAACGTGGCTCGAATGATGATGGAAATTGATCTCGATGCTCAAACAATCGGACGTGCTTTGTTGTATCATATCATCAAGCCAAAGGAGTTGGCTGAGCTACTAGATGATCCATCCAACACTGGCATTGCTAATGTTTTGCGGCAGAAGTATTTCAGTGAGCTCAAGAGCATTGTGTCGCCTCAAGAGATGATGGAGGTGTGTGGAAGCGCAGGAATAAGTTTCAAGGCCTATGAAGCTTTGTATAGAAGTGTCACACTCGGTCACCGAACAAAAGGTTTGTTTTGGTTTTTGCCAACGCCTTACAGTGTCAGTGTTGCAAAAAAGTGCGCCAATAATGATGTTGCAAGCTTGTTGGGTGGATTTCAGTATGTGGAGGATGACATGCCATTAGAAGACAACAAATTGTTCCGCTATAATGAGTTCAACAATGTGTATGTTAACTTGTTGAAGCTCCAAGAGTCAATGATAAGATTTTATGGGTTGACACAAGAAGAGCGTGATAGGAAAGTGATATTTGTTACGAAGCTTGATGAGTGCCAAGTTGTTAAAGGTCAACGGCTTGAAAAGGTAAGTGTTATGTTGATAAAAAGGGCCTTGGTGGGTGTCGATGTGGAGCTAAATGCCAATGAGACAGGAAACTCTTGTTTAGGTGTTCAGTCAGAGGGCAAGGGTGCAAAGTCCAACACGTTGAAAGGTGGTAAGGGTAAGGGAGGCAAAGTTATAGTCAACTCTGCAAAAAGTGTACCCATTACAAAAGCAGTGGGTAAAGCACTACAACAATGGTTTCAAGGTATCTTCAGTTGTGACAAGCACCAGTACCCCCTAATCGAAACATGGATGATCCAAATTGGGATCCTATTCTTCCAGTAGCACTTATAAATGTGCATGTGTGCACCCTTCATGCCCATCTACAAATTCTTGACAAGTTGCTTATGGCCCATATTAATTACACTTGGAATATGGAGCCTGTAGAAAGAAGAGAAGAGCGTATATGAGAACTTGAATCTATTCTACTGAGCGTTGGTCTACATGGGGGTGCGATTGAGCTATCAAAGGACAAGAAGGCGTCTGGAAGTACACAAGATTGACCTAATAAAGTATGTATGGGTGGTAGTAAAGCTAGACATTTTCTTTCAAACTATTCAGACTCCCAAAGTCCCAATGAGTTTCAGTTGGAAAAAGATGTGTAAGATTACCACCTACAAAAATATGAAGCAGCCCTAGGAATTAAGTGTGCTCGTGTGTGGCAGTCTACTAATGATATTTTTCATCTTTTTGAAAAGATAAAGCTAACCGATAAGGAGACTCATCCACCCTAAAGTTTGTAATCAATAGTTTTACAACACAAATGGTGGATGCTTGGGGGGAGATACACAACACATTACATGGTGTGTTGAAAATTTGATATTTTCAATCGAAATACATTTGTATGCAAAACTAAATTTTGTTTTTTCAGCACGTTCTTTTTGCACATAGTACATTTTTCTCGACACTTGTGGTTTATTAGGCATTTATAGCAGCCAAGGAATGGAGCACTCACACTATCAAGCAAAAGCAGTGTATTTAAAAAATACACGACATGGAAGTGGAAGAAAAAAGAGCAATGCCCTTCACAAGATGCCCAATTGGCTCTACATAGTTTTAGCAACTAGAGAGTGAAAGAAGACAAGAGAACAAACTAGTTTGAAATGTAGAATAGAAAAAGTGGTTAGCTTGAGGCGATTACAATCATATTGTGCTTCGAGTGCAAAAGATCGATTTCGACACTGGCTAGAAACAAGGCGGCCTAATGGAAAGCTTTCGATGGAAATTTAATTTTCTTTTGACA
Organism: Adiantum capillus-veneris; assembly: GCF_014529385.1. Taxonomy (NCBI): domain Eukaryota; kingdom Viridiplantae; phylum Streptophyta; class Polypodiopsida; order Polypodiales; family Pteridaceae; genus Adiantum; species Adiantum capillus-veneris. The sequence continues at coordinate 26,277,163 of NC_140943.1, forward strand.
CTAACTATTTCTATTGTAAATATGCATTGTCATACAAAGTGATTTGTAAAAGCAACAATTATTAGTCACATGTGTGAATTTTTGTCTATTTTGGAGTCTTTTTTATTTTTGAGTCATTTTATTGAGTTTTTATATTTTTTGTAAAGTTTAAGTACTATATAAGTCAAAAGTCACAACTTAAAGTTCATCTCTTGTTTGCACATTTTAGAAGATCCTCTCAAGCGCAAACGTACACACACTCATATCTTGCACAACATGGACGATACACAAGAGCACAACACCACACACAACCATGACACCACTACCACTAAAAACACTAAAAATCCGCAACCAGCACCTCATACAGAATCCACTGCTTCAAATCCACAACCGGTGGAGTGGATCATTGCACAAAAGAATGGAACTTCTAGTCTGAAATTCATTTTACCATGGACAATAAAGTGTATTGGAAAGAATTTGGAAGGCATTGAGTTTCTCTGTAGAGAGAATAGATCTAAAATTCTTATTGGTGTTTGCATCATAGATACAACACACAAAAGTCTTACATCTAGTGGTTGGAGTGCTACCCAATTTGGTAAAGTAATTGATAGAGTATGTGGGGTAGCACATCAACCATTAGAGTTTTTAATTTTGCCGGCTTAGTCAAGTATCAACATGCTGCTTCCCTAGAGAAGGCAATTTCTGAAAAAACTAAATGGTATGAAATGCATGTTCTACCTTTGAGCTCCTTAATGGGATCAGAGACCATCCAATCATGTGCTCTTTGCGAAGTAATTTTTGGGGTTTGGGCATTTTTCAGTCAAGGAGAGCAGTACACCAACTACTCTAGTGTTAAAGAGTCACTGTTGGAGCCAATGCATACTCTCTGCATCAAGGACGATGAGTATGATGCTTTGACCATGGCCAAAGCCTTTTTTGTATGTTGTGCAATCAAATGCATTTGTCTCAAAGAAGATGATCAAGTAATAGACATCTTCTCATTAGGCTATGGGACTAAAGAGGCACTACAACAACAGAGAAAGGTGATATCAGTTGCATGTAGTAGTGATCAAATGACGCAATTGGAATCTCTTTGCCATTCCATAGTGGAAGAAGACCTTGATCTTAGAAGGTGGGCAGTTGTGGATAACACAGAGAAAGTCAATGCCAAGGATTCAGAGGAAGAAGAAATTGAAGAACCATTGGATGCAAGTGTTGAGGCCATTCTAGAAATTCTACAGGAAACAGGTCAAGCTAGCCAACCATGATATTACATTACTGATATTTAGATTATTATTGTTGTCATTTTATTTTATTTTTCCCATCTCAAATCTTCCCATGATGTTAAAAACATTGATGTTTGGTTCGTTATTTTCTTTGAAAAAATGTGAACTTGTGAGTTTGAGTTTTTTCACAATAAATGAATTAAACTTAAGTGTATGATATTATATGGACATATTGTGCTAAATAGAATTCTACATTTGTAGATGGTCATAAGATATATTATGTAATACTTTAAAGTTAAGTGATCATATGAGGTTTGGGAAGAACACCCTATGACTTGAGGATCATAGAGTTCTTTGTAGACATGACACCCTATAGCTCTAGGGCCATAGAATCCCCCAAAAGAAAATTGGATACCCTACAACCTTACGGACGTAGGGTGATTACACCGAGTCTCTAAAAGGGAACATAAGCATCTGGGTTACTCTATAGCTTTAGGTCCATAGGGTGTCAACATAGAATCCCCCAAAAGCATTTGGCCTACCCTACAATCTTATGGATATAGGGTGATTACATAGAGTCTTTAAAAGGGCACACAAACATTTGGGCTAGTCTACAACCTTAAGGCCATAGTGTGTCAACACAAAAACCCCCAAAAGCATTTGGGCTACCCTACAATCTTATGGATATAGGGTGATAACATAAAGTCTCTAAAAGGGCACATAAGTATTTGGGCTATTCTAGAAGGAAACATAAGTTATCCAAGAGCATTTGGGATACTTTAAGGCCTTAGGGCTATAGGGTGGTGATATGGAATCTCCACAAGGCACTTAAAACACCCCATGGATGCAAATCACTTAGCTCTCTATGGACACATCTTATAAAATATCACATGACACCCTATGGCGTTTAGACCATAGGTTGGTTATTCTAGCTCACCTAAAGACTCTTTAAGTGTTTCAAAAAAAATTTTCTTTGGCCTTATATCTTGTGTCCATATACATTAGGGACATATATTTCTTATCTTATGATTAAGGTTTAATATTCTATTGAGAATGAAATAAGCTAGAAAAAACTAAAAAGTATTTAGTCCTCAAAATTCCAAAATGAGAGTTTGAACAATTGATGTATGATCATTTTTTGTTGGGTGTAATTTTTTCTATTGTGAATTGATGGTGTAAGCGTTCGAAATAATTATCGTTGTATTGCAACTAACTAGATTAAAAATATATTCAACATTTGTTGTAAATGCCAATTATTTTCTTAGATAGTAAACATCGAGTATCAAAGTGAAATGGTTGAAGTATTTGTCCTTTGGATTATGTGAAGATCTAGTTCTTTAATTCCAACAAGATTTTATTCAAAGATATAAAGTGAGAGTATTTTGTTCCAAAGTATGATTTTGTTTATCTTCTAGATGATGCAAAGAATTGGAATTTATATCTTGAATTGTTTTCAATAGTGGGAAGCTAGGACTAGTACATTTTTTTAGCTTGTCATGTAGCAATCGGAACATTGTATCAAGGTTTATTGCAAAGAAATGATTGTATAATGTATAACCATTGTTTAAGTTTGTAAATTGGAAGTAGAAGGCAATGCAAGTTCCAGAACATGTGCAATGTCATACGGAGAATCCAACACAAATATTTTTGTCCCCCAGGATTTGAGAATCAAAGTGCATGGTGAGCCGGAACTTCCATCCACAAACAGATCAATGCATTTGTGAATTAAAGTACTTGAAAATTTGATTTAAATGTTTGAATGTTATGATGATATTTGAAGGCAAAGACCCCTTCAATTGTGTGGCAAAGCAACATATGTATGATGTATGATAATGATAATGATTCAATTTTGTATACTGGATTGCATATTTACCGCGATATTAACTTACACATTTTAAAAAGATTTGAAATACATTGAGATTTTATAAAAAAGTTTAACACTGATCCGAGCCTATCACAAATTTTTGTTTATTATATTTTGTTGGTTTTCCTTGCTTCTAGAGGTTTTCAATAAAAGAAAGAGTGAGAACAACCTCTTGGAAAAATTTAAAAAAAAAGATTTGATAGGAATTTTTTCTTGACTAGTTCACCGGAGGTGAAAGGTAGAGGGAGAACCTAGTGGTAAAGGGAAGGGAAAATATGTAAATGTGGAAAGAAAAGATATGATGTGGTTGTGGAGCCATGCACCATGATTCAAGGGTCATGAGTGGCTCATATCATCATGGCTTTGGAGCCATATGATGATTCAAACAAATGGGACCCAAGTGGAAGACTTGGTAAAGGAAGGAACCAGACACATGTTTTTGCTGAATTTTTAAAAAATACTTCCACTCCGATCCAAGAAAAGTTGTCTTCATCAAAGTTGTAGCTGATGAGCTGGAGATTCTGGCCATATTGTTTTTATAATTTTTGCATCTACGGTCTAGGAGATATGGCCAAAATGGCGGACGCCAATTTTTTCAACTGTGGTGGAGACCACCCCCTCTACCTTTACACACACACATCCTCCTTTTTCCACATTGAGACCTTCTCTAAAAATCAGCCATTAGTCTTCTCACCCTCCTCTCCTTCCTCCTCTCTCTCAAGCTCAAAAACCCATCAAAATTCCTCTTCTAATCACCTCTCAAGTCATGCTTAATCTTGTTGTAATTCATAAGTTCTCATTCAACCCCTTTCTATTATTACTAGATATGTATTGATTTGATGTAGATTCTTTACATTTTAAAATAAGGAAGCTCTTGGACTCAAGCTATGGAGGAAGGAGTGAAGACAACACAAGTGATGATGGAGCTAATTGGTCAACAAATCACTTGGAAGGAGCTTCTTCATTGGTTGAATGTCCCTAATCAAGCTTCATTTGTACAAATTACACTTGGATCTTAACCTCACTCCTAATCACTCTCTTTCCTATATAAAGAGGCCTTCCCCTTTGTAATTTCAAGCCTCCCTCAGCCCCATTGAGTCTTTGTATCACTCACCATGAGCCCATAAGCTCATTCATTCACTCTATTCTTGCACATTCTAGAGTGCAAATTGTTTCATGCTAGTAACCTCTCCTTCTCTTACTTATGTTAATTAAGAGAAATCTTTTATATATGTGTGAGAGTGCTTGATGTGATCTTGGCTAATCCTTGAGTGGTTGTTTGGTAATCTACATGCTATTTGCGTTGGGAGTGTTTGAAGTCATCCATTCATTGTACACACACTAAGGTTAATGCTTCATTCATAGTGATCACTCTCTCTCTCTCTCTCTCTCTCTCTCTCTCTCTCTCTCTCTCTCTTTGTGTAGCGGTCCTAGCCCACGCTTCCAAGACTAGGTGGTGCCCTTATCTCATTTCCCTTGTGGCGCAATGGAGTTTGTTTTGGTGTAGAGGCCGCCATTCCAAATTTCCTTCGTCATAAATTGGTGCCCCCACGGAGGAGTTCTCAAGCAGCGCTCTGTCAATCCTATGAAGGAAGATCCATCAAATTCTCCGAGACTTCCACTATGGTCCCCCCAAGAAGCTCGAGAAAAGAAGCGTCTTTATCGACAAACGGCACGTATGCGGGTAAAGAGAGTTAACTACACACACCCTTCTTTGCTTCAAGGAAAATCTTGTAGTCATCAAGTCCCTAGGTCAAAAAATTGTGTTGAGTGCTTTGTGGCTAGTGTGAAGACACTTCCTTTGAAGCCTCGACTTCAGGTGGTGAAAGCACTCTCACACTCGGGTATTAACAAGTTTTTGGAGGGGGAGCTACACATCAATGGGGTGCGGTATTGGCAAGAGGCTACATATGGTGATGCACTCCAACTACTACTAGCAAGAAGGCTCAAGGTGGTTGAGAGGGTATCCATCAAACCCTATGAACTCTACAAAGCTGAAGATGGTCACACCAAAGCAAGGCTAATCACTGGTGAGAAAATTCTTCGCATCTCTCAAATGGTGGGATCCAAGAGAGCTCAACTTCAATGAAGTGCTTCATGGAAGTTTGTATTTAATTCACCAATGAATAATCCCATTTTCTACAACTTTCAATCAGTTCACAATGTTAGGGTGAATGTGCGCATTGATAGAAAGATTTTTTTCCAACAAAGATTGGTCTTCTATTTTGGAGCTGAGAGGTTGAGAGAGATATTGTTGTCCCCTGACCCTATAATATTTCCTATTTTGGAGTATAATGTATCTTTTGATGTTCACATCTTCATCTTGCTTCAAGCATACTCCATGAATCATAGGAATTTATATGGACCTTTCCAACCTCTTGCTAGACAAACTGTGCATATAATAGCTAGCACAAAGCTTAGGTTCCAAAACATCATAAGGAACTTACTAGGCCCTCATCGTCTAGCTGAGATTAATGCATCTATCAATCCATTTATTCTACCCTTAATAAGATATGATTTGGGCCTAGACACTTTCATCTTTGTGCTGTATTGAGAGGAAGGCAACCCATTTTTATGATGGCTTTCCCAAATTTTTTTGGGCGTAGCGGGAAAAATGTTGGGGATTTTTTGGATAACTTGGAGATGGCTTTCCTTGTCTCTGGGAGGGATGACGAACCATTGAAATTGAGAGCTTTTCCTTTGGTGCTCAAAGAAGAAGCTAGGGTATGGTTCCAGGCTCTAGATCCAACCCAAAGAATTGATTGGGAGGGATTGAAGGCGGCTTTCCTACGAAGATTTCAACGAGCCAATTCGGCAGAAGAACTATGGCAACGGCTTCTGGCCCTTCATCAAGTTGACCCTCATGGTTATGCAACTTATGAGGAAGGTTTTCTGAAACTTTGGGGGCAATGGTCAGACTCACTAAACCCTAGTGAACGAGCTCCCAATTGCCTCCAAAAGGATTGATTTATCTCAGGTTTGTACCCCTTGCTAAGGGAGAAGGTAAAGAGCAAATTTCCAAATGCTTTTGAAGATGCCTTAAGAATTGCTAGGGAAAAGAATAGAAAGATTCTCTATCAAGCCCAAGCTGGCCAGCTAGCTTTGGGAGGCAATATCGCAACTATGGAAGCTTCTCACATACCTCCAAATGTGCCTAATGCACCAGACCTCAATAGAGGTCAACAAGAAGATATGCTCCAACAAATAAACAATCTTACAAACCAACTAGAGGGGTTGAGAGTAAATCTTGTGCAGGGTGCAAGAAGGCCTATTGAGGGAAATGGTGGGAATCGGCCACCAATGCGACGTCAAGCAAGGGAAATTTTGTGTTACAATTGTGGGGAAAATGGCCACGGCATGTATAATTGCCCTCATCCCAGAAGATATGACTACCCTGTCAGAGGTCCTCGACAACAAGTAAGTCCTCCCCGTGCTAGAGCTCAAGCACAAGAGCAACCGCAACCGCAAATTTTGCAGCCACCTCGTGCTCAAGCTCAAGCCCCTGCTACTCAACCAAATGTGAGCATCATAAGGATGGAGGAGGTCCTCAAGGGCAGAAGCAACCAGGAAGAAATAGCTAAAGGGAAGATGAAAATAGATGAAGTGGCTACAATGCCTATCAAAAGTGTGCGTGTCCAAGATGAAGTAGGTAAAGAAACAAGCAAGGATGCAAGCAATGAAGCAAGTACATCTCGGGAAACTAAAGAGGAAGCCAAGAAGAGAAAGACCCGTACTAGGTCTCAAATTGACATCTCTGATTTCCCTATGGGATCTCGGACACAACCTTATGACTTGACAGCTGATGTGAGTTCCCAAGGACCAAAGATTACTTGGCCACAACTACTTCATATCTCCCCAAAGCTTCGACGACAATGGTCAAAAATGGTGAGCACGAGGGCAAAGCGAAGTAAGCTAGTAAGTGTAATCAAAGCATATGGTCTCAAGGATATAGTGACTTTGGTGGAGGCTCAAATCAAGGGACAACGGATTCCAAAAACTTACATTGACAGTGGAGCAGAGGTTTGTGTCATGACAGAAAAGCTAATGCATCAATTGGGTTTAGAGGTAATGGAATCATCAAACTTTAGGGCAAAAATGGCCAATAATGTCTCTGTCACTTGTGTGGGTGTAGTGAAAGCTTTGAGAGTTTCTGTTTTTGGAATCACTACAGAGGTTGATGCTTATGTGATGCCAGTAAAGGGAGAAGGATACCCCCTTATTTTAGGACGACCTTGGCTCATGGGTATAGGAGCTAGGCAAGATTGGGCAACAGGAGACTTGGAGTTGAGGCCTCGCATGGGTGGCCATAGTCAGAAGGTGGTTTATAACCTAAAGAATGGGCGACAAGAGAACCTTGAACTAGAGACGTCAGCTGATGAGTGGAGCTCAAGTGGATGCTCCTCATCTATGGACGAGGAAGAGAGTGATAGCACTCTCGAAGTCATGGGCGTCACCATAAAGGAAACTACCTCATTAGAAGACAACCCAAGGATCCAAATGGAGAATGTGTGGGATGCCAGCCTAGAGGAGATGTTATCCAAGGATATAAAGGAAGAAGAAAAGGAGGGTTATGTAAATGTTCTCAAGAAGCATGCATCATTGTTTATTTCTAATTACACTCACATTACAGGTGTCACTGCAGTGAAGCATGATATCCATCTAAAAGAAGGGAGCAAGCCAATAGTACAAAAACTAAGAAGATTAGGAGTTGTGCAACAAAATGCACTGTTGTCTGAGGTGAAGAGACTCTTAGAATCAGGATTCATATACCCAGTAGAAGATTCAGAATGGGTCTCCCCAGTAGTGGTGAGGCCAAAGAAGAATGGTAAATGGCGAGTGTGCGTGGATTACAGGCCACTAAATGCTGCAACAAAGAGGGACCACTTCCCTCTCCCATTTCAAGATGAGATTCTAAATGAAGTAGCAGGCCATGAGAGATACACAGTGTGTGATGGCTACTCTGGCTACTTTCAAATACGCATTGCAGAGGAGGACTAGAAAAAGACTACTTTCATCACACCATGGGGATGTTTTGCATTTCGAGTCATGCCTTTTGGTCTCACCAACGCTCCAGCCACCTTTCAACGATTCATGAACATGGTCTTCCACCCTTACTTTGGTAAGTCCATAAGGGTTTTCATAGATGACTTTTGTATTTACAGCTCCAAAAGTATGCATCTCGGCAAGATTGATGAAGGATTTACTCGTTTAGCTAAGCTGGGTGGACAACTAAACAAAGACAAATGTCACATTGGGGAAAGCAAGGTTACACTATTAGGGCATGTAGTGTCCATTGATGGAATCGAGGTAGATCCTGAAAAGATAGAAACATTGCTAAATCTACCTTCCCCAACTTCCATCAAACAATTAATCTCTTTCTTGCAAAAGCTAAGATATTTGAGTAGATTCATACACTTACTCTCCCAAGTGATATTTCCTCTACAACAGCTGACTCGTCAAGAGACGCTTGTTTGGAGTGAAGAAAGTGATGGGCATTTTAGAGAGATTAAAAAAATGTTAGGGTCACTCCCTGTAATCCTCCAACCTTGTTGGGAAGAAACATTCTTTGTAAACCCTAGTGTGGGAGAAGAGGCCATTGGTGCTGCCCTCCTACAAAAAGATCCAAAAACATCCTTTATGAGGCCTGTGTATTTTGCTAGCCGCCTCATGGAAAACACAGAGAAGGCCTACACCCTGATGGAACAGCTAGTGTTAGCTCTCATGTTTGCGGTAACCAAATTTCGGCCATACTTGCTGCCGAAGAGGTTTGTAATTATCACTGTGGAGGATATGTTTCCCTATGCACTACAACATATGGAAATCTCTGACAAAATAGCAAAGTGGGTGGTGCGACTTCAAGAGTTTGATTATACAATACAGGTTGAAAGAAAAACTCGAGCATGCTTAGCCGACATTTTAACAAACAAGTGCTATGAAAAAGTTTTCCATTTGAAGAGAAAGGAACTTCCACCACCTCCAGCTCCAGAGGCTTTGGTCAATGCTTATAGCCTCTACTTTGATGGAGCATACAAGAGAACCAAGGATAAGGCAGCTGTAGGCATCGTGGTCTTATCTCCATTGGGAGAGAGGATCCATGGTGAAGGGATCACTCTAGAAGATGTCCACTCCAACAATGAAGCAGAATATCATGCTCTAATTCATGGCATTTGTTGGTGCCTCGATAATTCAATTAAGAGATTTAACGCTTTTGGTGACTCCATGCTTTTGGTAAGGCAAATGCAAGGTACATGGGCTTGCAAAAATGCCCGTCTCTCTACTAAAATGAGAGAAGCCAAAGCTCTTATGAGGAGATTTAGGGAGGCACAAGTACATCATGTGCCAAGAGACCAGAACAAGGATGCAGACCACCTAGCATCATCAAAGTTAAATGAGTCAATAGTGGGAGCAGTGGCCATCAAACTTCCACTTCATCAAGGCAAGGAGGACTTGGAAGATATTATGCACATTCTGGAGCAAGGAGCGGCTCCTAAACACTTGAATGCAGGGGAAAGGTGATGGTTAGCTAGGAAGGCTACCAGGTATCGCATAGTAAATGATGACTTGTATTGTCTTGGTAAGGATGGTGTGCTTAGGAGAGTGCCTTTGAAGAGTGAAATTGAAGAGATTTTAAAAGCTTGTCACGATGATATGTGCGGAGGACACTTTGCACACGAAGTCACTAGTAGAAAGGTTCTACAAGCTGGGTTTACTTGGCCAAGTCTTTATCGTGATGTCAAATACTGGTGTCAAACATGTGATGAATGTCAGAAAGCAGGACCACGACGGCTCATAGCTGAACCTCAGAACCCAATAAAGGTATATGGGCCCTTTGAGAAGTGGGGAATTGATGCCATAGGGCCTCTACCACGCACTCAGTCAGGTAAAGAGTACATCATCATGGGAGTAGACTACATGACTAGATGGGCTGAGGCTATGCCGACCAATAGAATTACTGCTAAGGATGTGAGTCAGTTCATCTTTGACCACATCTGTTGCCGGTTTGGCACCCCTCTTGAAATACTATCTGATAGAGGACCAGGGTTTAGAGCAGACTTGGTAGGAGAACTCATGAAGAAGCTAAATATTCAGCATCAACACTCTACTCCTTACTACCCTCAGTACAATGGTTTGGTGGAAAAGGTAAATGGAATCATTTGCAAAATTCTCACCAAACAGGTACATGCGAGGCGCCAAGATTGGGACAAACACCTGAATGGAGCTCTATGGGCCTATAGAACCTCCTTCAAAACCACATTAGGGTACACACCCTTTCATTTGGTTTATGGAAAGGAGGCACTTTTGCCCATTGAAGTGAAGTTAACAAGTCTTCGAATATTGGGTAGCCAGGTAGGCTCTCAAAAGGAGAAAGTACATCAAAGGATCATGGATCTAGAGAGGCTGCAATTGGATAGTGAAGAAGCCATCAACCACTATTCTCAAGAAGCAGAGAAGCGCAGAGAAAATTTCAACAAAAAGTTAGCATCCAAAGACATCAAAAAGGGATCTCTGGTGCTTCGATATGACAATCGCTTTGACACTCGTAAGGATGGAAAGTTTCTTTTCCGATGGGAAGTCCCGTTCTTGGTCACCAAAAAGTTCAAAAATGGCTCTTACAGACTTCAAGACATTGATGGTAAAGTGCACAAGACCAGGACAAATGGATGGCGTCTAAAGCCTTATCACATAAGGATAAGGTCAGCTCAAGATCAAAGAAACTAGGCTAGAGGCATAAATACCCCTAGCCAGGTTTGGGGGGGCTATGATCCGAGCCTATCACAAATTTTTGTTTATTATATTTTGTTGGTTTTCCTTGCTTCTAGCGGTTTACAATAAAAGAAAGAGTGAGAACAACCTCTTGGAAAAATTTTAAAAAAAAGATTTGATAGGAATTTTTTCTTGACTAGTTCACCGGAGGTGAAAGGTAGAGGGAGAACCTAGTGGTAAAGGGAAGGGAAAATATGTAAATGTGGAAAGAAAAGATATGATGTGGTTGTGGAGCCATGCACCCATGATTCAAGGGTCATGAGTGGCTCATATCATCATGGCTTTGGAGCCATATGATGATTCAAACAAATGGGACCCAAGTGGAAGACTTGGTAAATGAAGGAACCAGACACATGTTTTTGCTGAATTTTTAAAAAATACTTCCACTCCGATCCAAGAAAAGTTGTCTTCATCAAAGTTGTAGCTGATGAGCTGGAGATTCTGGCCATATTGTTTTTATAATTTTTGCATCTACGGTCTAGGAGATATGGCCAAAATGGCGGACGCCAGTTTTTTCAACTGTGGTGGAGACCACCCCCTCTACCTTTACACACACATACCCTTCCTTTTCCACATTGAGACCTTCTCTAAAAATCAGCCATTAGTCTTCTCACCCTCCTCTCCTTCCTCCTCTCTCTCAAGCTCAAAAACCCATCAAAATTCCTCTTCTAATCACCTCTCAAGTCATGCTTAATCTTGTTGTAATTCATAAGTTCTCATTCAACCCCTTTATATTATTACTAGATATGTATTGATTTGATGTAGATTCTTTACATTTTAAAATAAGTAAGCCCTTGGACTCAAGCTATGGAGGAAAGAGTGAAGACAACACAAGTGATGATGGAGCTGATTGGTTAACAAATCACTTGGAAGGAGCTTCTTCATTGGTTGAATGTCCCTAATCAAGCTTCATTTGTACAAATTACACTTGGATCTTAACCTCACTCCTAATCACTCTCTTTCCTATATAGAGAGGCCTTCCCCTTTGTAATTTCAAGCCTCCCTCAGCCCCATTGAGTCTTTGTATCACTCACCATGAGCCCATAAGCTCATTCATTCACTCTATTCTTGCACATTCTAGAGTGCAAATTGTTTCATGCTAGTAACCTCTCCTTCTCTTACTTATGTTAATTAAGAGAAATCTTTTATATATGTGTGAGAGTGCTTGATGTGATCTTGGCTAATCCTTGAGTGGTTGTTTGGTAATCTACATGCTATTTGCGTTGGGAGTGTTTGAAGTCATCCATTCATTGTACACACACTAAGGTTAATGCTTCATTCATAGTGATCTCTCTCTCTCTCTCTCTCTCTCTCTCTCTCTCTCTCTCTCTCTCTTTGTGTAGCGGTCCTAGCCCACGCTTCCAAGACTAGGTGGTGCCCTTATCTCATTTCCCTTGTGGCGCAATGGAGTTTGTTTTGGTGTAGAGGCCGCCATTCCAAATTTCCTTCGTCAACACTTTGATTTTTTCATGACTATCATCGTCTAATAAGTTGATATATACCACCTATAATTATTTTAATGTGTATATACACTAAAATTTTTTCATGACTATTTTATTATGAAAACTTTTAATGTAATTTCATCCTTGAAAATTATGTCAAAAAGTATATCACCTATATAAATGGTATTTAAGAAAACAATTTGACTTTTTTTATTGAAACTACTAATATTAGAAATAATGTTATGTGGTCTAATGACATCGTAATCAATATCCATTTGTGAATGTACCGTGGATGCCTTGGCCACCCTATGTCCCTTGGGCCATAGGATACGAACTTAGAGCATATAGTGTTTCTTACTAGCATTGAAAACACCCTTTGGCCGTTGGGTCATATGCCAACTTAGAGCATAGAGGATTTCCTTTTAGCATAGAAGCATACAGTGCACCTTGTGGCGCTAGGGCCATAGGCTGCTAACATAAAGCATGTAGAATTTCTTGCTAACATGAAAGGTACCCTATGGCCCCAAGAGTGCCAGCAAAGAGCATATAGGGTCTCTTAGTAGGATAGAGAGCACTCTATGACCTTAGTACCATAGGGCTCTAACATAGAGTCTATGAAGAGGCAGGTAAGTCACTCAATGTCCATAGGGTACAAATATAGAGTCTCTAAAGGGGCACTTAGGTCACTCAATGGTCTTGGGGCCATAAAGTATTCTATATGTATGTAGTAAGGAGTTCTCTTCGAGGACACCTTGGCCACCCTATGGCCTTAGGTCCCCCTATGGACCAGCCATAGGGTCTCAACATAGACAATAGATGGTTTCTTATGATAGTACCCTATAGCCCTAGGGCCACAAGTTTCCAACATAGAGCATATGGTGTTTCTTAGTAGCATATAGGGCACCCTAGGGCCATAGGGTGTGAACACAAAGCACACAAGGTTTCTTCCTAGCATAGACAACAGCTTGTGATACTAGCACCATAGGGTGCAAACATAAAACATTAGGGGTTTATATTAGCCTTGAGGGAACCTTGTGGCCCTAGGGACACAGGGTGCCAATAGAAAGCATATTGAGGTTCTTATTAGCATAGAATGACCCTATGGCCCTGGGGCCATAGGGTGCCTATATAGAGCATGGAGGGCTACCTTATGACCCTGGGGTTATAGGGTGCTAGCATTAGGCAGAGGGTTTGTTGGGGTATAGGCGCCCGTGCCTTGCCGGCCACCCAGAGTCTGGGCGCCCACTGACTTGTATACCTTATATATAGCATAAGTGTATAGGAGGTTTCTCACTCTTTGAGTCTCCCCACCCACATTATCTGTGTGTCTCCTTCTCTTTCTCACTCTCCGTATGTGGTGCTCCCCGATCCCCTTCAATTGGTATCAGAGCTATGGTGACCGCGGAGAGCACGACGGCTTTGAGAGCTTCGAGGCGATAGCTCGCTCTCTCTCGACGGTAGAGAGATTAAGAAAGCATAAGACTTGCTGTGAGAATGCAATGGGAGCTTGTGAGCTCAGTTGAGAGTGATGTATGCTCTTGTGGAAGCTCAGAAAGGAGTGTGGAAGATTGTGTGTAAGTGAAGGTGCTGTCCTAAAACTGTGTGCGCAGCAGCACTGTTTTCAGATTCGTTTTTCTCTTTGTAGAATGCAGATCTGAGAATTCTGTTCTATAAACCCATCCGTTTCGACGTGGTCTACACCTTTGCAGAAGAAACTTTTTGCAAATTCCTCACCGTTTTGCTAATATTCAGCTCAGACTGACTGTATAAAGAAATTCCAGATTTTCTGTTGTCGCATTGTGTGCGAGTTTGATGCACTTTTGGAAGCAATGGATGCTTGATGTTGAGTGCATAAATTCTGAGCTGAAGATGCAATTGTAGCTTGTGTTAAGCTTGTGGTTTGAGGGTTTTTTGGTAGACTTGGGAAACGAAGTACGGAGGCGTTTACACACCACCGAAGCGGTCTCTTGAGAGACGCAGGTTTTTGGAGCACACAGGTGGAGCTTCTTTCACTGGTTTTCACAAAATACTTTGGCAGTGATTTTGTGCTTGGATTCATGGTCTTTGCGGATGGTTTGCATATGGTTGATGCCCATTATATATTCATTTTGGCGAGCACTTTCAAGTGCCGGTAAGCTCTCTTGAGAGCATTGTTTTCGCATTGATCAAGTTTCCGGATTGCAAATCTTTTGGCGCTTGCTTATGTGCAGTCACTCCGTTGATGTACGTTGAGTGCGGATTGCCATTGTATGTGAAAATGTGGAGCCATTTTGGCATTTCTACTCATTGGCATTGAGAAGTGTTATGGTTTATGGTAGAGATTGTACTTGAGTTTTTTACTCAGTTTTGAGGGGAAATTCTGTCGGATTTTTCCCAGATTCTCGCCATAGTTTGTGATCGAGTGTTTACTCTCACTTTGACAGGTTTTGTCAGTTTGTACACAGTTTTGTGTTTTTGTATCCACTCTCGCAAGAGTGAGGAGTTGTGTATCTTTCTTTGCTTGAGACAGTGGTTTACTCTCGGGTGGGAGAGTCTTGTGATCTCGAACATTGTTTGCCATGGTTTTTCAGAGCTTATGCATGTATATTGATTGTAGTTTGATGCGCATTGATTGCTCATTGTATTGAGCTTGCAGGACAATGGTTATTTTGTGTTGATAGCCATTGTACGTCGAAACTCTGGCGAAATTTTCCCAGGAGTTTTATGTGTATCATTTATGCGATCTAGGCAGAGATTGTGGGTTGCACTCAGCATTTGCTTGCGGTGTTCTCTGCAAGTGGGAGATTTGTGCGTGTGTATGCATCGATACCACACAGTGTGGGCTTGGTGATTAGCTCATGGGTTTGACAAGCGTATAGTTATCTTGGCACACTCACAGGAGTGAGTATTGTGATGTATGCTTGTGTGGCTACGAGCTAGGTAGCCAGATTCGAGCACTAATGGTGAGTGGCATAAAATGGTAACCATCTTTTTGCAACATTTGTCAGCCTACTCAACGTCCTCTTCCTCATATGTGTATATATTTTTCTATGCTATTAAGTTATCTAGAGTAAATTCCCCCTCTTCGTTTAACCTTTGTGACGACACATACATTATACTCTTCCCAAAAATGTCACCTTAGTCATATATTTATATTACCACCCTTTTCTTTTTTGCTTTGTAAATAGAATAAGCATACAATAACCAACTATATACCCCCAAACTTTCTTACCTCTTGTGAATTAGTAGTAGAAAAATAATATATCCATCTTCCACCCCTTATAGATAAATTCCCATGGAAATCAACTCTCCACTTGTCTTTACCAAAGATTATGGTCCCTCTCTACAAGTCTTCTATGCCCCCTACATAGGTGGCCCAATATCTCGTAAGAATATACATATAGTTTCTCTCCTTTCAAAAAGACTCCAATTGTATATTATTTTCACAAGAAAATAATATTGGGCCCTCCTCTATTTGTTTAAGCATCATAGCCTTTTGAAAAAGCATGATTCCCCTTGGATGCATACAAGCAAAGGGCCCATACAAGAAGACTTTGAAGCAAAAGGTTCCCTAGCCTAGTGTGGACCTTCCAAACCGAATTCCTTGGTGCATGGGCGTGAAGAATAGTCCAAATTCATATCAAACATGTTGAGAAGGTCAATTTTTCTTTTTGAAGCATGTCATTCCGAGCTACAGGTAAAAAGTTATGGTCAAAATAGTGTAAATCTGTCAGATTCGCAGCAAAAGGGAACTGTAAATCAAGTAAATCAAGAGAGTGAGATCTTATTTTTCCCCTACTCATCTTCTAGAAGAGCAATGAGTGTTCAAGGTCACTTGCATGTGATGGGACCAACCTAAAGATGCTTTCTAAATGCCAAGACAGACAAGTTGAGATACCCCGCAGGAGCCACCCGTAGGGCCTCATGGTGGGGCCCACCTACATTATGCACCCCTATGGAGCCTTCACGGTCTAAAATGATATTTTTGGTGAATAAATAGTCCCTTTTTATGTCCAATATTCAATGAGTGGTCAAAGGACACTTAATTAGGTCTAATCACTTACTCTAATTAAGTGTAGCATAATCCCACTCCTACACAACTATAAATAGCCCCCCTTGGAGAGACTCAAGGACACACACACCTATATTTTCAACTTCATGTTGTTTCTTGATCAATAGTAGAGAAAACCCCAACTCTCCCTCTTTCACATCCTCCCTCCTAACCCTCCTCTTTGGAGGAAGTGCAACTCTATTCTCCACTCTCTCCATTCTACAATCTCTTACTCCATCAACCCAATAAATCATTTGTAGCACCTCAATAACTTGTAAATACATCATGATCTCTCTCATGGTTATGTTAATGATCATGAAATCATCTTCAAAACCTTTCAAGTGTCGCAATTCGTGATGGTTAGCCAGCGTCAGTCCTCCCCTTAAAAGGTGTGCAAGAAATCAAGTAAGTGTTCTATTCTCAATTTACCATTGGTTTGTTTCTCCACACTTATTCAATTGGTCTAAAGAAATTTCTCACTCCAACTCTCTTTTGCTTCATTACATATGCATGTGGCTACCTCTCATGGTGATTTTATTTGTGTCACGGCATTGCATAGATGGAGATGAGCTCTCTATGCAAAGTGTGTTAGTTTGATGTTACTGATTCTCTTGTGTGTTTGAGAGGCAAGTCTTGCGCGCATGATTTTTTTGATGAGTGCTTGAGAGAGGAAGAGTTTGGATGTATTATGGGTATTCTTATGGGGAGAAGGTGAATGCTATTCCACAAATTGCATATTTCATTTTGATGCACGGCATTGGGTTGTATAATCGTTGATGGTGTTCAAGTGTCCAAAGTGTATATAGAGTAAGGGGGTTTTCAAAGTGTGTTGCTTGGGTGGGTGAGTGCAAGTGTTATTTTTTTTTATTGGTTTCCTTCTCCACTCCCAAAAGAAGGTGGTGCCCCAAGTAGTGTGCGTACCTCTTTACGAATATTTTGTGAGGGTAGGCCCATTGGTTTGGGTTTAGAGGCCCCATTTCAAAAAGCTCGCCCTCAATGGCTTGAGGTTTTTCAGCAGGTTTCAGCTACAGGTTTACAAGTTTACAGGTAGGTTTGAGGGATTATTTGGGTGCTAAATTTTTAGCCATTGTTTCCTCTTTGCAGGTGTCCATGTATGGCTCAGCTGTAGGCTGATTTGGGACACATTTGTGACTTGTTTATGCAATTGTTTAAAGGCTGAATTTTGGGGCTGATTTGCAGCCATATTTTACAGCCATATTTGCAGACTTTTATTGATGCGATTCGAGCCAGTTTAGGGCTGATTTGGTTGACATTTGCTATTCATTTTTGGTTGCTCTTTTGTGAGCATTATGGATGATTTTTCATTTGACTTCCAGCGTTATGGTCTGACACAGTTTGATGGTGCAGATTTTGTTGCTTGGAAGGAGCATATGCTTGTTGCATTGGCAGATTTGGGGCAAGATAAACCCTTGCTTGGTTTATCGGCAAAGCCCAAGTCTATGCGTGATGATGATTGGCAGGATCTTGATGAGTTAGCCATGTCAACAATTCATTTGCATCTGGTTGAGTCTGTTTACTAGCAGGTCTCGAGAGAGACTACAACTCATGCTTTATGGTAGAGTTTACATGCTATGTACGCGACATCCGTGTCTACAGGGGAGTCTAGTCCCACTTCTATGTCCATGGGAGAGATTGATCCCACACGCAAGTCTCGACGGCATAGAAACTTGACATGTTGGCATTGTGGACATAGAGGGCACATTAGGCGTCGATGTTTCAGGCATTTGAGACAACGGAGGCGACAGATGCGTGATGCAGATTTGGGCATGATAGATGCTAGTGAGATCAGTACGGTGTTTACTGAGTATGCTTGTGATGGCGATGTCACATTTACATCTAGCTTGTCTTCAGACGATCTTATGTCTACGGATTGCATATCGGATTGCA
This sequence comes from Adiantum capillus-veneris, assembly GCF_014529385.1. NCBI lineage: Eukaryota > Viridiplantae > Streptophyta > Polypodiopsida > Polypodiales > Pteridaceae > Adiantum > Adiantum capillus-veneris. The sequence goes on from NC_140943.1 coordinate 26,295,376, forward strand.
CATTGTCTTCACATTGGTTACTAGATTCAGATGCTACATTCCATGTCACGTCACATCGTGAGTGGTTTAGCACGTTTTCTAGTGGGAGACTTGGTTGTGTGCACATGGCTGATGGTGTTGTGTATGACAGTGAGGGTGCAGGAGACGTATGTTTGTCCTTGCCCAGTGGTATGAGATTTACCCTGCGTCATGTGCGTTATGTGCCAGATCTGAGATGGGATTTGATCTCAGTCAGACAGTTACGGGATTGTGGATGTCAGATTTCGCTACGAGAGCGAGATTTTGTGATGCATTTGGGTTCGCTAGTGATTGCAAGAGGTGCCAGGAGTGGTACAGGTTACCCATTGCATGTGGAACACGCGAGAGACGGTGTTGTCTCTGTGATCACACAGCCAGGTAGAGAGCGAGAGAGCAGGCGAGTCTCTTTTGCTCATGGGTTGCAGGGTACTTTGCATGGAGTGCAGAGTAGTGAGCTCGTTGTGCACACAATTGGGGCACGACTTGAGCAGTCACACAGAGAGGTGACAGAGTCAAACATGCATGCTTTTCTAGTGACTGAGCAAAGCAGAGAGTCAGTTGTGCGAGATACTTCTATGCAGGATAGACAGGTAGAGCGGTCTTGCTCTAGTGAGTCACGACAGGAGGACGTTGTGCAAGAGTCTATGCATACGGAGTTAGAGCATGAGAGCTCTAGTGAGTCACAGCAGATTGAGTGGTCATGTTTGCAGTGGATGATTGCAGAGGAGACTGAGATGTCAGCGATTATGCAGTCATTCCTTTCTATGCTCGACAGTGAGCATGGGGATATAGTTGTGCAGGATATGTCTTCCAGCAGACACCTAGAGCAGCTGGTTTTCTCTGAGGTTGCACGACAGGTTGATGTGTCTTTTGTGGACAGTCAGGAGATGCATGTGGCTGACACGCCTTGTCAGTCACAGATGCCTATTGCGAGGGATATATATGTTGATGCATGCTCCGTAGAGCTACCAGGGCCCGCTAGCATTGCATTGGCATTCGGTGGTCTCATGTATGAGATGTTGATCTTGAGACTGGATATTGCAGCTGTAGTGGGAGCATTTGCAGTTGGGGTTGTCAGTCGTTTGTTGACTGATGATGGCATAGTGCACGAGGGAGATATGCAGGTATTGCGTACATACTTGCAGTACGTGTGCGGTACGTCTAGTGGTGTATGGACTTACACGGGAGCAGGACAGCCAGATGCACACGATCACAGCCAGCCAGTGGGCATCGGTTGAGAGCGGTTTTCTCTCACCTTTTGTAGTCTTTAGACTAGGTTCCCTTGCTTAAAGGCAGAGTCGCCTTTAAGTGGGAGGTTGTTGGGGTATAGGTGCCTGTGCCTTGCCCGGTCGCCCAGAGTCTGGGCGCCCACTGACTTGTATACCTTATACATAGCATAAGTGTATAGGGGGCTGCTCACTCTTTGAGTCTTCCCACCCACATTATCTGTGTGTCTCCTTCTCTCTCTCACTCTCCGTCTGTGGTGCTCCCCGATCCCCTTCAGGGTTTGCTAGCATAGAGGACACCCTATGGCTCTAGGACCATAGGATGCCAGCATAGTCCATGTAATATTTCTCTTTTACCATAGAGGACATCTTATGGATCTAGGGTCATAAGATGCCAACATAGTGCATAGAGGGACTTTTACTAGCATAAAGGCCGCCCTATGGCCTTGGGGCCATAGGGTGCCAACATAGAGCATAGAGGGATTTTTATTAGCACCTTGTTGCCCTTGGGACGCCATAGTGCCATAAAGTGGTTTTTTTATATGTAGTAGAGAATTCTCTCACACATGACACCTTGGTCACCATCTGGCCCTTGGAGAATATGATAGTAGCATAGAGGGCACCCTATAGCCCTAGGGTTTCCTTCTAGCCCTAGGGCCATACACTGCCAACATATAGTATACATGGTTTCTTTATAGAGAAAACCTTTTAGCCCTACACAATAGAGTGGAAACCTAGACCATATAATGTATCTTACTAGCATAGAAGGCACCCTATGACCCTGAGGCGAAAGAGTACAATTTAGTGCATAAAGGGTCTCTTCCTAGGATGAAGGGCACCTTGTGGCCCTAGGGCCATAGGGTTCCAACATAGAGAATAGAGGGTTTATTGCTAACATAGAGGATCTCTTTATAGGATAGTGGGCACCCTATGGCCCTAGGTCGTAGGGTGCCAATATAGAGTCTCTAAGATGGAACCTAGGCTAAGGTGGTCTTTGAAAACATGGTAAGGAATACTCTCAAAGGTCACATTTTCCACCCCATGGCCCTTGGGACCATAGAGTGCCAATAGAGATAATATAGGGTTTCTTACTACAAGCATAAAGAGCACCCTACAACCCTAGGGCCATAGGGTTTCAACATAGTCAAATGGGGTGCACACATAGAGTATAGAGGATTTTTTACTATCATGGAGGAAACCTTGTGTCCTTGGTGCCATAGGGTGCAAACATATAGCATGGAGGTTTTCTTGCTAGCATAGAGAGAACCCTATGGCCTTGGGTCCATACAATTCCAATGAAGAGAATAAAGGGTTTTTTGATAGCATAGAGGATAGCTTATTTCCCTGGGGCCATATGATACAAAAATAGAAGAGTCTTAAGAAGGGCACCTAGGCCACTAAATCGCCATGGGGCCATAAGGTGGTCTTTGTGGGAAATGCTCCTAAAGGGTTCCTTGGCCACCCTATGGCCTTTGGGCCATAGGTTACCAACATAGAGTTTAGATGGTTTCTTACTATCATAGAGTGTATCTTGTGGCCTACAGTATTTAGATTGTTTCTTTCTAGCATAGAGGGCACCCTATGGACTAGGAGCCATTTGATGCACCCTATGGCCCGAAGGCTATATGTTGGCAATGTAGAGCGTAGAGGTTTTCTTTCTACCATAGAGGGAACCTTGTGGCGTAGGGGCTATTTGGTGCTCCCCTAGAGCGTACAAGGTTTCTTAGTAGCATTATAAAGGGTACCTTGTGGCCCTCAAGTCTCCATAGGGTGCCAACATAGAGCGTAGAGGGTTTTTCTTACTACCATAGAGAACATCCTATGACCTTGGGGCCATAGGGTTTCAATATTGAGCATAGAGGATTTCTTACAAGCATAGAGGGTACCTTGTGGCCCTAGGTCCATAGGGTGAAAACATAGAGAATAGAGGATTTCTTACTATCATAGAGGTATCTTGTGGCCCTAGGTCCATAGGGTGCAAACATAGAGCATAGAGGATTTGTTACCAGAACAGAGGGCACCGTATGGCCCAAGGGCCATAGAGTGACAACATGTAGCGTAAAGGGTTTCTTACTAGCATAAGAGGCACACCTTGTGGCCCTCGGGCCATAGGGTGCCAAGATAAAGCATAGATGGTTTCTTACTAGTGCTCATAGAGGGCATCTTGTGGCCCTATGACAACCCAAGGCCTTAGGGCCATAGGGTGACACATAAATAAAGTACCATATGTCTTTGAAGCCATAGATCTATTTATATGTTGAGACCCCTTAACAATCCTAACCCTATGGCCTTCAAGCCATAAAGAGACATATTTTGGATTATCTTAAAGTCATAGAGATATCTACAAAGAGAACCCTATGGCCTGAAGGCCATAAGAAACTTAGTTAAGGAAATCATCCAATGCAAGAAGATCATGGAAATAGAAAATGAGACTTGTGCTTTAGAGCTTAACTTAGGCATAAATGTTTCTCCAAGTATACTTCTAGACACCACCATTATGGAAAAAGAACTAATGTAGCTAGATAAAGATTAGGAATCTCTAGACAATGAGGAGCATAGAAATAAATTCATTGTAGATGTGTTGTCAGTTAGTAAATTTGCTATTTGCGATTAGTTTTTTCTAAGAGTGTGACAAAAAAGGATTTATCAAAAATGACATTACAATGGAAGTAGAAGGCAATGCAAGTTCCTGAACATGTGCAAACCAGAAGGAGAATCCAACACAAATATTTTAGCACCCCAAAATTTGGAAATCTTAGTGAATGGTGAGTCAGACCTTTCATCCACCAACAAATCAATGCTGACTATAATTGTCAGCTTGTGTGGATTGTTCCTGAGGAGATGCTAGCAAAAGTCCAAGAAAATGAAGAGTTTAAAGTTTGTACATGATCATATTGTTCTTTTTCCACGATGCATTGAGTTTTTAAAGGCTCTACTTAGCAATTTCAATGTAGGGATATGGTCAGCTGCTAATGACATGCATGTTGTGGACATCATCAAGATTTTAGAAAAGGAAGCTAAAGAAAAATTTCCATTCTTTATTATCTAGGGGCAAAGCCAATGTCAACCATGCGTAGAATCAAGGATCACTCACTTAGATAATCCAGGAGTAGAATCACTTTTCAAACCGTTGGTTATTGCATCATCAAAATTTCGGCTTGATGCAAGAAGATTGCTTCTTGTAGATGATGAACCATTAAAGGGATGCGTGAATCCTACATTGAATTGTATTTTTCCACCCTCATTTAATGTTGATGATGAGGAGGATAATATCCTCCTTGTGGAGCTGCTACCATATATCAAAGCTCTCAATCATGTTAATGGCATTCACACAATTACAGGGTCTCATTTATATGGACAAGCACCCATTGCTCAAGGTCATGAGCTTTATAACCGTATACACAAGGTTGTTGCTGAGTGGGAGGAGAGAAATCTAAATTTTCTAGGAAAAACCTACTCCACAGGAAGGCTACCAGAAGTTTCTCATCCTCTTCACGATGAGAAAGTTGCAACATCTAGCACTAGTGGAATGTCCACTCAAAGTCACGACAAGAAACTTTCAGCACGTGATCGAGAAAAAGTAAGGGTCTTAAAGAATATCAAATTGTTATCAGCCTTAAAAGGTCCAGAAGCAATCATGTTTGCCCAAAAATTGGGATACAAGGAGCCTGTGATCAAAGTACATGAATCCAGGAGTTATATAAAGCATCTAAAAATTCAGTATGATCTCAAATAGCCCTATATCAAGAAATGATGGGGCAATGTTTTGTAACATTTTGTCATTTACAAAGATCTTTATGTACTCAGAGACTTTGTTAGAGTGCTTGGGGTTTCAAGATATATGAAGATGTAAATGATTAATAGTTTTTTAATTTGTCTTTCAATACTATAAGTAACTTTTAAGTTTCGTGTGCCAAATGCTCTTTTTTTTAAAAAGGTTTTATAGTTGTTTGCTTTGAAATTTGAGTTCATTGTGCCATCAAGGACAATCTACATACTCATAAGGTCAAATCTTGATCTATGACCTTGGGGGAGTTGAACTTTATGGTCTCAACACCCTATGACTCTAAGGCCATAGGGTCATAGTTTGGCATGTGTTCTTGCATAAGACTTACCAAGTGTAACCACAAACTAGCACCCTATGTCCCTAAGGTCTTCAACACACTTAAGATCTCTACATAACTTTTTTTTAAACATCATTTCAGGGCTTCTAAGAAAAAATGTTTTGCTAATAGATTATCACAAAATAAAGGAGCTCCCTTTCATATTACATCAAATATCACATTCAAACCAAGAGCAATGGTTTCATTATCTACCAGCATCTTTCAAACAGGACAAAAGAACGCTTATCTTGGATTTAGAGGGTGTGCTTCTTGCAACATTTGAGCTTCAATCAAGGCCAACCTGGACCAAGTACATGTGCATTGTAGAAGATAACAATGAGGTGTATGTGGTGCATCCAGATGTAGAGTATTTCTTAAGATTTTCCTTTGAGTTATTTGAGGTTTGGATTTGGAGATGCCATCGTTTACAAAAAGCTCAACACATATTCAAGACCTGTTTTCCTACACAAAGTCACAAATTCAAGATGATTATGGATAACAGGTGCTGCCAAAATTCAAATTTCATGGATCGGTTACAAAAGAGCCTATCACAAAAATCTTTCGACCATATGGAAGCTATATGATTATCTAGATGGGGCTAATATTATAATATTTGATGACAGTCCATATCGAGTGATGGGGAATATGCAAGGAACTTATATGATTTTTCCAAAGTTTTGGAACCAACCTACTCAATTGCTTCAAAGTTTTCTAAAAGATGAAATTGTTCCATGGTTATGTGGATGGCTGTATGCTAAAGACAAGAGAGACTATAGCATACAAAAATTTGTGATGTTCCATCCTAATCAAAAGACTCACTATGTAATGCAATGTTATATGTCTCAAAGGACTCAAAATCTCAAGAGAAGGAGGCCACCTTAAGTGTACTAGTTAAGTATTCTAAATAGCATCTATCAAGTATTTGGCATTGTGTACTTTTCAACTTTTAAACTTGATGGAATGTTGTGGGATAGCTTAAAAAATCTTGAAACTATTTTTCTAATGAAATGCATCCTATTTTGAGGAGACTTCTCTCATTCAAGTTCTTCGGTTTCATTGTTTGATGCTTCTATGGTATTGTTAACTTTATCTTCTTAGTAATTGTCTTTATTAAGTGATCCAAACAATCAGAATGTTCTTGACATTTGGTAGTGTTACAAAATGGTATTTTTTGAACACCCTCAATCTTGGAGATATCATACTCTTTCTAGTTAGTACTTTGATGTACATGAGATGAAGACCATCATTTTTATGAAACTGTCAAGTTGGTGGTAATCTTTGTGTCTATACTTTATACTATTTTGACATAATCAATGTATACAATTCGTATTATTCACATCAAATGGTGTTTTTAAACACCTCCTTTTTTTGAGACACCATCTCTAAAACCTTTGAGTGAAGTTTTAAAGCATGTACTTGATGTAAAATATCTTCATCTTAACATAGGTTCTTTGGCACAAACTTATATTAAGAGTTTTTATATAGTAGTTTTATGTTAAGAAACAAATTCAAGTTAGAATTATGATAGTTTATCTAAGTAAGTGCCTCATTTAACTTTGTATAGTTAAATAAAATACCAAATGGAATTATAGGTGAAATATATGACATCTTATGGTCTTAGGGCCATAGGATACTCTATGTTATTGTTTAGATTTTTTTAATGTTTGTGAACATAGAGCATAGAGGGTTTTTCCCACTACCATAGAGGATATCCTATGGCTTTGGGGCCACATGGTCTCAATATTGAGCCTAGAGGATTTCTCGTGATGCATAGAGAGTACCTTGTGGCCCTAGGTCCATAGGGTGCAAACACAAATTATAGAGAATTTATTATTAGCACAGAGGGCACCCTATGGTCTAAGGAAATATGGTGACAACATATAGAATAAAAGGGTTTCTAACTAGCATACGAGGCACACCTTGTGCACCTGGGGACATAGAGTGCCAACATAGAGCATAGAAGGGTTTCTTATTGGCATAAATAACATCTTGTGGCCCTTAGACAACCTACAGCCTTAGAGACATAGGGTGGCACATAAATAAAGTCCCATATGGCTTTGAAGCACTCGATCTATTTATACGTTGAGACCAGCTAACAATCCTACCCTATGGCCTTGAGGTCATAAAGAGACATATTTTGGATTATCTTAAAGTCATATATATGTCTACAAAGAGCACTATATGGCCTTAAGGCCGTAGGTGCAATAGATGACATCTCATGGTCTTATAGCCATAGGATACTCTATATTATTGTTTTGACTTTTTAAGTGTGAAATATTAGTTTGAATGTTGTTTAAATTATTGTGTTTTTAAAACATGATAGCATGCTACAAAACCATGACCAAGTATTTTGTTATACATGGATTAAGGTCACCAAATTGATGACAAGAGTGTTTAATAGTATTTGTCTTTACATATTATCTTTTTTAATTGCTGTAATCAATCTATATGCTGCTTTAAAATCATATCAATTGGTTCTTTTGACACCTTGAGAAAGTGCTACCCAATTCCCATTACAACCATACATAACTTTGGTAACCAGGTGTTCAATTCCTAGATAAATACCAAGGGTAGCACCACCATTCCCTAAAAAATTCTGAGTAAAAAACCATTTATGATTCCTACTTATTCTTTGCAAATTAATCTCTAGTGCCTTTCCTTTGACCTTAACTTCCTGTAAACAAATAAAATCCAACTTAAGGTGAAGGTCAATGATCCCCTTTCTAATGGATATAGCCCTAACTGGACCTCTAATGCCTTTGCTTAGGGTCATTAAACTTCTCTTTCTTCCTCTTTGATTTACCCACCTAAATGGGTAGGGTTTCTTCTTCTCCTTGGATCATCAAGATGGGGATCAGAAAAGCTTTTTGATATCTTCATCATTTTGTGCTTTTAACTCTCTTATGAATGCATCAGCAAAACAACCAGCTATACATGTACCTTTTGGTTAGAGGTAGGAGTGATAAGTTGTGTGGCACTTACAAAGGGTTCACCATTGTTTGATTCCTCAAAATTAGATGAGATCCCTCTAGCATTCTTTGAAGGGCTGTTCAGAAGTACCATAGGCTCTGTTGGAGCTTGAGTGCTAGGATTTAAAGACTTTAGAGTGAGTGGCTCAACTTGATCAGCCTTAGGGAATTGAGAAGGGGAAGATTTTTTATATGAACCTTCTTCTTTCTCCCCTGTCGAGGGGTCCAGATACACATGCATGTTGCGAATACACATGCTGTTGCGAACACCATGTGTAAATGTCCTTTTTGAAGGACACACTGAACCACATGTGCTCTCATGCTTTTGGGATGCATAGAGAACGTTGTGATTGTATATGCAGTATTGTGCCCTAGGTAGAACATTAGCAAGGGTTTCTTGGCTTCACATCACACGTTCAAAGGTGTCACACATATGTGGGAGTCTGTTCTCTATCTAAAGCCCACAGATGCAGTTTTCCATAGCTCTAAGGGAATGCCTGATGGGAGAGTGTTTGACATGTGGAGTGATTAGGTTGGAATTATGCTGCTTGGAGACAGCAAAGCCAGGTAATAGTATTAATGTGAAAGTATTTGCATATATACAAGCTCAAGATAAGCACGGAAATAGTAACAAAAGAAAAGATCTTTTGCACAAAGAAATGCAGTGCTAGCAGTTTCTTCAACTCCATTAGGAGAAATATGGACCTTGCATGGGCTTTGTAGGGAATCCTAATTTTTAGGGATTAAGGCTAATGTTGTGTAGGGTTAAGGGGACAAGGGCATTCAAGAAGCTAGTTTTGAGTAGGCTTTTCTAGCCTTTTTTTTAGACACATGTAGGATGTGGACCTAAGAGGTCACCTTCTCTCTCTAGCTTTTTGAAAGAGAAGGGAGTAAAGAGGTGTGGCCACATCAGCAAAAACATGGGTCACTAAGAGCCAAAATTTGACTTTTTTTCAAAAAAAAAAATTACTTCTTTTTTACTTAAAACTTCCCCCCAACATATATGCATATCAAAAAATCATTTTTTGACCTTTTTTAAAACCTACAAGCACTAAAAGTCCAATTTTTCAAAAAAAAAGCCCCCCCCAAAAAAAAACCTTTGTTCTCTCTTCCTCGTCCCTCCTTTCTCCCTCTCCTCTTCCTCCCTGCTCCCTTCTCTCCTCCTCTTCCCCTCTCTCTCCCCCTCTCCCTCCCTGTCCCCTTATCTCCTTCTCCTCCCCTCTCTCTCCCTCTCCCCCACTGCCCCCTTCTCTCCTCCCATGTTCCTTCCTCTCCCTCCCCCCTCTCTCTTTTCATCTTTTGCTTCCTCACGCAACAACTACCATGGTGCTCACGGACATTAGAAATCGTATGCATACATGTTTTCTTGTCCGTGGCGTTTGCACCGAAGGTCACACATAAGGGTGAGCAGAGGTCATCCCAAGAACGTCGTACCGTCGGTGAGATGAATATTGATGGTTCTTCAATATCTTGCCGATACCATCACATATTTGAATAAAACACCCATTTGTGCAAGGTAACAATATACTTCTTTCTTTTGGTCGTGTTCTTCTTATCATAAACTTTGAAGTATAATGTGTTGCCTCTACTTGTTTTGTAGTGCTTGGCACAAAGGTTGCTTTTGTTCACAAATAGTGAAAAGCTACAGGTTAGAGAGGCCAAGTGTCACCACTTTTCCTCTAAAACAGTCTTCTTTATTACATCTTGCAGGTAGGTGCTTCAAATCCATGATTATTAGAGGTGGGTAATATCATCATAATGTATAATTTAGGATTGTTTATTCCCAGTTGATTCCGAGTTGGATGAAAATACTTGCCCATTTGTACAACTTATACTTAACAAGTGTCTTTATTATACAGCTTGCAAATGTTGAATTCATACATGTTTTTGTTACAAGGTGACTTCTTAATATGCTAGTTGAGTGGTGTTGTTTGCAAGAATGGCTCAAGGAACTGGCATAATATGAAGCTTTTACGGTGGCACAAAGCTCTCCTCAACGGCAATGTGGCTCCCACTACACCAAAAATCATTATGCTAACATGGAGAGATCCCTAGTAGGACAATGCAACATCTTTTCATCAGCAGCAACACACCCTTTTCTAACATGAGGGCACTCCTACCAAAGATATTTTTATGTGATAGGTCACCCCATACCATGCCATATCATTGAATGGATGTAAGAACTAAGACCGCACTACTCCTTGGAAGTTGTTCACAAATGTATGTTTATCAAAGTTAATGAGAAGAAATTTGGACTTTTTTGTTTATTAATGTGAAAGAGCACTCTAGGTCTACCATATTTTAGATTGTTTGATAAGTAAAATAAGATTTGTAGTCATTTAAAGTGTAAATTTGTTTTTGTTTGGTAAGATTGTACATGAGAAGACATGATAAAGTAGAAGAGATCTTGACGGAATAAACCTCGATACCACATCTCTTCTTAAACCCTTTGATTTCTATCGTTATGGGAAGTTCAAGGGAAGTCTATTTTCAAATTTTTAGTAATAACTTTTTTTGAATGAAATTTTGGTTATTTTAAAGTTTGTACAGAGTTTAGGAGTTCATTCTGATTATTTTCCTTCAGTTTCAAATTTTGACCGAGGGCACTCCTTAGAAGCCACTTTTGAAGGTGTTAGGGTGGGATTTTGTATGTAGGAAATACAGTCCTTAGCACAATAAAAAACATTGGTTCTTTGAGTATTTTAAGATTCCATGGTTTTAATGCTCGTTGGAGCCCGCAAATTAAGGAAAAAGTAAGAAATGTCTGTTTTATATTATTTTTTAAGAGATTGCCAATTTGCACGTTGTTTTTTAGAGAATCCGAGCAAGGTATGTTTTTTTTTGCATCAAAGTCTACAAGTTCAACACTAAAAAAAAAAAAAAAAAAGTGGCCACAAGGGCGCGTGAAATGGCCATCCGGGACTTTTGGATGGCCATTTTGCATGCCCTTGTGGACACTCTTGTTGAGGGCCCTGGAAGCTTTTACATGGCAAAAATTTACAAAATTATTGTGTATAAGTATGAGATAAGGCTGTAAATTAGATATACAGAGAGCAAAGTCTACAAGTTCAACACTAAAAAAAAAAAAAAAAAAGTGGCCACAAGGGCGCGCGAAATGGCCATCCGGGACTTTTGGATGGCCATTTTGCACGCGCTTGTGGCCACTCTTGTTGAGGGCCTTGGAAGCTTTTACATGGAAAAAACTTACAAAATTATTGTGTATAAGTATGAGATAAGGCTGTAAATTAGATATACAGAGAGCAAGAGCTCACCCATTGGGGCCTTTGAAGGTGTTAGAGCAAGATTTTGAGAAAGTATTGTATGTAGGAAATACAGTCCTTAACACAATATAAAACATTACTTTTTTGAGTATTTTCAGATTCCATGGTTTTAATGTTCGTTGGAGCCCGCATATTAAGGAAAAAGTAATGCTTTACATTAGTTTTTAAGAGATTGTCAACTTGCGAGTTGTTTTTTAGATAATCCAAACAAGGTATGTTTTTTTTGCATCAAAATCTATAAGTTCAACACTAACAAAAAAAAAAAAAAAGTGGCCACAAGCGCGTGCGAAATGGCCATCCAGGACTTTTGGATAGCCAATTTGCGCGCCCTTGTGGCCACTCTTGTTGGGAGCCCTGGGAGTCTTTACATGAGAAAATTTTGTAACACTATTGTTATAAGTATGAGAAAAGAATGTAAGATAGATGTACAGAGAGCAAGAGCTCCCCCCTTGGGGTCTTATACTGACAAATAGGAGCTTTTTTAATGCATGGCCATGAGATAGATGTGTAGCGTTTGATGTAATCAGAGCACCCCCCCCCCCCCCCGGTCCCTTTTTCTATGTGTTCAAAGGTCTGGAACATTCACTATGTAAAATTTTCCTATATCATGTGCGTTCACCAGAATGGATTAAAAGTACCCCTTATAGACCTTATCTACACATGTTTCTGTAACTTTACAAGAATACATAATCCCTTATGTTGAACACGTGTGCTATGTTACATATACTTTAGTGAACTCCCCAGGTCGAAGGCCTCACAAATCCTGTGCACTAAACATTCACACTAGAAATTGACCAAACAAGGAGCCAATTTTTACTTCCTTGTGTCCATCTCGTGTTCTTGGGAATGTTTTGGTTAAGCCATTTCTTTGGTATTTGAAACCACATGTGACCCCTATTGTTATAGTATCCAACCAAAAGTTTCTTGATTAGCACTTTACAGAGGCTCGATTGGTACATATCTTCTATGTTAATAATGCATGTATCTATAACTGAAGTTACACTTTCTCTATCCAAATGATCTACATAGTAAAAATCAAATCCACAATTTAACAGTTAAGTTCACAAGGTAATAGCTATTGGTATCATCTTTAGCAATACCAAAGAAATAGCTACCAGTAGCATGAATAGGGATATTTAAGAATATTTGATACCAAAAACTTGTCACCACTACTCAAAAAGATGGAAACTCAAAGGCTTAACAATATATGTATGATGAAACATGAGTCAATAATAAGTCACCCTTATACATAGACACCTTCATCTCAAGTTGTCATTTCTCTAAGTCAAGCTTGGCATAGGCATAGTATGGAAACAATAACATGTTGGAAAGCAAGAATTTAGCTTTCTCAACTTGTGAAACGTTGTTAATGATATATATTCAGCATCCCCAAATGAGGACATCTTGACAAAGTTTATGATCCACTTTAATAATAATAACCATTAATGATTAAACTGAAATCAAAATATTGCCTGAATTTCTGATTAAGACTTGAGACTTGAAACATCTTACAGGCAAATAAAAATATCCATAAAGTTCAACAATAATTCTCAAATCTGTTTGAAACTCCAGTAATCTAAATTAAATACTCTCACTCAATGCGACACCATTTAACAAAAAAAACACATTTATGTTGCATTTATAGAAGAATCCAGCCTCATGAAAATAATTACAAACGGAGACAATGTTGTTGTTATTAGGCTTCTCTTACAAGTATTTGTCTTCCTCATCTAGAGATTCATATACACTTGAGTATTTGTGTGTCTATGACACTAGGGAAGATAGTAGTACTATATGGATGGCTTTTCTAAGAGCTCCTAGAGAGTACCTATTGGTTCAAGATTCTACAAAAATTCTACTATTCTTATCAAAATCCTTTAACATCGTAGTGAAAGGTTCCTCATGGAACAAAAATAGAGTGATTTACATCTCTGCACATGTTTGCTTGCTCATTTCCTCTGAAAAGAAGTTGACTCTGTAAGTAAACAACAGAGTATGTGAGCACAAAGTTATAAAGTAGAAAATGATAATCTAATGACAACTATACAAAGAATAAATTATAAGAAAAATCTTTGATGACTCTCTATAGATAACACAATTTACCTGCATTGTGAAACTCAATCACATGCTACACAACTATAGATGGCACGCCAAAGCCATCAACAAAATAGCACCACCCAGTGTTATAAGGTATGAAGCCTAAACATTGAAATCCATAAAGAGGTTTATTCTCTCCAGCATGATAAACTTAAAGATGGAGATGATGTTAAGCTCTGAATGTAAGCTACAAGGGTAGTTTTCTTACCATTTTATCTTTATGTTGGAGATCAACCCTTGCAAAGCCCACACACTATTCACACCTCCTATTGTTGTGGTATTCAAGTCATGTGATCTCATATTTTTTCCATCTTTGGGAGTAGAGGTTTCCATGTAGTGTGAGTGAATAGAATTAGAAGGAGTAGAATCTTGTTTCATGGTGTAATGGAGGTGAGAGAAGGAAGAGGAGCTAGCTTGGTGTGAAACTATGTGGTGGCCAAGGGGAAGAGATGGGGGAGGAGCTTGCTTGGTGCTACAATGGAGGTGGGAGAAAGCTAGTAGAGCGATAGTGTTACACTATAGGGGGTACATGTGGTTGTTGCAGCAATGGAGAGCTTAGAAAAGAGTTTGTAGAGAGAGAAAATCACTTTTTAGCTATAGAATAGGTTTGAAAAGACTTTGGAGGGTGGAAAATAATGTTTTGAACTTTTTTGAAAAAATTCAAATTTTTGTATTTTTTAGTGCACGTTTTTGACTTTTGGAGGTCAAAAATACTTTTTTGACCATGAAATAAGTTTGGGGACCTTTTAAAGTGGGAAATTTTGAAATTTGATTTTTTTTGAAAATTTGAAATTTTTAGTGTATTTTTGAATCCGGACCAAAAAGTGGGGGAAAAAAAGGTCAAAGTGGTCCCCCCCCCCCCCCCCCCCCCCCCCTCCCTTTCCCCTAGCCACCTCCCTTACCTTCTCACTAGGTAAGAGGCCATAAAGAGGTGTAAGGCTACCTTGTCCCCCTACTTTTTTGAGGGTATAGAGTGTGTCCACCACCCTCTTCCTATTGGCTCGCCTCTAATTAACCTTAATCCCAAAGGGCCCCTAGAGGGTTCATATTTTTCCTAATGCTTGAAGACCAAGATGGAGCTCCTTATCACTCATAACTATGTGGCTTGATGGCAAGGACAACAATTCAAGGATTGCCTTATTCGATTTTCGGACGATGTCGTTGTGTTAGTTGGTGATTTTGCAGAGGATTATGCCTTTAAGGAACAAAATGAGATTCAATCAATGCATTGGCACTCTAGTCAAGTAACCATTTTTGTACACATAATGTACTACCGTAGGGCAAGGGAGGTAGTCAAAACCATCGACTTCTTCATATCAGATGACAAGATGTATGACAAGATGACAAGTTTTTTCTTTGTCCAAGTTGTTACAAGAAACAAAAAAACGATCATTTTTTCTAACTGGGAATGTGTGTGCAGTGAAAGTTCAATCCTTAGAGATCTAGCTCTATTACCAATTGAGTTGCAGGAGCAAGTAGTAAGGTGTCTCCCTCATAACAAGAGGGTGGTGAAGTTAAGACGGAAGGTCCTACGCGTGGATTCCATTTTCCTCTTGTTGTTGGGCACTAAGGAAGACCGCGCATTCATCCAACTAGTGTGTGCCCTAAGATTGGTAAATAGAGTGAAATTTGGCGTTTGGCGAGTGCATTTCACCATTGAGGAAGACTCTTCAGGAAACTTGCGGCCAGAGTTCATGCTTCATAGACTCACATTTGGTGAATTTTTCCCTCATTTGCGTCTTATTAATAGTCTTCCTTTCGCTTTCAACAAAGGAGATAGGGAGCTATTCAGAGCTTGTCTTAATAAAGAGAGCATAGAGAAGATTGCAGATTTGTATAAATTCTCATCCTTCTCTACTTTCTATGACACTTTGTTCATAGAGACATTGTAAATCTCTTTATGCTTTTGAATGATTTAACCATAATCATAAGGAGTTTTTGTCCAAGAATTTTGTAGCACAAGTGGAGTCTTTAAATCTTGCAAACTTGATTGGACTTGATGAGGATGTTCTTTATGAAATTGTGAGAAGGTTGCCTCACTCCGACTGTGTGGAACTCGAAGGAAAGGAGCTCCTAGTCAATTGCTACTTTCTCACGGCCTTTGACGAGCATGAAGATCTAGTTTTTATACAAACCGCTTGTGCGTTGGGAATTGTAGAGCAAGTGCAATTTATCACTTGGGACGTGGTTGCTCTTTTGGATCCAGAAAATGAAGTTCTAGAGATTTCTGTTTATCGCCTTAGCTTTGAAGAATTTCAACCCTTCTTAGAGCTCATCAATAGTCTACCTTTTTGTTTTGATCAAACAAATCGAGACCTCATTGAAGCTTGGATAGCCGAAGAAGAAAACCTAGAGTGGTATTTTCTTACTTCTTCATTTGCAGGCGAGTGGTTCTAAATCTCTATTGTATCCCTTATTGTAACTCGTGTTGTAATCTTTCATAATAATGGAGAGCCAACGCCAAATGTATGGATATCCTCTTTTCTTTGGAGATCCTGGAGAGGATCCAGAATTATTTTTAGCAAATTTCAAGATGTCTTGCCGTATCAAGAGGATAGTAATCGATCAAGAACGTGTAGAAATGTTTGAGGTGGTCCTTAGGAAAGATTCTAGTACTTGGTTTGACTCTTTTCCTGAGGAAGTTAAGGGGAATTACACAGAAGTTTTGAATCGTTTTAAGAGATACTTCTTTGATCCCCAAAACACTCAAAAACTATGGCAAGACATTGTTTCTCATAACCAAAAAGACTTAGATGACTACTACTTGTACAAGCAAGAGTTTCTACGTCTTTGGGCTCTATGGATACGAAATGTTGCTAACCCTGGTGATGGTGCAGAATTTTTAAAGAAGGAGAGGTTCATAGCCGGACTCTTTCCTGACCTTAAGGTAAAAGTTGAGGCGGGTGCACCTGCTACTTTTGATGCAGCGGAAACTAGGGCTGCTGAGAAGTATAGGAAACTCAAGTGCTTAAGGGGAGAGGTTCCAATAGAAGGTCTTAGACCCAAAGGTAAGTCACAAGCATCAACAGCTAGGGAGCTTCCTGAGGTAACGGCTGAAGTGATTGAGAAGTTAAATGAATCTTTAAGCAACCTGTCAATTCACCTTGCACAAGCTGTAGGTCCAAAGGGACAAGCAAAGAAGTCAGAAGAGAGAGAGCCACGAACTAGGAGAGTCTTGCAATGTTGGAATTGCGGAGAGTCTGGACATGGGATGTATAATTGTCCTTGGCCCCGTGGAGAGCCAGGGAGACCTAACTTGAATTACCCAGTGATGAATGCAGGAGAAGGAGCTGGTCAACAACCAAGGCTTCTACAAAGGCCAAATGGACCAAGACCACCTCCACAAGGGGTAGAAGGAGTTCCGCCTTTGCCAGATCCAAATGTGCATGTGGTAGAGGTGACAAATTCAAATGAGGTTGACATGGAAGCCAATGGCATTAAGCGTGGACGAGGGAAAGGTAAAGAGAAAGAAGGAGTCACATCACAGAGTGACCATGGACAAGGCAAAAAGGCAAAGGAGACCAAGGAAACCAAGAGGACTCGACGTCGTATCAACCTCCAAGACTTCCCTCTTGGACATGGTATGGCTCCGTACAACTTGTTGGAAGACATGAGAGGTAAGGGTCCTGATATTTCATGGCCTCAATTTCTTGCATTATGTCCACAAGTTAGGAGGGATTTAACAAGGGCAGTTAGTACTAGGAGAAAGGTAAAAGAGAGTGTGCCTATTGTAAAAATTGCACAAGCTGAAATGAATGAGGACATTACACCGGTGCTAGACTGTTACATCAAAGGAAGATTGGTTAGGAAAGGTCTAGTGGATGGGGGTGCACAAATTTGCATCATGACAGAGGGACTCATGCAAAGACTAGGCATGCACATCCATGAGACACCTGAAATCAAAGTCAAGATGGCAAACAATAGCAAGGCTAGGTGTGTAGGCATTTGTAAAAATGACTTTGTAGAGGCCTTTGGCATTAAGAAAGCGGTGGATTTTTATGTTATGTCGACCAAGGGAAGTGGTTATCCATTTATCCTAGGAAGACCATGGCTAATGAAAATGCGAGCTTTGCAAGATTGGGAGAGTGGGAAATTAATTTGCAGGAATGACAATCATAAGAAGGTTGTCTTTGACATGAAGGAGCAACGCCAAGAGGAGCTCCATGAAGAATCATCTCAAAGTGAGACGGAATAAGGTTGGACCGATAGCACTTTAGAAGAAGAAAGTAGCGGCAGCATTACTGAAGAGGAGTCTTCCATCGAAGTCATGGGGGGAAGGTTTAAGCCAAGCAACCAAGAGACCTGTTGTCAAGGCTTGGAGGAGGTAGGTCCTCAAGAGAACGAAGGTGTTCAAGATGAAGGGATGCTGGACGGTATGCTATCAACAACACTTACAAAGGATGAAAGAGAGGAGTTCAAATGTGTGCTAAGGAAGTTTCCTAGGCTTTTTGCTAAAGACTACACCGACGTGCGTGGGGTAGATGTTCAACACAAGATTGAGTTAAAGCCTGAGGCCACACCTAAAGCTCAGAAGCTACGAAGGCTAGGAGTTATAAAGGAGCAGGCTCTACTCAAGGAGGTAAGAAAGCTTCTAGCAGCAGGTTTCATTTATCCAGTGGATAATTCAGAGTGGGTCTCTCCTGTTGTTGTCACTCCTAAGAAAAATGGCAAGTGGAGGGTGTGTGTGGATTACCGTCTTCTCAATGAGGCAACAAAAAGAGATCACTTTCCCCTCCCATTCCAGGATGAGATACTAAATGAGGTAGCTGGTCATGAGAAGTACACTGTGTGCGATGGTTACTCAGGTTACTTTCAAATAGGGATTGCATTGGAGGATCAATTGAAAACAACCTTTATCACTCCTTGGGGTTGTTATGCTTTTAGATTCATGCCATTTGGTTTGACAAATGCTCCTGCAACATTCCAACGTTTCATGAATATGGTGTTTCAAGCATTCTTTGGAAAGTCAATTAGGGTGTTCATTGATGATTTCTGTATTTATAGCTCAAAATCATTGCATCTACAAAGGGTAGAAGAAGGTTTAAAGAAGCTCTACGACATGGGAGGTCAACTCAACCCCGACAAGTGCCATATAGGTGAGGATGAAGTAATCTTGCTTGGTCATAAAGCTTCTTACAAAGGCATTGAAGTGGATCCTTCAAAGGCAAAGGATCTTATTGAGCTACCATCACCCAAGAGTCTTAAGGAGGTCATCTCATTCATTCAAAAGGTGAAGTATATGTCACGCTTCATTCACTTAGCCTCGGAGTTACTTCACCCTTTGTAAACGTTGACACAAGAAGTAGAATTTGCATGGTCTTATGAGCTTGAAGAGTACTTTTGTAACATTAAAGCCATTTTGTCAGAGCTACCAACACTCATGCCTCCTTGTTGGGAGTACACATTCTTTGTTAGCTCTAGTGCTGGGAAAGAAACAATTGGTGTAGTTTTGCTACAACAAGATCCCTATAGTACCAGGATGCGGCCCATCTACTTTGCTAGTAGGGTCATGAATTCTTTAGAGAGAGGCTACACGGAGGCAGAACTCATGATGCTTTCTCTCATGTTTGCGATAAGGAAGTTTAGATCCTACTTGCTCCCAAAACCTTTTGTAATCCTCACCGCAGAGAATTTGTTCCCTTGGGTGTCATCTCAAATGAGTCTTAGTACTAGGATCTCAAAGTGGATTATGGAGTTGCAAGAGTTTCAATACTCTTTCAAGGTAGAAGATAGTGTGTGTGCACAATTGGCAGGGATTCTCACTTATAGGGTGCATGAAAAGGAGATTAAGGTGCCTGAAGTAAAGACCCTACCATTGCCACCACCAAAAAGTATTCCTAATGCTTTTACCTTATTCTTTGATGGAGCTTTTCGTCGAGCCACAGGAAAAGCAGGGGGAGGGCTACTGTTTCTCAACCCAAGTGGAGAGGTGGTCATGAAAGAGAAGTTCAATCTACCAAGTTCAGCTAGCAACAATGAAGTAGAATATGACACACTACTTCATGGTTTAAAAATATGCATTGGCCATGGTATACAACGTCTCATGGTAAAAGGGGATGCACTTCTCATTGTGAAGCAGATTTTAGGCATTTGGGCATGCAAAAATGAAAGACTAAGGGCCAAAGTTCATACCATCCGTAGGCTATTTAATCAATTTGAGGAGGTGCAATTATATCATATTCCTAGGAAACAAAATGAAGATGCTGATTTACTTACACAACAAGCCGTTGCATGTGTAAAGAAAGAAGTGCAGGTCATCATGGTGGCGGCTGCTGTGAAGCAACCGAGGTACCAGGGATTGGATTCATTAGATCCCATCATTGGCTACATTTTGGAGGGTGAGTTTCCACCAGACTTCACAAAAGCTCAGAAGAGGAGACTCATGAAGAAGGCAAGCATGTATCTCTTCCTAGAAGGCTCCCTCTATCAAAGAGGGAAGGATAAAGTGTGCAGAAGAGTACCAACTATCACGGAAATTCCAGCCATTCTAAAAGGTTTGCATGAAGAGGCATGTGGTGGTCATTTTTCCCAAGAATTAACTGTGAAGAAGATTTTGCTTGCGGGGTATGTTTGGCCAAGTCTACATGTGGATGTCCAACATTGGTGTAAAAGTTGTCACAATTGTCAGGTAAATGGGAATAGAAGATTGATTTATGGTCCAAGGAAAATCGTGCTTGCAAATGGACCCTTTGAAAAGTGGGGCATTGATGCTATGGGTCCTCTGCCTAGGAAAAAAAATGGTAAACTCTACATTCTAGTGGTTGTAGACTATATGACTAGGTGGGTGGAAGCACAAAGTGTGGCAAAGGTAAATGAGAGGACAGTGAGCAAATTCGTCTACACTCACATTTGTTGTAGATTTGGCACACCTTTGGAGATTGTTTCTGATAATGGTCCAGGGTTTAGAAAGGGATTGCTCACAGAAGTCTGTGAAGAACTTCGCATTCTACATCGTCACAGTACACCCTACTATCCCCAATCAAATGGTTTGGTAGAAAAAGCTAATGGTGTCATTGCAGGCATCATTAGAAAGATGGTGAAAAACAAGACAAAGTTGTGGGATGACTTCTTGGATGGTGCCTTGTGGGCGTATCGAACCACATATAGGGAAGCCACGGAGTTCACACCATTTCACTTGGTCTATGGTCAAGAGGCTTTACAGCCAATTGAACTAAACATTCCAACAATGCGACTTCATGGCAAATCAGCACAAGATGATCAAGAAGCATGGATGGATCAACTTCTTACCTTAGCTGAGCTTGAGTGGAAAAGAGAAGCAGTATACGAGTGCTATAAGAGGAAATCCACACAGACAAAGGAAAAGCTTGACAAGAAACTGAAGGATAAAGGCATCAATGAAGGAGATCTTGTGCTAAGGTATGACAATCGACTCGATAATCGTTTTGATGCCAAATTTGAAACAAGATGGCAGGGGCCATACATAGTCAAGAAGGCTTTCAATTCAAGTTACTATCAACTTATGGACTTGAATGGGAAAGAGCACTCCAGGAAGGTAAACGGATATCGCTTGAAGCTTTACTTGAGTCGCCTTCTACCAAAGGATCTAGCAGAGCAAAAGGAAATTATCCCATGTAAGTATTGTTCCATGAAGCATGAGTGTAACACAAACCAAAATTCCAAGGGGCCAAACAATGAAGATCTTGTCAAGGACCCTGAAGCACTCTCTTTGGAAAAGATTCTTTATGATGGTACATGAATATACCATCATCCTGGGGGAGGGCTAATGATAGCCATTTTTCGGCTCTCTGTGATTGCCATAGTGAGTTATCCCCCCCTATCAAATCACTCAAACACTGTGGTTACCCTCACCCTTTCACTGTATATAGGTGCGTGTGAGTTAGGGGACTTTTCCCATATCTCCTTACTGAAATAAAAAACCCTCAATTAGCTAGTCATTGGGCTAGTTGAGCCAAAAAAATATAAAAATATAAAAAATATAAGTATATTATGGCCCATGCGTATGTAAATATTTCTTTGTATATAGGGCCTAAATAAAAGATTTTTTCATAATTATTTTGGTATTTATCTAAATATTTCTACCTAGGTGTGTGTTATTTATGCTCTGTACATTGTCTCACCATTACCACAATTTTTCTTACCATTTTTCATACTCTTTATTCCATATAGAAATATTTTCATGTAAGCTTCTCTTATATTTGGTGTAACTCCACCCCAGCAAAAATCCAAAAAAACTAGTTTTATTTATGTGTATATTTTTTCACTATTGTGATTTTTCCCTTCCTACATCTATTTTGTTTTTTTTTCTAAAAAATTAGAACACCAAAAATATTTATCTTTTTATGGTAGCCTCATAATAAGAGAGATTTCTTTTGACCCCTTTATATTTTTTCCACTTATATTATTTATATTTGACATGTACATATTTTTTCGACCCCTCAATATTTGATTTTCTTAGTTGTACTATTCACTTATATCATGATCTCAACAATATCTTCAATTATAGACCTACCAAATAAGGTCAAGGGTAGGTGGCATGCATACATGCACTATGTAGGGCTCACTCTTGGAGGTATTCAAAAGAATCATCCAAAGAAGGACCCCACAAGGACCTTGTGCAGTGGAAAAAAACGGTCGGTTTTGCTGAATTTTTAAAGTTCACTTGCTCTCCGAATTTGAAAAGATGATACAAACAAAAGTTGTAGCTCGTGGGCTGAACTTTTGCCTCAAATGTTTTCATATTTTTTTGGGCTACGAGCTGTGATCTATGATTTTATTAGTGGACCCCAGTTTTCCCATGCTATGCAGCCACACTCTCTCTTCCACTTTATCATTTTCCTCTTTCACACACACTTCTCCACTCATTATCCCCACCTCTCTCACCACTCCTCTCTACACCCTACTCACCTTCTCCTAAACCTTGAAGAATAAGAGAAACCATGGTGAACTCATACCTCCCACACACAATTCCATTCCAAAATTGATCACCTAGTCTCATTTTTCCTCCTCCAAATTACCTATATCTATAAAAAAAACCACAAAATTCAGCCTCTTCTCTTAAAAGACAGCATCATGGTGGTTGATTACTCAGCTTCAATTACCTTGTCTCTCAAGGAAGGTCAAGAGTGGAGAAAAAATGTACCGTCAAAGTTAGTGGACCGTCAACAAGCGTCAAAATTGGCCCTACTCAAGACACTTGGAGCATCAACCTTGTAAGAAATCCACCTTTTCTTACCTCTTAAGAGTTTTTCTTCCTTATTTGTATCCTACATGGATACTCCCATTGTAAATATCCAATTCCATTTGTAAATTAATACTAACTCTACTAACACTAACCCACTATGAAAAGTCCTATCACCTCCATTTCTCTCCTCTCTCTTTCCCCACCAACTTCTTGATAATTCCAAGCAAAAGAAATTAGATAAATTGCTGAAAATCTAACCCAACCATGGTTAGAGGAGTAACCCTAGCCTTCAAAATTTCTATAAAAGGAGGGTGTAGCTAGCACAAAAAGGGGGGAGAAGAAAGAGCACTATGCTATAGCTTGAGAAGCCAAGCTCAACCTCTTGAGAAGGAGCTCTTGAGTGGAATCTCATTGGCATTAGGCATATGTATGTGTTGTATTAGGGGTGATTAGCAAGGGAACTTTATGCCATTGTAAGAGAGAGTGATCATTAAATTGAGAGTAGGAAATCTATCATTTCTCCTACTAGAGTAAGCCCAACATTTGCTGAATCAAGGAGGGTGAATTTGGACTAAGCATGGATACCTTGTCTCCCTTCCAACGTGAAGTCATGGACAATAATGATGTGTAAGTGTCTTGGTGTTTTATGTAAGTTCTTGATAGCTTGTCTCCGGGTACTGTTATCAATTTAGCCATAAATCCCACATGCTGTAAGAGGGCGACAAGGTGGAGAGGACTCCCCTGGCCTTAAGACAGTGATTGGGGTGGCTTTTTTCTTGTGATGTATTGTGGTGTAATTTACTCAGGCTATGTTGAACAAATACTAATCTCACTTTGATTGGTCATGACAGATTTGTAAGAAGTCATTAGTGCAACAAGCACCCCCTTCCACCTTCTCTCTCTTTCTTACATATATATATTTATGTTTGCTTGATCATTAATGATACACTTCAAAGCAGCCTGAGCACCATCTCTCTCTCTCTCTCTCTTCCTCTCTCTCTCTCTCTCTCTTGTGTTTTAGTGTGTGAGAGTGTTCCATTGGTGTTAGGGTTAGTGTAAATTCCTTGCTTGTTTGTGGGTTGCTCTAACGATTCTCCTCTTTTGCGTCCTAGTTCGCTCTTAAACTAGGTGGTGCCCCTTGTGTAGTTGGGATTTGGCTGTGGGTTTGTTGTTTTGGTTTGTGTTGTGTTGTGCCCCAGCCCCATTGAGCAGCACGGGAGCCTTGAAGGGTGTCTAGAGGTTGCTCTTCTTGTTGCCCGCCCCGGACCGCTTCAGTATGTATTACGAGCAATTGGATGCATACACCTTCAAGCTAGACCATAAGTAGCCCATCATCCACGTACTTTCACATATGGTACGATGTATCAAAATACCCATGGAGCACATCCCAAGGAGACGGCACGTGTACAAATTCAACCCAAAAATCTATGACGCAATCTACAATAGCATGCCCTTTAGATTTAAATTTGTAATCACTGCATCTTCAATATACTTCTTGCTGAGAGATAATGCAGTTTTATCAGAAACTTGGGTATCTTGTGTCTCTTGTGTGCTTTGTGTATACATGGCTTTGGTGTCTATCACAGAGGGATCAAAGTTTAAAAGATATCATTTATACAACATGTCTCATTAAACCTGTCTCATTAAACCTGTCTCATTAAACCTAGAGGATCTAATCTCAACAAGAAAATGTACAGCTCTAGAGAGGTGATCAAACAAGCTCAACGTTCGCCTCCTTTGATGGCTTACAATTTACGCTTTTCACAGCAAGACTCCATATGGTTGGGGCAGGTAGCCCACAAATATAAATGGAAACTGTAAAAGAAGGCACACCCAGATTATAAGAAAGACATCAAGGTTTGGAAAGATGTGTACAAAGAAGGCCAGTGGCTTGCACAGTATGATAATAAGAAGGTATGCTAATTGTGTTTTGTGGGTATCCTAGTTAGCATAAATGGTATGCTAATTAGCATACTGTTTATGCTAGTTAGCGTAAAAAACAATGTGCTAATTAACATACCTTTTGCTGTTTTCAAGGAGAAGGGATGGCAGCTTCCTCTTTACTCTGTATGCTAATGCTAATTAGCATACTGTTTATGCTGATTAGCATAAACTTATATATGTTAGCTAGCATTAAAAATATGCTAATTAGCATACTGTTTATGCTGATTAGCATAAACTTATATATGTTAGCTAGCATTAAAAATATGCTAATTAGCATAACGTTGCTGGTTTTCAAGGAGAAGAGATGCTAGCTTTCTGTGTACTATGTATGCTGATTAGTATACTATGCTCTGAGAGTGGAATGCTAATTAGAATATTGTTTATGCCAGTTGGAATTCTCTAGGTATGCTAATTAGCATAGTTAGCTAGCATAAACAGTATGCTAATTAGAAAAGTTTTGCTAGCTTCTAGGAGAAAGGATGGCAGCTTTCTATATACTATGTATTCTAATTAGCATACTATACTGAGTGGAAGTTAGCAGAAACAAAAATGTACAGTATGCCAATTGAAGGTATGTTAACTAGCATACTGTTTATGCCAGTAGGCATAGATAGTATGCTAATTAGCATACCTTTGTTGGTTTTAAGAAAAAGAGATAACAGCTCTTTGTCTACTGTGTATGCTAATAAGCATACCATGTATGATAATAAGCATATTGTAAGCTGGTTTCAAGAAGGGATGGCAGCTTTTTATATATTGTGTATGCTAATTAGCATATTATGCTATGAGTGGAAGTTAGCAAAAACAAAAATCCACTGTATGCTAATTGAAGGAATGTTGATTAGCATACCATGTATGCGCATTAGCATACTTTTTATGCTAGTTGGCATAGGCAGTGTGCTAATTAGCATACCATCACTCGTACCATCGGCAATTGCACGAAGACAGGCTATGTCAATATCAATGGCGATGGGGGTGTCCTAACTTTGAGGAAACCCCAAACCATTCAGTGTCTCAATCTTTACCTTGAGCTCTATTTCTCTCCTTGCATCCACATTGTCAGTGAGGCCTAAACACCACAATTCATACTCAGCATCATGAAGCTTCTATCTCATACCAAGTACTACAGGGCTGACCATATCATGGCTTGCTTTAAGAACCCTCGTAGATTCAAGCTCTTGACCCGCATTCTTGAGCTGCTGTTTATCATTCTGCACTCGATTTCTGAGATGGTTACTTGCACTCATGATGTGCTACAAATCAGAAAGCCCAAAATATGATAGGCTTGCTGTCACTTTGTGAGCTGTTAATAGAGAGGGGTGTTGACCTGGTAGTAGAAAAAACGTTCAGAGCTACTTGGCCAGCGCAATCGTCCTTTGTTTCTGTGGAGCCCGGCCTCTGTTTTTTGACTTGAGCAGTGGCTATTACGCACCCTCCACTTTTCAACATGGGCATCATAGTATCCTTTTTCTTGAAAGTCCTGCAACTTCTGGACAGCAAACTCAGCCCAATTCAACTGCATGATTGAGACACTTGCGATTGCCATTGTACTGAATTCTTTAACAAAAACCTTCACAAAAGACGAATTCATTTTTATGTTGGTGGGGGCCTTCTAATACACCCTGTATTCCAGCTGAAGTACTGGATCGTACATGTCGCTATAAATGCTACTACATTTGAAGCGATATTTGCTGCAATCCTTTGTCTCTTTGAACCACTCCACATTTGTAATCTGCTCCCACTTCACCAATTTGGGATCAACACCATCCATAGAGAGGCCATGGACAACATTAAACTCTTTTGTTGTTACACAAAAATTTTCCTGTAGTGGGATGTTCAGCTTGGGAGATTTCCATTGGCATGCACACCCCACAGGATTATAAGATTAAAACCTTATAGAACCCCACTAGATAGGGTTGTCAAGTAATTTTTACAAAGTCAATTGTGTGGGATCTCCTTAGATGCAATCATCTAAGCATGCACCTTGAATGCCTAAGGCAATGCACAAGCACCTACTCAGTGTGAGAGAATTCATAACAAGATTGCAGCTAGGGGCTACTGCAAAGACAAGCATATAAGATGAATGTATAGTCCTCTATGTTGATTGCAGCATATGCTTAGCAACACAATTTTCTCATGGGTGAGAGGATTCACTAATAGATTAGTAGTCGGGAACTGCTGGAGAGATGTGTCATGCTTTTCTTGATTTACAACTTCCAAATGTGCCCCGCTCATTGAAGAGAGAGAGAGAGAGAGAGAGAGAGAGAGAGAGAGAGAGAGAGAGAGAGAGAGAGAGAGAGAGAGAGAGAGAGAGAGAACATGAGTCCTGCTTCCCCTTCCTTGCATGCATGTACTTTGACATTGGGGATCCTTGGGAATTAAAAGCCTTCAAGCTTTTGCAGGGCGGAGGAGAAGCAACAGAACCTTTGTCCCTCAACTTCCTTATCGGTGGAGTAATGTCAAGAGATCTGTTGGAGGTGGTTGGATCCAATGGTGAGCTATCCTTCACTTGGGTTGGCTGGAGACCTGCTTGCAACTTGCAATCACTTTCCTCCCTCTCTCTGACCTGCAGCCCCTACGCCATGCTTCCCTCCATGCATCATGACTACACCACTACCTCAACATAATGACTGAGCTTAACTATTTGAGATTTTAAAAATATTACGATTCATTTTTTTGAAGTCCAAGTATACACTTTATATAGTTTATGATGGTGGCACACACACTTGAAAAAACATGAATGTCCTATTCATGTGTTATGCTTACAAGATGTGCTTGTTGGCATATGTTAACTAGCACAAAAAGGGCAACATATTAACATGCTTTCACCCCAATACAATCTTTGTGTTCCTTATGACCTAGGTGATGCAGTGAAGATGGAAAGATTCATGCATCATGAGCATATAATAAACTTGTAAAAGCATTAACCAATCCCAGCTTCATTCCCAAGGCCTCAAACACCTTCAAAGGTGGAGAGAACCTTGGGAATGAGGGTAGGGAAGAGGAAGAAGAAGTAACATACGAGAAAGAGATAGTTCCTCACTTATCATCACTCTTCTTGCATAGCATAGAATACTACCATAATAATGATGATGAAGAAGATGGAAATCTTAAGCATTGAAGCATGGCTCTTGGTTGACAGTGTATTCCATAGACAAGAGTGTTGGTGTAGGCTCTCAACTTCTCAACAAGCTTGAAGGAGGAGATGGAGTTCTTTAACTTTGCACCTCACACAATGCGTGCGTGCTTGTGTGTGTGTGTGTGTGTGTGTGTGTGTGTGTGTGTGTGTGTGTGTGTGTGTGTGTGTGTTTGGGTGTGTGGGATAGTATACCCCCCAGGCTAGCCCCTAGAATCCTTGGTCGACCCCCCTTGTAGCTCATGCTCAAAGCTGATTAGACCCCTTCAATCCTATACAGTCACATATAGAGTGCATATTGAGCAGCCATGCTAGCCTTGGAGCAAGTGTCCCCCTTTCCTCTTTGAGAGAGAGGACTTGATAAATGCATAGACAATTAATTAAATAAGGTAAATTATCATTGGACCCATTGAGAGGCCAACCAGTAGGCTTTAGGCAGCTTATGAGGGGAACATGGAGAGGAACTTGACATGTGTCCCTGTTGCTTCTTTAGGCAAGGCTTGACTTGTGTGTGAGGATGTGTGTGTTCTCTCTCATGCTCCTACAATGAGGGATCTCCCTCCCATGAGTAGGGATATTTCTTGAATTTTGGAACACCTAGAGCCCCTCAAGAACCTTAGTCAGCAAGCACCTCAAGCACCTTAATCATCAAGCACGACAAGCACCTCAAGCTTGGGCCATATTCCCGCCTCAAGCACATCAACTAATGACTAAGGCTTTATCTCTTCTACATCATAGTTGAGAATGACTATGATTTCAAGAGCGAGATAATGTCATAAAATCTAAAATCTAACCAACCCAAATAATTTTCTCATATCAAATGATCATTTAATGTGGGAGAATAAATGGAAAAAAGAGTTAGAATATAGAAATGTGCTTATGTATCTATCTCAACATAGGGCCAAGGTTAAAGGGGTCCAAGTGAGAGATCATATGTCAAAGAGCAAGGCTAGCTAATGGTACTGGCCTTCATCCAGCAATTGGATTCAGCCTTTGGAGATGAGGGATTCACAGAGTCCTCCAAGCTTTGCCATGTGGCTATGCACTTCCAAAAATCTGCTCGTCAGTTGTGAGCTAGCCTTTGTAGCAATGGTGAGGCCCCAAAGACATGGAAAACTCTACAAGTTTCCATCATGACGAAATTCCCCGGGCTGTCCACTAGGAAATATCCTTTGACCTTAGGTACAACCCTAGCTTGCCTAAGGTCAAAGGAATTTAACACTAACCTTTGGAGGTATTTAATGAAGCTAACCCTAAGGTCTCGCTCTTTGAAAAACCATCTCTCATTTGGACCCCTTTAACCTTGGCCTCATGTTGAGATAGATCCATAAGCACATGTCTATATTCTAACCCTTGTTCCCATTTATTCTCCCACATTAAATGATCAATTTAATATGAGAAAATCATTTAGACTGGTTAGATATTAGATTTTATGACATTACCTCTCTCTTGAAATCATAGTTGTCCTCGACTATGAGGTAAAAGAGATAAATCCTTAGTCGTTAGTAGTAAATTTCTTTTAGCGGATAGAGGATCCCTTTTTACCCTATGACATCATTCCAAGATGGATGATTAATCCATTTGGGGATTGGGAGACTTAACTGCCGCAAGCATGTTTGCTCTTTAGTCCATATCATAGTTCCAAACTAGAGTGATAGTCATCAACACAAACATGATTCTAAGCATGCATACTAATTAATTTGTGCACAAGAAAAAGAGAATTAGTCTTATAAGACAAAAACATTATCATTTAAAAGAAACATGTACATTTTCTTACTCTAATGTAGCATTGTAAGCATTGGCAAGGTTCATCGTGTCCTTAAGATGTATTCCTTGCATCCATCAAGCACCTTCAAAAGGATAATATTTGAACTTAATAAGATACCGTTGCATAATCTTACCATGTCGTAGTACCTTGGCTTCATGAAAAAGAATAGCTTTGGGTTGTAGCACCTCTTCTTGGTATTCAACTTTTGGAGGGCCTTCAATAATTGGTTCTCTTCGTGGCTCTCCTTTGTAGGGCTTAAGTAGCCTCACATGAAAAGCATTGTGTATGAGCCAATGATTGGGCAACTTGAGTTGATAAGACATGTCATTGATTGGCTTCAAGATTTGAAAAGGACCATAGTATCTTTTTGCTAGTTTAGCATAATACTTCTGATGGCCCGTGTGTTTTTTGCTTGGCGTTTGCCTCAATCGAGCCTTGGGAAACTTAATTAAGACCCAGTCATTTTCTTTGAACGTTAAGGCTCTTCTGTGCTTGTCAGCATCAACTTTTTGCCTTTGTTGAGAGATGGATATAACCTCTTTGATCTTTTGAAAAGGTTCTTGTAGGTCACGGCTATACTCATCGACATTGAAGATCTTCCCATGTACTTTAAGTAGCAAGGGACATATAGGTCTTTCCTCTATGATCTCAAAAGGTGCCTTTCTTGTAGTAGTATGGACAGTATTATTGTATGCATACTCTACAAGGGATAAGTACTTCTCCCATTGTGAGCATTGATCTACTTCTATAGCATAAGTCTTGAGTAGATCAAGAATCATAAGATTGGCTATCTCACTTTGGCCATCCGTTTGTGGGTGTGATAGGTCAAAGAGAAATTCAATATTGTATCTAGATTTTCAAAGAGACCTTTCCAAAAACTACTAGTCATTCTAGGATCTCCATCTGACACGATGATGTTGGCAATCCATGGTGTTTGAAAATTTGATATATGAAGAGGGTTGCCATTTGGTGTGCCTTAATAGTCTTTTTGACATGAATAAAATGTGCTTGCTTGCTAAACCTGACATCTATTGTCCATATTCTCATATTCCCATGGATAGACTTGGGCAATCCAAAGATAAAATCCATGAATGTACTCTCCCATGGTGAATTAGGGATTGGTAATGGCTGGAGTAATCTAGGTTGCTTCCCTCTATCTGAACTTGGTCTTTTGACATACCACACATTTTGAAACATACTCTTGTATGTCTACTTTCATGATATTCAACCTACTCCTTGAAGAGTAGGTTGAATGCCTATATGCCCCGCATAGGGAGGAGCATGGGATTCATACATGACTTTCTAGCGAAGGGAGTCGGTAACAAATAGCCTATGGCCATGGAGAAGATAACCATCCTGCATGGTGAATGGTTCTTAGTTCTTCCCCAGTGCAAGGCCTGACATTATGTCTCTTAAGTTGAGGTCAGTAGCATACTCATCTATCGTAGAAGATAGGTCATTGTGAGTTTCTATAGACACCACATTAACTCTTGGTTGTTGTGAAAGTGCATCGACCACTTGCGTATGCTTACCGGCAATGTGATCAATATGAAAATAAAATTGCAAAAGACAATTTCCCACCTCATTTGTTTGTTGGAAAGATTGGTTTACGTCATGAAGTACTTGAGATTTTGGTATTCCGTTCACAAAATAAATGGAGTTACCAATAAAAAATGCTTCCATGTGTCTACAACATGTAGAATAGCTAAAAGCTCTTTTTTGTATATGCCCAAGAATCGTTCATCGGCATTGAGCCTTCGGCTCTCATATGCTATGGTATGCCCTTCTTGAAGCAAAACTGCTCCAAGGCAATCACCACAAGCATCACATTGGACCTCAAATGGCTTTGAGAGATCCAAAACCATAAGGATTGGTTCGGAGAGGTAAGCTTCTCTTTGAGCTTGTCAAAAGAATTTTTCTCTTTAGTAGTCCATGAGTACATATCATTCTTCTTTGTTAAGTCATGCAATGCTCTCGCTATTTGAGAGAATTTGGCTATGAAGCGTCTATAGTATGCACACACACCAATAAAGCTTCTTAGCTCATGTAGACTGCTTGGATTAGGCCATGCTTTTATTACCTCCAACTTTGATGGATCCATATAGATACCATCTTGAGGAATAAAATGACCTAAGTATTGAATCTCTTGAAGGAAAACTTCACACTTCTTTTTATCGATAAAAAGCTTGTGTGTGTGTGTGTGTGCGTGTGCGAGAGAGAGAGAGAGAGAGAGAGAGAGAGAGAGAGAGAGAGAGAGAGAGTTTGGGTTTTTGCAAATGATTTTAAAGCACTTGGAGGAGCAGAACTAGGGAAGAATAAGTGGCTTAAGGATGCCAATTTCCTAGGTGCCTGGATTTACACTTTGATTTTTTTAAGAGGACAAGGTAAATGAGGTTCAAGATGCCAATGTTTAATGTATGTTTTTTTGCAAAGGACATGCATGACGAGGACTCACATCCATGAACTTGGACCTACTAGGAAGTTAAATTCTCTTGGGCGTTGGTTTACACTATGATTTTTGCCAAGGACAAAGAGGACGAGGATTTAGAGTGTTGTGTTTAATCTCTAATTTTTTGCATGGGGCATGGGTGATGCGGATTCACACCCATGCTGATACCTAGGGAGGCCAATGTTGAGAGAGAAGGAGAGAACACAGAAGTAGAACCCCAAAGTGTGTAGAATACACACATGAGATGATGTATATATAGAGGGGACCTGGGTGCCATATATAGAGAAGCCATATATTGAGTAGCTTCACATATAAGCTCAACACCCCCGCTCAAATAAGAGTCCCTAACTGTGGATGAAAAAACCCTTGGGGGATCAAGGGAAAAACCCACAGCTCTATATACACCCACCGTTATATTATAAAAATCATTGAATATACAAATGTTTACGAGGAGCTACATCACTCCTTTTACAATGAATGTTTTATGAGGAGTTACATTACTTCTATCAAATACAATAATGAATACAAAGGTTCAATAAAGAGGTGTAAAAGCTATCGATTAGCTTGTAATCAAAAGTGTCTCCGTGAATCTGTTGTGTAGCTTGTCATCAATATCGCATCACCAAACATGTCTTCATGTTGTCATCAATATGGCATCACCAAACATATCTTCATAAATCTTTTATTGTCACCAAGTTTGTCTTCATAAAATCAATTCTTTGATCAATCCTACATAGATCATGGACTCCAAAAAAAAACATGTCATGAAAATTATTAGCATCGTTAATGAAATAATTACGTTCACAATGCCATAAGAGGTGGTTCGCGACGCCACTCTTTTGACGACATATATACGCACGACAACATATGGTACATAAAGTATAAATGTAAAAGTACAAAATGTGTGATTACGTGATACAAATGATATGTGTATATACTACATAAAACAACATTTATCAATGTAGTGATCAATGAATACCATCAAAGTATTAACAAAATATCATCATTATGTCAATAAAAATGAATAAATGATCATGGTATCAACGAAAAGCATCATGATATCACCGAGAATAATCATTGTATCAACGAAACAACATCATGGCATCACCGAGAATAACCATAGTATCAACGAAATATCATCATGGCATCACCGAGAATAACCATGGTATCAACGAAACAACATCATGGTATCACCGAGAATAACCATGGTATCAACAAAACATCATCATGGTATCAATAAAAATCACCATGGAATCAACAAAATATCATCATGGAATCACCGAGAATAACCATGGTATCAACGAAATATCATCATGGCACCACCGAGAATAACCATGGTATCAATGACATATCATCATGGTATCAACGAAAATCACCATGACCAAAGTATTAACAAAACATCATCATGGTACCATCAAAATCACTATGGTTTCAATGAGAAATTATCAATAAAACGACGTAAACTATATCTCTAAAAGAATAATTATACGAGAATCAATGAACGAGTATATCATATAACAAAAGATCATGTACCAACAGTAGCTTGATAGAATTTGAACGATCATCAACGGCTCGACTGAATCGGAACAATGTGTAACTGGCTTCTGCAGCAAAGTTACGTTAGTAACAAATATATGATTGATGAAGAAAAATATAATTGAGAAGTTTTCAATTATGAGAAAAATCAAAAGCAAAAAGTAAAATTTTGATTTTCAAACATATTCGCAGTCCGAGACGATAACCCAAAATTGGCGCAGAATTTAGAGAAACTTTCTTCTGCAAAATTATAG
Source organism: Adiantum capillus-veneris (assembly GCF_014529385.1). Lineage (NCBI taxonomy): Eukaryota > Viridiplantae > Streptophyta > Polypodiopsida > Polypodiales > Pteridaceae > Adiantum > Adiantum capillus-veneris. Next base: position 26,329,320 of record NC_140943.1, read on the forward strand.
ACCACATCGATTCCAATCACCATCGCGGGTAGTTTCTTGTGCAAAGTTGTAGAACACATCGATTCCGGTCTCTCACGCGGGTAGTTTCTGCAAAATCGTTTTCAATAAGCAAAAAAATAAAAAGCAAAAAATGGAAATTGCTTTTTAGGTATGTACGCAGTCCGTGAACGATAACTCAAAATCGGTGCAGAATTTGAAAACACTTTCTTCTGCAAAGTTGTAGACCACATCGATTCCGGTCTTTCCAGCGGGTAGTTTCTGCAAAATTGTTTTCAATAAGCACAAAAATCAAAAACAAAAAGTGAAAATTGCTTTTCAGGTATGTACGCAGTCCGCGAACGATAACTCAAAATCGGTGCAGAGTTTGAAAACACTTTCTTCTGCAAAGTTGTAGACCACATCGATTCCGGTCTCCTTTGAGGGTAGTTTCTGCAAAATCGTTTTCAATTAGCAGAAAAATCAAAAACAAAAAGCGGAAGTTGCTTTTCAGGTATGTACGCAGTCCGCGAACGATAACTCAAAATCAGTGCAGAATTTGAAAACACTTCCTTCTGTAAAGTTGTAGACCACATTGATTCCAGTCTCTTTCGGGGGTAGTTTCTACAAAATCGTTCCTAATTAGCATAAAAATCAAAAACAAAAAGCGGAAGTTGCTTTTCAGGTATGTACGCAGTCCGCGAACGGTAACTCAAAATCGGTGCAGAATTTGAAAAAACTTCCTTCTGCAAAGTTGTAGACCACATCGATTCCAATCTCTTCAGCGGGTAGTTTTTGCAAAATCCGCGGGTAGTTTCTGCAAAATCTATTTTGATCAGGAGAAAAATCAAAAATAAAAACGTACTGCTCTGATACCATGTTGAGAGAGAAGGAGAGAACACAGAAGTAGAACCCCAAAGTGTGTAGAATACACACATGAGATGATGTATATATAGAGGGGACCTGGGTGCCATATATAGAGAAGCCATATATTGAGTAGCTTCACATATAAGCTCAACAGCCAATGTCCTTGGTGCCTAGGTTTATACTCTATGTTTTTATAGAGAACATGGTGCATCAAGGTTTAGGATGCCAATGTCTGGTGTCTATGTTTTTGCAAAGGGCATGGGTGATGAGTATTCACATCAATGAATTGCGACCTAAGAAGGTCAATGCTCTTGGTGCCCAGGTTTACACTATGATTTTTTGCAGAGGTTAGGATGAATGAGGGTTTTAAGTGTCAATGTTTAATATCTACTTTATTGCAAAGGGCATGGGTGAGGAGGATTCACACCAATGAACTAGGACCTTGGGGTGCCATTTCTCTTACTGCCTATGAACTGGGACCTAGGGAGGCCAATGCCCTTGGTGCTCGGGTTTATGCTCTGTTTATTTATAGAGAAGGTGATCAAGGTTTAGGATTCTAATTTTTTATCTCTATCTTTTTAAAATGGGCATGGGTGAACCCATGAATTGGTTCTTAAGGAGGTTAATGACCTTGATGTCCTAGTTTATGCTCTGCTTTTTGTAGAGGAGACTTGTAAGGAGTAAAGGTTTGGGGTGTTTGGGTCTAGCCTTTCTTTTTTTGAAGAGGAGATGGGAGGATGAGTGTTCACTCCATATTGATATATCACTTACACAAAAGTATAAAAAATATTGAAGTTTTCATTTGATATAAATGATGTTGCAACCTTGATTTAGATCTTTTGCAGGTAGATTCTTCTGGATAAAAATATTAATTTCTTGAGGTAACTAGCTCCAAGGAGATACCTATCCTTTTCAGATTTCAGATTTAGCCAATCAAGTTACAAGTAGAATCTCCCATAGCCTAACCTATGACATTTCAAAAAAACATCAACAAATGAAAATAACCCACCACAAATTGAGGTGTTTAACTCAAAGGAGAGACATATTCTTCTTGGTTTTAGCTAATCAAATTATAAGTAGAAGTTTGGCAACCTAACCTAGCATCAACAAATAAAACAAGCTCAATATCATGAATTGCTACCATAGCAACCAAATTTGATACCAGAAGTTGTTTTGGCCTTAAACTACTTTATGTTATAATCATACTTTGATTTTATTATCTCGAACGAAGATAAAACATCACAAAAAAAAGGAGCACAACCTAAAATTTTTGTGATTTTCAACCTTGACATGCATTTCAAATAATATCTAAAAAGTACATGCCATTTTTCATTGGCCATTAGTGGCCATTAGAAATTCCCAAAGTTTTTGGGGCTCCCTTCTCAACTATGTGTTGATACTTATATGTGATTGGAAGGGAATCTTTTGAAGCGAGTATCAAAAAAAAAGGTAGTTGTATTTTGGGATGAGGTACATTAATAAGCACATCTAAATTTTGAATTCCCAACTCAAGACATCTTCCTTTAGTAACCTTTAACTAGCAATAACTTTCATTAACATCTTAGTATTAATAACTTTCATAATACAATGTGACATCATAATGCAAGGTTAGGTGATCACAGTTATAGAGAAGCCTTGAACTTTGCTCTGGTAAAAAACAAAAGAAAAGCTTGCATAAATGTCACATGCCTTCAAGATGAAAACATAGGTGATCAATGCATTGGGAGAGAAGCCCCCACTTTGCAAACATAGGTGATGGCATTTGGAAAGGAGAGCTTATTTTTCAGCGTAGATAACAAACTAGAGTTTCTTCTCCTTTTTTCTTGAAAGACACATCCTCAAAGTAATGCACTCCTTGAGATACACCTCATCTGATAGGGATCTCATTGACAACTCTATGTACTTTCAAAACTACACCATGTATGCTAAGATTTGGCATACATATTGACCTGGTATATGTATAAATAATATCTTCAAACTCAAACCATCACTTTGAAATCTCCAAAATAACCTAATGCTTGCTCACTCCAATACTATGTTGAGTGTAGACACTGCATTTAAAGAAAAACCCTTGGTCAAGAAACTGCTACAAAAATGGAGCATATACACTATCTCCAATGAAAAACCCTTACTTGGAAATCTTATCATGAATTTGTATGCCAATATTTTCTCATCATCTAGCACAATGGTACATGCCTTCCAGATCAACTCACATGTGATTGGATGTTACATATCACAAATACATACTATTTGTCTTTGTGCTAGAGTAACGCATTTACTTGCACTGATAATAATCATTTGTTTTATGCTTATTTTTTGTAAGAAAAAAATAATACTTTTTATGTAAAAACTATAGGCTTAAAGTTTTTTCTTGAGATACTAGAATATCTTAGACTCAAGTACGCACCTGCATGGGATATATATTAATATCTATGGTTTTTATAGACTCAGATTTAGATTATAGGATCATACAGCCACTTATACATCTTTTTATTTCAGAATACAATGTATAATACAATATAATACGTATCATTTTCATCATATGTTCGTATAAATGCAACCCCATTTTAGCTTTATTATCTTTCAACTCATCATCTTCCATCTCATCATCGTCATCATGGAAATCATCCTCGCTGAGGTTGGCAGTGTTGGGACTTGAATCATCTCTCTCTCTCTCTCTCTCTCTCTCTCTCTCTCTCTCTCTCTCTCTCTCTCTCTCTCTCTCTCTCTCTCTCATCCAAAGTAGTATGTGGGAGAGGGTCAAAGAAGGTATCCACTTCATTAGTGGCAAAAATGGTACTTCCTGGAGGTGTTAAAGAAACTACAAACCAGAGTTTTTGTGATGGGATATAGATGACCTATAGAAGAGAAGTTCAAAGTAAGTGACATTGATATTATGTTACAAGTAAATAAGGATAAATAAGGTCTACACTCACATGCTCACAATTGTGTGGAAAAAATAAGTTGTAGTACCTCCCCCCATGATACACACTAGAGTCCACCATGTAGAGCCCATTCTTATGCTATCTAGACACGCTCGCAAACAACTTGCACTCAAAGATGAAGATATGAGAGGTTATAAAATCAACCTTTAGTATTCTTTCAATAGTCCTACAATATCTGGCCTCATCACCATTTGTGTCAAAGTTTCCCATGATGCCACAATCCATGGTGGTTTGACGCTCCCCAATGTGGCGTGTACAAAAGTGTCAACCCTTTGACGTCATAGAAGAAAGACACTATAAAATAGAAAAAAATATACAATCAATTAAAAACATAAAGTCAACAAAAAACTATGCAATATGGTTTAAGCATATGAGTACTATACATTTGGCATGCAACCTCATGCATAATCCCATTTTTTGTTTGTGATTTCCTCTTCGTGTACCTTTGCTTCGGTCATTCTCTCATGGATCCACTTGACACTAATGAAATCTGGGAGACATGCAAGGTGCCGAGGAATTGGGGGTACCCTCATGATTCGATGAGGTTGCTTATATACTTCCCTCTCTTGCAAACGCCTTGCCTTTTCCACTTTCCAAAAGTCCACCCACTTGGTCATAACCTTGGCATTGAGGATGCAAACAAATGTTGATGACTCGGCATAGATATTTTCCCTTTCCACTTGTCAACTGTGAATTCATCCTTGCATCCTCCTCATATGACCACATGCAAGGATTGAGGGATCAACTTGTGCAAAATACTCTGAAATATAACCAAATTCCTCTTACACAATCCATCCTTTGGCCACACATGCCTCTTGCTACTACAAGGTCAAGTATGGTGACGAGGTGGAATTTGGGACAAAAAATGTAGTGTATTTTGGCACCATCTAAACATTTTGATACACTCAACTAAAAATGTAGTGTATTTTGGCACCATCTAAAAATTTTGATACACTCAACATATAAGAATTGTTCTATAAAATTGAAAGAGTAGGGGTCCGATCATGCAAGATGCATCAAGGAAGCATTGTATGCTCAATTTTTGAATTCTCCGATCAACGTCTCTCGACACAGTGGTTGGAGAGGTATATCAAAACATTTTAAAAAAACAAGCAATCAAGTGTGTGGCATGCAAGTACCAACCAAGTCACAAATCTAGATAGGGGCTATCATGGTGGCAACATGGAATATGCAGAGTTGGAGTGGGCAATGCAAGAAAAGAGCAAGCAAGTTGCAACGGGCTCATCCCCCACAGTCACTAACGCAAAGCTCGAGCGAGTAAAACTCCCGTGCACTATGGACTGGGAGGTAAAGTGTCTTGGAAATATAAATATATAAGTTATTTTTATTTGTGAAAGTTTGGATAATATGGTCTTTTAGCTTATGAAACTTTTTTGGTTATTGGTAACTTAGAAAAATATCAATCTAAGCAGTCCTACTAGAGAGATGGTCAAGTATTAAGGGACATATAAAGTTCAATACCTGGCAATGATTGTTGGAAAACTATAATATCTCTTGTGAGCAATTTGACCAGCAGTTAGAACTCTACAAGCGATAAGTGTAGATAATGAATATTGTACTAATAGTTAAAGCGATCCAGTGTATGTAGTTGAGGACTAGGATGAGTTACGGGAAGCTTGAATTAAAAAAAATCAAGGATGTTGGTGCAGTCAAAGTTGGTCTAAGCTAGGAAATGGTCTATGCCAGGTAGAGGTAGCAGGCAAGTGCAATGCAGAAGGCTAGAGCAGGTGCCAAGGTCCTGGGCAGCCAAGAGGTAGCGAAAAAGTATGATTAATGCGGCTTTGTAGGCCAAAAAGGCTCAGTTGGGGTAGCAGATGAAGATTTCCAAAGTGATCTATCAGTGTCCTAAAATGTAGTGTTCAGTGTGCTCTAGAATCCGGTTTAGACGGCTCGTCAAACGGAGCCCCGGTATGCAAGATACTGAAGTTTAAAGGTAGAGTGTGTAGCAGATCCCCGACGGGCAGGGCAGCTGGGGACAAGTGGCCCAGGCAGGTGTCAGTGGATGGATGTGTAGAGCTCAAGTTATGGAGCATGCTAGTCTTCTTGAATTGTGAATCAGAGCTCTGGTTAGCAAGTTATGGTCAATTGAAATTTTTCTAGGGCTAGTTATGATCCCACATGCGTGCATTGAAGAACGCACCATCTAGCATCTTTTTGGCCTTTCCAAGGTTCCCAAAGATAGTATGCATCATGTGGATCTAGCACAAATTGACAACTCATCAATCGGGTTCTTGGTCAGCAAGATACAGCAGGAGGAAGTCGGAAGCTAGTGTTAATGAAGAGATTGGCATTTTTTTTTTGCCTTTTTTGCGGCCTCGGATAGCGAGCTCACAAGGGTCCGAAAGCGGTGAGATTTTTATGGTCCGGGATCGGCATGGCAAAGGTTTGGCAAGGATTGGCGGCTTGAGCTTCCAACCATCGAGAAAAATATGGGGACCGAGAGAAGGAAGGCAAAAAAAGGTTCTTTTTTAGTTAAAATGGAGGATTTTTTGAGGCCTTGGAGGCATTCTAAAAGGGAATGCCCTAGCAGCTGCCACATGGCATGGGGAGAACCCACATGTGCACGGTGGCTAGTCCATTTTAAGCTTTATGAGACTAGTCGTGACCTCCCATAGTATGAAGCAATGGAAGAGGAAGCCCCCCTTCCGTGTGGCGATGGCAGAACCCCGAGGGGGCGCTGCTCTGGTGGTTCGCAACGGCGTGGGGTGGAGTAGATGGCGCATTTTGGTGATGAGGTGCGGCGCCGGTGGTGCATGCTTGTGTGAGGAAGGAGTGAGTAGCCGTTGGTCGGCGACCGTAGTCCGCTGACGTGGGAGCACCCAAGCAAGGGCCCGTACCCACGACCCTCGGGGCCCCATACCTTTTGACCATACCTTTTGAAGAGAAGCACCCCACCCAATAGCGACCTCGCTATTGATTTGCTAGGGGGAGGGTCCCACAACACTCGCAATGAGCAGAAGAGAGGAGAGGTGCAACCCGATTCGATCCAAGGGGGGAACCCATGGTGGTCAAGCTGGAGGCATTCCCCATAGAGAAAGAGAGAGAGAACCCGAGGAGTGCCATATAGGCCGAACAAGGGCAAGACAAGAGCAAGGTCAAAGGTAAGCGGGCCACCAAAAGGCCAGACCAAAGGGGTGAAAGAGGACAGAGAAATTAAGCGAGGGAAGGCAGATGTGAATCGAGAGAGATGGTCAAGGGGTTAAAAGGAGGTGCAGGTCAAGATAGCCCCCCGAAAGGGGTAAGAAAATTATAAAAGATAAAAAGTACCAAGGGGCAATAGAGACATCCCTATTGCATCCCCCCCCCCCCCCCCAAGTACAAACAGAGAAAGAGAGAGCAGAAGAAAAAAAGAAAAGCGACTACCCCTTCCAAAAGATGCCAGATGGGCCAATGAAAGTGTCAATTCCAAAATTAAAGGCCCCCCCTATAAAGATCAAATTTTAGTCAATTTGGGGGCTTTTTTTGTGCCGTTTGAAGCCTACAAAGTGGAGTTCTCTGGCAAGCTAACCCCTTTGTAACTTTTTCTTGAAAATGACCATGGTGATGGCAGTGCAAGCCAATGTACATGCTTTTTGAAGCACAATCCATCCACTGTTGCCCCTCATTGCTATTGTTTCCCCTTCCCCGCATTCTCTTTATCCTGCTTTCATGTTCCCCTTCAGTGTCGGCTATGTGGATATGTGTGCCCCCCCCCCCGGGACCGACGATGTTTTGTGTAAGAGAGCGAGATTGAGTGGCTGTGTGTATGTGTGTAAGGCTGGAGACAGGCCGTGGAACTAGGTGTGTGTGGTGCGAGCAATGTAAATTGAGCAGGCAGTGGTCTTCTAGTGTAAGGTGTGTTTTATGAAGGTGTTTCCGTAGAGGATATGGGTGTTGTGGATACCCTGAGCTATAGAGAGGCCCTTGTGCTTGTGCCGAGTGTGTTCCCCCATTCCCCCTCTCCAACGTGCACTAACAACCACAACAACCTTAGAGAAGATCTTCACCAATGTTAGATGCTATGGGTGTAACCATATGGGACATTATAAAAGTAGATGTCCAAAAGACCAAGACCCTAGAGATATTGTTGGACCCAACCCTTTACCTCAAACAAATGAAAGAAGCACTCAAACAGAAGGTAGAAGTGGAGGCATGGCAGAGGAAGACGAAGGGGAGCAAGAGCATATGCAGGAGTAGGAGAGCCAACCTTAATGAATGAAGAAGATGCAAGAGCTACATTTTCAATATAGATGGAAATCCTAGAGCTCCGCAATAATATGTCATTATCCAAACCATTGCAAAGTGACAAGGTGAAATGTTTGAGTTGCTTATAGATTGTGGTAGGACACGTTTTTTTCTTTCTCCCAAATATTTAAGGAAGCTAAAGTTAAGCTAGCACCATCTTTTTGTTTATATAGAAGGGATTTGACTTGGTTTTTTGACCTGATATAATTGGTTTGCAAAGCTTTTTAAGATGAGCTCAACACTAATATTTTCTTGCATAAATTGGATAGTAAATAGTTGGTAATTCCAAAGTAAGGAGTTGTGGACACTACAACATGCCGCGAAAAAATCGACGTAGATATCGACGACTCAAAGCTTGTTTTAAAAGTAAAATACGTTGGAATAAACATCGGAATAAACGCCATTATGGTATCATCGATATATGCACCGGTATATGAGCCGTTGAAATAAGCTTGAAAAAGGGTGCCGGAATAGACATTGAAATAAGCGTCGGTATCTTATTTTATGATATCGATGCTTGTTTGGATGCCTATACTGGCATCTATACAAAGAACTATACCGACGGTAGAACGTGCAAATTGTTTTTGGGTCAGAGAGGGTTGGGAACTACTGTTGTATGTACTGCAACAACAGAAAACAACCCTCTTTTCCCAAAGGAAGAGTACACAAGCAGCCATACTCCACCTACAACTTGACTCTAAAGAGGAAGTGTATACACATTAGCAAAATTATAAGAATAACAAAACCACAAAATCAAAAGCTTAACTATAACCATAACCATAACTTGCTTGACATACAATAACCATAACATCCATACCATCATTGCAAAACCATAATCATAACCATAATCTGATTGCCAAACCATAACCATTACATGATTGCCATACCCTCACTGAAAAACCATAACCATTTGTTTGACAGATACGCCGCGACGGACGTCAGCACAGCGAGAACTTACCTAACATGTAATGTCAGCTAAGGACTAAGCTCGACCCGCAGGCGCATGGAAGCAAGCATAAGGTGTCAACCTACACTCGACCGACTTCTAACCAATTCTTACAGAGGTCTCTACCAATTTTCTAAGTCACAGCCTTCAAGAGTGTAAGAGAGGAAACTTCCTACAATGCTTTCTAGAGCCGAACACCCATCAAACAATCTCGAAACACCATAGAAATTGAAGGAGACCCTACTAATACTAATAGGTCACTCTCCCTAAGGTCTATGAACCAAAATCCTGACCCAAAACACCCAGTGCAGAAACATGTAGGATGTCTCGCCGAAATCTGTTGGTCTTCGTTTCCGAAATCTAAAGTGCCTAATGTGTAGTTCTACTCAATGTGAACGCGTGGCTATGCTGCAATGCAAAATCGGACAATGTATGCTCACCCAAACAACCGATGAAGCTCCTAGAAGGAGCTCGCAAAGCCAGACCATACGCGCGCAATGTTGGTATTGGCGCGTAGCTCTAGTCAGGGGCAGATTCCGACCACCGGAGCACACGTAGGGTCAAGATGAAGCTCACACTCTCTCTCTCTCTCTTGTACACAGTACGTTCACTCACAGACTTCAATACCTCTTTTAAAATGACAAAAGGTCTTTCATTAAGGTCAAAAAGTGGTATATATACCTTACAACTTCTCAAACCCTAAAGTTACAAAATCAACCATCTACTCAATCTAGCTATCAAAACTAGGATACAATCTAGAAACTTCTGTAAGTCCCAATAATTACAAGGTGAAAAATTGGGTTTTCCTTAATGAATGAATAATTAAAAAAATAATAGTCCTCTGAGTAGTTAGATGCCGTGGGGTGTGTCCAGCTTCTAACACTCCCCCCCTCCTTGCTCATGTCGTCCCCGACATGGCCTTGATCTGCTACTTCATCTTATCATTTCGCGTATCTTTAGCAGTGATTTGTACCTGGCATGTAGGTTCAGCATTGTTGGGCCAAAGATCTCTGTATTCATGGTGAAGAACCCCATATAGAATGCTTCTTCAAAAGCCTGGAGGTGATAGGATGGTAGAAACATGATTCTTTGATACAGCGCATGTATCACCTCCTTGGAAGGGTGCCCTGACAAATCATAAGCACATCTGTATGTATCTTGGAAGAAGAATATGATGTCGGTCACCTGGCGTGGCTTGAAGGTCTCGAACACCGCTAAGATGGTTCTGCAAATCTTCCTCATCATAATGCATGTAAGGTCAGGTGAGCCAGTGAACAACTTTATAGCGCCCGTTAGGGTTTTCACCATGTATTGGACACTTATTCTCTCACCTACCTTCACGCCCGGCAGCTTTGGGTAATTCAGCCAAGTGGGTTGGCTTCTTTGCAAAATTTGTTGTGCCTTCCACGTCCTAACCCTTGGTAGGGGATAGAAGCTGAGATTGTCTCTGATATCTTTAGGTGCCTCTACCAGGTGGATAGGTATTGTGGGTACTTGGTAAGCCAAGCCTTCCTCCACTTTGGCTGAGAATCCACTATAAGCTTAACTTCTTTTGGCTTTGAGGTGTCTACATTGTAGAGAGGTTCCGTTGGCTCTTCTCTGATCCGCTTGTTTATTGTTGCTGCCTCATATTTCAGCAATGGATATGGGAGAGAGGGTTGAAGCCACTCGCGCCTGAGATTGCTGACGTCGATCTTTTGAATTGTCATAGATTTGAAGACCCTCTGCTCCCATTCCAAGGCTTCCTTCATGAGTGTTTTCTTTTCCGCTTCAGCTTCTCCTCCCATATTCACAAGGAGGTCATTAAGTTTAGTGTTTACTCTTTCCGCCTCCTCGAGCTTTTTATTTATGTTTTCCACTTCTTCTTGTAGGGCTTTTTGGCCCTCCTCCATTCTTGTTTGCATTACGATAGAACCTTCAGCCATCATTAACCTCTGCTTTTTCTCGAGAGTTAGCTCCTTCTGAAGTTCTTGCATTTGCTCTTCATATAGTTGACTCTCGGAAATGATTTGAGTCAAGCTCGTAGCTCTGACTCTAGCACGTGATGCTCGCAGCCTCTGGATGGTTTGATCTTTGACTTTTAGTTGGTCCTTCAGCTCAAGGACCTCATCCAGGCTTGCTTCTTTTTCTATCTCTGCTTTTTCTTTGGCATTTCTCATGGCCTCTACTTCTTTCGATTCTTCCGCCAGCTATAGTGTTAGATTATCCCTTTCTCTTTCGGCATCTCGCAATGACTTGCTGAGCTGCAGACACTCTTCTTCAGCTGCTTGTATTCTTTTTGCTGCTGCCTCATTTGCTTCTTCCATTGCTTGGCAGTTTTGTAGAGCCATTGCCAAGCTGCCCTGCAGGTCATCTTCTCTCTCTTTTTGCCTTTGGCTTTGTGTTTGCAGAGAATCTACCTCCTTTTTGATCTGTTCTTCAGTGGCCTTGAGAGTTTTCATTTCTTTCTCTGAAGCCATGGATTGTGCTCGCAATCCAGCTAGCTTTGTCATCACCACGTCCCAGTCATGGGAGGACGGGTGCAGGTCTACCGTGTTGGTAGCAATTTCTTTTAGCTCCACTAGCCGGATGCCTTGCATCTGTTCTTTATGCCTTGTCCTCAGCAAGTCGAATGCAACTGTGGCGGTTTCTTCCTTTGTATAGCCTGCAACTAGCAGGTCCAAAAATGCATAGTAGGCCTCATCTAATCCTTTTTGCTCAGACTCAGGCTTGGCCTCTTCCTTTGGATCAGGTTCCTACCTTTGCTCTTGCTCCTCAGCCTGCCTTTCATCTCGTTTGTCCTCAGACTCCTTATCTTCTGGTGAAGGGCTGCTCGGAGGGGGTGAGGGCAGTGGAGATGGTTGTGGGCTGGGTTTAGGCTATCTGGTAAAGCTCCCGGTTTGCCCTTTAAGTCCTTGTCTGCTTTTATTTTTCTTTCTCTTTCTTGGCTTTCTTGTTCATCTAGCAGTGCGTGCCTTATCTGCTCCACTTCCTCCTTAGTGAAAGGGACATGGGGAATGTTTTCCGCTGCAGCATCAAGAATCTCGAAATTCTTGATATAATCTTCAAAGTGGTCCCTTTGCACTCTTCTGGAAGATCCGGACATAGACTCGAGAGATGGCTTCCCGAGTTCGTTTAAATCACCCTTGAGGACTCTTTCTGCTCGAAAACTCTCCATCAGTCTCTCGAGTCTTGCCGCTTTCTGAGACCTGGTTTCTTTGGCCGGCACTTGAGCAAACTCCTTCTTTCCTTTCTTCTGCTCGGGTTGCTCCTCTTCAACTGACTCCAACCGTCTCTTCAATCTCGTAGCCACCCTTGGTGCCCTTTGCGGTTCATCTTCCTTGTCTTCTTTGATTCTCAGCCAATCATTCTGAGATGGGGGGTCAGGCCACCTCCCTTTAGCATGTAGTGCCCCATAAACCACCTTGGTGATCAGTTCTCCTGGCACTATGTATGTTGGATTTTTGTTGCCCATCTTTACTAAGTTGTCATGTATGTATGCCGCATAGTTGATTATCTTTGGGGTGCCCTTCGTCATTGCCCAAGTAAACGTTGTGGAAATTGCACTTGGCGGCGTCCTGTACTTCTGTGGCCTCTTAGTGCACATGTGGAAGTACTGGTTGTACAACTGGCTCATAATTGCCACCTTTGGGTTGGAAATGTCTTCAAAGGTGTAATTTTCCTTTTTCTCTCTGTACACTTTGACTTCATCCCTTCTTTTTGTCACACTCTCTCCCTCATTGGAGAGGTCTAGTGCATGGGCTACCACCAGCTCCGTGATTATGATCTCTCTATCTAGTCTGCCTTGTAAATCTGTTACCTTGGCCACTCCATCCTCTTTGATGCTTGTTACAAACTATCATACTCTTTTAATATCCACTCCTGCTGGTATTGCTTCGAAGTAGTTGTGGAGGTCAATTTTCTCCAAGTAGCCGGTCATTTTGCTTCGTACAAATTCATTGAGTTCTCTTGGCAGCATTGGTAGCTCTATTACATTGCCTTCATTGTCTTTGAACACTCCCTGGTAGATCTTTAGGTCATTTGACTCTAACAAATCTTCTTGTATCCAGGTGCTGGTGGGCTTTAGTGTTCCCTTTGGAATGACAAAGGGTTCCACTTCGTCTAGATAATCTTTGATGGTCATTCTTTTCCTCTTTGCCGGTGACTTCGAGGCTGCCATAGATCCTGTTGCACTCAGTAGTCCAAAGTTAGCGTTTTTTCCATATTAGCTGCGAAACTGAGTTTTAATTATCCAAATGACTTGAAAATTGAAATTAAAGCTTAAAAGGAACTTGTGAAGCTGTGCATGTGCTCACAGTGAAAATCTAGTCAAAAATTTCCATCTAGACATCCTACGCGTAGGATGTCTTTTTCATCAGAATTGGTTCATACTTGACATGCAGGTAGTGTAAGGCTTATGGAACATGGCTATAGGCTTGATTTGAATTTGGATATCGAAAAAGTTGATTTTTGGGCTGAAACAGGCTTTAGGTCACAATTTGGGTAGAATGTCCATCATAGGTAGCAATTGATGTCCAAATGGGTTAAAAATTGGTATATGGGCTCATTGCACCATGGTATTGGCTCCCATGATGTCATTCTTTGCACAGAAGGCTAAATTTATGCTTGAGACATCCTACGCGTAGGATGTCTTTTTCATCAAAATGACATGAAACTTGTTTTGTGGGTTGTCCTTGGCCTATGGAACATGGCCATGTTCTTGGATTTGAATTTGGACAAGATTTGATGCTTGTAAGGCTCTGTGACGTCTTTTTGGGCTCAAAAAGTGTATCTTGAAGGTGTTGAGGGTCAAAAGTGATTAGAATGGCTTCAAACTTGACATATGGGCTCTTCACGATGAGGTAATTGGATCTGGAATGATAAAACATCCCTTGCATGTCAAAAAGGTCAATTAGACATCCTACGCGTAGGATGTCTATTTCATCATTTTTTCTCCTGACCACACAGATTGTTTGATGATGTGTTGGTGAATGTGTTGTGAAAGTTTCATGGGATTTGAACAAGATTTGGTAGGTCTTTGGCCCATTATTGCCTCTATGCCGTAACTTTGCGTTTTTCCATACATATGAGGTCAAACTTGGTCCAAATGTGACGAAACTTGGTGTATGGCTTATTAATTTCATTCAGAACATGTGCATGATAAAAGATGTTGGAGTTTGTGCCAAAAAGTTCTCTTGAGACATTCTACGTGTAGGATGTCTCCTAGTGATTTTTTCAGTGCTAGTGCTCCCAGTGCTTGCCCTTTGCTCCCCTAAGTCCCTTTTGAGCCTAATTTCAACAAAAAAGTCAAATGAATAGAGTATAACTCCCTGTGTGGACTTCAGAGACTCGAAGCCGTTTTTTGACTTTTGGAGTGCTTTTTGGCGATGAAATTTCTCGATGCTGATCTCCATAGCTTCCCGACCCCTTGGGGATCCTTGCCGTATGGTTTCCGTCGACTTTGGCTTCCCTGGAGCTCCATTTGGCAATTTGTCTCTCTAGAAGCACCCGTGGTTGCGTTTACATACCTTTGATGATTTGTGGTGGTGTACCACCATAGGATTTGGTTGTTGATGGTCTAGGAAAGCCGCTCGTGAAGTTTGGTGGCAAACGGGGACTTGCGGTTTGGTCGCAAGTGCAATTTGACGCTTTGTGTGTCTAATGCCGTTTCTGAAGTTTAGTGCCGCTTCGGGTCACTTTTTGGTCATGCGGGTCATATAGACTTGTCGAGCATGTCAAGATGCTCCTACCCCTGAATTTTGGTAGCATTTGGTCGCCGTTTCGCCGATTTCCCCTTTGGTGGCCTCTTGCGGTTTTCTGGGAATTAGGGTTTTTCTCGATGGTTTCCTACTGTCTTTGGCCATCCACGACTGGTCTCCTAGACTAGGGTAAGCTGCCGATGTAGTCTTGTTGCTTTCGGGTTAGCCGTTAGGCCGTCGTCTCTACTTGTAGGTCTCTACCGCTCGCTTTGTGTGTGACCCCTACGCTAGTTTTCGCGACATAATGACAAACATGCGCGAAAAGCTCAAGGTGGTGAGCCTACCCCTCATGTCTAGAGCTTGTCGGGTAGTTGTGCGCGTCGTAGAATCTTTTGGAAGGTCGATCCGCTCTAGGTGGCAGAAGCTCTCTCCACAAAGTCAATAGTGAGAATGAGCTAAAAATGGGGTGATAATTTCTTATAATAGAGGTCCCCGAACCACTTTTCATGAAATTTGACATGTGCTCCTATCTTCTTGCGAGATGCGGTTTAGGCTCAAAAATTTCTTGATTTGGACTCCATTTGCTCTTTTTTCCAGAAATTTGGCATTTCGGTCAAAACCTGGCCAAAACATGCTTTCCGCTCCAGTCTCATAATTGCACCCCCACTGTACCATAGGTTGTCCTATAGTCACGGATCATCACGATTTTTTTTTTCATTACGACTATTTTTCACCTGCTTTTTGTATTTTTGAAGTTTTTCTACCGAAAATTAGCAAAATTAAAAGGAAAATAGCAAATCAAACCCAAAAAATCCCCAAAAATCATAACAAATCACAAACATCACCGCAACACATTATATACACTCACGCAATTTTTATGGCCAAATTTCTCTGTTTTACCAATATTTTGCTTGAAAAATGGTTATTTCTACTTATATACACACACCTAGGGGCTTGATTTGGGGTTTGGCCCCATATACCTATATATTCATGCTGTATAAGGGAATATGTACTTGGGTTACTCCAGAAAATTTCACAATCAAACAACAACCCTTAAAATAGTCGAAAATCATTCCCTTTTTTGTTGTTTCTATCATTGGTTCCGCATTTGAGAGTGCCTCTAGAATGCCTCCCCCCCTCCTAGCCGGAGTCCTCCCGGATGACAAGGTTTCGCCTTGGAGTATGTGTCGTGCATAGGTTAAAAAAAGTTGTGCTAATGCCTGGCCGATTAATGTGGCCCTACTTTATGCATACTCTGTCAATGCATGGAAAAATTAATGTTGTGCAAGAGAAGGGAATAAGCAAGATGCTTATTGGCATTCGCCGTCGAGGTTTCCTGCTTTCTTTGCAAGTAACAGTTGTAACTCTACTGCTCTCTACTTAATTGTCTTTTTTGCAAAAGGCAATTGCCTTGCCGACACTGTTGATGGAGTCGTAGCTATTTCTAAGGATAAAATTGGCTGGGATGTAATAGCTATGGACCTTATGACCTTGAATTTCCATTGGTATTTTGTTGTTGTTGATTTTTGTAGATGGTTTGGCTCTTTCTTGTTTGCCACTAGTTTGTATTTCCTTGGGTTGTTGAGGTGCTCCTTGATCTCCTCTTTGTTGGTAAGCATGTCTCTGTCCGCCCATGCCTCCATTGGCTATGAACATCACTTTTCATTCATCTAGGCTATATCTTCCTTCTCCCGCGGCTTGTGCAGCAGTTGGTGGTCCTTGATTCCCTATCATGCTCCATGGTTCTGGTGTCGAGGGTTCTTCTAGTGGATAATAGACAGGGTTTTCCGCATATCCATTGAGATCTTCATAATATGCATGCATAGGTACAAAAGCCTTTTCTTTTGATTCAGTTGCTATTGGTGTGTATCTTATACCAGCTCGTCGTAATCCTGGTAGGGGTGGTTGTTGTCCCAACACCGGTTGTGGTCTTTCTACACCTACAGGTCCTGGTAAGTTGCCTGCTTGATATCTAGGCATCAGTGGAACTTGAGGGGAAGCTACTGGAGCTTGGGGAGCGTAAGGTCTCTCTCTCACATATCCTTTGTTATAATAACATTCCTCGGTCCCATGGTTTGTCTATTTTTGTTCAATAGCACACCACTTGGGCTGTTTAGCCTGGGGTTTGGTGTACCACTTGATCTTTTTTAGCACTTCATCTACGAGCTGCTCCTGGTTTACCGCTACTTCTCCTTTTGGTACTGTCTTAGAAGACTTGCTTCCACTTTGTTGTGAAGATGAATCGTGATCAAGGTCCTTGAACTCCCCTTCCTTATAAACCACACAATTTTCCACAAGGTAAAGAGCCTCCTTGGTCAACTCATTCAACGTCGTGCTCCTCTTCGTATGTAAGTCTTTCTGGAGATCTGCATTCCTTAGTCCTTGGATGAATATCAACATAAGTCTGGACTGAGTTGCCAGTTCTTCAACAGGATAGAACTTAACATATCTTTTTAGTCTTAGGACTGCCTTTCGTACAGATTCTCCATCTTTCTGTTTAAATTTATGGATTTGTGAGACGGTATTATGAGCTATTCCCCTTTGAGAGAATTCTTCAATAAACTCGTCAAACACTTCCTCCATCAACTCAAAGTCTCTACGCTCTACAGAGTCAAACCAGGTGGCAGCATCTTCCTCTAGGTTTAGTCCAAACCCTACAAATTGGGTGGGAAAATCTAACACCTCTTCGGCTCTAATTACACGCACAAAGGCTGCTACATGATCTCTTGGGTCTCTGCTTCCTGTGTATTTCTTGTTTACCCATTTTTGCACTTGAGAGGGTCTAATTCTTCGATGGTCTGCAAACCTCATCATTGGATCAACCCGTCCCAGTCGATACACCTCAGGCCTTCTGTAATAGGCTGGTTCCTCTCCGAATGGTGCTCCTAAGCCATAATTTCTAACGGTTCTCGCTGGAGGTGGTTCTTCTCTTCGAACTCGTTCCATGGGTGGTCCTCCAGCTCTGTTGACCCTTGAGTCTTTGGCTTACTCTCAGCCTGATACCTTGAATAGAGTGGTGGTTCTTGCAAATCCCTGAGCCATTGTGCGGCTTGATAACAATCTCAGTTTCGGTCTAGTTCCATTGGGAACCATGCCTGCAATGATGGCTGGTTCGCTGGTTGTTCTTGGTTGTTGAATGCTTGCGGTCGTGTGGAATGTGAGGTAGTGTCATACTCATCTGAAAAAGGATTCGTTGACTTGATTGGGGTGTGGGCGGCTCTTGGCACTTCCTTAGGGGCATATGCTGATGCTCCTGGGCCTATTGCTCTCTCTACTTCCTCTGGGAGAATACGTTGGTATTCTCGCCCGCATCTATCAACAAAAACCATGCCCTTCCCCGTAGCTGTTTCATAAGAGAATAAGTAAAGAACCTTGTCTTTGCTTAATTCCTTTACGTATGGTTCTTTGCTGCGAAAGTAAGAGACTATACCCTCGCTCTCATGTTTGTAGACTCCCACATTCTCGTTATAAGTTGCCTGATTATTTTCTTATCATTCATAAAAATAGCTCCAGGCCGATCAATGTTTGGTGGCGGTTCTTGAGTTTCTGAAACCATTTTCCCTTTAGCCACGTTATCTCCATATCTGTAGTAATCTTCAGGGTTACTAACTATTAAATAGTGGTCCCCCTTTTCGTTTCAAAATCTATCTCCATCATCATACACTCGGATTATCTCCAATCTTTAAGCTGGCCTCTCTTCGATACAAATGCACTTGCGGCCTCGATAGTCTGAATAGACAAGGGCTCCTCTCGAGTTTGTTCCCTCCAAGAAGACCTCCGTGAGCCTGGACTCATTCAAAGGATTTTGGGAGGTGCTTCCTCCTCGCATAGGTCCATCATAGGTGAAACCTCGTGGCTGTTGACTACCCATCATGAAGAAATATTTTTCTGACGAAGTGTCAGTATCACTACCTCCCTCAATAATCTGTGCTAGCGGATCTAGCCTTGCCTGAGTTACACTCTCTTTTGTGGACACTAAGCTACCTTGGTCACCTGCCACTTTCTGGTCTCTAACAATGTATCTTCCTGATCTTAAATTCATCAAACTTATCAATGCAATTTATCACAAATTCAACCACTCACCTAGCAATGGGTCAGTTTCTGCACAACTTCTTGCTCTGTTGTTGAATATACCTGTTCACAAGCGTTTTAATTTCGGCAATCGAATCAAAGCATTTATCTGCTAGAGGTTATCTTAGTAATGATTGGTATAATTGGAGAGTTAATCTCAACCACTACTGTATTTTATACACTGCTGATGTTCTGGATTAGGTTTGCTAATCTGAAACTGTACTACCCTCCGTTGTTGGTCAATTTATGCGAAAAAGTCTAAATTCAGTCTTTTGCTTCGTCAAATGGGCAAACAAGGTCCAAATTCACTTCTGAAAGAAGTTATGGAACCCTTAAGCCAAATGGACCTCATTGTCTATGCCAGGTCAAATTTTCTTTGCAGTATGCCCCAATAGACATCCTACGCGTAGGATGTCTCCTGTTGTGTTTTGCCTGGATTTTTGTATTGTTGTTCCCTCTTGTTGTGCTGAGCTTACAGCTGCTTTTACTTTTTGATTTGGACACCTATTAGCTGGTCAATGAGTCAGAAATCTGTTTCGACGGCCTGTTGATGGTATTGATCAGTCTAATCAACTCCAAATTGGACCAAAATTAACTAAGAGGCTTGCCTTAGGCTATATAACACCTTACTATGCTCAAAGTCAAAGTCTGGCTTCATTTTCTTGTATTAGACATGCTACACGTAGGATGTGTTTTTCATCATTATGGCTTCAAACTCAAATCCCAGGCTCCCCTTGAGTTGCTGATCACTTTGGCATACTCAGAATTCAGTTTGGAGTGCCAAATCACTCAAAAAACATCCTACGCGTAGGATGTCTTTTTGGCCTGTTTGACCCCAGATTTGTCCCACAGCTTCCCCTTGATTGATGTTAGTAACCTAGTGGTATGCTTAGATTTTGTTTTGGATGTCAAAAGTCCCAAATTTCAGCTATTTTTGCTTTTTTAGTCAAAAGTGCTAAAGTCTGCTTTGAACCCAATTTTCTTACCCAAATGAGGTGAAACCCCTTTCAGTCACTCAATATATCATGCAAGACATGCTCATGCAGCCATCTTATGGTTTTGGTCCCAAAATAATATTTTGGCACTATTTGGATAGGATATCTGGCAATTTCAGTCTATCTGGCCTTATCCTGTTAAGATATGGCCAAATTTCCACTTTCCAGTTGAAATTAGGGTAAACCCTACCTTTTGAACACACTGGTCAACTCAAAATCCCAAAATTCCTCCCAAATTAGCCTGTAGACATCCTACCCGTAGGATGTCTCTTTATTAAAATTAAAGTTTTTTTCTAACAAGAACGCTCCTAATGCTCTGTAGATCTATCAGAAACACTCACAGTAACTTTTGGACTTCAATTAGGCTTTCAAACACACTCTTGCGTCTTTTACAAACTTGTAATGATTCTACCAAGCAAGTGTACATGCATGAAATGCTCTAGATCCTGAATCATGATGTCCTTATCGTGTGAAATGGTGATAATGGTGTTTTTGGTTGCTTTTTGGCCTCTCCAAACTCTCAAGATCTCCTCTCACCGCTTCTACTACTCCAACTCCTACTCTAGGAATCGACTACTACCTAAAACTACCTAACTCAACCTTGTCTACCTAAGTCGAAGGATCTAGGCCAGACACACGCTTCCTAGACTCCCTCTAAGACCTAGAGAGTCCTCCACCCTCTGATTCTATCTAAATGTAAAGCGAGACTCTTGGCAAGCCAAAAATCCCAATCCTCAAGGATTAGTCTCAGTCACCTACCTAAGGTTTTCGTCCTCGGCAGCGGCGCCAATGTTGGACGGATACGCCGCGACGGACGTCAGCACAGCGAGAACTCACCTAACATGTAATGTCAGCTAAGGATGAAGCTCGACCTACACTCGAACGACTCCTAACCAATTCCTACAGAGGTCTCTACCAATTGTCTAAGTCACAGCCTTCAAGAGTGTAAGAGATAAAACTTCCTACAATGCTTTCTAGAGCCGAACACCCATCAAACAATCTCGAAACACCATAGAACTTGAAGGAGACCCTACTAATACCAATAGGTCACTCTCCCTAAGGTCTATGAACCAAAATCCAGACCCAAAACACCCGGTGCAGAAACACGTAGGATGTCTGGCCGAAATCTGCAGGTCTTCGTTTCCTAAATCTAAAGTTCCTAATCATGTGTAGTTCTACTCAATGTGAACGCGTGGATATGCTGCAATGCAAAATCGGACAACGTTGTCGAGAAATTTACGGTCTTGCCAGGAAAGCACTGGGCTTATGGCTGTGAGAGTTTGTGAGAGAACTCAACAAAAACTATATGAAGGAGTTAAACCATAGATGCCATGAAGACTAGGGTTTGGAAAGAAGTGCAATCAAAGAAGACTCACTCTTTCTCTCTTGCACTCACACACACAAAGAAAGAACACAAAAGAGAATGTCAAAACAATACGAAGATGAAAACATCAAGGCTATGGTCATATCGTATCATGGGTAATATGAAAGGGTTAATAGATGAGTTAATGGCTACGAATTGTTCTTTGGAATTGTAGTTTTGTGCTTACCATAATATATATACTTTGTCTAGTGATTGGGATTAATTGTGTGTACAAATCCTCTTGGTTCATAGCAAGATAACTACGATTACATCAAAAGAAAAATTATAGTCTATGAGAGGTAGTATGATGGGATCCGGTGATAGAAGTATTTCATTGAGCCTTTCAGGGCCGAAGAGAAACACTATACGTTGTTGAAAGTGTATTTTACGGCTAATCCATACGTTAATTCTAATAGATCGTACAGAGTGAAAGCGATAGAAATGATCATCATGTGGGTTATTCATCTAGGATATTATGTGAGAAATGTAGATATGAGAGAAGTGAAGAGATGAGAAGTTTCCCTCCCAAGCCCTATTCTTGCTCGTAGGCAATAAGGATACTGCGGGGAGAGATGTACCTGTAGAAAGGAGAACCTAGAATTTGTAGAGAGGATGAATTACTAAGAGTGAGAGAGATAGGTTTGGTTAAGGAGATGAGATTAGATACATATATATATATATATATATATATATATATATATATAGGTTTAGAGATGAAAAAGAAAAAAACAAGAAATCAAAAAAACATCAATGTAGAACACATCTTACTTGACAAACCCTTCGGCACCATCATTGATGGAGAGAGAAGAAGAGGGGAGAATTCAACTTTGATTGATACGCCAAGTCAACGCCCTTCTTTGATTAGAGTTGATCTTCCAAGGATAGCATGCAAGGATGGCTAGTCTTCCTCTAGGAGAAAGTGTAGGCCTAGGCTTATGTTAATGGCTAAGTACAATTAGGCATTACTACTCACTCCCTCAAGAATTCCTCTCATCAATGGCTTGAATGCTTCAGTTCCTTTCAAGGAAGAAGAGGTTCCCTTTTATAGGTGAAGGGAACCCCCAAGGGTTTACACAAGAAGAGAGGAGCCAGTGTGAATAGGAATTGGAAAAGTTGAAAATGAGCTGTCCCTGCATGATGTGGGCAGACTGGGGTCCAGTATTTTGATCATATCTCCTCAACCCTAGCTCCAAATAAAAAAGTAAAAATATGGGCAGAAACTTCAGCTCATTTACTACGATTTTTATTTTAAATCATTTTCTAATTCGGATTGGAACCTTGTGTAAAAAATTCATCAAAATAGGGTCCATTTCTGGCAGCAAAAGTCTTGCAGTGGTCCCCTTAGCCTAGACTTTCATTTAATTCCAAAGGACACCTCATGCCATATGAAAGCATGACATTGCTCTTTGACAAAGTTTTGTAATCATGCTTGCAATAATGCTTTAAAATAAGTGTATCTTTGAAATCATGCCACCTAGTGTCCCACTAGGATTTGATTCCCTTCTAGTAGCTATTTAAAAAGAAATATAAGAAAAGTATAAAAAATACATAGAATATATATATATTGGAGTTTATCCTAGATATAGGATCTAGGTAGGGTGTGGGATGATAATGAGATAGTAGAAATAAAGAATCAATGCTTTTTTCCCCAAGTTAAAGAGGCGGAGCTATTGATGCTTTTCCCATAGTATTTTCTGATGGCAAAGTAAGAATAGATTATCCTTGAGAAAAATAATAAGATGATATAGAAGGCTTAGTATTATACTTAAATATGCATATGTACATTATAGGAAATATAATTATTATCTAAAAAATTACAAGATAGATCTTGTAGCATGCGTTCCCACTATGTACGTGTCATAGCACGACAACGTATGCTCACCCAAACAACCGATGAAGCTCGTAGAAGGAGCTCGCAAAGCCGGACCATACGCACACAATTTTGGTATTGGCGCGTAGCTCTAGTCGGGGGCAACACGCTGCACTTCTCCGCACTCGATTCCGACCACCAAAGCACACGTAGAGTCAAAATGAAGCTCACTCTCTCTCTCTCTCTCTCTCTCTCGTACACAGTACGTTCACTCACAGACTTGAAAACCTCTTTTAAAATGACAAAAGGTCTTTCATTAAGGTCCAAAAGTGGTATATATACCTTACAACTTCTCAAACCCTAAAGTTACAAAATCAACCATCTACTCAATCTAACTATCAAAACTGGGATACAATCTAGAAACTTCTGTAAGTCCCAATAATTACAAGGTGAAAAATCGGGTTTTCATTAATGAATGAATAATTACAAAAATAATAGTCCTCCGAGTAGTTAGATGCCGTGGGGTGTGTCCAGCTTCTAACACCATTGCCAAAACCTGACCATACCATGATTGTTGCCATACCATCATTCCAAACCATAACCATAACTTGATTGTCAAACCTTGACCATAACCTTTGTGCCATACCATAATTGCAAAACCATGACCATAATCTAATTGTCATACCACAATCATAATCGCAAACGAAATGCAAAACCATAAACATAAGCATGAAACTGTACATGTATATAATCATTGAGTAAGACTGTATCAAGAAGATCATAGCTACAAAGAAGATGTATCAAGATGACTGAGTAAGACTATATCAAGGAGACCCTTATGGTAATGCATCCCAGTTGAGGGACTCTCCCTCCTTCTGCAGCTAGGTCAAAAGGGCCACAAGTCCATGCTTGTACCCATACTTCTCCTCTCGACGTGTCGGGGGGCGCTTCACAGCAACTTTCTACAAAATTATGGTTTAATCATAAGATAAATCTTCACATAACATATACATTTTTAAGAATTTAAAGCATATGTATAATACTTAAAAACTCATGTCAAAAGTGTGTCTAGCCTCCACTCCCAAGATATGATGCTCCAGTAGACTCCAAATGTGCTCTGGCTATATCTCTCTTCCGCTAAAATTTGTCAGGATTGTCTCAAGTGTCTCTCGTGCAATCCACGCCCATTCTGTGTCCAAGTATGCCGGCTTTGGAGTGTCGGCATTGTACTTGTCTCTCGCTTCTGACCAACGGTGTGACATTGTGTGGCATTTTCCACACCCAAAATCTAGTCATTCGAGACTGGATCGTACCCCTCTGTCGGCCTGTACTCTCTGTGAATGGCCTTGATGATGTAACTCTTTCTTTCATCATCTTGTTTATCCCAAATCTCCATCAAAGAGTGGCCCAACTAAACTATACAGAGCTGCCAAATCCTCTGTTGCATGGCCTTATTGACCCTATCTCCCACAACATCCCTATCCCTGCTCTTGTACACCTTGCTAGGATCATGCTCGTATGATCCCCAAGGTGTACATGGTGTGCCAATCGGTGACCTATCTACTGAAAAGGGTGGTGGATGCTCTCGCGGTAGTATGGATGCATCAACAGAATTGCTACCACAGCAACCACCACCTCGAGAATGACGTCTACCTCGAGAATGCTAGGATCATGCTCGTATGATCCCCAAGGTGTACATGGTGTACCAATCGGTGACCTATCTACTGAAAAGGGTGGTGGATGCTCTCGCGGTAGTATGGATGCATCAACAGAATTGCTACCACAGCAACCACCACCTCGAGAATGACGTCTACCTCGTCTCGAGGTGAACCACCCATTGGTGTAGGGGGCACACGCGAGTGAGGTGTGGGGCCGGTTGGTGTAGGGGAAACACTAGTCCTATGTGTAGGGGCGGCCGTAGTAGGTCTAGAGGAATCAGCTATTCAAAGTTCGGCATGTCACCCAAGCAGATGGGCTCCTTTTTTACACGGTTCTCACCAAATCAAATTAGATACGCACCCATTCTCCACCATACACACTACTTCAATAGCATTTAAGCGTGCTGCATCGATGATGTATTCTCTTATCTCTTTTGAACTAATCTAGCGTACCAACTCACTGATTTTGTAGATTGTTATTCTATTGTCATCTGCCAAAACATCCTTTATGCAGGAAATTGGTAAGATAAACTCTAAAAATTTGTGCCGATCGTGGGACTTAAGACCACTAAGATTGTCATCTCTCATAAAAGCCATTTTCAAACAACACATGCACCTAGTGGGAATCTTGAATGAAGATATAGTCTTCTTTACTTGTTGCTCTTCTGCACGACTAAAAACCCATGGACCTTTTGGTATAGCAAACTTTCCATTGGGTTTAAGTCGAGGCCACATCTTTGGCCTTCAACCCACAGCTTGCAGGTCATCTCTTTGGGCCTTCCTCTTCCTTTCCCACTGATGGTTTTCCAAATGATCTCCCCCACATTCTTTAAGATGTGCATTGGGTTGAGAAGATGATTAATCAATAGGTCACTCCAGTACAGGAGTTCATGGAGAATAGAAAGTCTTTTCATTCCAGGTGGCATGACATCTCCCCTCTCCAGCCACATGTTTTTCCAATCGCTCGCTTTAAGTGGGTGCATGTCATGTTTGCATATGTTTGGTCCATGTAGCTCATGTCCTTTAGGAAAAAATCTACCATGCTCCTTGTAAATTGTCTTACTCAAATGATCAGAGTGACACACCATCATCTGGTGATCTAGTATTTGAGTGCCATGTCATCAAAGGGGCTCTAGAATTGCACTTGCACATGCTATTTATTCTTGGAATGATAGAAAAGTGTCGACGGACCTTTGGAGGGATAAATTTTTGTTGTGTGTCCTCTCTATACTTGTTTGATCCACAATTGGAACACTATTCCAAATTTGCATACTCATTGCAAAAGTAAACAATCATTAGACATGCATGTACTTTGTGATAATCCAAGCCCAAGTTAGTAAGAAGCTTTTTAGCGGCTGGACGGGTAGGGGACATGTGGTTCCTTTTTTAGCAAGTCAATCCCTTGATACATTATTGAACTATAATTTTCACTTTATCATGCTTAGGATACATTTTATTTACCTGAAAAGCTCTATGACAGAGGCGTCATACCACCCGTAGACAGACTGCAAATTAAGCATTGCCAAAGCGGTATGGAGAATTGAGATTTTTGCACCATTGTAAAGCGGGTACATGCAAGAGTTTGCATCATCTCGCCCTCTTTATCGTTGCTATCATGCCATCGATATGGATAGGATGATTGAAGTTGGTTTGCACTATTGCCTTGAATTGTTGTATACTATGTTTTCAATGATGGGATCCATGCCAAAGAACACGTCTAACATTTGCTCCATCTTTTATTCTTGAAATGCCATATCAGGTCTTGGTTGGGAGGATTCAGTTGATGGCTATTTGTTTGAAAATCCTCTTCTCTGAGATGAAGTTGAGCAATATCTACTTGGGAAGGTTGATTTATTGTCTCTGGACCATGAGATCAATAACGGAAGTATTGTAGTTTCTCTTTGAAAAAGAGATCGTTATTGCGTATGTGCTGGTTGCATATTTTTTGTTTTCGAAAAATCTGATGTTTGCAATGCACAAGGACACGCCATCCTATTGTCCATTATCTACCAATGATGCAACAAATAATTAAATCACTCTTGTTATAAATACACACTACTAGCTACATGACAATACATTACAACCTCACATTCTCTAGCCATGCCTGATCCTCTCTCTTTCTTCACTTTGAACACACATAGGCGGAAGCTCTCTTGCCTTGACACCAGAATTACCTATCTATTATATGGAGTGGTTCAAGCTCTTCATCACCATCTCCATAAGCTCTTCTCTCTCTATCGATAAGAAAAAGGATACTCTCTCTCTACTTTCTTATTATCTTCTCTCTTGTTTCTCGGTGTACGCGCTCTCTGAAAACTTTCATGGCAGATACCTCTACGTAGCTCTCATCACTACTCTCTTTAGGCAAAGCAAGAAGACTTTTAACAGTCCCAAATTGATTCTAAAACATGGTGAGAACTCTAAACTCCATAGTCATCATCTCTCTCTCTCTCTCTCTCTCTCTCTCTCTCTCTCTCTCTCTCTCTCTCTCTCTCTCTTTATGTTGTTTTTCTACGTAGCCCTCTCGGTGATTGTTTTGCATACGAGTGCATGTATGGGTTAACCAAGTACATACAAAGTTTCCCCATGATTATTTCACTATGTTTAACACACTGGTTTATGCACATGATGCGTTTATGAGCACATGGGTGCAAAAAAAGCGCTTTTTGTTTCACGTTATAAAGGCAGTAGGAATATTGTTTTAATCATAAATCACAAACCATTATGAATCAGCCCAAACCCTTTATACCATAGATAAAACACATCATTTATAATAGTTTCTCTCTTAGGTATCATGTGAAAAAACACGCACGAGCTAAGCGATATGGTCAAAAAACAGATTGTTGCCCACTACACAACCAAATTTTTTTGACTCCACGCTCCTTAGAGAATCAGTATATAGATTCATCGGATGGGAAAACCCACTTAACAAATTGAAAATCTTGGTAAAACTTGATGATAAATGAATTTAGGTCTTCGTTACCACTTCGGAAATGCGAGTCATTAATCACTCTATTATCGGTTTTACCTACACGTGTAGGAGTACTATCAAGGGGGGATACCATATGACGTCGTGAGTTAATCGAGCCATTTTGATATGTTTTATGGTTTGTTTTGGTGAGTTTATTTCAATTATTAGATGGCCATAAACTTACATGGGAGTATATGGTTAAACATCTCGAACCACATAGGCAGGTATGAATAAAGTGACTTTCTTTTGGGGTTACCATTTGTTCTGTGCGTACCATATGGTCAAAGTAATGTGATGGATTGATAGTTTGTATTATGAAGCTGAACTTGATGCATTGGTTTGAGTTCAAATACTTTCATTTGCATGTATTACATGCTCTTGAAAATGTCAAAATTTTTGGTTTTTGCATATGTGTGAAGTTATGGTTTATGGTTGACCTAAGGGTTGTAGTTGTTATGTATCATGTTTATGGTGTTGGAATGTTATCATATGATGCATGGGAACTCATGGATTGATATGGATGGCTCATATGCATGGTTATGACTGTTTTCCACTTTTCTAGGTCAAAACTAGCTCTATGTGCTAGAGTGGTGAAGTGCAGATGTGATGCATCAACTTTGCATGGTTGGATGTTGTCAAAATTTGATTTTTATATCATGATTAGTTGCGAGTCGGAATCTTTTTATGCATGAAAGAATCACATCTTAAGGGTCACATGTGTGTATACTCCGATTGATTGCAGGAGATGGGTCAAACTCCATGTGTGGGAGTTGGTTCAGTGTGATTATGATTACGGTTAAGGGCTGAGATTCCTTCCTCGATTATGGTTGAAACTTTATGGTAGAAGCCGCTGTGGCTAATGGTTCTTTTTTTTGGATTGGATCATGCTGTCAAAATGCAGCCAAAAATGTTTGGAGCCATGTTGTGTTTTAAAGTGGCTATGCAGGATTGGCCATGTTGTGTTTTAAAGTGGTTATGCAGGATTGGTCCTGCCTCACCCAAGTAGGCTAGATTGCTCACCAATGTGATGTGATTGGATTATGGTTTGTGATTTTTTTGAATTGGATCATAAAGTGATCAAGATGGTTTATGGTAGACGTGTAAGGGTAGAGACCCTGTACAGTCTAACGGTTTAAAAAAGGATTGTCTATGCATCTGGGAAGTGCTATTGTGATTGGACTCATGTTTTATGTTTCTCATGGCAGTGTCGCTACAAGACTAGGATCATCTACATCGCTTAGCCTTAGACTAAAGGGTTATTGACCTCGGGCTTTGCTAGATCGGGGGTGTTGTCTAGGTCTTCTTCTTTTTGTTAGGCTCATCTACACGGCTAGTGCATCATGGGTTGAATAACCTACCCGGCTAACATGTCGAGGATTTTACGTTGGCTTTGCCTATACACACGGTTTTGGAATCAAATAGGCGTGGCGCCTAAACTGGTATGGTTGGTGTGGATATCGTACCACTTGACGGTATTTGGGACCCTTTCAAAGCTCGGGTTCATGGAGGGAGGCAAAGCGTCCTCAACCTATGTCTGGCTCAGGTAGGTTGGAGGTGTTCTGGCGGCGAAGTGAAATTCTCTTTTTTCGTAGTAGAGCGGAAGTGGATGGGTGGACCAATCTATGACTACACAAGGTCCGGTGCTTTGCTAGTTGTTTTGTCAAAAACGTTTTAATGTTATGATATACTCAGATATTGCCATTGAATTAATACATGGTTTCTTGTTTCACTTAGATGGGAATTTAAAGACTCTTTGTTGTCATCTTCTCATGTCTCTATGCAGTCTATTTCATCCTCCATTATATTCTCTCTCTGTCTTCCCGCAACACGGTGTACACATATAATCACCCTTCACAATGTTATATTTTTCTTGAGTACACTTTCATTCATAACACCCATTGAGGGGTAGCACTAGTGGCTAAGTACCTTTAGATGCAGTCCGACTCATGGCCGAAACTCCATGCTTGGTCAGGCGCTCAGAACTCCTCCCCTATGCAAATGCTTCCCCAACTTTGATGTATATTGAAAATTGTATAAAAGTGTAATTTGTATATTTTGTGCATAGACCACTGGGGAGGAGTATCTCTCACCTAGTATCAGAGAAAATTCTTAAGGTTATGGGGATAGCCTAAAGCCTGATATTAATTGGGCTAGTTATGCATCATGCATGCATTCATGCATGCTATTTGAAAAGGATAATATATTTATGATTCATATATAAGTGACATTGGTTGGTGGTACTTGTTTGACTTTTCTTCTTGCGTGGAAGTGTTGTATTGAGTTATGAAAAAGTTATTGAAGTGTTCAACAAGTATATCAAGAATTCTTTTGAATGTTTGTATTACTAAATGACCCTTGAGGGTGACTTCTAACGTCTCGTAGCTAGACCTTGTCTTTCAATGGGGTGTAAATGACTACCCATTCCTTAGAAAATTATTTATAAAAAAAAATCCCTCCCGCCGACCCTTTTTGACTCATAATGCGGAAACATTAATGTAATATATTGTTAATAGGTTTTTGAATTTGACATGATGCAGAAATACATCATGCCTCCTAGAGGAAATGGAGTTTCTGCTAATGCCAATGTCCCTATTGCGCCTCAACCGACTATCATTGATCATGACATCGATGCTATGACTCAAAAGTCACAACCTTGGAACTTTAGTGGAGAAGGCAAAGATGTAGGCAAGGTTCTTGAGGACTGGATTGAGCTCATGGATGATTACTTTGATTTAGCTCATTCATCCGCAGAGAACAAGGCTATCATTGCTAAGTTTAAACTAGAGAAAACAGCCAAGCCTTGGTGGAGAGACCATTGCACAAAAAACAATGTTGATCCTAATGATACAACTTGGGATTATCTGAAGACCCAGCTTAAGAAGAACTATCAGAACAAAATTTATCATTTAGACCGTATGAATGAGTTTCTTGACTGTACTCTAGGAACCAGAGATCTGGAATCACACTATCAACATTTCTTGACCCTTGTCAAGTATGCTCCACAAGGGATGACTCAAGAGGTCAAGGTAGCTCGATTCCTGTCAGGGCTACATAATCCTTTGAAGACTAGACTTCAAAGCTTACTTCTTACAAATTTTGGAGATGTTCTTGATGCGGGTAAACCAATTGAGCTCAAAATATCCAATAATAATAAAAAGACCTCAACCAGAGGATGAGTCAAGATTGCCATATTCTTAGACTCAAGAATCCATATTAAGTAGGAGGGCAATAAGAGATCACCTTTGCTTCAATTGTTTTGAGCCTAACCGTGTGTCTCAAGATTGGCCGTGTTATGATCCAAAAAATTATGAACTTGTAATATAAAATGATGCTAGAAGTACGGACACTAATAGGAACCTTAGAGATTCGTAGTCTGGACCTAATACAAACGAAAAACCACCACAAAACCAAGGAAATTTCAGCCCTTGGAATCCAATCTGTACAACAAATGGAAAATTCAATAGAGCATCTCATTTAGGAGGAAATGAACAACTTTAAGGAGAAACCCAAGCCAGTAGAACTCAGAATGCTCGAGGTGGAGGAAATCCGTCAATTGTTCGTGTCCATGCAGCTACTACAAGTGAAGGAGAAAATGTAGAACTTTCGGTGCCATTTGTACTTGCAAATGCTCCAACATTATTTCATATTATAACAGCCGAAATCTCTTCAAGACAAGATCATAATTGAAAAATAGGATAGTCAATTTAGCATAGATCTATAGAAGGTTTTAGACTTACTCATTTGTTATTCATGTCGACGTGAGGACACCTCGAATTTTGCAGGTGTGGGAGGATGTAAGATCCCCAATTTTTGGTTCTCTTCTAAAAATAAGAAAAATTTCTTTCAATATCCGTTTTCCCAAATTTTGATTGAAGATGGTTGATTGAGAGTATTGGAAAGTCATAGCTATGTTAGGATATTACGGTGTGGCATAGTCTAGCTACCGGGTTTCCATTAGTTAGCCAGATACTGCTCGGATGGTCAATTTGATGTAAAATTTGAATGGTAAGTGGAAGAGTTGATCACCAGATAGCAAAGGATTGTTTTTTGGAAAGAAAGAGTGTTTTTAGAAAAGAGAGAAGGAGTTTAGTTTAGAACTCTTTTCTTGGAAGCCAAGCTTCTTTTTAGAGACTAGAAATTGTGCATCGAAATCCGTGTCACAAAAAGAAAAAGCAAAAAAATTCCAAAACAAAAATTAAAAAAAAGGCCGCGAACGTGCACGAACTTGTCTCTCTTTGCTCACCCTATTCCTGGCTTGTGCTTTTGGCATTGGGAGCCTATATAAAGACCTCTCTTCCTTCACTTTCAACACACATCGATACACTCTCAGTGACGAAAGCTCTCTTGACTTGAGGCCAGAATTACCTATCTATTATACGGAGTCGTGCAAGCTCTTCATCACCATCTCCATAAGCTCTTCTCTCTCTTGAGAAGAAGAACAAGAAGGATACTCTCTCTCTACTTGCTTATTATCTTCTCTCTCATTTCACAGTATACGGGCTCTCTAGAAACTTTCATGGGGGATGTTGAAGATGATGAAACAGGAAACAGAAGGAAGACAACAACTCAGAGTAGGAAGAAGATGGAGAAGGAGAAGACACAGAGCTTGAGTACGAGATCTCTGTAGTCTATCTCTCTGTATTAGAATAATAGAGTATATACAAACTCAGAGCTCCAAAGCTTATATGAGACCCTAAGAGATAAGGTGTCCTTTGACACCAGATGTCCAGGGGGAAAACCCAGTGGGAGAAAAGTGCCCCTGGTGAAGCGCGTATACACACTAACACTACTACATGTCTACAAATCCCCCCTGTAGTGATAGTGTGAATCCGTACAAGGTAGCAGATCATCATGTGTATGAGAGTAAGCCCAAAGCTTTTCGGAAACTTCAAACTTTTCTCGTGATAATGCCTTTGTAAATAGATCTGCAATGTTATCATGTGTAGGATAGTAAGTTAGTGTGATCTCCCCTGCATGTAGCCTTTCCCTAACATAGTGGTACTGAACCTCTATGTGCTTTGTTCTTGCATGAAATACTGGATTCCTTGCAACTGACATAGCACTCTGACTGTCATTGAAAATGGTAGTGGGTGCCTGTTGACACTCACAAAGATCTACCAATAACCTGCGTATCCATACACAGTCAACTGTTGCCATGAAAGCTGCCCTGTACTCAGCTTCACAAGTTGTTGTAGCCACTGTGGGTTGCTTCTTGCTTAGCCAAGATATACATGCATTTCCCAAGAAAAAACAATTCCCACTTGTGGAATGTCGTGTGTAAAAAAGAGCAACCCAATCTGAATCGCTGTAACTAAGAAGCTGCATAGAACTGTGCTTTCCATACATATCCTCCCTTGGAAAGAACATGGAAAGGTTAGCGGTACGTGAAAGGTAACGAAGTATGCGCTTCACAGCCTGCCAATGATGCATACCTGGGCTGTGCATAAATCTTCTTGCTTGTGAAACCCCAAAGTGAATGTCTGGACGAGTGTTGCCTTCCAAATATATCAAGCAACCAACCGCTGCTGCATAAGTATGTACATCAAAAGGTTTTCCAGCATCGTGCATGCTCAACTTTGATCCAGTTTCTACGGGTGTAGAGATCGGTTTACAATTTTTCATACCAAACTTGTCCAAAATTTTATGCAAATATTTTGCCTGCAACATGTATATGCCATCCTCTGATTGCACAAATTGAATACCCAAGTAATAATGTACTAAACCAAGATCAGGCATCTCAAAGGTTTTTCTCAAAGCATCTTTAAACGCTTCAATTTCATCTGCAGTATTGCCTGTAAGAAGCATATCATCCACATAAAGTGTTAGCATAATGAGAACTCCATCTCTCTTTTTGACATACAAAGTACTTTCTGTTGGACTATTCTGAAATCCCTGGCCAATCAAATAAGTATGTATCTTCTCATACCATGCTCTTGGAGCCTGTTTGAGACCATACAAAGCTTTACGCAATCTACATACCTTTTGCTCTTGACCTTTTACAACAAAACCACTTGGTTGAATTACATAAAATTCTTCCTGCAAAAACCATCCAAAAAAGCAGTTTTGATATCCAACTGATGCACTTTCCAACCATGATGAGCAGCAATTGCAACTAGTGATCTAACTGTGGATGCACGAGAAGTAGGAGCAAAGGTTTCATCATAAATATTCCTTTCTAATGCGCATAGCCTTTTGCCACAAGCCTTGCTTTGTACCTATCAACAGTACCATCTTGTTTTCTTTTTACCTTAAAAACCCACTTCGTACCAATAGGCTTTTTACCTGTAGGCAAGTCCACTAGATCCCATGTATGATTCTTATGAATAGAATCAATTTCTTGCTGCATAACATCTTTCCACTGAACACACTCTAAAGCTTGTTCAAATGAATCAGGCTCATCTGCATCACCAAGAGTGCTTAAGCAAGCCAAATCTACTTGCTCTCTGCCAAAAATAGTACCAACACGTGTTTTTCGTGGCAACGGTGCATCCAACTTGCTATCCTGCAAAGTTTTTTGAACCCATTTAGGCAAGGTTCTTTCTTCCTTGAGAACTTCTTGCTCTTCACGCACAATTTTCTCTACATCATGAGGTGTCACATGCTGATCAAAAGATTGATCAAGATTATCAACCTGTTGTGATTCTTGATTCTCCACAAAAGAAGGAAGCAAACCTTCAAATACATCATGTGTCTGCATATGAGATACATCAAAAGCAACCATAGGTTGAGCAGTAGTTTCTGCAAAAATTACATCACGGTTTTCAAAAATCTTGTTTGTAGCAGGATTGTAAAGTCTATAACCTTTACTTCCACTATTGTACCCCACAAATATACATTTGATTGCCTTATCATCAAGCTTCCCACGTAACTGCTGAGGGATGTGAGCATAAGCAAGACAACCAAAAACACGAAGAGAACTGATTGAAGGTTTTCTGTCATACCAAGCTTCATATGGAGTAATGGTCTTCAAGGCACGAGTAGGACACATGTTCAAAACATGTGTTGCACAAGCAACTGCCTCCATCCATAGCTTATGAGGCAAACTCTTAGCCTTGAGCATACATCTAGCCGTCTCCATTAAAGACCTATTCTTCCTTTCTGCAACACCATTCTGGTTTGGTGTGTATGGCATAGTGCATTGGTGTTTAATGCCTTTCTTTCCCAAAAAATCCTTAAATGCACCTGACATGTATTCACCTCCTTGATCTGTACGAAGAGTCTGTACTTTGCAACCTGTTTCATTTTCAACCATGGAGACATAATGTTGAAAAACTGCAAACACATCTGACTTTTCTTTGAGTGGATACACCCAACAAAACCTGGAAAAGTCATCAATGAAGGTCACAAAATAAAGGCTATTTCCTATAGATGGAATCCTCATAGGACCACATACATCACTGTGTACAAGCTACAACTTTCGTGTCCCTCTAACTGAACCATCCTGCGAAAATGCAAATCTGTGCATCTTTCCAAGAACTCAACCTTCACATACATGTCTTGGTGGCATCTCCAATAAAGACAAATCATGCACCATATTAT
This sequence comes from Adiantum capillus-veneris, assembly GCF_014529385.1. Lineage (NCBI taxonomy): Eukaryota > Viridiplantae > Streptophyta > Polypodiopsida > Polypodiales > Pteridaceae > Adiantum > Adiantum capillus-veneris. Next base: position 26,364,384 of record NC_140943.1, read on the forward strand.
GACGTTGTGAAGTCATCAAATTGCCATAACTAACATGCCCAAATCTAGCATGCCACAACTCAGCATCCTGCATGGCCTGAGTTTTTGTTTCTACAATACATACCCGAATCTGCTTTCCATAACGATCTAGCATAAATAGTCCATTTTCCAACGTACCTGTAGTGATAAGAGAATAACCATTCTCTCGATCTCGTACAACACATCTGTCATCCTCAAAAATGACCCGAAGACCATTTTTTGCAAGAGAGAATACAGACAACAAATTCTTCTTGATCCCTAGAACATATAAGACATCTGGCAAGCATAAATCTGAACCATCTGAAATGGTAATCAAAATCTTACCAACGCCTTTGATTGGATAAGAAGCATTATTTGCACATGTCACCTTCTTTCCTGCTGGAGCTCCATCCAATGAACAAAACAAATCCTTCCTTGAAGTAATATGCTTGGATGCACCACTATCAAAGTACCAAATCATTTGTGTCTCGTCAACACTGTAAGCAAAAAAATCTGAACATACTACGAAAGCATAAGAATCCTGCACAAAGTTTGTAGACTCTTCTTTAGCTGTAGAAGAATCAACAGAAGCTGAAACAACCAAACTTGACTCTTTCTTCTTTTCTTTAGCAATTCGCTTTTTACACTCACTAATGTAGTGACCAGGTTTCTTGCAGTAGTGACATTTACCTTTCTTCTTGGACTTGTCAGAATCACCTTTAGACTTCTCTGAAGACTGTCCTGCACCAGACTTGGAGTGATGAGCACTCTCTTTACCCTTGTTTTTGTTCTGTACAACAAGAGCATGATCCATACCATCCACCTATAAAGACTTGTTCTTACGTGATTGATCCTCCTGCAATAGCAAAGCCACTAACTCTTCCTCCAAACATAGCTTGCAGAGTGTTCCAAGCATCCTCAGAAGTTCTGCAAGATCTGATATGTGGTGTGATTGTCCTCTTTATGTTTAAGGCAATCACAGCCATAGCTTGTGCATCTTTAGTATCCCATCTCTTTTGCTCTAGAGTGACTTGTGAGGGTCCTGCACCAACAGCTACACCACGACCAGGCGTGGCAGGTGCAATGCTACCTGGACGAACTTCATCTCCAGATAAATAATCCCACAAACCTTTACCAACCAAAACATTTTTGGCCATAAAAGACCAAAGAGAATAGTTGGTGCCATCCAATTTGTCTTCGAATGTAAACGCACCAAAAATCTCTTTCTCCGTAGATTGAGCCATACTGTGGATGCACACAAGAGAGAAAACGAACCTCCAAGAGATTCACAAATCTCCTCTCCAATGCAAGAAAAACTCTACACAAAATCTCAGCACAAAGCTAAGACAAGTTGCTTCCCAAAAGAACTGTTTACCTGAAGAAAATCTGTCAAAAAGCACACCCTCTTGATCTAAACGCCTCCGAAAAGTAACTTCTGCTACGTTGCTCAGAACAAAATTCTGAGGGCTCGAACGGCTTCAAAAGGGGGGTAAAACTGCAGATCACCTGCTCAGAATACTCCCGGAATGTCAAGGATGCTCCCACGAGCAAATTTTCCGAAAACTGCGATTGTGCGCGCGGACGCGAAAACGCAAGTAGAGGCTCTCGAAATCACCTTGCTCTGATACCAATTGTCGAAGATGATGAAACAGGAAATAGAAGGAAGACAAAAACTCACAGTAGGAAGAAGATGGAGAAGGAGAAGACACAGAGCTTGAGTACGAGATCTCTGTAGTCTATCTCTCTATATTAGAATAATAGAGTATATACAAACTCAGAGCTCCAAAGCTTATATGAGACCCTAAGAGATAAGGTGTCCTTTCACACCAGATGTCCAGGGGGAAAAACCCAGTGGGAGAAAAGTGCCCCTGGTGAAGCACGTATACACACTAACACTACTACATGTCTACAGGGGATACCTCTACGTATCTCTCATCACCGCTCTCTTGCGGCAAAGCAAGAATCCTTTCAACATCCCTAAATTGATTGTAAAACACAGTGAGAAACTTTAAACTCCATAGTCATCATCTCTCTCTCTCTCTCTCTCTCTCTCTCTCTCTCTCTATGTCGTTTTTCTACGTAGTCACCCTCTCGGTGATTGTTTTTTCGCATACGAGTGCATATATGGATTAACCAAGTACATAAAAAGTTTTCCCGTCATTATTTCACTATGTTTAATACGTTGATTTGTGCACATGATGCGTTTATGATCACGTGCGTGCATAAAAAGTGCTTTTTGTTTCACGTTATAAAGGCGATAGGGATATTCTTTTAGTGACAAATCACAAACCATTATGAATCAGCCCGAACCCTTTATACTGGAGATAAAACAAAATCATTTAGAATATTTTCTCTCTTTGGTATCATGTGTAAAACATGCACAAGCTAAGCGATACGGTCAAAAAACAGATTGTTGTCCACTACACAACCAAATTTTTTGACTCCAGGCTCCTTAGAGAACCAATATATAGATTCATCCTATGGGCAAACCCACTTAACCAATTAAAAATCTTGGTGAAACTTGATGATAAATGAATTTAGGTCTCCGTTATTAGTTCGGAAATGTGAGTCATTAATCACTCTATTATCGGTTTTACCTACACGCGTAGGAACACTATCAAGGGGGGGATACCATATGAGGTCGTGAGTTAACCGAGCCATTTTGATATGTTTTATGGTTTGTTTTGGTGATTGGATTTCAATTATTACATGGCCATAAACCTACATGGGAGTATATAGTTAAACATATCGAACCGCATAGGCAGATATGAATAAAGTGACTTTCTTTTGGGGTTACCGTTTGTTGTGTGAGTACCATATGGTCAAAGTAATGTGATGGAGTGATAGTATATATTATGGAGCTGAACTGGATGCATTGGGTTGAGTTCAAATACTTTCATTTGCATGGCTTGCATGCTCTTGAAAATGTCAAAAAATTTGGTTTTTGCATATGTGTGAAGTTATGGTTTATGGTTGACCTAAGGGTCGTCGTTGTTTTGTATCATGTTTATGGTGTTTGAATGTTATCATATGATGCATGGGAACTCATGGATTGATATGGATGACTCATATGCATGGTTATGACTGTTTTCCACCTTTCTAGGTCAAAACTAGGTCTATGTACTATAGTGGTGAAGTACAGATGTGATGCATCAACTTTGCATGGTTGGATGTTGTCAAAATTTGATTTTTATATCATGATTAGTTGCTGGTTGGACTCTTTTATGCATGAAAGAATCACATCTTAAGGGTCACATGTGTGTAGACTTCGATTGATTGCAGGAGATGGGTCAAACTCCAAGTGTGGGAGTTGGTTCAGTGTGATTATGATTTATGGTTAAGGGCTGAGATTCCCTCATGGATTATGGTTGAAATTTTATTGTGTAAGTGAGTGTGGCTTATGGGTTTTTTTCTAGATTGGGTTGTGCTGCCAAAATGTTTACAACCATGTTGTGTTCTAAAGTGGTTATGCAGGATTGGTCGTGCCTCACCCATGTAGGATAGAGTGCTCACCCATGTGCTCTGATTGGATTATGATTTATGGTTTTTTTAAAAATTGGATCATGAAATGATTAGGATGGTTTATGGTAGACGTGTAAGGGTAAAGACCTTGTACAGTGCATTTGGGAAGTGCTATTGACATTGCCATGTTTCTCATGTCAATGTCGCTACAAGACTAGGATCACCTACATCGCTTAGCCTTAGACTAAAGGGTCATTGACCTGGGGCTTTGCTGGATCAGGGGTGTTGCCTAAGTCTTCTTCTTTTTGCTAGCCTCATTTACACGGTTAGTGTGTCGGGGGTTGAATGACCTACACAACTAACACGTCGAGGATTTTGCCTTGGCTTTGCCTAAACACCCGGTGCTGGGCATCGAAGAGGCATGGCGCCTAAAATGGTATGGTTGGTGTTGATACCCCAGCACCTGCTGATATTTGGGATCCTTTCAGAGCTCGGGTTCATGGAGGGAGGCGAAGCAACCTCAGCCTATGTCTGGCTCAAGTAGGTTGGAGGTGTTCTCGCTCGCTCCCAAAAAAGTGAAATTCTCTCTGTCTGTAGTAGAACGGAAATGGATGGGTGGACCGGTGGATCCCTACAGAGGGTCCGATGCTCTACTAGCTGTTTTGTCATAAACTTTTTGATATTTTGGTATACCCATATTTTGCCATTGCATTAATACATGGTAGCCTGTTCCATTTAGATGGTCATTTAAAGATTCTCATCTTCTCATGTCTCTATGCACTCTACTTTACCCTCCACTATATTCTCTCTCTCTCTCTCTTCCCGCAACTCAATGTACACATATATTCACCCTCCACAATGTTATATTTTTCTTGAGTACGCTTTCATTCATAACACCCATTCAGGGGAAGCACTAGTCTCGCTAGGCACCTCTGGATGCAGTCTAGCTCATGGCCTAAACTCCATGCTTGGTCGGGCACTGAGAACTCGTCCCCTGTGCAAATGCTTTTGCAACTATGATTTTTATTGAAAACTGTAAAAAAGTGTAAATTGTATATTTTGTGCATAGACCCGTGGAGGGGTATCTCTCAACAATTATATTATTAATTAAAATTTATTAGTCCACACTCTATTGATAATTAGCTTTATTGTATATAATTCAATTATTGATTATAAATTCTAAGTAATCGAAATATGTTTCTTAATTATTAGAGTATACTAAGATTAAAATTGCTTAGTTCTAGCTTTAATTAAGAGAAAATGGTCTTACTGTAGATAGTTATAAAATAATTTTAAGAGCTTCCTCATACTGGCAAAAAGCTATGGAGATTATGTCAAATTTATCCTCCTTATTTGATTAATAATTAGATTAAAAATTATCTTTTTTTCAACTTCTATGGAAAATTAAAAAATATAATCTTATGATTTGAGAGGTACATATTAGAGAAGGTTTACATTGTTAACCGGTCGTTGTAATTATCTCAAAATATTTAGAGTAGAAATTTTCTATTTTTTAGCTTATAGCTCATTGGAAATTTAGAAATACAATCTAACAACTCATTAGGTAATTATTAGAGAAGCTTAACACTAGGTTGGTAGCCTGACAGGACATAAAAGTGTATTTTCAGGGTTTTGAAAAAAACTTCCAGAACCATAGTAGATCCACTCATTTTGGAAAACTCTTTCATGAGCTTATAATTCAAGGACAGCTACATATGGCTAAAATGAAAAACTTGTAACATTTCTCATCACTTGGTCACAACAAGCCTCCAAAATTGATGGACCAGCCTATTTTGCCCAAAATAGCCATTTCTTATGGTTGATTGCATATAAATGACACTGGGAATTTTTATAGGACATGAGATAAAACTCCATGTTAACTTCAATGGGTTGGCGATCAAAACATATAGTTGCTTTTGCCTCAATTTTTTTTAATACAAAAAAGAGGTACAAAAAGTTGCATTTTTGTCATTCTACGGACGTATCATCAAAGTTTCTATAGTCACTCTCAATACAAATACTATATACATGTTTTCATAGTCCCTTTGGGCCTTTGGATTCAAAAGGAACCATGGAGTATGTCAAAAGAATAATAGATCTCTTACCAAGTGGAATGTTGGGGACAATGATGAAGTGCTAAATGCAGCAAGCATGAAAAAACCGGGTTTAGCATTATGACCTCTAGAATCACATAGAAACTACTCAATATCCAACTAAATTTTAAGTTTATGATTAGATATGGTTATTGCCTACAAAATGCACACAATTGGCCCAGACAAGAGGAGTAAGAGGTATAAGAGGCAATGATATCAAGAAAATGTACATCCACTCTATCAACACCAATAACAAGCTAAGGAGAAAGGAGTCTATAAAGGTAAGAATAGACTCTCTCCAACAGAGCTAGAGTGTTATCGTAAGGATAACAAATGCTACAAGTGTGGATAGAAAGGGCATGTCTATCGTGCTTGTCCCCAAAGAAATGCACGCAACGAGCCACCTTGAGTTTCTATGTTGGAAACTCCAAAAGAGGATGCTCATAGCAAAAGGCTTTTGTTTTTCCTATGCTAGGAGATATGTACATACATGTTTATGAGTCGGGTAGCATCCTATCCTTTGTAAATATGCATGCTTTGCACAAGTTAATGAAAATCTATATTTTCATATACATGATTTTTTTTCGAAAGTCTGTAAATGAGTTTAATGATTCAACCAGTAACAATAAAAAAGACGGGAATCAAGAGGAATTAGAATTGTCTACATTCCTAAATGGATTCCAAAATGTTTTTATTGATGATACCGCCGTAAGCTATCTCCACAATGAGGGGACAATGACCATGCATTGGAGCTTTTACCACAAAGCTCACTGCCTAATAAGCGTCCTTATTGAGGTGGTATTTGTATGGATCCACAAAAGGTAGAGGTAATAAAAAGATGGCCTAATCTAAGGAGTCTACATGAGTTGTGAAGCTCTAAAGGTATGAGTGAATACTAGAGATTCTTCATAGGAAAAATTCATGCTTATAGCAGGTCCAATACATGACTTAACAAAAAAGAACGTTAACTATACATGGACTGCAAAGAGAGAAAAATACTTTTGAAAAGTTCAAAGAGAAACTTATCTCTCGACTTATGCTTACACTACGGGGTCTCTCAAAGCTATTTGAGGTCCAATGTAATGCATGGATGCGTGCCTTCGAGCAAAACTTTGCTTCAAGAAGGGAACACCATAGAATACAAGATTCAAAGACTCAAATCCAATAAGTGAATATTGGACATATACAAAAGGAGCTATGGGCTGTTTTACATGCCGTTGACACATGGAAGTACTTCTTGCGGACTCCATCCATGATACAAACCAAGCTCTCTGATAATCAAATGAGGTGGGCAAATTTCTTTTTGCAATTTAATACATCGCTCACATTGCTGGAAAGCACAATCATGTAGCCGATGCACTTTCCCGATGACCAAGGGTAGATAGGGTATCAATAGCAACTTACAATGAGCTATGTTTTATGATAGTTAGATATGCTTCTAACCCAGGCTTTAGGGATATGATAATAGCCTTTACAAATGAAAGAAAAAGAACCACTCACATTAGAGGATGATTATCTTCCATATCTGAATAGGCTATATCTTCCTCACTTCCCATGCTCCTCCCATATGTTGGGCAAAGAGGAATTCGAATTTACTCTACTAGGAGTAAAAGCATACTTGTATTGGCTTACCAAGAAACCAGAACATACAAGGGTATGTTTCAAAATGTATGGTATACCAAAAGATGAAGTATGATAGAAGGACCACGACTTGCCAACATCTAATTGTGTCGGATAGAAATACTACCATGACCACGAATTTTTGATAGAGTCTCTATCAGAACTAGAGTAACCCTCTTATGTCGGCCTACTATTCCAAGGGATGGCCAAAAGGAAAATCACAAAACTAATGATCCTTGATTTACTAAAAGCCTGTGATTTGAAGTAGATCAATGCTCAAAATGGGAGAAGTACTTACCCTAACAACAGTATGTCTCTAATAACGTGAGCATACTTCTAAGGGGAAAGTACCTTTCGAGGCTAAAGACGGAAGATCCAAAAGTCCCTTGTAGCTTAAGGTACCTCGAAAGATCTTCATTGCAAAGGAGTATAGCTGAGATCAAAACAAATGTTTTTAGAAGATTAAACAAGCTATATCCATCTATTAGCTAGGCAAAAGAGGCTCCTGCCATTATGCACAAAAGAGCCTTATCCTTTAAAGAAAAAAAAAAGTTGGGTCTTAACACACAAGAATCCTACGGGCCATTAAGGGTATTATGCTAGCTCAGCACAAAGATACTATGGCCCCTTCTAAATTGACCATCCATAAGATGGATTATCAATTAAAGTTGCCCAACTATTGGCTCATATATATCATTTTTCATTAGAACCTATTCAAGACTTACTAAGGAGAGCCACTAATAGAGGCTATAAATGAAGACCCACTAGAGATTGAGGATGAAACAAACGAGCTCCAACCCAAGTTTATCCTTCGACGGGAACTCAAGGTATTAATAAATGGTAAGATTACTGACAGTATCTTATTTAAGTTAAGAATTATCCTTTGAAAGATGCTAATGCATGCAAAGAACATAGCTTAAAGATAATATGAACCTTGTTAATGATGCTTACAATGACACAGAAGAGTAAGCAAATGTAAGAGAAATGCATTTTAAATGATCCATGTTTTTGTCTTATAAGAATCTCTTTTTATGTTTTGTGCACAAATTTTAAGAAGTATGCATACTTAAGATCATGTTTGTGGTGACTACGTCTCCCAAACACCAAGTAGAACTTGTCACTCTACTTTGGAAGTATGATATGGACTAAAAAGAGCAAACATGCTTGCGGAAGACAATGTCTCTCAAGCACCAAGTGGATTAGTCATCCACTCTGGAATGGTGTCGTAGGGTAAAAACGGATCCTCTAGCCGCTAAGACCAATGGACTAATGGGTGAGACTTTACCATCTCTACCTCATAGACGAGGATGACTATCATTTCAAGAGAGAGGTAATGTCATAAAAACTAATATCTAACCAACCCAAATGATTTTCTCATATTAAATTGATCACTTAATGTGGGAGAATAAACGGGAACAAGGGTTAAGATATTGAGATGTGCTTATAGATCTATCTGAACACAAGGCTAATAAAAAAGGGGCCCAAATGATGGATGGTCTATCAAAGAGCAAGACTAACCAATGGAGCACAAGACGTTACGGTTAGCTTCATTGAAGACCTCCAATAATGTGTGTAAAAGTCCTTTGACCTTAGGTAAGCTAGGGATGATCTTGAGGCGGGAACCCGGCCCAGCTTGAGGTGCTTGTCCTGTTTGTCATGCTTGATGACTAAGGTGCTTGAGGTGCTTGATGATTGAGGTGCTTGAGATGATTGAGGTGCTTGATGATTGAGATGCTTGAGCTGCTTCACATGCTTGAGATGCTAGGGCTGTACTTGAGGTGAGAACCCAGCCCAAGCTTAAAGTGCTTAAGGGCCAAGCTTGTGGTGGGAAGTGGGCCTATGCATGAGGGGCTTGAGGTGTCAAAAAGTCAAATATTCAATCCCTACAAGGAGGGGGTGAGCCCTACATGAGGGGTGATGAGAGAGAACACCCACACACTCACACAAGGCATGCATAGTACAAACAAAGCAAAAGGGACACTTCTCAAGTTCCTCCTCATGTTTCCCTCATGGTGTTCCTGAAGCCTATTGGTTGGGCACCCAAGGGGTCCAATGATAATTTAGGAGATTTAATTAATTGATTTTGAATTTATCAAGTCCTCTCTCTCTCAAAGGGGAAAGGGGGACACTTGTCCTAAGGCTACCCTTGTTCCTTGTAATGCCTCCTGCTTGATGGGGAATCCCAAAATCCGAGCAAATATAATCGAGCGAGGGGAAAACCGAGCAAAACTTATAATTTTTTTGACACAAAATTGAGCAAACCATAAACTTTGCAAAACTTACAATGTTTTTTTATATCCTTGTGCAATATATTAGTTGTATATATCTTTGACTTTTATTGGTTAGAGACACTCCCTACATAGTTTCTTTACATATCAAAATAATTTTTAAATTGTTCTATCGCTAACACATGCCAAGAACCTTCCATCAACATTGAAATTAATCAAAAAGGTGTATCGCATCTACAAATCAAAATGGAGAGCGCAACAACTAAAATACTTCCGCACGAGAATATTTGAGGCAAAAGTTAATACCGATAAGCACATATATATCACCCAAAAAACTACTTCTCAAAACCATTGCAAGGTCCACAAGGCTTTAAGGCTGCATCAGCACCCGTGAACCTCCAAGTGCTTGGACTAACTCCAATTTCGTTAGAGTAGCCTGATGCATGAACTCATGAGCATGAGGGTCAAGGCCAAGTACTTGCAGAAATATGAAGTAAATGTTATTACATGGCATATACACAAGGCGCTTGCTTTCTCGGTTTTGAAAATCCTCGCAAGTACATCTAGGAAAATCTGACATTGTCACAGAGTATGTCACTCCCTTTGCACTTGACCCCACAGTCTTAACATAGAAAACATGTGTTTCATTGCAAACCACAATGACCTCTCGCACCAGCTCTGCTGCCATGGTTCTACCCACTTCAATCTTGCCATGAAACTCCTTTGTTAATCGTGATCTCCATTTCACAATCTTTCCATCTCTAAATTTGGGACGGATGCTGCTAGCAACTCTTTGGTTCAATGGAACTGTTTCATGCATTCTTGTTGCTGATGTCACTCCTGCTTGCAAAACAAAACCATTGGCTTGCAATTGTGTTACCTCTTGGGGTTGCAAATTTGTGCCCTCTGCAACCACCCAAACACGAAGAGCTGGACCTGGTGGCCCTTCAACTATATATGCTGTGAACCTTCCACGTGTGCATGTTATTGGAGTTACAAAACCAAATGTACCCTTCCAAAAGACCTCCCTGGTGTGAACCAGATGGAGGATATTTTCTGCGACCCCAAAAACAAGGAGCTGGCACCCCTATTTTTGCATCCATTGAACAATCATTAATGAACCGCCCACATCTATCTCCATCTTTTAACACCACACCAAAACAAGTCATCTTTCGCCTAGGTTCTGTTCTCCTTATTGCCCAAACTGACTTTGCTATATTTACTTCGGGATATGGGACATCCCTTGGAGTTTTTTTTTGGCCTGAAGCCCACCAATTGAAGTTGTCATTGTAACATACTCTGGCCTGTGGCTATCCTCCTCCAAGACAATATTCGCATCAGCAAAAATTGGCCTCTTTTTTCTAATACTCTTTTCTTGGAGTATATTTCTATTCATTTCAGGACTATTGACACCCATTTCATGCATTGAAGAATGTGTGAGGTCAACTAGTTTCTTTCCTGTTGCAACTGAAGCAGATGAAGGTTGGTTCATGAAGCGATCTGCCAAATCTTTAATGCCAGGACCGGTGGATCTCCCAACACCTTTCAAATAGGCATTATATTTCACACTTTGAAGCATAGATAAAGCCATATCTGCACATGCTGCCTCATACAAACTTATGTGATCCTTATAACCAACAGAGACTCGCATACTAGCATGTTTTGATTCAGACAAGTTTGTGTTAGGGACAAATATTCCTGCAGCATCTTGTCATACAAATCTTTCCCCCCAATGAGGCACTCGCACATCCCACCAAGCCAACCATGTCTCCAACGAAGCAATCTCCCCTTCAATGGCCATTCCTGTTTTCCAAAATCTTCTAAGCTCTCCCTTACAATGCTCAGCGGCATTCTCTGTAGGTGCAGTTCTCCACTTGCGGCACAAAATCTTGTGCTCCTCTTGAAATGCGGGGCGGATGCACTTGCCAGTATGTCGAACCATACTTTGCTCCCAATGAAATAAACATGATCTCTCTTTGTTTGGAATAGACCTCTTTGCTCCTCCGAAATAAACAGTACGCACAGCAATCCAATTGGCACTGGCTTCATCTGCCATAAATCCCCTGAACTCTGGCTTATCAAAACCCTGTTCCTTAACCACATTGTTCAACATCTTCCAAAATTCAATCTGAGCATATTTATTTTCCACGCTAAACTCAGTAGTTGCAATGGTGAGAAGCTCTCGCACGTAAGGGTCATAGACATGCGCTGACATAGTCGGCCATCCTTGTACACGGTGAACATGATCAAAGTGCACCCACATTTGCTCTAAATTACCTCCAGGGTGCATCCGATTCACCAAATCAACTCCACTGCCTGGTCCCTTAATTGACATTTTAAATACATGAGGTTGTACCTTTTCACACAATTGACCTGGGAAAAGGATACTATGGATGAAAGGATATCTGCACTTGCTTTTCAAGTCAAGCATTGCCTCAAGACCCTTTGAAGTGATATTCTTTGATCTTTTTGCAGACTCCAAGCTTCGTTCCACTCTCCTTTTATTTGAAAGGGGAGTCACACTGTCAAGGAATTCAGCAAATTCCAAATCTTCAATCATAGAAGTTGCTGTTGAACCTGCTTCAATAAGCTTTTCCATGATAAGATCATGGGTGGTGGCCCATTCCAATTGTTTTGCAGTCACCAAAGGATCTCGACTCGCACGATCAAGAAACATTTCATCAATGTTACTTTCAACCATCCGACTCCTCCCTTCTAAACATGGATGATTATGTTCTCCAAGATGCAAAGCACACCTAGTACAATTATGCTTATCTCTAGGCAAACAATAGTAAATAACTGCAGGACATGTAGAAACACATTCGGGAATTTGTCCACAATGAGTGCATACCAGTGTGCCATACTGAGAAGAGATCAATCCTTTAGGACTAGATTTAACAAGCCGACCTCGCCATTGAGACTCATTGGAGATATTTGAACGCAAATAAAATGGACAATCAATGTTGATGCAACGCAAATGCTTAGAGCATCTACTAAATCTGACAACACCATCGAAACTATCACTACTACAAGTAACATACTCTGTCCACATGTGACTATCATGTCTTTGTTCCATACCACTCATACCTGAACAATGACCAGTTGGCAGTAATTCAAACGCAATATACCCATCATAATGAGCTGGGAGCTCATCAGTAGAGACCACTTTCTTGGATTGATGGAGTGCAATATACAAATTTCTTTGCAATGGCATGCACTTAATCATGTCAATCACACTTGCATTGATCTCTGAGATAGGTACTTTCTTGTCTTTCTTGTCGTGAGAAGCTCTGCCAATGCCAGCATCAATCTGATCCTCACTTCTCATATCCACCTTGTAGAACTAGTGTTGCTCATGATCAAGCATAAAAATTAGTTCACCATCTGATGATATAGTAGCTTCTACCTTGACTTGCGGTCCAGATAATGTTAATGGACGAAGACAGAAATTAGCATCACGAAGCTCAAAATGTTCTTGCAAAGAAGCAACTCTCAATGAATAAATTCTGGTATCAAACATAAGCACTAGCTTTTGTCCACGCTTTGGACCAAAAAACTGTAATACATCTCCCCATGGGTTAATAGTGTGAAGGGTAGAAGGTAAGAAATATTAGCAAGCATTGGCATGGTTTTGAATGATACAACGGGTGTAAATATAATAGACTGATATGCTTAAAATCCTATTCATAACCGCAAGCCGCCAAGAGGATTGCATGTTCATGTTCCCAAGAACAACAATCATAGCTTTATAAAATATATTATAATAAAAATAAATCACTTTGAGTTTTAAGATTTTCAGTGAATCGTGCATAGTAATGACAAGCGAATTTCACCTACCCTCTTCAACATCCCATGCACAAATCCCAAATACCCTCTTCAACCGTATTTTAGAGTGTTTGCACGCTGCTAAGCTACGGGCATGGTCACACGAGGATTAGTTAGAACCAAGCCCCGTTAGTCTCCGACAAGAGCTCATAACTTCCACCTTCGACAGCAGGTAGAGAGATGAAGATCGATGCACACATGAAAAGATGGCAAGCGTCAGATATGGTCGGCAAGTGTCAGAAATTTTTAAGCTTGAAAATCAAGGTCCCATGGTATTATGATTGGGAATATTTAATTTGCAAGCCCAATTTACACTACAGACCGGGATATGTGAGCACTAAGCTAATCTACCAGCATTGGGACTATGCCCCAAACAGGTAATATGGTGAGGGATGCAAATAGTTGTACATGTGCCTTCGACACACAGGTTAGTTTGAGATAGATTCCAAAGTTCCATAAAACAAGGTCAAATTAGCTGTATGTGTAATCGAAGGAAAGATCTAGCTGAGGGTCTCCCCCACTCTTGAATCAGACATACTACGTTGCCTTGGAGGATTAATTGCATTTGTCCGAATTTTACAATAGTTATTTTAAGCGGACACTTTCCCCGAACAATGCAGTGAAAGTGTTACAAAAAGATTTGATTTTTTATAAATAATGCGATTTTTCAATTGCTTTCTTGCATTAAAAAACGTTATTCAGGCCCTGCGTTAGTGTCTTGTGTAAGGCTAACGGCCGTCCACACCTCTTAAAGCCACCCACCTCTCTGGAAGAAAAACACACCTGCCCGCACTCTCCTTGTATGCCGGTCACCTAACCTCCTTCCGGTATCTAGTTCGATTCCAAAAAACCGGGACAACCAAGTATGTAGAGCAAAAGGACATGTGTGGCAACAAAAAAAAACGATGTTTTATCTTTTCCAAAATAGGGTCAAGATGCGTTGGCTCTTATTAATTATACGTTTTTCTTAAAGAAGCCTTTCTATGCTGCAGACCTGCAAGTCTTGCCTTGAAAGCTGCTTGCGCTACCTCTTGCCCATCTGTTGCGCTAACCACAGCAATCTAATGCGCTAACCTCAGCCCTCTCTTGCGCTATCTCTTGCCTTCAAACCTCCTACCGCAAACCTCAGCCCTCTCTTGCTCTCCAGTTACGCCCTTTGAGGCCATATACTCTCTGTAGCAAGCAATCTTCAACCTTCAAGCAATCTTCTCTGTAGCAAGCAATCTTCAACCTTCAAGCAATCTTCTCTACAGCATATGCGCCTTAACCACTACAAATCCTCAAGCTCGGAGTTCGCATAGAAATCGTCATGGGGAGAAGGGAGTCTTCCTCGGCTCGAAAGCCTCCTGCCAGGTACCTTTGTAAACTACTTGTAGCCATCCACGCCGGCGTGGATGGCTACAGCTAGTTTTTTTTTCAATGTTTAAGATGAAGTTTTGTAAGGTTTTTTAAGGCTTCTAGTTTTAATTTAATTATTGACAGTTTTTAAGAATACAAAAACCTGCACAGAAACCTGTCCTAAAGCTTTCTACACATTACAGGAGGCTAAACTAAAGTACATGAGAGATGCATTCTTAGCCTAATCTCTTGGATAAACCAAACTACTGCATACCCTCTATTGCTTTTGTGATTGATGGTGTCTCATAAATTCTGTTAGAACTGGCTGTAGCCATCCACGCTGGCGTTGGTGGCTAGAATGAATTTTTGAATGTGTGAATTTAGCTATAGATACGCTCTCTCTTGATATTTGCAGAGTTGCACAGCTTCTCTTAGAACTGTCTATAGAAATCCACGCCGACGTGGATGGCTAGAAAGAGTTTCTAGGGACAAATGTTTTCAGAGTTTTATAGCTTCTGTTAGAACTGGCTGTAGCCATCCACGCCGGCATGGATGGCTAGAAGGAATTTTTGAATGTGTGAATTTAGCTATAGATACGCTCTGTCTTGAGATTTGCAGAGTTGCATAGCTTCTCTAAGAACTGTCTCTAGCCATCCACGTCGGCGTGGATGGCTAGAGAGAGTTTCTAGGGACAAATGTTTTCAGAGTTTGATAGCTTCTGTTAGAACTGGCTGTAGCCATCCACGCCGGCGAGGATGGCTAGAAGGAATTTTTGAATGTGTGAATTTAGCTTTAGATACGCTCTGTCTTGAGATTTGCAGAGTTGCATAGCTTTTCTAAGAACTGTCTCTAGCCATCCACGTCGACGTGGATGGCTAGAGAGAGTTTCTTGGGACAATTTTTTTTTGCAGTGATTCATTCTCAGTAAGCTCCCTCAAGATGTCCACGCCGACATGGATGGCTAGAAGGAATTTCTCAAGATAAAATTTTATAATTATGCATGCTTTCTTTAAATCTGTTAGCTGCCTCTTGTTATCCATGCCGACTTGGATGTTTTGGTGGATGATCAATAAATAAAGTTTTTGATTTTTTAAATTGCCTCTAGGCATCCGCGTCGGCATGTAGTCCTAGAGGTAGTTTCAGTGAAGTAAATAAATTGGTTTTTGTTGTGTTTTGCAAGTCCTTCAATTCGTGGACGAGGTCGCAGAGGGAGACGACTCTCTTCCACTCAGGCTTCAAGTATATTAGAGAGCAGTGATCAAATAAGTGTAGTATCTGTCACTGATATGACAGAAGGTTTGGAGACACAAGAAGAGGAGATGCAAAGTCAAGACTTGGGGCTTGGCTCCATAAATGAAGTTGATGAATCTCTTGCTCCACAAGAGGCATGTTTACAAATAGTGCCTTATGTTGTAAGAGCTGAAGTAGCAATAGATACTGAGACAGGGGATGAGCACAAGCTATACATGCATAGAGGAAAAGGTATTCTTCAATGTACTCGCATGTTTAGTTGTTTTGATTGTCCACCGATTCCTTTATGTCGATTGATCCCTTATGCAAGGGTGAGAGGCTTAAGAGATGATGTTAGTGGATTGAAATTTGCTTTTGCAAAGGAGGGCTATATGCAAGAAAAAGGAGCTTTTATTGTTTCAATTTGGAATTGCAAGAAGGAGGAAGCTTATGTTACAGGTATTTCCTTTCTCCACTTTGATCTTTTCTACTTTCTGTTTCTACTGTGTTTTTTGTTGTTCTCATAAATAGTAGTTGAGTATGCTTTTCTGTCTATGCTTATCTATTTTGCAGAGGACCTTCTTACTTCATGGGACCCAATATGGGTTGATATACATAAAGAGTTTGAAATTGAGCTTTCTAAAAGACCAAATCTTCAAGCCCTTTCTAATAAAATGTTCTACGTTTGGGAGGGTAATCATAGAATGGTCGCTTGGACGACTACTATTAAAGAGAGATTCTCCACTGATCGAGAGAAACATTGTAGTGTGCTTTGTACAGTTATTGACCCTACACGAGTGCCAGAGATAGATCTTCTTAGTAGCTTGCAAAGAATGAATTTGTAAGTTTTATGACTTTCCATATATTCTATCAAAAAATGTCTACGTTATGTTTTTGACTATGTATGTATTGTATATGAACTTGGAATAGCATGAACACACATGCTCTTGTGGTCACCCATCTTAGGGATGAGCTTGTCAACTGCTCTCACATTTCTGCACCAGATCATGAAGCTTATGTAACAGTGCTTCCAGAAAAAGATCAAAAGTTGATTGCTGCAGTACGTAAGAAATACTCGAAGGGTGTGGAGCCTTGGTATCCACTTACTCGTCGATACTTGGGAAAGCTCTTATACGATGTAAGTGTCTTTGGCCTAACTTTTAAGAAAGATCTCGTGTTTGGTTTTTTTGAAAATTATGTGTTTTCAATTGTGTATTGAAGGATAAAATATCCAATTAATTGAGCCAAAGAGTATGTGCTTGTTTTTTTGAAAATTATTTATTTTTAAGTATGTGTTGAAGGTTCAAATGTCCAAGGAATTGAGCCAAAGAATAGAGCAAGCTAGGCAGACAATGACAAATGAAGAACTTATAAAAGAGGAGGAGAAGATATTGAATGATTTAGCACTCAAATATGGAGAGCGTGTTGGAAAGGTGGTTGAAATATTTTTGTTTAGGTATTTGCACATAGTGTAATAGCTGTTTGAACTTGGTTTTTTACTCGTTGCTCAAATACTGCAGTTACTAAATATTGTTGATCCGAATCTTGGACCGGATTGGATGGTTCGAGTTCTTGCACTCAAGTGGGGTCCTGATAATTGGGCTACGCTTGAGAAGATGAACTTGATTGCTATGCATGATGCTCCTGTCTTGAGCAAACTATTATGGGTTTCCTTGCTTGAGGCAGACAAGATTACTAGAGCATCTTATGGTTTAAAGAAAGGAGATCATGTGTATCGCATGTAAGTGAAGTTTCTTTTGACATTCAAGAATCTTTGATGTACGATTGCTAGTTTTTTGTGATTGTTTTAGTTTTTTCTCATCTTCATTGTTATGTAGTTGGATTCGTAGAGAAGGCCTTCTACAAAGGATATTTGAGAGAGCCATAAAGTTTGTGGAGGACTTAACCAACATTGTTGGTGGTATTTTGTTGCCTCATGATTGCTCTCTTGCCTCTTACTTTGAGGAGCTCAAGCACGACCCTATCTTTTTCCTTTGAAAACCTCTCTTGAAGCTAAGACAAAAGATGTTGACAAGCAAGCTATGAAGAAAGTGGACACAGTACGCATGGCATCTCAACGGCTAGCCTATAGGTCAAGTTCATCATACTTTTATTTCAAGCTTTTCATAATTACAAAGTTTGTAGTGATGTTATTTTGTTTGATTGTTTTAGATTTCTATTATCCTTGGTTGGAAAAGGCTTTCTTCCAGGGATTCCATTCTTAGCTAAGCAGTGGGCACAACTATCTACTGGGGAAGAATGCATGTACTCCCCTTCCATACATAAGCTCACTACTTGGGAGATGGAGACATGCCCATGGTGGATAGACATGGCTTCTAGGCATGTATTGGCGAGAGAGAGAGAGAGAGCTTCACGATACTATGAGAGTTGGTGGCGCATCCATCGATGTGCCTCTACCTCCTAGAGTGAATGAGGTAATATCAGGTAAATGGTTACTCAAAACAGACTGAACCATGATTTGTTGAAGAGCTTTAAACTCTCTTCTTTCTTGACTTATTTGTTTTACATACTGGTCATATTGTGTTTTATTGCTTTTTCTAAGCTACAAATACTACTCACAAGGGAAAGGAGGTGATTGTTGAGACTAGGGTGGATGAAAACATGGAGCGAGAGCATGGTGAGCTATCACTTATCTCGCAGACGTTTGTATGTTCATTTATTGGAGTTAATTCAATTTGTTTAGCCTCTTGTATTGCAGTAGCTCATGGGGAGATTGTTGCAAAGAAAACCATTTCTTTTGTCTACATCGTTGATATTCCCTTGTATTCTCTATCCTCATTGTCTGACTCACGATGCATGGCCATTTCTGGGGACTACATAGCCATTGCTGCTGATTTTAGGGCCGGTGTTCGACATCCGGCATGGATTCGTGTTCATGAGCACATAGGATCTGTACGCTTTGATGGGACCTTGTGCGTGCGTGGTGGGAGAATAGTCGCATGGGCTGCTGATTTTATTTTTTTGGATCTTCCCTTTGGTGGTTCCCACTTAGCCTCCCCTATTGTACCCCTTTGGGATGTTTGTAGTGAGGATCATGTTCGTGCAGGCATGCAACTTGCATATTCTACTTTGTCAGACTCTAGGTGGTTGTTGATCATGGTCTCTATGACAGGTTTGTGCTTCAATCTTAATTTTATACAATACTTGTTGATATTTTTGTTGTATGTTTTCTATTGTGACTTTAGAAACCTCTTGCAGGAGATACCATTGGCTGGGTTGAGAGATTTTGTCGTGCATCAGAGATGACTATTCATCGTCGCATTGTAGTCCTTCATCATGGAGCTTATGGTTATGGTAATAGCTTTGGTGGTCGGATTGAGGTAATGCTCTTCTACATAATTAACTTCTTTGTTTCTCATTTTGGTGTGTTATAGTTATTTTTATTGTTCTAATTGTCTATGTGGTGGTGTAGTGTCATTTTTCTCTCTTACTTATGGTGCATAGGGTTGGCATGCAACCACCTTGCTTTGTGGTTGAGAGCACTCCTCTATTCAATTGACTTGGCATGCAACCTTTTGATTCTTACATGATGCACCATCTTCCAGAGTGTTCTCTAGCGAGATCATCATCCGGGGAACCATGGCGTGGTGGCTTGCAACGAAGTCATTCTTTTATTGCATGTTTTGTGGAGCTTCTTTGTAGGCCTGGAGGTCTTTGTTTGGAGTTGGGATGTGGTACATCACCCGTATTGGCAGCATGCTTAAGCACAGGGCGGGTGTGTGCAGCAGTCGACAGTGAGGACACTTTGATTTCAGATTATGTGCAACCATTACTTCGCCCTAAAAAGCGAAGCAGAGAGGGGGCCTCCACCTCTCTTGATGTTGATGATGTGGGTGACATGCCTTCGCGTGTCAACCCCTTTGATGACTAGTGAGAGTTCATCTTACACTTCATTTTCCCCCACTATTTTATGTTTCCATCATACTTTTATGCTACTTTCTCACTTTTTGGTATCATTGATTGTTCAGTATTTGAAAATTATGGATAATGATTCAAACAACATTTTGAGATTTCTTATGTTTCAATGATGAAGGTTATGTATTGCTTACATGTGGATTATAAGACTTACCTTTTTCATTTTGTATGGAAGTGTGTTGCCAGTTTATGCTGAGGGGATTGCAAAAACCATGGCTGCTGATATACGATACGATTTTGACACCCACAAGAAGTGTCAAAGGCGCAATGTTTTTATTGATGACGAGTGTGACTCTTCATAGTCATGAGATAGAACCGTAGCATTTCTTGTTGTTGTTAAAGTGTAGAGGCATGACATGTTGCTCTCTATATTCCACTAAATATTCCACTTGTTATCTTATAATCCTAAAGAAATCTCTCTTTTTTGGTTATAAGATATGACAATTTTCTCTTAATATAGTTTAGAAACTTTGTAGATGTATGAGCATTGTTGACTAAATTTAAAGTTAAAATTAAAATTATGGTTTTGAATGTAGTTGTGGATCATTGCATGGTTTGTAATAGCTTTGCTACCTGCTTGGGTTTCTCATTGCTCGACATCAAGCCTCAACTGCACAAAAGAATCTAAAGTCTACTTTTGAACAATGCTATTGCTACGATTACTTAGGGATTCTAGAAAATATTCTCATTTTGAACAGTATTATTGCTATCACTTAGGGATTTAAGTAGGATCTTCATTCATCTTTCTTGACAAAGCCCATTTGGTTTCTTTATTCATTTGCTCGGATTTTCCTTCGCTCGACAATTCTCGCTCCCCACATGGTAGGACTCCTTCTTGATTGGCTAGGCCTGGAGGGGTCCAATGAGCTTCAAGCATGAGCTACCAGGGTTTGTCGACCCAAGTAAGCTAGGGGGTTGCTTAGGGGGTATACTCACCCACACACACTCACAAACACTCTCATGGTGTGCTAGGCAAGTTGCAAGAGCTCCATCTCCTTCTCCAAGATCCTTGAGAAGTTGAGAGCCTCTCGAGGTGTTGTGTGCCCTTTCTCTTCTCAAGATTGCCCGCTAGGATGAGGGCTAGATCCCTTCCCATTCAAAGTGCCACGTCTCTCGCCCTTTCTCTTGCCAAGCACGCCCAGGCCACTGATTACTAATGCGAGCATGCAACCCGGCTATGCAGTGTGCATACACTCTCACCCTCTGCTTTCTGCACTCTACTCCCATGCAACGGACAACTTGGTCATGCCCATACCACAACACGACATACTTACCCATGCAGGGATCACACATTCCTAATAAAGAAGACTATCGGCAGCACGGAGCAAGTAAATGGCAATATCCACAGGCCCCGAGCGGCAATGAAGAGTAGACACTTCTGGTAAATGGAGCTAGGATCTGCGTAGGGTGGTCCTTTGCTTGCTCGTGGGTAGGATGGCTGCATATCTTCACGTCACAGGACTGCTCCGCATCAAGCCAAACCCCTCCTTCCTCATCCAACCACACCCCCTGTTCCTCCATCACAACTGCATCAACAAAATGCAGGTGGGTTGCGGTAAAGGGGATGCTTGGGGGAAATATAAGCTTGGAGGTGAATCACTTGGCTAAAAACTGAGAGCGTCCTTGTTTGTTTTACTATGAGACAGTGATGACGATGACTCTGAGTTGCACACAGTAGGGGAGAGCAATGTTGGGGCTGAAAATCTGCAACCTACCGAGTCCATTTGTGGCTGACACCTAGGACTGAACATGGTTGTAATCTGCACGATATTTCAGGGTGGTAAATATGCTGTTATGGCAGACAAAGGTCACTGCTGCTAATAGAATAGCAGGTGAGTATATATCACTCACTCAACAATTGTGGTTTCTCAATGTATGCTTGTGCAAACACTATGTTTTGAAAATTGAATTAAATGTTGTAATGCCTTTTGAACATCGCGCATTCTGTTGAATAAGATTGTTAATTTGGGTAAGGTCACTAAATTCGGGTAAGGTTTACTGGATTTTCCTTGCTCTAGGTTGTGAGTTACAATTTGGTTATTGTTGGTCACACTGGCAATATTCTTTTGCATGTCTTGGAGGGTTGGTGTTAAGTGAGAAGACAAACTGAGAAGATTTCTTTATTGGTAGTTATGGTTTAGTATACTTAATATAAAGATTCACATCTCGAAAATACAAGGCACTTTTAACATCTGGTATTTTGCTAAATACAATTGGTGATTTGGGTAAGGTCACTACTCTTGCAAACTCTTGACGCATAGAACATAGATAATTTTACATAAGTCAAAATCTCAATAATCTTTGGCAGCACGGGGTGTTTAGAACAATGTAGGAATAAGAGCCTATTACATTGGGATGTTACCAAAAAGATGTGCTTTTACCAAAAAGATAAGATACATAAAAAATATTCAGAGTTTGTTACATTGGGATGTCACCAAAAAGACGGGTTATTACCAAAAAGATACGATTTATCAAAAGGATATAGAGTACGTTTTACAGAGGGTTGACACCAAAACAGATAGCTAGTGTAGATTTCATGTCAAGAAGCAGCTTGTCGACGTTGGCGCATTTTCTCCAATCTTTGCCTTCGTATGAAGGCGTGATATGGTTTTCCAACATGCAATGGTCTCAAGTAAAGACCATTAGTAGGACCACCCTCCCACAAAACTGACTGCATCCTTGCTTCAAAAGCTTGTTGTTGTAGCTTCTATTTCTTCCAAGATTGTCTGGAGCTTTTTGTTGCCATATGTCCCTCTCTTTTCGAAACTGAACCTTTAATGCCTTGAAGACACTAACATATAAAGGTTGAAGCTTATGGGATGTTTGTGCTGGTAGTGTGATAATGACGATTCCCATATCATTAGCGTTCTCTACAAAATCTAGGGTAACATGACTTCCATGCCCGTCTAGGGTGACCAAATGTCTACTGGACTTACCCCCAATCTTAGTAATACTCTCGTCAAAATGTTGTAGCTATGCAAAAAAGAGATCTCCAGTCATCCAAACCTTCTTTTGTGCTGTCATCATAGCCCCAGGCTCGCAATATTGAATGTAATTACCTGCAACACGACTTTCTTTAAATATGTAACGGGAAGGAACTGCATATCCCACAGCATCCACACAACATAACACAGTCATCCACTCACGTGAATTGCAAGTAACCCCATAGATCGCATTTGCCCCTTTCTATAATGGAAATCGTCTATGAACTTAGAGAATAGCAGAATTAAGAGAATTAGAGTGAGCAACTTTGAGAGCATAGAGGGTGAACTTAATTGGTAGTAGCAACTTAATCATAACACTTAATTAACTAGGCATGAGCAGTACTTTTTCAAGAGAGAGAGTTTAGAGAATATGACAACAGTTGAGGATCGGATTTATGTGGAGCCAGTCCCCCATGGAGCCGGATTTATGTGGACAATTCTCGCTCGCCACATGGTAGGACTCCTGCTTGATTGGCTAGGCCTAGAGGGGTCCAATGAGCTACCAGGGGGGGTCAACCCAAGTAAGCTAGGGGGTTGCTTAGGGGGTATACTCACCCACACACACTCACAAACACTCTCATGGTGTGCTAGGCAAGTTGCAAGAGATCCATCTCCTTCTCCAAGATCCTTGAGAAGTTGAGAGCCTACACCAACACTCTTGGCTATGGAATGCAAATCCAACCAAGAGCTATGCTTCAATGCTTAAGCTTTCCATTTTCTCCATCTTCATTGCTATGTTATTATGTATGCTAAGCAATAAGAGTGATGATAAGTGAGGAATTATTTCTTTCTCCTATGGAATACGTCTTCTTCCTCTTCCCTACCCTCATTCCTTGCTAGCTCTCTCCACCTTCGAAGGTGTTTGAGGTATTGGGAATGAGCCTTGGGATAGTTAATGCTTTCTACAAAGTGCATGTTGTGCTTATTTCAAGAAGGCTAATGGTTTATTGCAAGTAGATTAGTTACTTAATGCAAGTAGATTAATTGTATTGCGAGGTAGATTAATTTTTGCCTTAGGCACAAGTTGATGCATAAAAGTATACATCTTCATGCACTCAAATGATTTAGGGAACACAAAGACTAATGATGTTCACAAGTTCTTGATTGTTTTCAAGCTAAGATTGATTGTTGATATTATGCAAAATCTTGGCGTATGAAGCTTCCATCTTCATACTGCCAAAGAGGTCTCAAGGAACACAAAGATTGTATTGTACCAAGTGTCTCTTAATGAGAGAATCTATAATACAAATGCCCTTTGGAGGGGGGACCGGCTCCACATAAATCCGGTCCTCAACTGTTGTCATATTCTCTAAACTCTCTCTCTTGAAAAAGTACTGCTCATGCCTAGTTAATTAAGTGTTATGATTAAGTTGCTACTACCAATTAAGTTCACCCTGTATGCTCTCAAAGTCGCTCACTCTAATTCTCTTAATTCCGCTATTCTCTAAGTTCATAGGCGATTTCCATTATAGAAAGGGGCAAATGCGGTCTATGGGGTTACTTGCAATTCACGTGAGTGGATGACTCTGTTATGTTGTGTGAATGTTGTGGGATATGCAGTTCCTTCCCGTTACATATTTAAAGAAAGTCGGGTTGCAGGTAATTACATTCAATATTGCGAGCCTCGGGCTATGATGACAGCACAAAAGAAGGCTTGGATGACTGGAGATCTCTTTTTTGCATAGCTGCAACATTTTGACGAGAGTATTACTAAGATTGGGGGTAAGTCCAGTAGACATTTGGTCACCCTAGACGGGCATGGAAGTCATGTTACCCTAGATTTTGTAGAGAACGCTAATGATATTGGAATCGTCATTATCACACTACCAGCACAAACATCCCATAAGCTTCAACCTTTATATGTTAGTGTCTTCAAGGCATTAAAGGTTCAGTTTCTAAAAGAGAGGGACATATGGCAACAAAAAGCTCCTGACAATCTTGGAAGAAATAGAAGCTACAACAACAAGCTTTTGAAGCAAGGATGCGGTCAGTTTTGTGGGAGGGTGGTCCTACTA
Organism: Adiantum capillus-veneris; assembly: GCF_014529385.1. Taxonomy (NCBI): domain Eukaryota; kingdom Viridiplantae; phylum Streptophyta; class Polypodiopsida; order Polypodiales; family Pteridaceae; genus Adiantum; species Adiantum capillus-veneris. The sequence goes on from NC_140943.1 coordinate 26,389,112, forward strand.
ATGGTCTTTACTTGAGACCATTGCATGTTGGAAAACCATATCACGCCTTCATACGAAGGCAAAGATTGGAGAAAATGCACCAACGTCGACAAGCTGCTTCTTGACATGAAATCTACACTAGCTATTTGTTTTGGTGTCAACCCTCTGTAAAACGTACTCTATATCCTTTTGATAAATCGTATCTTTTTGGTAATAACCCGTCTTTTTGGTGACATCCCAATGTAACGAACTCTGAATATTTTTTATGTATCTTATCTTTTTGGTAAAAGCACATCTTTTTGGTAACATCCCAATGTAATAGGCTCTTATTCCTACATTGTTCTAAACACCCCGTGCTGCCAAAGATTATTGAGATTTTGACTTATGTAAAATTATCTATGTTCTATGCGTCAAGAGTTTGCAAGAGTAGTGACCTTACCCAAATCACCAATTGTATTTAGCAAAATACCAGATGTTAAAAGTGCCTTGTATTTTCGAGATGTGAATCTTTATATTAAGTATACTAAACCATAACCACCAATAAAGCAATCTTCTCTGTTTGTCTTCTCACTTAACACCAACCCTCCAAGACATGCAAAAGAATATTGCCAGTGTGACCAACAATAACCAAATTGTAACTCACAACCTAGAGCAAGGAAAATCCAATAAACCTTACCCGAATTTAGTGACCTTACCCAAATTAACAATCTTATTCAACAGAATGCGCAATGTTCAAAGTGCATTACAACATTTAATTCAATTTTCAAAACATAGTGTTTGCACAAGCATACATTGAGAAACCACAATTGTTGAGTGAGTGATATATACTCACCTGCTATTCTATTAGCAGCAGTGACCTTTGTCTGCCATAACAGCATATTTATCACCCTGAAATATCGTGCAGATTACAACCAGGTTCAGTCCTAGGTGTCAGCCACAAATGGACTCGGTAGGTTGCAGATTTTCAGCCCCAACATTGCTCTCCCCTACTGTCTGCAACTCAAAGTCATCGTCATCACTGTCTCACAGTAAAACAAACAAGGATGCTCTCAGTTTTTAGCCAAGTGATTCACCTCACATCAAGCTTACATTTCCCCCAAGCATCCCCTTTACCGCAACCCACCTGCATTTTGTTGATGCAGTTGTGATGGAGGAACAGGGGGTGTGGTTGGATGAGGAAGGAGGGGTTTGGCTTGATGCAGAGCAGTCCTGTGACGTGAAGATATGCAGTCATCCTACCCACGAGCAAGCAAAGGACCACCCTACGCAGATCCTAGCTCCATTTACTACAAGTGTCTACTCTTCATTGCTGCTCGGGGCCTGTGGATATTTCCATTTACTTGCTCCGTGCTGCCGATAGTCTTCTTTATTAGGAATGTGTGATCCTTGCATGGGTAAGTATGTCGTGTTGTGGTACGGGCATGACCAAGTTGTCCCTTGCATGGGAGTAGAGTGCAGAAAGCAGAGGGTGAGAGTGTATGCACACTGCGTAGCCGGGTTGCATGCTCGCATTAGTAATCAGTGGCCTGGGTGTGCTTGGCAAGAGAAAGGGCGAGAGACGTGGCACTTTGAATGGGAAGGGATCTAGCCCTCGTCCTAGCGGGCAAGCTTGAGAAGAGAAAGGGCACACAACACCTCGAGACTGAGTGCATTGAAGCAAGGTGATTACTGACATAGGTGCAGTTTTTGAAGCGCAATTTTAATACCAACATGAGAGGTCCTCAAGTAGATAGGGCTTTACACATGTTGGCTGGAGAGTGGCTCTTTACACAATCATGAAAGGGTCATGAGTGACCAATTCTCTATCCCTCATAGGATACCTACCACACCTAAACTCCAACACCTGGGTCAAGTGGCAAGGGTATCACAGTCCTCTTTTTCACTCCCATTTTTGATACACACTAATCTTAGTTTTGCACAATTACCTTAGCTCCTCTAACTTTAACACCTTCAGCTTCTTTCCACATGTGTACATAGGGATCGTGACCAATACCCTAACCACCCAAAAAGACCCAATTTTGGTCCCTAAATCACTCTCTCCCCTTACGTGGCTTTCAGTTGGCCCCCTTACCCCAGGATGAGCAGCTGGGGGACAGGGTTATTGACGTGACGCTTTCGTTGGTATGGCGTTCGGAGAGTGAGAAGAGAAGGGGCCGGGAAATGATGGTGAGAACATACCGGCAGGTACGAGGTTAGGGTTAGGATTCAGGAAGCTAAGCCAGCGCTAACACAGAGCCTCTATTAATTCACAGGCCACTTTCGAGCTTTGGAAACTCTTTTCGGGAAAGACGCGCACAAAGCCCGCGCATTGGTGGAGGATGTACGAGCCAGTCAAGACGCTGCACTGTTGTCCAGCAGCCTTTGGCTCCGTACGCAAATAACCTCTGTCCAGACTCCAATGCCAAGGGGGAGACACAGAGAGAGCGAGGAATCGCCGAGGATAGAAAGAGAACGAGAGGGGCGTCGACTCGAGACTCGTCACTCAAGGAACCCTTTTTGCTCCCTTCCTACCCTTCCGTTCCTTTTATCAATAGTGCTAGTGAGAATTGCATGCATGATGCAGCAGCAGCCACCCCACCACCTTCTCGTTGTGAGTGAGGCCTTTTCTCTTTCTTTTTCTCTCTCTCTCTCTCCCCAACGGGCCCAACCAACAAGGGTAGATAGAGTCTAGAGACTTGAGCGGCTCTCGCCATTCTGTACACCTTTTTAGAATCTAGTAGCGCAACTCTGCTCGCTCTTTTCCAAGGGGTGTAGTTAGCCAACCTTTTCATTCTCGAGACCTGCCGGCTCCACCAAACGTCCTGGCTGTTTCGCCGTCCTCTTTCCAGCGCCGCTTCAACTTCCTTCAAAGTTCAAGGCTCAAGGCTCAAGAGAGCAAGCCCAGAGTCCAGAGTCCCATCTTCTGAAAGAGAAGCTGTGCTCCTCATGTGTGTGGCTACTAGCTAGCCTGCGACCTAAGGCACCAACATTAAACCCACATATCACAATCAGGTCACTCATTCTGTAAAGTGTACTCTATTACACGTGAAAGTTCGGGGTAAAAGCAGGCGATGCTTGGCGAGCTGATGAGTCAAAGACTGTGATGAGGTGAGGGCCCTCTCTCTCTCTACAGTGCAACTGCCACCAACGCACGCACTTACACCTAGTCTCGTCCAACTTCCATACTCCAGGCTTCTCTGATCTCTAGAGTCTAAACTCTCTCTCTCTCTCTCTCTCTCTCTCTCTCACACACACACACACACACACGCACGCACGCACAGTCCACAAACATACAAATCAACACATGTCACACACACCTGCTCTCTCTCTCTCTCTCTCTCTCTCTCTCTCTCGTCTATGATACAAACGTATCTAGTCGATGCCTGATAAGCAAATTACAATAGACAAAACCGAAATCTGATTACGATCAAAGGTTCCTTCTCGGGTGGGGCGAGCTTGCCTCCACTGAGAGTCCCACCCTGTCCGCATTTGGCAAAAAGCATGCTGGCTTATACTTCGTCCACCCCTCCCACCCCCCCACCAATTACAATGATTCTCTTTCGACCTCTGTAGGCTCTTTGATGGGAATCAGAGCATTACTCTCAGCCGAGGCGGACCGTCTTTTCACAATGCAAAGGAGCCCGATCCGGCGTATCTGTATGTGCGACCTCTTCGATTTTACTGACGGCCAACTAGGTCGTACGTAGACTCGTTGCCTAGTGCTAAAGCGTTTGTGTGGGCACAGTGCTGAGGGTTGCGACTCGCGAGCCACAAGACATCAAAACCCCATGATGGGATCTATGGTCCGCAAGCATGAATCTCGACCATGGACGCACGCACAAATCTCAAGGACAATGGACGTCAAGCAAAAATGCATCGCGACCAAGCCTGCAGTGTTAGAAAAAAACCTGGGTACAATGTATTTTAACCGGCTGAAATCATAAAATCCCTGTTTAGATTTTGAGCTTGCCTTGAAGAAAACGGGCAAATTTACACAAGTTTTAGTGTAAATACCGGCAAAAGCTTCAAATTTTGACCTATAAACCGATAGAATTTCAAAATTTTCCTTATTTTCTTAGGTTATGAAAAATGTATTTTTCTAGCCCCGGAGTCCCAAGGCTCATTTTTGAAGGCTTTGGTGCCCTTCGAGCCTTTGTTACCCTTCAGATAAGGTTTCCTTTTTAAATCCCTTTCGAGTGAAGGTCAATTTTTGGGATAGGGTGCCTTTTAAAATGTCCTTCAAATGAAAGTTAGCGTGGCAAATTGCCCTTCAAAGACTAATAATATACAAATGTATATTATATCTATATATATATATACATAAATGTATGCATATACAATAATAAGTATTACGGAGACTCAGAGAGCACGAGAGTCTAACTCTGGAGTCCAAGTCCTAGGGTAAAACACCCAATTTAAGGCCACCTAAGAAAGGCGATGAATTGCGACCAGTCTGATGCACTGTTTTCAATTTGGGAGGGTGCAATCAAAAGCTGAGCGCAAGGGCTATTAGCTGTAGAAGCGATGTCGCGAACACTGAAGGCTGCAAGACGCACGAGATGGAACAAAATTCCATGTGTAACAAAAAAACGCCATGAATAGGGAGACGCCATGTTGAGCCAATGAGCCACCAAGGCTTGAACTCGAGATCCAACGGCATGCATTCAATCGTCGCTTGCCCTAACCAACCCAGCACCCGCTTGATTGTGTCTCAAAGTTGGAGCAAAACGGCTTTATTTTAGGCAGTCCACAGGTCCCATCAAAGGGGGCCGGTTTTTTATTGGCCCCTTTATCCTAGGACTTTGAAGTTTGGAGTTCATTAAAATTTAAGGTGGTCCAGGCAAGAAAGGCCTTGACAATGGATTGATTTGAATTTTGATTGAAGCCTCATTGAAGTCTCAAGGCTCAAACTTCAGTGAGCGTGAAACTGAGTCGCTCACACTGCCTCACAGCTTTCTCCAAGAGTCTCCGCTCAGCCTTGCGCAGCTGCGCTCACAGCTCCGAACCTCCAAGCCTCCTTCATCTGGCACGTTCGAATCGCGATTTTGCAGGGCACAAGGCTTCAGCGGCCAGCTTTCAAGAGCCTCCCCTCAGCCCCGCGTAGATGCGCTCACAGCTTTCTCCAAGAGCCTCGCCTCAGCCTTACATCAGCCGTGTGCTCACGACTTTCTCCAAGAGCCTCCCCTCAGCCCTACGCAGCTGTGCTCACAGCTCCGAGTCTCATCTGTAGGTTGGGAATCATGATTTTACAAGGCACAGCTCCAGCGGCCAGCTTTCAAGCCTCGTGAGTCGTTCACAAGGCATTGCAGCCTGCAGCATTTCTAGCAGTCCCTCTAACGTGCGCTCCATTGCGTTCTGAGCTCCCAAGTCCCCCTCTCTGCCATTCGTGGGTCTCCAATCATCGAATGAATGTACGCCGATTTCAATTCTTTTTTTTTGAACCTTTGATAAACTTTGAAAAATTAAGTTTGATTTTTGAAGTCCCTTGATTGAAAAAGGAACATGTTGCTTTGTAGATTATTCAGTGCAGCGGCCGGAGCCCTTTTATTGTTGAGCTAATACTCCAAAACTCAAATTCCAAACTACAATCACACAGAGTAACATCTGTTGTTATCTACTTAGTGGTAGGTATTACTTTTAGTGTGATTTAGAAAAAACAAAATCAACTTGTTAACATTAGAGTTTGCATAAAGAGCTCAACAAGGTTTTTTGTTCCTTGCATTAAGATCCGGTTTTCTTGCCTTTCGTGTTATTGGAGGCATTACTTTCACAATCTCGAGATCTATTGTCCTACATCAACGACCAAAAAAAAGACAGATAGACAAACTTTTTGAGTGTGTTTTATTTCTTCGAGTTATGTGAGTAGTGAATAGCTTTGCTTCCAGCTTTTAAGTTGTTTACATAAGCTTTGTTCATAAAAACATAGTACCTTTAAAGATTTAACTATCACTTAATTCTTACTAAAGCTGTGCACGTTTAACTAGAGCTTTAAAAATGGAAATTTTCCTATTTTACCTTGTTTTGGATCTTTTTAACAGTCCAAAATGGCTCCCAAGTCAAGCAATAATGCATCTAAGAAATTGTCATTGAGCCAAACTTTCAATTTGACAAAGAGAGGTAGGGAGGGTGACACGTCCCAAGTTGCCTTGCAAGTCAATTTGAATGTAGACCCCATTGAGCTTCCGAGTGAGTCGGAAGATAAGAAGAAGAAGAAAGATGCATACAAGCGCACTTTTCTTCCTTCGTGGAGCATTAGCCATCCATGGGCTTATTCCATTACTGATAGTGATGGCATAGAGCGCGTGAAATGTACTCCATGTGTGGAAGCTAAGGAGAAAGGTCGTTTTGCTAGTATTGGTGCCATCAACATTCAAAAAGGGGCATTGCGTGATCATGAAAATTCTGACCCTCATCAAAATGCACTCAAGAAACTTGCTATGTTGTCCAAGATGCCGAAAAGGATCATAAAGAAGCATGTAGAGCTAACGGTCAATGCCGAGAAGAATCGCATCATTAGCCTATTACAGGTTTTGTGGCACATAGTACTGCATGATGCTTCCATTGAATCCTTTGAGAGAGAATGTAAGTTCCACGTGTTTATGGGGACTCCTCAGATGCCTTTGACAAATGAGTATTCCTCGTACACAAATGCAATTGCCGCAAAAGAGTTTCTGAAAGCAATGTATGAAGCTTCATGGCAAACTATACGGGAGGACATATGCAAGATTCCTTTTTTCTCAATCATGATAGATGAGAGTATAGACCTTCAGTATGAGAAACATCTCATCATCTATATCATGTATCTTACCAATGATGGATATGGTGTTCCTATGACACGCTTTGTGCGATTGGCACATGTTAGGGATGGAAAAGCGAAAACTATGTATGATGGCATATGCAACTCTTTGTGGATATGAAATTATATGTTAAGAAACTTGTTGGCTTTGCATCCGATGGAGCAAGCTCCATGGTGGGTATACGAGAGGGTGTAGTGGAAAAATTACGGCAAGTGGTGCCTCATATCATTGGCGTGCATTGCATTGCACATAGGGAGAATCTTGCCATCAAGGATGCTTGTGAAAACTTTGTTGAATTCGTGCATGTAGACAAATTTCCAAATAAGGTTAGAGAGTGGATTGGCCATTTTACTCTACAAAGAGAAGAGATTTGTGAACTATATGATGTGTTTCATATGAAACATTATCAAAGTTTGCAAATGCATGGAGTTAGATGGTTGTCACGTAGAAAATTGATGATGCGCCTAGTAAAAATCATGCCAGTTTTACTTGTCGAATAAAGGCCAAGTATCCAAAAATGTAAGAAAAGGGAACATCCTTTCAAGTACAATTTTTGATGCATTTTCTTGCAGATTTGCTTGAGCAAGTAAATATGTTGAACTTAACGTTTCAAAAAGAGCATGTAGATATTACGTCTATTGGGCGTGAGATTGATGCAACACTCGCTACTCTCTCTACGATGTACTTGGGCCATAAATTTGGTGATGGTTTCAAATGCTTGAAATTGTTTTTGAAAAATGTTGTTGCCGTTTAGCTTACATTCAAAGATGAAAATGAAAATGTAATCGGTGTTCATAAGTTGCGCTTTGAAAGCTTGCCTGGAAGTTCTAATGCTGGAACATTAGAGGCAAGTATTGAATTGGGTAGAGAATTTGTAAATGATTTGTTGGCCAAAGTAAGCGAGCGATTTTTTTACAATGCACTATTTAATGCTGCGAAGTTGTTCTCTCCAAGGAATTATCCAAACGACATTAAAGGTAGAGGCCCGTTTGCAAAAGATAAGCTTGGCAATCTTTGTGTTAGATTTTGCATGGGAAGTCCATCTTTCATTGATAAAGAAAGGTGTGAGGGTGATCTCCATCGATTCGTGACATACATGATGAATTCTTATCCAACCAAGGGGCTTTTTGAAGTGCAGTGGTGAGATAGAATGGACACAAATGTTTCCTGAAATATTCAAGCTATTTCAAATTATTCTGGTTCTCCCAGCAAGCTCAGTTATGTGTGAACGAGGCTTTTCTAAGCAGAATAAGATCAAAAGTCATGGTAGAGCCTCACTTAGCTTGAAAATGCTAGATAGACTTATGTTCATGTCTCTATTGCCTGAAAAAATTTCACACAACATGGATTGGGATGCACACTTCGAGGCATGGAAATCAATGAAGGAAAGGAGAGTCTCCAAGGTAAAGAAGACTATGGATGCTCCAATCGCATAGATCTTTGTGAGGTGCATGAACACACTTAGGACTGCCGGGGCACTTTTTCCCCTCTTCAGGAGGTTTTTTCCCCCGGCTTGTATGTACATCCTTCACTCTAGGGCAAGCTTCATCTTTGTCTTCTTAGTGGGTAACACTATGTTTTGGGTTGTGTGATCTTTAGTTTCTCCTTTATATTATCCATATTTGTGTGCAGATTGTATAGCTACGTGAGAAATAGATGTATACTTTATGTTTTTCAAATCATTAGTTTTATCTCATCATGCAAATTAACTCTAGAGTTTCTCTCATGATTTATAGATTTGTTTAATAAATTAATAATGTTTTCGGATAAGTATATTTATCTATGTTACATGCTAGTGGCTATTACACTGTGTCAACAATTTAGAAGATAGTTGTAGTTATATCTAGCTTCATGGTGGTACAAAATTCTTAGCAAGATAATTAAAAGTGATAAATCTTTAGGATCGCGCTACGAAGGGTGCATAATTTCTAATATGGCAAATGAAGGGTGAACTCAAAATTTGCCCTGTGCATAAAAGGGGTTATAAATTTCCAACCCTTCGCATGAAAGATAGGGGCCACCCTTCAAAAATGAGCCTTGATCGTGACGTCAAGGCCTCTCTTGGATTTGAACCCGTTGTGGCAGCACCTTGAGTAAACCATGTGGGTGAAGTTTGCTATTCCCAAAGGTCAAACAAAACCATATAAAGTAATCTCCTATAGGGGAATTAGACCAGGACAAAAAAGGGTAAATTCTGACAAGTCCCGTCAAAATTGTAAATTCAAGTTTACCTCGCATCTGGCACATGCACTTGTCAGCCGTAGATCTCATCACAGAGATTTCATGAAAGACCTCTTGTTCTTTAGTCTTGAGGAGTTGCGAGGATAGTGGGGTGGGGTGCATGAAGACTAAAGATCAATCCTATTACGCGCGCCTCCTATACGGTGCCTATTGAGAGGCACACACACACAGACAAACACCATCTCTTCAGGTAATCCTGCATAGAATTTTTTCTTTTGATTGGCAAAGTCTACCTTTTGAAAGAAAGTAGCCTTGAGATGTAAATCCCAAAACGTGTCTATATACTTGTGGATAAACTCATGAGAGAGAAGCTTCAAGCTGCACCATTCAGTGAGCACTTTGTCCTTTGCATCTCTTGTAAGGAATTGCTTCATGATGGAAATTCGTAGAGTTTTCCATGCCTTTGGGGTTGTGCCGCTGACACGAAGGTTAGCCCACCATTGACGAGTTGATTTTTGGAAGTGCATAGCTACATGGTGTAGCTTGGAGGACTCCGTGAATCCATCATCTCCAAATGCTGCATCAAATTGATGGATGAAGTCCAGCACTTTGTCCGTAGCACCAAAGGTGACATCATAGGTGAGAAAAGAGATACTATTTTCTCCCTCCTTGAATTTATTTTGCTTTTGTGACCATCGACATGTAGGGTATGATTTGGGATGTCCCCCCCTCTTGTATTCTCTAGGAGAATAACCATAGCTTTCATCAGAAGAAGAGGAAGGTGAAGAAGAAGGAGAAGAGGGTGACCTCTTTCTTGCCCTTTCCTTCCTTTGTTTCCTCTCTTCCCTTTTGGAGTGACAAGAAGAAGGACTATGTGTTGGTCTTTTCCTCCTCGGAGGAGTGGGTGATTGTCTAGACCGCCGTCTTCACTAAGCCACATCTTTAGAGGAACTTAAAAGTTTCATTGCTTTCTTGGTCTTTGGATTCCACCTCTCGTATGGGAGAGAGTCTTCTTTGGGAGTCTCTTCAAGAGGCCTCCTAAGCTCTCTCTCCTCTTGGAGAGGAAGAGAAATTCCATAAGTGTGAAGTTGTTGAGTAACTTTGGCTTGCAAATCAGGGTTGCTCATAGCTTGGTGCAACCTAGTTAGGAGATAATTCACAAACATGAGGGCATCACATTAGCACCTTCATGTGCAAAATCAAAGCTACAATGCTCATTCTACTCTCTTGGTTATTGTCAGCCATGTTATTAAAATTAAGTGTATGCTTTGGCAATTCAAAACCTTAGTTGCAACTCCTCTTAGCCTTTGAAAATTGGCTCTTAAGTATCTACACTCACGGCTCAAAGTGGTTAACTATAGAGAGTAGTGGAGTAGTTCTATCATAGCAAAGTTGTCGAGGACTAGCTCCTTTTGAACTTCTTATGGCAAAGGCGTAGGCAAGTCTAAAAAGTCTCCATTATTAACTCCAAAGCTCCCATCTCACATAGTGGACTCAACAAAACCAATAATAGATCCCAATTCCACTTACTTTAATATAATTAACAACGTCAAACATTTATAAGCTACTTAAGGACCTCTCTTCTTAAGCAAGAAAAGAGAAACCAAATTCTATGATACCAATGTAATGGAATTGGCCTATAAACTTGAGAGTAGCGGAAATTAATGAGAGTACTTTTGAGAAATTACTTTGTAAGCATAGCGGGTGAACATAAATAGAGATAGCAACATAAAAATAGTAGCTAGTTAACTTGGCATGAATAATACTGAAGCGGTCCGGGGCGGGCAACAAGAAGAGCAACCTCTAGACACCCTTCAAGGCTCCCGTGCTGCTCAATGGGACTGGGGCACAACACAACACAAACCAAAACAGCAAACCCCCAGCCAAATCCCAACTACACAAGGGGCACCACCTAGTTTAAGAGCGAACTAGGACGCAAAAGAGGAGAATCGTTAGAGCAACCCACAAACAAGCAAGGAATTTACACTAACCCTAGCACCAATGGAACACTCTCATACACTAAAACACGAGAGAGAGAGAGAGAGAGAGAGAGAGAGAGAGAGAGAGAGAGAGAGAGAGAGAGAGAGAGAGAGAGAGAGAGAGAGAGAGAGATGGTGCTCGGGCTGCTTTGAAGTGTATCGTTAATGATCAAGCAAACATAAATATATATATGTAAGAAAGAGAGAGAGAAGGGGGAAGGGGGTGCTTGTTGCACTAATGCCTTCTTACAAATCTGTCATGACCAATCAAAGTGAGATTAGTATTTGTTCAACATAGCCTGAGTAAATCACACCACAACACATCACAAGAAAAAAGCCACCCCAATCACTGTCTTAAGGCCAGGGGAGTCCTCTCCACCCTGTCTCCCTCTTACAGCATGTGGGATTTATGGCTAAATTGATAACAGTACCCGGAGACAAGCTATCAAGAACTTACATAAAACACCAAGACACTTACGCATCATTATTGTCCATGACTTCACTTTGGAAGGGAGACAAGGTATCCATGCTTAGTCCAAATTCACCCTCCTTGATTCAGCAAATGTTGGGCTTACTCTAGTAGGAGAAATGATAGATTTCCTACTCTCAATTTAATGATCACTCTCTCTTACAATGGCATAGAGTTCCCTTGCTAATCACCCCTAATACAACACATACATATGCCTAATGCCAATGAGATTCCACTCAAGAGCTTCTTCTCAAGATGTTGAGCTTGGCTTCTCAAGCTATAGCATAGTGCTCTTTCTTCTCCCCCCTTTTTGTGCTAGCTACACCCTCCTTTTATAGCAATTTTGAAGGCTAGGGTTACTCCTCTAACCATGGTTGGGTTAGATTTTCAGCAATTTATCTAATTTCTTTTGCTTGGAATTATCAAGAAGTTGGTGGGGAAAGAGAGAGGAGAGAAATAGAGGTGATAGGACTTTTCATAGTGGGTTAGTGTTAGTAGAGTTAGTATTAATTTACAAATGGAATTGGATATTTACAATGGGAGTATCCATGTAGGATACAAATAAGGAAGAAAAACTCTTAAGAGGTAAGAAAAGGTGGATTTCTTACAAGGTTGATGCTCCAAGTGTCTTGAGTAGGGCCAATTTTGACGCTTGTTGACGGTCCACTAGCTTTGACGGTACATTTTTTCTCCACTCTTGACCTTTCTTGAGAGACAAGGTAATTGAAGCTGAGTAATCAACCACCATGATGCTGTCTTTTAAGAGAAGAGGCTGAATTTTGTGGTTTTTTTGATAGATATGGGTAATTTGGAGGAGGAAAAATGAGACTAGGTGGTCAATTTTGGAATGGAATTGTGTGTGGGAGGTATGAGTTCACCATGGTTTCTCTTATTCTTCAAGGTTGAGGAGAAGGTGAGTAGGGTGCAGAGAGGAGTGGTGAGAGAGGTAGGGATGATGAGTGGAGAAGTGTATGTGAAAGAGGAAAATGATAAAGTGGAAGAGAGAGTGTGGCTGCATAGCATGGGAAAACTAGGGTCCACTAATAAAATCATAGCTCACAGCTCGTAGCTCAAAAAAAAATGAAAAAATTTGAGGCAAAATTTCAGCCCACGAGCTACAACTTTTGTTTGTATCACCTTTTCAAATTCGGAGAGCAAGTGATCTTTAAAAATTCAGCAAAACCGACCGTTTTTTTCCACTGCACAAGGTCCTTGTGGGGTCCTTCTTTGGATGATTCTTTTGAATACTTCCAAGAGTGAGCCCTCCATAGTGCATGTATGCATGCCGCCTACCCTTGACCTTATTTGGTAGGTCTATAATTGAAGATATTGTTGAGATCATGATATAAGTGAATAGTACAACTAAGAAAATCAAATATTGAGGGGTCTAAAAAATATGTACATGTCAAATATAAATAATATAAGTGGAAAAAATATAAAGGGGTCAAAAGAAATCATAAAAAGATAAATATTTTTGGTGTTCTAATTTTTTAGAAAAAAAACAAAATAGATGTAGGAAGGGAAACATCACAATAGTGAAAAAAATAAAACTAGTTTTTTTTGGATTTTTGTTGGGGTGGAGTTACACCAAATATAAGAGAAGCTTACATGAAAATATTTCTATATGGAATAAAGAGTATGAAAAATGGTGAGAAAAATTGTGGTAATGGTGAGGCAATGTACAGAGCATAAATACCACACACCTAGGTAAAAATATTTAAATAAATACCAAAATAATTATGAAAAAATCTTTTATGTAAGCTTTATATACAAAGAAATATTTACATACGCATGGGCCATAATATACTTATATTTTTTATTTTTTTGGCTCAACTAGCCCAATGCCTAGCTAATTGAGGGTTTTTTATTTCAGTAAGGAGATATGGGAAAAGTCTCCTAACTCACACGCACCTATATACAGTGAAAGGGTGAGGGTAACCACAGTGTTTGAGTGATTTGATAGGGGGGGATAACTCACTATGGCAATCACAGAGAGCCGAAAAACGGCTATCATTAGCCCTCCCCCAGGATGATGGTATATTCATGTACCATCGTAAAGAATCTTTTCCAAAGAGAGTGCTTTAGAGTCCTTGACAAGATCTTTATTGTTTGGCCCCTTGGAATTTTGGTTTGTGTTACACTCATGCTTCATGGAACAATACTTACATGGGATAGTTGCCTTTTGCTCTGGTAGATCCTTTGGTAGAAGGCGACTCAAGTAAGGCTTCAAGCGATAGCCGTTTACCTTCCTGGAGTGCTCTTTCCCATTCAAGTCCATAAGTTGATAGTAACTTGAATTGAAAGCCTTCTTGACTATGTATGGCCCCTGCCATCTTGTTTCAAATTTGGCATCAAAACGATTATCGAGTCGATTTTCATACCTTAGCACAAGATCTCCTTCATTGATGCCTTTGTCCTTCAGTTTCTTGTCAAGCTTCTCCTTTGTCTGTGTGGCTTTCCCCTTATAGCACTCGTATGCTGCTTCTCTTTTCCACTCAAGCTCAGCTAAGGTAAGAAGTCGATCCATCCATGCTTCTTGATCATCTTGTGCTGATTTTCCATGAAGTCGCATTGTTGGAATGTTTAGCTCAATTGGCTGTAAAGCCTCTTGACCATAGACCAAGTGAAATGGTGTGAACTCCGTGGCTTCCCTATATGTGGTTCGATACGCCCACAAGGCACCATCCAAGAAGTCATCCCACAACTTTGTCTTGTTTTTCACCATCTTTCTAATGATGCCTGCAATGACACCATTAGATTTTTCTACCAAACCATTTGATTGGGGATAGTAGGGTGTACCGTGACGATGTAAAATACGAAGTTCTTCACAGACTTCTGTGAGCAATCCCTTTCTAAACCCTGGACCATTATCAGAAACAATCTCCAAAGGTGTGCCAAATCTACAACAAATGTGAGTGTAGACAAATTTTCTCACTGTCCTCTCATTTACCTTTGCCACACTTTGTGCTTCCACCCACCTAGTCATATAGTCTACAGCCACTAGAATGTAGAGTTTACCATTTTTTGTCCTAGGCTGAGGACCCATAGCATCAATGCCCCACTTTTCAAAGGGTCCATTTGCAAGCACAATTTGCCTTGGACCATAAATCAATCTTCTATTCCCATTTACGTGACAATTGTGACAACTTTTACACCAATGTTGGACATCCACATGCAGACTTGGCCAAACATACCCCGCAAGAAAAATCTTCTTCACAGTTAATTCTTGGGAAAAATGACCACCACATGCCTCTTCATGCAAACCTTTTAGAATGGCTAGAATTTCCACGATAGTTGGTACTCTTCTGCACACTTTATCCTTCCCTCTTTGATAGAGGGAGCCTTCTAGGAAGAGATACATGCTTGCCTTCTTCATGAGTCTCCTCTTCTGAGCTTTTGTGAAGTCTGGTGGAAACTCACCCTCCAAAATGTAGCCAATGATGGGAGCCAATGACTCCAATCCCTGGTACCTCGGTTGCTTCACCGCAGCCGCCACCATGATGACCTGCACTTCGTTATTTACACATGCAACGGCTTGTTGTGCAAGTAAATCAGCATCTTCATTTTGTTTCCTAGGAATATGATATAATTGCAACTCCTCAAATTGATTAAATAGCCTACGGATGGTATGAACTTTGGCCCTTAGTCTTTCATTTTTGCATGCCTAAATGCCTAAAATCTGCTTCACAATGAGAAGTGCATTCCCTTTTACCATGAGACGTTGCATACCATGGCCAATGCATATTTTTAAACCATGAAGTAGTGTGTCATATTCTGCTTCATTGTTGCTAGCTGAACTTGGTAGATTGAACTTCTCTTTCATGACCACCTCTCCACTTGGGTTGAGCAACACTAGCCCTCCCCCTGCTTTTCCTGTGGCTCGACGAAAAGCCCCATCAAAGAACAAGGTAAAAGCATTAGGAATACTTTTTGGTGGTGGCAATGGTAGGGTCTTTACTTCAGGCACCTTAATCTCCTTTTCATGCACCCTATACGTGAGAATCCCTGCCAATTGTGCACGCACACTATCTTCTACCTTGAAAGAGTATTGAAACTCTTGCAACTCCATAATCCACTTTGAGATCCTAGTACTAAGATTCATTTGAGATGACACCCAAGGGAACAAATTCTCTGCGGTGAGGATTACAAAAGGTTTTGGGAGCAAGTAGGATCTAAACCTCCTTATCGCAAACATGAGAGAAAGCATCATGAGTTCTACCTCCGTGTAGCCTCTCTCTAAAGCATTCATGACCCTACTAGCAAAGTAGATGGGCCACATCCTGGTACTATAGGGATCTTGTTGTAGCAAAACTGCACCAATTGTTTCTTTCCCAGCACTAGAGCTAACAAAGAATGTGTACTCCCAACAAGGAGGCATGAGTGTTGGTAGCTCTGACAAAATGGCTTTAATGTTACAAAAGTACTCTTCAAGCTCATCAGACCATGCAAATTCTACTTGTTGTGTCAACTTTTGCAAAGGGTGAAGTAACTCCGAGGCTAAGTGAATGAAGCGTGACATATACTTCACCTTTTGAATGAATGAGATGACCTCCTTAAGACTCTTGGGTGACGGTAGCTCAATAAGAGCCTTTGCCTTTGAAGGATCCACTTCAATGCCTTTGTAAGAAACTTTATGACCAAGCAAGATTACTTCATCCTCACCTATATGGCACTTGTCGGGGTTGAGTTGACCTCCCATGTCGTAGAGCTTCTTTAAACCTTCTTCTACCCTTTGTAGATGCAATGATTTTAAGCTATAAATACAGAAATCATCAATGAACACCCTAATTGACTTTCCAAAAAATGCTTGAAACACCATATTCATGAAACGTTGGAATGTTGCAGGAGCATTTGTCAGACCAAATGGCATGACTCTAAAAGCATAACAACCCCAAGGAGTGATAAAGGTTGTTTTCAATTGATCCTCCAATGCAATCCCTATTTGAAAGTAACCTAAGTAACCATCGCACACAGTGTATTTCTCATGACCAGCTACCTCATTTAGTATCTCATCCTGGAATGGGAGGGGAAAGTGATCTCTTTTTGTTGCCTCATTGAGGGGACGGTAATCCACACACACCCTCCACTTGCCATTTTTCTTAGGAGTGACGACAACAGGAGAGACCCACTCTGAATTCTCCACTGGATAAATGAAACCTGCTGCTAGAAGCTTTCTTACCTCCTTGAGTAGAGCCTGTTCCTTTATAACTCCTAGCCTTCATAGCTTCTGAGCTTTAGGTGTGGCCTCAGACTTTAACTCAATCTTGTGTTGAACAACATCTACCCCACGCACGTCGGTGTAGTCTTTAGCAAAAAGCCTAGGAAACTTCCTTAGCACACATTTGAACTCCTCTCTTTCAGCCTTTGTAAGTGTTGTTGATAGCATACCTTCCAGCATCCCTTCATCTTGAACACCTTCGTTCTCTTGAGGACCTACCTCCTCCAAGCCTTGACAAGAGGTCTCTTGGTTGCTTGGCTTAAACCTTACCCCCATGACTTCGATGGAAGACTCCTCTTCAGTAATGCTGCCGCTACTTTCTTCTTCTGAAGTGCTATCGGTCCAACCTTCTTCCATCTCACTTTGAGATGATTCTTCATGGAGATCCTCTTGGCGTTGCTCCTTCATGTCAAAAACAACCTTCTTATGATTGTCATTCCTGCAAATTAATTTCCCACTCTCCCAATCCTGCAAAGCTCGCATTTTCATTAGCCATGGTCTTCCTAGGATAAATGGATAACCACTTCCCTTGGTCGAAATAACATAAAAATCCACCGCTTTCTTAATGCCAAAGGCCTCTACAAAGACATTTTTACAAATGCCTACACACCTAGCCTTGCTATTGTTTGCCATCTTGACTTTGATTTCAGGTGTGTCCTGGATGTGCATGCCTAGTCTTTGCATGAGTCCCTCTGTCATGATGCAAATTTGTGCACCCCCATCCACTAGACCTTTCCTAACCAATCTTCCTTTGATGTAACAGTCTAGCACCGGTGTAATGTCCTCATTCATTTCAGCTTGTGCAATTTTTACAACAGGCACACTCTCTTTTACCTTTCTCCTAGTGCTAACTGCCCTTGTTAAATCCCTCCTAACTTGTGGACATAATGCAAGAAATTGAGGCCATGAAATATCAGGACCCTTACCTCTCATGTCTTCCAACAAGTTGTACGGAGCCATACCATGTCCAAGAGGGAAGTCTTGGAGGTTGATATGACGTCGAGTCCTCTTGGTTTCCTTGGTTTCCTTTGCCTTCTTGCCTTGTCCATGGTCACTCTGTGATGTGACTCCTTCTTTCTCTTTACCTTTTCCTCGGCCACGCTTAATGCCATTGGCTTCCATGTCAACCTCATTTGAATTTGTCACCTCTACCACATGCACATTTGGATCTGGCAAAGGTGGAACTCCTTCTACCCCTTGTGGAGGTGGTCTTGGTCCATTTGGCCTTTGTAGAAGCCTTGGTTGTTGACCAGATCCTTCTCCTGCATTCATCACTGGGTAATTCAAGTTAGGTCTCCCTGGCTCTCCACGGGGCCAAGGACAATTATACATCCCATGTCCAGACTCTCCGCAATTCCAACATTGCAAGACTCTCCTAGTTCGTGGCTCTCTCTCTTCTGACTTCTTTGCTTGTCCCTTTGGACCTACAGCTTGTGTAAGGTGAATTGACAGGCTGCTTAAAGATTCATTTAACTTCTCAATCACTTCAGCCGTTACCTCAGGAAGCTCCCTAGATGTTGATGCTTGTGACTTACCTTTGGGTCTAAGACCTTCTATTGGAACCTCTCCCCTTAAGCACTTGAGTTTCCTATACTTCTCAGCAGCCCTAGTTTCAGCTGCATCAAAAGTAGCAGGTGCACCCGCCTCAACTTTTACCTTAAGGTCAGGAAAGAGTCCGGCTATGAACCTCTCCTTCTTTAAAAATTATGCACCATCACCAGGGTTAGCAACATTTCGTATCCATAGAGCCCAAAGACGTAGAAACTCTTGCTTGTACAAGTAGTAGTCATCTAATTCTTTTTGCTTATGAGAAACAATGTCTTGCTATAGTTTTTGAGTGTTTTGGGGATCAAAGAAGTATCTCTTAAAACGATTCAAAACTTCTGTGTAATTCCCCTTAACTTCCTCAGGCAAAGAGTCAAACCAAGTACTAGCATCTTTCCTAAGGACCACCTCAAACATTTCTACATGTTCTTGATCGGTTACTATCCTCTTGATACGGCAAGACATCTTGAAATTTGCTAAAAATAATTCTGCATCCTCTCCAGGCTCTCCAAAGAAAAGAGGATATCCATACATTTGGCGTTGGCTCTCCATTATTATGAAACACGAGTTACAATAAGGGATACAATAGAGATTTAGAACCACTCGCCTGCAAATGAAGAAGTAAGAAAATACCACTCTAGGTTTTCTTCTTCAGCTATCCAAGCTTCAATGAGGTCTCGATTTGTTTGATCAAAACAAAAAGGTAGACTATTGATGAGCTCTAAGAAGGGTTGAAATTCTTCAAAGCTAAGGCGATAAACAGAAATCTCTAGAACTTCATTTTCTGGATCCAAAAGAGCAACCACGTCCCAAGTCATAAATTGCACTTACTCTACAATTCCCAACGCACAAGCGGTTTGTATAAAAACTAGATCTTCATGCTCGTCGAAGGCCGTGAGAAAGTAGCAATTGACTAGGAGCTCTTTTCCTTCGAGTTCCACACAGTCGGAGTGAGGCAACCTTCTCACAATTTCATAAAGAACATCCTCATCAAGTCCAATCAAGTTTGCAAGATTTAAAGACTCCACTTGTGCTACAAAATTCCTGGACAAAAACTCCTTAGGATTATGGTTAAATCATTCAAAAGCATAAAGAGATTTACAATGTCTCTATGAACAAAGTGTCATAGAAAGTAGAGAAGGATGAGAATTTATAAAAATTTGCAATCTTCTCTATGCTCTCTTTATTAAGACAAGCTCTGAATAGTTCCCTATCTCCTTTGTTGAAAGCGAAAGGAAGACTATTAATAAGACGCAAATGAGGGAAAAATTCACCAAATGTGAGTCTATGAAGCATGAACTCTGGTCGCAAGTTTCTTGAAGAGTCTTCCTCAATGGTGAAATGCACTCACCAAACGCCAAATTTCACTCTATTTACCAATCTTAGGGCACACACTAGTTGGATGAATGCGCGGTCTTCCTTAGTGCCCAACAACAAGAGGAAAATGGAATCCACGCGTAGGACCTTCCGTCTTAACTTCACCACCCTCTTGTTATGAGGGAGACGCCTTACTACTTGCTCCTGCAACTCAATTGGTAATAGAGCTAGATCTCGAAGGATTGAACTTTCATTGCACACACATTCCCACTTAGAACAAATGATCGTTTTTTTGTTTCTTGTAACAACTTGGACAAAGAAAAAACAAACATACACACTATTTTTCCGGGCTCCACTTCATTTTAAAATAAAATGAACACATGTACATCAAAAGAAGTGTGGTAGTTGATGAGAGGTAGAATGACAGGGTTTGGTGATGCAAGAATTTCTCCTACTCTTTGGGCACCAAACATGAACACCATTCGTTGTTTCAAATGGATCTTTCTACTAATTACAACGTTTATTCTAATGTGTGGAGTAAAATGAAAGGGAAAAACCTCTATTCTTGGGCCATTATCCATGGCCTATGCATGTACTAATGCTTAAAGTAACACAAAAATATAGACGTCCAAGCTAATATCGTACCTAATGAGAGGCAAAATAAAAGGATTTACCAAAGTGTTTATCTCGGCTAACCTAAGAGGACCTAAAATCCTACGAATTACTCGCTGAAATTGCAACTTAGTACTAACAATTATGCGTACATTTTTCCTTGCAATAGGAATGAAGGGATCATACAAATTCTCGTGATTAGTGCAAGCTACTTGATTATGCTAAAGGTTGAGCCTTCCCAAAACATACACAAGCCTGTCCTCAGTGGGGGCACCAATTTGAAGCGGTCCGGGGCGGGCAACAAGAAGAGCAACCTCTAGACACCCTTCAAGGCTCCCGTGCTGCTCAATGGGACTGGGGCACAACACAACACAAACCAAAACAACAAACCCCCAGCCAAATCCCAACTACACAAGGGGCACCACCTAGTTTAAGAGCGAACTAGGATGCAAAAGAGGAGAATCGTTAGAGCAACCCACAAACAAGCAAGGAATTTACACTAACCCTAACACCAATGGAACACTCTCATACACTAAAACACGAGAGACAGAGAGAGAGAGAGAGAGAGAGAGAGAGAGACAGAGAGAGAGAGAGAGAGAGAGAGAGAGAGAGAGAGAGAGATGGTGCTCGGGCTGCTTTGAAGTGTATCGTTAATGATCAAGCAAACATAAATATATATATGTAAGAAAGAGAGAGAAGGGGGAAGGGGGTGCTTGTTGCACTAATGCCTTCTTACAAATCTGTCATGACCAATCAAAGTGAGATTAGTATTTGTTCAACATAGCCTGAGTAAGTTACACCACAACACATCACA
Organism: Adiantum capillus-veneris; assembly: GCF_014529385.1. NCBI lineage: Eukaryota > Viridiplantae > Streptophyta > Polypodiopsida > Polypodiales > Pteridaceae > Adiantum > Adiantum capillus-veneris. The sequence goes on from NC_140943.1 coordinate 26,410,002, forward strand.
AGAAAAAAGCCACCCCAATCACTGTCTTAAGGCCAGGGGAGTCCTCTCCACCCTGTCGCCCTCTTACAGCATGTGGGATTTATGGCTAAATTGATAACAGTACCCGGAGACAAGCTATCAAGAACTTACATAAAACACCAAGACACTTTACACATCATTATTGTCCATGACTTCACGTTGGAAGGGAGACAAGGTATCCATGCTTAGTCCAAATTCACCCTCCTTGATTCAGCAAATGTTGGGCTTACTCTAGTAGGAGAAATGATAGATTTCCTACTCTCAATTTAATGATTACTCTCTTACAATGGCATAGAGTTCCCTTGCTAATCACCCCTAATACAACACATACATATGCCTAATACCAATGAGATTCCACTCAAGAGCTCCTTCTCAAGAGGTTGAGCTTGGCTTCTCAAGCTATAGCATAGTGCTCTTTCTTCTCCCCCCTTTTTGTGCTAGCTACACCCTCCTTTTATAGCAATTTTGAAGGCTAGGGTTACTCCTCTAACCATGGTTGGGTTAGATTTTCAGCAATTTATCTAATTTCTTTTGCTTGGAATTATCAAGAAGTTGGTGGGGAAAGAGAGAGGAGAGAAATAGAGGTGATAGGACTTTTCATAGTGGGTTAGTGTTAGTAGAGTTAGTATTAATTTACAAATGGAATTGGATATTTACAATGGGAGTATCCATGTAGGATACAAATAAGGAAGAAAAACTCTTAAGAGGTAAGAAAAGGTGGATTTCTTACAAGGTTGATGCTCCAAGTGTCTTGAGTAGGGCCAATTTTGACGCTTGTTGACGGTCCACTAGCTTTGACGGTACATTTTTTATCCACTCTTGACGTTCCTTGAGAGACAAGGTAATTGAAGCTGAGTAATCAACCACCATGATGCTGTCTTTTAAGAGAAGAGGCTGAATTTTGTGGTTTTTTTGATAGATATGGGTAATTTGGAGGAGGAAAAATGAGACTAGGTGGTCAATTTTGGAATGGAATTGTGTGTGGGAGGTATGAGTTCACCATGGTTTCTCTTATTCTTCAAGGTTGAGGAGAAGGTGAGTAGGGTGCAGAGAGAAGTGGTGAGAGAGGTGGGGATGATGAGTGGAGAAGTGTGTGTGAAAGAGGAAAATGATAAAGTGGAAGAGAGAGTGTGGCTGCATAGCATGGGAAAACTGGGGTCCACTAATAAAATCATAGCTCACAGCTCGTAGCTCAAAAAAAAATGAAAAAATTTGAGGCAAAATTTCAGCCTATGAGCTACAACTTTTGTTTGTATCACCTTTTCAAATTCGGAGAGCAAGTGAACTTTAAAAATTCAGCAAAATCAACCGTTTTTTTCCACTGCACAAGGTCCTTGTGGGGTCCTTCTTTGGATGATTCTTTTGAATACCTCCAAGAGTGAGCCCTCCATAGTGCATGTATGCATGCCACCTACCCTTGACCTTATTTGGTAGGTATATAATTGAAGATATTGTTGAGATCATGATATAAGTGAATAGTACAACTAAGAAAATCAAATATTGAGGGGTCTAAAAAATATGTACATGTCAAATATAAATAATATAAGTGGAAAAAATATAAAGGGGTCAAAAGAAATCTCTCTCATTATGAGGCTACCATAAAAAGATAAATATTTTTGGTGTTCTAATTTTTTAGAAAAAAACAAAATAGATGTAGTAAGGGAAAAATCACAATAGTGAAAAAAATAAAACTAGTTTTTTTTGGATTTTTGTTGGGGTGGAGTTACACCAAATATAAGAGAAGCTTACATGAAAATATTTCTATATGGAATAAAGAGTATGAAAAATGGTGAGAAAAATTGTGGTAATGGTGAGGCAATGTACAGAGCATAAATAACACACACCTAAGTAAAAATATTTAAATAAATACCAAAATAATTATGAAAAAATCTTTTATGTAAGCCTTATATACAAAGAAATATTTACATACGCATGGGCCATAATATACTTATATTTTTTATATTTTTTATTTTTTTGGCTCAACTAGCCCAATGCCTAGCTAATTGAGGGTTTTTTATTTCAGTAAGGAGATATGGGAAAAGTCTCCTAACTCACACGCACCTATATACAGTGAAAGGGTGAGGGTAACCACAGTGTTTGAGTGATTTGATAGGGGGGGATAACTCACTATGGCAATCACAGAGAGCCGAAAAACGGCTATCAATACTTTTGCACAAGAGAGAATTTAGAGAACATGACAATAGTTGAGGATCGGATTTATGTGGATCTGGTCCCCCCTCCAATAGGCATTTGTATTATGATCTCTGTCATTAAGAGAGACTTGCTACAATAAAATTTTTGTGTTCCTTGTGACCTAGGTGATGCAATGAAGATGGAAAGGTTCATGCATCACAAGCATAACATAAATGTTGAAGAGATCATTAACTATCCCAAGCCTCAGTCCCAAGACCTCAAACAACTTCAAAGGTGGAGAGAGATAGCAGAGAATGAGGGTAGGGAAGAGGAAGAAGTAACATTTCATAAGAGAAAGAACTAGTTCCTCACTTATTATCACTCTTCTTGGTAGCATACATAATAGCAAAGATGAAGATGGAGAAGATGGAAATATTAAGCATTGAAGCATGGCTCTTGGTTGGATTTTCACTCTAGCCAAAAGTGTTGGTGTAGGCTCTCAGCCTCTACTTGCTGGGAGAAGGAGAGGGAGCTCTTGCACTTTTCACAATGCACAATGAGAGTGTGTGTGGGAGATTATATCCCATAAGAAAGCCCCCTACTAGATTTGGTCGACCCCCCCCTTTGTAGCTCATGCTTGAATCTCATTGGACCCCTCCAGACCTAGCCAATCATAAGCAGGAGTCATACCAAGGAAGAAAGGTAGCCTTGGGACAAGTGTCCACCTTTCCCCTTTGAGAGAGTGGACTTGATAAACACAAGGAGGAACTTCACAAGTGTCCTTTTTGATTTCTTTGTACTAGGCATGCCTTGTGTAAGTGTGTGTGTGTGTGTGTGTTCTCTCTCATCCCCCCTCATGTAGGGCTCGCCCCCTCCTTGTAGGGATTCGCATTGACTTTTGCACACCTCAAGCCACTCAACCTCAGGTTGGGTTCCCACCACAAGCTTGCCCCTTAAGCCCCTGAATCTTGGGCCAGGTTCCCACCTCAAGTACAACCCTAGCATCTCAAGCATGACAAGCATCCCAATCTTCAAGCACCTCAAGTATCTCAATCATCAAGCACCTCAAGCACCTTAGTCATCAAGCATGACAAGCACCTCAAGCACCTTAAGCTTGGGTCGGCGGGTTCTGCGAAGATACGTTGGATTTAGGGTCTTACTATTTCTCATCGTTGATAGTTTTGATGTTTTCGTTTTTTGTAGTGAACATTGGAGTTTGATGTTATTCAACATTGAAGCGAGGGTCGTCTAATACGAAAACTTCGAGAAAAGCAGGGGATTCCATGGGCATGTAAAGGCGTAAGGCTTATCTTTGTGCTTTTGCTTGTAGTGTTTGTTTCCAAATCCCTAGTGAGCAAGTGCTTATGTATATAGCTCAGTGAGTGCCCACTCAAATTGATGACTTTAGCTGTGATTGGCGGACGTGTATGATTTCTATGCTCCTTCTAAGCCAAGTTCTAGATGTATCAAACGTAAGTACGCATGTTATTTTAGTGCTTGTATCGCTGCAAGGCCTTTATGAAAATAAGTTACTTCTTTACTTTCTTTCTTATTATCATGCATCTATAGGACTTTGAATTACATGACTACACCCTGTATGATGTGCGCAAATTTTTTGTAATGTCCATTCAATATATTATAATTTTGGTGCATAGTTGGTCAAGAGAGGAAAGCGCACGAGCTGAGCATTTGAACAAGCCTGCATTGACGAAATCATGTAGAGGTACGAGCAGACTCAAGAGGAGGTTCAAAATATGCAAGAAGAAATCAATCAATATTGTGCAGACTCCACAAAAGTAGAGGATTGGGTAACGGGTTACATGTCAACGTCAAGAGAGAGAACAGAGTGAAGCTTCACAGGTTCAAGATGTATGGGAATCCATGGACAAAATCCAGTAATTTGAAAAACACAAAAGGGCACCCAAGACTAGCATCCCAAAGGGAGAAGGAGTAGCAACCGGGGGAGAGGGCAGGGGAGCAATGGTCGAATTGGGGCAACCTGAGGAGGGAGCAAGGGAGTAGTGGTAGCAACACGAGCATGGGACAATAATCATCACCCCTTTGCATAAATCTTGAGTGAAAAACTACAATGTATCAAGCCTTGAGACAATAAAACGTTTGCAATTTTAAGACAATGTTTGAATGGCACAAAATTGAACGGCACAAAATGTCTTTGTATTAATCAATTTGGGATGTATATCTTGGATGGCATGGCAATAAAATTCATTGCGTGCATAGAATTTGTGACCTAGATTTTGGTTGAAGCAATCAAGTGAAGTGTATTTAAGAGGGACTCCTTGCACAATGTTGTTTTCTCCTTGGGTCTTTGAATCTGAGAAAAACAAAGTGCTAGTATCTATTTCTTTAAGGCATTAAAGACAAGTTAATTCTATCTATTTAATTAGCACCTTTCTATTGTTGAGATTGAATGCATACACTTTTGGTAGTAGTGGCAGGTCTTCATATGTAAGATCTACCCTAAGTTGTGCAAGAATTGTACTTGACACTGTGTCCATCACAGCAGTAAGTAGGCTCTCTCGAAAGTAGATCTCCATTGCTAAAGGTTTGTTCTCATAGTTAGACTCTATATCTTGGTCACGAGGAATAAGCTATCCACTAAGAAGATGATATCTAAAATAGTAAAAGGATACTATGAAATTCTGAGATCTTATAATGTATTTGCAAATTATGGAATTCTTTTGTAAAATACAGATTTTTCCGTGCTTCGACTTTTTCCTGTCCCAATTATCATCTAAAAAGTCCAAACAACTCTCAGACTTGCAAATGAACATCGTTTTGGTAGTTCTTATTTTCTCACTGAAGAAGAAATCTACAAACACTTCAATATGAAGAAATAGAGTCAGCCTAACAATCTTTCTAGCAATCAATATTTGAGGGACTTTTGTATATCTTGGAACAACCTATTGTTGGTAAAGACCAATCCTTGCTGTGTCAAATGATGGAAGTGGCAAATGCGTCACACGACCCCAGGCATACGATATTTAAGGTTCCAAATATGACATACCTTAAAAGAATATTCCATTATCTACAAGCTAGCACTTGTTTGTGTTTTGGGTGTGTTCCACTTTCCCCCTTTTCATATTTAGGTGCCCCACCGAGGAGCACACTAATTGCTCCATGATGTTGAGTTCTTGATCAAATATGTGGAAATGTTTGGGTCCGATTTTTATTGGTGATGAAGATGCATACAAATGGCTGGCAGGTTTTGAACTATTTATGTTGTTGTTGTGAACATGGAGTGGCAAAGAGTTGGTGCTACAAGAAGGTAAAGCAAAGGCATGGTTCAATGGTTTAGAAGCTGGAGGCAAGCATAATTGGGTTGGCTTTTCAGAACAGTTTCTACACAGGTTTCAAAAGATCTTGGGGGGTGCATTGTGTAATCATGTTAATGTATAACGTGAGTTTGAAAGGAGGGGTTTCTAAATGTAAAAAAATTAGGAGTTTTAACAGTGATACATTAAAATAAGGGGTTTTTATATTCAATTTTGGAAAAAATCTAGAATAAGGGGTCACTTTATTCATTCAGACATGTTAAAAAACATTTTTTTTAATAACCCATGAATGCACGTTATATAGGGGGTACTAGATGGTGAACCCGTCGAGCAAAAGATGGTGTCGTCTATTGAAGCTTATGCAAAGGTAAAAGGCCTACGTCAGGAAGTAAGTGATGATTTCAATGCTTTTGCTGAAAATTTTGAAGCTTGTTGGAGCGATATGGTTGCTATCACCGGAGTGGTCAATGAAAATTGTTTCAAGGTGGAGAAGTTTCTAGCTTGTATGCATCCTTGTGTTCGAGAGAAGGTTGATTATGATGAGCCGAGAAGCTATGCCAAGGCTGTCAGAATTTCCAGGGTGAAGAGTAGGAAAGTGAAAAGAAAGCTGGAGTTAGGCTTGCTAAAGCCTATAAATTATGTTCTTGTGGAAACAACAAGGTATTCTATGCACCAACCGAGGATGCTGCCAAATGTGCAAAGTGTGGAGTCTGCTAAGGTAAGGCCTATGATCATTTATGTTCCTTGGGAGTTGACTCTTTGTGACATGCATGTGCCAATTGTGGAGGAGCTCCTCAATGAAGACAAGCCTTTTGTTAAAGAGAGATTGTACATGAAGGAGCTAGCAGATGCCAAGTGCAACTTGAAGAGGTGGAGCATGTTCTTGTGGAATGTTTGTACAAAAGAGTAGAATTAAAATGGATGGAATCAATTGAAAATCTGAAAATTATTTCCAAGTTTTAGGTGTTGAGGGATTGGAATTGGATGACAAAGGTGCACAAAGCCAAGAGGATGGTATAGCTTTTGTGGAGTAGCAAGAAGATGAAGATGCAGATACCAAATCAGCCTATGGTGATGAGGACAAGAGTAATCGTTCCATCTTTTGCCTCAATGATGGGTCCACATTTGGCAGATTTTGACGAGCTGGCGTAGGTAAAGGTAAATCTACTTTGTTAAATGTATGAAGGTGTGGTGGTTTACACTATGAATGAAGAGCGGGTAAGACTGTCAGAGCTTGGGAATGAAGACATGTAGGTGAGGCTGTTGTGCAGCAACATGTTGATGATGGTGCTTGTCAAGGTAATTATGGAATATGCTTTTGTTATACGATAGGTACATAGGTTTTCCAAAAAGGAGAAAGCTGTTGTGGCTAGGAAAGAGGAACGTGTTGAACAAGGGCTGGCAAGAGGTGTGGGATGATAACCAAAGGGAAGAATCTATGGATTGTATGTGTGATGTGGTGGATACAAGTTACTTTAAATTAGATATGCGTTGAAGACAAATTTGATTGGGGGCTGGATGACCTAGTGGGTAAGATGGATGAAGAGACACACGTGCTTGCTTGAAAGTCTTTGACCAGGGTAGAGGTGATGTAAGGGTCTATCCCTCTATAGCTAGAGGCTCCTTTCGGAGAGCAAAGCCATGTTGCTATGATTTTTCCGATAGGGGAATATTTTGAGGATTATGTGTATCAACCACAATCCCCCTTCACAAGTTGCTTTACAGGAAGGGTTAGGTACATTTGTTTTGGCTGATGATATGTTTGATGATGCTTTTTTGGAAGTGAGCAATTTGCCAAGGAGTTCTTGGAGAAATGAAAGTGTTAGACAAGGGGAACTAGAACCTAGGAGTCCACCTCCCAACCACCCACTATATAGCATGGCCCCTGGCCCTTTTCCCTATTTGGACTCCCTTTCCACACTGCCTAGCCCGGCCTTGCCCTTGTCTAGTCCGGCCTTGCCCTTGTCCTGACATTACTCCCCCCTTAACATTAGTTCTGTAATTGGACACTAAAGTGTCCTGTTTTCCAATGAAGTTTTGAAAATTTATTTGTCAAGCTAGAAAGAAGTTTTCTACACCTTGCTTCTACCATAGGTTGGTTATGAGGGAAAGAAAACATTGGATTTTTCTCCATGTCAAAATACAAGTCCTATGGAGAGAATTGTGGTAATTTATAAGTCGTAACTTTTTGTAAAATTTCAAGCTGTTTTGCCAAAAAAATCATAAAAATTTGTATATCTTTTCATAGAGATGAGCTTTTTTATGTTTGTAAAAGCCAAGTGCTAGTACTAAGTGTTACAAAACAATGGAATGACCTTCAAGGAATAGTTTTAAATTTAATTTCAATTTATAAACATAATCTTATACTTGAGCTCGTGCTGACTAAGAGCATAATTTTGGCCTTTCAAAGGTCCTCTCATGGAGTTGGGACTAATCTACTGCAATTTGACAACATCAAAGGACTTTGTATGTTAAAACCAAGAAACTACGTATTTTTTCGGCTCCCTAACTTACTTAAATCTTGTCGCTTACACCCTATCTTGAGATTTTGATTGTGCAAAAACTCTTGAAAATCTTATGTCCTCCACAATAACATTGAAACCAAGGTTTTAGGTTATCCCATTTGTATTCATACTATGCACTTTGATAAGTTTAGTCGATATGTGGAAAGTTTGAAGTTATTTAAGGTTTTGAATACTTCTGTCTCAAGAATTAAAATATCAAAATTTTTGCATGCGCAGTTTTGAATATTTGAAATGATCCAAAAATTGTTTCTTACCAAAGCACTTCTACATGCCACCTTGAGTCCTCATTGGGGGGAGTAAGCAATGTATCGCATCTAAAACTCAAAAACACACCAAAAACTTTTTTTTTCTATGAATACGTTGATATTCTTGAAATGGTCATATCAAACACGTAGAACTTCTCATTATTTTATAATCTCAAGTAATTTTTTTTGCACATGAAACTTGCAATTATCTATAGCGAAAATAGAAAAGTTGTGTACAATTTTCTACAAGGTCGCTTTACTTTTTCTTCAGCTTATAAAGTTGATTTCGTCAAAGCATCAATCGCAGTCTTATGGGGGTCCACTTGATGAGTATATTTCTTGATCATGATAATTTCTAAAATGAAAGGTTATAATTTTCAAAGATCCTCTAGCTAACATAGTTAAGCATACGAAGAGGGTTTTCTTAAATACAGAGTCTAATGCAAGTAGCACTTAATCTAAATTTGAAAAAAACAGACACTTAAGTGTCCTGTTTTGGTACCAAATTAGTATTAAAGAAGAGTTTTTGTCCTCAAAAACAAAAGTGGGGAACTTCTTCTTAAGAACACTAATGTTTTCCCAAGTGGCATCCTTCATGGATCCAGCTGTTTGGTTGACCGAAACACGGTTCTGCAAGAGGTTTAATGAAACCAAGAGTAACATCTTGATTTTCCACATTGTTGTCCATTTGTAACCACCTTGTGTTACCAATTCCTATCCTATCATTGTGTGTAGACTCCATTTAGAACACACATGAGTATTCAAAACAAGTTATCACACAAAGATGTACCCTAAAGAGTACCTCTTTTCACTTTCCGTGAAAGTAACTTGCTAACATACTCATCAACCAAGTTTAAGTCCTTGACTTGTTTCCAATTTCAGCAGTAAACAACCCCACCATCACTAGTGTTCAAGGTTGAGAGATTGATTTATACATGAAGAGACTACACCTAGTCACCAACATGCTTTAACTTTATAAGTGAACTCCAAGTAGAGCAATAAATGCTTACTAATTGGATCGCATGGTGCTAACGTACGCACTTGCATATCCTTTACCACAAGATTACACTTTGTAATCTGCATATCCCCTTGGATAAGTGACAATACTGAGGTGTGTTTCCCCCATAATTTACAGCCAGTCTTTCCAGATGGCTGGTAAAAAGTAAACTCATTGAGATACTGCACATAGAGTGCAAAAATGCTTCATAAGCAATAACTTGAGGAATATGCATGCCGTTCCAAATCAGCCTTTGCTAAACACTAGGGCCCATAACACCTAGTGTGCATGCATTTAGAAAAAAAATAATCCGAACCTGTATATCCATAGTGATCCTTGCCAATAGTTATGGCAATGTGATGCACCTAGCACACATTAAAAAGGAATGTAAATAGTTCTGAAAAGAAACTAAATACTCTCAATTGCAATCTTGTGCAAGCCTTGCTGAAACATAATAGAAGGTGAAACATTGATCACTTCTACGTACAAACAATGAAACTTTTTCATTAACAACTTAGAGCCTTGCTATATGTATAAACAACCATCTATAATGTTTTTTAGCAGTACTTGTACCTGAACAAACCATTCTAAGTATCCGACAATTTTTGGCCACGAAATTTCTCCTGATACGTTGTGCTGAAAATGGTCTAGAAAACAGATGTGACCAACACCTAGGGACTTTATCGTGATACATATTTGAAATAGTGGGCGCCAGTGTCAGTCCGAGAGACTCATATTTGCCACATGTGGAACATGTCTCAACTAAGGATGTTTGAAAAAAGAACATCCTACAAGTACAAGATGTACTTGTGTGTGGAGGTAACTCTAAATACTCTGCAACAAGAGTGAGAGGGACCCTCATTCATTGCTCCACACTGGCTAAACCAAACTCCTTGAGTCCTTAGACCATGTTGTATCCCATGTGACAACATGTTCCAAATTGAATCCTACAAGTGGATTCATAACAACATAATGTACGTTCGACACTACGACCCAAAATAATTGTTTCCTCATGCCCTTGGCATGGCCTTGGGAATTGAATTGAAGTTTAGTTACCCGTATTCAAATGCACAGGAGTACGTCTCCCACCTATTGCACTAGGAACCTTGGGTGATGCCTTCCCAATCCAAACGCTTTGCGAAAAATCTACAAAGTCAAACCACTTGGTAAGACCCTTTGTAGAAACTGCTTGACTAGTAGGTAACGGTAACCAACATACTCAACCGTGTACAAAATGATTGGAATCAACTTGAGAAGGTGCCTTTGTAGAAACTACTCGACTAGGAGGTAACGGTAACCAACATAGTCAACCGTGTACAAAATGATTGGAATCAGTTTGAGAAGGTGAATTCATCTTCTACCGTGTGGTATATTTTAGACTGATTTCCTTGAAAGTATAACGATAATAGCTCAATTGTGATCCTCCATGAGTATGGGGTGATTTAGTAAGCACCTGCGGGGTCGTATCCCGAAATAGTATGTCCATAGACACCCCGGAGTGCTATAGAAGGAGCAGGAAAACAACAAAAGTAAAATTCCTAGCTCTTCTAGACAGCCATGCTGGCTCAATTGATTGCTCCATCGATACTTTCTTGTAGAGATCAACTACTGTGAGTGGAAGATTATCAAAAACTCAACTTGTGTGTTGCACTGAAAACATGTAGTGCAAAAATGACACCCTAGACATCCGTACTGACAAGACTCTTGCTTGTCCAATAACATCGATGTGTACTTCCCTAGGTAGACCTGTTTGATTTTGAAAACAATCACCCAAAGCATGCCAGTAGGTAGGTCTTACCCTTGGCCTGACAGTGGCTCTTAGCCAATGTGGCTCATAGCCATGATGCAAATTAGTGTTCAATGGATGAACCGATGAATACTAATTTGAGTAGCATTTCAGTCATGTGTTAGCTGAGAGGTAGAGCACCTTGGCTCAGACTGACTCATGAGCAAAACATATATCAAAATCTTCTTAACGATTTTCATTATTCCCTTAAAGAGAGAGAGAACACAAGCATGCTAGGCTGAGGAACTTTCCTTAAGTTTTTAGAGTGTGTACACAAGCTGTGTGCTCTTACACATCTTATGTCTAAATGGAAGCTTATAGTGTAAGCATTCCACACTTTTTAGGTATGACTCCCTCATCGAGAGAGGTAACAGAAAACTAGAAAACTCATTCCGACCCACCTACCATGCAGGGGTCGTGATTGTATGAGGAGGACTTAGCATCGGCACTTTGCCCGTAAAGTAAGTCCTAGAGTTGGGTTTCGTTTAGTGTTTTTGTGTGTTGATAGCAACCAACAATCATATTAAACAATCCCTTTTTGAATCTGTCCGCCGTGACAGAGTTGCAAGTGTGATAGTGGAAGCGTAATTCATGAGGCGGTAGAATTGAATCCACCTATGTAGCATGCCTTGCATCCAGTATGATAAGACCTTGCCAAGAGTGATGGCCTCAACCATGAGAACCAAAACCATGAGTGCCTTGCACAGTTTAGACTGTTAGGGATTCTGTGAGCTGATATTCCCTATTGTGCAAGTTCCCCCACGCCTTGCTGCATATGAAATTGCCAAAGCACTTTGCTTTGCACAATGCGAGTAATTGCCAAATAAAGTTTAAACAGGAAAAAACAAGAAAAAGTTAAGCTTGGCTAACCTGGTTGTTGTTGCTGCAACCAGTTTTCATGAAATTTGGAAGGAAAAACGCGTTCCAAAACTGCATATAGCCATATCTGCATAGACGCAACCGTATATCCTATACACCTATTTGGTACATAATGAAATAACCTGCAATATGAAATAACCTACAAACACATTGCCTATTTCTTCCCAATTTTTTAAGGTCACACCATATGCCAAACGTGGGGAGTCACAATGCATATAATTTTGTCTGGTCTCATTGCCAACAAACACTATTGGCGACATATGTCATAGCAAAACAAAGTCGACCGTGTCGACTATTTACAAAAAATAGACCTTGTCCATTTGTAGATCTGTTGGAAAAAACGGAATTATGTGTGCAAGGTATGTGCATCTCGTACATACTTTAAGTCTTATGAATGATATCCGTGATCAATCGTATACCACAGTGATCAAGCACATGCTTAATAATCAAATATCAATTGCATACCTCATTAAGTACACCTGCTGACGAAGCTTGCCGTCGGAAGAATCAAATAAGTCGCTAGGAAGAAGAAAACCAAAAAATGATTTTCCATATACTGATGTTTGGTTCAATAGACATGGCCGATAGTGGATTTAACTTCACGATGTCAGACTGCTTGCTACTTAGATGAAAGAATGATCGGACTTGCTAATCACCGATGCCTTATAAGGCATGAGCCCTGCCTGAGCTGCCTTCACTACCAGTCAATCGTGCATCTAGAAATCCATGTAGGGGTTATCTCTATTGGAGCCATGCTCCTTAGTCCAAATCATGGTAATGACTACTAGAATTGGACGTAATTTGTGGACCTTGGTCATGCTAGACCCGTAGATACTCTCTCAGGACACCATGGCCGAGATCAACATCATGACATAGTCTTGCAATACAATTGTATACATAAAGCGATGAAATTGCAAGAACTTGAAATTGCGAACCTGATAATCCGTTTGTGTTTGTGTCCAAGGTCAAGGACTTTCTTCGCCATCGACTGATGATCTTTTGCATATGTCCTTGGATGCACCGGGCAGGTGAGTTGCATATGGCGTGGGCAACACGTCGGAGCTTGGCCTTGATGGCTTGTCAAATTTTTCCTTTGAATTCTTCATATTGAAAACCAACTGCGTACCCGAGGGTGTTGAGGACATCAGTTATTGTACTATGCGCCCGATGCAGGGCCCGTGCATGCCCTTTTCATGAGAATGCATGCTTGCCCAAAAACCCCGTGGGTGGCCCTCCTTAGCTGGGGGTACCCAAGATTAGGGCACTTTTGAAAAAACATAAACAATAAATAAAAAAATATCGTTCTCTATAGCGATGGCGGAAAACAGAGAGCGCCGTGAGAGAGAAGGAGAGGTATCGTTGCCCGTGTTGGTTGCCTAGCAACCTCCCAAAAACGGGAACTCTCTCATGCTGCAGCGCGATGCCGTCAAGCTCGAGCATGCACGGTTTGGCGGAAGGAGTGGGACCGTGAGAGCGCCGTGAGAGAGAAGGAGAGGGACCATCGCCCGTGTTGGTTCCTTGGCAGTGCGATGTTGTCAAGCTCGAGCATGCACGGTTTGGTGGAGGTCGAGCGTGCTCCCTTCCTGCCGCAAGCGGCCTTGAATGTGCTGCTTATCGATGCTCATCCTGGTCCTCAGACTAAGACCTCATGCCCACGCTGCGGCTCCCCTTCCTTCCCGACTTGCAAGGGTTGCTCTCTACGATGCTCCATGAATGACTGAGAGAGAGAGAGAGAGAGAGAGAGAGAGAGAGAGAGAGAGAGAGAGAGAGAGAGAGAGAGAGAGAGAGAGAGAGAGAGAGAGAGAGAGAGAGAGAGAGAGAGAGAGAGAGATCTTCTCCACGATTCTCCATGAACGCCCAAGAGAGAGAAAGAGAGAGAGATGCACAAGCCATGCAAGGCCCCCTTCCTCCATAGCTCTCCCCGCTGAGCTCTAATACCAATGTTACATAAGGGGAACTAGAACCTAGGAGTCCACCTCCCAACCACCCACTATATAGCATGGCCCCTGGCCCTTTGCCCTAGTTGGACTCCCTTTCCACACTGCCTATCCCGGCCTTGCCCTTGTCTAGTCCGGCCTTGCGGTTGTCCTAATGGAAAGTATGTCAAGGGCAGTTTATGTGGATGATTGGTTTTGCTAGAGTACAACACTACAAAAAGGTGCATGGCGGATGGACATGCTCAGTGCTAGGTGTTAGGAAGTTATGCGGTAAAATCTTGTTGGAGGCTAGTTCTGCGCCAACTTGCCTACTTTGAGAAATGTGCCAACAAGGATTTTTTGGAGATCCACGGGGTTTCCTAGGGTGGTATGCATCATATAAAGCTAGCAAGAAGTGATAGCATGTTAAACAGAGTTCGGATCATGGAGATATTCCCAGTCAAAGTTTAGTGTAGTGGATGATGATGAAGTGCAAGAGATTTTTTGCCAATTTTAATCAGATCAACTGAGTGGCCCAGAAAATTCAAATTATCATGGAGATGGAAGAGCTCAGAGCTAGATATGATGGCTTTTAAGGGGTTTTGTCATCTTGATGATCAAAGCATAAGGTTTAAAATGGCAACGGCCTAAAGAGGGGTGGAAAATCAAGACTTTTTTGAAGCTTGTGGTGGGTATTTGTGGCTTTAAAGGGCCAAGGGTTAGCGTATTTTGCCATATGTCACCCAAATAGTCCCACATACGGTAGAGAGGGGTAGGCAAGCAGGATTTTTAGCCTTTAATGTGACCTACAATGAGCATCACAAGGAGAACAAGATCTCTTGGAGCTCATGAGCTCTGGCATGGAGGCAATGGGTGCTGCCTTTGAGGATAGGTGGTGCACATGGGCATCTATTGGTGCTCCTTACCTGAACAGGGTGATCATGTGGTAGCTAGTTCAGGTGGTGTTCTTGTGCCCACAAAGGGTCAATTGTTTTGATTGACTGGAGATTAACCCAATGGGTTGTCACGTTGCCGTGACAACCAAAATGAGCCCAAAGAGATGCTTCACATGCGAGTGAGATTTAAAATTTGTTGAGATGTCACCACTATATCAAATGAGGTGCCATGTGTATGTAAAATATGCAAAACGCCTAAAAGAGTTTTTTTTTGTGTGTTTCCCTGCTCCCTTTTCTTTTCTTCTCATGTGCTCTCCTTGGTGTTTGTGTTGTTACTGTGGTTGGGTACAACCCCAAACCAAGGTGCGTGTGTGTGTGTGTGTCTTTGTGTGTTTGTGTGTGTGTGTGTGTGTGTGTGTGTGTGTGTGTGTGTGTGTGTGTGTGTGTGAGAGAGAGAGAGAGAGAGAGAGAGAGAGGTGCATGTTTGCGATGTGGAACAAGGGTTGTGTGGGTGTGGAATGTGCAGGAGCTTTGTGAGAAGTGTTTGCGTGTGTTGGTGTGTCCAAACGGGTGTGTGCAAGTGCGATTGTGTGGATTTTGAAGGTGAATCCTAGTGGGTTGGGGTGACGTGTGTATCCTAAGCTATAGAGAGGCACTTGTTTGTGTTCCAGGTGTGTTCCCATTTCCCCCTTTCCAATATCTTCACCCTCAATTAGGAGCAATCATCTGCTCCTCACTCAAGGCGGCACCGGAAGATGGAGAGGGGGAATGGGATCACACTAAAAAATGCACCAAAAAAACACCTCTCTATAGCCGAGGGTACTCAAATCACCCCACTCCTCTCAAAAACATATTCAAAACAAACATTTCCACAATCAAAACCATGTTGCACACACTCCAATTCATACACCCTCTCCAAGGTCATCACTCAATGCAAGCACACCACTGCACCTCGACAGTTCCAACACACACAACACCTCTATCTCACTCTCTTTACCAAATTGCACCAATTCAGGGGGAAGCACATGCTCACACATTTTGGACACTACAAAAAACACAAATGCAAGAGAAAGAGAGGGGGAAAGGGAAGAACGGCACTAAAAGGGAAAATGAATGCTTCACCTTGCTTCAAAAGGACCTCTTACAACACTTCCAAAGCCAGAGCAATGGCTAACTCCCAAAAAACACACTCTCTTGGCTTTGCAACCAAACCCATTTACAAAAAAGCCCCTAAATAGGACAAAAGGGGGCCCTTATAGGGAATATTTTTTCACTTTTAGTAAATGCTCTCTAAGCCGGACACTTGTCCCCTCTTTTTAGTACATTTGCATGGAAACTCCCTCTTAGAGGATAGTGCCCTAGACCCTCTCTCTCTCTCTCTCTCTCTCTCTCTCTCTCTCTCTCTCTCTCTCTCTCTCTCTTTTGACGACAAGAAGGGCGCCTTCCTCTAATCACTAGTGTTAGCACTAGTGGGGGGATCCCCTCTTTATGGTTAGTGTAGCCATGATTATTATGACTAACACTCTATGAATGCCACTAACCTCTATTGTCATGAAATAAATCTACACTTTACAATTGGTATCAGAGTGCCATTTTAGGGTTAATATTTTCTAAGTGCGAAGCCTCACACAAAATATTGGCCAAACGAGAGCTAGAGTGTGATCAGAAAAAAATTGTAGATGGTAGTCAATGGGCGATGGCCAAAATTCTACGGTCCATGTCCAAAATACAATGGCAAGTAGCCAAATTTCAAGTGGGCTCATCCACTTATTGGTGCATTTATACATGGATGGCTACACCTCATGAGAGAGGGTAGGCTATATAGTCTCCTTTTTCACCCATAAAAGGGGGCCTCTTCCACATGTGAAAATGGTGGTGGAGGAGATGGTAGAGTCAATCAAGGAGAAATGAGAGAATCAAGTGAGATGACCATTAAGGGTTTCTAAGCCCTTTTTAACCTACTTCAAGTTCAAAGTGTAAATCCATAGAGTGGCTCCTTTTTGGTGGACATAGCCCACGCTTGGGTGAACCACTTATATCATGTGATCTCTCTCTCTCTCTCTCTCTATCTCTCTCTCATCTATCATCTCTCTTCTTTGTAAATTATGTCTCTCCTTTAAGTACACTACTCTTATCTCTATCTAGCTACTCATTAATCCTAACAACTTGTATCATAACTTTGATGATGAAATGAAATGTCTCCTAATATTATCATCCTTTTCCAATATTTGGGACAACCTTATGATGGATGCAAGTAATTTCATTAATGGTACAAATACTCTCAAGTTTGACATTTTGTGGATGTTCTCTCAGGCACAAAAAAGGAGAAGCAAAAGTGAATCATCAAGTGCTACACTATTATCAGTGGTGGAAACAAGAGGAATACCAAATAAGATATTCAAGAACCAAAGGGGTTGTGATCTCTCAAGGCAGAGCAAGTCACAAGCAAAGGAAGTTCTTTAGTGTTGGAATTATGGGAAAAAGGGCCACATCAAAAGAGATTGTTGGGAATAAGGAATCAGATTCTCGAGAAAGCAACCACCATCATAGGACAATGTGCTAGGTAAAGTAGAGCAGGATGCTATAATTCTTTCACTAGACATTGTGTCCAATTCTTGGTAGTAGACTCTTGGGATTTATTCCATGCAATACCCCACAAGAAGTGTTTTCAAGATTAAACCAATGGTAATTTTGGGTATGTATACTTCGGAGATAATGTAGCTTGTGAGACACTTAGAAAAGACACAACTTCTGTCAAAATTGAAAATGGAAATGAATGGGAGCTTAAAGATGTTAGGCATGTTCCCTCTCTTTGCAAAAACTTGATCTCTATAGGTCGATTGATCAATAAAGTTCACAACGTTTCTTTGGAAACAAACGATGGAAGGTCTAAAACGAATCTTTGGTGATTGAAAAGGGATAAAGTGTGGGTACATGCTACTTGTGTATGGTTAGAGCACAATCTTCCATTTGTGCAATATCTATAGAAGTTGATTGTGCAGTATTGCATTATTGGCTTGGCTCATGAGTGCCAAAGAGATGCAAATCCTTGAATCCTTCAATAAAAAAAGATTCTATGAGGTTTGAAAGAAGTAAAGTTTGACTTTTTTGGTAAACAAAAGGGGGTAAAATTACTTCAAGTAGGAGATGAAACAAAAAGTAAGAAGCTTGAACTTGCTCAATCTGATGTATGGGGTCCATAAATCCCATGTGTTTTCTATATTTCAAACGTGGAAAGCCTTTGTGGAAAATGAAGTAGCTATTGAGTTGAAACTCCTTAGATCTAACAATGAAGGTGAGAAGACCATATTAGGTTAATAAAAATTCCACATTATGGGAATCCCCAAATTGAAGAAATTCATGTAATTTGCGACCTTACCACTTAAAGTGGG
Organism: Adiantum capillus-veneris; assembly: GCF_014529385.1. Lineage (NCBI taxonomy): Eukaryota > Viridiplantae > Streptophyta > Polypodiopsida > Polypodiales > Pteridaceae > Adiantum > Adiantum capillus-veneris. The sequence continues at coordinate 26,428,082 of NC_140943.1, forward strand.
AATAATTGAGATAAGGTTGTTGATGTATGGTTGGTAAAAAGAGTCAAAATATTATAGGATTGTGGTGTTGATAAACACCAAAAGCGAAGAGTATGAAAAACACATGAATTTTGGAAAAACACTATTGATTAAATAAAACAAAGAAAGGTACAACTAAAGACTCTATTTACAAAACTCACTATTATAGTCGGAATAGAAGCTGCACATAATCAATTACATATTCAATACCATTACAAAGAAAGGTAGAAGTAAGAATCCATTTACAAAACTCACTATTATAGTCAAAATAGAAGCTGCACATAAGCGATTACATACTCCATACCATATCCAAACGTTCATCCAAGCTTGGTTGATGTGCACGAGTAAGGCTTGAGTAGGCTTTTAGAGAATTTGTTTTTGGGATCTTAATTCTAGAAAATGGTCCTTCTTTATTGGGTATCTAAGGCCAAACAATTGCATCTATAATTTCCCACACTTGCGGGGTCTTATAGTTAACAACCCAAAAACCTTCCCAACATTTAGTGTAGGCTTGAGCATCTGTCATCCCACTCTTTATTGTGCAAGGTGTCAAATATTGAATTGATTTTTCTTTTTGTAGTTTGGTCATGTAGGCTCATTATCAATGATGGATAAAGACATTGCAAGCCAAACCAAATAGACTTTTGTGTCACTTGGAACTAGCTTAACAAAGTCACCTTGGTGCACATCAGTCATAGGGTCAAACTCTTCCCTTGATTTATCTCATTGAGGACCGAAAAAATGATCATTCAACTCTTCAAGGCCAAGGAGTATTTTTTCTTTTTGTTTTGAAAACTCATGGCTACTAGTGCTTAATAAGAGACAATATTCTTGAGTTTTTGGCCAAAAACTTCCATACAAGATTCCCTTTGGTATGATTGATTTTCCAATCTCATCAATTACCTTATTCCAATAGTCTATCATGGGTCTATAATACTGTGCCACAATTGAGCCATTCCCTAAATTTTGTGTGAACCTTATATAGTTCTTTAGCCTTGAAACTGCTTCTTCATTAGCCTTGATATACTCCACCATTCATACCAAAGGTGGATCTCCATTTGGTAACATTGATTTGCCTTTTGTGTCTATTTTCCAAAGGAGAATACTTCCACTCCAACCTGATGCACCTAAATGTGCTTTATATTGCACCATTGGTGTCTCACTTGCATAGAAAACCTAAATTGAAGTGGTTTGGAGTGGCCAACTACTATTTTGTGTCCATCACAATATTGCTGGAAATTGGGAATCTTTGTAAGCAAAAATGGAGCTAGAGCCTAGAGACGAAGATGAGCTATTTCATAATGTATCCACCAAATGTGATAGAATATATGTTTGGGTAGCTCTCAACTTCTCTAAAAACCAATTGAACATGGCGTCTATTTTGTCATGTGTATGCCCAACCTAGCTCGATGGAGTTGGATGGTTTTGAAAACCCCCTTTGCATTAAGCATTGACAAATAGGAAAACAAGTATCAATTTTTGTTCGCCCCTACATAATTGTCTAGCATAACAACTAAGAATTTTATTTTCAATTGCCTAATAGGCTCTCATCAACATCAAACATGGCTGCTCCAAAAAGGAGAAGGTCCACTAGAAAAGATAATCCAATGCAACGAGTCATCAATTGAAGGGTCAGAGTCTGACACTTTTTCTAGATCATCTGAGAGTGACTCAGATGGAAAAGGTAAAGACAAGAAGAAGGGATTGTGAACTAGAAAACTGGAAGAAATACTAAATCAAATTGCTAAAATAGCTAAGACAAGGACTTCCATTAAAAAAAAAGGATCTCTTGTGTTCAAAAAGCATACCTTTCCTTCGCTTCGAGCTTAGTTGCTTCCATATTTGGACAAGGATGGTTTCTCCATTTGTTTTGCATGTTTTCGCATGCTTTAGGTCCCACTTGGTAAGCTTCCAAGGCTGCATTGATTGGCTCAAAAATTTTATCTACCAAAATGGATCCTCTAAATTTCACTGTGGTTTTCTTGATTTCATTTCCAGATTCTTTCACTTTTTCTTGGATTAGTTTCTTGGCTTTCTCCTCGATTTCAGCCCTTTTCTCATCTGGCTTCTGCTTCTCTTTGTCTTTTGAGAGGAAATTTTAGTATTTTCCAAATCATCAAAGGAGTTATGTTTCTTTTTCTTAGCCTGGGCTCTGGTGATTACCTTGATTGGAACAATAGGTTCACTCTGAGATGAGCTACTAGATATCACTTGGATTACGTTCACTACTATTTTACCCCTGTTTAAAGGATTTTTTGGACAACCTTCGGGGAAGTGTTTAGCTCCCTTTTTGCAACATTGTATACAGAAAGCTTCACTGGCTTAATGTTCTTGTCAGGCTCTGGGCATTCATTTTTCTAGTGATCATCTGCACCACAGTTATGCCAGTTTCTACTACCTGTCTTAATCATGGGTCTTACCATTGGAGTTCTACCACCTTGATAAGCTACATAGTACATCGGTGCAAGCTCTGGTGTAGTATAAGTCACAGGTTCTTCCATTATTGTAGATGGAATAGGCTCAATATAGGGTGTAACAAGAACTAGTGCTTGTTCATCTATGACTCCCTCTGAATGCATGTACTTTATCGGCACTGCATTATGTCCAGGATATGGAGGTTGTTGAGGGTTGAGGTCTTTCCATACCCATTGGTGGTCTTTGAGATGGGACCATATTAGGCTGATCTTTGTACGTGGGTTGTCCTTGTGACCTCATAGGCACATATTGAACATTTCCATCATACATTGGCCGGTAATAGCACTCATTGGTCTCATGGTTGGTCCATTTATCCTCAATTGCACAGCATTTTTGTGGCCTAATTGGTTGTCCCTGTTGAGGTATCCCTTGTCTTGGTCCCCTCATAGGTGTTTTTTGCATGTTGTTCATCATTTCATTCATCCTCTTGAGCATGTCTTCTATGGCTGTAAGCAGTGCTGCAACATCCATTCCCACTTATGGTGGTTTGGTGGATGGTATTTTCTTGCTTTGATTATCCTTAGGGACATCTTCTTCATTGAAAAATATCACAATTGTCTCCTAAGTCAATATTGTATGGAACACACTCTTCTAGGGTCATATGTATCTTGCTATACAATATAGCATGAAGTTCTTTGTTTAGCAGTCCCTATAGAAACAATGATACTAATCTTTCTTCTACACGTATTTCTAGTTCTGGGCATCTTGCAATGTATTGCTTCATTCTATCAGCACGATCCCTAACAGACTCACCTTGTTTTTGTTTGAAGCTATAGATTTGAGCTACAGTATTATGTTTGATCCCATTTTGCAACATGCAGCTACAAATTCTTGAGCTAATGTATTTAAGTCCATGATCGACCTCAGTGGAATGCTTTGGAACCAAGTCAGTGCTTTTCCTTCTAATGTCATTTCAAATCCCTCAAAATGAGTATGGAAATCAAATATGCATTTTGCTCAATAAGTATTCGGCGAGTGAGGGGTAACTCACCTCGACTCCAAGAGCCAACACGGCTCTAAAAAAAGGAATAGAATAGGGTTCGAAGCACCACGGCTCACCCTTCCTTGCATACAAAGATGTGGGCTCAAGTCCCACTTGAGAGACCAGCCGAGAAACCTCAAAAAGGATGAAGGAAAAGAAATTAGCGAGCAAGAGTTTTCGAGGAAGCTGGATGCGATGTTTCCCGGCTATGCCGAGGCCCATTATGAGGAAAAATTGTTACATGAAGACCAATGTGGTGTTTTTCATGCCCCGTGGGAAGGGGCAACGGACCTATGAGCCAGATGTAAAGCTTGGGGACTATGAAGAGCCTCAGAAGGAACTTATGGAATCCTACCTTTCGATCAAGGAGGGAATGCCAGTATGCGACAACTAGCCTATGCATGATGGTGTTGTTGTTAGAAACCAGAACTGGGAAAATCTGTGTCCAACGAGCCAGACTCACACAATGAGTATTGTGCAAATGAAGGAAGTGGAGAGGAGTGCGAGAAGGTTACTATTGACTCGTACCTCTTGCATGGCTGGGAAAAGAAAACTACTGCGGAACAAGAATGTGCCGCGCCCGAAACGGGATCCATGGAAATGCTTATGCCTATGGAGGTGCTAGATGATGGGACTGAAAAAGAGGTAAGGCTCTGAGATGTCCAAGATTTGCTGAATGAAGTTCAACACCCGCTAAGCATGGTGGGCATCAAGGGCAGGATAGGTTGTTGGAGGTGCCTTGTGGGGTGTCGTTTTCAGGTTATGCTGCAGTACCGGCCTCTTTAGAAGAGACTATTCCCGAGAGCGCACGGGAACGAGAATGGGTATGGACAGAGGAGTCTAGCGGCCAGGGGTTGTGGGTGAAACCACTTGAACCTGTTCAAAATCAGGTTGAGAGAAGGCAGGTTGTGGTATTGAAGGCTGAGCCGGGGATATTACGCATGCAAAACTAGGGAATGCATGACAAAGTTATGTTTTATAGAAACGTAGCGGGTGCGAACCCTTTCGACGAAGAGTTGCATGGTAACCGGGTCATGGTAGTGGTTATGGTGATTCAAAAGGAAAGGTAGTCTAAGTTCTCTTATGGTTGATTCGTTGAGCCAAAACAGGTTAAGGCGGACCCTCCACGAGTGGTCGCCTTAGGACACGGTTGAGTAAGGCGATGCAAGTCATGTTATGGATGCACAATGATGGGGTTGAGGATGGCACGGTTGGCCAGTTCTCAGTCATGGTACCATTGAAGAGGTACCCATTGGTGGAGATGTGTGAAGTCTAGCTATGGGTAGCTTAAGCTTCCGAGCCTGTCTTGACTGGCCAAATATGGTGCACTTGGAGGACTGGATGTCCTTTTACTCGAGGCGTCCTGCGATGTGGCCGATAACCTCCTCAATGGTCGAGATGGCATGGAAAGTTGGTAGCCGGCGGGCTAGAAAGCCGGGCGAGATGCAGGGATATGAAAAAGATTGGGCCGAGTGGGTGTCCGAAGATGTCAATATTTGGAGGTCCTACCGGGAGATAGAACCCATATTTTTATTTATGCTCATTTTGTGGTATTGGCACCTTATGCTCACGAGGAGTAGCATGGAGCGGGGCAACCAGTTGTTTAAGAGAGATGTATGGTGACTGAGGCTGCCTGGTTTTATGAATAGGGGGCCCCTAACGGGTTACTCGATGGAATTGAGCAGGGCCGCCGACTGAAGGTAAAGCATTACATGCGAGTTGACTGGTGTTTTTTTTTCAATCCTGCGCCAAAGTGTGGCAGTGACCAATGGTGTCCCTCCTAGCGGGAAACTTTGTGAGGTCTTTTAGGTAGAGAAAAGCAGGGGTTTGATGCATGATGGCTGGGGCTCCGTAACCGGGTCGCTGGCTCCTTTGGACTACTTATGTGGAGAGACTATACATTGGAAGAATGTCATATGGGACCCCAAAGAAGATGCCCAATAAGGGGATGCATTCGATGATGGGACAACATGCATGCGTGGAGGTGCAGAGATAATAGCACTTGGCCGATGCAAGGATAAGCTGGGGGAACTACAGTCGTTCTTTGGTCTTCATGAGCAAGAGGTAAGCAGACGTGTGGTGTACCTAATGGATCAGCAGAGGCTGGTTTTACTGCAGGCCATAGATGGCCGCTGCATTCCCTCACGACAAAGTGGAATACGAGAGTGCGAGAGGGGTAGTGTACTTGATACCGCGCTTGGCATATCAGGAAGCAAGAAAAATAGGTGGTTGGTTGATGGTTTATCCCTCCTCGAAGAGGGCTGATCAGCAAGGGGGAGTACTATTTGCGAGGTACTGAAAAGAATGGTGTTTTTGACTGGTCATGTGAACCAGGTGAGGTGTCGCTCAAATATTCATGGGAGGAAAAATTGGCCGATGTAAGGTACGATCCATGTTGCAAGCGGGCAAGCTCAGGTGAGCACCAGCGTGCATTTTATTCGAGTTGCTTCATTTGGCTAATGGCTTGGATTGGAGCCACAACATGAAAATGCGGGGTCAATGATGACAATGGGTATGCTTGCAGAGTGATCATGCACACACTTTTGCTCATTCACCGGTGTTGGTTAAGATGGCACCATTGGATTCGGGGCAGCGAAGTGGCAAATAAACTACATGCTTATTGCAGCCAGTAGGGCAGTGCGTTGATGGATAAATCTGAAATGCGGGGATGACAATCGAGCCACTTCATTTGGTTGATTACTTGAACTAAAATTATGGTAGTGGATGACACTACATATGTGGCTTCGAGCGGTGTCCAACAATGTAAGTTGCACCTGGAAGATGGAGGTTATTGCTCTACGGATAATGAATGTACACTCGATGAGGACATCGAGCTTTTTTGGGGTAGGGGTGAGTGTTACGTGTCCCATTTTTGGAGAACACTTTGGGACCCTTCACCTCTTCTCGGCCTCGCATTACTAGCTCATTTTCATGCTCCGAGGCCTCGAGGGCTCCGAGCTTACGAGAGGCTTGAGGGAAGGCCCTATAGTGGCAATCGTTAGTGAATCCTTGAGTGGAGATGCGGCGTGGGCATGATCCCTTGGTGTGTTTATGTTGGTAAGTTGTGAGGCTGGATGTGAAAGGATGTGGAGAGCGCCTTGGAGATTAAAGGCTACGGACATGCATAGGGTAAAACCCCCAACTTAAGGCCACCTAAGAGAGGGAGATTAGATCTCCGATCTCCGAGCTCAATTATAACCAGTCAGTAGCTCATTTGATTCGCTTCATCGAGAGCTTTACGAAAAAATTGATCTCAACTTTTTTGATGATCGGAGCCGAAAGTTATAAATCCATTTATGCATTCCTGTGTAACAAAAAGTAACAAAAATGGGTGTGAAAAAGAAGACACACCAACCCCAAAAGAAAGACATGGGTGCCAACAAGGGTTAAAGTCATCCATTGCCCAATAAAAAGGTTGCATTTCAAAAAAGATGAACGTTGAGCATTCTTTTGAATTGCACAAAGTTGGTTCAGCTTTGTCTTATTATTGGGGGTGTCATTGTCCTTTCTTTGGGGGGTGGTTTTTTATTGGCCCCTTTACCCTAAGCAAAGGTTAACGCCTTCGGGCTCGAAGCTCTAGCAAGGAGCAGGAAACGCATACGCACAAGCTTCTAAGCCTCGACCGCAAGCTCGCATGACGGTTTCCATTCATCTCGCCCTTGTGCAAGCTGCAGTGCGTAGTGCCCTGTGGGGTCGTCTCAAGCCGCGAGCTTATCCAACTTCGGGGCCGCGTCCTGTTCTCAACACATACAGGTGCAGGTCGCAGGGCAGCTTACAATAGGGTTGTGCGAAGCCTAACTATGGGCAATTTGAGCTTCCGGTCCTGGCTTTAATGGCCAGATACAATGCAATCAGAGGACTGGATGTCTTGTTACTCGAGGCGTCCTACGACATAGCAGAAGACCTGCCTGATGGTCCAGATGGCATGGATAGGTGATACCCGGTCTAGAGAGCCAGGCAAGATGTAGGGATATGACAAAGTGTGGGCCGAGTGTGTGTCCAAAAATGTCAGGACTTAATGCTCGTCTATTAGTATTAGAACCTAATGCTTGCAGGTAGCAGCATAGTACAAGGCGGTCAGTTGGTTGGTATAAAAAGATGGGGGTCTCGGATCCGCCTAGTTAACGATGCGAATGGATGGGAAATTGTTTCTCACACCCTGAGCGGAGGCTCTATGTTGCTAACAAAAGTGGATAGTTGTCGAGGTCATGGATGGTGACTGGGGCTGCCTGGGTATGTGAATAATAAGGCCCCTAACGGGATTGAGCAGAGTCTGCTGAAGGTGAAGACATGAAAGTTGAGTGAATTTTTTTGAGAATCCTAAGCCAAGTGTGACAGCGACCGATAGTGGCTCTCCGAGCGGGAGATTTTTGAGGTTTTCCAAGTACATGAAAGCAAGAGTATGATGCATCATGCCTTGGGCTCTGTAGTGAGGTCGCTGGCTCCTTTGGAGTGCTTGTGTGAAAAGACTAAATGTTGGAAGAATGTCGTATGGGACCAGGGAGAAGGTAGCCAATGCTGGGACGCATTCGATTATGGAGTCACTCGCATGCGCGGAGGTGCTGAGACAACAGCACAATGGAACATGCTTGGACAATGCAAGGATAAGCCAGAAGGATTAGGGTCATGTTCTGGCCATAATAGACAGGATGTAAAAGGACAAACATTGCACCAAATGGATCAGAAGGGGTTGGTTCAAATGTAGGCCACAGATGGCCGATGGATTCCCCCTAGAGGAAAACATGCTGGACAAACAGGAGATGGGCGGGGCCAATCCGTATCAATGGGCCAACAATTGACCACACAGATGGGTACATATCAACTGGCGGGCACAGCCGGGCAACAGAGTATGTTGAACCAGACTGAGACTATACGGAGCATAGGTACAAGAATACGTAAGAACGATTAGGGTAATCAACTTCGGAAGCGGCGAAACCGGGCATGGGACTGCTAGATATGTAGGGGGGGCATACTGATGGTGGTAATGCTTCTGGTATGGTTGATTCTTGAAGGCCTTGGCAGCCACGAGCAGGGCTCACAGATGATTAACAGTTTAAGAAATGCGACATGGACAAACGAAGAAGACATATCTGATGTAGGATAGAACTCGTCTTGCGAGAATGCGGGCTCCTGTGAGCACCAGTCCGTGCCTCCCCCGGGTTGCTTTATCTGGAAAGTTTCCTAGCTTGGATCCACAACAAGGGAATACAAGATCAGTGAGGATAAGGGGTATGCGTGGCGAATGAGCATGCACGGGCTTCTGCTCACTAGAAGGTGTTGGCTAAGATGGAGTCATTGGACTCATGGCAGTGAGGCAGCAAATGAACGGTACACTTATTGCGGCCAGCAAGGCAGTGTGTCGATGTGCAACTCTAGAATGTGGGGATGGCAGCGAAGCGACTCCCTTGGCCTGATCGCGTGGACTCAGTTTATGGCAAGAGACGACACTAGGTATATGCTTGTGCATGGTGCTAGGAACTATAAACCACGTTCCGAGGATGAGGCCTATGACTTCTTGGAAGATGTAGAGGCACGATGAGAACATTGAGCTTTTTTGGGGGAGGGGTGAGTGTTACGGGTCCCATTTTGTGAGTACTCTTCAGGGCCCTCCACTACCCCTCGAGTAGGGCTTGTTCATGGTGCAGTTATGCGAGTTGGCTGGTAGGTATAATGGGAAAGACAACAAGGGTCTTGTAGTCGAGAGGATCGACCCACAAATGCTATTAATCAGAAAGGCAAATCCGCAGAATGGTGTGGTGTGGGATCCGGGAAAAAGGATTCAAAGTTGGATTGCTAGTGCATACAACTTGATTGCTTGGCTGTTCATTTTGGTTATAAGCGTGCTCCCATTGGTCTTCGGTCAGGGAAAAGCTCGATGGTGAGGAAGCTCAAATTAGGTTTCCTCAAGGCCGGAGCAGGTGAGGTATGGATGCAAGCCATTCCGGGATGGAATGTGGATGGTTTTGGGCATCAGCCCTTTGTTAGCTTCTGACTCATTCATGTTCACGCACACTGGCGATTCCCCATTCTCTGAGGGGAGATAGTCGGTAGGCTCCACCTCACGCTCCTTATCATCAAATTCACTTAAGTAGCCCGCAATCTTCCCATCTGGCTCGTAGGCCATCAATTCCACATCCCAAAGGGCCTCACACTCATTGCATCCACCAAAATCCAGCCCAAAGGATTACACCCATTTTGTGGTCGTGGTAAACGAGAGGTAAAAAAACAGGTGTTGCTCCTAATGGATCAGAAGGGGCTGGTTTGAATGCAGGCCATAGATGGCCATAAGATTTTTCCTCTACAAGGTGAATTACCAAAAGATGCGATGCGTCTTGTGATACATCGGACTACCCCCCCGATGGTCCAGATGACATGGACAGATGATATCCGGGCTAGAGAGCTGAGTGAGATGCAGGGATATAATAGTTTGGTCCGAAATTTTTCTCAAAAATGTTAGTACTTCGGGGTTTTGGGATAGAACCCACAGTTTGCTTTATGCTTGTTTATTGGTAGTAGAACCTGATGCTCACTAAAAGCAGCATGGAATAGGGTGGCGAGTTGGCTGTTAAGCATAAGGTCTCCGACCCACCTAGCCAATGGTGCGAATAAAGGGAAATTTGTTTCTCTTACCCTAATCAGGGGTTGTATAATACTTATTAAAGTGGACTACTGTAAAAGTCATGGATGGCGACCTGGGCTATCTAAGTTTGTGGATAGAGAGCCCCCTGGCGGGTTACTCAATGTGGCTGAGCAGGGCTTGCTGATGGTGCAGTTATGCGAGGTGGCTGGTAGGTATAATGGGAAAGACAACAAGGGTCTTGTAGTCGAGAGGATCGACCCCCGAATGCTATTAATCGGAAAAGCGAATGCGTAGAATGACGTGCTGTGGGATCCGGGAAAAAGGATTCAGAGTTGGATTGATGGTGCATACAACCTGATTGCCTAGCTGTTCATTTTGGTTGTAAGCATGCTCAAGATCCATGGGGAAATCGAAGCTCAAATCAGGTTGCCTTGAGGCCGGAGCAAGTGAGGTATGGATGCAAGTCATTCCGAGGTGGAATGTGGATGGTTTTGGGACTCAAACAGGCACTAGACGATCGATGGGTTCCTCCTCGAGGAATCATTAGTCAAGAAAGTATGGCAATATTGGAATATCGGGCTGAGTCGAGCGGCCAACAAATGTCTATGCAGTGAGGTGATATATGTCAGCTGGAGTTGGATTGCATGTTGACCCAGGCAAGGGATGGTTGAGGGATTCCCGCTCATCGAAGAAGGCTAAGCAACACGGTGTAGAGGGCATAGTAACACGAAATGGATGTTTTTAGGTCTGTTTCCTGTAAAACAGAGAAAGTAGCATTAAAATTATGGATGAAATTTGATGTTCTAAAGAGGAACAGGATCGGCAAGGTGAGCTGGTGTGGAAGGCAAGATTTAGGGTTGAAAAGATGAGCGCTACCTTCTTGTTGCAAAAACGGTACAGTTGTTCAAAAATGCAGCTCCCTAAGTCCATGTAGATGCTCTTGTGTAACCAGGTTAACTGACATGCCCAAAGAGATAGGAAAACACATGTGTATTCAAATGAGCCTAAAGGTAAAGTGAGAGTACAACCTCTAAAGCCAACTCCTACTCTCTTTGACTATGAGATTCACCACTCCTCTTTCTGTACATGAAGGTCGCCATAGATGGATTCCTTCGTAAACGTACCGCTTCCTCAAGTCCCCCCCCCCCCCCCCCAAAAAAAATTTAGCCAAGGATCCCTTTTATACTCATTTTCCTTTGCCCGGCCACCTTACAATACCATCTGGTCCCACTTTTATCTACTCTTCGTTTTTTTAAAACGTGCTTGTTTCCTCACAAGCAGCTTGATGGAAGTGAACCAATTGTCTGCAGTTGAAGGAGCTTGTCATCATGGATCATAGGAGTGAGTTGATGTGTCGTTTATCAGATAGGAGATGTGTACCCAATCAGATCGCGAAGCTGATTCCCGGAAATGCACTGAAAAACATAAAGTGAATCTAGACCAAGTTCATTGAGTCTGCAATGCGTCAATTTCTGAAGTTGATCCACCACATATCAGCTTATGGTATGATTTGGTACTTATTAGATAAGTGACTTGATCTGGACGAATTCTTAGGCGATTCGATTGGTGCGTCAATGTGTACACTTGTTGAATTGCAAAAGTAATTTGTTGGCCCAACCATTGGCGAATGCCAGAACAGATATCTGAAAGGTCTTGATAGCCTGGTTGAACCCTACTGGTCTACATCAAACACCCAAGGTGAAACTAGTAGCATCGCTTCTTGGATGATAACCAACAACTTTGTATGTATTTACCATAAGCAGGCCCTACTTAGTCACATATCTTGGCATTTATTGATTACGGGGAGTGGAAACAAAGTCTGCAGTCCACTGTAACTTCGGTGAAGTGAGATTGTTCTTTTTGGATGTTAATCATCATGTCTGTCCAAGAGCAGAAAACAATGCATTTCTCTAAATTGCAATGGTAGCAAGGGTAAAAAATGGAGAAGTTTATAGGTAGAAAGTGTTTTGCATAGATTAATAGTGATGGACTCGGGAAGGACAAGCTCATTGATGCCTTTAAAATGTGTTAGCTCTAGAATTCTTGCATAACCCCTCTCCAACAGTTCAGTTTCCTATTCAATTGTAACTTTGGTGAAGTGAGATTGTTCTTTTTGGATGTTGATCATCATGTATGTCCAAGGGTAACAGACAATGCATTTCTGTGAGATGCAATGGCAGCAAGGGTACAAAATGGAGAAGTTTATAGGTAGAAAGTGTTTTGCAGAGATTAATAGTGATGGACTCAGGAAAGAAAATCTCGTTGGTGCCTTTCAAATATGTTAGCTCTAGACTTCTTGCATAACCCCTCTCCAACAGTTCACTTTCCTATTCAATTGTCCAGTCTCCAACTAATATAGTGGTTTAATTGACAAGTCACATTAGTGTCTCATTGAATAACTTGTTATGCTTTCAAACGTACACCACACGTAGCGCACAAATTAGTCAAAGCATTAGCAATTACGATGTTGTATTTCAATAGCCCCTCACTACTAACCACATCAAGAATTTGTTTGCCTATGTCAACATTTTGCATGGTGCCACATGCCTTCAAGTTGCAAGCATAAATGGTCAAGTTTGCAGACAAGCCTTTGCTGCTTCCCATTAGCTGAACCCGCCACAACTTTCTTGCTTGTCCATGCTCGGCATAGCCTGCAAGAAGTGCAATCCAAGTGACTACGGCCCCAAAGACAAGAAGCTTGTCAAGAACTTGTTTGCTTTCAAAAGTGCATCACATTTGGCATACATGTCAATCAAAGCTCTGTCAAGTATTATGTTGTTTTGCACCAGATCTTGAATCTTTGGCCTTGGTCGACTTCTTGTTCCCTTGGTTGATTTCTTGTATGGGTGCCACATTCCTTCCAAATGCAAGGATTAGTGATTAGGAGAGATGCTTGCCTTTCCTTTTTATAAAAAATAGACTAGGGCTTTCACCCTGGCCTTGCATATACCTTGAGATAAGTGGAGTCCAAGAGATGGCATTGCAAACATAAAGCTTACCAAGAACTTATATGCTGTCAAAAGTATATCACATGCCACACATGTCAATCAAAGCTTTATCAAAGCTGGTCAAGCATTGTTCTCTTATCATTTCGTTGGTAATTAGCATCAAATTTTATATAAATCTATATTCTAACTTCTTAAGTTTTACCATTTGCTAGTTTACAAGAAGCTCTTCAACATCTACAAAGCAACTTAACATTTGACTATAACACAAGGTATGTCATATTTAAGGATATTCTAAACACCTATAAAAATACAAATAATATACATATTAATATAAATATAATGAAGTCTTAAGGTCACCAAATATACAAAACAATAATAAACAATACATAATTGAAGATGAAAACAAATTAACTATTACCTACGAACAAAGCATCCAAAATAAAACAAAAAGCAAAGCATACCAAGATTATAAGACATTAACGTAGAAAAACAAACTTACTTTCAACTTTTGTTACTTTTAATTTAGATTTTGATTCATGGGTAAATATTTGTTCTAATTCGATCATATCATATAAATATTGTTCCAATTGTGGAAACTTATTTTTTAAGTATGAAAAACAAAACTTAAAATATATAGAAAAAAAAAAAACCTATTTACGAGGATATGAATTATGTAATCCATAGCTAACATTATTTCAAAATAACAAACAAGACATTTTAGAAATCTATAACTGCTCCAAATGTTTTCAAAACAAAATTAGAGGAAAATATTGAGTAACGTATCACCCGACTTATATAAAAAAATATTAACAATGAATGTACATGAAGTACAAATGCTATCTACTTTAGATATCTCTTTAAATATTAGTAAAAAAATAACATCTAAAGCCATAGGTAATATAGAACAAAGATCATTATTAGATAATCCTCTATAGGGTTTCATATCAAAATAGTAATGATTTATTGAATATTCTAACAAAAAAACTCAAATGACATAAACACACTATTGCTCTTTTTAGTAAAAAATAATCCAGTAGTAAAAAAATCTATACTATATACGAACAACAGAATTAATCTTAATTAACAACATAGAAAAAGAATTAATCTTAATTAACAACATAGAAAATCTTACTTTTTAGAATGTCAAATATAACAAATAATAAAGAATTAAGAAGACATAGAGAATCTACTCGGAAACTATATTTCTCAATTACATCTATTAATCGATGAATATAGACAACAAATTACGAATCAAATACTTCAAATGCATCCCATACATAATTTAGAAGAACATTTAACATCAAATGATTTTATAGAAAAAACAGACCAATATTAAAATTGTAGGAGAGGACCAATATGATCTAATAATACATCTACAAGAGCTTAAACACAAAGAAAATACAACTTTGATTAAAGAGCAAGAACTAATATACAATAAAATTTTTGAAAAATCGGGTGGGTTACATATAATAAATGGAACACCTGGATCTCGGAAAACGTTTCTAATTCAATATATCACATTTAAATGTATAACCAAAAACATAGGAGTCCTCCTTACAACACCCATAGGAGTAGCAGCTACAAGACTTAGTCGATTCGCACGTATTTCACTTTTTTTTTTGTTTACCTAATAAAAGGAATAAATGATACAGAATTTCATACCCTATCCAAAGTAGCAATAGGGGCATTAGTAATGTTTACACAAAACATAGATCTAGCAATAGGTATAGCTAATGGAACTTTTGGGATAGTCGTAGATATTAAACATAACAATATAACATCTATTATAAAAAAACTTATGATATGTGTAAATCATACACAACAAAATGTAACTATTAGAAGATCTAAATATAAAAAAAATACATACAATGGAACATGGTATTATAAAACATATTTTCCACTAACACTAGCATATGCAATGACTGGACATAAATCCCAGGGATGTACTATCTTTGGTAAGTCATTGTTAATAATTTGAAAATGTTTTTCTTCTGGACTATTATATGTCATGTTGTTATATGTCATGTTGTCTCGATCGACTAACCAAAAGAACATAAAAATATTGAATTCAATAACAATCGGCAATTTCTAGATACAAGTAATAAATCATTATATATATGAAGATTATTGACTTACAAACGTATACTCCAAAGATTAAAACAAAGGTAACGTAAACTTAATGATTTTATATCAAACTTAAGGTGCTATAATATAGTACTAGATTGATATAGAAAAACTATTAATAAATTCATTTTTATATTTTTTAGATTGAAAGCTAAAGGAGTAAGCTTATATCTCTAATCGCATACTTCAATATGTATAACCTTAAATGTATAAATTGTGCTAAAATATATTAGGTCTTCAATTCTATCAAAGCTAAAGCAAAACCACAATAGACCTACAAGAAAAAGAACAAGAAGAGCAACGAAAATAAAAAAGGCAACACAAAGAAAACTTCTTCTTAAGAATCAAGCAACTTAAATATACAAATATCTCGGGACATGATCCAATAAATTACATTTATGGTTGGCCATCTTGATGAGCTAAAACAATATATGGACGCAGCCGACAATATGTTTCAAACATGGAAAAAAACACATACTACGAAAGAACTCTCTGCAGATGGTAAATAATTCAGCTTATGTTTTAAAAAATTTACTTCTATTATTCATAGCTTCTAATATAATTAATTCAAATACAATTACCTTGCATGTCTAACAATACAAATTCTTAAGATATTCAAAGAAGATTTACCAAATGAAGATATAATGCTTGAGCAATACGAAGCTCAAGCTTTACTAGATAAACACATGAATGGAATTTCAGCATATGCTATGAATTTATTGCATTTTGGCTACAACATTCCATTAGACTCTTTGAAAACTTTTGATAATAGATTAGCTTCAATCATTCTAAAAGAGTATGAGCAACTATACAATGTAAAAAACAAACAAGCTCCAATCACTTTGGAGAGCATTACAGCATCACTAGATATGGAATTTGCACAAAGACAATATGACACTACTTACAAATTTTTCATTACTATGAATCAAAGCAATGGTATAAATTCATAATTTCTTCTCTATTTATAAATGATTATATTCTTCAAACTAAACAAAAAATTACATAACATTGTTTTTAGATATCAATATAGCTAATAAAGAAGAATCATCTTTGCAATCAACTTCGATACCTATAGATATTCCATCCACCCGTCAAGGTACAATTATTACTTCAAAAAATCACATTCTACTCAAATACCAACAAGTTCAATAATATTTAAAGCACTTATCAGCATAGTCAAATAATGCATTCTCACCTCCCTCTCTCTCTCTCTCTCTCTCTCTCTCTCTCTCTCTCTCTCTCTCTCTCTCTCTCTCTCTCTCTCCACCCAGCTGTGAATCCATTGTTTACTTTAAAATAACAATCTATATATTAAAAATTTTAAATATATTTTAAATACCTTATATATTTATACTAAAACTCATAAAAGTTTATACAAAATCATTTTAAAAGAGTCTAATGTTTTTTTTACAAAAACAATGTCTCCCCGAAAATCAACAGCTCCAGAAAATGAAAAGAAGATTTTTATTTATAAATTACAATGTATAATAAATAAAAAATATATATTGTACAAAAAAATAATCTAAAAAGAAGGATCTTACAACATAAAAACCAACCTACTAAATTAATGATAAGTGACATTAGTAGATACAAGCCGTTCAACAAAAAGTTCACGATCAAAATTATAGATTCAACAACAATAAAGGACAAAGTAAATCACTTAAAGACACTTTATATTAAGAAATTTAGATTAATTACTCCAAATGGATACAATGTTTTTTCCCGAAATCCTTTTTCTTTTCATAAATACTATTAGCTAAGAAAAGAAATCTTATTTAATTTAAAGGATTGTTATCTCTTTCCAACTCTCTCTCTCTCTCTCTCTCTCTCTCTCTCTCTCTCTCTCTCTAGTACTAAAGCTGCCCTAAAGATACACAACCAAAATACTTCTAATAAACATAAAGTGTTGATTTTAGAAAATTTTATTCAAAAAAGAAACATTATAGACGTAATCTATTGCAAAAATGTATACATTTCACATTAAATCTAACCCTACACAACAACTTCACACTCAACCATTAGCTAACTGTCCCATACTAGTTATCTCTACTCATTTTTGTATAGGGTCTCTCTATGCTAGAGAAAATTTGGAAAGGTCTTTGAGTCTGATTAAAATTGTGAAGACTAGATGCCTATTTATATGTTTCTTGCAAAGCAAGACTGATATAAGCAACCCTAGGCAATCCCCATCTCAAGGAAGTGCCATATCTTAATCCCTGACAGGTCCAAAATATCCTCCCTAGCACGTGCCCATCTTGATTATCAAATCTTCTAGCCTTACTTCATTTTAATGATTTAATTGAAAATATCTAGCCTATGTGCTGAAACTATCTACTAGGCCATGTGATTTAATAATTATAAAAGTTTACAATTCCTTTATTTGATTAAAGTGATTCTAAAAACTTTCAAGCTTTTGGGGTCAATTTTTTTCGAATACGATTCAATTTTTTTTTTTGGCCCAAGTAAGATTGTCCTTAAGATTCTAAAAATACCAACTTTGACTGTGTTCCGGTTAAGAGTTTACTATTTTGGATGTCCAATGCTCTCAAATAAATCTTAGGATTCATTTTCCTTATTCTAGAAAGGTGGAAACCTTTTAGAAATGTGGAAACCTCACAAATACAATAAGTTCTACACTTCTCAAAGATCTTTTTCATGTGCTCAATTACATGTTTGTTTCTCATTATAGAATGCACACATAAGTTATCCATGTAAATCTCAACTAATTTTATTAGATATTCTTTGGATACATGACTCATTACATGCTAGAATTTGACAAGTGCATTGGTCAAGCCAAATAGCATCACTCTATAAGAAAATATGCCCCATTTTGTTACAAATACCGTTTTGTGTTGGTCCTCTGGCTTTATGGCGATTTGATTGTAAAGGGAGGAAAGAGTGTGTGTAGGTTCTCAATTATCCACAAATGCAAAGTCAAGTCTGCAAATGCTTCCAAGAGATGGGTTTGATACAACATCTCAGGTAGTAGAGTTGTTAGTTTTAGTAGCACCTTCCTATTGTAACTTGATGTGGGTTAATTTTCAATAACCATTTTGAAATTTCTATGCACATGGAGAATTCCAAGTAAGCATCATATATCGGCTCATATCCCAGAAAATGTAAGTACTTGTATTGTTCGTATATTTAAAAAACATGGTTCACTTTTTAATTGCTATCTTTGTGGTGTTCAGGAAAAAGAAGTGAATTTTTGCAAATGAAGTTATTGAATTAGCAACAAAAAGCCTTGAAATTAAAATATTGCATGTCCCAAACCTACCATTAGTCACATATCCGTTGATCGGTGAGTGGCCTACTTGAATGGAGTTTGTGTGGATTGGAACTTGGTTGATCTTTTTGATGGTTTTTGCAAGTAGCGATGGCGGTCGTATTTAGATGTGCATCTCGGGTCAGACAAGACAAAGGATGACTTGAAGAATGCCTTTCTTGACAATGTTAGGCCACACATTGTAGATAAATGCCGTAATCCATTGCATGAAGGGTCTGTCGTTGAGTCCACACTGAAATTTTTTATTCTATTTCTTCCATCCAATACTCCAATGTGTGGGCTGTCTCATTTTGAAGTGTCAATTTAGATAGCTTGCTAGACTCGCTCTTGCAACATCCAATGACAAAGACATTTTTGTAGTCATCAGTCAGTCAGTTGATTATCACATCGTTCGTGACATTGTTGCTACTACTAGATGGCATGAAACCTATCTGACCGTAGTTGTATGCACGACACCTACCTATTAGACAAAAAGTAGGACTATGTGCACAATGTTGTGATGCATGGTTTTTAGGACCCCTTCTGAAGATGCAATAAAGGCACACTCAGTTGTTGGGGAGATGAGGATACTCTAGTTCAAGGGATCTCGAAAGAGAAGAAAAATCTACTTCACAAGCACCAAAGAGTAAAAAGTGCCATGGACAGAAGATACGTGGGAACGAGCTCTTATGCATGCCTACAACCTATATCTTACAGAATAGCCCATTCTAGGTGTGAATTTCTAGTGAAATTTACACGAGGATGTTCGTGTGGACTCACAACACAGCATACTCTGTTTTCACTTTTTTACCGACAGTAAATATTTTTCACCTACATGGTAAATACAAATCACTTTTTACCTACAGTAACTTTTTTAACCCATGGTAAATATTTTTTACTGCACCATAAGTATTTGGTAGGTAACAATTCACTGTTACTAGAAGCAGTGATTGGGCATCAACAATGCAGTTACAAGAGGAGAAAAGGGGAAAATCTTATGGTAAAGGTGAGTCAACAGGGATAAAGACTTTTGAGTTGAAAAGAGACATGCTGATTTTTTCAAAGAACACATGTCAAAAGAAGCCATGGTTGAGGATTTTTTGAGAATTTGATATTCAGGAGGACCCAGCTGCCACCTCCCCCCCGCAGGTCCCCCCCTGACATGTGTAGAACCTCCAGTTTCAACAGCCACCTTACCTGCTCTTAAATGCTGGTCAAGGCCTTATCCCCATGTGTCACAATAGAAAAAATCAGCATTTACCCTCCCCTCTCACATCACTCTACAGAATATCTTGATGGTGACATATCAGGTGACCTCAATCTGTTGACCACCCTAAGCAAAAAGTAACCCCAATCAGCGGATTTAAGTATGTTTATCCCTAATCCTAAACCCTCTCAGAAACCTATATAAGGAGGCCTTCTCTCACTCAAAACCAACACTTCACCCACTTCACCAAGCAACGAAGCTATGACGACATTGCTCACAACGAGGAGCTATGGATGGAGCTCTACTCTCTCTCCCTCTCTCTCTCTCCCTCTAGTATGCTACATTACTAGCCCTAAAACCTAAATAAGGAGTCTTCTCTCATGCTCCAAGGCCACCATCCTCGCCATCATTCTCTAAGGTATTGATGTGTTGCTAGTAGGATCATACCTACTTGCTGGGTTGATTGTTTTTGACAAGGGGTTATGCCATCCTTGGCTTGCTTCTCTATATCCATGTTATGTATGATCAGATGCCGTTGTATTGTTAAGCTGATGTCTTGTGTATATATATGCTACATAACGTCCCTAAGCTTCGTTTCTATGTGTTTTGCCATATGTTTTGATGCCATCATAATGCCAGAAGTCTCACTTGCCTATGTGCACTATGTGTGAGGTCCCTAAACCTCTTAATTTAGGGTGGTGCCCCTTTTTGTTTTGTTCTTTGCTTGTTTGCATGAGGCGTGGTTTGTGGAGTGTGCACGAGTACAGAGGCCACCCGATTGCACTGCTCTTTTTTCCTGTATCATTTTGGTACCCCCACTGAGGAGGGCTACACAGACCTTCAGTCCACAAGCAATGAAGATGTGCAATCTACAACATGGACGAATGGCATGAGGAGTTTGCAAATTGGACAACAGAAGAGGAGGAGGCTTTAGAGGCCTTAAAAGCTTTCATCGAGGTCTTGTTACCAGGTTGCAGTGTCATTGAAATTCAAGAAGTAAGTTCTTCTACATGCCTTGTTCGTGATCGTCGCCAACGAAGGAGAGTAAGAAGAAGAGCTTGATATACCTCTCCTCTCAACCTATGAGTGCTCCAGAAACCTCCAATGCACACGAGCTTGAAATATTCTACATCAACATACACGAAGGTATTGTGACACACATTAAGGGAAGAGAAAGCATCACCAGACCTCTCTTTCCTGAGGAGCCGACTAAGAGGAGGAAGATCACCTCTACACCTAAGTGGCCCAAGGTTGCAGCGCGTGCTCAAGCGTAAGGTAACATTTGGCTTAATCTCATTAATAAGGGATTACATGACCACTACATGCAAGAAAAAGGCTAGTGAGCAACCAACTTGCAACCGCGACTCTCACCCCTAAATCCTCTTGAGGCAAAGAGGCGAAGGCTTGCCTACAAGATTGCCGCCCGTCTGCGAGTGCTCCCAGTGCACTTTTTGAATCGAGACATCCCAAGCCAACCTCCTGTCTGCGTGAAGATCACTTTGGATATTGTCCAAAGTGCTTTGGAGACCGGGTGAAAAGCCTCCCTGCCCTACCTTTGCTGCTAATTTTCAAGAAGTTATCTCAATCTAAGGAAACTATCTTAGTTGATGATGTGCTGCACATTAATGGTGTCACTTTCATTCGTCATGCTGATTATGGTAATAGCATCCAATTGTTGCTTGCTAAAAGGCTCAGCATTGTACAAAGTGTTGCCATCACGCCTTACGTCTTCACAGATGCATCAGGAAGAGTCGAAGTGATCCGAGGTGCTGACCCTCTATGGCTGATCAGGCTCATTGGTCCCAAGGTGGTGCAACTAAGCTAGGCTCTTGTGTGTAAGTATGGATGCCAATAATGAGAATGATGATCCCCGCATGTTTCCTTTCCATTTTGTGCGTCATATCCGTGTGAATATTTGTATTGATAGAAAAATCTTTTATCAGCAAAGAATAGCCCTGTTGTTTGGAGCCGAGAGACTTGGGGAAATCTTGCGCTCTCCTCATCCTGTCATTCTACCCTTACCAGACTATTACCATTCCTTTGATCTGTCGATCTTCATCCTATTTTGAGCTAAGTTGTGCTAAAGCTCCAAATTGTAATTACCATACTCTATTTTAAAATAAATTGGAGTTGTTTGTGTAATTGTTTACTCTCTCACTTATGGCCTTCCCTAATTTTTATGGTAAGCCTCGGGAGGTTGCTCCAAACTTTTTGAATAATTTGGAAATGGCTTTTCTGGTATCGGGAAGGGATGACGAAGCTACTAAGTTAAGGGCCTTTTCTTTGGTCTTGAAGGAAGGTGCAAAATTATGGTATCAAACTTTGGCACCTGAAGAAAGAAGAGACTGGGAGTCCTTAAAGATGGCCTTCATCGAAGAATTTCGTCGCCATGAGCCTCCAGAGGAGATATGGAGACAGCTCTTAGAGCTACGCCAAACATCACCCAATGACTATAGAAGCTATGAAGGAAAGTTTTCCAACCTGTGGGAGAAATGGTGTGCATCACTAGGTGAAGGAGAAAGGGCGCCAGAATGCCTAAAGAAGGACTGTTTCCTGTCAGGGCTTTACCCCATCCTTCGAGAAAAGGTAAAAGGTAAATTCCCAGATACCTTTGATAAAGCTATGACTTATGCAAGGGAGAAGGATAGGAAGTTAAAATTCCAAGCTCAACTACAAGGGGGAATGGAGCCTCCACCGCTAGCTCAACCTATGGCAAGGGTAGTAGCAGGGACAGGAGCAACAGACCAAGAGTCCTCTCAACAAGAATTACTTCAACAAATCACCAATCAACTAGAGAGCCTGTCCATCAATTTGGTTCAAGGTGTAAGGGCTCCCCAGCCAGGAAATGAACGAAATAGACAAGAAGGACAAAGGCAAGCACATGAGTACATTTGCTACAACTGTGGAGAGGTAGGTCACGGCATGTATTATGGACCCCATCCACGACTCTATCAAGGAAATGGTAATCAAAGACGGCCTCCTCGCCAGCAAGTCACTCCTCCTCGAGCTAGGCCACTAAATGGACAAAATGCACACGTGGCTCCACCAATCCAAATATTGAGACCCCCTCCTCCACCACCACAAGCATCAACAGAGATCCCTCCACTACCATCGGGAGGGGAGGACAGGGCTGTCTTTGTCATAAGTCTTGACAATGGTAAGGATAAAGGGAAAGAAAAAATGGAGGAAGCTATTGCCATGCCAATAAAGAGAGTTAGGAGACAAAGAACTCATGAAATGGAAGCTTCAGAGCCGGATAAAGGGAATGAGGGTTCCTCCCAAGTGATAGGAGACAAGAAAAGGAAGAGTAGGTCAAGGAGGCACATAGGAGTAGAAGACTTTTCACTTGGGGTAGGATCCATACCTTACGACCTGGTAGCAGATGTGAGTAAGAAAGGACCAAAGATTTCATGGCAGCAACTCCTCCACCTTTCCCCAAAGATGCGTAGAACCTGGTCTAAGATGGTCAGCACCAGGAGGGCTAAGGCAAAGTCAGTTGGGTCTATTAGTGCAAGAGGCATGAAGGATATCGTGCCAGTCATTGATGCAGAGATTAAGAGTCAGCGAGTCTCCAATGTGTACGTAGATGGTGGAGCCGAGATTTGTGTTATGACAGAGAAATTAATGCACAGGTTGGGTTTGGAAGTAAACGAGCAAACTTCCTTACAAGCTAAGATGGCAAATAATGTAAGGGTGGCTTGTGTGGGAAAGGTTAATGGAGTGAAGGTTTCAGCTTTTGGTGTGGCAATCTCAATTGATGCTTATGTGATCCCAACTAAGGGGGAGGGCTATCCGCTAATCCTTGGAAGACCTTGGCTCATGGCTATGAAAGCTAGGCAAGATTGGGAGACAGATTCCCTTGAGTTGCGACCAAATCATAAGGTAGGTGGCAAGCAACAAAAAATTGTGTATGACATGAAGCAGGGTAGACAACAAGACCTGGAGATGGAGACTTCTATGGATGAATGGAGCACAAGCAGCTGATCTTCATCTAAGGATGAGTCATCTGAGGAGGATGCTAGCTCTTTGGAAGTCATGGGTATAATACTGCGAAACCCAGAAGGAGAAGGTGGTCAAGACTCTCTAAACAAAGAAGAAGCCACAGGCTTAGAGGAGATGCTAGCTAAGGACCTACTAGAAGAAGAGAGAGAACCCTATTTGTAGGTACTAAAGAAGCGTGCTGGCCTCTTTATAACTGATTACGAGCACATTAAAGGAGTGACGGTAACCCAACACCATATCCAATTAAAGGAAGGTGCCAAACCAGTGGTGCAAAGGCTAAGGAGATTAGGGCTAGTGCAACAAGATGCACTCTTAAAAGAAGTAAAAAGATTACTCAAGGCAGGATTTATCTACCCAGTGGAAGATTCTGATTGGGTGTCTCCAGTTGTGGTAGCACCAAAGAAAAATGGGAAGTGGAGGGTATGTGTGGATTACAAGCCTCTAAACGCAGCCACAAAAAGGGACCATTTTCCTTTGCCTTTTCAAGATGAAATACTAAATGAAGTGGCTGGTCATGAAAGGTACACAGTATGTGATGGGTACTCAGGCTACTTCCAAATCAGAATTGCAGATGAAGACCAAAGAAAGACTACCTTCATAACACCTTGGGGGTGTTTTGCTTATAGAGTTATGCCTTTTGGTTTAACTAATGCCCCAGCTACTTTCCAGAGGTTTATGAACTTGGTGTTTCAACCTTACTTTGGTAAGTCCATACGAGTCTTCATTGATGATTTTTGCATTTACAGCTCTAGGGAAGTACATCTGTCCAAGGTTGATGAAGGTTTCACCCGTGTGGCCCAATTGGGTGCGAAATTGAATAAAGACAAGTGCCACATAGGTGAGAGCAAGGTCACTCTACTAGGCCATGTTGTGTCTCAAGATGGTATTGAGGCTGACCCTGAAAAGGTAAAGACATTGTTAGCTTTACCTACTCCTTCAAACGTGAAGCAACTAGTCTCCTTCATTCAAAAGGTTCGCTACATGGGACGATTCATACATCTCCTTTCTCAGGCAATCTATCCTTTGCAGCAGCTCACTAAACACACTACATTGACATGGAGTGAGGAGGGTGAAAGGTGCTTTCAAGAAGTTAAAACCATTTTGAGCTCATTGCCTGTTGTCCTACAACCTACATGGGGTGAATTATTCTATGTAAATCCTAGTGTAGGTCCAGAAGCTCTAGGAGCTGTCTTGATGCAAAAAGACCCAAAGACATCTCTCATGAGACCAGTCTACTTCTCTAGTAGAGTGATGACAGCTGTTGAAAAGGGTTTCAACGCAACTGAGCAATTGGTGCTAGCTCTTAAGTTTGCAGTGGAGAAGTTTCGGGCTTACTTACTTCCGAGACAATTTGTGGTGATCACAACTGAGGAGGTTTTTCCATATGCCCTACAACACATGGAATTGTCTCAAAGAATAGCAAAGTGGGTGGTGCAGCTTCAAGAGTTTGACTACACACTACAAGTAGAGGATTCCACCCGTGCTTGTTTGGCAGATGTCCTCACACAAAGGTGTTATGAGAAGGCCAAGAAAGAGGCACCTAGTAAGGTACCGCCTATCCCGGAGCCTAAAGTTCTACTGGGAGCACACAGTCTGTATTTTGATGGGGCTTACAAGAGGACCAAAGCCAAGGCATCAACAGGCATAGTAATAGTAGGTCCAGAGAAGGAGAAGATCTTTGCAAAAGGGTTTCATCTAAAAGAGGCTCATTCTAACAATGAGGCAGAGTACCATGCCCTTGTTTTAGGGTTGCAATGTTGTCTTTCTCAGGGCATCACAAAGCTAAATGTTTTTGGTGACTCCATGTTGATTGTTAAGCAAATGGTTGGTGTATGGGCATGTAAAAATGACAAATTGTCTGTTAAGATGAGGGAAGCAAAGGCCTTGTTGAAGGGTTTTAAAGAAGTTCGAGTGCACTTTGTACCTAGAGATCAAAATCGAGAAGCAGATACCTTAGCAGATGAAGAACTACAAACTCTCATAGTAGTTGCTATCCTTGTGAAAAGTCCTTTATACCAGGGAAAGGAGGAGCTGCATGATTTACTTTACTTTCTTGAGCATTGTGAAGCACCCTCTGGTATGAGTAAAAGTGAACGTAGGTGGTTGGCAAAAAAGGCTACCAGCTATAGCTTAGTGAATGAGGACTTGTATTGTAGAGGGAAAGATGCTGTCTTAAGGAGAGTTCCTGCATCCCAAGAGATAAAGGATATTTTGTTTAGTTGTCATGAAGGTGTGTGTGGTGGCCACTTTGCACAAGAGATTACTAGCAGAAAGATTTTACAAGCAGGGTTCACGTGGCCAAGCCTCCATCGAGATGTACAACATTGGTGCCGCACATGTGAGGTTTGCCAAAAAGCTGAACCAAGGCGTCTTACCCATGAAAATCAGCATCCAATCAAAACCTATGGGCCATTTGAAAAATGGGGGATAGATGCAATAGGGCCACTACCTTGCACTCAATCAGGGAAGGAATACATCATTATGGGGGTGGAGTACATGACCAGATGGGCAGAAGCTCGTCCCACAAAGCGCATCACAGCCAAGGACGTGAGTGATTTCATTTTTGAATGCCTTTGTTTCCATTTTGGCACACCTTTGGAGATTCTCTCGGATAGGGGACTGGGATTTCGAGCTGATTTAGTCGGGCAATTGATGAGCAAGTTAAAAATCAAGCGCAGGCACTCTACACCATACTACCCTCAGTGCAATGGTCTTGTCGAAAAGGTAAATGGTCTTATATGTAAAATCATCACTAAGCAAGTGCATTTACATCCTAAGGCATGGGACAAACACCTAGATGCAGCACTTTAGGCCTACAGAACATCCTTTAAAACATCCTTGGGGTATACACCTTTTCACTTGGTTTACGGGCAAGAGGCACTATTGCCTATAGAAGTGGAGCTAGCGAGCCTCCGAGTTCTAAAAGCACATCAAGAGGATAGTCAAGGGAAGAAGGTGGAAGGAAGAATCATCGATTTGGAGAGGTTAGGGCTAGATCGAGAGTCAGCAGTAAAGTACTATGCAGCCCAGGCAGAGAAGAAACGAAAGAAGTTCAATAGCAACCTTGTCAAGAAAGGTATCAAGGAAGGTTCTTTAGTGCTCAGATACGACAATGGCTTTGATCGCAGGAAGGATGGTAAGTTCTTGCTGAAGTGGGAAGGCCCTTTTGTAGTGATACAGAGGTTCTCAAATGGTAGTTACCAACTAGGTGACCTAGATGGTAAGGTACATCAGACCCCGGTAAATGGTTGGCGATTGAAGGCCTACCAATGTCGTCTTTCACAGCCATATGCTGGTGAAATCAATGCTAAGGATGGTTCAGAGGAGAGCTCATCATATTCGAGCTCCAACTAAGGTAACAATCATGTACATAGTCGTGTCAAAAAAAAAAAAAAAAAAGAGAAGAAAAAAAGAAAAAAAGAGAATGCTACCGATGAAAGCGGATATTGACAATGGATGGGGTATGGCTTTCAAGGGTCTAGGAGACCAGTTGTTAGTCATGGATGGATACAATTATTCATCAGAAAGGACTAAACAGGGTGCATCGGCCAAGAAAGCAGTAACATGGCAAATTCAATTGGTACCAGGTAGGTAAAAATTCAAGAGAACCCTATTGTAGCACAAACTACAGCTAGAGGCATCAAATACCTCTAGCTTAAGGGGGAGGGCTATATGATGCATGGTTTTAAAGACCCCTTCTGAAGATGCAATAAAGGCACAATCAATTGTTGGGGAGATGAGGATACTCTAGTCCAAGGGATCTCGAAAGAGAAGAAAAATCTACTTCACAAGCACCAAAGAGTAAAAAGTGCCATGGACAGAAGATACGTGGGAACGAGCTCTTATGCATGCTTACAACCTATATCTTACAGAATAGCCCATTCTAGGTGTGAATTTCTAGTGAAATTTACACGAGGATGTTCGTGTGGACTCACAGCACAGCATACTCCGTTTTCACTTTTTTACCGACAGTAAATATTTTTTACCACAGTAAATATTTTTCACCTACATGGTAAATACAAATCACTTTTTACCTACAGTAACTTTTTTTACCCATGGTAAATATTTTTTACTGCACCATAAGTATTTGGTAGGTAACAATTCACTGTTACTAGAAGCAGTGATTGGGCATCAACAATGCAGTTACAAGAGGAGAAAAGGGGAAAATCTTATGGTAAAGGTGAGTCAACAGGGATAAAGACTTTTGAGTTGAAAAGAGACATGCTGATTTTTTCAAAGAACACATGTCAAAAGAAGCCATGGTTGAGGATTTTTTGAGAATTTGATATTCAGGAGGACCCAGCTGCCACCTCCCCCCCGCAGGTCCCCCCCTGACATGTGTAGAACCTCCAGTTTCAACAGCCACCTTACCTGCTCTTAAATGCTGGTCAAGGCCTTATCCCCATGTGTCACAATAAAAAAAATCAGCATTTACCCTCCCCTCTCACATCACTCTACAGAATATCTTGATGGTGACATATCAGGTGACCTCAATCTGTTGACCACCCTAAGCAAAAAGTAACCCCAATCAGCGGATTTAAGTATGTTTATCCCTAATCCTAAACCCTCTCAGAAACCTATATAAGGAGGCCTTCTCTCACTCAAAACCAACACTTCACCCACTTCACCAAGCAACGAAGCTATGACGACATTGCTCACAACGAGGAGCTATGGATGGAGCTCTACTCTCTCTCCCTCTCTCTCTCTCCCTCTAGTATGCTACATTACTAGCCCTAAAACCTAAATAAGGAGTCTTCTCTCATGCTCCAAGGCCACCATCCTCGCCATCATTCTCTAAGGTATTGATGTGTTGCTAGTAGGATCATACCTACTTGCTGGGTTGATTGTTTTTGACAAGGGGTTATGCCATCCTTGGCTTGCTTCCCTATATCCTTGTTATGTATGATCAGATGCCGTTGTATTGTTAAGCTGATGTCTTGTGTATATATATGCTACATAAGGTCCCTAAGCTTCGTTTCTATGTGTTTTGCCATATGTTTTGATGCCATCATAATGCCAGAAGTCTCACTTGCCTATGTGCACTATGTGTGAGGTCCCTAAACCTCTTAATTTAGGGTGGTGCCCCATTTTGTTTTGTTCTTTGCTTGTTTGCATGAGGCGTGGTTTGTGGAGTGTGCACGAGTACAGAGGCCACCGGATTGCACTGCTCTTTTTCCCGCTATCATGTTGGTGTCCGCAATGACAAAAGATAAGACTTGGACATCAGAGGCCATTGACATACCATCCGGCTTTGATGGGCTAGAGGAGGAAGATTGGACAAAAGATGAGTATGGGACACCTATGCGAGGTACACTTTGGCAATTTTTATAAAAAAACAAAGTTTTTATGATTGGTCTGACTTTTGCTTTTTTGTTCAAGGGGTATGGAACGCAAGCATTGGCTTGTTTGGAAATTGCTCGCGTAGTACACGAACGAGAATGATGTTGTCATCTAGTATGGAGGAGACTGTGGCGCATTAGCTTTGTTGGGGAGCCACATCGATTGTATGGTGATAATATTTGAGAGCAACAAAGAGTTCTCCACCAAGCTACCTATCATTTTGGAAATGAAAGCTCATCCACTAAGAGAGATACAAGAGTGAAACAAGAGACATGCAGATGAGGTGGACCGTGCCCGTAAATTTAGCATCTTTGCTAGAGCCACTACAAAACATTGTGGAGTTAGATCCTCCAATCCATGGCCTAGAGTAGATGTTTCAGTCTGCTACTTGCATTTACTATACAATGCAAATTTTTGTGCACTGTTCTGAACGATCAATTTAAGATGGTTTTTCATATAAGATACTTATAAATGAAATGGTCTAATGTTGCAATCAAGTGGATTTGTTTTGTTCTTGTAACCTTCAAGTGAAGTGTGAGAGAGCTATATGGAATTTATGTGTACTAGAGAGAGATATATTTATATATATATATAGAGAGAGAGAGAGAGAGAGGAGTTAGAGATATAGATAAAGACTAGTTTTAGCTTGAAGTCACTTAGCTTATCCTTTATTGATCGTTGAGCTTACCACTCATAAGTTTCCAATTTTGTAAACTTGGTTCATTTTCTGGCCTTTGTTATCTCTCTCTCTCTCTCTCTCTCTCTCTCCCTCTCCAGGTGCACTAAGAACATAATACTTGATTTTTCTTTCTGGTGATCATCATTTTTTGTTTGTAAATTGCTTTGAACATGCGTGTCAGTTGTTATGGGTGTTCTTAGTGAATGTTGGATGTTCTCTTTGCTCTCCTTTGGTCTTATATGTCCAACAGGAGACCTCCAATCAGCCAACCACAACTATATAGCGATGTATGTTGATGTGACAGCAAAATTTTGGGTAACAAGAGACCTTCAACCACACAACCAATTCTCTAGAGTTTTTTGCATTCGTGTATCGGTATATTTCTAGGTGATGGCTTGTGACATTAAACAACATTTGGCGGAGGAAGCTTTTTGCATAAGAGAGAACAATCCAACACAAAGCTAATAGAAAGAGCTTTTTTCAATAAATTTGCGAGCCTATCCATTTCCCATAAATAGCTCCCTATAAAAGCTCTCTCCATTCTCCTACTCCTCAACTAGGTTGCATTTGTCCGATCGAATAATGCAATCGTCATTATTTGCGTATTCTTGTATAATACATCGTATTTTTGAAAAATTTATATTCTTTTGATCAATAGCTTACTAATCGATAGTTTTTTGATCGAAACAATATCGATCGACACTATATTGTTCAATACCAAAATTGATCAAAAGACTATCAACAATCGATAGAGTAGATCTTCATTGACACTATATCATTCAATACCAAAAACCGATCGAAAGACTATCAATCGGTAGAGTAGATCTTCATTGGCACTATATCATTCAATACCAAAATCGATCGAAAGACTATTGATCGATATAGTAGATCTCCATTGACACTATATCGTTCGATACCAAAATCATCGAAAGGCTATCGATCGATACAGTAGATCTCCATTGAAAAAAAAAGTGTCACTCTTTGATACATTTTCGATCAAGATTGCTTGTAGAGCTCTCTCACTGTCTCTAGCTCTCTCTCTCTAGCTCACACACTCTCTCTAGCTCTCTCCTTAGTTCACATAGGTTACAGCCGTTCCTAAAATAAATGAGGTCTCTAATTTCTATATCAACATAGAGGTGAGATCATGAGCTCGATAACATCCATGTGACTCCTAAGTACTATGCATGACTAATATTCACTAGGAGGTAAGATCTTTCACTCGATCGGAACCTAGTGAATTCTATAGGTGATCCACCATATTCACTTAGAGATAAGAGCATAAGCTCGATAACAACCAAGTGAATCCTGCTTCATACCTTCAATCTCACTTGGAAAGTAAGAGAATCATCTCATAACAACCAAGAGGCACTAAGTGGACCTATTATATGCCTGTATGCAGGTAAGAACATTTGTTCATGAAAACCAAAAGACCCTACATGTATGTGTATATCCTATCCATACTTCGAAGTAGGAGACTCTTCTTAAACAACCAAGTACAGAAGTATTACAATTTAAATAACCTTTGGTAACTGTTTAATTGCACATATAAATGTTTATTTTAATCTTCTAAATCAATGTCTTATCTACCTAGTGAATGATATATTCCAAAATGTATGAAATTAGCACTACATTTATGCACATATTATAGCTATGATAGATTTTAACCATCAAATATCACTTTTAGTATCTATTCTAAAACAAATAGAGCTAAGAGTATAGCCTCTAATGTTTAGAGTATTACATTTGCACTAAAACACTATAGCTTTAAAAAATAGCCTCTAATGCCTAGAATTATTTATTTATCTATTCTAAAACAAATAGAGCTAAGAGTACAGCCTCTAATGTTTAGAATTATACATTGACACTAAGACCCTATAGCTAAAAGGATAGCCTCTAGTGCTTAAAATTATTTATTATAGTAAAACAATAGAGTTGAAGAATAACTTCTATTGCTTGGAATTATAGATAATTCAATTCTATCAGATTTTTTTATTTTTAATGTTTTAACTTAAAAAATAATCTATTTTCTTAAAAAATCAAAGTATTTTTCAAGTTGACAATTCAACCTTTCTATGTCGGGGAACTGTACCTAAAACACGTAAATTTGGGCTTTTTATACTATTTCAAAATCTATCCAACCATTTTGATCGATACCTATCAATCAATAGTCTTCCGATGGATACAATATCGATTGATAGTCTTTTGATCGATATGTAAGCAATAAAACTTTATTTTGAATAGAGCTGACGTGATAGCAAATAATACGTGGGAATAAATCTTTGAAACGTATTAATCGACCATTATTCACGAATAAAATGAATGTTGAATAACAAATCATGCAGCCTAACTCCTCAACCAAAAAATGTTCTTCTTTGATTGAACATTAAATTTTTTTGGATTTTGTTTTCCGTACAATCTTTCTTTGATATCAAGAGCTCTATTCATGAGGGTTATTGAGACTTAATTGAACCTGGGCTCTATTCAACCTTTCCATTTAGGTACTATCAATAACCCTCATGAATAGAGCCCAGACTCTCTCACATTTCCTATCCTTTATAGTTTTACTTTTATCTAACTTAATCTAAAAAATGGCCTGCCTATACACCTTAGAATGTTGTACATCATAGAATGTTATGGTTTCTCATTGGAAATTGTCAAAGTATATGTTATTGAAACAATTCAACTCAAGTATTTCTTCTCACTAGGATATATTTCATTGATCTGAAAAGGCTACCCAAGAATCCCCATGACTCTATAATTAGTTCTAAGCCTTTTTTGGTGAACAAGAGATGCCTTGGATAGCAAGGATTCCTTCCCTTTTGAGTGCTCCAAGTTTCTAGTCATGACCTTGAATATTTGTCTTTGTAGACTACCCTAATAATTCCAACTTTTTCCATAGTCCTTCAAGCATGCTTCCTTTCCAAGGTAGCTCATGTAAGAATTCTTAAATGCAATTTTCTCCTACTCTCTAACTTTCTTTTATGAATACTTTGGTCGAGCTACTCTCTTTTCCTCCCCCCCCCCCCCTCCCTCCCTGAAGCAACCTTTCCACTCCCAGTTCCCACAGGCTGTCCCTAGGCAAGGGACAACCATGTCGGGGTGTCTTGGTTTCTCCACTGCCCCACCCAAGCTTAGGCTCTAACTCCTTCTTCAAGACACGATGCAGGCCATTCTCACTTAGCAGCACCTCTACAAATACACACCCCCAATGCACTTTTGGGTAATAATAGTCCATGCAGCAATAGTAGCCGAAACGTTTTGGCCTCTACAAACTTACTCCCCCTCTACAAATCCATTCTCATGCAACATCAGTCCACGCCCCTCTAACAGACTCTATTGATAGTGGTGATTCAAGGAAACCCTATAAAGGGTCATTAAATGGCCAAAAACAATGTCAAAATCTCTAAACAATCTCTATTGATAGTAGACCCATTAACTGCCTCTACTGACAGAACCCTCAGGGGGTCACTATGTATAAATTTTGTGTATCACCTACGTTCAAGGACTTTTTTTTAAACTCCTTATTTGTGAATTAAAAAAAAATAAAATACACTCTTTTCCTATTTAATCTGTAATTGTTCTTCCCAACTGCATTTTATGGTACTGAAATGTGAAAAAAATAAAAATTAATAACCCCTTTTGTTGCACTCATGTGATAGTTACATAATTAGTAAGTGACCCCCCTGAGATAGTACCCCCACCCAAGAAAACCTAAGCAAGTCAAATGGAAAAAAATGGTGCCGGTGCACCCTCATCACCAAGAAGGACCTAGAAATCCATGGTTGCCCCAAAGATGGACCCGTTTGATCGCCTCCAAGCCCAAGTCAAATTTTTGAAGCATGAGAATAACGAACTCAAAAGGCACCTTGCTGCCCTTGAGGTGCACCTTCAATCTCTCAAGTCTCAAAAAATAGTGGATACGGATCACATTCTAGCAAAGGCCAAAGAGGTAGAGGACACATTCATGAGAATGTACATGTGGCTTCACTAGCCACCCAAATCCAACAGAATGATGCAACCATCCCCTCCAAAGTGGAGAATTTCTTGCAAGAGCGCCAACGCCGTAAAGGTATTCCATTGATAGTGTGCATCGGTGGATTGCCCTCCACTTGGTGGGAGGAGAATCACAGTTTTCTTGCCACCCTAGCCAAGCTCAATGAGGCTATCCAAACTATCAAGTTGGACATTACCACCATCAAATTCGTGGATTGGGATCCTTGCACCAACCAAGGGATCCCTTTTTTCAAGACCAAAGAGGGCCTCATAGAACTCTTAAAGAAAATTCATCTTCTCAAAGGCACGACCATATGGATAAGCCAAGCTCTAACCCCCACCCACCTCAAGATAAATAAGAGAGAGTTGTAAAAGTCATGAGATGCATGGACTAAAGGAAAGTACATTGTCTATAGTGGTGGTAGAGCCATGTGTGGGTGGGCTTCCAAACCTCACTCTTATCTTATTGCAGACATAGCGAGAACCATGAACATAATTGTCAATCCATGGGACAAAGCTGAGACGACTAGTGCATGGAGGCTACAAGAGGGTGTCAATCTCTTGGAAAATAGGAGACAACTTGCATCTAACTCAAGCGACACACAAATGACCTAAGTCATTAAAAGCTAGTCGCTAATCAGCAAGCAAACCATGATCGTTACAACATCAAATAACATTCAAATGCTATAAAACTTCTAAGATAATACCTAAGCACACATGCTTATGGTCTCAAATCTCACTTTCAATGAGTGGAAAAAAATGTGATTATTAACAGCAGTGAGTTTTTGACCTAGTCGTTTCTGACCCCGACTGCATCTAAATGCTTAGAAATGATGCCTCGATACCCAATCTATACTTACTTTGTGATTTCCTCGCTTAAATTCCTACTTATGATGAAATTCAAGCCATGGGTTGGTGATGTCAAATGCTATGATCTATCATGATATGTTTACATCAATGCCTAGAGCTCTTACCTATGGTTGCAACACAATAGACGAAACTGCAATGTGACAACCAACAAGGGAATAGAAGCAGGAGAAGGATAGAGGAAAGCACTGTAAGCTCACGCTGTGTATTTTATTATCCAAAATCTTAATAAAAATTTTACAAAGTTGGATTTTATACCTTAGCAAAGGTTTCTTAGGTCAAAAGCTAATCATCTAGGAGCTCTAACCAAGGATTAATTGATACAATCTGGAAGCTTATAGCTCTGGCTCATATATTACAATATGTTTTGTCAAATAGGAGTTACAATATTCCTAATTTACCAAAAGAATAAGTGATTTTACAATGAAGCTTCCTAAAAATATTACATGGGTTAGCTTACTGCTAACATTCCTCCCCTCCTTGACTGTGTCGTCCCTTGTCTACTTGTGATCAACTAGTGCCCATCGCAACCTCATGTCATCCACATACTATTGACACCAATTGAGTGCCATCTCGAGCCCTAGATTTCCATGTTGGAGGTAGTTATGCACCCCATTGAGGGTGGTGCATTGGCAACATGATTTAACAACACCAAATGTGGCACTCTAGCGCAATACTATTAGAGTCGCCAAGGCAGGCTAGTGGCATAGAGGTAGCCGACTTCCAACCTTTTCTTTCTCCCTCTCTTCCATGCAAACCGTTCATCCCTAACACTCAACCTTTCAAATTCCACGAGACTATTTAACCACCAGTCTATTCACCCTATCTATAAATGAAATAGTTCTTATTTTTTTGAGATTGGGGAGACCTACTGGCTAAAACGAAAGAAAAGCATGATAGCAATTTTTTGATGCTCAAGATGGTATCATTTATACTAGCTTAAGGTCTTGTTCAAATTTTATAGGACTTGTGGCTCCGCACCGAAGAGGTTGATAAGAGTTTAGGATTTAGGTAGTTGAGGAGCTATATTGTTGCCCAGATCCGAGGGATGAACATTTGAAAGGAGAGAGGTGTACCCAATGATAAGCTATTATATAGGAGTAGGGAATCACTCTCTTTATCACATTTCCAGGAGGCTACCATGTTTTTCATTTTCTTCTTCTTCCTCTCTCTCTCTCTCTCTCTCTCTCTCTCTCTCCGTCTCTCTCTCTCTCTCTCTCTCTCTCTCTCACACACACACACACACACACATTAGGTCTTGAGTTCAATGTGTCCAAAATCAAGGTCTTTTGGGATTTGTTCGTACGATGTTAAAATCTCTCATTTTCTTCTTCCTCTCTTTCTCTCTCTATTGCTCTGTGTGTCTCTCTCTCTCTCTCTCTCTCTCTCTCTCTCTCTCTCCAAGTATTGAGTTCAACTCATTGGATAGATCTTCAGCTCTCTTGGGATTCTTCCTACTATGTTAAAATATGTGTGTGTGTGTGTGTGTGTGTGTGTGTGTGGGTGTGTGTCTTGAGTTCAACCCATTAGCTAGATATTGAAATCTCTTGGGATTGTTCCTACTACGTTAAAATATCTCTTCTTATTCTTTTGGTCCTCTCTCTCTCTCTCTCTCTCTCTCCAACCCCCCCCCCCCCCCCAAGGTTTCACGCTCCATCATGGAGGTTCATTATTGATGCAAGAGGAAGGCATTGTTGTAAGACAAAAGAGCATGGGATTAGAGGGTGGCATTGTCTACCTCAAGCAAGAATGTGGGTAAGTTTCACCATGATTATCGTTAAAAAAATGTGAGTGCTCAATGCAACAATTTAATGCAAGGATTTTGTATGGTAGGAATATGCCATACCTGAGTTAAAGCTTGCTCTCTCACTCTCTCTCTCTCTCTCTCTCTCTCTCTCTCTCTCTCTCTCTCACACACACACACACACACACACAGTAGCTGTAATAAAGAATGGACTAGGATAGATTATGTCTATACCACCTAAATGCTGACAATTTTTAGAATTTTGGCCAAACAAGAATTATTTATGTTATTTTAAGAGCTTCCTATGGATGAAAACTATTGATTTACCTCTCTTTAATGATTGAGAAGTGAAAATATATTTATGCACTTTTTTTTCTTCCTATGACACATGGTTTTTGAGTTGTTAAATGACATGGGAAAGCTATTCACAACTTTGATTTTTTATTTTCCTATTCCGGTTCTTCTAATGTGAACCCACTTCAAAGAATTTTCTAGGTGAGACAATAGTAATAAAAAGGTATCTTTTGCTTTAATCATGCATCTAATAGAAGTAAGGTCTTTGATCATCATTTTTATGTTACATAAGAAGATTTCAAGTTTATACACAACTAAAAAACTCAGAGATTCTTGTATGCTAAAATTGTGCTTTTACCCTTGCTTCCATTCTCTACAATGTATTCTATATGATCCAGGTGCTTATCAAATGTCGCTCGGATTTACATACGCTCAAAAAAGTTCGCTCGGAGGGTGGTTTTTCTCGTTGATGACATGCTAATTGCAAGTGCTAACATGCTCCATTCATCAAAGACCTAAAAGAAGAGTTGTTTAAATCTTTTTCAATGAAAGATTTAGGTGTTGCAATAAGGATACTTGGTATGAAGATATCAAGGAAGAGGATGGAGAAGACAATAAAGCTATCTCAAGAGGATTACATCTAGAAGGTACTAGAAAGGTTTGCAATGAAAAATGCAAAAACGGTTTTTACACCTTTGGCTAGTCACTTTAAACTAACCAAGGATATGTGTCTAAAGACACAAGAGGAGATATCCTATATATTTAAATTTCCATATGCTGCAGCGGTAGGTTCTCTTATGTATTCTATGGTCTAGAGAAGGCCAGACATTGCACATGTAGTGGGAGTTGTAAGTACGTTCATGGACAACCCAGGTAAAGAGCACTCGCAAGCTGTGAAGTGGATACTTGGGTATCTGAGAGGGACAACAACAAATTCTTTGTGGTTTGGAGGAACTAATATTTTTCTTCAAGGGTATGATGGGTATGCTAATGTAGATATGGCAGGTGACAAAGATACTCAAACGAGCACTACTGGCTATGTCTTCACGGTTGAAAGCACAACAATAAGATGGACTTAAAAGCTCTAGAAAGTGGTCTCACTTTCTACCACAGAAGCAGAGCATGTAGTGCAATGACAGAGGCAAGCAAATATATTTTGTGGCTTCACAGATTCTTAGAAGAGCTTGGATTCAAAGAACACAATTGTGTCTTGTAAAGTAATAGCCAAAGCACTATCCATCTTGCAAAGAACTTAGTCTTTCATTCAAGGACAAAGCACATTGAGGTAAGATATCACTTCATACGCACGTTTTTCGAAGAGGGACAACTAAAGCTAGGAAAGGTGCATACAAGTGAAAATCTTGCAGACATGTTTACAAAGGTGGAAAATAAGGAGAAGTTAATCTTTTGCTCATCTTCAATGGAAGTTCAAGGATACGAAGCCAAGACGGAAAGCAGTCACAGTTTTGGTTTGGAGATTAGTCTCCAAGTGGAAGATTGTTAAGTATGGAGCCTGATTTACCCCTTGTAATTTTATGTATCAAAAACGCACATTTGTAAGGACCCCATTATGAGGATAAGCCATCGTGCATGAAGAAAAATCACTTGCCAAAAACCAAAAATCACTCGCCAGAATATTATGGCCGGACGGTTGTCGAAAAGTGGTCGGAAAACGATCGACCGGTTGGCCGGTTGGCCGGTGTGGCTAGTAGTCAATGGCCGGTGGTGGCTGATCTCAAAGGAGGACATGTCTTCTCAAGGGCGGCCACACATGAGTAGGTTGGAGGGTCTGATTTGGACTTATCTAGACAAGCGTGGCTACACATGGTTGCCTCTCATGAGAGAGTGTAACCCTTTTGGCCTATAAAAGGAGGCCTCGTCTACACACAAAAAAATGGATTGTGAAGCATTGTGGTGCAGTGTGAAGTTGATGCAACAAGGTGGGTGTGAGGTGGTGAGAGTGAAGCAAGGTGGGAGCTTTATTAAGGGTATAATCCCTTTGTAACCTACTTCTTGTTTGAATTACTAAAGCCATTAAGAGGCTGCTTTCCAGTGAATGTAGCCCACATTGGGTGAACCACGTATATCGTGCTCTCTCTCTCTCTCTACTTTATAATCTCTTGTGTGTGAAAATTTCTCTTTCTCCATTAAGTAATCTACTCATATATCTATTTAGCTACGTCATATTTCCTTACACAGGGGACTCCCGCTTGTTCAGGCTCATAAAAAACTTGGATACATGTTAGCAATATTTTTCATATTTTAAAAAGCATTGCAAACGAGAGGTCAGGGAGGCTCTTGAAGAAGTTTATGGGGCCCATTAGGGTTTTCACCATGTATTCTTCAGTTGTCTTTCCTTGATTTGGTGCTAGCAGTTTTGGGTAGTTAAGCCAAGCTGGCCTTTTTATTTTAGTGCTTCATGTGCTTGCCATGTCATTACCCTTGGTACAAGAAGATTGTTGTGTCCTTTTGAATTGATTCCGGTGCCCTTGTAAACAATATGAGATACCTTGAGTTTTTTTTTAGCCAAATTTTCCTCCATGTGGGCTGGAGAGAACCTGGCCCTTGGTCTTGCATATCCTTGTAGAGTCTTTCTTTTACTTGCAACAACTCCACCGTTATCAACAAAGGATATGGAAGAGACTGTTGATGCCACTGAGAATTGATTTAATTGGGAGTGAGCTGAGTTACATTAACAGATTGAAGTACTCTCCCAATCCATAGATGCTCTCCATTCACCATCCACTTCTTGAACAATCTGCTCTTTAAGTGTATCTTATGTAGCTTTAGAGAGCTGGACCATTGACACTTTTTCCTCTTCAATGATTGGTACCTAGAATTGGAATTTTTTTTCCTGCTCTTCAGTTGGTTGTGTTTCTATGTTGACAAAGGAGATTGATGGTATCTCTAGAGTTGGCTATTCTGACGTACCTGCCTCCTCTAGAGTTTCCACATTACCTTCTCTTAGTAACTGATTGGCCTTTTTCAATTCTTCTATCTCTTTAAGAAACTTCTCTTCCCTTTGAATGCGCATTAGGGTGAGGGCCCTTCTTTGTTCTTGTTCAAGCTTCAACTCAAGCTCCAATTCTTTGTTTTTTCTGTCTAAAGTTTTGTAAACTTCATCAATCCCCTTAAGTGAAGTGACTGATGGGTTTTTTCTTTATTTGCTTTAAAAATGCCGCTTGTTCCTTGATTCTCTACTCTGAGTATTTTCTACATTCAACTGTAACTGGAGCTTTTGTAGAGAATGAGTATTGTTTATAAGCTCATTTGTCACTTCAATCATCAACTACTCCTTGCTTTTACAAACATCTGATAACTTTGTGAGGAGTTTGCCTAACTCCTCCAACTTATTTTCTTTCTTTTCCTTGATGTGTTGATGTTGTTCTGCTTTGCTCTTGAGCTCTTTGATTTGGATTTGAATATTTTCATTGATATTCATTTTGTCTTCAAGCTTCTCTTGAGCGCATCAATCACTTGTTCAAGTTCGCGAGATTTAGCACAAGGGCTAAGAGCTGTTGTCTACATTTTCTCAATCATCAGCTGCATCTGCTTTGCATATTCATTGACTTGAGTGATAACTTCATCAGTCGTGTCTCACCTTCCGATTCTACTTGAGGCTCTTTGGAAGGTCCAACCTTATCTTTGGTTGCTCTTGAATGACTTCCTAATATTTCTTTAATCCATATCCATTTATCTCCATGATTTCATCTGTTTGGTGAGTTGATGAAGAGTTGGGACTAGGAAGAGGCTGATCCCCCTGTTTGATCTTGGGTGAGGGTAGTCGCGGAGACATCACCTCCTTTTCATGCTATGTTTCAGTTGGTGTCTCAGCCTGTGCTTGCTGTGGTTGTTGAGCAGTTGATTCTAGTCCCGCTTTTGTTTGAGCTTCTTCAAATGCCTCTTGTATTTTTAGGACTTCAGCTTCCACATACATCCTTTTTAGAATCTCTATAGGATCTTCTTGGAGCTTCTTCTCAGGGGTTTTGGTCCTAAGACCCTTGACTTCCCTTGGATTCCATAGAGCCAAATTCTGTACTTCAGCTTGTCGACTTTGTTCATAAGCCTTCTTTTCCCTTTTGAACCTCACCTTCTTCTACGGAGGTTCTTCTTGATGAGCAGCCACTGCCTTTCTCATCATCTCTTCCCTTATTTCCCTTTTTTCTTCATTATCAAAACTTTCTTCACTACTATGGGCTTCGCGTCAGCTGAAATTGACTTATAAATTCCTTTCTTTTTTGATCTTGTGGCTCATGGAGAGGTTTGAGCTTTCTCAGTGATTATCCATGTGTTTGATCTGGGGTTGGTGGTAAGCTATCGGCGGCCATCCGAATGGCGTGGTATATAATTTGGGTTGATACTTCCGGAGCTCCTAAGCATGTGACTTTCCTCTCCTTCTTTGTACTCTTGAGATTTGTAAGCACATACTAAGCATGATCTATAGATTTTCTACCTAACAACTTCAATACTTGTGTGAATATGGTTTCAACAACATGATTTGGGGTAGCGTACCTTGGTGTTTTCTTGGCAAGAAAGTGGAAGTGCTGGTGGTATAGGTGGGCGGGATCCTCTATTTGGTTTAGCATAAGATCAGAGAAGGTAGCGGCAGCTATACTCTTTGTGAATATTCCTGCCATTTTCCTATCTTTGGCTCTCATTGTTATACCTTTTTCTGGTAGCTTTAGTGTTTCAGCCACTATATCTTTGTTGATGACTACCTCAACTTTCTAATCTTGGTGATCTATGATCTGGGAAAATCGATCCTCTTTAATTGTCGATAGTAGTTTGTAAGCCCTTTGGAAATCTACTCACATGGTTCTTGATCATAAAATGCTTGAAGTCCCCACCTCCTGTTGGCTTCTTTCATAGTTGGCTTAGCTGCTACGTCATAGACTTCCTTTGGTAGCATTTGCAACTCCACCTGACTTCCATCTTCACTTTTGAATTTCTTGTTGAAACCTGTGTGGTGTTGTGCTCCTCAA
Organism: Adiantum capillus-veneris; assembly: GCF_014529385.1. Taxonomy (NCBI): domain Eukaryota; kingdom Viridiplantae; phylum Streptophyta; class Polypodiopsida; order Polypodiales; family Pteridaceae; genus Adiantum; species Adiantum capillus-veneris. The sequence goes on from NC_140943.1 coordinate 26,469,585, forward strand.
ACTATTCTTTTGATAGGTAGGTTACTTTGGCCATTTTCAGAGAACTAGGCTCCAACTGATATGGCGGCAGCTCCTGTAGCTTTTCTTTTTTTCTTCCTCCTCTTTGCTTTCTCAGTAGCTTGCATTGCGCCTATGAGGAAAAATACAGTTTCAAAGTTAGGGAACTCTACAAATTCCACTCTAACATGCTCTTTGTCTAGATTACTGGCAAATGATGTTCGTTTTGCTTCAAACGAATTTTGGAACATGCATAGATGCATAAAAACATGTATAGATAAAAATCATGCATTCCAGGTAAAAAAATTGCAAGAAAACGGTAAATAATCATGATTATAGCAAGATATTTTTTCCATATTTTTGCACTTTTGAGTTCATAGGCTTGAAGAACATGTGATTTAGATACTGTGCGTGAAGTGTGAGCTCACTTGCATGTACAAGGTGGAAATGGTGCCAGATTTAGTGTTCAAACTGTGAAACAATGGATATGAAGGGCTTTTGGATTTTTGAGATCCAAATATAATCAAATATGATTGGTACACTTGTCACATCATCTATTTTGGTCCCATGATGTCAAAAATGAGATTTGGGCTCATTTGGATAAAAATATAAATAATTGCGATTATTTATATTTTCATCAACTAGAATCTTTTTTTCTTTCAAATCAGTACTAGACGTGCTATAGACTCTCTTTGTGAGATATGGGAGGTCTTGGATCAAAAAATGTGACAAATAACTCAAAATTTGTACTGAAGAGCTTTTAGTGCGTTTTTTGAGAATTACTGGACATTTTGGGCTCACATTTGACAAGTGACATGAAATAGATGTGTATAATTGATAAGTGAAGCATGATAATGATTTTCAAGTCAAATTTACAAAAAAGTAAATAATCGTAATTATCTACATGAGCTGAAATTTATGCTTGAAATGACATTTTTATGACCTACACAGCTTTATTACATCTAAAACATGTCATAAAATGAGTTTGGTAAGATTTGGTAATGTCAGCATCACTTTGTGCTCTTGTCAATTTTGAAGTCGTTGTTTTTTGTTATCACTTGGTGTGTGGAGATATTTGGTCACTGTTGAAGCTATGGACTTGTTCGTTACATAGTCTTGATGCTACTCATCCATTTTGGGCTCATTCGGAGTCAATTTGACTTCAAATGTCAAAAATGACGCTTTGTAGTCTGTGAGTTGTTTCCTGATGTTAGAGTGCTCTCCTTCGCTATTTCCTGAAACCATCTAGGTACATTGTTTATAGACTTTGTCTATGTGCTGCCCGTGAAGTCATAATTCAATTGTTTCATGTGACAAAAACCTAGATTAATAACTTGGGGACCCCGCTCGACCCCTACCAAATGATCATCTAATGATATGGAAGTGTTCTTCTATCTAGGGGCATGTTATAGTTCAAATCTTGTCCAATTTGATTGAGCTGACAGGCCACTATGGTCATTTTTGTGCCTTGGGAGTCTGTTCACAGCTAAGATTCTAGGTTTTTATTGCGACCTATACATGTTACTTGACTGCATAGAAATGTTCTTTGATGAGTTTAAAACTTACCCCTCATGTCTTGTGTAAAAAGGCATTGAAAACGGGTGACTATGGACTCTGGAAATTATGCGTGACGTAGGCCAAGGTCTCTCTTCTCCAACAGTGACTAGTAGAAATGAGGTGATTTTGGGCTACTTAAGATATCTATACTTGGACTTCCCAAAGTACTTTTCCCTAGATTCCCCGGTTAGTCCTAAGAGGCCATGAAATCTACGTTAGACTTGAAAATTTCCACAACAATCAGACTCCGTTAGCTTATTCTGTGAGAATTTGCAAAAACAGGCATTGGCGGCCTAATAGGCTGCCCCTTTCGTTCGTCATCTTGATCAAAAACTTGTGTGTCTGTTTGTCTTATCCTCCTGATCATCAACATATTTTCAGTTTCTCCATCTGAGCTCATTTGCTATTTATTATTAATTTTTGACTCCTTTATTGAAAAATTAAAGAAAATAATAAAATACACAAAAAAAGCAAAAATTGAAAGATCAACAATTAAGAAAATCCACTAAAAAACACTATTTTATTACTTTTTGGTGAATTTCTCCATTTTTTTTACTTTCCACTGATTTATTGGCTTTGCAATTTGTGGAGAGGATAAATGCTCCTTTGGTTTCCAAACCCATCTAGTGCTAGATTCTCTTCGGAAAGATGTTTTCTTCCGAGTTGTTAGATGTGAAACTTCCTTAAGTGTTCTAGATGAGTTTTTGGGCACCCAAGTTTGAGACAGGTTGTCTTTGAGCCGTGATTTTGGTACCCAAATAAGCCTGACTCCTTGCATGCTACTTGTAGCATTTTCTTGACTAGAGGCTGACGTAGATGGATTATTCCCTGGTTTCTTTTGTGGGAAACCTCTTTTCCATTCCTCTTTTCTAGCTTCAATTGGAACTAAGAGTTGTCCTCCTTTAAGTGATAGCTTGAGTTGATTGGTGTCCCAATTTGGTACTGCATTGTATGTCCGCATCCATGAGATTCCAAGAATCATTATTTCATTCATATGTTCATCTGGTATGCATACAAACTGATGAGGTCATGCGAATCCATTTACTATCACGTTAAATTTGACCACTCCTAATGCCGGTGTTGGGTTTTTGTTTAATCCTTTGGTAACAGATATTATCGATGCTAAAGACCGATTCGTAGCTTTTCTATAAGTGAAATAACTGACTGCATTCATTTGTGCATCTGTATCTACTAATGCATTTGTGCTATGATTGCTCAATTGTACTGTGATGTGGAGGTCAATTCCATGAAACCATTGATCTTTCGTTGATACTACACCATTTTGTGTTTCCCATAGTCTTTTATGTGGTTTCAAAGTGTTGATGGGAGTAGCTGTTTGTTGATTTCTGAAAGCATCTTTCTTCTTGAGCACTCGAAGTCGAGCTTCTTCTTGAGCGTCGTCCACAACCTGCTGTCGTTTAATCTTTCTCTTCTTTCCTGCATACATGTTTTTTAGCAAGTCATTGGTTAGTGGAAAATGGTATTTCTTTAAGAGGCATCCACTAGTCCTCAATTGTAAATAATCCCGATTATTTACTTTTGGCTTCTTTTAGCACTTTTTTGCCAAACTGATGCTACAACCAGGTAAAACAACTCAATTTAAGCTCCCCAAGCAAGGACATAGTTTTCTCAAGTCACAGAGAGTTTTTGCTTTGTAGTTTGCAAGTCTATGATCCAAACTCTATGGGCCTTCACAAAAGATGTTTGTAATCATGCATAGAGTCTCTGGTCTCAATCTTGATCAATTTCAGCCAAATGTAAATAATCTCAATTATTTACTTTTGGCCTAAAATAAACAATTTTTGTAATTTTTAAAAAATTCAGGGGAGAGAGAGAGAGAGAGAGAGAGAGAGAGAGAGAGAGAGAGAGAGAGAGAGAGAGATCATTTGAGATGGATGGAATCTATCAATTTCCTCACCGCTATCAAGTTTGGTAGCATTCCATGTGACATGTGCTAGGGAGTAACCCGTTGGCCTACTACTAGTACAGGTTTTGATCATGATACACTGATAATGATTTGTTTCAAACGTATCTAGCATAAATTGTTGAACAAAATCCTCTTTCATTTCAAAATGACCAGTTGTACAACAAGAATGTGGGCCTTACTCAGATGTATATAGTGGTGGACCTCCAAGCTACAACAAGCTCGTAGATGGTGGAAGAATGCTATGGCACAGTCATTAGGAAGGGAATGGGGTCTAAGGGGGCCTCTTCATTTTCCATGGGATTAAAAAGGATATTATGAAAGAGGCAAATGGGTGAATACCATGTGGATTGAAATGGTGGGTATGGAAAGGCCTAGAAGTAAGTGGTCAAACTTGTACTCTTTTATAAAATATAAAGAGAAAATCTCATATAAATTAAAAAAACTGAACTTTTCTCTAAATAGTTGAGTAAAAACCAATCCTTCTAGTGGCTGCTAGTTTCTCCCCCCCTCTCTCTTAAAGGGGGTCCCTCCAAAAATGTGATGATCATTCCCTCCCTCTCTCTCTAATGTACCATTTCTCACTTCTCTTCACTTTACCTTGCAAGTTGCTTCTCTTTCATTGATTTCACTTTTCCCTCCCAAAAGCTCTGCAATAGAAGTTTGAACCTCCTTTCCCTCCTCAACCTTATTGCATTCTCCTCAAGCTGAAGTTCTCCATTTCTCCATGAGCCTCACTAAACACCTCTACCTAAAGTTGAAGATCTAAAACATGTCCTTCTGCTAGATCTTCCTTCTTTCTTTCCTCAACAAGGTTTTTACTCCTTCTCCATTTAGATATCTAGAGAGGATCCAATTCCCTCTCAAGCTTTGCAACATTATCTTCCCCATTAAGCCAACAAGCATGTGGATAAGTATAGTAGTTAAGTGGCATCAATTGTCTTTGTGTATATACAGCTGAGAACATGGATGTGTAGTGATTTGTTATATTAAAGGTTTGTCTGCAAGTTGTGCTACAATTTCCCATGGCATCATCAAATACTCAAGGACCTAGGAGTGTCATTGATTCCATTTCATGCAGCAATGTACACGACAACTGTGGATGTTGGGTGAGTTCAAGCGATTGATGTGGGTTACAATGGAGCCCCTACTCAAGAGGTGCACAGAAGGTCTCAATAAGACACGTGGCTTCGCGAGCACACCATTGGAAGGGAAGAATCATGAAGTTCCAGAACACACAAAATGGAAAGTGACTTGCAAAGGTGTAGCATGTGTATGTTGATTCAAAACTAAAGCTAGAGACAGCAATGGATCCATCAAGGTTTCCTATAAACTGTAATTTTACTCCTGTGTGAAGTTTCTAGATTGTCCATTTTGTATTTCTTTTGTGTACGTTTCTTTTGATGGCTGTAAGATTTCCTTTGCTTGTTCTTGTTTGCAGATGTTTTCCCATCCAATTTGTAGAGTGGGAGCCAATAGATTACTTCGCAGAAACTTTTGAGTCCATCCACGCTGACATGCATTGGCAAGTTACTCTATCCTTGCTAACCATCCTCTGAGCTTGCCTCATGGGACACTATTTCTTATAACCATACTTATGTCACACCTAGGTGAAATGGGTATGGTAATCTTTCTCTAGTTCACTTGCCAACCTTGTAGAGTCTGGAATGGCCTAAGCCAGATAGTTCCTTGATTGCAAAAACCAAAAGGAGAATTGAGGCGGATGTGAAAGCATCAATGAAGTGCACCTACGGTTCCCATAAAGCCACATTAACATGGTTTATGTCTCTTCATGTGCTTGTGTTTATCTTTCGACTGTAGAGTGTTCATAGACACCAAAAATGTGGACTTGCAAAGGGGGAAGTGCAATCAATGGATTCCTTGTAGTTGTGGGTGGGAGACTATGGTGGTCAACCACCAAGGAGATAGAAACAAGTGATCTGTAATTGCTAAGAATGTGGTGTTTAGATACCATATTGCAAAGAAAAAGCTTCTCAATGGTCTTTCCCTACAGAAGATGGAAGCTAATGATGGGAGGCACTAGAATCTAATGTTGTTGCTAGAGAATCAATGACCTGCAAATATGCCTCCACGAGGATGCAGTGCACAAAATTGTAGTGAATAACATCTGGCATCTCTGTCACCTTTGCAAGTATCCTAATCTCAAATATACCTTTGTATTATCTCTTTGTAATCAATGAAAAGGTAGTTTGCTCTAGAAAAGAGAAGAGATTTATGTGTGAGAACATTTTGTTTTCGTAATGTATTTTTGTAAAAGTTTGTAACTGGCGCAAATTTTTCCCCCATTAATACATACAATGTTTTAAATCTCATCTCTGCACATACTTGTTCATTCTCAATTTGTTCAAGTTTTCACTTTTAATGCTTTGTCACATGATTTTGTTTAAAATTATAGTTTTAAGCTATTTTGATATTGATTTTAAGTGCTTTTTAGAAACTGACCTCCGGTATATAAGTGACTTTCTAGGTTTTAAACCTCATTTCTCACATTCACAAAACTCTAGCTCTAAGGTCTCTTTGCATCTTCTTCGTGAACGAGCCCATGGCAACATCTTTTGTTGGAATTAGGATTGCAAGGAAACGCACACAACTTGGAGAAGACAAAGGAAGCTCAAGGCACACAATTGAGAGTGTGTTACTTAGTGTGCAATGGAAAGATTGATAGCCCTAGAGTGATGGGTGTATATACAATGCACGGGAGGAAAAACCTCCCAAAGAGGGAAAAAATACCCCGGCGGTCCTAGTGTGTTAGCACACATCACTACCACATGTATATGGTAGCAAATCTCCCCTAGAGTGATGCGGTGAACGAGAGCTAGCACATGAGTAAGGGGAAGTGCCATGCCTTGAGGACATAATCAGCCCACAAAGGGGAGTAAGCCCAAAGATTTTCGGAAAGCTTCGAGATTCTCATGAGACAATGCCTTTGTGAAAAGATCAGCAAGGTTGTCCTGTGTTGGCACATAAGCCAAGTTGATCTCTCCCATTGAGAGCCTCTCCCTGACATAGTGGTGATACACCTCAATGTGCTTTGTGCGAGCATAAAAAACTGGGTTCCTCGCAACTTCAAATGCGCTCTGACTATCAGTGTAGATAGTGTTTGCAGTGTCTGTCCAACACCCAAATCAGCCATAAGGCGTTTGAGCCATACACACTCAACCGTAGCTATGAAGACTATCCTCTGTACTCAGCCTCACAACTAGAAGTGGCCATAGTAGGTTTCTTCTTGCTCAAGCATGATATACATGAACGGCCAAGCATGAAACAAAAACCACTTGTGGACACTCACGTGTCAAAAAAACCAGCCCAATATGAGTCCAAAAAAACATGTAAGTCTGGCGGAAATGATCCCCCCTTCGGATAAAACAAGACAAGATATAAAGTTCTACTAAGGTAGCGAAAAATCCTCTTGACAGCCTGCCAATGTTTAGACCATGGGCTGTGCATAAATCTGTTGACCTATCAGATTGCAAACTGAATATCCGGCCTTATGTTGCATACATAAACGAGGCAACCAACAACAGGTTGGTAAAGAGTGACATCCGCAGGGTCATCATCATCATGTAGAATTAACTTCAAACTTGTTTTCATGGGAGTGGCAATAGGTTTGCAATACTCAAGTCCACACTTACATAGCAATGTCTTTATGTAACTTTTCTGACACAAGGCAATACCACCATCACACTTCTTAAAGTGTATATCCATGTAATGATGCAATAGCCCCAAATATTTCATCTTGAAAGTAGCATTCAAATCAGCCGTAAATTCAGCAATATGTCTCTCATTTGGTCTAGTGATTAGCAAATCATCGACATAAAGAGCCATAGTGAGAAATACATCACCCTCATGCTTTACATACAATGTGCTTTTTGGTGGACTGTTTACGAAAGCCTCATTTAACCAAATGAGTGTCATCTTTCTCATACCAAGCATGAGGAGATTGATTCAACCCATACAAAGCCTTCTTACATCTGCACACTTTGTCCTCTTGTCCTTTCTTGACAAAACCGCGAGGTTGCATTACATAAACTTCCTCAAATATGTCACCATTCAAGAAAGTAGTAACAATTTCTGATTGATGTACATCCCAACCAAAATGAGCTTCCAATGCACATAGAAAACGCACAGTAGTCATAAGACAAGTGGGAGCAAAAGTCTCTTCATAATCTATGCCTTTTTGCTGTGCATAACCCTTTAAAACAAATCAAGCCTTATGGCGATTGATCTCACCATCCGGCTTGCGTTTCAATTTGTAAACCCACTTTGTGCCAATCGCTTTTTTGCCAAGAGGCAAATCACATAAAGTCCATGTGTCATTTTCTATAAGTGCATTATATTCTGATTGCATGGAATCCATCCAATTTTCTAGATTATATGCTTCATCAAAGGACAAAGGTTCATCAACATCATGTAAGCTAGACACAACCAAAGCATAACAATTTGATGTATAAGATGCATGGCAAGAGCCTGAACGAGTAAGACTAGACAAAGGTGCATCCAATTAATTGTCACGCAATGTATGCACCAGCCATTTTGGCATACCTCTAGCCTGATCATTTTCAACCCTTTCCTCATCAAGTACATCATGTACATCTGTATAAGGAATAGGTTGATCTATAACATTTTTTGAAACCCCCATAGGCTGTACATTTGCCTCATTGGAATTTACATTCATATTTCCACCACTAAAAAGAGGCAACAAAGTGTCATAAATGTCCTGTGAGCTTACATTATTGTCTCTAGTACATGAGAGCAAGGGCTGAATAGAATCTTCCACAAACACTACATCTTAAAACCAGAAGACACTTTGTTTGCGGATGATACAACCTTTAACCTTTGCTTTCAGCAATATAACCAGCAAAAATACATTTGACAGCCTTATCATCCAATTTTTTGCGTTGTGTTTGTGGTACCAAAGCATATGCCAAACAACCAAAAACACGCATGTGCTCGATAGAAGGCTTTCTATCATGCCATGCTTCATATGGAGTAATAAACTACAAAGCTTTTGTAGGACACATGTTTAGTACATAAGTGGCACACATCATGGCCTCAAGCCAAAAAGAATGCGGAAAAGCTTGACTTTTGACCATACATTGTGCCATTTCGATAAGTGACCTGTTTTTCCTCTCAGCAACACCATTTTGCTGAGGTGTATAAGGCACTTTACATTTGTGTTTTATCCTACGACTAGCCAGAAATGAATTAATTTCATGAGACATATACTCCCCCCCCTCGATCGGAACGGAGGGTGTCCATAGTACATTTTGAGACATTTTCAGCCATAGCCAAAAATTGTTTGAAGCACATTAAAACATCGGACTTCACTTTAATCACAAATACCCATGCATGCTTGGAGTAATCATCAATGAAAGTCACGAAGTAAAGGTAATTTCCCAAGGACGGAGTTTGCATGGGCCCACAAACATCACTATGCACAAGTTGCAATGTGCATGTGGCCCTAATTGAACCATCCTTTGGAAACTTTGAAAGCTTCATCTTACCCAAAATGCAGCCTTCACAAACATGTTTGATAGGTGCTTCAAGAGGCAGCAAAGAAGCAACCCTATCAGATTTTTGCAAACGCAATAAACTGGCAAAATTTAGATGACCAAAATGTGCATGTCAAAGTTTTGCATCTGAAATAGCCCTTGAATCAGCAAACTGCATTTGCAAAATTTTGTCCACACTTGTCATACAAAGTCAGCTTATACAGTCCACGACACAAAAGCCCAGATGCAACAATTTCATCCACCGAAACTAAGATCATGAACTGTACATCTATCATCCATAAATTTGACTACAAGTCCAAGTCTGGAAACTGCAGGTACAGACAAAAGATTCTTCTTAATCCCAGGTACATCAAGTGCATCCACAAGTGTGAAAGAACTTCCATTTGCAGTAGTAAGCACAATCTTTCCAACTCCCTAAACCGGATAAGAGGCATTGTTGGCACAAGTGACTGAATTCCCATGAGGGACAGACTTGAGAGAGGTGAACAATTCACGATGTGAGGTAATGTGCTTTGTAGCACCACTATTGAAATACCACACATGTGAATCTGCAACAACAATTGACATGCATGCATCATGGACATCAGGATTGTAAGTGCACTCTACACTAAAAGCCCATTCTGCATCAACATCAGCATCATTGTGTCCTTTCATTTAAGACTCAACAATGGTTGCATTTGTAGTGGAACCAGCATTTGCAATGGAACCACCCTCTTTCTTCTTAGCCTCTTTGGCCTTCAACTTAGGACACTGCTTGATTGAGTGATCATTAGCTTTCCAACAATGGAAACACATCTTCATTTTTCCCTTATCACCATAATTTCCAGACAAATTTCTCCCAGCAGAAGAATTAGGAATATATTTTTTGCCACTTGTAGTAGAACCATAAGAAGTGGCTGCATTGCTGCTACCACCCTTGCTTTGAGAATCAATAAAAGCCTGTTCAAGTGCACGCTACCTAGTACCGTTTTTTCTGTAAAGTGACTCTTGCAACAGGAATGTGCATAATGCATCAAACTTGAGAACTTCAGGATTTCCTTGGGTCATAAGTCGCCAAGTACTAGTAAAAGTCTGGTATGAATCTGGTAAGGCATCAAGAACAGTCTGCACAAGGGAACTGTCTAAAATGACTTCACCTGCAGAAATAAGTTTCTCATTGATATCCTTCACACTAGCAAGTAAAGTGTCCATATCATCTTCCTCATGCATAATCTTCGACTCCATCTCTTAACACAGTAAAGCAATTTTAGCCTCATTACAACTTGCATAAAGACCAACCAAAATATCCCAAGCGTGTTTTGCAGATTTTTTTGAACGAATGTGAGGAACAATGGTGCACTTCACATACAACACAATCAATGCATGAGCCTGTGCATCCTTTACATCCCAACAAGATTGTTCTACAGTAGGCAAAACAACTCTAATAGCAGCAATCCTTGCAGCAAGACCTGTCACATCCTCAACATTGCCTGCATCCTCGGAACCAAGACATGCATCAATGCCCTGCACAATATTCCAGACGCCCTTTGACACACGAACATGTTGCATCATATAAGCCCACGTAGGGTAATTGTCCCCATCCAACCTGTCCTCAGCAGAAAACATCTTGAACACATCTATGTTGTTGTCAACCATGGTAAATGATGCACCTGATATGAAAACTGCCCGAAAAGAGGAGAAATAAAGCAAGAACAACACATGCTATATAGCACAAACCGGCGAAGACTGTAAGGCACATGTTATGCAGATAATAGTACTGACAAAAATTTTGCACAAATTGACAAAATTGCGTGTGCAGACCTGCCTGTACTAGAAACGGAGGCTGAAATGAGCCCAAATCAGAAATTTGAGCAGACTAAGCTCTACAAGCACACCCCAAATATTTGTCAACCTGTGGACGCTCGCCAAACCTCACTGAAATCGAAGAAAGTGATCAGGTGTGTGATGAAGCAACTGGCGACTAAGCCCGGGAGGATGCAACCTGCTCTGATGCCAATTGTTGGAATTAGGGTTGCAAGGAAACGCACACAACTTGGAGAAGATGAAGGAAGCTCAATGCACACAATAGAGAGTGTGTTACTTAGTGTGCAATGGAAAGATTGATAGCCTTAGAGTGATGGGCGTATATACAATGGACGGGGGAAAAAACCTCCTAAAGAGGGAAAAAATTCCCCTATGGTCCTAGTGTGTTCACACACATCACTACCACATGTATTTGGTAACATCTTCTGCTCACAAAACTAGAAAAGGTAGGACTTGCAAATTGAGCACATGAACTAGTCAGTGTGTTCAAGCGGACTATCGACATGCACGCCACTGCCAATCTTCATACAGAGGCATTCAAAATCTTTCTTGACTACATGGCGTAGTACATGGAAGAATATGCCATAGTCTTTGAGGGATCTGACATGGCGTGGTTGCCAATGGATTTCCTCAAACATCTCTATGCGAACGACGAAAACTTTCACTTTTTCTTGTTGAGGTTTATTAAAGGGATCAATGAATGGGAATACAAGATAGAGGATGAGGATGATCTCATAGACTTAGGCATGGAAAAGGAAAAATCAAAGAGAAGGCCAGTCAAAAACTGCATGTGAACATTGTGGAGGAATCAAATGAAGTTATCAAAGAGGTTGATGAGCGGACTAAATCATTTATGGCACTCATCCTCTTACAAGAGCCCACAGCTCCACTCAGAAGGAAAATTGGTTGATAGAGGGAGACGAGGTGATGGAGAAAGTCCCTGACCTCCAAATTCTCACTTTGCATGCAATGGTGGTGGATGATCGTCACTTTTTATTTTTTGATGACATTTCCAAACAATAGGAGTCAGAGAGGATGAGTCACTCTTAGTTCTTTCTATCCATGTGGTCATGAAGTATCCCATTGGAAAGGAAGAGAAAGTTAAATTTCAAATTGACATTGAAGAACAAGGTCTCCCAACAAGCCTCTCTTTACTCCCCCATGAAAACGAATAGAAGTTGGTGCAAACGATGGCAAGTGCAGTTGTGGAAATCAAATCATGTGCCTCATTTCATGAAAGCATCCCAAAAGCACTTTCCATCCACACAAATCGTTGATCGCTATGGGTGGAGATGATCGCTCTAGCTTCAATCTTACAAGGAAAAACCTTGAAGAGATGGATGAAGAAACTGAGGTAAATATTTCTTAAGTTGGTCCATTGTCTATTGTTCCTTAAAACAAGTGTTAAATTCATTAAAAATGCTTTGCATACGGCATACCATGTTGATAAGTTTGCAATACATACATGAGGTTCTTGCAACGTGCCCATGCATAGGGATAGCTCGTTGTGGAACTACCGGAACCACCTGGGGCTATCGATTCTTTGAGTTTTTCACACACAGTTCTCCAAGAATGGTTTTATGGAGCTGCTCAAGTGAAAATCATTAAGTTCCATACTTTCTAAATATTCTCTCACCCTTAATGCTCACAAATGTATATTTGTGGACCGGAAGGCGGCATTGTATGCCTTTACAAGCAAGCACCCTGGATCAGTCCTCTCCCACAATGCCTTAAGCCTAGGTCAAGGGGGGATGACAAACCCAGAGGAAATCGTAAAATCCTTTGGCGTCAATTCAATTATTTGTCCCATACCCACAGATGTAATTTGTAAAAAAACCAATCTGCCATTATGTAATATTCAAAGCAATACATAATAATTGTCTTTTCTATCAATTTCTTTCAACATTCTGTACTTGTTTTTTTCTGGTTCATATTGTCCAATAAATTTTATCTTCCGCCACGCATGCACAAAATTTCAACCTTGCAAACCAATGAATTTTTTACAAAATCGGGCGGGGGGGGGGGGGGGGGGGGGTACGGAGGAGGCGGGATGACCACAATGCACGACGGCGCCTGAGGGGGTTGAACGATGCAGAAAATCTCCCTATTTTCCATGGTGCATAGGGGGTAGATTTGACCAAGTTTTTATGCGCTGTTCGACCCCACAGGTCAGTGCCGTGCACCGTGGTCATCCCGCTACCTCCGTACCCCCCCACCCCCTGTTGCCCGGTTTTATAAAAAATTCATCGAGCGGTGCCCCATAGCGGAAGAGTGCTGAGGAGAGTTTAAATTTAACAATTCAAATACCTAAAGAGCACAATGTACACAATCAAGTATGAGTATACATAGAATGGTAGAAATTTGACTTATTGATATTATATGAAAACATTACAAATCCCATCAAGCAAGGTTACATGGGATAAACTAATTTTTATGAAGCCACTCTTCATTTAGGAAATTGATGCTAGAGCTAAATTTTTATTTCTTTAGGTCACCCGCTTAGCATGCACCATACAAGAAATGCTATCCTGAAACAACAGCACCAAAACATCCTTGGCAGCATCCTGTAGGGCCATTAAAGCTGCACGTTGTATGTGTGTAACAAAATCACTGTATTCATCCATTATCACTCTCACCACCCGAGAGAAGGCCGCTTTGGGTATGATCGGCTCAGTGCTCTTTTGATACTTTCTGATCTCTCACAAAGCAACTGTGTTTGGCCTCCATCTTTGTTTCTTATGTGTTGCTAGTGGTGGTAGAGGAGCCGCCTACCTGGCCTATTCAAGAGGATCATTTTTATACTTTTTCCTCCTCTCCCACTGGGTCTATTGCTCTTCGGGTGTCACCTTGTCCTTCATCCTCTTTGCACATTGTTTGGATCTTTGGGGAATTTTAGAAGACCTTGAGCTCCCAGTCTTTGCTTATTGAGCGACCTGAGCTCTATCCTCTACTCGTGCTTGTAAATTATTCAAGTAAGCTCTCTTGGCCTCATCCTCTGCCACACCTCTTGCTCCCACTGTCTTCTCTCTTCTTCTTGCATTTTTATACTTCCTTCTCACCTACCTGTTTCCTTTCGATTTTCTTCCTTCCTTGGCCTCTCTTGCTTCAAAAATTACGTCTCCTGGTATTCATTTGATAACCTTTTGTTTGTACCGCGGTCCAGATTTTTGTAGTGTAGTTTTCGTGGTTGCTTGAGCACCAGTTTTGTGACAATAGGTGAGAGCTCCAAATTTTTTCTTTTGTGGGTCTATGTACAGATGAAATGGGTGGGGGATCTGGCAGAGGTGTGTGGTTGGCATGATTTAGTGGTGCGAGACTACCAAAAATATGTCACATGGTGGTTTGATTATTTGGATTCAATGGTTGGGAGGATGTTGGGCGTCTCGAGCGGGTTGCAGTGTTGGGTTCTCCACATGTGTTTGAGGATGTGGATTTGAAGTCTTAGACTCTACATGAGGTGCTGGCTGTGGATTTTGAGTGGTGTAAGTGGTGGTGGCATCGATGTGCATAGTGGTCTGCTCATGTGAATCTTCCATGTGGTGCAAGATATGAGTGTGTGCTCTTTTGTTCTCGAGAGGATCTTCTAGAATGAGCAAACAAAAAATGAACTTCAAGTTGTGAGTTTTGACCAAAACTTATATAGTACTTCAAATCTTTAAAAAAAACTAAAAAACGCAATAATACTAATAAAAATTGAAAAAAAAACTCCAAAATAGACGAAACTTGACCCATAGGACCAGTAATTGGGGCGTCAACAAATCACTAGGCATTACGATGCATGTTCACAATAGAAGTGGTTAGTATCAAAAATATATTAATTTTCCACTGAACACCTACCATTTCACTGTCTTGTCTCCAACCATCATCGAAATCAATCTTTTGCACTTGAAACATGATACGATTTTGATCGCTTCACGCTAACCACTTTTCCTATTTTGCATTTCAAACTTTTTTGCACTCTCTTCTTCCTCTCTCTCCTCGCTAAAACTCTATAGAACCAATTGAACATCTTGTGTAGGGCATTGCTATTTTTCCTTCCACCTCTATGCCGTGTATTTTTTAAATACACTACTTTTCCTTGATAGTGTGAGCGCTCCATTCCTTGGATATTCTAGATGCCCCATGAACCGTATGTGTCGAGAAAAAATGAACTAAGAATGTGTTGAAAAAGCAATTAAACTTTAGTCCATATATATATGTTTTTTGACTTCAAAGACAAAGTGTTCAATCCACCATGTAATGTGCTATGTGTGTCGCCCCCTAGGCATCCACCACTGTGAAACTATGTATTACAAACTTTAAGGTGGATATCTCAACACATGTTAGCTTTGACTTTTCAAGCAGACAAATAATATCATCTACAGACTACCACACACGATTACACTTAATTCCTAGGGTTGCTTCATTACCTCAGTAGGTGGTAATGTCGCACACCTTTTTCACAATTGAAACTCATTGGGACTTTGGGAGTCATGATAGTCTCAAAGAAAATGCCTAGCTTTACTACCACCCATACATATTTTATTAAGATGATCTTGTGTACTTCTAGATGCCTTCTTGTCCTTTGATAGCTCAATTGCACCCCCGTGTAGACCAACACTTGATAGAATAGATTCGTGTTCTCTCATACACTCTTCCTGTCTTTATGCATGCTCCATATTCCAAGCATACTTAATATGCAACATAAGAAACTTGTCAAGAATTCGTATTTGGGCATGAAGGGTGTACACATACACACGCTTTTAGAATCTACTTAGCGCCCTTTGTCTCCTAAGGCCTAGAGAGCCTACAGTCCACTAGGACCCACAACTCTCTCAGGTGGATTGTAGACGGTCTCCGGAGCTCTCTCAGGTTTTAGCTACTCAGCTTGGGACACTCTCCTCCACGTGCTTCCTAGCTCACCTTTACAATTTCTTCAGGCCTATCGTGCCCCATCCTCTTGGCCACAAACAAAGCAATTTTCCCTAGCCCTTAAGGCGCCATCTCCCTACGAACGGGCTCCTGTGCATGCTCCTTAGGTTCTTGCTTTTCCTTCTCCTCCCGCCATAGATTGGCCAACTGACATGCAAACTCACACACAACTTGTGCTTCCACCACCTGCTCAAGGGGGGGGGGGGGGGGGGGGGGGGATGGAGAGAGAGAGAGAGAGAGAGAGAGAGAGAGACTTTAACAAAATAGATCGAGTCACTTCCACAACACACACACACACATCCTTCAACACACAATCACCACCGTAGGCAATTTAAGAGAGAGAGAGAGAGAGAGAGAGAGAGAGAGAGAGAGAGAGAGAGAGAGAGAGAGAGAGAGAGAGAATTTCTTTCATTGACAGTGGCCCTTTGCAGTGCATCGTATCTACAGAGATGACCATGATCAATGTACATTAGCTGTGAGCTAAGAGCAATGGGAAGCTACAACTCAACCGAATGACTAAAAGAAAAGTTTTCCTTGTTGAGAGTATCCAAGGTGACTTAAAAATCGATCGCCACGAGAGAGAGAGAGAGAGAGAGAGAGAGAGAGAGAGAGAGTTACTCTCACAATCTCGATGATTGTGAGGAATCTAAATTTGAACTAGTTCAAACAAAAATAGAAAGAGTCTCTTTAACAACCTATCATCGGTGCCGGCCATGTGTGTGTGTGTGTGTGTGTGTGTGTGTGTGTGTGAGAGAGAGAGAGAGAGAGAGAGAGAGAGAGAGAGAGATACTTTCCTTCATTGATAAAGGACCTTTGTAGCTCATAGTATTTGCAAAGATGACAATGATCAAGGTGCATGAGTTGCGAGCTAAGAGCAAGGGGAAGCTGCACTCAGCTGAAGGACTAAAAGCAAAGATTGCCCTGATGAGAGTATCCAAGGTGATTCCAACAAGGTATCTAAAATCAAGGTAGTCAGGCTAATATTACTTTCACAATCAAAAGTCAGCTCTTAGCACTACCTACAACAATAAGCAATTGCCATGTTTGGAGATGCGCCTTGAGAAGTCATCGCACCAAAAGGTTTTTTGAGACTCTCAATCTCATTATCATATGTTAGTCAAAAGCAACACATGGGTTAATGGTTTGTTGTCCACTACAATTCCTAGCGGTGTTAGTTACATATTTTGGATAGCAAGTCAACACACACCACACAACTTCAAACCATGCACTTGGGAATTGTGAGGCAGCATCTCCACCATTGCAGGTGTACATTCTCATGCCTATAGGATGCGTTGAATCTGATATGTTGTCTCCCCCCCCTCCTAAACTGCATGCCCGGCTGTGCCAGGAATCTCCACCTACACCGGGGCAAGCACCTCGATAGTTAACCATAGCCTTTTCTACCATGTGAATGAGATAGATTTGTTGACATTTTGCTAAGAAGTGAAGAGACTTTCTTTGAATCAAATGAATGTATTCTTGAGCTTCTCAATATGAGTTGTTGGCAATTCATAGTCTCAAAACAAAAAAGAGAGTCGAGATATGTGTTTTATTCTTTCGACACACCATTGTCACCATAGGAATCTATACACACACACATGCATATTGTACCTTTAATCGCCCATCACTGTCGCATGCCAAGAGAGAGAGAGAGAGAGAGAGAGAGAGAGAGAGAGAGAGAGAGAGCATATACTTTTGTAGAAGAGAGAGCATGCAAGTTTACATTTTCCTGCCATTGTAGCTCGTCGGGTGTAGCTAGCAGAATCCATGGTTCTTTCTGAAAAGAAAGTCCTTATCTTGATGATGCTTGCTACTAATGTCTAATATACAAAACATTTATAATCAGCTTTAGAACACTTTTTGTTAGCCTTGGCTCTTGATTTTGATAGATCCACGGACTGATCAACCTAATAAGGAGGTTGTCTTGAAAGCATCCCTATGATTTCCTTTTGTGACATAGGCTCCCCTTCACGCCATGTGAACATTTGTACCCTTGCTAATATCAAGGGGAAGTGCAATATATTTTGGTTGTCATTTTTGGACACTAGCGTGTATGGTCCTTCAAAATGAGGGGAACTATTTTTCCACGCTAGTTGTATGATGTCATGGTGGATCTGTTCTTGTATCGTGAGCCAAAGGAAGCCAAAGAGCATAAAGAGGAGGAAGGTGTTGCACCAAAATTTGCAACCACCCACAGGGTACAATGTGCCCTCCTCCAATCACTACCCTAGCAGCAGCTCCTAATGAATGGGGAGAGTGATGTGATGTTGGAAACTGGGAGGCAAGAGTGCTAGTAGCACCAGCTACTATGGTGAGTTCCCCTGCTCGAGTGGACTAGGGTTGCTACCCATACCCAAGGATGGGATGTTGTTCATGCACCTGCTTGGGCTCCTTACTAATGCCTCCCTGCAAGAATGGTACCTAGTAGAGCGAGAGCCTAGAGGTGGATCTGAATGGGAGTATGCTCCATTTGCCTCGAATCTTGGTAATTAGAAACCTTCGTTATTGTCAATTTAGTAGTCTTGAGTTAACGAGCCTTAGATAAAAGGAAGAACTCTGCTTTCACAGATGTTCGAACTCTAGATAGTCTTCTAGTCATGAGATGTAATTGTTTAGAAATTTTTTGGTATAAAGTTTGATTCTAATTGAGAGAGAGAGAGAGAGAGAGAGAGAGAGAGAGAGAGAGAGAGAGAGAGAGAGAGAGAGAGAGAGAGAGAGAGAGAGAGAGAGAGAGAGAGAGAGTATTAGTATTGTAAGAACTTTGACACATTGTAATATCCCTCTCTAAACAAGTTTTCACTGAGAGGCACCATATAGTAGCTAGCTAGTGCAATTGGGGATGGGCCTCTCATTAGGGGATTTCCATCCTCCTTTGCCCTCTCAACAAGCCCTTGTCCACAACTACACCTAGCTAGATATGTTGTTATATCCTTATGGTAGCTCATGATGTGCTGGAAAAGTTACAATCTTGGAATTATTGTTGGACTTGGTCTCAAGCTTGTATATTACTAGCCCTCAGGAGTTTAAATAGAGAGTTCCAACAAAAGCCTATCACCAAGGCACGAGAGAGAGAGAGAGAGAGAGAATTCATTTGTGGCTACGTTGCCTCTAGCATTGGGACTTGAGCTCCAAAGCTCCCTTGTCTTCATGTTTTATTTGACCTCAAGCTTGGAGATTCCATCTATCAATTTTACATTCTTCTGTGAGTTGCAATGCAGCAAGGCACAATGTAGTGAGAATTTGTTCTTGAGAGAATGTGTACAAGATTTTCATAGATACAATTTTCTGCCTCCAAGGATTGATGATGGCCATGAGGCATATAGAACAATAACATCAAGGCCGGCAAGGCCTAAAAAGTTGCGACTAAGACAAGGTGAACCACATGGTGTCATATAAGTATGTGTGCCTCCATAAATTGATGGTAACCAAAGGCACATGGAACATTCTAAACAAACCCAAACACACATAATTCGAAATCCAAATCTCTTGATCATAGAATTAGTGGATCTACAATGTGTTCAAAGCTAGAAACTATGCTTGGAATAATTGTTATCTTTTACTATGCATGCTAGGTTGTTTATCCTTGATTTGTGCTTTGAGACAATAGGTCTAGATTTTTCCTTTTGCCATGTCAGGCTCTTTGTGTAATGGAATTGGCCTATTTAATTTGAGAGTAGCGGAAATTAATGAGAGTACTTTTGAGAAATGACTTTGTGAGCATAGCGTGTGAACATAATTGAAGATAGCAACATGATCATAACAATTAGTTAATTTGGCATGAACAATACTTTTGCAAGAGAGAGAATTTAGAGAACATGACAACAGTTGAGGACCGGATTTATATGGAGCCGGTCCCCCCTCCAATAGGCATTTGTATTATGATTTCTCCCATTAAGAGAGACTTGTTACAATACAATCTTTGTGTTCCTTGTGACCTAGGTGATGCAATGAAGATGGAAAGCTTCATGCATCACAAACATAACATAAACTTGAAGAAAGCTTTAACTATCCCAAGCCTCGGTCCCAAGACCTCAAACACCTTCAAAGGTGGAGAGAGCTACCAGGGAATGAGGGTAGGGAAGAGGAAGAAGAAACATTTCGTAGGAGAAAGAATTAGTTCCTCACTTATCATAACTCTTGTTTCTAGCATACATAATAGCATAGTAATGAAGAAGAAGGAGATGGAAAGCTTAAGCACTGAAGCATGGCTCTTGGTTGGATTTGGACTCCATATCCAAGAGTGTTGGTATAGGCTCTCAACCTCTACTTGCTTGGAGAAGGAGAGGGAGCTCTTGCACTTTGCATAGCACACGATGAGAGTGTTTCTGAGTGTGTGTGGGTGAGTATACCCCCTAAGCAACCCCCCTCCTTGCTAGGTCGACCCCCTCTTCTAGCTCATCATTGAAGCACATTGGCTCATGCCAAGCCTAGCCAATCACAAGCTTGAGCCATTTCTAGCAATAGGTGTAATCTTGGGACAAGTGCCCCTCTTTTCCCTTTGAGAGAGAGGACTTGATAAATGCAAAAACAAATAGATAATTTTTGTAAATTATCATTCGACCCCTTTTAATCCTAGCCAATAGAGTTCAAGCACCTCATGGAGGTAACATGGGTAGGGCTTGACATGTGTCTCTGTTGCCTCTTTAAGCTTGGGATTTCCTTGAGAGTGTGTGTGTGTGCTCTCTCTCTAGCCCCTAAGAAAAGGGCTCGCCCCCCCTTTGTAGGGATCTTTTTGACCTTTGGTGCTCAAGCACCTTAGTCATCAAGCATGACTAAGCACTTGGACTAGGGGTGTTCCCACAAGCATCTCAGGCAAGCATGTCAAAGCACCTCAAGCACCTTAATCATGGAGCAGGTCAAGTACCTCAAGCACCTTAATCAAGAACCTCAAGCACGACAAGCACCTCGAGCTTGGGCCAGGTTCCCACCGCAAGTTCAAACCTAGCAAAGGACTTTTACACACATTATTGGAGGTCTTCAATGAAGCTAACCCTAAGGTCTTATGCTCTATTGGTTAGCCTTGCTCTTTGATAGACCATCTCGCATTTGAGCCCGTTTACTATTGGCCCCGTGTTGAGATAGATATATAAGCACATATCTATATCTTAACACTTGTTCCCGTTCATTCTCCCACATTAAGTGATCAATTTAATATGAGAAAATCATTTGGTTTGGTTAGATATTAGATTTTATGACATTACCTCTCTCTTGAAATCATAGTCGTCCTCGACTATGAGGTAGAAGAGATAAAGCCTAAGTCATTAGTCAATTTTACTTAGTGGGTAGAGGATCCCTTTTTACCCTATGACATCTTTCCAAGATGGATGACTAATCCATTTGGTGCTTGGGAGACATAGCTGCCGCAAGCATGTCTGCTCTTTAGTCCATTTCATTCTCCCAAAGTAGAGTGACAAATTCTACTTGGTGTTTGTGAGACGTCGTCATCACAAACATGATTCTAAGCATGCATACTAGTTAAATTTGTGCACAATTAAAAAGAGGACTAGTCTTATAAGAAAAAAACATGAGTCATTTAAAAGAAATTTGTACATTTGCTTACTCTAATGTAGCATTGTAAGCATTGACAAGGTTCATACTATCCTTAAGCTCTATTCCTTGCATCCATCTAGCATCTTCAAAAGGAAAATTTTTGAACTTAATAAGATACCGTCGGATAATCTTACCATGTCGTAGTACCTTGTCTTCATGCCGAAGGACAACTTCGGGTTGTAGCACCTCTTCTTGGTCTTCAACTTTGGGAGGGTCTTCAACAATTGGTTCAGTTGGTGGCTCTCCTTTGTAGGGCGTAAGTAGGCTTACATGAAAGGCATTGTGTATGAGCCAATGGTTTGGCAACTTGAGTTGATAAGCCTCATTGATGGGCTTCAAGATTTGGAAAGGACCATAGTATCTTTTTGCTAGTTTAGCATAATACTTTTGATGGCCCGTCGGATTTTTGCCCGTCGTTTGCCTTAATCGAGCCTTAGGAAACTTGAGTAAGACCCAATCATTTTCTTTGAACATTAAGGCTCTTATGTGCTTATCAGCAGCTTTTTGCCTTTGTTGAGAGATGGATATAACCTCCTAATCTTTTGAAAAGATTCTTGTAGGTCACGACTATACTCATCGGCGGCAAAGATCTTCCCATGTACTTTGAGTAGCAAGGGACTTTTAGGTCTTCCCTCAATGATCTCAAAAGGTGCTTTTCCTGTAGAAGTATATATAGTATTATTGTAGGCATACTCTACAAGAGGTAAGTACTTTTCCCATTGTGAGCATTGATCTACTTCGGTACCATAAGTCTTGAGTAGATCGAGTATCGTAAGATTGGCTATCTCACTTTGGCCATCCGTTTGTGGGTGATAGGCCGAAGAGAAATTCAATTTTGTTCCTAGATTTTCAAAGAGACCTTTCCAAAAATTACTGGTCATTCTAGGATCTCTATCTGACACGATGGATGTGGGTAATCCATGGTGCTTGAAAATATGAGATATGAAGAGAGTTGCCATTTGATGTGCCTTAATAGTCTTTTTGACAGGAATAAAATGTGCTTGCTTGCTAAACCTGTCAACTATTGTCCATATTCCTGTATTCCCATGGATAGAATTGGGTAATCCAAAGATGAAATCCATGGATATACTCTCCCATGGTGAATTTGGAATAGTCAATGGATGGAGTAATCCAGGTTGCTTCCCTCTATCATACTTGGTCTTTTGGCATACTACACATTTTGAAACATACTCTTGTATGTCCACTTTCATGGTAGGCCAATAGAAGTACGTATGTACTCCTCGGAGAGTAGGTTGAATACCTCTATGCCCCGCATATGGAGGAGCATGGGATTCATACATAAATTTCTCACGAAGGGAATGGATAACACATAGCCTATTTCCGTGGAGAAGATAACCATCCTGCAAGGCGAATGGTTCCTCTTTCTTCCCCAAAGCAAGGGCTGAAATTATGTCTCTAAAGTCCGGGTCAGTAGCATACTCATCTATCATAGAGGATAGATCATTGTGAGTAGCTATAGACACCGCATTAACTTTGGGTCGTCGTGAAAGTGCATCAGCCACTTGATTGTGCTTACCAACTATGTAAGCAATATGGAAATTAAATTGTGAAAGAAAATTTGCCCACCTCATTTGTTTGTCGGAAAGCTTGGTTTGCGTCATGAAATACTTGAGACTTTGGTGGTCGGTTCGTAGGATAAATGGAGTCCCCAATAGGTACTGCTCCCATGTGTCTAGGGCATGTAGAACAGCTAAAAGCTCTTTCTCATAAATGCCCAAGACTCGTTCATCAATATTGAGCCTTCGGCTCTCATATGCTATGGTATGCCCTTCTTGAAGCAAAACTGCTCCAAGGCAATCACCACAAGCATCACATTGGACCTCAAATGGCTTTGAGAGATCCGGAAGCATGAGGATTGGTTGGGAAGTAAGCTTCTCTTTGAGCTTTTCAAAAGCATTTTGCTCCTTCGCAGTCCATACAAACTTAACGTTCTTCTTAGTTAAGTCGTGTAGTGGTCCGGCTACTTGAGAGAATTTTGCTATGAAGCGTCTATAGTATGCGCACATACCAACAAAGCTTCTTAGCTCATGTAGATTTATTGGGTTAGGCCATGCTTTTATTACCTCTAACTGTGAAGGATCCATTTGGATACCATCTTTAGAGATAATATGACCTAGGTATTGAATCTCTTCAAGGAAGAATTCGCTTTTCTTTTGGTTAAGAAAAAGCTTGTTCTCCCTCAATGCTTGGAAAATCACTTGGAGATGTTGCTTATGTTCCTCCAAAGACTTGGAGTAGATGATGATATCATCAAAGAACACTCCAGTGAATTTGCGGTATGGTCTAAAAATTTTCTCCATCAAACGATTGAACATAGCTGGTGCATTAGTCAAGCCAAAAGTCATGACTAGATATTCATAAAGACCAAACGTTGTGCGAAACGCGGTCTTTAAGATATCTTCATCCACTATCCTTATTTGATGATAGCCACTCTTAAGGTCAATCCTACTGAAGTAGGTCGAGCCTTGTAGCTTATCAAACAGATCTTCTACCCGAGGTACGGGAAATTTGTTTTTGATAGTGATATGGTTTAGTGCTCGATAGTCCACACACATACGGTATGTACCATCTTTCTTTTGCACTAAAAGGATTGGAGAACAAAAGGGAGAGGAACTAGGCCTCACCATCCCTTTGTCTACCAGCTCTTGTACTTGCCTCATGATCTCCTCTTGTTGAGCTTGTGAGACTCGATAAGGAGGCTTGTTAGGTGGTGACTCGTGAGCTTCCAGGAAGGAGCTCAATACGATGGTCATCATCCCCTCGTTTTGGAGGTAAGTCCATAGGGATATCATCGATGAACACATCTTGGAATCCTTTTAGAAAATTAGACAAGTCTAACTCTGCTTGATTCCTACCATTTACATTTGATGAAACATTAGTATCTTTTAGAGACTCTTTGACAAAAATCATGTACGCAGAAATTGAGCTCTTCATTGACTTATCAAAAGCGAGAGGATTTACAAGTGGAATAGTGCGACCACGATCAGTAGCATCTATATACATGTTCTTTCCCCTGTAGGTGAAGTAGATTCTCCTTTCAGGGAACTTCATGTTGGCAGCCATGCGATCAAACCATGGTGCCCCTAGGATAACATCCTCATGTTGGAGAGGAGAGATGAAGAAGTCTTCCTTGTCGACATAGCTTCAAGGACATGAAGCCTCAACTTTACAATCAAGGGAGTAATGGAGGCTTGTTGTCCCTTGAAAGCTGCATTAGCCACTACTATATCCCCATCTCAAAAGCTTGAATGCCCAACTTGGTGGCCAACTCCATTTATATGAAGTGAAGAGTAGATCCAGGGTCAAACAAGATGAAGGAATCATGCTCTCTTACCTTTCCCCAAGCATAGGAAAGTGATGATCCTTTGCAATGAGCATCCTCTTTTGGAGCTTCGATGGTGGAAGCCCTAGGAGTCTCATTGCGAGTATTCTTCTTGGGGCAAGAATGATAACCATGTCCTTGCTCTCCACACTTGAAACACTTATGGTCCTTGCGAAAAGCTTCAAGCTCTTCAGGAGAGAGTTTGTTTTTACCTTTGTAGACTCCCTTCTCCTTGGACCTATTGTTGTTGTTGTTGGAATTGACTTGGGAAGTATTTTGAACATTGTTTTTCCCCTTTGCATCATTTTTGTCTTTGTTTTCCATGGGCTTGACATTGCGTCTAGCCCCTTGATGGAAATTGATGCGTGAAGCAACCATGGTGTGATGGATTACTTCGCTAATAGTACCAGGCCGTTGAGAGTTGATGTATTCGGCCATCTCTTCAGGTAATCCCGCACAAAATTGCTGCCTTTGCTCAGCAAAGTCTATCTTTTGAAAGACAGTAGCCTTGAGATGTAAATCCCAAAACTTGTCTACATATTTGTGGACAGACTCATGGGAGAGGAGCTTCAAGCTGTGCCATTCGGTAAGCACTTTGTCCTTTGCATTTCTTGCAAGGAATTGCTTCATGATGGAAACTCGTAGAGTCTTCCATGTCTTTGGGGCTTCACCATTTCCATGAAGGCTAGCCCACCATTGACGAGCTGATTTTTGGAAGTGCATAGCTACATGGCGTAGCTTAGAGGACTCTGTGAAGCCCTCATCTCCAAAGGCCGCATCAAATTGCCGGATGAAGGCCAACACTTTGTCGATAGCACCGAAGGTGCTATTATGGTGAGAAAAGAGATACTCTTTCCTCCCTCCTTGAATTTCTTTAGCTTTTGTGACCTTCGCCATGCAGAAAATGATTTGCGATGTCCTCCCCTCTTGTATTCTCTAGGAGAATAGCCATGACTTTCGTCGGAAGAGGAGGAAGGTGAAGAAGAAGGAGAAGAGGGTGACCTCTTCCTAACCCTTTTCTTTCTTTGTTTCCTCTCTTGCCTTTCAGAGTGATGAGGAGAAGGACTATTTGTTGATCTTTTCCTCTTAGGAGGAGTGGGCGATCGTCTAGACCGCCGTCTTCGTGGAGACACATCTTCAGAGGAACTTAAACTTTCATTGCTTTCTTGCTCTTTGGATTCCTCCTCTCGAATGGGAGAGAGTCTTCTTTTGGGGGTCTCTTCAAGAGGCCTCCTAAGCTCTCTCTCCTCTTGGAGAGGAAGGGAAATTCCATAAGCACGAAGTTGTTGAGTAACTTCGGCTTGCAAAGCAGGGTTGCCCATAGCTTGCTGCAACCTAGTAATGAGATAATTCACAAACATGGGAGCATCATCATTAGCACCTTCGTGTGCAAAATCAAAGCTATCAATGTTCATTCTACTCTCTTGATTATTGTCAGCCATGTTAACAAAATTTATGTATGTACTTAGTGTATGCTTTGGCAATTCAAAACCTCGGTTGCCACTCCTCTTAGCCTTTGAAAATCGGCTCTTAAGTATCTACACCCACGGCTCGAAGTGGTTAATTATAGAGAGTAGAGGAGTAGGTCTAACATAGCAGAGTTGTCAAGGGCTAGCTTCTTTCGGACTTCTTATGGCTCAATAATGGTAAATCCGTAGGCAAATCTAAAAAGACTCCATTATTAAGTCCAAATCTCCCAAGGTGTGCACCATCCCCCACATAGTGGGCTCAACAAAACCGATATTAGATCCCAGTTCCACTTACCCTAATATAATTAACAACATCAACCATTTATAGGCTACTTAAGAACCTCTCTTCTTAAGCAAGAAAAGAGAAACCAAATGCTATGATACCAATGTAATGGAGTTGGCCTATTTAATTTCAGAGTAGCGGAAATTAATGAGAGTACTTTTGAGAAATGACTTTGTGAGCATAGCGGGTGAACATAATTGAAGATAGCAACATGATCATAACATAGTTAATTTGGCATGAACAATACTATTGCAAGAGAGAGCATTTAGAGAACATGACAACACTTGAGGACCGGATTTATGTGGAGCCGGTCCCCCTTCCAATAGGCATTTGTATTATGATTTCTCCCATTAAGAGAGACTTGTTACAATACAATCTTTGTGTTCCTTGTGACCTAGGTGATGCAATGAAGATGGAAAGCTTCATGCATCACAAACATAACATAAACTTGAAGAAATCTTTAACTATCCCAAGCCTCAGTCCCAAGACCTCAAACACCTTCAACGGTGGAGAGAGCTAGCAGGAAATGAGGGTAGGGAAAAGGAAGAAGAAACATTTCGTAGGAGAAAGAATTAGTTCCTCACTTATCATAACTCTTGTTGCTAGCATACATAATAGCATAGTAATGAAGAAGAAGGAGATGACAAGCTTAAGCATTGAAGCATGGCTCTTGGTTGCATTTGCACTCCATATCCAAGAGTGTTGGTATAGGCTCTCAACCTCTACTTGCTTAGAGAAGGAGAGGGAGCTCTTGCACTTTGCATAGTACACAATGAGAGTGTTTGTGAGTGTGTGTGGGTGAGTATACCCCCTAAGAAACCCCCCTCCTTGCTAGGTCGACCCCCTCTTCTAGCTCATCATTGAAGCTCATTGGCTCATGCCAAGCCTAGCCAATCACAAGCTTGAGCCATTTCTAGCAATAGGTGTAATCTTGGGACAAGTGCCCCTCTTTTCCCTTTGAGAGAGAGGACTTGATAAATGCAAAACAAATAGATAATTGTTGTAAATTATCATTCGACCCCTTTTAATCCTAGCCAATAGAGTTCAAGCACCTCATGGAGGTAACATGGGTAGGGCTTGACATGTGTCTCTGTTGCCTCTTTAAGCTTGGGATTTCCTTGAGAGTGTGTGTGTGTGTGTTCTCTCTCTAGCCCCTAAGAAAAGGGCTCGCCCCCCTTTGTAGGGATCTTTTTTACCTCTGGTGCTCAAGCACGTTAGTCATCAAGCATGACTAAGCACTTGGACTAGGGGTGTTCCCACAAGCATCTTAGGCAAGCATTTCAAAGCACCTCAAGCACCTTAATCATGCAGCAGGTCAAGTACCTCAAGCACCTTAATCAAGCACCTCAAGCACGACAAGCACCTCGAGCTTGGGCCGGGTTCCCACCTCAAGCTTCAGACCTAGCTTACCTAAGGTCAAAGGACTTTTACACACATTATTGGAGGTCTTCAATGAAGCTAACCCTAAGGTCAAGCACCTCAAGCACGACAAGCACCTCGAGCTTGGGCCGGGTTCCCACCTCAAGCTCAGACCTAGCTTACCTAAGGTCAAAGGACTTTTACACACATTATTGGAGGTCTTCAATGAAGCTAACCCTAAGGTCTTATGCTCCATTGGTTAGCCTTGCTCTTTGATAGACCATCTCTCATTTGGGCCCCTTTACTATTGGCCCCATGTTGAGATAGATCTATAAGCACATATCTATATCTTAACACTTGTTTCGGTTCATTCTCCCACATTAAGTGATCAATTTAATATGAGAAAATCATTTGGGTTGGTTAGATATTAGATTTTATGACACTTTGTGTGTTCTTTGCCACAATAGTGTAAACTTTCAACTTTTGTGTGTGTGTGTGTGTGTGTGTGTGTGTGTGTGTGTGTGTGTGTGTATGAGAGAGAGAGAGAGAGAGAGAGAGAGAGAGAGAGAGAAACATCGTTCAAAAAAACAAACAAAATTTTGAAGGACTCTTCAAATTCACTTTTGGTCCAGGCTAGTACACGTACTCATGAACTCGTGGTAAAGTAGTGATATTGCCCCATAATGTCATCTTTAAGCTTGCTCGTAAATGTTCGCTCAGACTACATGATTCCTCTAAAGATATATATCAATGGCATACTACAGCAATGCCTTAACTCCATAGCATCGATACAACTATATGGAACCATTAACAATAAAAAGAGCATTGTCACTAATGCCAACCTGCTTTATAGCATGGATACAACTAAAACACATGAGCACAACTTTAAAGCATATCTGTATAAAGTCAAGATAGCTATATGGAATGGACATACCTAGCAAACTCTCTCTCTCTCTCTCTCTCTCTCTCTCTCTCTCTCTCTCTCTCTCTCCACAGTGTAAGAGAGATCTTACTAATACTAGATTTTTTTCTTCCTCAATAATGATCATGCTCATTGCCAGGACAGGGGTGCAATATTGTAGTGATCACCTCCTAAATACAAGAATGTTGGCATACGTACATCCATTCACCTTCAGATCAATAGAGTGTAGACAGCCATTCACATTACCTCCCATCGTTTCTAATTACCCCCATCATTGACACCGGTCGGTGTTGGAAGCACCTGGTTGAACTGAGGAAGCATGCCATAAAACCGGAGCTTCAAGGACTTTATAATAGATGCCGCCAGTGTGGCATCATCCTTGAGATACTCATTGTAAACAAAGAGACAATATTTCTGCCTCCTTTCCACCTCCTCTCTAGACATCCCCCTTAGTGCATGTAAAATCCTTCCGACCTCCGCAGTTGGAATTTGCACCATACATTGATGCCATTGTATCAGGCTCTCAAATGGCTTCACATAGTTGTCTGCAATCAACACCGGGATCGCCCCTGCACTCATCGTCTCTATCAGCCTATACGATGATGACGACCTCCCAGCGGGTGCTAATCCAAACGTTGAATTCATCAAGTCTCGGAATTCATACTGCTTATATCTCAATTCGTCTGCATCACATCGTTCCCCTGCGTTCGGATCTACCATCCTAAGCCTATTGTTAGTCACCTGGTTACATGTGAATGCAATGATCACATCCCTCGCATTGTGCATTTCATGAAAGACGGGATCGCTTCTAAAATTGCCCTCCTTGTTACCCAAATACCGTGTGCCCTTGAAAGTGAGGAAGTACTTTCTGCTCCATGGATCCAAAGCCTGAAGATGATTGAAATGTGTCCATCCTGGCAAGGGCATAGATATGTCGAACCCTTTGCGATATGTAGTCTCCTGCAAGCAGGTCCCAAGCACTGACGCGTTGCCGATGGTATGCGCGGGTGGGCCAGTGAGGCCCCAACTATCAGAAAGCGTCGCTATGACATGGTTGAGACCACCACTCCAATATGGCAGCATGCTCGGGTGAGGGCGATTATCGCTTACATACAGCTGAGGCTCTGTGACAATAAAGATGCATGCCTCGCTCGCATTTCTGGTTATCCAGGGTGTTGTATTCAGTGCCTGGAGAAAAGAGATGGGCTCATACGGTGGTCCATAAGCATATATGCGAAAATCGGTCATGTCACTGCAGCGAGTGAAATTGAAGCAGGTGTCCATTGTGCATGCCGGGAAGTTTTTTGCACCATGCCAGAACTTCTCTGCATGCCATGGCATAACTGACAGAGCAGGCTCTTGGGCCCAATATAGATCAGGAGGGGACGGTTCGACGTCATTGTGTACATCCATGTAATCAATACTGGGATTTGAACAATTGCAAGCAGCACTCAAGAAATTGAGAGAGTGTGGGGGATGAATGCGCAGCTTGAATGCAGAGAAATGGCAGAAGTTGGGGGCGTTTATGAGGCGATTTCTGACAGTGTGGTTGAAGATGGGGAAATTGAGCAGTTGGTAAATCTGTATGAAGAGTAGGAAGATGAGAAGGGTGAGTGCACAGAAGAACCCTAGATGCTTACACGTTTGCATCCTCATCATGATGGTGTGGCAGAAGGGGGTGGGGATGTTATTACTATAGGTACGATCTAAACACGCACAGAGAGAGAGACACACACACAGAGAGAGGGAGAGAGGTTACCTGGGAGTCGGGACTGTTGTCCGATGGTGGTGCAGGAGAGGATCAGTGAAGCTGGTGCTGCGATCGTGTCAACCACGTCCTCCCCTATTCACCAAATTTCAAGAGGCCATTTTTTTTTCTTTTTAAAGGAAAGTGGAAGTAAATTCCAACAGAAACTTAACAAGTACAAGATCCCACAGGTAAGGGGTGGGATAGCCCTCCACAGAGGCAAATTACAACATGAGACTATATTTCATCTTGAGCCTAGGAACGTTGTAATGACAAAGGGTCTTTGATCTCTACTGGTAAAACCTCTGAAGAACATAACTAGAAGAGGAACTCATTATAATTTTTAAAGAATTCAATAGGGATACCATCGATGCTAGGGGACTTACCAAACTTCATTGGGAGAATAGTGAGCCTCACCTCCCCCTCTGAGAGAGGCTGATCCAGATGAGCTGCTAATTGCTCAGGAACCCTTTTTTTCATGATTTTGGCAATGGTGGCCCTAGTTCTGACCTGCTCAACCCCTCGATTGGGAGGAGCAGAGAAGATGCCAACAAAAAAATCCTTAGTAACATTCAAGTTATCCTTGTGAGAACTGGTACACAGACCATCTTTGTCCTTTAGGAAAGGAACAAAGTCCTTAATTTTCTTTTTTTGAAGGAGGTTAAACATGCTTTTGACAGGTTTATCAAATTTTTCATTCCAAAATTATGTGGTCCAATTTAGGGCAGCCTTAGCATCGAGGAGCTCCTCTTGCCTAAGCTGGGATTTTAACTCAAAAGGAGAGGAGGGGGGGGGGGACTAATAGCTGGGATAGATTTTTCTAAGTAGAAGGTACGACTAGATATCATCATTCTTCTTTTGGTGCAAATCTTCTAGCCAACCTTTTATAATCTGTAAGGATTCTCTAAGTATCTACATCCCAAGCTTTGAAAGGGGAGGCATGGGTAGAGAAGGACATATCAAACACATTCTTGACTTTATTTTAAACCACACAAATAGTAAGCAAGGATTGATCAATGTGAGGCCACCTTGCCTTGTACAAGCATTCCTCTTTATGTAAATCAATGATGATAGGACTATGATCTGATAGAAGAAGTCTGGTATCTTTAGAGCAGTTTACCTGCCAAAATTCTTGCAACAGGGAAGTGTTCATGTAGACCCTATCCAATCTGGCTTCCCTATAGCATTCCTCTTGCTGTTTATTTGACCAAGTGAATCCTGTATCCATGGAAACATCAATAAGATTGAGAGAATTGGTCAGCAGTTCCCAAGAAGCTAGTTCTCTCCCATTAATTGTACAACCCAATTGTTCCATCTATCATCTAGGTTTTCTACCATGTTGAAGTCACCAACAATAATACAAGGGTTAGAGAGGGAGGCAAGTTCTTGCCACATGAGGGTTCTATCTGCAATAGAGTTAGTAGCATAAATAGAAACCAAAGTATAATTGAATGGGGAGGAGAGGGACACTCCAACCCAATTTCCTTTGTTACCCGTGATACCAGTAGGTAAGAAATTTTTTATGAAACAGCCAGAGAAATTCCTCCTCTCCCTTGAACATGGTCATAAATAAACCATTGATAACTTGAACCTATCCTTTGAAGGTTGAACTTTAGCAAGTTTCCTGCACGTTTCAACTCTTCAAGACACATAAAGTGAGGTTTAGAACTTAAATCATGCATCCATTGTTTAACATCTTGGGCTCTGAGAGGGTCAAAGAATCCTTTACAATTCACGTTGAAACCTTTGCGAGGGGGGCACTTCATTTCTTGCTATTTTTGGAGGGCTTGGCCATACTTACAGATTGTGTATTAGGATCCTTGGAGTTCTCCTTATTTCTTTTGGATTTGAGAACCTTTGGAGTGGGCAATTTTTCTTCCTCGGCTTGGGTCATCACTATGTCCAAGGGATTCTCAGGAGAGGCCTCAGCAAGCTCCCCGTCTCTTGCATCCTGCAACTCCAATTGATAGACTCATCCATTCTAGGGATTGGTAGGGCTTGAGTGCTAGGTATGGATTCTCCACCTGACTCTAAGGAGGACTCTTAAGACATATCATTTGTTTGATCATTCAGACTTTGGGGGATGGGAGGAACCACTTTAGGGGTAGTTTGAATAGGAGAAGCCTTGTCTTTTTCTTGTCTGATCTTAGCTGTGTTGGGGTCCTCTTTGCCTTCAGCAAGACTATTTTCTCCCTTGCTCTGAGGGGTTTTTGAAACAAGTATAAAAGGGTCATAAACACCAACCAGTAAAAGACTGAAGGAGTTCCTTTTCTTTTGAGACGTAGCTTTATTGGTCTTTGGATTGGAGGAAAAGTTTTTTTTCCCTTGGGACCTGCTAAAATCCTTCATTTTTCTCAGAGGGGTTTTCATTGTTGTCAACAAATTTGACGTTTGAGCTCAGGACATTGTTTAATGTGGTGCCCTTGCTTGAGACAATAAAAACATGCATTGCATAAGTTTTTTTAGGTAGATCTTTGTAAGTGGAGGGGGTTACCTTCTAAGTCTCTGATGGCAATGGAAGATTTTAAATCCTCCTCGAGATCTATCTCGATCAATAGTTGGGAATCCCACTCAGGGTTTATGCCACCTTGGGATCTTTGACCAAGCACTTTACCTACACAAGCACCTATATTTTTAAGCCACGGGTTCAGTTCTATGGGAAGGTCAGCGAAATCGACCCACACATGCACCTTGGAAGGATAAGGGCCTTTAGGATTAAACCCAGGATACCATTTGAAGCAACCATGGGAGTGTTTTAAATAATCCATTGGATAGCTCCTACAAATTGTAACGCGGTGTTCGGACCATCAAAAAAGAACAAGTAGTAATTGTTAGGAAGATACTAGACATGAGAAGGTTTGATATTTCTTGTCTCCCATTGTTGCAACATCCAGGTTTTTAGGGTTTCCATGGGTGACCTGATCCCATGACAGAGACCATTAACCACTCCATCTTGAAGCTGGGCATGCCAAACACCAAGCTCCTCAGCAGAGTTAGTGACGCCCCCTACATTCTATGAGACACCATCCACTTCTTCCTCGCCGTTTCTGACATCCAGAGGCTCCCTATCAGGGCTTCCTTGGTGAGACTCAGGAGGAACACCGATAGATTTGGGGGAGGGGCACTCTCTAACAGATTAGAGTGGGTATTAGCACCAAATATGATCCTCTAGAAATCAACATAGAGTAAAAAAGAGGGGGTGTACCGGGAATGAACATTACCAACATGAAAGTTTGCACTTGCTGAAAGGGGGAGCTGGGAGCTATTGCTTCTACATATGTTTCACGGTTAGTCAGAATGTCAGCCAGTTGAAGAATCCCAGTCAAGAGAAGGGAGGACATCCTTCAAAGTTCCCAATAGCTTGATTTACAAGGGCTCCAGATGGGCTGCCGATATCATGACCAATGCATTACCAATGATCAATTGAGGGGAAAACAATTGATCCTCAAGATATTGGGAGGTGGTGGGCATGAGAATAGTTGATGCCATAGCACCTGTGGATCTTGGAGCATTGAGAGACATGAGGCCATTCCTTAATGCTCCATGAAGCTCCATGTCCCGCCCTTCTCACAAGGGTGGCGGGGGGGGGGGGGGGGGGAGGAGGAGGAGTCTGAGAGGCAATGAGCACGGGAGGGCTCAACAAATGAGAGAAGAAAAGGGATTTAAAATTCACGTTGTCAGGAGTTTTTTGGAGCAAAGGATTGCACATATGTACATATACATGCATGGTGCATCAAATAAAGGATTGCCCATTTTCCTTAGCCAGGTGGTTATGTGGGGCCCACATGTGTACAGGTAGGACAGTGTGTACATAGTGCATCGATTTTCACTATCACCAGTACCAGTATGTTTTTTCTACAATAATGAGGAGTTTATAGCGCGTAAAACTTCTCGAGGAAGCCATCCGCGAGCCGACGACGTGAGGTCAGCAGGTGCGTCAGATGGCATCTAGTGGCGTCAGGAGGGCGAACGAGGTCAATATTTACACGCGGATGAGGACGGACACAACGTGGGTGTTTTCTTGTGAGAGTTATGCAGAAAGGTCATCATTAGGACCACTTTTTGGTGCCACTTCACGTGGTGGCGAGATGCATTATTGGAAAAAAGCTGAGTGCCAGGTGTGCAAATGATGCAAAAAGGTGACAACTATGCACTGCGAGGTCAGTTTTTGGCCTGTTCGGGGTCCGTTTGAGGTCATCTAAAAGGCCAAGGGTGCCCAACTAATAAAGCTAAGTGTGGTAACTTAAAAAACAGAGAGAAGACCAAAAAAAACATGGAGAAAAGAGGAGGAACAGCCGCAGGTGTGTTTTTTGGGTTTTTGGAGCCTGTTTTGGCCGTAAACTGCTCATCCGAGGTCGGATTTGAGCACTTTGACATTGTAGACTGGGGCTTTGGGCCGTTCCGAACGCGATGGCGCTGTCCATTTTGCCAAATTCCTCACTCTTTTTCTGCTTTTTTTCTGTGTAAGTTTCTCCTATGAGCGAAGTTTCTGCTCTAGTTTGTGATTGTATCTGGCTTATTTTACCCATATTGTGTGAGCTATTTGCCCCATTGATGTTGGCCCAAGCTCAATTGTATCTAAACATCAGAAATTCTCCTCTTTTGAGCTGAGTTTTTTTGGGTGTGTGTGTGTGTGTGTGTGTGTGTCTGTGTGGAGTGGGCAAGTGGATAGTCTCTCTCCTCTCACTCCAGAGGTGTGTTCCCTATCTCGGCCAGGTGTGTTTTCTAAGCCAAGTGGTGCCCCATAGTGTGTGTGTGTGTATCTTCCCAAGAGTGTGTGTCGGGTCGTTATAGAGGCGCTGTGTGTGTTTTCATCCCGC
This sequence comes from Adiantum capillus-veneris, assembly GCF_014529385.1. Lineage (NCBI taxonomy): Eukaryota > Viridiplantae > Streptophyta > Polypodiopsida > Polypodiales > Pteridaceae > Adiantum > Adiantum capillus-veneris. The sequence goes on from NC_140943.1 coordinate 26,504,804, forward strand.
TCACATTCTTTTGGTGCTCCCACATAGGATCTTCTTCGAGTACCTTCTGCTTCGAGCTTCGAGCTTCGGGATTATAGGTTGCAGGTTGCAGATTACAGGTTACAGGTTACAGGTTATAGGGACAGGTACAGGTACAGGTGATTCACACAGGTACAGGTAGCTGGAGTACAATGATATACTAGTAGTGATGTCACTTGCAGTTGTTGTGGGAATGCATCACTTGGCGCCTATTTGAGCGCATTGTCTGCTGGATTGTACGTTACTTGTGGAAACTGCCATTGTACGCATTTGTGGAGCCATACTTGGTTGTATTTGGCAGTCCCATCCATTTCTGAGACTTGGTCTGGAAGATAGTCATTTCTGAGACTTGACTATATGCGATTTGCATTAGCCTTCGTGTGAGGGTCGATAGCGTGAGGTTTTTATTGAGCTGGGGGATTCTCAAATGTAGAGATCTTTTCGGTGATACAGGTAGCTAGAGCACCCTTTTTGTGACCTCGCCATAGGCTATGTACTTGTGAGTCCTACTTGATGCTCGGGTTCTATTGTTGACAGTTTATGCATACAGATACAGTCTATATTTTGGGTTCTCATTGCTCTACTTCTGGGGAAACTCTGTCAAAATTTTTCCAAGTTATGATGGCTGGTCTTTTGGTCTTTTGAGCCATTTAATGCTGTTATGCTGCTGAAATTTTGGCAAAATCAGAGGATAAGACAGGTGTGCTTTCTTGGGAGCTTCATGGTTGGCTTTAATGGATGATCAAAATGGCCCTCAGTTCACTCCTTTTCATTTAACTCAAAGAATTTAGATTAATGTTCATGTGTCCAGGAAGATCTTTTCCCAGCAGCGCATAGTCTTTATGTTTGGGCCAAGAAGATTGAGAGAGATCCTGGAATGTCCTTTGCCTGTTGTAATTCCGATGATCAACTATGAAAACTCATTTGATGTGCATGTGTTTGTTCTCATCTAAAGCTGAGCTCCATTGAAGTTTCTGGGGATTGGGTAGTAAAAAGTTTTGGGTTCTTGCACGTGTGTTTGAATAGCAACCAGATTCATGACCCTACGCAAATGTTATGCCTTCTCCAAATTTTTTTGAAGAGTGATGCACGAGTTTGGTCTAAAGCATTTGAAGAGGAGTTGCGTGTGGCTGATTCACCTGTAAGGTTGAGTTGGGACAATCTACGACATGGGTTAGAAGTGGAGTTTGTGAAGATAGAAGATCCTGACAAGGTGTGGCAAGAAGTACAGGCTTTGGTGCAAAAGGAAGGTGAGCCAGTAGATGCGTACATACGTAAGTTTTCATTGGCATGGGAGCGAATGTGCAAGGCTTTAGCACCACAGGTACCCCCGCCTGACATGATGAATAAGGACAGGTTCTTGGCTGGTCTTTGGGAGAATATACGTCGGAGAGTGGAGCTAAAGAAGCCTAGGACATATGAGGATGCACTAGAGGTAGCAAGGAACAAAGAGTGGAAGCTGAGGAAAATGAGCCAGTTAGGGGTGGAGTCTTTGCCAATGAGGTCTGAATTTCAGCCTATAGAATCTTTACAAGGTCGCATGTCAGGGGTTCATCACGAACCAGTGGTTCCTATTACTACTCAGGTTATGCCAGCAGTGGTCACTACAGCAGTGCAAGATGATGGGCTAAGGCAAGATATGAGGCAAATGGTAGATTTGATGAAGAATCTCAACCTAAACATGCTAGGTCAAGTGGGAAATAATCGAGGTCGAGGGAGGTTTGCAAATCAGCAAGGAGGTGAAGAAAGGCCTAGGAATGGTGTTGGACAAAGCAATGGTAGGTTTTGGAGGCAGACGCCCACATGTTATAATTGTGGAGAGTTGGGTCACATCAGCCCGCAATGTGATAAGCCACCAAGGATGGGGGGAGACATGTATCCATTGCCAAGACAGGTGCTAACTAGGTCAAATGATTATGGCATCGAAATTAAGGGAGACGAAGGAACCAGTGGACTGACCCAGGAGGAAAAGGGAAAGACAAAAGTGCTAAGTGTAGTCACCTTGGAGAAGGCATCAAAGCTAGAGGATACATTAGTGATGCCTATTGGGAAGAGGACCACAGAGGATAAGGAAGGAAGAAGTGCCCCAGGTCCTAGTAAGAAGAAAGGAAAGAGCCATGAAGGCGAGGATGTCAAGGCCAAGAGGAAAATGGGAGCTCGTCGAAAGTTTCATGTTTCAGATTTTCCACTAGGGGATGGGCAATTAAGCTATGACTTGAAGGAGGATCTGATGAGCAGGAAGGCAGATGTTACTTTTGGGCAGCTTATAGAGATGGTGCCTAAGCTAAAGCGACAGTGGAAGAGGATGGTTAACCCAATGGAGAAAGAGCCAGAGAGAGGTTCAGTGAAGGTGTTGGCAATGGACGAGCTACCAGACATTTGTCCAATAGTAGATGTGTGGCATAAAAGGAAAAATTTGGGACAAGGTTATGTGGATGGCGGAGCCCAAATATGCGTCATAACACACTCATGCGTTGAGAAGATGGGTCTCACAGTGGCTGGGGTGTCAGGTTTTCGGATCAGATTGATGAACCATCAAAAAGTAAAATGCTTGGGTTTTGTAAAGATCTTAGAAGTGGAGGCATATGATGCAAAGGCAGTGGTTGATTTTCATGTGATGCCAGCAGGGTTGGGAGCATATCCTATTATACTGGGCAGACCATGGTTACGTGCAGTGGGAGCTGTTCAAGATTGGCGACATGGTATGATTAGCCTCTATGGAAAGACAGGTACCAAGGAGCTTTATAATATGGACACAAGGAAACGATTGGAGGAGCTTTATGAAGATGAGGATGAGTCTAGTGATGAAGACTCTTCCACGGTGACAGATGAGGACAATGATAGCACTACCAGAAGTGATGAGGATGCTGATGTTGCATTTCTTTTGATGGACAAAGAAATCCAGGAGATTGGTTTAGTTGCATTTGCGAATGAGGTTTAAGATGAAATCGAAGGGCCTTATGAAGTGATTGAAGGGCTGATGCAATCAAAGGTTGAATTGTCAAAGAAGCAGGAATTGATGACACAAATGATCAGTAGAGACCTCTCAGCTATGGAGAAGGAGATATATTTGCACATGCAGGTCTATGCCAAAGTAATTGATGGTTTTCTTGATGCAAGGTTGATATATGGCATCTCTACAGGTTTTCCTTGGGAACCAGGTGGAAGTTTGATTAAGCTTTTGATGCAGGGAATGCAAAGTGTTTTTGTGTGGGATCCAGATGGCATGAATATCTCTTTTTGCTGCTGCTGAGCATGAATGCTCTAGCAGGCTAGGGGATGGGCAAATTATGTCAGGAGTTTTTTGGAGCAAAAGATTGCGCATATGTACATATACATGCATGGTGCATCAAATAAAGGATTGCCCATTTTCCTTAGCCAGGTGGTTATGTGGGGCCCACATGTGTACAGGTAGGACAGTGTGTACATAGTGCATCGATTTTCACTATCACCAGTACCAGTATGTTTTTTCTACAATAATGAGGAGTTTATAGCGCGTAAAACTTCTCGAGGAAGCCATCTGCGGGCCGACGACGTGAGGTCAGCAGGTGCGTCAGATGGCATCTAGTGGCGTCAGGAGGGCGAACGAGGTCAATATTTACACGCGGATGAGGACGGACACAACGTGGGTGTTTTCTTGTGAGAGTTATGCAAAAAGGTCATCATTATGACCACTTTTTGGGGCCACTTCACGTGGTGGCGAGATGCATTATTGGAAAAAAGCTGAGTGCCAGGTGTGCAAATGATGCAAAAAGGTGACAACTATGCACTGCGAGGTCAGTTTTTGGCCTGTTCGGGGTCCGTTTGAGGTCATCTAAAAGACCAAGGGTGCCCAACTAATAAAGCTAAGTGTGGGAACTTAAAAAACTGAGAGAAGACCAGAAAAAACGTGGAAAAGAGAGGAGGAACAGCCGCAGGTGTGTTTTTTGGGTTTTTGGAGCCTGTTTTGGCCGTAAACTGCTCATCCGAGGTCGGATTTGAGCACTTTGACATTGTAGACTGGGGTTTTGGGCCGTTCCGGACGCGATGGCGCTGTCCATTTTGCCAAATTCCTCACTCTTTTTCTGCTGTTTTTCTGTGTAAGTTTCTCCTATGAGCGAAGTTTCAGCTCTAGTTTGTGATTGTATCTGGCTTATTTTACCCATATTGTGTGAGCTATTTGCCCCATTGATGTTGGCCCAAGCTCAATTGTATCTAAACATCAGAAATTCTCCTCTTTTGAGCTGAGTTTTTTTGGGTGTGTGTGTGTGTGTGTGTGGCTGTGTGGAGTGGGCAAGTGGATAGTCTCTCTCCTCTCACTCCAGAGGTGTGTTCCCTGTCTCGGCCAGGTGTGTTGTCTAAGCTGAGTGGTGCCCCATAGTGTGTGTGTGTGTGTATCTTCCCAAGAGTGTGTGTCGGGTCGTTATAGAGGCGCTGTGTGTGTTTTCATTCCGCTCACAACGTAATCGCTCAAAATGACATTAGAGTGAACATCTAGTTGGTAAGGTGAATCTTTTGTTAATTTTGACAAAGTCATGCATTTATACTATTGAATGAAGTGGGAAGAAACCAATTTTGAAAAACTCCAATTTATATGGTTGTTAACGGTAATTAACGCTTTGTGATCACGTAATGTTTTTGAGTGATCACGTAAATATTAAATCCCTGCAATGACAAGAAATTGCCAGATGCCCAATTTTGGTGGGTAGAGAACAAGTATGGAATAGGAGAATCATCAGAATCAACACCATTTTTCTCTTTGCCAAAACATGCATGGCCGTGGAAATCCAATGGGAGTAGAGCCTCACGATTAAGTAACACACAACATTTAATGGAGGGTAGTGAGGGGATCCATGGTTGTCAAGTCCACGCACCAAAATCATTGCAATCACAGTCGCATGCATCACATCAAAACTAAACGTGGGCAAAAATTATACCCCCTAAACTTGGATAGACCATATCGAGTTACCATAAAGGATCATAAAAGCGGGTTTGGTTACATCATGTGCGTGCGGGTGAGGTGGTTTGTCCATGTGTCTCAAATCTTGGAGCAGGATGTTGTGGCTACAAAACCAGCTGCCTGAGCTCTTCGATCGCCTTGATTTTTACATTGACCAAGTTAGTGCGCCTCAATTTTTGCACTAGCCGGGTTTAGTCGGCCTTGAGATGCGTTTAGTGCGCCTTGAGATCACGCCGTCTACTTTCCATCCATCGATCCCCTCCACCCCACAATTAAATGTTGTGAGTCACTTAGTCACAAGGAGCCTTGAGGGCACTCGGAGCCTTGAATTAAGGGTCCCCACATGAAACTTAAAGCAGCCCCTCCGGCAAGAAAACATGACGTGGTACAAAAATTTGTGCCGCTACAGTAACCACATAAAAGAAGGGTTCGCTATGCGGTTTGACATTGTCGCCCCTAAAATCCAGCCCTGAAGCAGAGAGAGAGAGAGAGAGAGAGAGAGAGAGAGAGAGAGAGAGAGAGAGAGAGAGAGAGAGAGAGAGAATGTACAAGTTTTGTTGCACCCAAATTTACCTATTTTTCCAAATTTACACAAAGCGCATCGGATGGCTTAGATCGCACTCGATCCCCAAAATGGGTGTGGGCCATTGATCCCCTCCTACCATGCCCTTGTGAGATAGTGAGGAGGGGCTGTGAAATAGATCATGTGCGTGAAGAGGCTTCTGTAGCAACCTCCTGGATTGCAGGCTAAGAAAAAAATAGTGTGTCGAAGGGCTCATGTGCACAGCCTTTAAGGAAAAACAGGTTCAAACTAAAAGTGACATGGGTGGACTAATGAGGGATCTAAGAAGGACGAGGTGCTACATGACATGGACACATTCTACACCATGGATGACATGGACGAGTCCTGCTCATGTAGAGTGATATCAGAAGCATGCTACAAGTTCATTGAACGTATGTGGGAACATTAGCTAGATCATCTCTCTCCGACTATGAAGGTCAAATAGTCGATGAGCCTCATGGGGACGGCTCAGGGTCAACCAAATTTTGTTTTGACTCAGCTTCCCCACCTCAAGCTCGGCACGATGCATCACTTGATGGCAAAATTGACGTAGTGCATTTGCAAATGCCACCTTGAATTTACAAAGATGGCATTTACTAGTCTTGTTAGAGAATGAGCCACTTGAGTGGCTTTTGGAAACTTTTGAATGATCACCAAAATTAATTGTGAGAAGGTCAAAATGGTGCTTCAGGGAGAGACACCCTACAGATAGTACAAGTTGAATAAACATTGGCGAAAAATCTAGTGATGTAGAAGTTTCCAAGCTGTAACCATTTTAAAAAGACTAATTGGTCCAAACGCACAAAATTCCATGCAAAAAATAGGTCAAAGGATTTTTAAAACATACATCAACATGAATCTATGAATCTTCTATATTTCTGGAGAAAAACTAATGACATTTGACAACCATCCAAAGTAGGTGAAGAAATGTAGTTGTACTTTTTTTTTAAAAAGCCACTTTTGAAAAAAGAGAATTTTACTTTTGTAGATTGAATTTTGCACGACAACACACTCTTTGCATCATCTAGAATACATGCTTAAGAAAGTTATTCTCAAATTACTAAAAGCTGGAATGAGCCACTCACTTACAAGATTAGTGTTAAACAAACACAACAACGTATTACCTGGTTATTGACATTTTTTTAAAGGCACTTTTTTTATAAAAAGAATACAAGATGTCGATACTACCGACATTAACGGCCTGCAAGAGCAATTGGTGCTAGAAGTGGAGAAGGACGTAACACCTTTCACGGCAATGCATTATATTAACATCGGTAGTATGGGTGTCCTTGTGCGGGATGCCGGTAGTACCGGAGCTATTGTATGGGATCCGGTACTACAAGTGGTCAAAATAAACAAAACTTCTATTCCTTTATCTTTGCTTCACACAATAGCACACTATCATGTAAATTTACATATTCTCAATGTAAAATAATGAATGTATTTAATGATTCATATGTATTTGTATTATGAAGCATACAAATACATGCCAAGAGTTGCTCATATATATAAAGAGGTGGCTTATATATAACCATATTCTTCATTTGTGTTTTATTTTAATCTTATATGTGGGCGTAAGGAAAATTTCAATTAAGTTTTTTGGGGGGCACATTGTTTGTGGTGCAAATTATTGTCATAGTTATAATGGCTTGTTTGTTCCACACATGATGCACAAAAAGCACCACATCATCAAATGAGGTGATGTCATGCCCTCACTTCTTTGTAATCAGTAGTTGGTGGCACATCTGTTGACTCATGAGTGATTCTATTGGCTAAGTGCATTGGTGGACAATGGACCTATTATCTTGAGGTAAAGGTGGTTATTGGCCCAACATAGATTGTGGTTTATCTCCTCCTTGTACTAGATTGTTGGGTCCTATCTGGTACCTCGATGGTGGTGGAAATGGCCGCACCACACGAGATTCATATGTCGTTTCCCTCACATAATTTTTATTGTAGAAACACTCATTTGTAATGTGGTTGGTATATTCTTTCTTGATTGCAAACCACTTCAATGATCTTGGTAGATTTTATACATGTGTCGGCTGTTGTCATAGAGTCAAATTTTGTTGAATATAGGCTTTGTTTATCCTTCGCATCACTTCCTTGACCACTTGATCAACATTTTGTGTGATTAAAGTATGAGCACATTTTTTTGTCAATGATTACTGATGGTTGAAGAGGCACTATTGGTGGTCGTGTTTGTGTCCTTCGATATCTCTCTGTACGTTTTGCAGTTATCAACTAGATACAATGCTTCTGTAATGACTTGCTCAAATGTGGTGCACACCTTTAAGTAAAAATCCTTTTTGAGAGTTTTGTTTCTCAGGACCTCTATAAAGAGAACTCGTCTTGAAGTAACTCTCGCACAGGACATCACTCTATGTAGTATTTGGAGTGAACCAAAGCTTCCTTCACTTTTTTGTTTTCCTTTTGATAAAGGTATAATATTGGGAGATCATATTGTGCTTGATTCCTCTTTTGGATATTTCCTTTCAAAACTCATGCAAGAGTTGATCAATATTTGGGAAATCTCTACTATTCAGTTGCTTGAACCAATTCAATGTTGTTCCTTCCAAGTTCGAACCAAATCCCTCATACTGAGTGTGGAGATCCACGATCTATTCAGGTCTTAAGACTTGCTTAAAAAGTGTAACATGTGCGTAAGGATCCCTCGACCCATTTTATTTTTGGCAACACATTTCTCCACTTCACATGGTTACATTCTATGTGTTTTAGCTAACAGCCCCATTACTCTAGGGCGTCCTAATAAGACATCTCTCGCTTCATATCCATCATTAAGAACTCTAGTGAAAGTTATTTCAGTTACTCTCTCATCATGTTGTACATCTCTAGCTTCAATCCACGTTCTTGGAACCCTAATAATCTGTATAGTGTCTAGACTCTAGTGCATCACTACCTTGATGAGTGTCATTGGAACCCTAGAACTTAAGGATCCCATCGGTCAAGGCACAAAAAAATGTGGTCGACTAAACGAATCTTCCAATCTAGTTCTCATAGGACTCACTCTTGAGATTTCTAGATTCATCTCTAAGAAAATTGGTCTTTAAGTGTTAGGAGTGCCTGTTGACAGCTGGGTGAACAACACGACATAACTAAACAAGCCTTATTCTCTGAGAGTTATGAAATGCTGCGGATTATGGCTAGAAACATCAATTGTAATAAGTAGGTAGTTTAGTTGCAAAAGCCGTGGTGCAATGGTACTTCCAGATTGTACATACAAATCTATTTGACCCCTCAAACTCTATTTTAGTCTTAACCTAAGTGACCTTAGTATATAAGGTACCTAGGTCATTTTGTGAAAGAACTTTTATCATAATCAAGTTTTAAGCTGCCATCGGACTGTGTGTGAGAGAGGAACAGAGAGAGCGTGAGCTTCATCCTGGTGCTACTCCCCGCTTTCTTATCGCATTGTAAATCCAACTGCACCACTGTGCTAGCCTCGGCAAGAGCTACGTGACAACTCCAAGCATTCCTTGCGGAACGGAGCGAACGTGCTGACGCATCTACGAGCTACGTGTGGCCGTAAGTATATCAAACGATGTTTGTTTTTTTCTTGCAAGTAGTCATTAGAATCATAGCGACATAAGCTACGCATAGGTACTCATAGATTTCAATTTTGGACACTTCCAAATCCGGCTCTGTCTTTATACGCGTTTTCTGTAGATGGGTCTAGAGCTAGAGTTTTGAGTGTAGAGGCTTAGGGACATGTGTATCCGAGTGAGGGAGTGGTCTTCCTTAAGTTTTGTGAGATTCTGCTATGATTTGATGGGTTTCCTTCCGTTGTGTGTATATGGCTAGGTGGTGTAGTTGAGAGTAGTGAGACTCTAGGTTGTGGTTGAATTGGCCTTCCAGAGTGTTGTATGTGTAGGATGGTCTCAGTACACTACCATTTGACTTGCACTTGACTTTGTATACCCATTTTGAACCAATTTCTTTCTTTCCACTTGGCAAGAAAACCAAATCCCAAGTGTCATTCTTCACAAGAGCATTCATCTCTTCATCCATAGCTGACTCCCATTCTGATTTTCGAATTGCCTCTTGAAAACATGTAGGCTCTTTATGTTGCACATGTGAAATCATGAATGCATAATATGTACGCATGTAATCGTTGCATGTCAATCTATCAACTGGATAACACACCCTCTCTAATATTCTCAACTGTGGTGCACTCTTCTCTTCAACTCTTGCATATGGGGTACATATTTCTCAGCATGCTTACTGCTAGGTGTCCTCAAATGTGGTAAACCATGCTCTTTATCAAAGCTTTCATCTCCAGAACTCTCCTCAACCACTTTCTTTTTGCCTTTGTCCTCTTGCTTCTTATCTCGCAAACGACCACTCCATAGGTGGACACTTCTCGTACTCTCCTCTACCATATGTGGTCCTGAAATAGTTCTTGTTGATGGTGTTGGCTTATCAACAACATGACGCACATTCTCTTGCTCTTCATACTCATCTTCTATCATCACTGGATTTGGTTTATACCATGATTCATGCTCACAAAATCTGACATCTCTACTGACATAAACTTGTCTTGTCGTAGGATCATAGCACTTGTAACCTTTCTTTTCAAATGGATAGCCCAAGAATATACACTTCACTGCCTTTGGATCCATCTTCTTTCTTGCTTCATTTGGCACATGAAAATAGCAATCACATCCAAAAATTTTCATGTAGGAAAGTGTTGGCTTGATCCCATAAAGTCTCTCATAAGGTGAAATTTCATGAATGGCCGCTATTGGTGTTTGATTCATAATGTGTACTTATGTATGAACTGCTTCAGCCCAATATGTTAATGGCATATTCATCTCATTCATCATGGCTCTTGCAATCTCTACTATGACTCTATTCTTTCTCTCAGCAACTCCAATTTGTTGTGGTGTGTATCTGCAAGTAATCTGTCTTCTTATGCCTTGTTCACGTAAGTAATCATCAAAACTGTGTGACATGTACTCTCTCCCTCCATCTGTACGTAGGCATTTAATTGACAACCATTCTCTTTCTCAACCATAACTTTGAACTCCAAGAATACCTCGAATGCCTCTGACTTTGCCTTTAGAAAGTAAACCCATGTCATTCTGCTGTAATCATATGTGAATGTGATAAAATATCGACAACCATTTGGCGTAGCATGATCACATTTGGTGTAGCATGATCACAAGGTCCCCAAATATCTAAATGAACAATTTCCAAAGGACTTTGGCTAATTCTCCCCCTCTTTGGAAATGGTAAACGAGATTGCTTTCCAAATTGACAAGCTTCACAAACATGATCGAAATTCAATCTGCCAAACTTTGGTAATCCACGTACAATTTGATTTGATTACATATGCTTTAGTCTTCTAAAATTGACATGATCAATCCTCTTATGCCATAACTCTGCCCAATCATCTTGAGTGGCTGATTTGTTTGCATACATACCGCTGTGTAAACATGGATCTGCAGCTCCAATGAGAACAAGCGACCTTTCTTTCTTCCACGTGCCAATATCTTGCGTGGTTTGCCTTTGTGAAACTCCTCTATGACTCAACAGCCATAATGATTAAATCCGACTTGCAACCCTTGACCTGTCATTTTTCCAACTGATGCTAAATTCTTTGTGATTGAAGGCACCTATAGAAAATATCCCAATGTGTTGTATGTCCCGTCTTTTTCTAGCAATGGAACTGAACAAACATGCGTAATCCTATGCATAGTATCATCACATGTAGCGACAAACTCATCCTCTTCTAACTTCTCTTTTCGATAGCCTCGGCCTCTTCCAGCACGATCACGATTTTGATTTAGCCTTGTGTAACATTCTCTTTCAAAGTGACCATAAATGCCACATTTGTTACAGTATCCATCTCTTTGAGGATGTACAAATCGTCTACCTCCATGTCCACGAGGTTGGGCTCTCCCCCTGCCTCTATGGCTGTAATCATTGTAACTTTGACTGTGTTGGTTTTTCCATTGACCTCTTCTAGCATTGTTTCCATGACCACAGTTTCCTCTTCCACCTCTACTGTTTCCACAACCTCTAGAGTAAAAAACCTGATCTCTGGAATTGTTTTTTGATGTAGAAGGACCTGACTTGCCTAACATCACCTCTTCTTGAAAAAAAAGATTTACTAACTCTTCAAAATCAGGCATGTGTCCTCGAACAGATATAGATGTATCCAATGACTTGTATTCCAGTCCCAAACCATTCAATGTCACTGAAACTAAGTCATCATCTGGAACTTCAACATTAATGCTCGCAAAGATCCTCCTATATTTGCTTTATCTCTGTCACATAATCTGATATGGATCTATTTCCTTGCCATACAAAATGTAACCTTTGCTTCAAGTGAACTTTCCGTGGTTCTGTATTGCAGTTGTTCATCCTTGCTAGTATCTCCCATGCTTCCTTTGTACATTGAGACTTCTTTACATGTGATATAAAGAAGTCACTAATGCATAGTGAAATCCAATGCATCACTTTCCTTGAATTCTCGATCCACTTCTTGTAAGCTTCTACTCCTGCTTGCCATGTTTTATATGCTTCAACATTCTCTCTGTTTGGTTCCAAAGCAACCTCGGGACACTCTTGTTCACCTGTAATGTAGTCCCATAAACCTTTGCCCATGATAAAGTTCTCCATCCTGTAAGACCATATGTTGTAGTTCTCTCTGGTTAGCTTCTCTCCAACAATCTGTGTGACTTGAGTTGAACTTTCTTCCATCTTCACTCTCTCAATTGCTTCCAAAGGATTTTGACAAAATTTTGGCAGAGTTCCGTTTGTATTTGGACAATATCTCAAGTGACAATCTCAACCAAAGTGCTTATAAACATTGACAAAAAATCTCTCACTGCCAAGGGAAAATCCACTGACTCACTTTTTCATAGACTGACTTAATACTATGCATAAATACTCTAAAACAATGTCCACATGGACCTGTATGCAAGTGCAATCCATACGCTATCATGTACCATATATCCATACATCCACCTTCATCCCATAGTCGTAAACGACATATGAGGTCTTTAGCAGGGCCAGTCGGGGGTTCGCTCCAGTACCTAATCCACCTTGCTGAGGTACCAAATCTCCCAAGGCAAGGCTTCAAAAAACCTCACTCGACCCTCACAAAGGCTGCAATTTTCCAAAATACATTAACCGCATATCCATACATAACCACAAAGTACTCAATCTAACAATATAACCACCTCAACTTCCTCCCACTTACATAGGCGGCTGTCCATAACGGACCCACAACATCCAAACATAATCTTCGATAACACAATATCATGATGCAAAAGCTCTATGTCACTCTCCAACACCTGTGTAAATGCTGAATTCTTCACCTGTAACCTGTAAATCTACCGTCGAGTGCAAAATAGGAAATCTCCTATGCCTGTGTGAGTTGGCTGTTTGCTGCAAAAAAAATTGTTCTAGATTTTGGAAAATTTGAGTATGCCAGTGCGCCCGGAATGCCCAAAAACATAAAGATAGACTCCTGGATCACTGTATTTCGAGTTCGAGTGAGGGAGTTATGACCAAAAAGCTCTCTTTTTGGCTATTTTCTAGAGCTGCGGAAATCTGTGTATTGACTGTAGCTCCTTAAACTGAGCTCTGATACCACTTTGTAGAGTGCACAGGTGATTGAGAAGGTAGAAAACAAGACTTCACACACACATTAACACACATCGAGACATACACACACAATCGTTACCCTGCAGCAGCCATTCAACGTATTGCTCTCACTCTTCTTCTTTTTAACTATTATCCAAAGTATGTTTACAACATAGTATAGTCAGTGTCGGCCGCCCATAGCACAATGGCCATATTCTTTGACACTTTATGGGTGGTGTGATTCGCTCTCGCAACATTGACGCCATTGCCAGGGATACAAGAGCTTAGGTAGGTATTTCTACTAACACCTGTGTGATGGTTGCTTGCTTTAGTTTCAGCTAAAGAAAGCATTTTTCTTAAGTGGATCCGAAAGAGGTTATTCCGAGATCAAGTGGATAGCCAGGAAGCCTGTGTCTTGCCAAGGGTCTGCAACTACGTAGATTTAGGTAGGATTTGTACATTAGAGTAGTTGTTGTGGTGGTCGAGTGGTTTGTGAGGTGATAAAAGCGTTTTCTAGTCCATGTGTGGCATTGAAGCATTTTTCTACTCATAGATACAAAACCCCATATGATTTGTACGAGTAGCTGTAGCTAAGTGATCTGATTATGATCTAGAGCTATCCATCATTGATTTATTTGCTAAAGTGCTTGTTTGCATTCATGATCTCTGAAAAGTCTGTTTTTGAGGAAAAAAAGGCAATAAACAGCTTTCTGTTGATATTTTTTGCATGACTGATTGGTGTTGAGCATATACGAGGGCATGTGCAAGAGTTTTGTGTGGAAATATTGTAATTATGTAAGCATAGACTTTATACATGTGTAAAGTCCCAAGGGGTACCTCGAGACCAAAACTCAATAATTTGACTCCACCAGTGTGTTCAAAAGGCATCATTTACCCTAGGAACACCTTGAGTGGGGAGTTTTGGCATAGATTTGCGGACCAAAAGCCAAAAGACGGAGTGGTTGTGACTGAAAAAGCAGAAACTTGTGTTTGTGAGCACTTTTGAGCTTTAAATTTTGTTGTAAACATGTATGTCTTGTATATATGGGGTAGCAGATGTGATGCAGATGACTCATGAAATTGTGCCTTATTTAGAGCTAGATGCAACAAGCTTTCACAATTCCATGGTAGAGGAAGGTGTTATGCAAAGTTTGGAGTCTTCAGCAACAGCAGCTGATTTTGGATTGCCTATTCGTGATGATGACGTTTTTGAAGTCGTGTTTGCAGGAATGACAGATGCAGATTCTCTGCATGAGGATTGGGGATCTGCGGATGAAGCTTATATGAATCTTCAAGATTCACAAATCAAAGATAGAGAAGTGTTTGGGAATGCTATACAGGTTGAAGTGACATCAGAGGATAGAGTAGAAGAGCAAGAAACCTCTTCGGATATGGTCTCTGATTGGGGTGATATTTCTGATCTGTGTGGAGATGCAAATAAAGATGCTTGCCATAAAGTTCCTACTATATAGGGTTTTAAGAATTTCGGTTTCCTGCAGGTATGCAAACAATATCTGAGGCATAAAAGGGATTTAGGTCTTGTGTCACAGGGTATAAATTGCAAGAAGGTTTGTGAGCATCTATCTGCTATGGATAGGAAGGGTATACATGGTGAAGCCTTGAAGCAAGAAGAGGATGCTAGCTCTATGCTGACCCTAGAGTCATGTAATGAAGAAGGGTTCTCCCTAGATGAGTGGAGACATGATTCAATTGAAGATAATTTAGGGATGGGTCAAAAAGGAAGAAGGGGTGAAGATATTGTGTCAGAGACTAACTCCAAGGAGGTTTTTGAGCAGTCGGGTACAAGTGACCGGGAGCATACCTACCAGGATGATTTGGAAAGGGAATTAGAAACCATATTTGAGAGGTATGCAAAGGTTTATGATGTAAAGCTGGAGAGGTATTTGGTAAAAGGTGAGAGAACTGATGAGAGGTTTACCATGCATATTTCTGAGGTTTCTCTCGATGTTGAGAAAGGCTATATAGAGGATTCTTTTGAGAATGAAGATGCAGATTCAGACTTCTATGCGAAAGAGGTACATATGGATTTAGAGGTTGGTGAGAAGGTTGAAGTACAGTTTCAAAAATCTTTTGAGTATATTACAAGAATCCTGGAAGTGTTTTTTGAAGAGGAGGATGAGGAAATTATGTCTCTTCGTCATGAAGATTTTGCGCATAATGGAGATTTGTTACAGATGTTTCGGAGACAGATGTATATAACAATTCCTTCTGATCCGAGAGGAATTAAAAGATGCGGAGAATCTCAATGCTTAATACAATACAAGTTTTTGAGTTACCCATATGATCCTAGAGGAGGTCATGGGATGACAGGGGATACAATTGCTTTCACAAGTTACCATGAGGCTGGCACATACTGGAGGATGTGCAGGTTTAGAGGGGGTGGATGTCATGCTGTGACACGTACATAGTGGGAACGCATGCTACAAGATTTATCTTATAACTTTTTAGATACATAGTTATATTTCCTATAATTCACATATACATATTTAAGTATAATAATATGCTTTCTATCTCATCCTATTATTTATCTCATGGGTAACCTATTCTTACTTTACGATTAGAAAATACTATGGGAAAGGCATCAATAGCTCCGCCTCTTTAACTTGGGGCAAAAAGCATTGATTCTTTATTTCTACTATCTCATTATCATCTCACACCCTAGCTAGATCCTATATCTAGGGTAAAATCCAATATATATATATTCTATGTATTTTTCTTATATTTCTTTTTCAATAGCTACTAGGAGGGAATCAAATCCTAGTGGGACACTAGGTGGCATGATTTCAAAGATACACTTATTTTAATGCATTATTGCAAGCATGATTACAAAGCTTTGTCAAGGAGCAATTTCATGCTTTCATATGACATGAGGTGTCCTTTGGAATCAAATGAAAGTCTAAGCTAAGGGGACAGCAGGAAGACTTTTGCTGCCAGAAATGAACCCTATTTTGATGATTTTTTTACACGAGGTTCCAATCCGAATTGGGAAACGATTTTAAAATGCAAATCGTAGCTAATGAGCTGAATTTTCTGCCCATATTTTTACTTTTTTATTTGGAACCATGGTTGAGGAGATATGATCAGAATGTTGGACCCCACTCTGCCCACATAATGCAGGGACAGCTCATTTCCAACTTTTCCAATTTCTGTTCACACTGGCTCTTCTCTTCTTGTGTAAACCCTTGTGGGTTCCATTCACCTATAAAAGGGGTCATCTTCTTCATTGAAAAGAACTCAAGAATTCAAGCCATTGATGAGAGGAATTCATGAGGGAGTGAGTAGTAATGCCAAATTGTACTTAGCCATTAACATAAGCCTAAGCCTACACTTTCTCCTAGAGGAAGACTAGCCATTCTTGCATGCTATCCTTGGAAGATCAACTCTAATCAAAGAAGGTCTTGGACTTGGCGTATTAATCAAAGTTGAATTCTCCCCTCTTCTTCTCTCTCCATCAATAATGGTGCCAAAGGGTTTGTCAAGTAAGATGTGCTCTACATTGATGTTTTCTTGATTTCTTGTTGTTTTCTTTTTCATCTCTAATCCAATATATATATATATATATATATATCTAATCTTATCTCCTTAACCAAACCTATCTCTCTCATTCTTAGTAATTCATTCTGTCTACAAATTCTAGGTTCTCTTTGCTACAGGTACATCTCTCCCCGCAGTATCCTTATTGCCTACGAGCAAGAATAGGGCTTGGGAGGGAAACTTCTCATCTCTTCACTTCTCTCATATCTACATTTCTCACATACTATCCTAGATGAATAACCCACATGATAATAATTTATATCGCTTTCACTCTGTACGATCTATTAGAATTAACGTATGGATTAGCCGTAAAATACACTTTCAACAACGTATAGTGTTTCTCTTTGGCCCAGAAAGGCTCAATGAAATACTTCTATCACCGGATCCCATCATACTACCTCTCATAGACTATAATTTTTCTTTTGATGTAAGTGTAGCTATCTTGCTATGAACCAAGAGGATTTGTACACACAATTAATTCCAATCACTAGACAAAATATATACATTATGGTAAGAACAAAACTACAATTTCAAAGAACAATTCGTAGCCTATTTGGTCAACCAAGATTGAATGCCGTTAACTCATCTATTAACCCTTTCATACTACCCATGATACGATATGACCATAGCCTTGATGTTTTCATCTTTGTGTTGTTTTGACATTCTCTTTTGTGTTCTTTCTTTGTGTGTGTGAGTGCAAGGAGAAAGAGTGGGTCTTCTTTGATTGCACTTCTTTCCAAACCCTAGTCTTCATGGCATCTATGGTTTAACTCCTTCATATAGTTTTTGTTGAGTTCTCTCACAAACTCTCACAGCCATAAGCCCGGTGCTTTCCTGACAAGACCGCAAATTTCTCGACAACGGTACGAACAAAGTCCTTTGTGACTTCATACCTCAAATTACAATGCCTTTTCTTGATGAAGTTCCAATCAAAAAATGCAACTTAGCTAAAAAAGATGAGGCTCTCGATTCGAGGGGGTGCCATAAATATGTAGCAAATCACATGATTGTGATAGAATTTTAACAAGGCTAAAAAAAGTGAACCTTACATTATCTGGGTAAAAGTCAGTGTTTGGAGTTGAATAAATATTGATAGTAGGACATCGTTTTAATCCTCATGGCCGCCAACCTTGTCCAACTAAAGTGGATGCAATAAAGAGGATCAAGGAATTATGCCTAAATATCAGAGAGGTGAGAAGGTTTCTAGGTGCATATGTCTTCTATCTCATATGGATTCCACATTATGCACATGTCTCACATCCTCTTTAAAAATTGCTAAGGAAGGACCAAAGGTTTCAATGGAATGATTTACATGTAAAAGCTATGAGAAAGTTGAAGCAATTGTTGTTGTCTTCACCAACTTTGAGGAAGATTGACTATGAGTGTGGAAGATCGGTGATTGTGACAGTGGACATTAGTCCAACGGGAGTTGGATGGGAAGTAGGACAAGACGATGAAGAGAAACACAGGTATGTGGTGAGGTTTGAGGCCAAGGTTCTAAGCTCTCACCAAAGAGCATATCCATAGGTAAAAAGGGAGTTATGGGGGGTGGTTACAACATTAAAGTGTGACAAAGAGTACTTCATTGGAGCATCTGCAGTTGTGGAGACTAATTGTGATAAGCCTACTCAGCTCAGAGTTATCAAAGAGCTTCATGAAAGCCTATATGCTGGACATCGAGGTGTATGGGATACTTTTTTCAAATTGAAAGAGAGATATTGGTGGAAAGGCATGCGACAAGCAAAAGCCTCGTTGCCCTACATAATACTCAAAATAGCACAAAGCAAGCCATAAATCGACAAAACTGTATACCTAGCAACCATCATTGCACATACTCCGAGCCGTATGCAATACGAGAGAGACAGAGAGCGGGAGAGGGCAAGAGAGTGTGTGCATGCGCACCTCCTAGAGCGGAGTGCTACGCCGGCACGGTGAGAGAGAAGAGAAGAGAGGAGAGAAGAATACAGAGACACTGGGTGCAATCTCCCCCATGCAAGAGTGAGCATTTTCTGCTTGCACGTATTTATTTATAGATTCGTGAATGCTCAAATGAATACATATTGACCGGCCGGGCAATAATTGGCCATGGCTCATAAAGAGCACTTAAATGATAAATTATATTATCCTTTCGCATAACCCTTGGCCTTTTCGACCTGTGAGCTGCATAAAATATCAAAATATCGATTCCATAACATACCTCTCCATTGGAAAGCAACTGTCCTCACGAAAAAATCTGTAAAGAATACTTGTCAGAAATAGTGATTACAATCTGTATTGAAATTATCACAAAGAAAAAAATCATAAAATTAATCATTATTGTTTATGCCTGTCTCGTCATCCACATACTACCTATTCTAGTGTCCCATGCCACTAGAATAAGCAGTATATGTCATATCCTGATGACTCAAGATATCATTGGTCACACTCATCAGAATCAATTCTCATAATGTCAAGTCTCATCACATAAATACTTCCATAATAATCACCAGATACCAAATCCCAATCCAATTCTAATTCCACAATATAAGTCCAAATCCAAATCACTTTCATTATGTACCCGGGTAACAAAATCATACTAGTTACAGTGGTGGCCAGTGGCCAGCCACTGCAGCATGATTTTGTGAATAGTGTTGCCTAAATTGGCGAGTCTACAAAAATTAAACGTGCTACCTAAATTGGTGAATCTGCACTAATGCTGCCTAAATCAGCGAATCTGCATTTGGTATTGTTTAAAAACCATGAATGTGTAATTTTCAACATGTTGCCTAAATCGGCGGATCTGCACCCAGATGAGTATCTGCACACTGCCTAAATCGGTGAATTTGTGTGTCCGTGACCAATGGACCAAGAAAGGCATAAAAAGAAAACATTTGAAACTTATTTGACAACAAATTAGAGTATATTCCACGAACAAAGCACTTACAAACTGTGGCTCGCTCAATATCTGGGAGCACCCTAGCTCAAATGAGGAGCTGCATAGCTAATGATTAATCATGTCCATAAAAATTTCATACCGTGCAAATAGTAAGCCCTGAACGTAGCAGTGCATGTTCTACTAAAAATTAAAACGAGTGTTTGGAATGTAAGCTGCATTGTTTTCCATGAATGGCATATTGTACGAGAGGATTAGCATACTGAAAAACACTTGCGTCCTCAATGATATGCTAATTACAATAAAGTCAAAAATGGAGTAGTCCAGATGATGGTATGGAGCCATAAAATTATGAAAAAAATAACATAAGGTTAACAAGGTTGACCAGTGCAAGTAGTAGGTGCAGAATATAACACAATGAGCCATTTAAAGAGGACAACCTTGACTAAAAATCCCCAAAAATTTGTAATTTATACAATTCTCAAGTATGGATATGTGTGCATAACAGTTAATAACATCAAATGATGAGCGAACATTAATTTATGAAGGAGTCGTACATAGATGCTAGGGGTTAAATGACAATAGGTTGCTAGCGATTAATACAGAGCATGATCCTTATGTACCTTGTTGAACGACAATCACTACCAATATCAATAGAACATACACATCTTGATTAGTATATATATATTCTTTCTCTATATACTTTAGTTTAATGTCTTTTTTATATTTAATTATTGCATTATTATACAAATATATGTTTTAATTGTCAAAGATACAACATTATTGAATTCAATGACCAAAAGATAACAAGACGGGAAGGTGGCCGGGGTTTGTGAAGAGAGGGAGAGAGAAATGAAATGAAATGTTATACGAACCGTTGGAACAACCAAATGCTGTCGACGGTAGAAGATGGCCCATGCAGTGAAATATATGCAAGCTGGTGCATGGTATGGTGATAGTGCGGCTATGAAATGTGGCTGCAGCGAGGTGGATGTGGAAATGTAGGTTTGATGTGGCCTTTAGGCCGATGGTATGCTGTCGAGCACTAAATTGGATGGTGGCCTCATGTGTCCGAAGTGATGGTTTTGTGTGCCAAAATGTGGTGCTTGATGTGTTTTTCGAGCAGTTCCAGGCGGCTCGTCAAACGGAGCCCGGATGTGCAAGATATGGCAAGTTGCAGTGGGATGCGTTTGCAGATCCTCGCCGGATTGGGCGGGCACAGGTGGTTGGTCAAGGCGGGTGTGAAATCATACACCGTAAGTGCTCAAGTTGTGGAGCATGCCGGTCTTTTCGGATTGAGAATCGGGCTTCTAGATGGAAAGTTATGGACATTCAAGTTTTGACAGGGGCGAGTCTAGAGGCGGTTGGGGGCCCCATTGGAAAACGCACCATTTGGTGTTTTTTCAAGTTCCCCAGGTGTCTGGTGGGTAGTATGCAGCATGTGATGCTAGTCGGAGTCGACGGCACCTGAATCCGAGTCCCGAGCATGGAGATATGCTTGGTCGAGGTCCGCAGTTCGTAACGAACGTGGATGGTCGGTTTCTTTTTTCTATGTTTGGGACATGTCGTTTGAGGTCGTGAAGTTGTCATGATGCGGATCCAACAGGTGGATCTCCCATGTGGCATGATCGAAGAACTTATTGGGCGAACCCGAGCACCGATGATATTCGACTCAAATGCTTAAGTCTTCTTAGTTGTAAATAAAAGAAGAAAAGAGTGGCTGGACTCAAGAGGGGAAGAAGGAACAAAAAATAAGTTCAAAGCTTATTTTTAAGGGGAGGCCTCTCAAAAGACCAGTAGCGTCGGGCGCCAATGAAGAAGAAATGTTTTGGAAGTGAAGAAAAAAAGGTCTTTTTGGGGTGAAAAGAGCAAGGAAGGTGAGGAGCAGGGTTTTCGAGGAAGAAAAGGGTTTTCCTTTTCTTGGGCTTGGAGAAAGAGAGTGGGGAGAAAAGAGAGTGGGGAGAAAGAGAAGCGGTCCATGCGCTCGAGGAGTTGGAGTCGCCGTGGTTGTGGATCGCCGTGAAGCGGCTCGAAAGAGCGAAGGCCTTGCATGAGAGGTAGCCAAAGAAGGCTATCAAGATGAAAAGTTGTGGTCAAAGTGAAGCGAGAGTAAGATTTTTTGTCGAGGCGTGTGTCGATGAAGACGAAATTTGAGGGAGGTATGTGCCCCTCTGTATGAAGCCGTGATGGCTATAGTGCGGCCATGAGTAGACCATATGAATCCCGTACATGTGTTTTTGTTTGAGGGAGAAGTTATCATTGCCGATTTTGGCGTCGTCTTTCCCCCTTCCCCCCTTTCTTCTTGGCTCGTCTCCAGGGTGTGTGGTGCCGGTGTTTCTGAGTGTGTGCGTCCCCGGGGCCCTCTGTGTGTGAGAGAGAGAAAGAGAGAGAGGTGTCGATTTGTGGAAGAGTTGGAAGCGGACAAGATTGGTGTGGTAGCTGTCTGAGGATTGTGCAAAGCGTGTGTGTGTTGGGCAATGTACAAGCGAGGCCCTACTAGTGTGAGTTGTCTTTTGTGAAAGTGTTTTTACAGAGGACAGGGGTGCTGTGAATACCCTGAGCTATATAGGGGCAGTTGCGTGTGTGTTCCCCATTCCCCCTCTCCATCTTCTGGCGCCCCCACTAAGGAGCACACTGATGCTCCTGTTTGAAGACAAGGCGATGATTTTGGTGATGCCAAAGGTGCGGCCTTTGAAGAGCAGGTGCTGCTAGAGAAGTAATGGCTTGGATGGGATTTCCCATTTTCAATGGGGTCGAAGATGCAGGAACCTGGCTCCAAGACTATGGGTTGTTCGTGGTGGAAAGTGGTTTGTCGAGGGAAGAAGGTGCGGTACAGGTGTTTTCTCTCCTAGTTCGTGGTAAAGCTAGGCTATGGTTCGATGGCCTACACAATGAAGAAAAGGCAGATTGTGAAGCCCTAGAGGCGGCCTTTCGAAGCAGATATGTTGCAGATGCGCAGCTGGACGGAGTAAAGAGAAAGCTAGACTGTTTGAAGCAAATCTTGGAAGGTGATTTTCAAGCTTTCGAGTGGGAGTTTGAAGCCCTTTGGGGGAAATTGATCAAGGTAACTGCTACAAAAAATGCCAGTTTTAAAAAATTGAGCAAGTTTTTGGATTGCTTGCATGAAGAAGTGTGAGATAAAGTGGAGATAGATGGACCGGTGTCATACGAGGAAGCGGTGGCTCTAGCAAAAGGGCGAACAAAGAAGATATTGAAGAAGCACGAAGCTAGGCAGGGTTTTCCAGGTGTTGTGATCCCAAAGCAAGTTGATGCGGTGGTAGCCGAGCCAAGGATGGTGCAAAGAGAAGTGCATGTGCGAGAGGAACCGAGGGTTCTTTTGCTACAGAGAGATAGGGTGGTTCATATGCTGAGGATGCCGGCTAGAGCTGCTCCAATTGTGGAGGATGTACAGGTAGTTCCAGATCGGGCCAAGGACGTGCTACCAAGTTCAAGTGTGGTTGTAGAAGCTCCATGGAAGTGTGGTAAAGGTCAAAGGGTTCGGTTTGTAGATGAGATCGAAGCGGTGAAGCTAGAGGAGCTTCTCGAGCTTGAGACAGAGGGCGAGGTTGAGCCAAGTGAAAGTAGCTCTATAGATGCTGACACGAGTTGGGAGACTCAATCGTCTCAGTCAAGGTATGATGATTTTGATTTGTTGCAAGTGGGTGGAGATACAGTGAATGTGTGCGAGGAGCAAGGAGCAGTGCATACTGTTATGCTTGATGGAGACCAAGTGGAGGAGCGCGAGCCTACAAGTGATGATATGCAGGTGAAGGTGATGTGCGGTGCCATGTTGATGGGGCCATGCTGATGAAAGTGGCGGTGGAGTGTGCGATAGTGGTACAACAGGTGCAGAGCTTTGCTAGGAGGGATGGAGCAACCTTTCCTATGGGAGAAGATGAGGATAATGCGATAGAGAACGAGTTTCTCTCTTCCTTGATGGGGCATGATGCAGCAGTAGAGGAGATGCTTGAAGGGCAGGTAATAGAAGCTGACAAGCAAGTGGTGTTGGTAGACCTTGAAGGGCAGATTGATGAGGGGAATCTTGATGATGTTGGGATTGAGTGCAATGGAGATGAGAAGGCAAGCGTGGAGACAAAGATAGAGGTGCTTCCTATGCAGCAAGTGCATTCTGTGGTGGCAGAGAATACGGATTCCTAGATTGTGTCCGAGATTTCTAAAGGGATTTGTGAATGGTGGTTGAAAGGGATGCTTGTAAAAGCGACTGTGCAGTGGGCTATTGAGCAAGTGGAGGATCTGCTAGATGAGGATCTAGCTTTACATGGATGGGAGAGCGGGTCAGATATGTTAGGTCTGTTTAGTACGAACGATGATGCAGATATTTCTTTGAATGGCGAGCACGAGGGTGCTCTATTTGGTGTTCTCGAAGGTGTTTGGTTATGAGTGGTCAGGTTGCGGATACGTGCTTGGAGTGGTAGAAGCATGTTGATGGCAGTTTGGCTATGCAGTTGGGTATGTGCCTTGGTATGGCATTAGGCAAGGCTATTACAGGGGGACGAAGAAGACCAATGCAAGGTGTTTGACATAGGGGGTTGATAACACGTAAAGCAATAGGTTGGGAAACCCGCCTAAAGGAAGGCCAGCAGAGTAGAAACTATGTATATATTGTACACATAGGTTGTGGTGTGGTTTGAGGTTTTCTCAGTGTTGGTGTGGTTATGTCGTTTTGGTATGCACCGAGTATGCTTTTGGTTGAGCATAAATGCTCAACAAGGGGGTGGACAATGATGGTACAACCAAATGTTGTCGACGGTAGAAGATGGCCCATGCAGTGATATATATCCAAGCTTGTGCATGGTATGGTGATAGTGTGGCTATGAAGTGTGGCTGCAGCGAGGTGGATGTGGAAATGTAGGTTTGATGTGGCTTTTAGGCCGATGGTATGCTGTTGGGTGCTAAATTGGATGGTGGCCTCATGTGTCCGAAGTGATGGTTTTGTGTGTCAAAATGTGGTGCTTGATGTGTTTTTCGAACAGGTCTAGGCGGCTCGTCAAACGGAGCCCGGATGTGCAAGATATGGCAAGTTGAAATGGGATGCTTTTGCAGATCCTTGCCGGATTGGGCGGAAATAGGTGTCGAACAGTGTTGAGAGGCACATGTCAGAAACTGACTCTGAATAGCTAAGTCGGATTTTGACTTATCGGATATTTACTGAGCTGTATTTTGCTAAGTCGGATGTAACTGTATTTCAGTTGCAGTCTGCTGAATGTCTTGTGACTGGGTAGTTAAGTCGGATTTATCTATATAAGTGGGGAATGTATCTGCGCACGAGGTATCTGTTCTCTGATATGAATGTGATGATGATGGTGCAGTGCAGCAACTATTCAGTGTATTTTCTGCTTACTCTGATATTTAGAGTAGTTATGTTTACTGTGTCTGAATTGTTGTTAATGAAGTATGGTGGAGTAGATGGTTATTATTGCTGTGTATGATGTTCATGTGTTGACCTAACCCACAACACATTTGGCGATCCGCTGGGTTAACGTTTATTTTCAAGTAATGATGCATGTCAGAGGGAGACAGGAGAGTAGGAAGAGTGTACTACACAAGGGCTCAAGCACAGGCTGGAAACATTGATCCATTTAACTATGATCATGACAATCAGCAATCACCCGATGCTCAGGGGCAGCAACCTGTAGACCAAGGAGGGGTAGGATCAGGAGCAGCAGGAGAAGAGAGAGTGAGGCAATTTATTGGAGCTTTATTCCTGGCAAGAAGAACCACCAGGAGAAGGATCCAGTTTGACCCACTTCAGGGGGCTACCAGGCAAAGACCTAGGAGACCACCACAACCCATTCCAATGGCTCAACCACCACCCAACCCAAAGGTCAAGGTAGCCAAGTTTAGAGCAGGGAGTAAGGAAGATGCTGACTGTCATGTGGCACAGTTTGAAACTAAGTGGCAGGCAAGTGGCTATCAGGTGATGTATGCTGATGGAGTAAAGATGGAACAGTTTGCTGCCACATTGGAAGGAAAGTCCATGAGTTGGTTCAGCCAATATGGCATTGCACATTTTGCTACTTATAATGCTTTGAAGCAGGCATTTCTGCAGAGATTTAGAAAGGAGAAGACTCCGACTGATGTCCTGAGAAAACTCAGAGACATTAAGCAAAATAAGATGCTGGTTGAAGACTATGCACAGAAGTTCAGAATTTTAGTAGAAAGATTGCAGGGGAATGAAAGACCCACTAATGAAATGTTAGCAGGTTATTTTTTTGAAAGGATTGAGAAGCAGCTTAAAGGGAGCAGTAGCTAGCATTGATATTGCTGGAGGTCTGGATGACCTTGTTACTGCTGCTGCAAGGGTGGAGAAGAGACTTGGCATGACCAAAGCAAAAGAAAAAGAAGACAGTGACTCAGATTCAGAAGAAGCATTTGAAGACACAGATTCCAGTGGGAACTCAGATTCAGACTCACCATCAGACAGTGATGAGGAAACAGAAAAAAGAAAGAAGAAAAAGAGCAGTAAGAAGAAGAAAGTTAAGCAAAAGCAGAGTATTGAGCAAGATTTGGTAGGCAAACTTAAAAAGTTTGGTTATTCTGTTGTAGCACCTAAAGAAAAAGTGTATTGTCACATTTGTGAAAGGGATGGACATAGTACTGCTAGCTGTTGGTATAATCCAAAGAATAGAGGGCAGACAGCACCTAACATAGGAAGAGGAAGACCAGAAATTGGAGCAAGTCAAGCAGTACCATTTAGGGGAAGACCACCATTTCAGAGGGCAAGACCTCCTAGACCTCCTTGGAGAGAGCAGGAGAACAATAATAATAGGAGACCCTGTGTGTACTGTGGTGCACCAGATCACTGGGTAGGTCCCAATTGTGCTTTATGGGTGAAGCATAGGGAAGAAAGGGGAATGCCCATTGTGAGATATAATCAGCCCAATCAACCTGAAAATCAACAACAGCAGCAACAACAGCAGCAGCAAAATCAGCCAGCAGCTCAGGCAAATGTAATCTTGTTTGATGTGTTTTCTCAGGATAAGCAGATGCAAGATACTGACCAAGAACAGGAGCAGCAAGGGAATGAAGAGGAACATCAATGGGCTTGTGACTGTAACCAATGTGTGCAGGAGGATCATGTTGAAGTTCTAGCAGTGACTAGGTCTAAGGATAAAGCACCTTTGGATTGGAAGGAGCAAAAAGGGGTAAGAGACCAGGTTACAAAAAGGATTGCCAAACACCAGGCAAAGCAGGTACGTGGATATTGAGGATGACCCAAAAGAAAAGGAAGAGCAGAATAAAGGGAGTAAGGAGATGGAAAATAAACAGGATAAGGATTGGTTTGAAATACTTATTAGCTCACCTCTTCAATTATCTTTGGATCAATTGTTGCAATTGGTTCCAGCTTTCAAAGACAGATTGTTCAGAAAGCTGCAGAACCTGAATGGACTTGGCACAATGGACAGGCAGTTTTATTCAGCAGCAGCAAATAGAATTGATCCAGTAGATGTGGACTTTGTGGTACCAGTTATTAAAGTACACTTTCTTGGAGAAAATTTTGATGATGTGTTATTGGATGGAGGCTCTGGGGTGAATATTTTACCAGAGGTAGTGTACAAAAGAATGGAGTTGGGAGCTATGGCTCCAGCACCTTTTCAGGTGAAAATGGCAGACCAATCTAGGGTACAACCTTTGGGAATTCTCAAAGCACAGGAAATTCAGGTGTCAGGATTATCCTTTTTTGTTAATTTTGTGGTACTCAAAATGTCAGAATCAGCAGCTGCATATGAAATGCTATTAGGAAGGCCTTGGTTCAGATTGGCTAAAGTAAGACAGGACTGGGGAGAAAATGTTGTCATATTGAAAAAAGGGAAAAAGAAAGTAATCATACCTATGAGGGGAAGGAAGATGGTTCCATTAAGTGAGAAACCACTGTTTGCTCAGACTATTAATTTTGCTGACGAGGTCACAGATGACCAAGAGGAAGAGTTCTTGAAGGCCAATCCAACTGTTGTACCTGTGTTTGAAGTAGATGTGGAAAGCATGTTACAGCAGGGTAAGAAACAGGATGAGCCAGATACAGGTTTAGCACCAGGACAGACAGTGCAGGGTAAGGAACTGTTACAGTTGGTGGACCAGAAATATGCTATGTCTGATAAGGAACAGATTCAGCAGGAAGAAAAGGAGGCCAGGGATATGGCTGAGAAAATCTATGAAAAGAAGTTTGGGGCATCAAGCAGGGTAGAAAAGGAGGAGCTTCAGGAGCTAAATTTCGGAAGAGAGGCAGAACCAAGAATGGTCAGAGTGAGTGCACACATTCAAGGGGAATTTCTGGCACAGCTGTTGCAATTATTGGTTGATTATAAGGATGTGTTTTCTTGGGATTATTCTCAGGTGAGAGGCATTGACCCAGCACTACATCAGCATAGGATTAATTTGAAAGAGGGTGCAAAACCAATTGTGCAGCAAAGATATAGAATGAATCCTAACTTTGCCAAACAGGTGAAGGAGGAGCTTGATAAGCTCCTGGCAGTAGGGTTCATTAAACCTGTACATGAAGTATCATGGTTGTCTCCTATACTGGTTGTGCCAAAGAAACATGGAGCTTTAAGAGTATGTGTGGATTATAGAAAATTGAATGCAGCAACCATTACTGATCCCTTTCCTATGCCATTTTGTGATGCTGTGTTGGATGCAATAGCTGGTCATGAAATGTACAGCTTTTTGGACGGATTTTCTGGTTATAATCAGATTAGTGTTGCTGAGTCGGATCAGCATAAAACAGCTTTTATAACTGAATGGGGAGCCTTTGCCTACACAGTGATGAGTATTGGGTTAACCAATGGACCACCTTCATTTAATTTTGTTGCTCATAAGGTGTTTGAACCTTACTTACAGGACTTTATGAGAGTCTTTGTGGATGATTTCTCAGTGTTTGGAAAGAAGGATAAACATATGCTACATCTGAAGCTCTGTTTTGAAAGATGCAGACAATTCAGGATGGCTCTGAATCCTTATAAAAGTGTAATTGCTGTGAGGAGTGGAATACTTTTAGGACATGTGGTGTCAGAAGCAGGAATGGCTATAGATGTCAAGAAAATAGAAGCCATTCAAGCAGCACCAGTTCCTACCAATGTTAAAGAGTTAATGAGGTTTGTTGGACAGACAAAGTGGCACTCCAGATATTTGAGGTATTTGTCTAATGTATGCTTGCCATTAACTCAATTAACAAAGAAGGATGTGGCATTTGTATGGGATGAACCTCAGCAAAAATCATTTCAGATGTTGAAGAAAATGATATCAGTAGCACCAATTTTGCAGCCACCTGATTGGTCATTGCCTTTTCATGTGTTTGTTGATGCGTCGGATATAGCAATAGGAGCTGTACTGATGCAGGAGAAGGAGAAGGGATGGTTCAGACCTATGTACTATGCAAGCAGGGTTCTCACAGGTGCAGAAAGAAACTATCCTGTGACAGAAAGAGAAGCTTTAGGGATGGTATATGCATTGAATAAGTTCAGGCATTACTTGTTGGGGAACAAGATAGTTTTTCATGTTGATCATCAGGCCTTGTTGTATTTGATCAAGAAGCCACTTCTTACTGGAAGGCTTGCAAGATGGATGTTGTTATTGCAGGAGTTTGAATTTCAGATTGAGCATACTCCTGGGAAGGAGCATGTAATTGCAGATTATCTAAGCAGGATTGAAACAGGTGAAGCACCTACTGGGGTAGATGATGCACTTCCTGATGCTCAGCTGTTTGATGTGCAGACTGCTGTGACTGAGTCTTGGTATGATCAATTGCTGATGTTTTTGACTGATGGAACTATACCAAGGGAGTTCAATGCTGATCAGAGAAGAAAATTTGCACTGAAAACCAGACCCTATTTAGTTATTGCAGGGGCACTATATAAGAAAGGAATTGATCAAGTGATAAGAAGATGTGTACCAGAATTTGAGCAAAGTGCAGTCTTGCAGGAAGCACATTCAGGCACAGCAGGAGGGCATTTCTCTGGAGATACTACAGGGAAGAAGATTTTGCAGGCTGGATTATGGTGGCCTACAGTTTTAAAGGATGCACATGATTATGCCAAAAGATGTGTAATTTGTCAGAAAACAGGTCAACCTGATTCGAACAGGGATAGGATGGGGGATCATCCTATTTTGCCTTTGGAACCTTTTCAAAAGTGGGGTTTGGACTTTGTAGGACCTGTCAAACCAACTTCCAAGAGGGGATGCAGATACATTTTAGTGGCTACAGATTATTGCACTAAGTGGGTAGAAGCAGTAGCATTGAAGGATAATAAAGCTTCAAGTGTGGCCAGATTTCTTTATCATAACATTATGACCAGGTTTGGGTGTCCAGTGGAGCTGGTAAGTGACAGAGGAACTCATTTTCTAAATGAAGTAATTTCAGAGCTAACAAGGACACATATGATTATGCACAAGAAGTCTACAGCATATCATCCACAGGCTAATGGTCAGGCTGAGAGCTCTAACAAAACACTGGTAAGGATTTTGAAAAAGATTGTGACAGAGAATCAGAAGGATTGGGATGATAAGTTGGATTTTGCCTTATGGTCCTTTAGAACAGCTTTCAAAGTCACTACTGGTATGACACCATTCAAGCTGGTGTATGGGCTGGAAGCTGTGGTTCCTATGGTGTTTGTGGTACCAAGTTTAAGAGTCTCAGCAGAGAAGCAGTCTCTAAAGTTGTCAGTACTACACAGGAACAAATATCTGATGCAGCTGGAGGAGGATAGGTTGGTAAGCTCTTACATTACTGAAGTCATACAAAGAAGAAGACAAGCATGGGTGACCAAGAATGTGAAGTTCAAGATCTTTCAGGTTGGAGATTGGGTAATGTTGTACAACTCTAAGCTGGGACCACATCCTGGTAAATTTTCATTGAGATATCAGGGACCATATCAGATTGTGCAGGATAAAGGACAAGGGACATTCATCATAGCTGATGTGTTTGGTACAAGAGTGGAAAAGGCAGTTAATGGTTTCAGGCTGAAGAAATTTCAGGGAAAGCCACCTCATTTGGACTGGCCAAGTGTAGCCTGCATAACTGTAATACCCTTACAGCCAGGAGATTCAGAATCAGCAAAAGGAAAAGGAAAAATGCTGGTTTGCATGGATTTGAGGAGGTCTTTTCATAGTATCCCATATAATTCACGGGTTGGAGGAAGTAGGCAGTTCCAAAGTGCACATCCGATTCAACATTGCAGATGTTGGAAGAGTACCTGTGTCGGAACTGACCAAGTCGGAATTTTTAATAAGAAATTATTAGGCCGGACTAATAACTTCGGGGAGTGTGCTGAAAAGAAGTTTCGTAGAACTTCAAGGATACTGGGTGGAGATATGTGTGCATGGTGCAGCGAGTATAATCATACATGCAACAAAAGTTTAGTACACATGCAGCAGCGCGGAGCATTCGGGTTTTCGCTTGAAGAAGCTTTATTCAGTCCTGCCATGCCGAAAGCAAAGCAATTGATGGCCATGCAACCACAGCCTGATGAGGAGCAGACCGAAGGTTCGGGGCGACGTTTGAGAAGCAAAGCTTTGCCTATGCGGCTTGATGTTAGCAGTGCAGACGAAAATAGTGACTCTGCAGAAGAGGAAACGCCAATGCCGACTCCTGTGTCAGAAGGTAAGGTGATGCAAACATTAATGGACCCTTTTATGGATTTCAAAGTTGACATAGATTTTCAGGCAGAGCGCAACGCCATATGGTTGCAGCAGGTAGGATTGTATGAGTTTGCCATTCTGCCTTGGGAAGAATGTAAAAACAATGTATATGCAAAGTCTCAGTTGGAAATACTTAGGAAGACTAAGGGGAGAGTGTCACCGCATGTGGTACTCAATGTGGAGTTGGTGTCTGAGGTGTTCAAGCTGCCTTTGCATCCTAATACACCTATTCCAAAGTGTTCAGAGGAAGCACTGAAAAAGGAGTTTGGTCCAAGAGAAGGAGGCAGGCAGTATTACATGTTAAAGAATGTGGCATATGCTAGGAGAGAGCAGCTTAAGTGGTACTTGGAGAGGCTATGCTTTATTGTGAAGTTTGATTATATGTCAAAAGAAAACTTTGCACCATTAAGCTATGCAGAGCAGGGAGGAGAAGTGAGCTGGGCTCACTGGGTGTATGAAAAGCTGGCAGCAGAGATTCATTCTTCAGATAAGAGGAAGACACAGGCAAATAGTAGGTTATGTGGTTACTTGTCAGCATTGTTTTTTTTTGCACAGAGAGTACAGAATGGTGAAGCAAGGTGGCCTGTGAAAGCAGAAAAACTGGTGCAGGAGAAGCAGCAGCCAGTTCAGATTGAGCATCCCATCATGGTGCATTCTGAAAAGACAGGATTTGTGAAGTTTAATGCTAAGCATATGGAGGCTTATGAGGATTTGGTGAAAGCCAAATATACTCCAGGAGAGGCCTTTGAAGAAATCACAGCAAAAATGCAGTTTGCAGAATTTGGCACCATGGATGTTGATTCACCAATGCAGGTAAAAGTAGAGGAAACACCAATAATGCTTGGTAAGGCTTTCACATTATCCAACAAGAGGAAGAAGTCTGAACCAGTCAGCAGAGTGTTTTCTAGATTAGATTTCAGTACTGAGGAAGTCTCTGGAGTATCAGTAGATACTGGGAAATTGGACAGTGATAAAGTAGTTCAGATGCTGCAGCAGGTGCAGGGATTTGTGAGGCAGCAGAATAATATGCTGAAGGTTCAGAGTATGCAAGCTGAAAGGAATGCAGAAAAATTGATGGAGTTTAAAGGACAGGTGTCACAGGTGAAAGAGTTTGAAGAGCAGATAGCTATGATGAAAGTAAAGTATGAGAAGGATATGGAGGAAACAGTGGGGAAACAGAAGATGGAGTTAGCAAAAGTGAAGAGATCATTGGGGGAGTTTAAGCAATGGACTGAGAAAGTGGAGGCAGCGGTTGCTTTGGAATTGGAAGACATGGCAAAGAGGAATGCAGAGTTACAGGTCACTGTGGAGATGCAGAGGTTGAGATTGGAACCTTTGCAGATATTAGAGCAACAGATGTTGGCACAAGAGGAAATTAGCTTGAGTGCAGTATTAATGAAAGAAGGAGAAGTGTCTATTCTCAAGCAGCAGTTAGCTTTGGTTGCACAGGAGATGTGGCAAAAGACCAAGGAAAGAATGAGATTTGTCATTAAGTATCCATATGAGGTGTTAAAGGCAGGGTTAGTGCATGAGGTAAAAGCACAATTGTTGAAGGAAGTGGAGGAATTGCAAAAGGAGAGAGACTGTTTGAAGCAGCAGGTTCAGCAGATGGAAGAGAATAAGAGACAGCAGCTTGCAGAGTCAGAAAAGAAAGAGGAGAATTTTACTAATAGTTTTTTGATGCAGGATGTAGCTGAGGAGAAAGTGGCAGAAGAGCAGATCGATACTGAGATTGCAGATAGAGCACAAGAGGTGGAAATGGGAAAAGATGATGCAGCAGAATCAGATGCAGTAAAGGAAGCAGAGCTGGTGGATCATAAAGTGAATACTGAGGACCAGAGTAAGGAAGAAGCTGTGCAGCAGAGGGTGGATTCCTAATCAAGGGATATGTGGATCCGGGTCAGATTTCTGCGAAATCTACCACCGGGGCGTGCCATGTGTTGAGAGGCACATGTCAGAAACTGACTCTGAATAGCTAAGTCGGATTTTGACTTATCGGATATTTACTGAGCTGTATTTTGCTAAGTCGGATGTAACTGTATTTCAGTTGCAGTCTGCTGAATGTCTTGTGACTGGGTAGTTAAGTCGGATTTATCTATATAAGTGGGGAATGTATCTGCGCACGAGGTATCTGTTCTCTGATATGAATGTGATGATGATGGTGCAGTGCAGAAACTATTCAGTGTATTTTCTGCTTACTCTGATATTTAGAGTAGTTATGTTTACTGTGTCTGAATTGTTGTTAATGAAGTATGGTGGAGTAGATGGTTATTATTGCTGTGTATGATGTTCATGTGTTGACCTAACCCACAACAAACAGGTCCAGGCGGCTCGTCAAACGGAGCCCGAATGTGCAAGATATGGCAAGTTGAAGTGGGATTCTTTTGCAAATCCTCGCCGGATTGGGCGGGAATCGGTGGTTGGTCAAGGCGGGTGTGAAATCATACATGGGAAGTGCTAGAGTTGTGGAGCACGCTGGTCTTTTCGGATTGAGAATCGGGCTTCTGGATGGAAAGTTATGGACATTCAAGTTTTGACAGGGTCCAGTTTGGAGGCAGTTGGGAGCCGCATTGGGAAACGCACCATTTGGTGTTTTCTCGAGCTCGCTAGGTGTCTCGTGGGTAGTATGGAGTATGTGATGCTAGTCGGAGTCGACGACATCTGAATTGGAGTCCGGAGCATGGAGATAATTTTGATCGAGGTCGGCAGTTCGTAGCGAACGTGGATGGTCAGATGCTTTTTTCTATGTTTGGGACACGCCGTTTGAGGCCGCCGAGGCGTCATGATGGGGAGCTAACAGGTGGATCTCCCATGTGGCATGATCGAAGAACTTATTGGGCGAACCCGAGCACCGATGATATTCGAATCAAATGCTTAAGTCTTCTTAGTTGTAAATAAAAGAAGAAAAGGGTGGCTGTACTCAAGAGGGGAAGAAGGAACAAAAAAGATGTGCAAAGCTTAGTTTTAAGGGGAGGCCTCTCAAAAGACCAGTAGCACCGGGCACCACTAAAGAAGAAATGTTTTGGAAGTGAAGAAAAAAAGGTCTTTTTGAGGTGAAAAGAGAAAGGAAGGCGAGGAGCAGGGTTTTCGAGGAAGAAAAGGGTTTTCTTTTTTTTTTGGGCTTGGAGAAAGAGAGTGGAGAGAAAGAGAAGCGGTCCATGCGCCTAAGGAGTCGGAGTTGCCATGATTGTGGATCACCGTGAAGCGGCTCGAAAGAGCGAAGGCCTTGCACGAGAGGTAGCCAGTGAAGGCTATCAAGACGAAAAGTTGCGGTCGAAGCGAAGTGAGAGTTAGATTTTCTGTCAAGGCATGCGCCGACGAAGTTAAACTTTGAGGGAGGTATGTGCCCCTCTCTATGAAGCCGTGATGGCTATAGTGCAGCCATGAGTAGACCGTATGGATCCTGTACATGTGTTTTTGTTTGAAGGAGAAGCTATCATTGCCAATTTTGGCGTCATCTTTCCTCCCTTCCTCCCTTTCTTCTTGGCTTGTCTCGAGGGTGTGTGGTGCCGGTGTGTGTGAGCGTATGCATCCCCCGGGCCCTCTGTGTGTGTGAGAGAGAAAGAGAGAGAGGTTTTGATTTGTGGAAGAGCTGGAAGAGGGCAAGATTGGTGTGGGAGCTGTCTAAGGATTGTGCAAAGCGTGTGTGTGTTGGGCGAAGTACAGGCGAGGCCTTGCTAGTGTGAGTTGTCTTTTGTGAAGGTGTTTTTCGAGAGGATAGGGGTTCTGTGAATACGCTGAGCTATATAGGGGCAGTTGCGTGTGTGTCGGGTGTGTTCCCCATTCCCTCTCTCCACCATCTTTAAAAGGCCAAAAATTACGTACGAAACGAAACTGAGACTATTCTTGGGATTTAATACAATGTTTGGGCACAAATAAACTGAAGTAAAGTGAAAGATTAAATTGAAAGTCTAAAAACACATCGTCATCTTCAATGTCCAAGGATGTCTGACTGCCCAAACACGTATACAATACACCTTGCAGAAGGGTAGATGCCACAAACATGCATGTAAATTTCAGTGAGCTTACTGAGCCTACTTCCGCATAGGCTTACCAAGACATGCCTGCCCATCGTTGCAGTTTTCTACAGAGATCATTACAATTGTTTCCCAAGATTAGAATATTCCAAAAGTGAGCAACTTACACCATCTCACAATTTTAAAAATAGTGCTATATTGCTAGCTTCAAACTTATAGTATGCAATATAAGCTTGAATGCTCCCTAAATCACAATCTGGCTTGAGCACAGAGAGCATTAGTGGGTTTCAATGCACAAGTAAACATAGACCTCACGATTAGAATTTTGATTGTGCATTGAAAAAAAAGGAATAATAATAAAAATTTATTAAAGTCTGGCCCGTCGTCAGTAAAATCTAGCACATCTTGGATGAACGAGACGAGAGAGGAAAGGTGGGTACATGGTGCAGGTCGTTATTTGACCAGAGAGAAAGAGTGAGAGCGAAATCAAATGTTAGAGTACTCGGTCGTCATTAAAAAAAAAATTACATATAATTGTAGACATGAAGAATTATTTCTACACGTTCAAGAAGAAGACTCGTGAAATGGCAGAGGACATGGATGATGGCAAAGAAGCTCTCTTCCAATTTGTCAGTCCCAAAATATGGAGTGCTGGTGGACTGTGTGAGTAGTCCATTATAATGAGTTGCCTTAATGGTGTAGAGCTTCAGAAGTACATTCGTGCAGGTACACAAGTCCCCTTGAGGTGGTGGTGTAGGGGTGTACAGATCTGGGGAAAAGCACTTATTGGGAGCTCCTATGTGCGCTTCTCCAGCGGCATGAGGTTATCATGGTGGGTGCTGTGTTTGCCAGTGGACTACTACGAACGGTAATGCGCGTCTTGAAGGATAAGTGGAGGGACCTTGTCGAAGAAAATAGAATTGGAAACTTGAATGAGACACAGAGGTAGTAGACGAGGGGGGGAGAGAGAAAGAGAGAAGAGTGGGTAGCCGTTGTACAAGCTGGAGGTGAGAGAGAGAGAGAGAGAGAGAGAGAGAGAGAGAGAGAGAGAGTCAAATTGTTGTGGTTGGCAGCTACAAAGAGATGAATGCAGGCCATGCAGCTGCGGCCGCAAACTGGAAAGTCCTCATTAGCGCTAGTGGTTCAAGTCTGCATGGTGATGGTTGGAAAGTAGGGGGTGAGAGTGAGAGTTCAATGGCCGCCATGGGCGAGAGATGAGAACTGGTACAGGTTGGTGGGTGATGACAAGCAGTTAAGTTGTGGTTGGTGCAGTGCAATAGAAAAAGAGAGAGAGAGAAAGGTAGGGTTTGCATGCTTCTGCCAAAATCAGCCATGCTACATGCTGCTACCCGGATCAGCCATGCAAGAAAGAGAGAGATTTTTGCCATTCCTGCATGAGGGTGGTTGATGAGGGAGAGAAGGCAGCTAACAGTCAGTTAACTGATCAAACAAGAAAGAGAGGAGTAAATTCAGTTCCTCTTGTTTGCTGCGCCAGACTGGCGATTGTGATCATGCCCTATTCATCTGCAATTCGCACGGGCATTCAACTACATCCGGCTGCGAGTGATAGTAAGACATGCTAGGCGCTCTCGGTCGTAGAGCAGGGTGGCCATTTGTCGTCCATGTAGTAGCACAGTGACGCTTGACGTGAGGGCGTAATTTTAATATTTTTTTAAAAAAATGTTAACTCTTTGGTTATCATGGGTTCTTATGGCCAATGAATTAGTTGCCAGGCTTGGCAAAGGCCGCCTGATTCCCAGTACATCATCCCCTTCTACATGCTAATTTCACCAATTGTTTCGGCGAAGGATGCTATGCCTTCTCTGTATTCTACTAATTGAGTAGGATACGAGTCTCTATGACACGAGAGTTTATTTTATTCCCCTTATCATTCTTGTAGTAATCCAAAAGAGACTCTAGACTCGTCCTTCATCTCTTTGAAAGAGCGGGTGATGCTTAATTATGCGATTACATCAATAATTTGAGATCAATTATAGATCTTAGTCAACATATAACCTCTATGATGCACAAATATATCATTCCGGATATAAAACGTACAGAAATTATACAACTATGTGGTCTTTCTTTGACGAATAAAAGTAACGCCAGTAATGTTTCTCTTAAGTACAACTAGAAAGAAACCTTCATAGCATGCAAAAGATAATTAACATATAAGAGGGGGGGGGCGGGGGGGGGGGGGGGGGGGGGGGATGCTTATCTCTAGCCCTTGGAGCTCCCCATAGCCTTTAAAAACTTGCATCCACAAGAACGTAGGCAAAGCTCTGATACCACTGCTACAAGCGGAAGCCTGGTTGCCCTGCATAATACTCAAAATAGCACAAAGCAAGCCATAAATCGACAAAACTGTATACCTGGAAACCATCATTGCACATACTCCGAGCCGTACGCAATAGGAGAGAGACAGAGAGCGGGAGAGGGAAAGAGAGTGCGTGAAGGCGCACCTCCTAGAGCGGAGTGTTGCGCCGGCACGACAAGAGAGAAGAGAAGAGAGGAGAGAAGAATACACAGACACTGGGTGCAATCTCCCCCCGTGCAAGAGTGAGCATTTTCCTCTTGCACGTATTTAGTTATAGATTATTGAATGCTCGAATGAATACATATTGATCGACCGGGCAATAATTGGCCATGGCTCATAAAGAGCTCTTAAATGATAAATTATATTATCCTTTCGCATAACCCTTGGCCTTTTCCACCTGTCAGCTGCATAACATATCAAAATATCAATTCCATAACAATGCATGTATAAAGTTGTAGCGGATTTTGAGGAGTCTTGTTCACGTGCCAAATGTATTCCAATGTAAGCCATTGTGATGGATTGCATCCTACATACCCATTAGCCATGCACTATAAATGGGTTGTTGATCTAGTCACAATGCCTTTAGGACTTTGGCAGATGAGATACTTGGTACTTGCATGAGAAGACTTGACAAACCAAGTGGAAGGGCGTTCATTGAGGACAAAAACTACAGAAGCTGTTTGTAAATTTCTACTTGAAGATGTAATTTGCTGCTATGGCTGTGTAGGAAATATAGTTTCTCATAGAGGTGAGTTAGATGCAAATGAAGCAAGGGATTTCTTTACAAGAATTCGTAGCAAGCTAGCCCTGACTTGTGCTTATAATCGAGAGGGAAATGGGAAAAGTGAAAGGGGACATCCTCCTATTGTCAAAGATTTGGATAAGGCATGCAAAGGTAGAATGCGTGAATGGCCAAGGTTTCTACCATTATGCTTAATCGACTGATTGTACAACTCAGCTCAGCAACTAGTTACATGCCTACTGAATTGATGTATGGTCAGAAGCGAGTCATGCCAATTGAGGATGTAGTTCCTACTTGGAACATGCTACCTTGGGAAGATGGTGTAAGTAGGGAATATCTACTTGCTTTGCGCATAAAGCAATTCGAAAGAAGAAAACAAGACATAGACATTGCAAAAGCTTGATTGAAGGATGCAAGACTAAAGAATAAAGATAGGTTTGATAAAAGATATAGGCTTCGACCAAAGCCTATTGAAGAGGGTGATTGGGTCCTAATGTAAGATAGTAGTCTTGACAACCAACACACCACACAAAGAAAACTTGCAAAAAAGGTGGTTTGGTCCCTATGTTGTCAAACATGTGCATGGAAATGAAACATATACTTTGAGGGAGCTCGATGGAACAAAGCTTAAAATTCCCATAGCAGGCAAAAGAATCAAGATGTTCAAGAGGAGACATTTAATGATAATGATAATGATTCAATGTAGAAAATTTCTAGTTTATTACAATAAACATTGTTGTACATGACCAGAACACAATTCTATGGTGACATACGTACAAGACCATATAGCATGGTAAGGACAAAACTAGTAATGCCAATTTTCTATTTACCCTCGTATTTACCACGTATACAATTTCATGGAAAATTTATAGCATGAAGGAGAGATAAATGCTTCACAATTTGGTTCATAACATTGAAAGCTATGTAGATCAATGTGATTGCAGGAGGGTGTCTCAGCGTGATATTTTCAAGCAAAGAAACACACACACACACACACACACACACACACACACACAGACACACACACACACACCCAATGAGAGAAAGAGATATGGGAGGGAGGGAAGGAAACATTATAAAAACCATAAGTTATTGTACACTATTAGATGGCATGAACATTGAAACTTTTGTGACTTGCTTAAAAACATGAAAAATACACATAAATTTCTAAAACACATAAAGGATGGACCATGAGTCACGTTAGTGACAATAGGACTACTAATCAGGGCCATTTCTTTTATGAGTGATTTAGAGATAATATTTATTCTTTTATTGAACTAGTGCACCCAAAGAATTAGCTCATTATAAATGAGTTCTAAAATGGAAAGCTAGGCACCATAAGAAAAGAGTAGTTTTTTAAACTCAAAGAAGTAGTTCAATTTTTGGTATTGAAGAGTATTTCTAAAGATGTCAATTTCAAGTTTGTTTGCAAATATGGGATGCGGGAGATAGGGGATAACTTTGCGGAATTGACCTCCGTGTTGTTTTGAACCGAAAACTCTACAAGCTTCCATGATCCCATGGATGGCAAAGGATTGCAAAAACTTAGGAATCGACAAAATGCGGGATTGAACTTAAAAAGTTGGCATTTTCGAAGAGACATTAACCATCAAATGCCTATGGAAAAAACTGGCTTGTATTTTTAAATAAAGTTGGATGGTAGATAATTAATGAAAGTAGGAATTAAGGTTGATAAATGAATGAGCCTAGAAATTAACAACTAGGAGTTAAAAAGGAATCTCGAGAGGTGATAGGGATAGGCCATTGCAAAACATAGATTTAACTAAAATTTTTGCAGATTTTCTGGAAAGGAGTGGGAATCAAGATGGATCTTCTTGGGGTCAATTTTATTGAAAGGCTGGCCCATTGAGAGGATTATCTTGGAGAACTTGACAGAGATTGGCCCTTTTCGGCTAGGGAAGCGTAACCGGAAAGTGGTTATACCTAGGTCATTCATGCCCGAGGGATAAGGGATGAATGGGTTTGTTTTATTGTTGCCCGGTCGAGTGGAGTATCTGCGGTATCTTATTGGAAATTGGTCATAATCCGGGTATGGCTTGATGCCAATAGTTGGATGAGAAGGTCATACTCAAGGAGGAGGATGTGAATTTAATTAAGGAAATTTATTCGACTTGGTTGCTTAAAAAGGAACTGGAAAGGCTAGGAATATAGGGGCTATCATGTGCATCTGTCACCAGATGGTGCGATACCCATCGAAATAAAATACTTAGGAAGAAATGATTAAATTACTTGATGAGCCTTTCCCAAACACTTAATTGTGGGATATATTGTGAAGGTGTTGCAATTTTGATGGCTTGTAACCGATTATGTTGGCCTGAATGGGGAGGCAAGATGAATTGGTTGTAACTAAATGTGTGCCTGCTTAGTTAGGAAACTAGTTACAAGATAATTATAGCAGATAAAGGAAAGGAAATGAATTAAAAGTTTCTAAGTAAAGATCTGGGGGGAACAACCAGATGAATTTTCCTAAACAAGGCTATGCAACAGATTGCATGCTGCTTGTTGTTGATGATGTCTGATAGACTGCTGTCTTCCTGATTTTGTAGTAGTTAAGTACTACCTCGGGAAGGGATTTTCATGAGATGGTTCGGTTGGTGGGCGGATCTAGAGGGTCAGATGGCTGGATGTTGATTTAAAATTTTGATGTTAAACGCTAGGACTACGTGGGATAAAAATGGGTAATCGAGGGCGAGAGAGACCAGGTAGGATTGCAAGATCTCTCTTCTTAGGGGAAAGTGATAAGTGTCGTGCCTGCTTGTCAGGAAAAAGGGGTTATTGCCATAAACGAAGGGAGAACAAGAAACCAAGAGCAGATCCTAAAGTTAAAGATCAAGAGAATCAAGGCTAAGGACCACGATTTTGGGTGCGGAAAGCTGTCAAGGACAGATTGATTATGAGAAGAGGGTAGAATCGTTGAATGAAGGAGTGTACCCTCTTGGGTTGGCATTCTATATAGACTGGAGTCGTGTCTGAGTGTGGGTCCCAAGTGGGAGGGTTACCTGCAGATAGATCTACGTCATTCCCTGGAACGATCTGGAGGACTGCGGGAGGTGAGTAGGTTCGAGTCTGGGTATGGCCCTCACAAGTGGTATCAGGGCCTAATTTTGAATCTTGGACCTTGGATTTAGCATTTTAGATTTAAGATTAATGCATGAGAGAAAAAAAACTCAATCTAGCGTCCAAATTTAAATTATATTACAAACTCAAGTCTTGATGTTTCGAATAAATTATTCAAAAATTTCAAGATGGCTTGGGATCTGGCAGAAAAAATTCAGTGGATTATCTATGAGAGGATGGAAACTGCTACGCTAGAGCGAAGGCTCGCTATGCTGGAACATTTTAGGGAGCTCTTATTTCCAAAAACCTATACTTGTCCCTGGGATTTAAGCAAGTGAGAAGTGTGAGTAAAGTTGGAAATGAACGATATAGAAATTTGTAAAAGAATAAGTAATGCACTTGTGCGAAGACGCATGGAAGTGTCATAAATGCACGAAGACACATGCACTTGTGCGTAGACACATGAAAGTGGCATGGATGAAACTTCTATTAAGCTTTACTTGTCATTCTTCCTTAAGCTTATTAATAAGGAGAAAGATTGGGTAAGGTAGCTACCACATGAAGAATTAATTTTTGAGACATTGACTGGAAGATAATTTTGAGTAATAATAAATAAATCCAAGAAGTTCTTGTGATTAGCCACATATAAATCTATAAGTATATATAGCAAGACTTGTTTTGAAATTACTGATGGCTTGGAATATTCAAGAAGAAGAAGTTTATAGGATAGTCCTGAAAGATGGGGATAGCCGAACGAGAGAACACGTTAGTCATATTGAGACACCTTATCAAACTTTTATCTTCTAAGGAAAGTGCCATTTCTACTAAGAAATGGAGAACATGTGGATCGAATTGAGTTACACATTTAACCCTACAGGAATGCGTATAAGTATTGAATAATTTACGGATTCCAATGATGAGAGAAAGCTGGGATTGGAACCAAAGAGTTATAGTATGGTCCAATCTTATTTCCAAATTTTGAAAGTAAACTTCTACTTATAGCATCTAATTTTCCTCATTAAAAGATGTTTATTTATCCAAGCTAGAATTCTGTCTCAGAATTGTGCTAGTCTCTCTTGCTAAATAAA
Organism: Adiantum capillus-veneris; assembly: GCF_014529385.1. Taxonomy (NCBI): domain Eukaryota; kingdom Viridiplantae; phylum Streptophyta; class Polypodiopsida; order Polypodiales; family Pteridaceae; genus Adiantum; species Adiantum capillus-veneris. Next base: position 26,547,221 of record NC_140943.1, read on the forward strand.
GAATATGATACTGTAGATAGTAACCATGTCACCCCGTCGAAAGCTGAGAGAACAAGTTTCTCCTACTGTTGTGCCGATAACTGGCCCTGAAAGACCTGAAAATCTTTCAGAGAAAGTTTCACTTGAAGTCCCAGTAACCTTTATACCTAAAACCACCAGTGTTGATGCTACTCCGCACCTAGCCTCAACTTATTCCAAGATATATCTCAGGTCATGTTACTACCAGGTTAGGATCAAGGAGAGAGACATTCCCAAGATCACCTTCAACACCAAATTTGGGTATTATAATTTTACAGTTAGGCCTTTTGGTCTAACTAACACCCCTGCTACCTTTAATCACGTGGCGACAGATCTCTTCACGAAGAAGTTAGAGGTATTTGTTTTGGTTTTCGCGGATGAAATTTGGCTTATTCAGAAGCCAAGAAGATCATAAACAATATCTATGACAATGTCTTAGAAATCCATTGAACATGTTTTGATGCTTCCAATTTTTTGATAAGATTTTTGAAGTTCCGGTAGCGGATGTCATGTCGCCTATAAATAGGAGGTATTCTACAGCAAGAAGTTTATCCTGTAGCCTATGAACCTTGAGGGCTATCCAGCGCATGTTGTAACCACTTCTCTTTTAGCGTTACTACCCCTTTGCAATATGTAAGCTCTTGATGTTTTGATTATAAGATGAATACAATTTTCCAACAATATGTAAACTCGTGATGCTGTAATTTTTGGAAAAAGAAGATCAATCTAGCCTTCTACTTTCAAGTTCTTGTAGTACAATGAGAAGTTATTGTTGTGACAAATAGAAAAGACAGTAAATGAGACGTGCTTGAAGAAGAATAAGAAAACAAACCTATGAGTTAGCCAAGAACTCAAAGTTGGAATTTTTACTCAAGACTGTCATAGATAGAAGACCCTTTGCTGAAAGCACTAAATAGAGATATCCTTAAGAATTTAATTAAAGAGGAGAGACTGACATTTCAGACAAAGAAGTACGGACAATACTCAAATTCTTCAAAAAAGGGTTATTTCGTCAATTAAAGCCAAAAAAGGATTACAAGGGAGGTAGGAAGTAATTACAAAGAGAGGTAGGAAAGTTTACAACTCATGAAGATCCTCTAATATATGGTCACATAACCAAGTACCGCAAGCGCCACACATGTTAGGACGCTCACCCTCTGGAATGGTTCTAGAAGAAAGAGCTTGAGAAATTTCTCGGGTATGAGCTGAGGAGAGAAAAGGACCTCTAAGAGGAAGACTCCAGATGGTATCGAGGTAAATCTTGGAATGGGGGATAAACTGCACAAGCAAGAACAACCTTGCGGAGAACCCATGATCTCATGTCTTTTTTATGCAGTAGTATTGAGGGCCAAGTCCCAGAGCCTCTGTAACCATAGCAAGTCAGGTATTGTTGCGGAAATGGTCTCTACCCTAGAGAGTCACTCTTGTGACTCTCTGAGATGTCGTCATGTCTTCCATATCGTCTGGCCGACACAAGAATTTGGTTGAGGCAAGTGGAGATCTTTGTATTGCTCTAAGAACTGTTTTTTAACTGCCTCATCTGCACTCTGCAAGTGAGAAATGCATACAGGAAGAACCAAGTCTTCTTGCCAGGATGGAATTAGATAAGAAAATGACTAAGTTACAAGAGAATGAAGATCGCAAAAATAAGAGGATAACAAGTATTGATAACGAAGGGATTACCAGTAGCTTATAAAGAGGAAGTAGCGTATCGAAGAAGCCATAAACGTGATGAATTATCAAGAAGATAGCTTATTAAGAAAGACTTCCCATGACTCTAATATTATATTAGCAGATTTTTGGGGATGAAAAAATGTAAGAGAGAAGTCAAGTTGAAAGCGTTAACAAAAAGTTAAGTCACAAGACGTATCCAAGAAGCTTCATCAATTACGTATTTTATTCGAGTTGAGGAGAGCTCTTTATTTTTTGTTGAGGAGAGATGCCACCTTCAATAGACTCAAAGACCTCTTGACCAGCAGTCCTGTCCTCATCAACCCTGACTAATTCACTCCTTAGATCTTCTTTACCTGAGGAAGTTCAACAAGAAGTTCAGGTACATCCCTATTTTAGACCTCTTCTGCAAGAGATTCAAGCTCAGAACCCGAGGGAACACTTAACTGACTATACCTTAACAGATGGTCTTCTTTATTACCTGGAAAGCTTCAGGTCCCTAGATATTTCTCAGATGAAGTGGGAATGTCTAAGTATGGACTTTGTTACAAGTCTTCCAAAGATAATTGGAAACTATGATTCTATTTTTGTCATAGTAGATAAGCTCTCTAAGGTGGCTCATCTAATTCCATTCAAGCAGACAACCACCGCCATCGACATAGCCCAAGTATTTGCCAAAGAGGTAGTAAGATTACATGGAATCCCTGCAAGGATCATCAGTGATCGGGATGCCAAATTTACTTCTATGTTTTGGTAAGCCATGTTCGATCTCTGGGTACCCAACTGTCAAGTCATTGGAGATATGCTTCGAGCATACTACAACCAACAATCCCAGCAATGGATCAAGTTTCTTCCCCTAGTTGAGTTTTTTTATAACTCTTCTCACCATTGCAGCCTCGAAATGTCACCCTTTAAAGCCTTGTATGGTCAAGAACGTTTAGTCCCTCTTTGATTAGCCGATCTAGCTCTTCATGTTCCCGCCGCTAAGTCTACCCTGGAAGAGATGGACTATCAACTTCTAGTCATTAGAGACAACCCGAAGAGAGCTAGTGATAGGCAGAAGAGCTACACTGATCTTCACCGCTCCACTAGAAGATTTAGCAAAGGTGAATAAGTTCTCCTCAGAGTCAAACCCAAATGAAGCTCCTTAAAGCTAATGAAATTCCATAGGCTTGCATTCAGATATTGTGGACCTTTTGGAATCAAATCAATATTTCTTTTTTGTCCAAACCCTTGATCATAGTTTTGGTTGGTTCTTTGGAACAACTTATAATTATTCTTCAAGATATCGATGGCACTTTTGACGTAATTTTTATGCGGATGTGATCAATCGATATATTTAGGGAATTCAAGCATCTCTAGTCAGTCCATTATTTTGAGATTCAAATTGTCTATGGTGTTTTACAAGTTTAATTGTTATGATACATTAAATATCTGATTACCAAGTGGAAGTTGAGATAGTAAGCTATAGACATAAGAGAAATAAGGATGGAGGAAATAAATTGGGTACACAAGGGAGGAGATATTGCAAGATTTAATTGAAAGATCAGTATGAAATCCTTAACTATCAAGAACATGGTATCAATTGGATGATATCAATAGAGAAATGAGTCAATGCTCAAAAAGGAGGGAAAAAAAAAAGTTAAAGTCTAGGTAAGAATGGTAAGATTTTTACAAAGCGTATTGAGGCTAGATAGAGAGCGAAGTGAAGTAATGATCTGCAGACCTCACAAGAGAAACACAATCCGATCACATCAAAGGAAAAATACCTAATTGAGTAAGATCACATTGAGTAATTAAAGTAACCTCTAGTCATTAAGAATTATTTATGATTAAGACTTTTGAGTGATTATATACTAAAAATAGAAGAGAAGTATATTATTCAAGGTCCATACTAGCTTCACTATCCTTTAATCTAGATACCCTAAAGTTACTGACTATCTTCAATCATAAGTTGATCAAAGATTGAGTCTAACTACTCTCTAAAGCATGTCCCGAGCTAAGGATAGCTCTTTCTTTTTGTTGGGAAGTTTGTAAGGTCCCTCCCTAAACCCTAAAACCATTCAGAACTTTTTCAGCCTAGAAAATAATTTAGAAAAAGCAAGACCGACAAAGAATTCATGCGGACAACGAGACTTAACTCCAGAATGAAAAGACAAGGATATTTCGAATAAGAAATTACATCATCCCTATATTTTTCCAACAAGATTAAGATTATTTTTATACTTCTTCGTCAAAATCCGTGTGGAACTGATCTAGATCGAGAACTGGGAGAAAAAGGGACTAACTTGATTGAAAGAGAAAGTTAGGAGATAAGAATTAAGAATAAAATTAGGGTCCAATAGGAATTAAGAAGAGAATTGGGGTCCAATAGCATTTGAGAAGAGAATTGGGGTCCAATAGCATTTGAGAAAAGAAATGGGGTCCAATAGGACTTAAGAAGAGAATTGGGTTCCAATAGAATTTGAGAAGAGAAATGGGGTCCAATAGGATTTGAGAAGAGAATTGAGGTCCAATAGGATTTGAGAAGAGAATTGGGGTCCAATAGGAATTGAGAAAAGAATAACCACCATTTCCTATACAAGCACCCCCTCTTCTTTGTAATTTTACACACACATACTGCTAAGCTACTTGCATACTTGCTATGATCAAGATTATGCTTAAGTAAATAAAGTTTTCCATTAAACCTTGCTCTTGCTCTCTCCCTCTCTTGAAGGCCAAACGCTTGAGGGGTTTTGTGAAGAAGCTCCTCTCTCCTTCCGCTTCATCCTAAATCCCTTTCCTTCGTCCTTGAGCCTCACATCTCTTCAAGAAGGACTTCAACACCACTTTCCTCTTGTTTAGAGGAGGTAATATTCATTTCTAGTAGGATTAATTAATCCATGTGTTTTAATACTAGGAAGGTTTATGTGCATCATTTTAGGTTTAAGCTTTAATGGTAACCTTGGAATCAGGGTTAAGTAATAAATGTAGCTATGCATCATAAAGTTAAGCTTCAAAGATAGATTTGCACTGGTAAGCTAAGCTTTAATGATAACTTTGCACTTAGGTGTAAGCTTTAGTGACTACCTTGTATTTTTAGGTTTAAGCTTTAATGGAAACCTTGCAATTAGGGTCAAGTGATAAGAGTATCTATGCATCACAAAGTTAAGCTTCAAAGGTAGATTTTCTCTCGTAAGCTAAGCTTTAATGGTAACTTTGCACTTAGGTGTAAGCTTTAGTGACTACCTTGTATTTTTAGGTTTAAACTTTAATCAAAACCTTGTAATTAGGGTCAAGTGATAAGAGTATCTATGCATCATTAAGTTAAGCTTAGAAGGTAGATTTGCACTCGTAAGCTAAGCTTTAATGGTAACTTTGCACTTAAATGTAATCTTTAGTGACTACCTTGTATTAGCTTTAATGGAAACCTCGCAATTAGGGTAAGAGTATCTATGCATCAGTAAGCTAAGCTTCCAAGGTAGATTTTCACTCTTATGCTAAGCTTTAATGTTAACTTTGCACTTAGGTGTAAACTTTAGTCACTACCTTGTATTTGAAATTTAAGCTTTAATGGAAACCTTGCCATTAGGGTTAAGGTGTAAGCTTTAGTGACTACCTTGTATTTTAGGTTTAAGCTTTAATGGAAAGCTCGAAGACTCATAAATTATAGGACGACCTTCTAGCTTCCTAAAATGAAAAGCTACGCACCATAAGAAAAGAGTAGTTGTCTAAACTCGAAGAAGTAGTTCAATTTTTGGTATTGAAGAGTATTTCTAAAGTTGTCAATTTCAAGTTTGTTTGCAAATACAGGATGGGGGAGAAAGGGGATAACTTCGCGGAATTGACCTCCGTGTTGTTTTGAACCGAAAACTCTACAAGCTTCCATGGACATGTCCCATGGATGGCAAAGGATTGTAAAAATATGGGAATCGACAAAACGGGGGATTGAACTTAAAAAGTTGGCATTTCAGAAGAAACATTAACCATCAAATGCCTATGGCAAAAACTCGCTTGTATTTTCTAAATAAACTTGGCTGGTAGATAATTAATGAAAGTAAGAATTAAGGTTGATAAATGAATGAACCTGGAAATTACCAACTAGGAGTTAAAAAGGAATCTTGAGAGGTGATAGGGATAGCCCATTGCAAAACATAGATTTAACTCGGAGTTTTGAAGATTGTCTGGAAATGACCAGAAATCAAGAGGATTCTCTTGGGGAACTTGACGGAGATTGGCCCTTTTCGACTAGAGCAGCGTAATCGGCAAGTTGTTATACCTAGGTCATTCATGCCCGAAGGATATGGGATGAATGGATTTTTTTTATTTTTGCGCGGCGGATGAAGTACCCACGGTATCTTATTGAAAATCGGCCATAATCCGGGTATGGCCTGATGCCAATAGTTGGATGAGAAGGTCATACTCAAGGAGGATGATGTGAATTTAATTAAGGAAATTTATTTGACTTGGTTGCTTAAAAAGGAACTGGAAAGGCTAGGAATATAGGGGCTATCATGTGCATCTATCACCAGATGGTGCTATACCTCTCAAAATAAAATACTTAGAAAGGAATGATTAAAGTACTTGATGAACCTTTCCCAAACACCTGTTTCTGGGATATATTGTGAAGGTGTTGCCATTTTGTTGGCTTATAAGCGATTATCTTGGCCTGAATGGGGAGGCAAGATGAATTGGTTGAAACTAAATGTGTTGCCTGGTTAGTTAGGAAACTAGTTACAAGCTAATTATAGCCGATAAAGGAAAGCCGATAAAGGAAAGGAAATGAATTAAAAGTTTCTAAATAAAGATCTGGTGGGAACAACCAGATGAATTTCTATGAATGAGGGTATGCAACAGATTGCATGCTACTTGTTGTTTGATGATGTCTGATAGATTGTTGTCTTCCTGATTTTGTAGTAGTTAAGTACTACCTCGGAAAGGGATTTTCATGAAATGGTTCGATGGGTGGGTGGATCCGGAGGGTCAGATGGCCGGATGTTGATTTAAATTTTTTATGTTAAATGATAGGACTACGTGGGATAAAAATGGGTAATCGGGGACGAGCGAGACTAGGTAGGATTGCAAGATCCCTCTTCTTAGGGGAAATTGATAGCTGCCATGCCTGCTTGTCAGAAAAAAGGGTTTATCGCCATGAACCAAGGGAGAACAAGAAACCAAGAGCAGATCCTCAAGCTAAAGATCAAGAGAATCAAGACTAAGGACCACGATTTTGGGTGCGGAAAGCTATCAAGGACAGATTGATTATGAGAAGCGGGTAGAATCATTGAATAAAGGGATGTACCCCCTTGGGTTGGCATTGGAGATAGACCATAGTCATGTCTGAGTGTCGGTCTCAAGTGGGAGGGATACCTGCACATATAGATTTATGTCATTCCTTGGAACGGTCTGGAGGACTGAGGGAGGTGAGTAGGGTCGAGTCTGGGTATGGCCCTCACAGTTTTGTTTGCAGTTTTCAAAATCCAAAAGATAAATATTCAATATTCCTAAAGGCGTTGTGCCAACCACTTTACCGATTCTTTATTTAGTTGAATGCAAGACTCTCTACCTACCCCTTCAAAAATCTACGATCTCCCTCTCTCTCTCTCTCTCTCTCTCTCAACCTTGCAAGAAGAAGAAAAATTGCGGCAGGAACTTGTAGAGGGACCTTGTGGAGAATTGTCATAAGGTGTGGAGACTATGGTCCAAGAGATCGGGATGGGGATGTTGCAGCAAGAGATTGGCCAGCAGGTTGTGTCCAAGCACCAGCCTGCACTCGATTGTCACCTTTTGTGGAATGTTGATTTCAGTAGTTTGGGAGAGCACGTTCTACACCAGCAACAGCCTCCACACAATTCCATGTTGGATGGCCGGTCATTGCTTGTGGTGTCAGATGTTTGGAAGAGAGGATTGTGCACAACCAGCCACCTTCAAGTACACTATAGGGCTCTGAGTACTTTTAGCAGCATGCGCAATATAGTCCACTTCATGATGACATGACTCAAAATTACCACAGGGATGACTCAGTCACAATTCACCATGAAGGTAACCGTTGAATGCAAGAATACTGGCCTATAGTGATGCATCAGGTTCAAGGTCAACAAAAGATGTGAATCAAGTTTGCATAAAAGTCTCAAAATGCTGGCAGGAAGCAACAAAAGGAATGACTTGCGATGCTAAGAAAACCGCCTTTCAATGTCTTCTAGGACTGCCAGCTTTTAGACGTTTGCATCATGCATCTGAGAAGTCAATACTATCCAATATTCGAGGCACAATTACTAAAGTCAAAGCATCCATGTATGAAGAGGAGCCGAAGATTAAAAGAGCTATCTGCATGATGTTGGTGAATAGTGAAGGAGATCCATCAAGGTCTATTAGCAACTCCAAGATGGCAAAATTTATTGGATTGCATCGGCGAAAGTTTGCAATAGCCAATTTGCAATTAAAACAGGCTGAGGCTCGTGCATTTCCTTTGCAATTATGTAGTCATCAACTACCTCAAAGTTCCACCATCACCCAGACAGCAAAAGACCTTGTTTTTTCCTTTTGGCAGACATAGACAAAAGTGTTGCCAAACAAAAACAATGTGTGTCAAAAATGATTGGGCAAAAAAGCTCCATTTTTCTTTGGTATTGTGAACCATCTTCTTGAGTAGGGTGCACATGAAAGTTCCAAAATCCCCATCGTTATCTTTTCATTGAGAAAATCTATAAGCTTTGGCAGGAGTGCTTTTGGCACTAGAATTGGTCGTAGATTCCAAGGCACATGAGATACAATCAATATTACCATTGGTTCAACTATAGATGGATTCACACACCCTATCTCAAGCGGCTCAAATGCAAAAGCTTTTCCATGTTTGGAGAGTGTCTGTTCAAAGAATTTTCTTTCAATCTCTATCCAGGAGTCATTGCCTCCAAATTTTAACATCTTCAATAACTCTTGCGTAAACTTGTGTCCAATTCTTTTTGAATCTCGGAGGCTAGGTTGCAAAGAAGCCTTATCCATCGTTTCCTTGCAATCTGTAGGCAAAGGCAATGCCGCTGCTTTCACCTTCTTTGCTATAGTTATGTACTTCATCTTCACTCGCACTTCTAGATCTTTTTGCACTTTGAAGAACTTCTCTTCTCATCTTTGAAAGACTCAATCATTCTATACATGTCCATAGAAGCTACTTTTTCTAGGTCATTTCCTTGTTGAAAACTAGAACTTGTTATAGCATTGAGATCACCAATAGTATCTACAAAAGAAACCTCCTCAGAAACACCTAAAATTTACTCATCTTCATCTAGCAAATTATGGTTTTTGTATCTCTGTACACTGTTTACACATTGTTTTTGTCCTCTCTTTAAACCTCCAAGTGTTGTGAAAGATACTGATCCATACTTTGCTACTAGGGCACCTATAGAAAAAGATTCGTCTCCCTTCGGATCAGGCGAGAACCTTTTTCTTTCTGTACCACTGCACTCCCGCTTTACAATGGCACTTGGCCAAAACCCCTCATCTCCCTTTGATCTTGCAACTCCTTGCTTGGTTTTGGTAGAGAATGGCCCCTTAAGCTGTCACGATTTCGCTCATGGTCAATGCAATTTGTCAAGAATTGAACAGCTCGTTTTCCATCTTTTCTTTTAACCCTAGCATCGGCAGATCCATCATCCAATACTTTTGTCTCCATTTGCACTGCGGTGATGTATGGTTGTTCAAAAATTAAAGGATAGCTTGACATCTCTTGAACAAAGAAATTTTGCCCCCCTTTCACATCCCTTATGGTTACATTAGCATTTGGACAAGCACCATAGAGATCCCTGGATGAGTTGTTTGCAGCCCTACTCATCCACCCATGGCCAGTATCAATTGTCCACTTTCCCTTCATATAGAGACTCTTGGACATGAGGTTAATCTCCGAACCATGGTCTATCAAGGACACATAAGGATCCTCAATATCTCCCACCTTAACCAAGGTTTTTGTTGTAGCCCTTTCCCAATGGTCTTTAGAATAGTGGCTCTTATGAGTGGCTTTGTCTTCATCTTCATCTTCAAATTTAACATGCCTATTTCTGCTGCCAAAAGACTGGTAGCAGCTTACAAAATTCTTGTCTTCATCTATTTGTTGTACTTGTATCACATGTGTCTTTGAAGCACTTTCTTTAGCCTATGATTGGATAGACTCCATTAAAGCTTGTCACTTCCTTCTTATGATATCAATGATTTGATCATGGAACTCTCTTTTTGCAATGCCAATTACTTCTCCCAATGTAAACTCCACCTTGCAATTAAGATCCTTTCTTCTTTAAATTTGTGGCAGCTTCAATATCTGATTGTAGCTTGTACGATGGGATTTTTCCCTTGATCTTTTCTTTATCTTGCTTCTCCTTTGGTGCAGCATCTCTCATTGTTACTTCTTGTGATGGATGCTCCCTTGCCATGGGCTCTTGAGAGGCACTCAGAATCTTTCTCCCTCCACCTCTAGTAGCCCTCTTTGAGGGACCTTCATCCCCATTTTCTCTCTTCTGTTTTTCTTCAAAAAGTGCCTTGTTTCCTCGACACTTTGCAATGTACGCATGAATTGAGAAGGAATTTTACAGGTTCATTCCACCCAGTATCAAGACGGATACAATCTTTTGCTTCATGTAAGACTTCTTTAGTCAAATTTCCCTTCATAGCTAACTCCATCGTAGATGGACACACATCTTCACCATTCTCACTCACATATTCAATAGATTTTGACCCACCCTTTGAGCATGACTTGACCAGCCTTTAAGCCAAATGCTGCTGCTTTAACCATTGAGATAGCATGACTAGTTTCCATGTACTCAACTAGCTTTTTTATCCCTCCTTTGCCAAAGTTGGTCGCCAAGGGCTTCCCTGTTTCACTAAGATGTATCTTCCCTTCTTTGAAGAAGACAAGATCTTTACCAGAGGCATCTTTGAAGCTTTCCTTCTTGGATGGTTTGGGATGTCACACCAGATGCACCTATTTACAAATCCCTCTCTGTTTTGAGGTCTTCGACTTGATGAAGACCGTCCAGATGTTTGCCCCTTTTCTTCAAGCCTTGCTAGATTTAATTTCAGCTCGTCTATGCCCTTCACAAGTTCTTCAAGAATAGAGCCATCATCCTTAGAAGCTACACTAGTAGGTTTTTGATGCTTCTCAGTAATAGCAGGAACTGGAGCACCATTGTTCACCACCATCTTGTCTCTTCTGTGTTGTCTTTTTGCCAACAGGGAGACTACATCTTGTACATCATTCCACCATGTCTTCAAACCTTGCTCTGTATCTTTGTCTTCCAAGAGAAGCTCTAACTTTTCTTCAATTTCTTTGCCCGCTGCTTGTAGGAAAAGTTCTACCTTCTCCCTATCCAAGGAAGCTTGTTCAGTTTGTGATAGTTGAGCATAGTGTCACTCAAACTCTCTAAGAAGATCTATAGCAGAAATCCCTTCTTTAGGATTTGCAACCCAATCTAAGAAAGTTCTTTTGGTCACCCTCTCAGAGTCCTCCATAAAATAGTCTTCTTTTAGAGGAAGCTTGAATTCGTCCCAATTTCTTCCATGAGCATTTTGAATTGCCCTAATACAGTCTCTGATCTCTGGGACACAAACTAGCTCGAAACTTTGAACCATGTCTTCCTCACACACTCAATTCAACTCCATTTCCTTCATATAATGGCGTAGATACTTTGTGATGTCCTTGCCATCAAACTGGTCAATTCTCTTCACAATTGACTGTAGTGATTTTGTGGTTGAAATCTGGCTTCTTTTCGCTGCTTTTTGTTGCTACATGTACATGGAAAATACTTGAAACATCTGCATGACTTCAGGACCAAAGTGCATCCCATGTGTCTAACAAAGTGTCTAGATCAATTCATAAACTCCCACCATTGCACTTCGTGGCGGGTTCACCAGAAATGTTGGAATGTATGCGGTCTAGCTGGGAAGGTGCAAAACCTCTGGCTGTGAGAGTTTGTGATGAGAGTCATGAACATTTTGTGAAAAGAGTTTGTGGAGAATCACAACTCTCTTTCTAAGGGTGACTAAAAATCTAAGAGCGTTTCATGACAACAAAGTCACAAACCCTCTTTCCTATCGTGCCTCGAAATTGCGTGTTTTAGTAGTCGAGATTATGATGAGAGGATCACCAAATCACATTCAATTTTGCCTAAAAATACAATTTTAAAAAACTAAAGTTTCAGCCATGAAACCTCAATGCTCATACAAGCACAAATCGCATTCAAAACCCAAACCTCTTTCATGGTATCATGTAGCCTTGCCCCCAATTACATAGTCGTAACTTCAAACAGTTGAAAGGAATACTGGAGCTTCCACATTCTTGGCAACCATTTTATGATTTTGTAGGGATTTAAGAGATTCTATATTGAAGCCCACACACCATTTTGATAAGGGGAAACCCTAATTCACTCCCTCATAGGCTCAGATACAAGATTGTGAAGAGGTGGGATTGCAACAGGCATAGATTGGGCAACCATGGAAGCCATTACACAGTAGAGAAAAATTGATGGTTTTTTCTATAAAAATCAGCCCTCTCTCTCTTACCCACGGAAATATGACTGATGTGGGCGATTTTGCCACTTTGAACCAAAACTAAGCCATTTTCAGCTCATTTTTAACCCAAAAATACCATTTTTTATGCAAAAAATCCCAAACGGAGTTAGAAAAATCCATAAATTTGTGGGATCACTCGTATAAGCATAAAAATCATAGATAAGCATGATTTTTTATTAATATACCATTTTGGGTCACTTTCCATGCAATTATGCAACGGTGTCTATTAGTTGCTATTTTTTGCAGTTTTTACCCGCATTACTCTTTATAGGCGAGATAAGTGTGTCACCATGAAACACTTGGACTATGTACATTGTCAAAAAAAATTAAGCATATTATCAAGTGGAAAAGCACACAAGTGCACCACATCGAGGGCCACGACTCCCCGGATCGGTATGTACATGATAACGACTGCAGTAACCGCTTTAGCATATATCATGATATGTATATTGCTTTTCTTTCCATGCATCGAGAAGTGTCAAAATTGAGGTGAATATTTTTATTTCACACTATGTACGTTCCACGGCATGACAACGGGTTACTCCCTACCACATGTCACATGGAGTGCTACCAAACTTGATAGCGACGAGGACATTGATAGAGTACATCCATCTCAAATAATCTCTCTCTCTCTCTCTCTCTAAAATAATATATACTAAGATCCTAATAGATAAGGGTTTTACATGTTTGATATAAGCTAGATCATTGAGATTGATTTTTCACCATGTGAAACTTCTATAGTTGGAATTTAGGGTGCCACAAGTTTTTCGGACTCAGATGTTGCATCTCACTATACGTGGTAGTCATACAACTTGAGCAACAAAGACCATTGATTTCATACAAGAGACAAATAATGATGATGGGAAGTTAAATATAATAGTACCTACTCATTAACAATGATATGTCTAGGATTTAAGTTTATTTTCACAAGATTCAAGATACAAGACTAACAAGACAATTGTGAAACTTAATTATTGCAGCTTGTTCTTGAAAAGAATGTAAACTTAAAAGTCATCATGTGCTCATGCCGAGCCATGAAGGTTACACATCAATCCCTTATGCTTTGTAATTTACTTTTTTTTTACTTTCTATTAGAAGAACCACTCAGATTGTGAGTTTTGCCAAAAAAAAAAAGAAGTCATCATTTGCTCCCTTTAAGATTTAAACATATTTCAAGTGAATATTTGCATTTCACTGTGTGAAGGTTGATGAAGATGAAGGTTCATTGGAGGCTTCTATCACAAGTAGTGCTGGAACTCATTTATAATGAGCTGATTCTTTGGGTGCACTAGTTCAATAAAAGAATAAATATTATCTCTAAATCACTCATAAAAGAAATGGCCCTGATAAGTAGTCCTATTGTCACTAACATGAATCACAATTGGTTCATCCTTTATATGTTTTAGAAATTTATGAGTATTTTTCATGTTTTTAAGCAAGTCACAAAAGTTTCAATCTTCATGCCATCTAATAGTGTACAATAACTTAGGTTTTTTACCATTTTTCCTTCCCTCCTCCCCATCTCTCTTTCTCTCATTGTGTGTGTGTGTGTGTGTGTGTGTGTGTGTGTGTGTGTGTGTGTGTTTCTCTCATTGTGTGTGTGTGTGTGTGTGTGTATGTTTCTTTGCTAAAAAATATCATGCCAAGACACCCTCCTACAATCAAGTTGACCTACATAGCTTTCAATGTTATGAACCAAATTGTGAAGCATTTATCTATCCTTCATGCTATACATTTTCCATAAAATTGTATATGTGGTAAGTACGAGGGTAAATAGAAAACTCGCAATTACTAGTTTTTTCCTTACCATGCTATATGGTCCTCTACGTATGTCACCATAGAATTGTGTTTTGGTCATGTACAACAATGTTTTCTGTAATAAACTAGAAATCTTCTACATTGAATCATTTCGTGGGTCATGAATCTAATCCTATTTACAATGTTTGGAACACTCATCTCATTTGACCTTTCAAAACTCAATTCTAAGGAGATTCTAAGCAGTGCCCATAATTATTGTTTTTGGCAATTAGGATGAACTTGAGTAGTCTAATATCTCATCAAGATTGAGTGATAATAGAGTAATATCCATATAAGTGGTAATATTACACAGATATGAAAAAGAAACTTGGCATCACTTGTATAGCCAAGTCCAATCAAGGATATAAATTTTGTGTTAAAGATGAACTCTTTCTGCATGGATTTAGTCTTGTATTGTTTGATTGCACTTTCAGATGTTGATTAAAGACTACAAGAACTTTTTCTTGAAACCATGTGACAAGTTTAATTATTGTGCACGCTTAGAGCTCTAGGAGACACTTTGTAGACAAAGAGTCAATCATAGGTCAATTATAGTAGAGAATGCAAGTCATAAATGAAGGTTACTTTAAAGAAGTTTTAAGGTGCTGATATACTGTATTAGCAAAAGGGGTTCAAGTGCTTGCTTTTTTAATATAGTCACTTGCACGTCTTAGAATGTTTGTGAAATGTAGAAGAGCTCAAAGTTCAACATCTGGTTAGTTGTAAAGATTTTGAGTCAGAAGCATATTCATCATTCTAATTTTTTTTCACTTGGTGACTAAACCGGGCTAAAGAGCTTAATAGATTCAACAGGAGACAAGTGTGAACACCTAGCAAAGTATAAATATCAATATTATATTACTTGAAGGCATTTTTGTTTTGTTTTGGGAACCTTACCTTGACAAGAGCGGTATGTACAACACTATAGAGCTCTCTCCATTGTACTCTTTTAAACATGTGGACTATAATGCTACATTCAGATTCTATGTCCATGGTATTGAGATATCTACCTCTTTTGCTATCATTTCTTACCACTTTTGTGTGATTTGTTTCTAATAAGCTGTTTTTGGATGGCTAAATGGTAGAATCTCTCTATAAAACTGATATAGTAGAGTCATGAGAGGCTATTTAGAGGTGGTCTTGGATGGCCAAATGGTAGAATCTCTACGTAAAACTAATATAGTAGAGCCACCTTGTGTATTTTGAGCACCTGCACACAATGAATTGTATTTTTTTGGATTCATGAAAATGGGATTTCTTGCACATCTTTAAAATTTAGCTTATAATGAGAGACGTGCATTCACAAGCTAGCAATTGTCACAGGGTGTGTGGTGGTGGTTTTGGGTTGTTTGTGTGGGGGGGGGGGGGGGGGGGGGGGGGGGGGGCATTCTAAAAATACCTACAGCATATGCACTCAAAAGCTACTTCTAAAATCCCTCTAGGTACAGACTTTACCATGTATAAAATGACCCCTTCTTCTTCAAAAAATTATAACTTTTTTTCCCAAATTTACATTTTTTTAAATCTCTTGTGCATGTTATGCTATAAATATTTGAAATTTTAGAAAACAGTTCCTTGAGATGAACTCACATGCTACACTTACGTCTTTTGAGGTGAATCCCTCGGTTCAGTGTTTTGTATTTCTATCCACATAGTTGTTATAAGAGATGACTCTAGTGGATTGTTGGTAGAGTGATTGGTATACTTAGTTCTTGAAAATCCTAAGCTTCTTGCGTGTTCTAATTGGGTCTACTCCCTTAGTATTGGCATGATTATGCTAGTGCATCAATAGCTATACTTTACTTTCCATTGCAATGACCCATTATATATTGGCAACATTGTGAAGGTTCAACAACTAGATAAGTAGGATCCAACTTTACTATCATAAAATGCCCTCTTGAGAAATATATTCACATCCCTTCATTAATCATAGGATAGGTAGGAGTTGAGCAGGTACACAAGGCTATTGAGGTGCCTAGAGAAGTGGTAGATATCTTCAGGATCTCTTTTACAAATTGGTTGTTTGGTTGCTTGTTTTTTCTCAATACTTGGGCAATGGCTAGAGATGTGGTAGATATCTTCAAGACTTCTTTTGAGAGCTGGTTGTTTGGTTGCTTGTTTATGCTTGGTACTTGGGCAATGATGACACATTTGAAAGGTTTCTAAAACCAAATTAACCTCCATAGCCACCATTAGTTAGGAATTTTCTTGCACTAAAAGATGAGACGATGTTTCATATAATATTAGTGTAAGTAAATCAAATCTCTACCCAAAATATCACTAAGATTTAGCTTACAGTCAAGGTAGCCAGATAGTACAAATTGAAGGAGATTCCAATACCTGACCATTAGAGAGGGATAGAGACTACATTTTCTCTTGTTATTAAACCACACAACATATATGTGAATGAACTTTGAGATCAAAACTTGTGGGAGGTCTAAAAAATGAGCTTAAATTAATCACAATTTTATCAGGGTCACTCATTGTCTCCTCATAGTGCACTCAATATTTGATAGAATATTTTTCACAAGTGTCTAGATTACATTTTAAGGGTTTGAATCTATTTAAATCATAAAACTTTAATCAAAATACCCAATAACTTATATTTAGAGCAACAAATCAAGAAAACAAGGGCCTTTGGGCATTTACTACAATCATAGGGGATAAAATGATTCAAAACTATTTTCTATTTAGCTTCATTCATTGCTAAGGCCGATCCATCATATTCCAAAGAGACCATGAATGACTAGTTGAGGGAAAAGCAAAAAATCTAGATTTCTTACCTCAACATAGCATACATTTCTGAGAGCATATTGTGTATATTCATTCTACTTTTAGCATGGGATTTTTTTAATTGCATTAAGATCACAAATTCAATATTTTGGCCACAAATTATAAAATGTGTTCTAAAATCAATAATTGATGGTAAAACACTCAGCATAGGTTCAAATAATGTGATGAGTCTGCCAATGAGGCAAAGAATTTGTGTATTAGTCAAAAGAATACAAAAAATGGTGGTGTTTTTGATCTATTGAGAAATAGAGTTTGACCATTTAGTCCTCTTGCCCATATTGAAATATAGGTTCTAGCATATATCTAGCAAGTCCAAGTACAAGGCAGACTAGGTACAATTGAGGTAAATCATGAAAAACATCAAATTCTATAATGAAGCCTTATATTGTAGTTTTACTCAATTTTTGTGTGCCCAACATGCATGAAATCAATACGAAAGGGTAACATGAAAACAAGAGTGAACTAGCAATATGAGTGGCTTATAGACCTGTGAGGAAACACAATACCTTAAGTTTGACAATCCCTTTGTGGTTCACAAATGGGGAATAGTATAAAGGACAAGGGCCACGATGAAGAATTATCTGAAAACCCATAGACCATAGAGTTAGAAGGCAATGTATTGGCCAATTTCTGTTTCATGTAGCGATTGAGAAAACGTGATACTATTTCTGGGGTGTATAATTGGGTTACTAGCCATTTTTCTATGCTATAGAGGACCATGTTTCCTAAACTAAGAACTTTTTTCTAGCCACAAAATCTTGTACATCTCTATCCACATTACCATAGCTATTGTACTTAAATTGGTTCAATGAAAACTAATCAATTATGATAAGGGACCAAGTTTGGAGCACCAGTTTTGAGGAATGCCTATCTTAAACTAAGTTCCAAACAAGGCACATCTTGTAAATAAGTTCCAAGAATACCAATCAAACCGTGGAAGCTTGAACATAGGATTGGGATCAAATCGATATCAAAATCAATATCAAGTTGATCAGGATTGTGAGGGACTTGGAAAATTCAATCCTAAAGAATGGGTTAGGAATGGGTTAACACAAACTCTCACGGAATATGAAAAAGTAAGAGATTTAAAAATTGTGGCCACATAGCTTGTAATGGGAAAACTTGGTCATGTTTAAACTCCAACTTGTTTGGAGAGAAAGAGATGGGAGGACCATTTACCCTTAGAGCAAGCAATGACCATTTTAGAAATATATGACCATATGAACTTAATAAATGTGTAAAGAAATACAACAAATCAAAGGATCCTTATTACCACTTGGAAACTTGTGAGCGAATACTTAGTAAAAATTATATATGGGCTACTTATAGCCCAACGGATATTTTTGAAAAGTCTTCATGATCATTTGTCTATTTTACAAAAAAATATTTCTCTAAAGACTGGCCCAACGGCCAAAATCTTGAATGTTTTGTACCTTTGGGGGATAAGTTCACTAAAGTACCATCTTTGTCAAACATTTTGAATGATCGATTCACTCCAAATCCTATACTCACAAGATAATGGATAAGATATACTTGCCAACCTCTATGTACTTAAAAATTCTTGAAGGGATCTTATTTTTTATTATAGTACTTAGAGCAAAACACATGATCTATGAAGTATATCGATGAATTAGATGATTAGTAGGTACTCTAAGTACGTGACCACATAACTTGTTACTTGTTATTTGATGTGGTTAAAAACATGTTTTTAACAACATAGTTAGTGGGATGACTTGGAAAACCAACTAGAGAGGTATGCCTAGCTATCTTTTAGGCTAGCGAGATGGGCCCTTCAATTATCAAGTCTAGCCCAAAGAACTGGCACTACACCAAAAATCATCCCACTTTGGGAAAACCCATATATACATGGCACCATTTGCTAGTCATGGCTTCTTAATTCTCACTAGTATCTATTATTTTCTGATTAGAGTAGAGATATGTAGCTTGTTATATTTCAGATATATGTACCTAATTTACTAATGTTAAATCAATATTAGGAGTCCACCCTTGGATCATCAGTCCTAATGTTGGGATAGATTGATTGTTATACGGAATTTATGTTGATGTGAGTGCTAAGATCATTACCCCTTTCGCTATGGACTACTTCTTATTCACTCCATTGTTGTGCTTTCTCTATCAATTGCATTAGGAACCTCCCCTTGGGTGGTATATACTCACGTACAAATGGCTTGGTTAGAGTCCATCCTTGAGGGGGATTAGGATGATGTGAGGTGCTTGGAGCATTACTCTACTGTTGGATTGGATTTCTCCTTATTCACAACCTCTACATCCAATAATTTTGCTAAGTATGTGGCTATTGATTCCATGCACATAAGTCTTGTTTTACACCATAAAACATCATATTAGTGAATTTGGAAATTTCCCATTTCCCACTTTCAAAAAATGCTGCAGATTTGACCACATGGCCAATTCTTAGCCAAAGTTTTGAGAGCATGGCTCGAAAGAACTTTTCAAGTACTACCTTGTGGAAGGCTTTGGCCTTAAAAACAAATCTGTGATTTCTCCATATGGCCAAATCTTACAGACATTGGTGATTACAAGATTCTCTCTAAAGTTTCAAACTCTTCAATATGGTGTTATAAAGTGATTTCCACAAGATCTACAAACTTTTCCCTCCATGCTTGTTACCTCAGACCTAGGTGGCTATTTCACATCTATACTTTTTCTCACAAATATCCATGACGGAAACTTGATTTGACATCCTTTTGTAGAACTGGCTACCCTTTCTTTGTTGCAAGGGAAAAAATTGTGTCGATTGCTTTCATTCAAGATATATTTAGAAGTATCTATGTAATAAAAGTCTTTTATATCTACACAAAAACCTTTGTTACACAGTGATCGTTGTACTTGTCGAATGATCCATTAGATTTGTACTTGGCTTTATAAATCCACTTGGTGTTGATAACCTTGTGTTTTTTTGGTCTCTACTAATTGTTTCCTTCTGGCTTTGATTTCCTTCAGTCTTGTGCTAAATTCTCTGGTAGGTTCAAAAGAAACAATCTTCTTGTTAGACAATTTAGTTTTCAAGTTTTGCTTCCTTGCTCATATTGTATTTTGAGAACTACCCATTCTTCTACGGCTATATAAAAAATTTGAGTTAGTGTCAAAGAAAAGTATTTACAAGTCACAAGTTGGCAAAGGGTGTTTACATCTCATCTTTCCCATGGTACCACTTTAACCTCACTAGGATAAATTGTTCCATCGGATCTGTTTGGATCTGGATATGGTGGTGGTTTTTTATATGGTCTAGTTGCATTATCCCACAACTCATAAGTACATAAAATAGCCTTCAAGGCTCTAAGAGACACAAAATGTAACTAGCTCCATCCAATTTTCTTAAGGTCCCTAGGTTGGAAGTCAAATATGTGATAGTTTGTTAGCTACTATATGTGCCATCTCTCTAAAACTCCAAAATATTTGTTAGAGACTAGGGCTCTGATACCACATAAGAGAAAACAACACAATGTGGAAGATAGAACCTTTATGAGAAAACCATTAAGGAATTTTGAGCATTATAAAACTTTTAAAGTGTATATTGCAATCCTTTACCACGTTTGTAGAGAGAGAGTCCAAAATGGGGTGGCAAAAGAGGAGAGAGAGGAGCGGGAAGGATTTTTTTGCAAATTAAATATTAATGCATATATTATGACACTTATTATCATGCATACTATTGTATATATTACCTTGAAAATATAGAAAAGGAGCATAGCAAGGTATGTCGTGTTTTTCACAACATACCTTGCTCTTCTACTGATATCACCATCACATGTGCATCCATATTTTCTCTTGTCTCCCTCTCAAATTTGACACCCCTCTCTCTCCTTCTCTCTCCCTCTCCCTCTCTCTCTCTCTCTCTCTTCATACATAGACACACACACAACCAAATTTTGGTGGAGTTCTCCATCACCTGAAGATCATTGGAGAGGAGAGGGTGGACCACAAGAGGGCTCTACACAAGAGGATTTCAAGAAGACTCAACCACTAGAGGTAAGATTCTACACAATCCCCCCCCCAATTGTCTTAAACGCACACACATTAGAAAAGATAGATATAGAGTTTTTACACCTCTTGCATGTTTGGTGTAGGTTCTTGCTTGCTTGCTTGGTGTGTGGTGATTGGTTTGTAGGTGCTTTCTTGCTTGGTGTGTGATTTGTGAGAGAGAAAAAAGAGAGAGGAAAAGAGAGGGAGAAAGAGAGATTAGCGTATATTTAATGGTTAATGTTAAATTAATGCTAAAGTAGAGAGATTAGCGGGGAGATTTATTGATTAATGTTTAAGTAGAGAGAAAATAGAGAGAGTAAAAGATAATATTACACATTAAACATCACACCTACAAATTACACTTCTTGTATGTTTAATGTTAAATCAATGCTAAGTGAATTGATGTGTGAAACATGTGTATGTAAATTAGAGAGAACAAAAGAGAAAAAATTAGGTATTAAACATTACGAAAAGGAAAAAAGAAAAAGTGACAAGTTAGAGTATGATAAATTGAATATTAAAAAAAGCGTTTAGAGAGAGAGAGAGAGAGAGAGAGAGAGAGAGAGAGAGAGAGAGAGAGAGAGAGAAAGAGAAAGTGTCGATTTAGTGTATGTCAAATGAGAGAGAGAGAGAGAGAGAGAGAGAGAGAGAGAGAGAGAGAGAGAGAGAGAGAGAGAGAGAGATTCCATTATCATCCTAGGAGGTCAAATATGACCTATGGGACCAAGAAAACATGTACAATTGAGGCTCCTCTATCTAAGAGGATACAATGTCTACAATGGTATATATAGATGCTAGGTGAGCTTGTGGGGGAAGGAAGGGGGGGGGGCTAGGGGGGATACAACAAAATTGCAACAAATGTCTCTTATAGGGTAGGGGTTCCTAAGCGGGGAGGATGGGATTTCCATGTGGGTTTTATTGTTTGAAACGACTCAATGATGGTGTTAGCAGTAAGCTAACCCATGTAACACTTTTTGGAAGCTTCATTGTAAAACACTTATTCTTTTGATAAATCGGGAATATTGTAACTCTTATTTGACAAGTGAATATTATAATCTATGAGCTGGATCATAAGCTTCCAGATTGTATCTATTAATCCTTTATTCCCAGATGATTAGTTTTTTACCTAACACCCCTTGGATAAGGTATACAAGCCAACTTTGTAAAGTTTTATTAGGTTTTTGGATAATGAAATACACAATGTGATCTTAGGGCGCTCTCCTCTATCCTTCTCCTGCTTCTATCTCCCTTGTCAATTGTCACATTTCAGTGCCGTCTGTTGCTTTGCAACCAAAGGTAAGAGCTCTACACGTAAACATACCATGATAAATTGTAGAATTTGATGTCACCAACTTGCAACCTAAATTTATTCAGAAGTATAAATTTAAGCTAGGAAATCACAAAGTAGGTATAGGCTAGGTATTGGGGCATCATTGCTAAGCATTTAGATGCATTCAGGGTCAGAATGACTAGGTCAAAATCTTCCTGCTATTAATAATCGCATTTTTCCTCCACTCATTGAAAGTGAGAATTGAGACCATAAGCATGTGTTCTTAGGTCTTATATACTTTTCCTACAAGTTTTATAGCATTCAAATGTCGTTTGATGCTGTAACGATCATGGTTTGCTTGCCGATTAGCGACTAGCCTCTGATGACTTATGTCATTTGAGTGTAGATTGAGTTAGATGAGATTTGTCTCTTGTTTTCCGAAGGATTGACGCCCTCTTGTAGACTCCATGCACTAGTCCAGTCAGCTTCATCCCATGGATTGACAATTATGTATGTGGTTCTCACTATGTCTGCAATAAGATAAGAGTGAGGTTTGGAAGCCCACCCACATTTGGCACCATTTCTGGGGAAATGAGTAGACCTAAAATAGGGAAAACAAGAGCGTCTAGTGTAGCTATCCTTTAACTTCCTCTAGGATCACCTAGAGTTAAACTTTCTCTATCTTTAAAATTGCATAGCTTAAGAGTGTTGTCTTTTGCTTTGTAGAGGTATCTTGGGAGTAAATTGTACTTGCTAAGTACCTTGTAGTATTAGGTTGGGATTTTGAGAATGATCGATGGAGAAGAAAAGTCTTAAGATCAATGCTCAGGAAACCATAAAAACAAGAAAATAAGTGTTTGCTGACACCTTCCACAACCCAATTGCAGCAAAACCCAGGAGTAGGGTAAGTAGAATCCAGGGTGGGATCTTAAATCATTGCTCACTCCAAAAGGATCATATGTGAGTTGTTTATATGAATTTATAGAATTTCAAACTCTACAGCTTGAAATATCATCAAAAGACTGTCAAAACCACTGAAACCGGCTGGAGTTTATGCTCATAAAAGTTGTATGAACCAGTGGCTAAGCATAAGGATGCATTTGAGGTAAGTTTTCAAGCGTTGGCAAAAACTCAGATTATTTATATTTTCTTACGAATTAAGGCCAAATTAAATTTTGACTTGACTCAAAGGCTTAAAACATGTCACAAAAAGAATTAATTTTAAAAAAATTGCAAAAATTGCTCATTTTAGAACAAAAGTAAATAATCAAGATTATTTATATTTGGCTCAAATTGATCAAGATTGAGACCGGAGACTCTGTACATGATTACAAACATCTTTTGTGAAGGCTCATAGAGTTTGGATCATAGACTTGTACACTACAAAGCAAAAACTCTGTGTGAGTTGAGAAAAATGTGTCCAAAGAACTTGAAAATTTCTTGGGGAGCTTAAATTGAGTTGTTTTACCTGGTTGTAGCATCAGTTGTCAAAAAACTGCTAGAAGAAGCTAAAAGTAGATAATTGTGATTGAGGATTAGTGGATGCCGCTTAAAGAAGTACCCTTTGCCACTAACCAATGATTTGGTAGAAAAAATGTATGCAGCAAAGTAGAGAAAGATTATATGATAGTAGGTTGTGGATGAAGCTCAAGAGGAATCTCAACTTCGAGTACTCAAGAGGACAGAAATCAGCAAACATTTGTTTCCATCTACACTTTGAAACCAGATAAAAGACTATGGGAAATACAAAATGATGCAGTATCAATAACGAATGATGAATGGTTGAATGGAATTGACCTTTACATCACAGTACAATTGAACAATCATAGCACAAATGCATTAGTAGATATCGATGCATGAATGAATGCAGTCAGTTATTCCACTCATAAGAAAGCTATGAATTAGTCTTTAGCATCGAGAATATCTTCTATCAAAGGATGCAACAAAAACCCAACACCGGTACTAGGAGTGGTCAACTTTAACATGATAGTAAATGGATTTTCATGCCCTCATTAGTTTATACGCATACCAGATGAACATATGAATGAAATAATGATTCTTGGAATCTCATGGATGCGGACATACAATACAGTACCAGATTGGGACAGCAATCAACTCAAGCTATCACTTAAACGAGGACAACTCCTAGTTCCAATTGCAGCGAGCAAAGAGGAATGGAAAAGAGGTCGCCCACAAAAGAAATTAGGGAATAATCCATCTACGTTAGCCTCTAGTCAAGCAAATGCTACAAGCAGCATTGAAGGAGTGAGGCACATTTGGGTAACAAAATCACAGCCCAAAGACAACCCGTCTCAAATTTGGGTGCCCAAAAACTCATCTACAACACTCAAGGAAGTTTCAAATCTACCAACTCAAAAGAAAACATCTTTCTGAAGAGAATCTAGCACTAGATGGGTTTGGAAACCAAAGGAGCATTTATCCTCTCCACAAATTGCAAAGCCGATAAATCTGTGGAAAGTTAAATTTCAAAAAACTCCACCACGATAGTTTATCAACCAAAAACTGAAATACCAATAAAAAATTAAGTCTCAAGAACCGTCATCATTGTTACCGACAGCTCAAGAAATTAGAGTGCCAAAGCATCGAGACGGTACAATCAGGCAAAGAGCACATAATTTACAA
Organism: Adiantum capillus-veneris; assembly: GCF_014529385.1. NCBI lineage: Eukaryota > Viridiplantae > Streptophyta > Polypodiopsida > Polypodiales > Pteridaceae > Adiantum > Adiantum capillus-veneris. The sequence continues at coordinate 26,571,948 of NC_140943.1, forward strand.
AGTCTGCTATTTAGAAGACATCCACAAGATACCTCGACCACGGAAACCCTTCAGTTAACTACTCAAGACCTAACTCTTGCACCACATACTGATTTGAATTGCATTGACCTTCAAAGCATGCTAGAGCCAACCACAGCTATGCATACACACAAGTGTTCAACCCATGCACACAGTCATCTCGGAGAGGGAAAGGAAACTTCATTAATTAAGGGCAATGTTTCAAGAGGGAGGAAAAGTTGGATGTTAACGTGTGGTTTTTTGCAAAATTAACTAATAATGCACTTAAAAATGATCAACAGGGGGATTTCAACTGATAAAATCTCTCTAATAAGTGTAAATATTGCATATAATATTAGAAATTAGATTTAAAAAAGTCCTTTTTGCTTATTTTCATTGAGTTTTCTTGATATTGGAGTAAAAAAATGATGAAATTCACCAAAAAGTAATAAAATAGTGTTTTTCAATGGATTTTCCTAAATGTTGATCTCTCAATTTTCTTTTTTCTATGCATTCTATTATTTTCTTTGATTTTCAATAAACAAGTCAAAAATCAAAATAGCAAATAAGCTCAGATGGAGAAACTGAAAATACGTTGATGATCAGGAAGATAAGACAAACAGGCACAATTTTTTTAGATCAAGACGATGAACGAAAGCGGGAGGCCTATAAGGCCACCAGTGCCTGTTTTCGCAAATTCTCACAGAATAAGATAACGGAGTCCGATTGAGGAAATTTTCGAGTCTAACATAGATTTCATGGCCTATTAGGACTAGCAGGGGAGTATAAGGAAAAGTACTTTCGGAAGTCCGAATATAGATATCTTAGATAGCCCAAAATCACCTCATTTCTACTAGTCACTCTTCGAGAAGAGAGCCATTGGCCTACTTTGTGCAGGATTTTCGGAGTCCATAATCATCAGTTTTCAGTGCCGTTTTACACGAGACATGAGGGGTAAGTTCTAAACTCATCAAAGAACATTTCTATGTAGTCAGGTAACATGTATAAGTCTCGACAAAAACCTTAGAATCCTAGATGTGAACAGACTCCCAAGGAACAAAAATGACCATAGCGGCCTGTCAGCTCACCGAATTGGACAAGATTTGAACTATAGCATGCTCTTTTATAGTAGAAAACTTCCATATCATTAGATGATCATTTGGTAGGGGTTGAGGGGGTCCCCAAGTAAATAATCTAGGTTTTTTCCGCATGCCAGAATTGAATTGTGACTTCACGGGTAGCACATAGACAAAGTCTATAAACAATGTACCTAGATGGTTTCAAGAAAATAGCCAAGGGAAGCACTCTAACAGTAGGAAACAACTCACAGACTACAAGGCGTCAATTTTTACATATGGAGTCAAAATGACTCCGAAGGAGCCCAAAATGGATGAGTATCATCAGGACTATGTAACGGACAAGTCCATAGCTTCAACAGTGACCGAACATCTCTACACACCAAATGATAACAAAAAACGGCGACTTCAGAGTCGACAAGAGCACAAAGCGATGCCGACATGACCAAATCTTAATTACCAAACCCATTTTTAGGACATGTTTAAGATGTAATAAAGCTGTGTAGGTCATAAAAATGTCATTTCAAGCATAAATTTCAGCTCATGTAAATAATTACGATTATTTACTTTTTTGTAAATTTTACTTGAAAATCATTATCATGCTTCACTTATCACTTATACACATCTATTTCATGTCACATGTCAAATATGAGCCCAAAGCGTCCAGTAATTCTCAGTTCTTGTCAAAAAAACGCAGTAAAAGCTCTTTAGTCCAAATTCTGAGTTCTTTGTCATAGTTTTTGATCCAAAATCTCCCATATCTCACACAAAGGGTCTATAGCATGTCTAGAACCAATTTGAAAGAAAACAGTATTTAAGTTGATGAAAATATAAATAATCATGATTATTTATAATTTTATTCAGATGAGCCCAAATCTCATTTTTGACATCATGGGACCAAAATAGATGATGTGACAAGTCTACCAATCAAGATTGATCACATTTGGATCTCAAAAACCCAAAATCACTTCATACCCACTGTTTCACAGTCTAAAGACTAAATCTGGCACCATTTTCACCCTATACACTCAAATGCGCTCACACTTTACTTAGAGTATCTAAATCACATGTTCTTCAAGCCTATGAAGTCAAAAGTGCAAAAATATGGAAAAAACCTCTTGTTATAAATAAGTGTGATTATTTACTTTGCTTGTAATTTTTTTCCTGGAGTGGATGATTTTTATCTATACACGTTTTTTATGCATCTATGCATGTTCCAAAATTGGTTTGAAGCAAAATGCACATCATTTGCTACCAATTTAGACAAAGATCATGTCAGAGTGGAATTTGTAGAATTTCCTAACTTTGAAACTGTATTTTTCCTCATAGGCACAATGCAAGCTACTAAGAAAGCAAAGAGGAGGAAGACACAAAAAGAAGAGCTAGAAGAGTTACAACCATATCAGTTGGAGCCCATTTCTCTAAAAACGGCCAACGTAACCTACCTGTCAAAGAACAGTTTGAGGAGCACAACACCACACAATCTTCAACGGGAATTCAAAAGTGAAGATGGAAGTTAGGCAGAGTTGCATATGCTACCGAAGGAAGTCTATGATGTAGCAGCTAATCCAGCCATGAAAGAAGCCAACAGGAGGTTGGAACTTCAGGCATTTTATGATCAATAACCATGTGGAGTAGATTTCCAAAGGGCTTACGAGCTACTGTCGACAATTAAAGAGGATGGATCTGCCCATATCATAGATCACCAAGGATAGAAAGTCGAGGTAGTCATCAAGAAAGATATAGTGGCTCAAGCACTTAAGCTTTCAACAGAAGGTATGACGATGAGAGGCAAAGATAGGAAAACGACAGGGACATTCACAAAGAGTACAATTGTTGCCACCTTCTCTAAACTTATGCTAAAGCAAGTAGAGGATTTCACCCGCCTATACCACTAGAAATTCCACTTTCTTGCCAAGAAAACACCAACGTACACTACCCCAAATCATGTTGTTGCAACCACATTCGCACAAGTATTGAAGTCGTCAGGTAGAAAATCCAGATATCATGCTCAATATGTGCTTACAAATCTCAACAGTACAGAAAAGGAAGGGAAAGTCACATGCTTAGGAGCTTCGGAAGTCTTAACCCGAATTACATACCACGCCATTGGGATGGCCGATAACTTACCACCATCCCCAGATCAGAACACAATCACTAAGAAAGCTCAACCCGCTCTACGAGCCACAAGGTCAAAAAACAAAGGAATTTATAAGTCAATTTTAGCTGACCCGAAGCCCATAGTAGTGAAGAAAGTTTTGATAATGAAGAAAAAAGGGAAATAAGGGAAGAGATGATGAGAAAGGCAGTGGCTTCTCATCAAGAAGAACCTCCACAAAAGAAGGTGAGCTTTGAAAGGGAAAAGGAGGCTTATGAACAAAATTGACAAGATGTAGGACAGACTTCAACTCTATGGAATCCAAGGGAAGTCAAAGGTCCTAGGACCAAAAACCCTGAGAAGAAGCTCAAAGAAGATCTTATAGAGATGCTAGAAAGGATGTATATAGAAGCTAAAGCCCTAAAAATACAAGAGGCATTGGAAGAAGCTCAAACAAAAGCCACAGAAGAATCGACTACTCGACAACCACATCAAGTAGAAGCTGAGACACCAAGTGAAACACAGCATGAAAAGGAGGCGATGTCTCTGTAACTACCCTCACCCAAGATCAAGCAGGGAAATCAGCCTCTACCTAGTCCAAGCTCTTCATCAACTCACCAATCGGATGAAACCATGGAGATAAATGGAGCTGGTACATTCAAGAGTACCTACCAAAAACAACCAAAGATGAGGTTGGACCTTCCAAAGAGCCTCAAGAAGAATCCAAAGGGTGAGACACAACTGGTGAAGTTATCACTCAAGTCAATGAATATGCAAAGTAGATGCAGTTGATGATTCAAAAAATGCAGACAACAGCTCTTAGTCCTAGTGCTAAAGCTCGTGAACTTGAACAAGTGATTGATGTGCTCCAAGGGGAGCTTGAAGACATAATGAATATCATTGAAAATCTTCAAAGACAAATCAAAGAGCTCAAGAGAAAATCAGAACATCATCAACACATCAAGGAAAAGAAAGAAAATGAGTTGGAGGAGTTAGGAAAACTCCTCACAAAGTTATCAGATGTCTGTAAAAGCAATGAGTAGCTCACAACTCTAGAGATACCATCAATCTCCTTTGTTGACATCAGGGATTTCATATTTACGTAATTATCACAGATTTTGTGTGATCACAAGGTATTATTGACACATTTACATGATTACACTTAACATGATCACAAAGAATCCGGTTCAGGGCGACCTGGAAACCCACTAAAATCCCGCCAGGGTTTTATATTTTCCATGTGGACCCATCGAGGAAACTAAAAATCCTAGTGGGCCCAAAGAATTATATATAGAGGGCCTCGATCGGGCCCGCTAGGCGTTATTCTTTGAGTCATCTTGAGAGAGAGAGAGAGAGAGAGAGAGAGAGAGAGAGAGAGAGAGAGAGAGAGAGAGAGAGAGAGAGAGAGAGAGAGAGAGAGAGAGAGAGAGAGAGCACGACGATCACCTTTGCAGGTATGACGATAGGAGAGAGGAGAGAGGGAGAGAGGGGGTCGTGTGGGAGCGTGCTCTGCGTCGCAGTGCACGGCAAGAGTTAAGTACCCAACCACACGACCCAGGTATGTGTTGTGTGTGTGTGTATACATTGTGTGGTAGCGTGCCTTTTGGCATATTATACGACTGTCATAAGGTACCTTACCACACAATGGGAGTGTGTGGGTAAGCTATTCTATGAAACAGTGCTTACCACGGGGGCATCACCTCGCTGACGCGGGGAAGATGGTGTCCTTTTGTAAGTATTGGCTTACTATCTGGGTACTACGTAGGTAACGCGACGAATCTAGTATCCTTATGGTAAGTCCACTTCCCTTCCCCTTTCCCAAAAAACATATGGGCATCGATTAGTAACACGGCTATATGATGCTCGTATGCAAGCCATTATCTCTCCTTAGATTCGGGTGGCACTCGATCTCAGTAGCGCGGCTAATTGAGTGTTATTTGTTAGAAGCATCTGTTTTTGCATAGATGTGGCGTTTAGGTCGTTAACCTCGCCATATGAATGTCATATAATTTGTATGTGCACATGTAGTTAATTTTTTAAGTATTAAGTATATGAACTATTTGGTCGGTAGCGCTGCTGTGAAGAGTATTTCATATACAAATGTTGGAATTGTTTGATTTTGTTGTTTTTAAATGTACTTATGAAATTATATACTAGCTAATCATATTCAAAAGAATGCTTTATTTATCAATCATCGCTATTTTAAATGCTACATTTATATAAATTATATGCAAAAAAGTATTTGCACACAATTTGCATGTTAAATATTCATTTTTATCTTTTTAAAGGACCTCAAGCATCATCGCTATTTTTATCGCTACATTTACATAAATTCTTTGTAAAAAATAATTTTCATGTTAAATATTCTTTTGTATCTTTTTAAAGAGCATCAATCATTATCAATATTTTAAATACTAAATTTACATAAATTTTTTGTTAAAAAATGTCTAAATACAATTTGCATTTTATTTATTTATTTATTTTTTAAAGAGCAAGACATTCTTTGCAATTTTGTAGCCCAATTTGTATACTTCCAATGTTTTAAATGAGCTAAAATAAAACTAACAATATATACATCATGATGCATGTATCTTCCAAGAGGCTTTAAATTGTTTTAGATTTGTAACATATTCTGTTAGATCTGGAGAATTTTATTAGGAATGACATATTTATTGTATCTTACACGAGCAAACATACCATTTAAATTCACAATGATTATCAACCTGAATAAATACAATCCTGTTGAATTTTTTGAAGTCTTTAAGTCGGTGTGTGCTTTGTTTGAACTAGTGCGTGCGCACGGTAAAAAATATATGTTGAAACTTCACTATATGCTGAAATGTTCCAGATTGTTAACATGTACTATTTGATCTGGATAAAGTTCTTATAAACCACTTGTTTGCATTGCATTTTACACGTGTAACAGATTGCAGTTTAAAGTGAAGATTGTTTTTTTTTTTTTTTCAATATTTCCATGCACATTTCTTAAAGTCTTCAAGTCATGGTTGAGGGTTTTCCTGAAATAGTGTGAGAGTGTTAGTGCAGTGTGCAACCATGAATTTGTATTTGATATGCTTTTTTTGTTGTCCAATACAAAAATGACGTCACATCAAAAGAAAAGTATTATGCGTGCCATTAAAAAAGAATGTATTTTGGCAATATCATCATGTACCAGATGGTTGCATACAGTAAATTAGTGAAAGCAATGTTCTCATCAAAGACCTTACTAGCGTTATATTGGAGAACACAAAGTGCAGGCTGTAAGGTGAAGGCCAATATGAGTTGCTGATTCTAGCAAGGACTCGAGAATTTGACCCCCACCACAATGTTAGGATTGTTTTGGAAAATATGAAAGTATGTTGCAGAGACTTAAAAGCAGATATCCCTCCTGCCTGCGACATGTCAAAATTAGAGCTGTGGGATAAATTGTGGGAGGAACAGAAGTAAAGATGAAGCATGTGAAAGCACAAGACCAAGCAGCTTTACCCAAGAGATTGAAGATGGCCCAAGATACACAAGCAGGTTTGGGAGGTCGATCAAATGCCAGCGGCACCGGCACAATCATGCACACTGCTTTGAATGCCAAGTGCGCTCATCTTGTTGGCATCGCTCCTCACAAGGCCTTGGTAGAAGTATGAGGATTGGATAAATCTCCTTTTGTGTGTGCACAATGTACACCATCAAAGGCATCTCTTTCTTTCCAAACCACACTACATATGTGGAAAAATGCTACAAGGGAGGGAGTAAGAAAAAATTTGAGAGGTTTCAGACAAAGCAAGGAATGCAAACGCTTCGCCCCTCCATTGTAAGGTGCATTGGCTTTACCACCAAAGCTCCTTGAATCACAATATTCCCATAGTAGAATCGGGATACCGTGGGGGACATGATGTGCCGCTTACCATTTCCCAACGAATTGTTTAGATGACACATGCACAGGCTACAAAATGGTTGGAAGTCATTGCCTATAGCAAATCTTCCTGTATAAGAGATGGACACGGCGCGGATCAAGGCAATGATCGAGTAGATGCCAGTCAATTGTCACGCCTAAATCGATGGCGTTGCGGTTGCCCACTCGGTCGGAATACTGCACAGTGGCCTGCACCTGCTCAACATATTGTTGGACTTTACTCGCGCAAATAAATCCCGTGTTGGCATCATTGATTTGGGAATGATGCTTAGAATTCCAGCTAAGCATGCCATCCATTAATTATCTTCATCCAAGCACACAGTCGGACTCTTCAGTCTTGAAGACACAAAGAGCATGGGATGCAAAGATGGCTAAGTGATCATTGATTTCTCTAGAACTATACGATCCACGGTGCACATATGCATACACAAAATTGAGCGATATTTATGCATTGCATTATCTATTTGACATGCTGATAGATTTTTGGAGTGCAGCCAAAAAAGTTTATTTTCCAAAATAAGTTTTCTACCATCCAAACCAAGATATTATGAGGGCCATTCATATTAAAGTATATTGTTGGATAAAGTTAAAAGAGCGGAAACAAAGAAGAAATGCATCTGATGTTTTGATATTTTTCAAAGAACATTTAAAGACACAGACCCTAACCCTGTCCAACGTCCCCTTGTTGAACTTGCACCATCTTTTTATCCGATCTAAACATTTTTATGATATACATCTATCTTGTCCAGGGTATTCTATTTTTATTGAAGTGTATTATCTTGTTTGGAGTGGTTCACCTCCTTGAGTCAATTTTACCTTTAGTCATTTCAAATTTGTCTTGTGGTTCAATTGGGTCCAGCAATTGTGATTTTGTTTAGTCGCATCAGTTGTGGTTTGATTTAATTGGCTATGATGTCTTATGTAGTGGACGTGAAGTTGCTACCTTGTGCATCTGTGAGACTATTGAATCGTGAGAAAATATATTTGCCAATGATACTGAATATTTGTCTATTTGTCCATTGCATCTCCAAGAGAAAAAGGCCAATGAAGAACAAGTTTGTGGCACCCAATAAGTGCATGATGATCAACAACAAGCAGTTGTTAATGCATTTCAGTGCATGAAGTCTCTAGTACACGGTATGTCGCATAGCAAGCGATGCGCACTGCTTGACAACTCTCAAAATGGGCCACTCCAAACCACATGCAATGGAAAGAGATCAATAAAGAAGTGACAAAGTACATGATCAAAACAATATGGCCATGTGAGGATGCAGAGATCAAGAAAGGAAGGTGGAAAGTACTGAGGTGCCTCCATTGTTAGGAAATAAGACGTAGCTAAATAGATAATTGAGTAGATTACTTAATGGAGAGAGACAAATTTATATACACGAGATTATAGTGTAGAGAGAGAGAGAGAGAGAGAGAGAGAGAGAGTACACACGATATACGTGGTTCACCCAATGTGGGCTACGTCCACGGGAAAGCAGCCACTCAATGGCTTTGGTACTTCAAAACAAGAAGTAGTTTACAAAGGGATTATACCCTTAATGGAGCTCCCGCCTTGCTTCACTCTCACCACCTCACACTCACCTTGTTGCATCAACTTCACACTATGAAATGTGTGTAGAAATGGCCTCCTTTTATAGGCCAAAAGGGCTACCCTCTCTTATGAGAGACAGCCATGTGTAGCCGCCCTTGTGCGAATAAGTCCAAATCGGACCCTCCAATCCGCCCATGTGTGGCCGCCCTTGAGAAGACAAGTCCGCTTTTGAATTCGGCCACCGGCCATTGACTTCCGACCACCGGCCATTGATTGACTACCGGCCACAGGCCAACCGACCGGTTGTTTTCCGACCACTTTCTGACCGCCATCCGGCCATAATATTCCGGCGAAAAGGAATATTCCGGCGAAAAAAAAGTCTCAGGGGCCTCCGCCCCCGAGGCCTTTAAAGTTGCCCCTGATTCTTGTCCGTGAAAATTTTGGTTTCCGGTGAGTGATTTTCCTTCACGCACGATGGCTTCTCCTCATAATGGGGGCCTTACAAATGTGCGCTTTTACCACAAAAAATTACAAGGGTAAATCAGGCTCCATACTTAACAATCTCCCACTTGGAGACTGATCTCCAAACCAAACCTGTGACTGCTTTCCATTCTGGCTTTTTATCCTTGAATGCCGATTGAAGATGAGCAAAAGCTCAACTTCTCCTTGTTGACTACCTTTGTAAACATGTCTGCAGGATTTTCACTTGTATGCACCTTTCCTAGCTTTAGTTGTCCCTCTTCCAAAAGAGTGCGTATGAAGTGATATCTCACCTCAATGTGCTTTGTCCTTGAATGAAAGGCTGAGTTCTTCGCAAGATGGATAGCGCTTTGGCTATCACTGTACAAGACACAATTGTCTTGTTTGAATCCAAGCTCTTCTAAGAATCTGTGAAGCCACAGAATTTCTTTGCTTGCCTCCGTCATTGCTACATACTCTGATTCCGTGGTAGAAAGTGAAACCACTTTCTGCAGCTTTGAAGCCCAGCTTACTGCTGTGCCTCCAACCGTGAACACATAGCCAGTAGTGCTCCTTCGAGTATCTTTGTCACCTGCCATATCTGCATCAGCATACCCTTCTAGAAAAATATCAGTTCCTCCAAAATACAAAGCATTTGTTGTTGTCCCTTTTAGATACCTAAGTATCCACTTCACAGCTTGCCAATGCTCTTTACCTGGGTTGTCCATGAACCTACTCACAACTCCCACTGCATGTGAAATGTCTGGCCTTGTCCAGACCATAGCATACATTAGAGAACCTACCGCTGCAGCATATGGAACTTTAGACATATAGGCTATCTCCTCTTGTGTCTTTGGACACATATCCTTCGTTAGTTTAAAATGACCAGCCAAAGGTGTAGAAACTGGTTTTGCATTTTGCATTGCAAACCTTTCTAGTACCTTCTTGATGTAATCTTCTTGAGATAGCTTTATTGTCTTCTTTGTCCTGTCCCTTGATATTTTCATACCTAGTATCCTCTTTGCAGCACCTAAATCTTTCATTGAAAAAGATTTGGACAGCTCCTCTTTTAGGTCTTTGATGTCCTGCATGTTAGCACTTGCAATCAACATGTCATCAACATACAACATTAGGATGATGAATTTCCCATTTCCCAAATTCTTCGTGTAGACGCAGTGATCCGAGTTGCATCTTGTGAATCCATGATCCAACATCCATCGATCAAACTTCAAGTACCATTGTCTTGATGCTTGCTTTAAACCATACAAGCTCTTCTTTAATCTGCAAACCATTTTCTCCTTACCTTTTACTTCATACCCCTTTGGTTGAAGCATGTAGATTTCCTCCTCTAAGTCACCGTGAGGGAATGCCGTATTTACATCCATTTGCTCGAGATTTAGATCATGAGCAGCCACAAGGCTTAAGACAAGCCTAATTGAGTTCATTTTTACAACAGGAGAAAATATTTCATTGAAGTCAATACCTTTCTTTTGAGAAAAACCTTTTACCACAAGCCTAGATTTGTACCTTTTCTTCCGACCTTCTTCTTCCTTTATCTTGTACACCCATTTGTTTTGAAGTGCCCGCTTACCTTTAGGCAACTCAACCAACTCCCATATTTGGTTCTGATGTAGTGAGTCCATCTCCACTTGCATGCTCTTCGTCCATTCTTCTTTGGATTCATGTTGCATAGCTTCTTCATATGATTCCGGCTCTCTAGAATCTGAGATCAAGAGATGGTTGAAGGAAGGAACAAACCTTTCTGGAGGTCTACTTGCTCTTGTAGATCTTCGGGGAATAGGTTGAGGCTCCTCATTTGGTTGATGTTGTTGCACATTGTCACTGTTTGCAGTCCTTGAGTCTTCACCGTCCTCAAGCTCCATGTACTCATCACCTGTTTCTTTTGTTTGTTTTCTTTCCAAGTAATCTTTGTACATATTTTGTTCATTAAAAATTACATCCCTACTCCTTAAGATTTTACCATCTTCAGGATTCCATAGGCGATACCCAAAGTCTCCTTCTCCATAGCCAATGAAGAAACACTTTTTGGACTTTGCATCTAACTTTGATCTTAGGCTTCTATCTATGTGCATGAAAGCCTCACACCCAAACACTTTGAGAAATGCATAATTCACCGGTTTACCTGTCCATGCCTCTTCTGGAACTCCCCCATCCAATGCCGTTGAGGGTGACCGATTGATTAAGTACACAGACGTACTTACAGCTTCCGCCCAAAGTTCAAGCGGTAGGCCTGCATGTAGCCGCATGCTTCGTGCTCGTTCCATAATTGTCCTGTTCATCCTTTCCGAAATCCCATTTTGTTGAGGTGTCCTTGGGGTTGTCCTTTGCCTCCGAATTCCATTGCTAGCACAAAAGCTTTCAAAAGCTTGGCTGCAATATTCACCTCCATTGTCGGATCTGAGGCATTTAACTTTGGTACCTGTTTCATTCTCCACAAAGGCTTTCCACCTTTGAAATATGGAAAATACATCGGATTTATTCTTCATGACATAAACCCATGTTTTTCTAGTCGCATCGTCTATGAATGTTACATAGTACAATGAGCCACCAAGTGATGGTGTACTTGCAGGACCCCAAACATCAGAATGAACCAACTCAAGTTTTTTATTTTTTCTTTCATTTCTTGATTTTTGAAATTTTACCCTCTTTTGTTTACCATAAACACAATCTTCACAGAACTCTAAGTCCACTTCTTTCAAACCTGGTAGAAGCTTCTTTGTTTGAAGGATTTGCATTCCTTTGGCACTCATATGCCCAAGTCGGTAGTGCCACACCGCACTGTCAACTTCTGTAGTTGCTGCACAAGCTGAAGGTTGCGTGCTAACAGCACACAAGTAAAGTGTACTGACTTTTTCACCCTTGGCAACCACCAAAGATCCCTTTGAGATCTTCCACCGTTTGTTTCCGAATGCAATGTTGTGACCTTCATCGTCCAATTGTCCTGTAGAGATCAATTTTTTGCGAAGAGAAGGAACATGCCTAACATCTTTCAGCTTCCATTCATTTCCGTTAGCAGTTTTGATAGAAACTGTACCTTTGCCGACAATCTCACAAGCTTCATCATCTCCCAAGTATACATACCCAAAATTACCTTTGGTGTAGTCTTGGAAATGTTGCTTGTGTGGTGTCGCATGGAATGAAGCCCCGGAATCTACTATCCAGGAATTAGACACATTGTCTAATGAGAGAATTAGAGCATCTTGCTCTACTTTACCTGCCACATTGGCCTCCGATGTTGGCTTGTTGTCTTGAGACTCTGTCTCCTTCTTCTTCTTGGACCAGCAATCCTTCTTGACGTGGCCCTTCTTGCCGCAGTTCCAACATTCAAGAACTGACTTTGTTCGTGATTTGCTCCGTCTTGAGCGATCACGACCCTTTTGGTTTTTGAACCTCTCCTTAGGCCTTCCTCTTGTTTCCACTGATAGTGCAGCACTTGATGATTCTCCTGTGCTTCTCCTTCGCATTTCCTCGCTTAGAAGAACACCCACAACATCATCAAACTTAAGAGTATTTGTGCCAGAGATAGAATTACTTACAACCATCACAAGGCTGTCCCAACTATCCGGTAGAGATGATAGTATAAGGAGAGCTCACACTTCGTCATCGAAATTGATTTTCACTGATCGAAGTTGACTTATGTTTGTGTTAAAGTCATTTAGGTGTTCTGCAACTGAACCATTCTCTGCCATCTTTAGATTGAACAAGCGCTTCATAAGAAATACCTTATTGGATGCCGATGGTTTCTCGTAGAAGTCGTCAAGTGACTTCATCAAGTCCTCCGTGGTCTTCATCTCCGAAACATTGAAGGCCACCGTTGACGCCAAGCTTAACCGGATTGTTCCCAGTGCCTTTCGATCAAGGACAATCCATGCTTCATCTGCCATTGTTGCGGGCTTCTTCGCAAGACCGCCTAGTGGCAAATAGAGGTCCTTCTGGTAGAGATAGACTTCAACCTGCATCTTCCAATGTTGGTAGTTTTTGCCGTTGAACTTCTCAATCTTGAGCTTCCCCTCCTCCGCCATAACTCCCACTCAATTCAAAGAATCCTTTCCTTGAGATAATTTAGCTACGAGCAAACCTTGCTCTGATACCAGTTGTTAGGAAATAAGACGTAGCTAAATAGATAATTGAGTAGATTACTTAATGGAGAGAGACAAATTTATATACACGAGATTATAGTGTAGAGAGAGAGAGAGAGAGAGAGAGAGAGTACACACGATATACGTGGTTCACCCAATGTGGGCTACGTCCACGGGAAAGCAGCCACTCAATGGCTTTGGTACTTCAAAACAAGAAGTAGTTTACAAAGGGATTATACCCTTAATGGAGCTCCCGCCTTGCTTCACTCTCACCACCTCACACTCACCTTGTTGCATCAACTTCACACTATGAAATGTGTGTAGAAATGGCCTCCTTTTATAGGCCAAAAGGGCTGCCCTCTCTTATGAGAGACAGCCATGTGTAGCCGCCCTTGTGCGAATAAGTCCAAATCGGACCCTCCAATCCGCCCATGTGTGGCCGCCCTTGAGAAGACAAGTCCGCTTTTGAATTCGGCCACCGGCCATTGACTTCCGACCACCGGCCACCGGCCATTGACTTCCGACCACCGGCCATTGATTGACTACCGGCCACAGGCCAACCGACCGGTTGTTTTCCGACCACTTTCTGACCGCCATCCGGCCATAATATTCCGGCGAAAAGGAATATTCCGGCGAAAAAAAAGTCTCAGGGGCCTCCGCCCCCGAGGCCTTTAAAGTTGCCCCTGATTCTTGTCCGTGAAAATTTTGGTTTCCGGTGAGTGATTTTTCTTCACGCACGATGGCTTCTCCTCATAATGGGGGCCTTACAAATGTGCGCTTTTACCACAAAAAATTACAAGGGTAAATCAGGCTCCATACTTAACATCCATGATGCGATAAAAAAATACTGAGAGGATCTACTTGGAAGTTTATGGCCATCCACTACATAATGCAGATTGTGCTATTTTTCAAAAAAATTATATGTTCACTTTGTGCAACATTGACCAATTACTGTAGACTTTTTGTGAAAGGAGACAACTATTGCCACTCATGATATAAGGGAGAGTTGAGTCACCGACCTACAGTTAAAGAGAGAGAAGGATATTTACACAACACATTTGTCAAAGAAAGATACAGAAATAACACGGCTTTTTATAGCCACCCAGAAACTCCAACCATCACAGGTCTGGATGGAGAAAAGCATTCACCGCTTAAGCCAGGACGTTTAGAATCTAGCACAGTGAGTGAATCATCCGCCTGTACAAGAGACACACATAAGCCACCTTGTTTTGCATCCAGATTGCATCCTCAACTTCCCAATGTTCAGTTTGCTACAAGAATTTTGATGGATGGAGAGGAAATTATACATTGACATGTGGTCATTATTATCACTTCGTCTGTCTTATTTGTTTAATGCAAAATAGTAGCCGATGTGTAATTTGTTCACAAGTTATTCCACAAGGAATATATGTTTGGTATGGCAAATGAGTATAAATTCAAGCAAGCCCACCAAGATACCCCTACCACAATTAAAAATCTGTTTGGTGACCAAGATGCTGCTTCAGAGCAACACAATTGAGATCGACAAACTATGTATAATCGCAAATATAAATCATTGTATATGATTAGAACACATTGAATACAAGGTCTTTTACAATGGTTGTTGACACGGTATTCATTCTACTCTCAAGCTATATTGAATTTGTGAAGTTGTTATGTGGTTCTAAATCTGAGTGTTGTGGATCTCCTTGTAATTCAACCTCCACGTCTATTTTTATCAGATTCTTTTCTATTTTTTCTATGATGCATTGAGATACACCAACGTTGAATTGTTCTTCGTCTTCGTTTTGACAATCATACAACCAGGCTAGCATTTCCTCCTTGTAGCCAGCACTTTCAATGTGATTCAATATATTTTTGTTGCCAAAAATATACACTAATTTTTCCGCTCTGTCTGTTAATAGTCTATTGTGAATAGTGTTGTGAATGTACTTGTACATACTCCAGTTTCTCTCTGAACTTGATTTTTCTGCACATTGTGCTAATACTCTCATTGCAAGGGGACATAAGATAGAGTAATGCTCTCCACTATTCATCATCCACTTCTTCCGTGCAGGTTGGTCTTTTTTCATTACCTGTACAAAATCATTCGCAAAAGGATCTTCTTTTAATCTAAATGCACTCATTTCTTTGATGCAATCAATTCGGTCCTGATTGTTGGAGTAGAATGTGCTGATTGTTAGCCTACATGAAGGCAATGTCCAATATATGCATGCTATATATCAATAGATAGCATTTGAAGAGTAGATTCTAAATATCCAACCTCCGATAAGTTTGGATCTTATTTGCAAAAAAATTACCGATCCCCACTTTTTGAAATCTATGCCACATCAACAATTCTTACAAGGCCCAAAAATGAGCTCAAAAGTTTTCTAATGCATGGGTGGAAAACCTAAGCAAGAGCTACGAAGAGTGCAAGGCTAGAATAGAATAAAGATTCTTACATGAAAAGAGTGGTAGTAATCAAGAATGGGCAAGATGATGGGACGTAGGGATCTAATGATTTCATCAAGCATCTCTGCTCCGAATAGGAAAAAATTCTTTTTGGTAGTAGAATATCTTCCTATCAATGTACACGTTTACATGCATGTGTTGCAAGAAACGGAAAGGAAAGACTCTTGGCCTATTGTTATTATCCATGCTGGGTGTAGGGAAAGGCTTTGACCACTAGAGTTGCATACCTTACGTGTTGACAAGGTGACACCTTCACCACAGGCCTCTACCTCTTGTTGAAGGCCACATAATCCTCCATATTGGATTCAAAACAGACTGGGAGAGAAGAGTCTACCTCAATCGGCTTTCCATTTTTCATGCGGCGGTGACGCTTGGGTGGTCGTACTTGACTTGAACTCTCTAGATCTAGAGAGAGCGTAAGGCCACTTGCTTCCACCAAATGCTTTAGGCTTTGTGGCATGGACTTTGTGGTTGATGTACTTGATGACTCTTCTCTTATTGTTGGAGAGAGAACACTTGGTGCTACAAAAAATTTGACTAATGTGAGAGTGTTGATGCAGTTCTCAAAAGAAAAACTTTCCGCTCTTTCTTCACCTCCTATGTCGGCACTCATGGATAGAATGATTTGATTCATAGCAATGATGGCATTCTGTATCCCTCCCTCTTTATGATCTTGATTTGCGATTAGCACGAGCAATGCGGGATGGGGAGCTTACCTTTTGGATATCGAGACGACGCTACAACCTGGTAGTTTCACTTTGATGAAGGCCTTGATTGCTTCTACAGTCTCCTCTTCTTTAGTCCTCCAATTTGAAAAATCTTTTAGACACTTGTCCATGATTGATGGCATGCATCACTACTCTCTGTTGACTGAAGGTCTTTGCAAAGCCCTCCTCAGTGAGGGCACCAAATGAGAGGCAAAAGTGCAAAACAGACTGGGTGGAATCTACATCAAGACTATGCATGATGGACTCGTCATGGGAGGTACACAATAGGGGAACCACCTAGAAAGATATACGGCTAGGATGCATACATATACACAATCAAACATGCCATGGAAAACAATTTCAAGATCGATGTCCCTGTGTGGGATGGGGTCGTCAGAAAACAAGATGAGAGGAATTGGGAGTGAGTGAGAATGGGCTTGCTACTTGTGCATGTAATAAGGAAGATAATGAGGTAAGGCAAACATGAAAGTATGATAAGTTCTCATACCAGAGGTAGTGAATCCGTAGTGTACACACCTTAAGATGCAAGTAGTAAGATGGTAGGAATATGAGAGGGAGTGTGTGTGTGTGTGTGTGTGTGTGTGTGTATGGTGGAAAATATGCACACCTCAACATAGCAAAAATGGAAAGAAACAAGCATAAACCATACCACAATGAAGTATATCCCAAAGGACACAAGGTATGGAACCAAGATGGAGTGTGTTGATTTCTTGCAGAAGATGAATACAATAGGTATGAGTCCTACCATAGCCCGAGCAAGATTTTGCGAGCAAAGAAAAACTCGAGCGAAGATCTATAGTTTCCATTGTACATGAAGCACTATTTCAAAAATAATCATAAACCTTCACGGCACCTCATATGAGTATTTTAAACCTTAACCAAATCCATCAAAACAATACATACTACTTATCCACAATCCAAAATATTAGAACATCTGTAGTTGTGGTATTATCACCGCTCGAAAAAATAATAAAAAAGGCCATAACCATTATGCTTCCTCTCACGAAAAACAAAGCAAAACAAACAAAGTACTTTTTAAAAAAATTGGACATAGTCTCCCTTGTATATGAAGCACTATTTCAAAAATAACCATAAACCTTCACGGCACCTCACATGAGGATTTTAAATCTTAACCAAATCCATCAAAAGAGTACATACTACTTATCCACAATCCAAAATATTAGAACATCAGTATTTGTGGTATTATCACCGCTTGAAAAAATAATAAAAAAGGACATAACCATTATGCATCCTCTCACGAAAAACAAAGCAAAACAAACAAAGTACTTTTTATAAAAATTGGACATAGTCTCGCTTGTATATGAAGCACTATTTCAAAAATAACCATAAACCTTCACGGCACCTCACATGAGGATTTTAAATCTTAACCAAATCCATCAAAAAAGTACATACTACTTATCCACAATCCAAAATATTAGAACATAAGTATTTGTGGTATTATCACCACTTGAAAAAATAATAAAAATGGCCATAACCATTATGCTTCCTCTCACAAAAAACAAAGCAAAACAAACAAAGTACTTTAAAAAAAAAATGGACATAGTTTCCCTTGTACATGAAGCAATATTTCAAAAATAATCATAAGCCTTCACGGCACCTCACATGAGGATTTTAAACCTTAACCAAATCCATCAAAACAGTACATACTACTTATCCAAAACAAGACATGAATTTGAATTTTAACATCCACCAATGTTATAAATCCATTGTTCTTATGATGACTCGCACTCATCATCGATGAATACGTTATGTCTCTGATACCTCTCAGGGATGCAAGAATTGTACTGCGTATCAGCTGCCATGGTTCTAGCCATCTGCTCTGCGTAGACCAACAATGCACTTCCATTAAAAAAAAAAGATTATGAAGTTAAACACCAAACAAGTAATATAGGCAGTATTGATGATCAATAAATACCAACGCTAATACAAAAATAGTGACAAAAAAGATGAGAGCAATGTCAATGTCAAAAGTAAGAGGAGCCCTCACTAGTCGTCAAATGGATTGACACGCGATGGCATGACACTCTCATCATCAATATCTAAAGAGGTGGACGCCTCCTCTCTGCTCCGCTTTCTAGGGAGAAGCAACGGTAACACATATCCTGAAATCAGTGGCTCATCAATGTCGACTGCAACACATGCTCGTCCTGAAGCCAAGCAAGCTACTAGTACAGGGGTTGTGCCACATCCAAGCTCCAAAAAAATACCTCCTCATCGGCAAAGCAGCTCCACAAAACATGCAATGAAAGAATGGCTCCGTTGTAGTCCTCCTCGCAATGGCTCGCCTGATAATAATCTAACCTGAGAGAGCTTCGGAAGGTGATGCACCATAAAAGAATCCGAAGAGTGCATACAAAGACGGGAGAACAAGGCAGCGCTTTCTGATACAAAGCAAGGTGGACGCATACCTTCTCTGTGAATCATAAATAGCATAGAGCAATTACATTGCAAAACAAGACACACGATTAGAGCAAACAACAAGACAAAGTGCTGAAATATTGATGTAAAAACAAATGTATCACCTCCACACGACCACCAAAACTCTCCACATAACCATATGCTCCATGATGGAGCACTACAATGAGACGATGAACCACCATCTCCGAAGCACGAGAAAATCTCTCCACCCAACCAATGGCCTCTCCTGTTATTTTAACTAAATATCAATAATAAATACCACAAATATTACAATTTTTTTGCATGAATATAAACAAGATAGACCTGCCAAAGAAACCATGATCAATAGCCATCCACTATCAGCCAATGTCAAGAATGCCAAATGAACGCCAGCACGTACATGATCCTCAGTGAAAATGTCCCAGCGAGGTGAAGTAGAGGAGCCTAAGAGGGACCCACCAAATGGAAGATCTAAGAAAATCAAATCTACAGCCCATGAAACTGATTTCGTGCCGCGGGTATACAAGATAAAGTCAGAGCGTGCCCTCACGAGATGCTCGTGTACAGGGACCCATGCAAGATTACGGATCCCCGCCCTATAATCTGCAGCAATGGCAATGTAGTCCCCAACAATAGCCATGCATCGAGTATCCATAGAACTAGAGAGACAATGAGATGGAGACTCCATAATATAAACAAAAGAGATACTCCTTCGAGCCACGATCGTGCCAGGAGCAACTGAGACATTACAAGGAGGTTTAATAAGTCATGCATCAACCACGTGGAAGGAAAGCATTAACAAATGCAATTGTAGTTTATCTGGAAGTGGCTCCACCTCCTCGTCAATGATCTGATCCACAACCCTCTCCTTTTTCTTTTGTGAGTTGCGCATTGCTAAAATAGATAACTTCAAATCAGAGCACTGTAACTTTTAGATAGGCAAATATGAGCATGATCAAACATACCTGCATGACTCTCTTCTACTATGTCTACTGGAGGAACCTTCATCGCAACATCCTTCGATATCATCTCTTGTAGCTCTCTTTCACGTCCAAGAACATCGCCCTTCTCCATATCTATCCACCATGGACAATTATCTATCTCCCAAAGAGTCAATGTGTGCATAGTAGAGGGATACATGCTTGTGTCTTGTACCGCTAGCTGAGTCCACTGTCTAGCCAGAAAGGGCATGTTAGGCAAGACACTCTTGGCAACCAAGAACATGAAGAATCTACAAAGGTCAATTAGGTGACACGAATGTTACGAAACAATAACAACGAATATTATATATCTAAGTCAGTTAGCGATTCACCTGAAAGCCAAACGTTGTGCTGCCATTCTCAATGTATCCACCTTCTTTAATGCCTGCTTATCGATATCCTTAGTCTTCACTCCAAGAGACACCTCTATTGGAAATAGATAGGGCCTCGCCTCAAATTTAATTTCTTCAAAGTAGAATGCAAGAGTGCAGTCATGCTGCAAAGGCACCACGGCTAGCACATCCAAAAGATCTGACACAATCTGAAATGCCCTCTGAAAAACCCGAGCCAAAAATCCCTCTCTACGAAACCATCTACAATCCCAAATAAAAAGAGGAGACAAAGTTAGACTTTTATATAAATGCATGATATATTTAGTACTTTTAATCTTAGCTATACTTACATGCGGAAGACGTGATCTCCCTTTTTCAGACCATATGCACTCCTTGTAATCTTGTCTGCTTCTAATAATGAAACCCAATGAATCTTGTTTTGCACAGGGGCATCTTGAAGTAAAGATATTTTGTTCATCTTCCATCTCAGACGCTGCGGTAACCTCATCCATTAGCTCCCATGGAACAATCTGTAAACCATTCTCCTCGGGGGCTAAAGCATCATCAACTTCGTGTAGAGAGCTCTGTCCCATTTCCATGGAAAGAACCTCCTCACCTTGTGTCTCAATTTCCTCTATCATGTCGGTAGCTGAGACTGAAGATATTTGATCACTAGCATCTACCTGGCCATAAAGAGAAGCATTGTTACTCCTCCCCCTTCGTGATCTTCCACGTGGTTTCGGGCTGTTTCAACATCAACAAGAAACATGGAGACAATATTTTTACAAAAGAGTCAAATTATATATGGCACCATATTGAAATAAAACACAGCATAAATCTTAAAAAAATTTGTACAGAGCTACCTTTGTACATAGAACATTATTTCAAAAAATACTATAGCCCATAATGGCTTCTCACTTGAAAAATTTTAGTGTTTAAAATTCTTTCATAAACATAATTCATGAAGCATAAATTAAGGTCCACACACCTATAGCCACACACCTATCAACCAAGCATTAATTTAGGACCTTAAACATAATGTATCTTTAGTCCAACACAAATCAACCTAATGTATCGTTTTTAAAGATCTTAAACATAATGTATCTTTAGCCCAACACATAATGTATCGTTTTTAAAGATCTTAAATGTATAGATTTTTTCTAATTTAAGCTCAATTAAAAGATGTTTTACAAACTACCTAATTAGCCAGGGTCTCAATACATCAAATGCATATAGAACAAGCTGATATTAAATTGTGCAATATCCCCCTTCAAAGCCAAGCTAATATAGAAGGGAAATGTTAAGCTAAGTTCACGATGTATTGAGCATCATTGAGCACCTTGTAGGTGGACGACCCCTTCAAGCCAACGCGGAGTTTCGGCCAGCCATTGACACCTCTCAAAGACCTTTCTAAAGCCACAATCTTTTGAAATCGGAATCCACGGACCTACTAAATGAACTTGCAGAACAATTTGCTTTGCTGAAAAATTTGTGGCTATCTGAACCACCGTGCGCCGGCGCGAGCTCCTACGGCCAAGGAATCGCCTTGCTGAACTGCATTTGAGCTGCTGAAAGCTGAACGCTCTGAACTGGCTGAACGCCTGTACTGTTGAATGCTGCGTGAACACCTGAACTGCTGAAAGTTGCGCCTGAAATCCTGAACCAGCCTACCCTGCTCGTTCTGCTATGTCTGAACTACCACGCGCCGGTGTGCGCTCCTACGGACAGGTTGCGTACGGCTCCTCGCACGCACGCACAATAGAGCTTAAGCACGCTCTCAAGCAGAAGCGCAACAGAGAAACCTCCGAGATAGGACGATACATAGAGGCAGAGCTCGTAAAAAACGTTTTTCCAAAACTTGGCAAACCTTCGTATGTGGACCAAGATAGCTAAATTGACAAAGTTTGAAGGTTTTTACACCAAGGTTTTTACATCAAATAACACCAAAAATTTAAATGTTAATTTCAAAATTTGTAGGTTTGGATTATACTAAACCTAGGTTTTTTTCGAGCACTGCGTGAAAGAGGCCCTATTGTAAAAATTTTAAAAGATTTTGGACATAAGTCATGCTACTTAGAGGACCAATATACTAGATTTTACAGATTTTTTATTATTGACAAGATTTTAAAGAATTTTTTAGATTTTGAACCGGATTTGCTTAACGTTTCGGTGATCATCTTTTATGAATGCAAGCCGTCTGCACCGCTTTTTGAGAATGACGTCCGAAATAACGATTACCATCTGTACCTGATGTTATTTATCAGTCTAGACTCTGCACTCACCTTAACTTCTCTAAGACGATTGCTTCCAATGTCTAGACACATTACAGTATTCGGACCACAAGTTGGTCAAAAGCTTCTCCTTATTTTTGAAGGCACATATGCGCTTTCTCTCATTTCTGTGAAACAGCATTTTGAGTTAACTAATGCGTTTACTTTACATCCACTTACACTAAGTGGAGGACAGGTAAAAATGGAAGTTACTGAGTCTATTAGTGGTGAAGAGGTCTTCCTTCTGAATCATGATGTCTATCAGTTCTTCAAGGTTCTCTTGTTAGTTCCTGAACTTGACAGTGGAATTAAGGCTCCTCTAGTAATTGTCGATTTAGAATCAGATGCCGAGTCACGTGGCTGCTCTAGCGTACTTGATATTATACGCTCAATGCCTTTGCAGAGCAACTTGTACTTGGCCCTGAAACAAGCCAAAGATATCATTCAAGTGCAAGAGCTTCCTGTGTTTTATGATGGATATGTTGCATTTGAGTTGCCCTCTCTAGGTCACACTAATGGAATGATTGGGATGGAACAGAGACATGATAGCCACATGTGGACTGAATATGTCACATGTAGCAGTGATACCTTTCCAGGGGTCGTTAGGTTCATTCGATGCTCGGGTCACTTATGTTGTGTCAACATTGATTGTCCATATTACTCGAGGACAGGATTCTACAATGAGGTTCATTGGCGAGGCTGGCTTTCAAAGTCATCTCCAAAAGACATGCTGACACCTGAATATGGCACCTTGATATGCAATCATTGCTCTGAAATGCCAGAGTGTGTGGCAACCTGTCCTGCAGTTATTTATTATTGTATGCCAAGGGAGAAACAAAAGTGGACCCGTTGTGTGCTTCATCTAGGTGAGCATCAACATCCTTGTGCGGAAGGGAGGTCAAGAGTAAATGAGAAAAAAGTAGAATCAGTGCTTCAAGCTCGTGCTGCTCAAGAACCATTCACTACAGCCAAATAGCTCGAGCGCATGACTGCTCAGGATATGATTATGAGAAAGCTTGTAATGGAAAATGCAGACAACACCAAATATATTGAAGATTGTGAGTTTGCTGAATTTCTCGACACAATCACACCTTTGTCAAGTAGACGAAGGATTGAACGAAGCTTGGAATGCGCCAAAAGATCAAAAAATATAAGTGCAAAAGGCTTAGAAGCAGTGCTTGACTTGAAGAGTAAGAGTAGGTATCCATATATACATGATTTTCTCTTCCCTGGTCAACTTGGAAATGCTGAGCAACCACATGTGTTCAAGATGTCAATAATTGGGCTCGGAAGTGGAGTTGATCTGGTTAATCGAATGCGTCCGAGTGGAAATCTTGAGCAGATGTGGATACACTTTGATCATGTGCATCGTGTGCAAGGCTGGCCCACAATGTCTGCACATGTTTATGATCCGTTTGTGCGTGAAGTTATGACAATCGCAACATGTGAGTTTACTGTGGAGAATAAGTTTGCATAGATAGAGTTTTGGAAGATGCTCAATAAGGTGGTTCAAGATGAAGGATTTGATAAGCCTGAGTTCAGAGGTTTCATGTCTGATGAGGCTAATGCAAATTGGATAGCAATCAGAACAGTTTACTTTGGGGGTCCCGACAAGGTTGTACCATCTAAGGAAAGGTCTTGCGTGTTTCATTGGGAGCAATCCATGATCCGGCATACTACTAAATGTATCAAACCTTCCTCACAAGAGGAACACAAAATTAAATGCCGAAAATGGCGAAATGCACCATCAGAGAATCAAGCAGATATTTGCAAAGGAAAGCTTCGTCGCTTTTGGAGAGCAGGACATGCTGTTGATGGTGAAGTTTCATGTTTGGAGACATGGTTAGCTTGGTGGGATATCAAAGTTTCACATTGGGGAGGAAGATTTGTTATGCAAGATGAGTCTGGAATTTTTGTGCCAAACACTAACTTTTGTGAGAGTAAACATGCTAGCATGCGGGCATGCTTTGGTTTCAAAGAGAAAATTAGTTTATATGAAGCCGCAGGGGTAGATATGGCAATGGCTGTACTACAAAGTGTTAAGTACAATGCATACCTTAAAGGTGCAAAGACATGTAGTGGTCTCGGAATACAAGACCTTGCGCAAAGATTTTTAAATCATTCATCCACTGCCTCTGCTGCAAAGAAGTTGGTCAATCTTACACACTGCTCAATGGACGAAATGGGTTTGCAAAGTCCAGAGATGAATAGGTCAAATATAAGGGAGAAGAGTGTAAAGAAAAAGAGACCAATCTTTGTGGATGCTGGTGTTGTGCTAGAGGATGATAGCCACAGGCCCGAGTATGTCACAATCACTCAACCCATTGATAGAACAAAGTATGCACGTGCACATGGGGAAACAAAGTATTGGCCTGAGGTGACTGTTGCAAAAATGGTGTGGGCAATTAGGAGAACTGAACCTGGACGTAAAATGACATGTTTTGGAATTTTGCAATATCAAACAGATAGATGTGGAGGATTCATTAATCAAGGCTCGCCTAATATTAATTCTGGGGTAGCTGCACCGTGCTTTTGGGGTCGAAGAAAATATCCCTCGTCAGGATTAAAGCCTGGGGGGATTGTTGAGGGTTATGTATGGTTCTGCAATGCTACTAACATGCACACATGGAAGATTCATGACATGGTGGTGGGGCCACCCGGACCTGCACCAGGGGTTTGGAGGGTCGCAGAGGGTACAAATCTACTACCACATGAGGCAGAACAGCTCCAAGAAAATGGATGTGTACTTCAACAACAACATGGGGTAGAATGTGAAACTGTGAATGGGGGCATTCGAGCAGCAAATAGAGTTACAAGTGCCTTTCAGCCCAAATACAGGGATGGCAAGGTTATTAAACGGCGCTCAAAGCTGACAAAATAATTTCAGACCAGAATTGATATTGGAAAATGCATGGCAGCAACATTAGTTAAAGAGGTTATTGTTGTGTGCAATGAAACACATGTTTTCTACATTAGCACAGAGGGGTCAAGGGCAAAGGGAGTTTCATACTCTGTGACATTGTCTGATTTTCCAAGATGTACATGTGAGGACTTCCAAAAGAGAGAGTCCAAGAGGTTGACATATGTGCCATGCAAGCATATTTACTATGTGTTTCTCCAAATTTTGGGTTTGGACTCTCATGCCCATGAGTTCATGCACCAAGAAGCCCTAACGAAGGTGGAGCTGTTTCAAGCTTTGGGAGGATTGCGGCCAAATGTGCAGCAATAGTTAAAGTGCCTCTAGATGTAAAGTCTTTGTGTGGTATGTAGTTTGAAATGCAGCAGTGTTTTTTCTACTTATGATAAGCCCTAGTTTGTGAGGGATCAGCCCTATGATAAGCCCTAGTGGTATTTTGTCTACTTATGATACACCCTAGTTTGTGAGAGATCAGCAGAAGTTTTGAGAGTGCATTCTATTAATAGTTTCTTGTAAATTTCATATGTGTTTGGAAAAAAATGAACAATATTTTGTTTTAAACAATGTAAGATGCAACGGGTTTGCTACAGAATCTTATTGAAGATTGGGTTTATGTTCTTCATTCAATTTCTTTTTTCAGTTTTTTGGTGGCTAGGTTGAAGTGCCTCTCTTAAATTTTCCATCTACGTTTGCGAACAAATTAACATTATGGATCTTTTGTTATAAACAAAGTAAGATACATCAAGTTCACTTATCTAACCTATCTTGCTTGGTTTTTTGTTTGCTCGGAAGTACTTGCTCGGGGATGGGGATTCCTCAATAGGTATCATAGGGCAAGAAGATGAAAAGGGGACAAAACTGTAGGATCCATAATGGAAGGATGCGAGTTGATGGCGAGGAATATCATGAGTGTAGCCATCATTATTCTTCTCGAAATCGTGCCTTCAATCCTTCATTACAAGTGTGTGGAGACATTGTGCTCATTTTGTGCATGGTGATGGGTGATGGTGTTGTGATTATGTGATTAGGGTTCATGCTACTAGCATGTAGCACAAGGATGTGTATGTCTAGGTGTGTGAGTATGTGGGTATGGGATAGTATGCATACGGAGAAGTGTGTGTGTGTGTCTACAAAAGAGGAGGCCTCCTTTTATAGGTCAAGAGACTGATTAGGGAAGAGATTATGACCAAAATGAGTTATTACAAAGTAACCTCAGTTAGAGGCATTCCCCCAATGAGAGAGCTCTGTGTGCCCTACTTATTAACCAATTTCCTCATAATCGCCTTCATCATGTCGCGCTTTCTCTCCATGCCACCTTCCATAGCTTGAGTCCAAGAGCTTCCTTAAATAATATTTGAGAGAATCTTGGTAAAATAAGAGAAAATACAGTAGTAATGGAGATAAACCTATAAGAAATTGTTTATATGGATTTGGATAATCATGACTTCTCCTCATGTGCATAGATAGGATCCACCATTGCAGCCATATCTCCCAAACTATAGTTGCAAAAATTATGAAAAAAATAGGAACAAAAAGATCAGCTCAACGCCTGTAACTTTATTGTTGAATTTTTTTTCAATTCAAAATGAAAAAATAGTGAAAAATTCCACAATAATATGTGTCCATATTTTTCATTCCAAAAGTCTTCCAGGTGGTCCCCTCTTGACTCCATGTACAAGCCTTGTCCATGTACAAGTGAATTATGCTTGAATTTGATAACATTTTGTTGACTCCAACTCAATAATGCATAAAATTTTCCTCCCTTTCACTGTTGACTCTTATTCTTCACTTGTACAGACCATGAGGTACAATCAACATCCAATGCATTTTGTTTTCATAGGGTTTGTTCATGTTACCATATAAATGTGCATAGCAATGTGCATAATGCATCAAACTTAACAACTTACCATAGGGACAATTACCCTATGTGGGCTTATATGATGCAACACGTTCTTGTGTCAAAGGGAGTCTGGAATATTGTGCAGGGCATTGATGTACATCCTGGTTTTGAGGATGTTGCAGGTCTTGCTGCTATTAGAGTTGTTTTGCCTACGGCAAAACAAGCTCGTTGGGATGTAAAGGATGCGCAGGCTCATGCATCTATTGTGCTGTCTGTGAAGCGCACCACTGTTCCTCACATTCATTCAACAAAATCTGTAAAACAAGCTTGGGATATTCTAGCAGGTCTTTATGCAAGCCGAAATGAGGCTAAAATTGCTTTGATGCATAAAGAGCTGGAGTCGAAGATTATGCATGAGGAAGATGATATGGTCACTTTCCTTGCTAGTGTCAAGGATATCAATGAGCAACTTATTTCTGCAGGTGAAGTCATTTCAGATAGTTCACTTGTGCAGACTGTTCTTGATGACTTACCAGACTTTTGCTAGTACTTGGAGACTTATGACCCAAGGAAATCCAGAAGTTGTCAAGTTTGATGCATTATGCACATTGCTATTGTTGCAAGAGTCACTTTCAAGAAAAAACAGGACTAGATAGTGTGCAGTTGAACAGGCTTTTATTGCTTCTCAAAGAAAGGGTGGTAACAACAATGTGGCCACTTCTTATGGTTCTACTACGAGTGGCAAAACTTCTGTTCCTAATGCTTCTGCTGCTAGCAATTCGTCTAGAAATTCTGGTGATAAGGGCAAGAAGAAAATGCGTTGCCATTATTGTAAAGCTAATGATCACTTGATCAAGTCGTGTCCTAAGTTGAAGGCCAAAGAGGCTAAGAAGAAAGAGGGTGGTTCCACTGCAAATGTTGGTTCCACTATAAATGTAGCCATTGTTGAGTCTTCTGTGAAAGGAGACTATGTTTCTGATGTTGATGCAGAACGGGCTTTTAGTGCAGATTGCACTTACAATCCTGTTGTCCATGATGCATGCTTGTCAGTTGTTGCAGATTCACATGTGTGGTATTTCAATAGTGGTGCTACAAAGCACATTACCTCACATCGTGAATTGTTCACCTCTCTTGAATCTGTCCCTCAGCATGGGAATTCAGTCACTTGTGCCAACAATGCCTCTTATCTGGTTCAGGGATTTGGAAAGAATGTGCTTACTGCTACTAATGGCAGTTCTTTCACACTTGTTGATGCACTTTATGTACTTGGGATCAAGAAGAATCTTTTGTTTGTATCTGCACTTGCTAGACTTGGACTTGTACTCAAATTTGTCAATGACAGATGTACAGTTCATGATCTTAGTTTTGGTGATAAAATCATTGCATCTCAGATTTTGTACCTTGGGCTGTATAAGCTCATTTTGTATGATAAGTGCTGACAAAATTTTGCAAATGCAGTTGCAGATTCAAGAGCTATTTCAGATGCAAAACTTTGGCATGCACGTTTTGGTCATCTGAATTTTTCCAGTTTGCAACGTTTGCAGAAATCTGATATGGTTGCGTCTTTGCCACCTCTTCAAGCACCTATCAAACATGTTTGTGAAGGCTGTATTTTGGGTAAGATGCAGCGTTCGAAGTTTCCAAAGGATGGTTCAGTTCGGGCCACATGCAGGTTGTTGCAGCTTGTGCATAGTGATGTTTGTCGGCCCATACAAACTCTGTCCTTGGGCAATTACCTTTACTTCGTGACTTTCATTGATGATTACTTTAGGCATGCATGGGTATTTCCGCTTAAAGAGAAGTCCAAAGTTTTTATGTGCTTCAAAAAATTTCTGGCTATGGCTGAAAATGTCTCAAAATGTACTATGGGCACCCTTTGCTCCGATCGAGGGGGGGAGTATATGTCTCATGAATTCAAAGCATTTCTGGTTAGTCATGGAATAAAACACCAATGAACAATTCCCTATACACCTCAGCAAAATGGTGTTGCTGAGAGGAAAAATAGGTCACTTATTACAGAAATGGCACGATGTATGGTCAAAAGTGAAGCTTTGCCTCATTCTTTTTGTCTTGAGGCCATCATGTGTGCCACTTATGTACTAAACACATGTCCTACAAAAGCTTTGTAGTCCATTACTCCATATGAAGCATGGCATGATAGAAAGCCTTCTATTGAGCAAATGCATGTTTTTGGTTGTTTGGCATATGCTTTGGTGCCACAAATTAACACAGCGCAAAAAATTGGATGATAAGGCCGTCAAATGTATTTTTGTTGGTTAGTGCTGAAAGCAAAGGTTACAGGTTGTATCATCCGCAAACAAAATGTATTCTGGTTTCACTGGATGTAGTGTTTGTGGAAGATTCTGTTCAGGCCTTGCTGTCATGTACTAGAGACAGTAATGTAAGCTCACATGACATTTATGACACTTTGTTGCCTCTTTTCAATGGTGGAAATATGAGGCAAATGTACAGCCTATGGGGGTTTCTAAAAATTTTATAGATTAGCCTATTACTAATGCAGATGTACATGATGTACTTGATGAGGAAAGGGCTGAAAATGAGCAGGCTAGAGGTATGCCAAAATGGCTGGTGCACACTTTGCGTGACAATAAATTGGATGCACCTTTGTCTAGTCTTACTCGTTCAGGCTCTCGCCATGCATTTTATGCTTTGGCTGTGTCTAGCTTACGTGATGTTGAGGAGCCTCTATCTTTTGATGAAGCACAGAATTCAAAAAATTGGATGGCTGCCATGCAATCAGAATATGATGCACTTATATTAAATGACACATGGACTTTATGTGATTTGCCTCCTAGCAAAAAGGCCGTTGGTACAAAGTGGGTTTACAAGTTGAAATGCAGGCGTGATGGTGAGATCGATTGCCATAAGGCTCGACTTGTTGCAAAGGATTATGCACAACAAAAAGACATAGATTATGTAGAGACTTTTGCTCCCACTTGTCGTATGACTACTATGAGTTTTCTATGTGCATTGGAAACTCATTTTGGTTGGGATGTACATCAATCAGACATTGTTACTGCTTTCTTGAATGGTGACATATTTGAGGAAGTTTATGTAACGCAACCTTGTGGTTTTGTCCAGAAATGACAAGAGGCCAAAGTGTGCAAATGTAACAAGGCTTTGTATGGGTTGAAACAATCTCCTCGTGCTTGGTATGAGAAAGCTGACACTCATTTGGTCAAAGAAGGCTTTCGTAATAGTCCAACAGAAAGCACATTGTATGTAAAGCGTGAGGGTGATGCACTTCTCATTGTAGTTCTTTATGTAGATGATTTGCTAATCACTGGACCAAATGAGAGACACGTTGATAAAATTAAGGCTAATTTGAATGCTACTTTCAAGATGAAAGATTTGAGGTTGTTGCATCATCACTTGGGTATACAGTTTAAGCGGTGTGATGGTGGTATTGCCTTGTGTCAAAAAAGTTACATAGAGACATTGCTATGTAAATTTGGACTTGAGGATTGCAAACCTATGGCCACTCCCATGGAAACAGGTTTGAAGTTGAGTCTACATGATGATGGCAATCCTGCTGATGTCACTCTTTACCAAACTACTGTTGGCTGCCCCATTTATGTATGCAACACAAGGCCAGATATTCAGTTTGCAGTCTCACAGGTCAGCAGATATATGCATAGCCTAGGGTCTAAGCATTGGCAGGCTTTCAAGAGGATTTTCCGCTACCTTAGTGGCACTTTACATCTTCGATTGTTTTATCCCAAGGGGGGATCATTTCCGCCAGACTTACATGCTTTTTCGGACTCAAATTGGGCTGGTTGTTTTGATACACGAGTGTCCACATGTGGTTTTTGTTTCATGCTTGGCAGTTCATGTATATCGTAGTTGAGAAAGAAGCAACCTACTGTGGACACTTCGAGTTGTGAGGCTGAGTACAGTGCAGTCTTTTCAACTACGGTTGAGTGTGTATGGCTCAGACACCTTATGGTTGATTTGGGTGTTGGACAGGACACTGGCAACACTATCTACACTGACAGTCAGAGTGCATTGGCAATTGCGAGGAACCGAGTTTTTCATGCTCGCACAAAGCACAGTGAGGTGCATTATTACTATGTTAGGGAGAGGCTCTCAACAGGACAGATCAGCTTGGCTTATGTGACAACATAGGACAACCTTGCAGATCTTTTCACAAAGGCATTGTCTCGTGAGAAGCTCAACGCTTTCCGCAAAGCTTTGGGCTTACTCCCCTTTGTGGACTGATCATTTCCTCATGGCATGTCACTTCCCTTTACTCATGTGCCAACTCTCATTCACCGCATCACTCTAGGGGGGATTTGTTACCATATACATGTGGTAGTGATGTGAGTGAACACACTAGGACAGCCGGGGCATTTTTTCCCTCTTTAGGAGGTTTTTTCTCCTCTAGATTGTATATATGCCCATCACTCTAGGGCTATCTATCTTTCCATTGCACACTAAGTAACACACTCTCTATTGTGTGCCTTGAGCTTCCTTCATCTTCTCCAAGCTGTGTGCATTTCTCTACAACCCTAATTCTAACAGTTCCTACCTCTCCTTATTTACGAGATCCAAATGTGTCAAAACCATAACTATGTACAAATTTATACATACATCAATTTTTTTTGTGATTTTCATGCATCAGGTGCTTCCTCCTCTTAGGGTCCTTGAAGCCTTGCCATCAAGTGCATACCAAGAGAGAGGTGAAGCAAAATTTGAAAAGTGGCCCTCAGCATAAAATGCCAGATTTCATCACCAAAACTGAGATCATGTACTATACATCTGTCATCCATCATTTTTTTTTGTGATTTTCATGCATCAAGTGCTTCCTCCTCTTAGGTTCCTTGAATCCTTTCCACCAAGTGCATACCAAGAGAGAGGTGAAGCAAAATTTGAAAAGTGGCCCCCTCAGCATAAAATGCCAGATGGAAAATTTCATCACCAAAACTGAGATCATGTACTATACATCTGTCATCCACAAATTTTCCAATTAGGCCAAGTCTAACAAGTGTAGATACATCAAAAAAGATTCTTCTTGATCCCAAGTACATAAAGTGCAATAATAAGTGTGAAAGAACTACCATTTGTAGTAGTATGCACAATCTTTCCAACTCCCTAAGTGAGATAAGAGGCATTGTTGGCACAAGTTACTGAATTCTTGTGAGAAACAGACTCAAGAGAGGTGAACAAATCACGATGTGAGGTAATTTTCTTTGTAGCACCACTGTCAAAAGACCACACATGTGAATCTCCAACAACTAACATGTATGCATCATGAAGATCAGGATCATAGGTACACTCTATACTAAAAGCCCATTATGCATCAACATCAACTGACAGCATCACAGTCTCCTTTTACAAAAGACTCAACAATAGATTCATTTATAGTGGATCTAGCATTTGGGTGAAAGCATGTTTAGGTGGTACCTCTTTTTGCACCTTTTGGCGGTACCACCAATAGCACCTAGGTGGAGGGAAATTCAACGTTTTTCAAATTTGGGAAAAGAGGGAGAGGGAAATTCTAAATTTTTATGAATATATAATCTAGATGCATGCAAGCCATTATGGGGTGGAGAGGGTCCCCTTTTTTTGGACCTACAATCATCATGGCCTAGACACTCCTTGCCCTCTTTCTCCTTTCCTCTCATGCAACTAGCTTGTCACTCGCAATCCCGCCTATACCTGTGTGCTAGCTCTACTCCCATAGCTTGTGCTCCTCCCATTGCATGTTGTAGCCATTACGCTCTGCCTTCCATTGCACTCCTTGCACTCTACCATAGCCTTGTTAGATCTCTACCCCCAATGCCCCCAAAAGGAAAGCATAAAGGTTGCAGTAGCACCCTCTTAGAGATGACTCCCAAGAAGAACACTCCCTCTAGGAAGTGCAAAAACCCGACTTAAAGCACGGAGGTGGTACCACATGCGGCCCCTGCAACAAACACCATAGCACAGCAGACCTCTGCAACAACCATCACACAGCAGACCCTCACAACACATGCGCCACAACAAAGGCCTTCAACAACCACGACACAGTAGTCCCCTGTATCCAACACGACACTGCAACAAACACAACCGCCAAAAATTTACTCTCCAAATGCATGTTGTCGATTGAAAAATATGCTCGAAAAGGTGAGTTCTACATCACGTTTTGGTCGTGTCTATGCGCCTCATGGAAATGCATGACAAAAAATCCTATTTTTCAGCACTGGCTGCAAATCATTTTTCTCCATGGCTTTGCTTGCAGCATTGGTGGAGTATTTGGTACTTTCTAGGTTTTGCTATTCTACATTGTAGTTGCATGAGGAATATGGACTGAGCATGGAGGGCAAGCTTCCCAAGGACTTAATAGACAAGGACCTGCCACCTAAATAGTGGTCAACAGTGTTCAAGGTGCTTGAGAAGAAGAAGACTAAGATCTTCCTCCACCAGGTGCATGACCACCTTTACAATGCATGCAGGCTACTGTATCAGAAAGTCTACCAAGCTACCCCCTCCAATGGCAAGCTCATGAGCTGAGTTTTGCAAGGGGATTTGCATATGAATATTGCGATGCTGCCAAAGCAGCCCCCGATAGCCATAAGATTGCATGGGATTTGATTAGGGATCAAGTATTAGAGAATGTCAAGAGCCACAAAGTGGGGCTCAATCAAAAAATACAGAAGTTCATATCAAATTACAGCATGAAGGAAGCCCCCACATTTGAAGGATTGATAGAGAATGTTGTGGATGGTCCTACGGCATCTAGCCACCCTCTACAACATATGTGGGCAGCCTCTCAGTCCTTCTACACAACATGGGTGGATAATCTTGCCAATGACCTTGAGCAGAAGTCAGTGAAGGTAGAAGAGAAGGTGAAGTCTTCAAAAATAGTCCTCCCTGCAAAGCGGGACTTATGACTATGCAACGAAGGTACCTCCTTAGCTTGTGCACCCATCACTGCAGAGGTGGAGAGCCTCAAAGAGGAGGTGGAGAAATTTGAAGCCTCTCCAACAGAAAACGAAGCTGCGATTGCCAAAAAGGAGGCTAAAATGGAATCCCCTACAATGGTAATCTCCAAGTCCTTTGTATTCAATGATGTTGCAAGGATGAAGGGGGAGGTGTCAGCCATGCAGGTACTCCTAACTTCTCTATTTCTAAAGTGTATAAAGTGCTAGAAAGTGCTAAAAGTGGTTGAGAGTGCTCACATTTTAAGCACTTGCAAGCACTTTCATCCACCTACAGGCTCTTTTAAGCACATGCAAACACCTAGAAATGCATGCAAGTGCTTAAAAGTGCTAAAAAATGATAGAAAATTTAGCACATGCAAACACCTAGAAATGCTTGCAAGTGCTTGTAGGTGCTTAAAAGTGCTAAAAAATTCTTGACAATTTAGCACTTGCAAACACTTTTAACCACCTCCAAAAAGCACTTCCAGGCACTTTTAAACACCTAAAAATGCTTGTAAGTGCTAAAACATGCCTCAGGGTGTATTTTCACAAAAGTAGGTGAGACTTCACCTTTTGTCAACAAAAGGTAGGTATGTTATTTCTCCACCTTTTCAACCAAAGTGAGGTGGGGTTGGTTGAGTTGTGGGAGTTGGCGTCCACTAGTGAATCACTTCATGCACTTGGAGAACACTCTGAAGAACTTTCGGGCAGTTTTAAGCACTTTGGGGCACTTCAAAGCACTGTGAATCACTTTGTGGCACTGTAGCACTGTAAAGCACTCTGAAGCACTTCAGAGCACTCTGAGGAACTTTGTGGCACTTGATAGCACTCTGAAGCACTTTACCAGCACTTTCAACTACTTTGGTGCACTTTGGAAGCACTCTAAAGTAGTTGGTGGCACTTTAAAAGCACTTTTAAGCACTTCAAAGCACAGTGAGGCACTTTATGGTAGTTTCAAGCACTATGAAGCACTTTGGGGCACTTTGGCGCACCAAATAGAACTATGTGGCACTTCGAAGCACGTTGAAGCAATGTAAAGTACATTTTGATGCTTTCAAGCACTATGAAGCACTCTGAAACACTTGAAAGAACTTTTGGGCACTTGAAAGCACTCTAAAGTGCACTTTAAGGGCTCTTTGAAAGCACTTCAATGTTGTTTAAGAGCATTATGAGGCACTTTATGGCACTTTATGGCACTCTACAGCACTCCAAAACACTTTAGAGTTTAGAAAGAACTCTAAAGCACTCTAAAGTACTTTGTGGAACTTTCAAGCACTTTGAAATCACTTTGAAATACTTTGAAGCACTTTTTGGCACTATCATGTACATTGAGATGCACTTTCCTTGTAGTTTCAAGCATTTGCAGGCTCTAAGTTATGCACTTTGAAGCACTTTGAGATACTTATAAATCATTTCAAAGCTTTTGCAAGCACCAAAAAATTCTAAGTAAAGCATTGTGACACACTTTGAAGATGTTCTGGCTGATATACCTTAGGTAAATTGAGGAGATGCACCGGATGCACCACATGTGCCCTCTTGCCCATTCTCTTTCGAATGAAATGTTTCTTGTTTGGGAAGATGCGGGTTTCCATTGACCAAAATTGAAACACGATTTCTCTCATTTCCATTGTTAAGGTATTGGTTCTATGCTGTTGACGTTGACATGTATCTAAGGGAAGTGACCCCTCCTCCATACTAGTTTGGAACCGAAAACAGGCTCCTGTGACATTTCTTCGATGAAGTCCTAATGCCTTCACAACATCATTATTGCTCATTACATTGTCCACCCCATTGAGGCACGCCATGACAGTAGCCCATTTGAAAAATAGCTCATTGTTTGAACGAGGAGTCTTCACCTCAGACAATGTATGACAAATGTTAGAGAAAATTAGCCTCGCAACTGTCTCTGATCTGAGCAGTTGTTGTAGAATTCTCCAGTGAAGACCCTCACAAAGCCCATTTGTTTGATTACGCCAACACTTAGAAATTTCCCTACACATTTTCTTTGCCTCCTTCTCATCAATGTCACCATCCTCTCACGCTCGTGCCATCCTTTTTTGCATGTTTCTTTGTTCCCTCTTCTTTGCAGCCTAGTAGTTTTGTAACTCGGCAAAAGATCCCTTGGGATATGCTGTGTAGAAAATAATGGAGGGAGGTAAAGGGTGTTTGAACTGCCATTATGAGTATTATATGATTCCATGTGGAAAATGCGAAGATGCTATTGCCATAGTACTCATATATATATATATATATATATATATATATATATATAGAGAGAGAGAGAGAGAGAGAGAGAGAGAGAGAGAGAGGTCTCGTTGAAGATGAATATGGCTGACACTGAGGAGTTGATTGATGTACCTTTGTGATGTGCCCGCAAGCACCTCCACTGGCTATGGAGGACTGAGAGAGACAAGGATTGAGATTGAGAGAGAGAGAGAGAGAGAGAGAGAGAGAGAGAGAGAGAGAGAGAGAGAGAGAGAGAGAGAGAGAGATGGTCACAACAGGCGGAGGTACCCATTGAGGCAACACTGCAGAGAGCCCAAAGGAGTGGTGGCGAGAGGGAATTTAAATGTGCAGTTAGTTTGCTACTTTAAGCTTTAGTATTAAAGTGAAATGAATTTCCAGCCTGCCACCTAAAGTCCAACCTCTCAACATCCAAAAATATTTTATCTTTCTCCTCCCAAAGGAGTTTCCAAGACACTCCTTTTTGGTACCACCTAAACATGCTATCACCCATTTACAGTGGCACCACGCTCTTTCTTCTTAGACTCTTTGTCCTTCAACTTAGGACATTGCTTGATCAAGTGATCATTAGCTTTACAAAAATGGCAACGCATCTTCTTTTTGCCCTTATCACCATAATTTCTAGGTGAATTTCTGCTAGTAGAAGCATTAGGAACATGTGATTTTCCACTCACAAAAGAACCATAAGAAGTGGCTGCATTGCTGTTACCACCCTTTCTTTGAGCAACAATAAAAGCATGTTCAACTACACGCTGTCTAGGCCTGCTTTTTTTTGGAAAGTGAATCTTGCAACAAGAATGTGCACAATGCATCAAACTTGACAACTTCAGGATTTCCTTGGGTCATGAGTCTCCAAAAGTCTGGTAAGAGTCTGGCAAGGCATCAAGAACAGTCTTCACAAGGAAGCTATTTGAAGTGACTTCACCTGTAAAAATAAGTTGCACATTGATATCCTTGACACCATCAAGAAAAGTTTCCATATCATCTTCCTCATGCATAATCTTCGACTCTAGCTCTTTACGCAGCAATGCAATTTTTGACTCATTGCGGCTTGCATAAAGACTGGTCAAAATATCCCAAGCCTGTTTTGCAAATTTTGTTAAACAAATGTGAGGAGCAATGGCGTGCTTCACAGACAACGCAATCAACACATGAGCCTATGCATCCTTTACATCCCAACGAGCTTGTTATATCGTAGGAAACACAACTCTAACAGAAGTAATCCTTGCAGACAACAAGACCCGCAACATCCTCAAGATCGCCTACATCGTCAGAACCAGGACATACATCAATGACCTGCACACTATTCTAGACTGTCTTTGACACAAGAACATGCTGCATCATGTAAGCCCACATAGAGTAATTGTCCCTATCCAATTTTTCCTCAATAGCAAACATCTTGAACAGATATGTGTTGTTGTCATCCAAGGTAAATGTTGCACCTGATGTGAAAACTGCCAGAAAAGAGAAGAAACAAAGTGGTAACAACACGTGCTATGTAGCACAAACTGTAGAAGACTGTAAAGGACCTGTTATGCAGAAAAAGACAGTGACAAAAATTCGGCACAAAATGAAGAAATAGCCTGTGCAGTACTATATGTAGTGGAGACAGAGGCCAAAATGAGCCCAAATCAAAAATCTGAGCAGACTAAGCTCTTTGAAGTTTCCCAAAATTTTTGTTGACCTGCGAAGGCTTGCCGAAGCTTATTGAAACCGAAAAAAGTGAGCAAGCATGTACTAGAGCTGCTGGCGACTAAGCTCGGGAGGACACAACCTGCTCTAGTAGTAATTGTTGGAATTAGGGTTGTAGGAAAACACACACAACTTGGAGAAGACGAAGGAATCTCAAGGCACACAACAAAGAGTGTATTACTTAGTGTGCAATGGAAAGATAGATAGCCCTAGAATGATGGGCATATATACAATGCATGGGGGGGAAACCTCCTAGTGAGGGAAAAAATGCCCCGGTTGTCCTAAGTGTGTTCACACACATCACTCACACATGTCTATGGTAGAAAATATTCTATACACCTATGCAAAGAAAAACAATGCTCACATTTAATGTACTCACTAGTCTGAGAGACGTCCAAACCCTTAACAAATTTTGGATCATTTAAAGCCATTGCACATAGAATGAAGGTTTTTTGGTTGTTAGGAAGGTCTGCATTGGCTAATCTGTACAATATTTTCTCTGTTAGCCATTCAATTGAGTACAATGTCTTACACCGATGTGTATTAGGATCAGTTTTTGCTTGTGCTCTAAACATATTTTCACTTTTCAATAGAGAGTTTAAACCATGAAATCTCCACCAATCATCACTAAGGAAGGATCCACAACAGCCAATGCATTTTTGTCATTTTTATAGAAGGCACGTCCATTTCAAAGAATGGTTTTTTGTATTGAAATTGAAACTCGGAGGGAAGAATTCTATCTTTCTCTACTATAATCTTTTTTAGGGCAAGGGTATGTTTTTCCTACACACATGTGGCTAATGTTAATTTTGTTCTTTCATAGCGAGATAGTGAAAAACTACACAGATCAATAATTGAAGACTATGATACTACTTACTAGATGAAGCAGCCGTGACATCAAAATTGCATGTACTTTGTACCATGATTTCTTTCCTACCCTCCTGTCAATGTTGCCTGTATACAACTATAGACCACACATGGTGGTTTCTCCACGATTGCCTCCTTTGAAGCAAGGCCCATTTCCTGCACCGTCCAAAGCATGTCGGTATAAGAAGTAGACACATACCCTGTCTTGTCAAATCTTTACACAATTGAAAAAAGAGGTAGAAAAGACAATTTGAATATAAATCCAGTCACATAATAAAGTATATTCAAATGAGCTTACTTGTTTATATGCATCATAATGCTCAACATATCAACCTAATTTGTGGAATCTATAGTCACTAGTTCTACTTGAACCTTGGGGTGTAGATCGGCATATTTTTTGTAGGCGACACCTAAAACCAAATGGAACGTCACACACTTGTATTCAAGAACATGCAAGCAAAGTAGCTCCATCAACAACAAAGCTTACTCTCTTTAAGAACTCCGATCAATACAGATAACCTATGGTTTCCATCCCAAGTGTAGAACATTTTTTTGCAAAGGTCGGCTCAACACAAGTGTCTTTGATCTCGGCCTCAAACTTGTTAATAACCCACCACAAGGGATCCCATGTCTACATGATATCATTGTCCACATTGATGGAAGGATAGCCTAGATCTTCAAGAGAGCATATGAAGCATCCCTTGGGCGTATAGTACCCCTCCAACAAGACTATATCAACCAATGGTTGTAGCCACTTTGGTTCCCCACTAACTTGTCGGTCTTTCTCTAGATCTTCAAGAGAGCATATGAAGCATCCCTTGGGCGTATAGTATCCCTCCGACAAGAGTATATCAACCAATGGTTATAGCCACTTTGGGTCCCCACTAACTTGTCGGGATTTCTCTAGCTTTACTAGATAGTAAAGAGGAACCCAAGGCAACGAAGTTTCATGCTCTACCTGCATTGTTCAAATTATGTTAAAGCCCAAACTATTTTCATGCTCATCACACTCAAGTGCTTTGAAATACCTTCAAATTTCCAAGATGTTTTGAAAACATATCTTTGCAAACTATAACATCTTCAATTATTGGAAATGCACATCCAGTGGTAGCCCCCGCTGTCATGTATGCCTCCATTTCTTTGTCATTGATGTCCTCGTTGGAGTAGTCAGCAACAAATCCAAATGATGCTTTTTATTTTCCTTTTGCCGATATTTTAGGTTTTTCTGATGTCGCAATAGGAGGAGATGCATAGCACTAATTTGTATGCTCTTGGATAGTGACACACTAATTGATGGAGACATTTCTTGTGTTTATTTCCTTTTTGTCCTGGTAACTTGTTGTGGAGCAAACAATAGAACATCGATTATTCAACAAGCAAACAATACATCATCAATTATTCAACAAGCAATAGAGAGAAAACATTTAATAGTTTACAATCCCAAAGTAACCTATATCAAGATGAACCAAAATATTACCAAATCCCTTTTGGGCCATGCTATAAGACTTCTTTTTTCCCTTCTTCAAAGTATCCATTTTCTCCTTTGTGGAAGGAACATGAGGGAGAGGAGCATCCTTTCCATCATATACTTCCAAACTGCCTACTATTGAAAAGCAACCAGACGACAATCTACTTCCATGAATCTTAGCCATGTTCAACGTCTTCTCTATTTGACCCGCAACAATCGCTTCTCCATTGTAAATGAATTCAACATAAGCACCTACATCAAATTTCTTGGCCATCTTTAGTCTGAACTCAAAAGTATAGCACAAATTCTCTGCGGATTTGTAGATAGAGAAACAAAATTTTATCATTTTTTCTTCCCTCTATTTCTATCACTCTCAGCCTTACACCACCTCCAACCTTCCCTTGCTCTATCCCATCTTCCCTTCCTCCATCTCTAGCAGCCATCTCACTTATATCTCTTTGTTTTCTCAACCTATCACCCATGCTCACTTATTCAAAACACACTCTCACACACATAATTCAAATCCCTCTATCTCTCTCACACTCTCCCATCCAATTTCCCTCATTCTCTCACTCTCTATCCCTCAATCCTCTCTCTCTCTCTCTCTCTCTCTCTCTCTCTCTCTCTCTTTCTCTCTCTCTCTCTCTCTCTCTCTCTCTCTCTCTCTCTCTCTCTCTCTCTCCCCCCCCGCCTTCTCTCCAAGCTCCAATCCATTCAAGAGCTAGCACCCATACCTCCTAGCAAGACCCAATTATTCAAAATTGGTTGGCTCAGTTATCATTTTGATTAACCAAATTTCCTTTCAGCAAGGTTAAGGTGTCATCTCAAGAAGAAAAGTCACTTGAGGAGAATGCAAGTCCACCAACAAATAGGGACACATGATCTATGAGACCAGCTCACGCTTGCAAATAAGCTCTTGGAATTGTAGCGGGTATCCATGGAATGCGGAAATTGGCATTGATGAGCTTACCAATGACTCCCATGTGATACTTCTTGCCGAACATGGGAGCATGATGCGCAATGAATTCTTGTATTTGACAAATACGATGTGCATTCTTTAATGTGGGTCAAAAATGCAAAGCAACATAGAGGCCAAAGAGGTGTACCATGTATGACCAAAAAAGGTTTGAAATCTGTTTCCATTGTCAAAGAAGATAATTATAAATGCTACTTATGGTTGAAAATTAGTCCACCAAATGGTCAAGTCATGTTTGTGGCTGGTTGGTACATTCCTTACTGTGACTCGAACTTTTATTCTCGCTTGGATATGGATAGAGATCAGTCCTTTGTTGAACTAGAGGAAGACATTTCTCATTACAAGGACGAGGGTGAAGTATTGTCTTTGGATACATGAATGCTCGCACAAATACGTTACAACATGACACACAGCAAGTAGACATGTCGCATGTCTCAAGAAGAATGGATGACTCATACATGTATAATCAAAGTTCTAATGATGCAAAAGAAATGGATCACTATAGAAAGTAACTTCCACATATGTGAAATAGAACCAAAATGCTAATTGAAAATTGCATATCTCTATGGAAAGGCACCAATGACTTTACAAGTAAAAAGCATAATGGTGATAGTGTGATTGACTATACATTGTTTTCGGAAGCCACTCTAGAACGCATACAAAGCTTTACACTTGGTGAATGGAATCTGGAATCGGATCGTAGGATGTTATGTATTGACCACAAGTGTGGTAAAGGATCCGAGCATGTAGCCTCCAATCATGATATGAATCATTCGTACCTACGTCTAGACTTGAAATGAGCACTTATATATGTTGATATGGTGGACCAAATGTTAAGTATGATAGAGCATCAAGAGAGCCCAACATTAGAACTCTAGTGGAAAGTTTTCAAAAAAGTAATTTTCTCTTGTGTGAAGGAATTCTTTTCGGTGAAACACATGTCTTGCAAAAGGTCTAAGAAGGGTAGCACCAAGAAGAAATGGTTTGACATGGAATGTAGTCAAGCTCGAAAACACTTGCTAAGGTTGGATACAAGCAAAGACAAGGAAGTTTACTTGGAATGTTCACACACATACAAATTAGCACTTGCTCAAAAAAAGAGGACAAGGTGGCAAGTCAAAAAACAAATTCTTTTAGTGCAAGAGAAAGCACATGCATGTGTCAAGTTTTGAAAAAATCTAAAAGACAAGCGTGTTGAGATCTTTGATGACTTGACTCTTGAGGATATGTATATGCATTGCAAGAACCTCTATGAGCAACCCAATGTTGATAAGATGGAGTGTTGTAGCTCCCTTCCGTTTATGCCTCTCTTCTTTACCATTGAAGATGTATGCGGTGCGCTTGAGAAACTTGCTACTCGCAAGGCAAGGGACCTTCAAGGTGTCAAGGCTGAAATGATTAAATGGACAAGAAAGAAAACATGATATTGGATACACGATATGTTCAACCTTGCACTTCATCATGGCATGCCTCATGATTGGAGTGCAAATTGGATCAAACCTTTGCACAAAGGAGATGTAAACAATGTGAACAACTATCACACTATAATGGTTGGTTATTTGATGGCAAAGCTATTTGGATGTATCATAGAGATGAAGATAAGTGAATGGGCTGAAAATAACAGCAAATGTGCGCTTGGCCAAGCAGGTTTTTGAAAGTATCATAGCACTATTGATCATCTTGCCACTCTTAAAGTTATCATGGAAGTGTCTCGATTGAAAGGGAAAAAATTGTATTGTTGCTTTCAAAAAACAGGAGGAAATCTTTGGAGACAAATAAAAAGCTTTCAAGTGTCGAGAGAATTTATGCATGTAGTCTTTCGCATCTACCGAAAAGTGATAGGTCGACTACATATGGGAGATGGAATTTCAAAATTTTTTGCAAGCACCATTGGTGTCAAACAAGGATGCCCACTTTCCCCAACCCTCTTTGGGCTACTCATTGATGAATTGGAATGCATGGTTCTTGATTTTATGCAACAAGAAGTCATAGAAGATATTAAGATCGGAAATGCGATGATCATGCTTTTGCATTATGCCGTTGATGTAGTGCTCTTGGAACATACCTTAGAAGATGTACAAAAGCGTATGAGTGTCTTCGAACGCTTTTGCCTACATAGCGGGCTGATCATGAATGGACCCAAAACCAAGGTTATGCTTGTAAAGACCCTCAATGGCGAGAATCCATGCATTTTATACAACAATGAGCAACTTGAAGTGGTAGATAGCTTCAAGTACCTTGGCCTTTGAGGTTCCATCCAATCATAAATGGAAGGATTGTGCAATGCATGGCTTGGAAGCCCAAAGATGGCTTATTATGCATTTGAGAACATGTGCAATGCTGGAGAGATCAAGTGTTGGGCTCTCAAAAAGTACCTCTTTGACCCATTGGTGACACCAGTGCTTCTT
Source organism: Adiantum capillus-veneris (assembly GCF_014529385.1). Lineage (NCBI taxonomy): Eukaryota > Viridiplantae > Streptophyta > Polypodiopsida > Polypodiales > Pteridaceae > Adiantum > Adiantum capillus-veneris. Next base: position 26,615,642 of record NC_140943.1, read on the forward strand.
TATGGAGTGGAGGTGTGGGGTGGTAGCATCGGGAAGTCTACTTGGAAAGAGTTTGACAATGTCCAAAAGCATTTTCTCACCAACTTTCTCCAAGTCAAGACATAAACACCCCACATGCTCTTACGTCTTGAGTCCGGATCGCTTCTCATTGAGGTCTTGGCATGCAAAAGGTTGTGGAGTACATTCTTAAGACCAAACGTAGCCCTTTGTAGCGACTTGCTAGAATCACATATGAAGCAAGTCAAAAGGTCCAAAAGACATGCAAGAGCAAAATACTAAGTTCAGGGTGGATGCTTGACATCAAGAAATGGTTTGGAAGATGGGATGCATGTCACTTGGTCAAGGATGCATCGATCGACTCCCAAGTTAATGAGGACTTCTTACAATGCCAATGTCTCACAGCTTGGGAGAAATCTGGAGGTTCTCGCTTCATCCATTACACCACACACATTTCCCCAAAGTAAAAATCTCTCTTCTTATCCAAATGAGGTAACCGAACCCATCCCTACATCCTTGAGCCCATCCCGTTGAGTGTGATCCGCACCATTGCCTCCATTCGTCTTAGCTCCCATTCTCTACATTGTGAGACAAGACGTTGGGGCACTGGCAAGGAGTCTCATCAACTTTGCACCTTATTTCCTCGTCAAGTGCAAGAGAGTGAGTACCACACACTACTTTTTTAACTGAGTCAACGTCAATTTTTAACAGGAGCTGCTAAAGATAGAAGACATACGGATGCATATGAAGGATGAATACAAAGAAGAAGTGAAGATTGGAGTTACACATTCTCCACACTTTCCCAAAATGGTCATGTATTGAAAATTCTCGATTTATTTCAAGCCATTGTATTATTTTAATGTGTTACACGCTCAATGGGAGTTCAAAGCCATAAAGAACAGGTTAGTTAGTGTGCCTAGGTAGTAGATTCAGTCAGTGGTGGAGCCCTAAAGGCCTTGGGTGCCCGGACATTGCATATTTTTACCCTAGGTATATAAGGCAGTGTGTAAAATAAATTAGGGTTATCAAGCTCATTTTTTGAGAGCACTCTTTGGTGAGAGCTCTTGAGGTGTGTGGCTATGGATTCCTTGAGCTTCTCCTTGCTCATTTGACTTGGTTAATGCTAATCAATGCTTAATTCTCTTTCACTATGCCTCTCTCATACTTCTTGTGATTGCTAATGATGCTTTGATTAGCTAGATTGTAACTAATTAGTGGTTAGTCCCTCTCTAATCTTGTGTGATTTACCTCTCTTGCTTGTGTGTGCATGTAGGTTTGGTTAAAGTGTGGTGCTTGATAGATCTATGTGTGTGTGCTTGTGTTTAGTGTGTTGCATGATAGGATTAGTGTTGTGTGCATCTTGCAATCATTAGTGTGTGTGATTGGATTGATTGGAGGTGAAGGGAAGTGGATGTGGAGATTGCCCTTCATTGTGGCTTAGCTCCTCCATAGGTTGAGAAGCTCACCTCATAGAGTTAACCATTCCTGCTGCCATGATTAGCTCACTAATTGTGTGAGTATTTCCATGCCCTATCCGCGTAGTTCATCCCTCCGGATTGATAATTTTGTTGGTCATTGGAGATATGCAATGATGGGACCCCCAACTGTAGATGGAGGAGACAATCTCACTAGGTGGGAACCGGCTCTTATGAGACGAACAGTGGATCAGTTAGTAATTACCGGGGCAGTGACCATAATAACTCCCAAGGCATATAAATAGGACCCATTACATTGTAATCGGGTTGGCATTTGTCGGTTGTACTTCTGCTTAGCTTTTGATTCATAATCCTTAGTTCTCGAGCTGTTCTTGAGCTACATCATCTTTATCTGTAATCCTAAATACAGTAGTCCAGTGTACTTCAACCATACATACTTTATACTCATTCTCTTTGAATCAGAATTTGAATCTGAATTTGAACACCATTCTGAGTACTTGAGTCTGTTTCTCATTTCAATAGATGTATTCTAGTTCAGTTTCTATCTCCTTTTCCAGTTCTACTGCTTGAACTAATGCATCACGAGTAGCTGTAAACTTCTAACATTGGAATGAGATATCTAAAGAGATCAGCTCCAATTCCATTTTCGTGATCATGGTGGCTAGAGCTATTGCTCGTTGCCTAGAAAACTCATCTCCCAGTTTGAAGTTTTCCACCTGTCTGCAATAATGGCACCAACACCGAGGCGTAGCCGAAAACCATCCTACCGCATTGACCTTGTCCCTGAGGAGTCAGAAAGAGACTCTGACCCAAAGCATGAGCTAGTGACTGACACTGAGGCTCAAGAGGAGCACAGTCATGGTGATGAGACGCATGACTCACAGCATTGTAGTCAGTCTAGATGCAGAAGGGCAGAAAGAAAAGCACGCAAGGCTAAAAGTTCTTGGTCCAGGCAGGGGGACGAGGGAGCCAAAGGCAGTAAAGGAAGTCGCCATACTTCCAGTAGACAAGCCAAGGAGGACACAAAAACTGAGACAAAGGCAGATATTAATTGGGATGTAGATACAGACAATTGTAAGAAAGATCCAAAGAGACGTACAGACTCCAAGATGAGAAGAGGAGAGACCAATGGTGACGGGCATGAGTACACATCCTCGTTGCAAATCTCTTTTCCCATGTTCAAAGGGGGCAAGAAGGATGATCCAGATGTTCACATCCAAGCCTTTGAGCAGTATGCCGAGATGAAAAATATTGATGAGGATGACCGGGGTTAATACTTTTCGCAAACGTTGAAGGAGGCAGCGAGGAAGTGGTACTAAAATTACCCAGCTTGCTAGCTCAGATCCTTTAATAAACTACTTAAAGCCTTTAGACTGGAATATTCCAACAACAGAGGTGATAATGATATTCTTTGTGAACTGGATAAGATTAAGCTGAGGAAATTGTCAAACTGAAGCTATGTTGAGAAAATCAAGGAGATGACAAGGCAGCTTTAGGAACCACCATCGAAAAAGCGATTGTGAGCATGGTTCTTGAATGGCTTTCACGGCAAGAAGCTTAGGGAGCAAGAGGTGCCAGCATCGACGAAGAAATTCAATGATTTGGTCCAGCGAGCCCTGAAGCTGGAACAACAAGCTAAGAAGGAAAAGGGTCATAAGAAGAGGAGGTAAAGTAGTAGCAGTCCTTCTACTGACGACTCTGATTCGAGCGGAGCTTCCAGTAGTTCTCCGATGAGAAGACCAAGGATAAGCCTAAAAAGGGGTCTTGGGCTAGGAAGATTGAAGAGATGTCTTGGCAAATTGATGAGATTAGCCAAACCAAACAATCGGTGAGAAGAATGGAGACTTGGTGTTCAAAATGTAAATCTAAGGGCCATGTTGCAATGAGTGCCCACAGTGTACTTATTGTAAAGCCTATGGCCATCTATGGAATAACTGTGGCATTAGGATTCATCATCTCAAAAAGGGCAAAGACTTGTCAGTCATGGCATTTACCAATGCTAAACCAGTAAGAGTGGAAACTCCTAACGCTTCTCAGGAGGAGAAACCAGGTACCAGTGGTACTTGTACAGGGCGCGGCAGATACCAAGAAGATACTGGGCGGGGCCGGGGGCGTGGTAATTTCTAGAGCTGAATTCTGAACTGCTATACTTGTGGAAAGTATGGGCATTTCGCGGCTCAATTTCTAGAAACACTTGTGACTCTACTGAGGCGAAGGTTCTAGAGCCAGTTCCAGTACGAGTAGTTACACGAAGCAAAGGGATAGTGATTGAGGAAATCCCAGAGATTCCAGAAAAACCTGTCATCACTATTGAAAGCAGCAAATGGGCTCAACAGAGAGAGGTATGGAAGGCCAAGGGTAAAGAAAATGTGGTTGATGAATGGCAGGAGCAGAGAGAACTAGCGGCGAAAATCACAGAGGATTTAGCCAAGAAGCTGCCAGAGCAGCTAGAGAGTTCTGAAGCATTGGTCATTCAAAAGCTACCAGCCCAATCTATTGAGACAGATCAGTCAAAGCACGGAATGCCTGAGACCATGTTGGTTGCAGTACAAGGGTTGTTTGAAAAGTTGGGAGCTGAAAGCACTAAAATAAAGGAATGGCATTGTGAAGATATTACCAGTTCTTCAAGCTCCGACAACAACTCTGACCATGAGAAAGAGGAAATTCATGTCAAAATCTGTGAAAGAATCCAGAAACTCACTGTGGAGTTGAAAGACATTAGAAGAAATTTGCCTGAAGCAAAGAAATTCATCATACATTGAAGGAAGGCTGAGGCGAAGGCTAGTACAATTGACTTGACGGTTGTCAGAGATGATGAAGTGCCGCTAATTCAAGTAGATTACAAAGTTTGAAAACAATGCAAACCACTTTTGAGTGTCATTCTGGATGGAGGAGCAGGAGTAAACATCATGGGAGTACATCTTTAGCAGAGGATGGGCATCACAAACCTGAAGCCAGCACCTTTCAAAGTGCCGATGGCATATCATGGAGTAGTGCAAGCTACTGGTATGATCGAGAATATGCAGACAGGAGTGGGCAAGGAGAAGTTCAAGTCCATTTTTCTAGTTCTTGATGTGCAAGGAGCATATGGAATGCCACTAGGATGCCCATGGTTGCGAACGGCACAGGCTGTTCATGACTATGCTAATCAAATTCTGTCTATACAAGGGGCCAGTGGTGGTAGGATCCAGATTTAGACAAAGAACACTAGAAGATGGAAAAAAGAGCTGAGACCTAAAGAACTATGCCAGAATTATAAGATCAAGAAGATTGAAAGGATGTTAGGTGCTTTCAATATTTTTCCCTTAGCATAAATTGATCTCAATGTAGTTCTACTGAACAAGGAGCAGACTGACAAACAGAAGAAGCAGTTTCTAGACCAGTTTACTGAACTCAATTCAGGAGAACGTTTAGTTTACTTAACTGGAAGGCCGAAAGAATCAATTGAATACAGCACGCTAGATGAGCCAGCACATTCTGGGGAGGACACGGTAAATTAGAATAGTGATTCAAAACTCAAAGGTCCGTCTTGGGATTATGCCGAAGAGTTAACCAAGAAAAACCTAGAATGATCAAAGTCAACAAACATCTCAACCCTACAATGAAGGAGAAAGCATGTAGAATGTTCCATCATTACAAAGATGTCTTTGCCTGGGAACACACGGGTCTGAAAGGGGTGGATCCAGAGGTCTGCCAGCACAGGATACCACTAAAGCCAGATGCCAGTCCAGTGAGACTGCAGCAGTACCGAATGAATCCCAATTATGCTAAGAAGGTCAAGGAAGAGATTGACAACCTTCTCAAAGCTGGGTTCATCACTAAAGTGGCCAGTAGCGATTGGTTGTTTCCTATTGTAGTTGTTCCCAAGAAGAATGGGAAGTTGAGAGTATGTGTAGATTATAGGAAACTCAATGGTCAAACCATGAAGGATCCATTCCCACTGCCCTTCATAGGTATGTTTCTTGATGAGATTGTAGGGTATGAGATGTACAGTTTTAGGGATGGATATAGTGGATACAACCAGTTACAAATTGCTCCTGAGGATCGGGGGAAGACCACTTTCATTACAGAATGGGGAGCATTTATGTATCTGGTAATGCCATTTGGCCTATGCAATGCACCAGCCACTTTTCAATGGTGCATGATGGAGATATTCAATCAGTTTCTTCATCGGTTCCTTGCCATATTCATGGACGACTTCACTCTATATTCAGTTGAGGAACAACATTTACTATTTGTGGAAACGGTTTTTAAGCGCTATCAGGAGAAGCGGATTTCTCTGAATCCATTCAAATCCGTTTTCCTAGTCATGCGTTTGGGGATCATTCCAAAAATCTCCTCTTCTGCGAGTGCGAGTGCGAGTGCCAGTGCTGAGTTAAGTTCTTTCTTGGGATATATTAACTTTTACAGAAGATTTCTGCATAAATTTTCCTCCCAAGCTTTACCAATGTATGAGCTCACAAAGAAAACCAGCAAGTTCAATTGGACTGCTGAGTGTGAGTAAATTTTCTAGAACTCAAAAAGTGTCATTATCAATAAACCAGTCCTTCGACAACCAAATTGGGATGTTATCTTTCATGTACATGTGGATGCTTTCGGGCTGGCGATGGGGGTGATACTAGCCCAGCCAGATGGAAGGACTGACTATCCTATCTACTTTGCCAATCGGAGATTCAGCCAAGCTGAACAGGGTTATACAACCATTGAACGAGAAGCTCTAGGGATGGTTTATAGTGCTACGAAATTCATGCATTATTTTCTAGGCAAATTGTTTCATTTCTATGTGGATCATCATGCCCTATTATTCTTGATTAATAAAGTCATTATTCAAGGCAGGGTAATACGGTGGATGATGTTCCTTATGGAATTTGAATTCCAATTTTTCTATAAACCTGGCAAGAACCACTATGGCAATGATTTCCTCTCTAGGATTACAGAGGGTTGTTCTGAAGCATTTTTTAGAGAAGAACCGGTGTATGCTGAATTATTTCAGCAGGAAGCGGCAGAATCAGTCGATAATGAGTTATATGAAGTATATCAGTTTCTTTCTCAGGTAGTTTCCCAGATGATTGGAAGCAGAACCAGAAGAAGACTCTGGTTATCAAAAGCTTAAAGTTTACCATCATTGGGGGCTCACTCTACAGCTTAGGTGTCGATAGGATTCTTCGTTGATGTGTACCTATGGAGGGGAGAATGCAAGTCATCTTAGAGGTGCATAATGAAGAATCTAGTGGACACTTTTCTACTGATATTACTTACAATAAGATTCTGCAGGCTGGTTTATGGTGGCAAACCTTGATATCCAATGTCAAAAAAATTTGCAAAACCTATGACATATGTCAAAGAATGGGTAGACCCACAGCTGTAGACATGCCTCCCTTAACACCAGTTCAGCCCACTGGGTGTTTTTATGAAATGTGGTCTGGATTTCATGGGACCATTCAAGAAGGTTACCCCTAGGAAGAATAGGTATATAGTGATAGCTACCTGCTATGTAGCCAAGTGGGTAGAAGCTAAGGCTCTTCATGACAACACAGCCAAATCCACTACAAGATTTTTATTTGAGAATATTGTTTGCCGCTATGGCTGTCCTGTGGAGATTGTGTCAGCAAGGGACACACTTCATCAATGACACTATGGAGATCCTTATGGATACGCTTTCAGTCAAGCATTGGAAATCCACACCTTATTATCCTAGATGCAATGGATAGGCCGAACGCAGTAACAAGACCATTAAGATTATTCTCACTAAGATTGTGCAGAAAAAGCCAGACCAGTGGGATTTGAAGCTTCAGACTACTTTATGGGCATACAGGACAGCTTCTAAGGTCACTACATGATTAACACCATTCAGAATGGTATATGGTACTGAATTTGTTGTCCCTATGGAGTTTGTTATAGTAAGTCTCAAAATGGTTGTAGAATATGGGTTAGATTTTAATCACAATCTTAAGAAGCAACTGGAGGAGATTACCTTGTTAGATGAACTGAGACAACGGGCTATGTTGGAATAGGATATTGTTCAGCAAAGAAGGAAACACTAGAATGATCGAAGGATTAAGGTACAGGAGTTTCAGAAAGGGGATCTCGTACTCCTATATCAGTCCAAATTAGGTCCTAAGAAGCCGAATCTAAAGATAGCATGGACAGGACCATTCGAAGTGGACTGGGTTTTCTCCAACGGCACGGTAAGATTGAAAGACATATCTGGATTACTGCTACCAGGGGTGTATAATTAATGGAGCTAAAATCAAGCTCTGCTATTCAGAAGCCAAAGAGCCTTGGCAGGAACAGGGTACTGAGAATCTGGGCGGCGTTGAAGACCAAGAAATTCTAGAATCAGCTATCTTGGGAGTTTTTCATGTGCATCCAGTTCTAGAACCAGTTCTAGAGCTAGTTTCAGACCTGTACGAGCACAACCAAGCCAGACTTATACCAGGACCAGAAAATTGGGGACAAAGTTATCAGTTTTTAGGGGACCAATGGTCAGATGGAATATATGTGGTAATCATTTCAAATACGGGCGGAATTCTTGTCCAATGCATGTCTGCCACGTCATTTGCGGTGCACCGAAGTCTAGGAACGGTAAGTGGTGGAGCTTTTATTGTGCGAACACGTATAACAGTAAGGCGAGTAGGTGTTTTTTCTCGTAAATCTCCTGCACGATGCTTACCTTCTGTTGTCCACTCACCATTGCCAAGATCTAAAGTTTCTTCACTGTAGCCGCAAACCTAGTCCTTTGAGGAGACCGTGGATTATTGTCTGTCTTTGCCAGCCACACCTGGAGGATTGAGTTTGACACAACCATCATAAGGCAAGTCCTGCACTCTTTTAATGGTGAAGATGGCAGTGCTATGGTTTATGGCAAGAAGGTGTCTGTCACACCAGAAAGTATTTCTTTTGCATTTGCATGCCAAACGGGCCCAAGCCATCTGTGGCAACTATAGAGCAGATCAGTGCAGCTCTCAAGGAATATGATGCTGCCAAGAGGAAAAGGAAAGCCAGTGCGCAAGGGATTCGAGTAGCAAGACTGGAAGCTCCCGCTACCTACCGATTTGTGGCTGAAGCTGTGAGCTTGAAGAATAATCCGACATATGTGTCAGAGAAACTTTTTGCTATTATTTTAGCAAAAAGACTGGATTCCAAAGTCTCTATCAACCTCTCCCAGATATTGTTGCATAATGTGCTTCAGGAAACTACCAAGATGAAATCTCAAAGTGTATTCAAGGCTTGGTATGTTTGGCAGTTTCTAAATTTGGCAACTGCTCCAAACGCCCATGATCAGGAGAGAATGTCTTGGAGCCAGAAGTCGTTCCCAGTATCCAGGAATATAGACTTGTCATCGGATGAAGAAGATCTAGAAAGCCATTCAACCCCTAGTGGATAGAAAAGGAAGGCTATACAAGATTAAGCTGGCAGTTCAAAGAATCCAAGGACGACACTGACTAAAAGCACTCTCTTCTAAAGTAGTTGGAAAGTCAAATCAAAGTAGTGTCTATTGAAAGGATTCTAGTTAGCCAAACTGAACAACATATATACTAACCAGACCACTGGTGAAATCAACCAATCAGCAGGCTAGAGTTTAGTAACCACCAATACTAGACAAGATCAGTCAGAAAGGGCCAATCCTGCGCACTCAGCAGACCAGATTGATAAGGGCAAAGACCCAGCTTCTCCAAATCCACTTGGCACAGTTTCCATCCCATACAGTGAAGAAGCCCTGCACTTAACAAAGAAAGACAAGTTACAACAACTGTTGACTTATCCGCTCAAGGGACGTCTCCTATTGCAAAAATTTGATTATGTTGTATTACCTTATTTGGCTCCTGTCACAGTCTATGAGCCAACTGACTCTAACCCATGATGGTTGTTCAGTACTCATCCAGTCATCATGGAATACTTTTGTCAATTGCATGGAACAAATGCTGGATGCTGCAGGGTTGGAAGATGAGTTGAATAAAGTAAATACTGAACTAAAGGAAGCTGAGGAGCAGATTGAAAAGCTAGATAGAGCAAGGGAGAGCAGCCAAGAACCTGCGCCTCAATATCCTTGAGGCTCAGTTAGATAGGACTATTCAGCAGTTACAAAGTAAGTTAGCCAAGGTAGAGTCTGAGATGCAGACCATGCGGGAAAAAAAGGTAGAAGCTGAACGAGCTGCTGATTGGTTCAAAACCATGATGAGCATGAAGAGATTTGAGTTTAACTCTTTATTGATCCTCCACAATGCTCTTAAGGCCACATTAACAGAAAGATATATCTATAATAATCTGGTGGAGATCTTGAATCTAGCAGGCAATGATGTTTTCAACATAGATAACTTGAAGTCTCTTATGGAGACGATGCAGAGTGATTTGTAGGATTAAGTTACTGAATATAACAGTGCTCTAACAAATCATGCTATCCTTGATTACATTGAACATCAGAACACCATTGAAGAAGACAAGGATAAGGAGGAAGAAGAAGCAAAGAAGGAGGATGAACTAGACGAAGGACATAATGATGATGATGATGATGCCTCTCCTCCATCTCCACCATCAGAACCTGGTACTGGTAGTATAGGGCCAATTGGAGGAAATCAGTCTCACAGGCAGACCAGCCAGACCAGCATGAAGGGCAGCGGTGGAGTAATCAGCAGCTAGGAGACCAACAACCCAGCAACACTGGGAATCCACTAGCACACCAGTCACAACACAGTCGGGATGTTAAAGGGAAAGAAAAAGCCGTGATTGAGGGACCAGCAGGTGATGAAGCAACATTCACTACAGCTCACCACGATGAACAAGATATTGAGACATCAGCAGGCTCCTATAACCAGGCGGTTACTGGAGGATGATGATCTTATCTCTGATCTGGAGCGCTTTCAGCGACTTTATGTCGGTGCCATGGAAACGGTTGAGCATTGGAAATCAGCCGCTTTCCATGATCAAGAGGCCTTTCAATTGCCTGCGCATCCCAGTAGAATACAACTGTTAGAAAGGGTGCCTGAATGGATACTAACTGCTGAAGAGAGAATAACCAATCCACATTGGCAACGGCAATCTACTGCAGATTGTCTCTCTCTGGCCATGGAATTAGAGCTTTTGCTGGGGAACAAGCCGACATATAAATTTATGAAGGATGTGAGAAATCAATTGAAAGAGGTCTTAGTGCAAATGAAGATTGCTAGGGAGTTCTGGATCAAAGGGTGCGAGCTATTCTTGAAGACCATACTGCCACCAGCAGGGACCTCAAACTCGAATGTCAGTGGGAGAACAGGCAACTGCTCTTCGGCGACCGTTTCAGCTGGTTAAAGTAATCAAAAAGATGATGCAGCAAGAGAACCAGGTGCCTGAAAAGGACATTACGGCTAGACCAAGCCTAGGACCATAGTACACAGAGATGGCTGAGATTCATTTTGAAGCTCGGATCAAAGCCAATCAACCTCTTCCAGAAGGATAGATTCATACAGCCTCACATTGTCACAAACTGGCCAGAACTCGACTCACCAAAGGTAGACACACGCTCTATGATCGTGACACCAAAACTTATCATCCTCTCATGCCTTAAGAAATTGAGATGTCCACAGAAAGACTGGATTAGCTTGAGCGGGAGGCCATTTTCAGGCTCATTTAGAAGGAGAATACGGGCACTGGCACTTCTCAGACCCATCCAGGCCAAAGCGTAAACGAAAGTGGGTTCAGTGGAAGGATATTGGGTAGTTCCATCTCAAAATTTGGTCAAAGATTTTTTTGCCGGTCTTTGAATCAGACAATGGATTTTTCCAGCAGTTTCTACAGCAGATACTGGATTTTTCCACTCAGGGGTTGGTATCACTTGGCTGGACGACCCTTGGAATTACAATTACAAGGGTGTCAAGCACTCAACAACCTAGCACTAGAAGAATCAGATGGTGGATTTTTTCAGTCTGACTTGGTGTCTCTTGGCTAGATGCCCCTGGAACTACAACTATAGGGGTGTCAAGCACTCAACGAGAAAAATTCTAGAAGAATGAGATAGTGGATTTTTTCTTAGAAATTTTGGAATCTTTCCAAAATTCAAGAAAGGAGGAAAGGATGTAGACGGCAAAGAGAGTCTCATTGGGTGGGAACCAGCTCTTGTGAGACGAACTGTAGATCAATCAATAATTATTCTGGCAGTTATCAGAGTAACTCCCAAGGCATATAAATAGGACCCATTACATTGTAATCGGGTTGGCATTTGTCGGCTGTACTTCTCCTTAGCTTTTGATTCATAATCCTTAGTTCCCGAGCTGTTCTTGAGCTACATCATCTTTATCTGTAATCTTTTATCTGTAATCCTAAATACAGCAGTCCAGTGTACTTCAGCCATACATACTTTGTACTCATTCTCTCTGAATCTGAATCTGAACATCATTCTCAGTACTTCAGTTTGTTTCTCATTTCAGTAGATGTATTCCAGTTCAGTTTCTATCTCCTTTTCCAATTCTACTACTTGAACTAACACATCACCAGTAGCTGTAAAATTCTAGCACTAGAATGAGCTATCTATAGAGATTAGCTCCAATCTCACCAACATTTGGCACCACTGTCGGGGACGATGGCCTATGCTAATGTAATTGTGACATAATCGGATGTGTTTCCTCACTAATTTTGCTACTAATTTCACTTGTGTGTTTATGGTTTTGTGGATTTTGGATGTGTGTGCATGAAGCAATGTGTTCATAATTCTCTAATATTTGTCACCGTACTTGTCAGTTATGTGTTTACACACTCCAATTTCACACTAACCTCTTGCTAATTTAACTAATTTTGCTAACTTACACACTAATTTTCTATGAAGGATTGGATCTTTCAACCGTTCAATTGATCTCCAATGGAAAGGTAATCAAGGTGGTATTCTCAACCTCCCTAGAATTTAAAGATGTGTAGAATTATGTAGAGACTCTATCACGATGCAATGCAATGTTGATGCTATGAATTTTTCTGGATTGTTCATTTTCATGCCGTCATAATGCCGAAATTTCCAGATTTGGTGGTGTATGAATTTGACAAGTTCAATTGTTGATTGGTGATTGTACATTGCTAATTGTGTGCTTAATTGAGTTAATTGCATACTTGAATGGTCAATTGCAAGTGTAGATGAACTAAAATCAACTGTGTGTGCATTCTAATTGAGTGTGTGTTTGCCTAATTTTAGGTGTGTGTGCACTATTTTGCCCATGTTTGTGCACCCAAAAATCAATGTGTTCTTAATGATTTTTCAATTGTGATGATTGATTTCTATTGTGGTCATGCCCAACTAATGATTTGTGAAATCACATTGCAGTTTCCAAAGATTAATCCTTTTGTGTGCGCACCTAAACATTGGTAAAAACTACCAATTTTATTAGTGAGTGTGTGCTTAAAAAGTGATTAATCTCCATGATTAATATAGTTTTGATTGCATGCTTGATGTGTGTAATGATTAATTGCTACCTTTTTTAGCTCAAAACAGGGATTTACACACTCCAAATGCGTCAAATTTTGACCTAATTTTGTTGATTTAATTGCCTAGTCTTGAATTTTATTGATGAAGTTATTTGGCAATTGAATTGATGTAAATTTTGTGATTTTAGTTGGCTGCACTAATCCCCAATGTGTGGAGAATTTTTAGAAATTTTTTGGGTATTTTGTGGATAATTTTTGTATTAATTTTTGATTAATTCTTAAAAAAAATTGATATCTTGGGATCTTTACGAGGTGTTTTGAATGTGTGTCTTTGGATTGATTTGGAGTGCATTTGGGCTTTCATTTGCCAACTTTTGAGCGTTTTACTATTTCCAAGGGTCAGGTTGATTTTGTCGAATCGAGCGTTTTTGGTAAAATCTGCTTTTTGTGTGCTTTTGCATGTCAACATTATTTGATTGTGATTGTTGATGATTTTTAGAGATTTTTGGAATTTCCCAGAGATTTTTTGGTATTTGTTGGGATTTTTGAACAATTTTTTTGGATTTTCGGGTGATTTTCGACCTATTTTTGGCATTTTTGGACGTTTGGAAAAAAAAAAACGGATTTTGACTTTGACGTCCATGCCTTGCGACACATAAAATTCGGTGCCGGTGGATAGATCCTTATGGTCTGTTGGGATAATTTCCGCCTACGTTGAAATTCTCATCTTCTTCTTGTCTCTCTGTGTGAACCCACCCCACACCCTCACTCTTTCTCTAACTTTCTTTCTCCTGCCCACCCCTCCCCAATCCGATTATTGTCTCTCTCTCTCTCTCTCACTAACTCTCTCTCCTCTCCACCCCTCCCAATCACGATGATTAGTACTCCCTCTCATCCCCCTCTCACTCTCTCTCTCTTCTCTCCTTCTCTCTCTAGCGTGCTGGCTCTCGCTCTCTTGCCTCCTCACGCGGGCGTACCCCCTCCTTGTTTTTTTCCCACACACCCCCCCTCCTTGTCTTTTTCCCACTCACCATCTCCCCTCCTCTGTCGTGTAGCCCCCATTGCTACGATAGCGCGTTGCCCCTCCTTTCGTCTCTCTATCTCTCTCTCTCTCTCTCTCTCTCTCTCTCTCTCTCTCTCTCTCTCTCTCTCTCTCTCTCTCTCTCTCTGTGCACACTTGCCACGTAAAACCTTCTCTCTTTCCATTGCTCTGTGCGCCATCGCCGTTGCCATGCTTGTCGCGTACAGCCCACGCGTGCACTGTCAACTGGCTGGCAGTAGCCTCAAAGTCAATGGACGTTCGCTAGGCAAGCTACTTAGGTTAGCTTTAGCTAGTTAGGTTAGCTTTAGTTAGCTAGGTTAGATTAGTTAGGTTAGTTCGGTTAGCTTAGGTTAGTTTAAGTTATTTTTAAATATTCACTAAAACAAAAAAATCCAATAAAATTTTTAAAATAAAAAAAGGATTAAAATTCAGCATTTTTTTAATAAAAAAATAAAAACTAATAAAAAATTAAAAAAAGGGATTAAAAATTTCTTGGAAAAAATCACCAAAAAAATAATAAAAATATAAACTCACAAAAAATCATTTAAAAATTCAAAAATCCCACAGATAATTCTCAAAAATAGTAAAAACCTCAAACAACTCACAAAAAATTCATAAACTGTCCAAAAAAACACAATAAATCACAAAATTTTTGTAAAACCCTCAAAATTAGATAAAAATTCTAAAATTTACCTAAGAAAATAGAAAAATTCACCATAAAATCAATTAATTAATTGTGATTTTTTTTTTCTAAATAATAAAAAAAGACCAAAAAATTTAGAAAATTCAGAAATTTCAAAAAAATTAATAAAATTAAAAAGAAAGTCGCAGAAAGAGCGAGAAAAAAAGAGAAAGTGCCAAAAAGCCAAAAAGAGCCCAAAAAGAGGTAAAAATAGCAAAAAACAAAGTCGAGGAAATTACACCACGCAAAGTGAAGCATAAAAACAGCCAAAAAAGTGAGCAAAGAGATCAACTCAAGCCGTTTCAGAGGCAGGCAAACTTCACAATTTGGCACGCTAGAAATTTAGAAGTGCAAGCAATTGCATTGCAAATTGAGCTTCCAGTTGGACGAATAGGGACACAACTCACATGTGATTGCAGATTAGGCTAGTACAAGCAGCAAAAATTATGCTAATCGATATCAAAATCTGCTAAGAGACAATTTTTACAGATTGAGCCAACATGGACTCAAATCCAGTCGAGAGTTTCAGTATAGCAGAGCAAACCAGTAGCAGTGGCAACACAGATACAACTACAAAAGAGGAGCTTTTACAAATATATGGCTACAATGGGGATAAATTTTTGTACACAGATACATAAGGTCATAGGTATCTTTTGAGCAGTAAAAGCAACATAGGATCCAAGATCCTATTGATCAGAGTAAAGCCAGATTCAAATAATTCCCAGATGTTCACAGACTTTAGTGGAGCCATGTATTGCAAGCTTAAAGATAAAGTACAGATAGAAGTTCAAAAAGTCAACCCAAGTGGTTATCCAACAACCTGCACACAACAAAACATGCGGTTGGTGCATATGAAATCAGGATCATTGTACATGAACTACAATGGTCAGATCTATAGTCGAGAACCAGAAGTGCAAGATCCAACAGATCAGCAAATAGCAGCCAGTCTAATTGGAGAACCAAACCAAAGACGGTATAAAGGTCAAGGCAGAGCAATCTACAGCTCGATGCTGAGTGTTTTAAAAGAAGATGCCAACAAATTGGCAAGCATAACAACAAAAGCTCATTAGTAAGAGCTTGACATGACAGAACCAAATGAAATACCACCAGTCATGGCATATTGCTCATATTGTGGACGAAAAGGTGGAAATTTTGCTTAAGATTGTCTAAGAAATCCAGCCAACAAGGACACATCAATTGCTAAGCAAGGCACAAAGCATTGGAAATGCGAATCTCAATGTAAGTGCATCTAAATCGTCACTTTTCATGCAATCAAATGATTTTGCATTACCTTTAGAAGCACCGCTAAAAGCACTACAAGTTCAAAATCAGCATAAAGATGCACAGGCACCTGAAAGCTTAAAATTGATTCTTTGAACAACAAATTCTTGCATGAATTTGGTCAAGGTGTCCATATATCACCGAAGGTTGAAAAGAATGTTAGGTTTGCAAATGATTTTTCATCCACTGTCTTAAGTGTGCAATCATTCACGAGTCTAAGGGACACATCAAACAGAATGGTATTAGCTTTGTTTGGTACCCATAATTCATATGCACACTATGTAGACCAAAAACAAAAACTTTACAAAAAGGATCCACACGCGTTTGAACCTCTGGGGGTGCACTATGTAATCATGTTAATGTATAATGTGAGTTCGAAGGGAGGGGTTTTAAAATGAAAATTTTTTAGGCAATTTAACAGAGATACATTAAAATAAGGGGTTTTTATATTCAATTTTGGAAAAAAATCCTAAAATAAGGGGTCATTTTATTCATTCAGACATGTGAAAAGAGGGGTTTTTTTAATAACCCACGAACGCACGTTATATAGGGTGGTACTAAATGGTGAACCCCCCGAGGTTTGAACGGCCCACATACCAGCTCATAGAAGTGCGTCTAGTGATAGATCAGAAAGGATGGTTCATTTCAGAGGAAAGAATCTATTATAGCCCATCCTCTCTAGAGTGAAGGATATTACTCAAGTGAACCTAGAAATCTGCTCAGAGCCAAACTCGCCTCCATCAAAAAACAAGCTTCGATGTTGTGACCAAACAAGCATATACTTTGACCAAAACAATCGTAGATATAGACGAAAGTCTAACATCTATGATGCATTGGGTCTTGAAACCACAAAAGATCATATCATAGGAGACCCTTGGGATAGACAATATCAGATCAAAGATAATTCTATCTACAGCTTGACTTGGAGAATAATTGGTCATGTTTTACGGAGATACATAGGAACCTATGCAGAAGATTTATAGATGCCAACGTTTACGAGGAAGAGCTGTTAGCTATTCTACATGCCCTAGACACATGAAAGCAGAAGGTGAGACTAAATTAGCGCCAAACAATTTTGAACTCTTACAATGAATCAGTCTATAGTGAGCTGTAAATTCATCAAGCTCAGCTTATGTACCAAGAAATGCTACACTAGTAAGAATCCCTAGAGCTTCTAACCAACAAACCCCTTGAAGACAGAAACCATTGAAAGATAATATGGTTGTTGGAATTTTCCAATTGAGCCTGGTTCCCTCATAATTTGCAGACAAATTCTTATATGAAGATCATCAAGGACAAAAGTTTCAGTTGATCTCCACAAGTCAAAGTAAAAAATCAACAAATCCCATAGTGTTCAAACAGTTACATGTGACCAAGCTCACATATGCATATCAAGATGCACATGGTAATGAATACCAGTAAGATCATGATCTTGTACAAACCCCTATGGATGGTACGACTGAAGTCAAAGACTATCTGAAGATGATGCAAAGCCTCAAGCTGCCAAAACAGGTGACAGAAAAGTCAAAGTCAATAGAAGCTACAGTTCAGAAATCTACACAAAGGTCACCACCGAAATCTCCTCCAAAGAGACAGATTCTGCCAGAAAGTACAATGGATCTTCTAAGATCAGATGTTACCCAGATGCAGATAGACAATGCTCAACAATTGCAAACAAAAAGTGCAATATTACAGCCAATGGAGTCAACATCAATTGAAGCAAATGATCAAAGCAAAGAAACTACAGATAAAGCTCAACCAAAGGACACAACCACTCTTGAGACGATCAAGTGCAACATTGTTGGTGAAAATGTAGAAAAGTTGTCAACCATAACTGAAATATGCTCTTGAATTTGTGAGCATATCAGGAGACAAATGAGCAGAATGCTGGGGAATCATCTCCACCACCACTGAAATAAGTTCACAGATCATCACAACTCAATTCCATGTGATCACATCCAAAGATATGCCAAAGGATGTCATAATGGAATGCCAATGTCCCAAAAGGTCCTAGAGATACAGAGTTCAATGAATATGCAGTCTCCAGAGACGACCAAGGATGAAGACCGAGAGTGGTTACCCGTGGACGACAGCACAAAGTCCTCAAGCACAGTTCAAATGAAGACTTATTGTAAGGTCCCCTATCCCGCCAACACCAAAAACGGGATGGTACCATTGACAAGTCTCTAGGCCTACTAAAGTCAGAGTCTTTAAACAAGAAAAATTCCATGGAATTCACCCTTACCATTGGCAATGGTTTAGGTTTATAGCCCCAGAAAGAGACCTAGTCCTGTCTCGCAATGGAAACGGGACCATAAAAAAAACAATTCCGGCCCTATAACTTCATAATTTAGATTATGATTTCCTTAGCCAACGCTTTTTTCCCCCTAACATATGTGAGGGCACAGCCATTGGTGGATTCCTTGTCCAAGTGAAGAAGTTTCTAAATGTTCTAGTGCACAAGAATGGATAGTTACCTGACTAATCAGGTCCACCCGTCCATGCTTGACAACCTTAGTCAGTCCCCACTTACCACCCCGCACTCACACATGATTTTTGTTTTGTTTAATTACTACCACATTCTTTTCATAATTAAAACAATGACTCCTTTTAACTTTCACAAGTGCAGTTCTTTAAGACAACCTTTGAAAACAGTATTGAAGACATTCTTTCAGCAAATAAACATCTTCAGACTTAAGACAAGGTACTATCATTCTGAAGTATCTCTAACCAGTATTGGCTTGTCTCAAGACCACCTATACAGGGGTGAAAAAATGGCACCCATTCCTTATTTATAAAAACAGGGGTGGAAAAGCCATCACCCAAAGTCCAGGCGCCCATACATCAACCGGCTACCCATACAACCGGGCAGTTCCTCTAGGATAAACTTGAAAGTACTATCCACAAACACAAACAAGCACGGGGTAAAGACTCTAGGCGTGCTGAGAAAACTGACTCATCCATGATGGTATCACCATCATTACTCATTACCTAGAGTAAAATATTTCCAAGGAATCAGAGGTGTCTTGAGACAAGCTGTCTTAAGGATGGTCAAACATTTCTTTCCTAGATCAATCAATCAATCATAACCCAATCATTTATTTCCTATTTACGATCATTTCTCGTTGGTTTCGTGGAAGTTATCATCCATTTACAGCCAGTTTATCCTTCCTAACCTTACGTATGCAATGTTAACTTAAAAATGAACTTTAAAAGATTTAAAGTAGAAATCCACCTGGGACTACTCGTCCATGTGCTGTTGGGTGGGAGCCCGTAGACTTTCCTCGGCTGGCCTATGGCTAGGCCCAGCCTCATGGTCATTAGTGGCTTTGTTTCCCTTGTTGCTAACATCCTTTTCCTCGGCAAGAGGATTTCCCTTGGTTCTTTTTGGAGCCATGTCCGCAGCCTTATAAAAAGACTTAATCGATTTGAAGTTTAATTGAATAATCTTATTTTCCTTTTTTACCAAAAAATTAGGATTTTTGGAGTAAGTAGGTATCCTTGATAGTTGAATTGATGAGATGTTCCTCCTATAACTTCTTTATTTTATAAGTAACTTCCCATAATTACCATTTAATTTGGAAAGCCCTTTTAACTAGGTTTATCCTTAGTCTATATTCCATTTTAGCCTTAGTAAATTATAAATTTCTATCGGCTAATAGATTACTCACCCTAAATTGCAATTGAATATGTTCTATCTTTAGGAATTTTCATAAATTTGATTTATAACCATCCCCTCCTATATTTAGGGTTTAATTTAGGCAAAATTTTACTCATAGTTATTTGTTATACCATCCATTTATGCAAAGGTAATTTTCCCATCCTTCAATAGGGATTTTGGACCTTAGGTATTTATTTCGTAATTAGATAGATTCATTTACTAATCTCCTTTCTCTATTTTATACGCAAAATTGGTTACTTTTATTGAAGATAAATACTTAAACTATTTTTCTGAGGTTGGGGTATTTATCACAGACTCCTCAATGTTTGTTCTACCTTTGATATTTATATCAAAGGTTTTTGAATTTATTTACTATTTTTTCCTTTTATTTCTCCTAAAAATAATGTAATTTTATTGGGATAA
Source organism: Adiantum capillus-veneris (assembly GCF_014529385.1). Classification (NCBI taxonomy): domain Eukaryota; kingdom Viridiplantae; phylum Streptophyta; class Polypodiopsida; order Polypodiales; family Pteridaceae; genus Adiantum; species Adiantum capillus-veneris. Next base: position 26,635,552 of record NC_140943.1, read on the forward strand.
TTAGGTAAGCTAATTATATGAGGGTAACATAATTATCAGAGTTTTACTAAGGTGTACTTAACCTCTGATAAATAACTCAAATCATTTTGAATCAATTTGCTAATTTCCCCCTTTTAAATTGTCCTAAAAATAGAGTAATTCTGCTAAAGTAATTAGGTAAATGATTTATCTTAGTTTGACATAATTATGAAGGTTCTCTAACATGTAATTAACCTTTGATAAATAACTCAAATCAGTTTGAATTAATTTACTAATTTCCCACTTTTAATTTGTAACACCATTTTAGATAATTTGGAAAAATCCTGTTTCCCAAATTCTAAATGTGTATGCTAGGATTGTGTTATTTAATGATTTCTAAGCTCTAGTTGCCTTTAATTTAGATAAATTATCATGATTGTATGAGTCTATTTTAATTTCTCTACTATAAAATTTAAGAATAAACCTCCAATATAGTTTTTGGAAGGAGGATTTGTATGACATCAGTGCTTTTCAAAATTCAACAAATGCTTCTAGAAGTAGCTTCTCAAAAAATGAGGTGTCAAAATAACCAATTGATATGATTTTAAAGCAGCATAAAGATTGATTACAGCAATTAAAAAAGATAATATGTAAAGGCAAATACTATTAAACACTCTTGTCATAATTTGGTGACCTTAATCCATGTATAACAAAATACTTGGTCATGGTTTTGTAGCATGCTATCAAGTTTTAAATACACAATAATTTAAACAACATTCAAACTAATATTTCATACTTAAAAAGTCAAAACAATACTATATAGTATCCTATGGCTATAAGACCATGAGATGCCATCTATTGCAGCTATGGCCTTAAGGACATATGGTGCTCTTTGTAGACATGTCTATGACTTTAATATGTCTCTTTATGACCTCAAGGCCATAGGGTTAGGATTGTTAGCTAGTCCCAACGTACAAAGAGGTCCAGTCCTTCAAAGCCATATGGGACTTTATTTATGTGCCACCCTATGTCCCTAAGGATGTAGGTTGTCTTAGGGCCACAACATGTTGTTTATGCCAATAAGAAACCCTTCTATGCTCTATGTTGGCACACTATGTCCCCACGCGCACAAGGTGTGCCTCGTATGCTAGTTAGAAACCCTTTATTCTATATGTTGTCACCATATGGCCTTAGACCATAGGGTGCCCTCTGTGCTAGTAAGAAATCCTCTATACTCTATGTTTGCACCCTATGGACCTAGGGCCACAAGGTACCCTCTATGCTAGTAAGAAATCCTCTACACTCAATATTGAGACCATGTGGCCCCAAAGACATAGGATATCCTCTATGGTAGTGAGAAAAACCCTCTATGATCTATGTTCAGAAACAATTGAAAAATATAAACAATACTATAGAGTATCCTATGGCCCTAAGACCATAAGATGTCATCTATTGCACCTATAATTCCATTTGGTATTTTATCTAACTATACAAAGTTAGATGAGACACTTACTTAGATAAACTATCATAATTCTAACTTTAAAATATTTCTTTAACATAAAACTACAATATAAAAACTCCTAATATAAGTTTGTGCCAAAGAATCAATGTTAAGATGAATATTTTTTACATCAAGTACATGCTTTAACACTAGGTCGGTAACCTAACAGGACATAAAAGTGTCCTTTCAGTGTTTTGAAAAAAACCTCCAAAACCATAGTAGATCCACTCATTTTGTAAAATCCTTTCATGAAGTTATAGTTCAAGGACTACTACACATGGAAAAAATAAGAAACTTGTAAAATTTCTCATCTTTTGGTCACACCAAGCCTCCAAAGTTGATGGACCAGTACATTTTCATCAAAACAGTCATTTCTTACGTTTTGTTGCATAAAAATAAGATTAGGGATTTTTGTAGGACTTGAGATAAATTCCCTAGTTAACTTCAATGGCTTGGTGATCATAACATATGATTGCTTCTCACTCACTATTTTTTGTTTTGCCAAAAGAAATAGGTACAAAAAAGTTGAATTTTGACCATTCTGCAAACCTATCATCAAAGTTTCTATAGCCACGCTCAATACAAATAATATATGCATGTTTTCTTAGTTCCCTATTGTCCTTTAGGTTCATAAGGATCCATGGAGCATGTCAAAAGAATAATACATTTCTTACCAAGGGGAATCTTGGGGACAAAGATGAAGTGCTAAATACAGCAAACATGACAAAACTGGGTTCAACATTATGAGTTGTAGAATCCCATAGAAACTATCCAATATCTAGCCAAATTTGATCCTTATGACTATATATGGTTACTACCTACAAAATGCATGTAGTTCTCACAAGAAACTAACAATATTAAAAAAGCTATACTTGATATACTAGAATGTTTCTTTTTCTTCTATAATTGAAAAAATCAACCATCGTTGTCTACTATACAAAATAGGGTATTAGGTGCCCCAAAACTCAAGGAATATTAGCTTTATGTTACAATATGCGACATTGAAAATCAAAACTGCATCTGGATATCATGAAAGCCACCAAAAAAATCCTAGAAGAGCTAAAATTGGCTAAAAAACAGGATTTGACAATTTTTGTAATTTGGTCATAACTTAAAACTTTAACATTTATTTCTCCCTAGACGCATCAGGACATGTTGAGGACTACTAAAGATAGTTCTCTAGCATTATAGACCTCACAAACATGAATTCTAGAGTGGTATAGTTGCAAAAAGTTGAAAAAAGCAAAAAACAGGACCCGTTTTTTCACAGAGTTTAGGTTGTGAAATGTTGTGCAAGGACAAGGTTAAAGATGGAATTGATATTCCAAAAAAATGTCAAGTTTTTTTCAGCTCATAAGACAACTTTCTAGACAGATAGCACCTCAAAATCCATTTTGAAACTCTTGACATAATTCATGGAAAATGGTCACTTAACAGGACATAAAAGTGTCCCATTACCAACCTAGTGTTAAAACTTCACTCAAAGGTTTTAGAGATGGTGTCTCAAAAAAAGAAGGTGTTTAAAAACACCATTTGATGTGAATAATACGCATTGTATACATTGATTATGTCAAAATAGTATAAAGTATAAACATAAAGATTACCACCAACTTGACAGTTTCATAAAAATGATGGTCTTCATCGCATATACAATAAAAGACTAACTAGAAAGAGTATGATATCTCCAAGATTGAGGGTGTTCAAAAAACACTGTTTTGTAACACTACCAAATGTCAAGAAATTTTGATTGTTTGGATCACTTAATAAAGACAATTAATAAGAAGAAAAAGTTAACAATACCATAGAAGCATCAAACAATGAAACCAAAGAACTTGAATGAGAGAAGTCTCCTGACAATAGGATGCACTTCATTAAAAAAACAGCTTAAAGATGTTTCAAGATATCCCACAACATTCCATCAAGTTTAAATTTTGAAAAGTACACATTGCCAAATACTTGGTAGATGCTATTTAGAATACTTAACTAGTACACTTAAAATGGTCTCCTTCTCTTGAGATTTTGAGTCCTTTGAGACATATAACATTGCATTACATAGTGACTCTCAGGATCAGAATGGAACATTACAAAATTTCTTATGGTATAGTCTCTCTTTGCTTGTCTTTAGCATACAACCATCCACATAATCATGGAACAATTTCATCTTTTAAAAAACTTTGAAGCAATTGAGTAGGTTGGTTCCAAAACTTTGGAAAAATCATATAAGTTCCTTGCATATTCCACATCACTCGATATGGACTATCATCAAATATTATAGTGTTGCCCCCATCTAAATAATCAAATAGCTTCCATATGGTCGAAAGATTTTTGTGATAGGCTCTTTTGTAACCGATCATGAAATTTGAATTTTGGCAGCACCGGTTATCCATAATCATCTTGAATTTGTGACTTTGTGTAGGAAAACAGGTCTTGATTATGTGTTGAGCTTTTTGTAAACGATGGCAGCTCCAAATCCAAACCTCAAAGAACTCAAAGCAAAATCTTAAGAAATACTCTGCATTTGGACGCACCGCATACACCTCATTGTTATCTTCTACAATGCACATGTACTTGGTCCAATTTGGCCTTGATTGGAGCTCAAATGTTGCAAGAAGCACACCCTCTAAATCCAAGATAAGCGCTCTTTTGTCCTGTTTGAAAGATGTTGGTAGATAATGAAACCATTGCTCTTGGTTTGAATGTGATATTTGATGTAATATGAAAGGGAGCTTCTCTATTTTGTGATAATCTAATAGCAAAACATTTTTTCTTAGAAGCCCTGATATGATTAAAAAAAAAAGTTAATATAGAGATCTTAAGTGTGTTGAAGACCTTAGGGACATAGGGTGCTAATTTGTGGTTACACTTAGTAAGTCCTATGCAAGAACACATGCCAAACTATGACCCTATGGCCTTAGATTCATAGGGTGTTGAGACCATAAAGTGAAATTCCCCCAAGGACATATAGGGTGAGATTTGACCTTATGAGCATGTAGATTGTCCTTGATGGCACAGTGAACTCAAATTTCAAAGCAAACAACTATAAAAGCTTTAAGAAAAAAAGAGCATTTGGCACATGAAACTCATAAGTTACTTATAGTATTGAAAGAAAATTTAAAAAACTATTAATCATTTACATCTTCATATATCTTGAAACCCTAAGCACTCCAACAAAGTCTCTGAGTACATAAAGATCTTTGTAAATGACAAAATGTTACAAAACATTGCTCCATCATTTCTTGATATAGGGCTATTTGAGATCATACTGAATTTTTAGATGCTTTATATAACTCCTGGCTTCATGTACTTTGATCACAGGCTCCTTGTATCCCACTTTTTGGGCAAGCATGATTGCTTCTATACCTTTCAAGGATGATAATGATTTGATATTCTTTAAGACCCTTACGTTTTCTTGATCACGTGCTGAAAGTTTCTTGTCTTGACTTCGAGTGGACATTCCACTAGTGCTAGATGTTGTAGCTTTCTCATCGTGAAGAGGACGAGAAACTTCTGGTAGTCTTCCCGTGGAGTAGGTTTTTCCTAGAAAAATTAGATCTCTCTCCTCCCACTCTGCAACAACCTTGTGTATACAGTTATAAAGCTCATGACCTTGAGCAATGGGTGCTTGTCCATATAAATGAGACCCTGTAACTGTGCGAATGTCATTAACATGATTGAGAGCTTTGATATATGGTAGCAGCTCCCCAAGGAGGATATTATCCTCCTAATCATCAACATTAAATGATGGTGGAAAAATACAATTCAATGTAGGATTCACACATCCCTTTAATGGTTCATCATCTACAAGAAGCAATCTTCTTGCATCAAGCCCAAATTTTGATGATGCAATAGCCAACGGTTTGAAAAGTGCTTCTACTCCTGGATTATCTAAGCGAGTGATCCTTGATTCTACGCATGCTTGACATTGGCTTTGCCCCAGATCATAAAGAATGGAAATTTTTCTTTAGCTTCCTTTTCTAAAATCTTGATGATGTCCACAACATGCATGTCATTAGCAGCTGACCATATCCCTACATTGAAATTGCTAAATAGAGCCTTTAAAAACTCAATGCATCCTGGATGAAGAACAATATTCTCATGTTGAAACTTTAAGCTCTTCATTTTTTTGGACTTTTCCCAGCATCTCCTCAGGAACAATCCACACAAGCTCACTATTATAGTCAACATTGGTTTGTTGGTGAATGGAAGGTCTGACTCCCCATGCACTTCAATTTCCAAATCCTGGGGTGCTAAAATATTTGTGTTGGATTCTCCTTCTGGCGTTGCACATGTTCTGGAACTTCCATTGCCTTCTATGTACATTGTGGTTTCATGGAATCCAATTCCCAACTCTTGGGCTACTAGAATATTTTCATTGGATTCTTCTTCTTCCCTTGCACATGTTATGGAACTTTCACTATCTTCTTCCATTGGATTACTCTTTAAATTTATCTCCAGTCGTTGTAGCAGTTGACCTTCAAAGACTTGTAGATTCTTGTCATCTTCGTCAGAAACTCTTTGGTTGACATGGAGATTGATAGAATCTTTCTCAGTAGGGTCAATGGCATTAGCATCCTCTATACCAACAATCTCGAGTAAAACTTTGTCAGCCGCAATATCTTGTTGAAGGACTGCAAGTTTAAAGAACATCTAATTTTAGATTCCAAAGTATCTACATTTTGATAACTCTTTTTTGTCACACTCTTAAAAAAAACTAATCGCAAATAGCAAATTTACTAACTGACAACACATCTACAATGAATTTATTTTTATGCTTCTTATTGTCTAGAGATTCCTAATCTTTATCTAGCTACATTAGTTCTCTTTCCATGATGGTGGCGCCTAGAAGTATACTTGGAGAAACATTTATGCCTTTAAGCTCTAGAGCAGAAGTATCATTTTCTATTGCCATGATCTTCTTGCATTGGATGATTTCCTTGACTAAGTTTCTTATGTCCTTCAGGCCATACGGTTCTCTTTGTAGATATCTCTATGACTTTAAGATAATCCAAAATATTTTTGTTTATGGCCTCAAGGACATAGGGTTAGGATTGTTGGGAGGTCTCAATATATAAATAGATATATGGCTTCAAAGCCTTATGGTACTTTATTTATGTGTCACCCTATGACCCTAAGGCCATGGGTTTTCATAGGGCCACAAGATGCCCTCTATGAGCACTAGTAAGAAACCATATATGCTTTATGTTGGCACCCTATGACCCAAGGGCCACAAGGTCTACCTTTTATGCTAATAAGAAACCCTTTATGCTACATGTTATCACTCTATGGCGTTTGGGCCATTTGGTGCCCTATGTGCTAGTAACAAATCTTCTATGCTCTATGTTTGCACCCTATGGACCTAGGGCCACAAGGTACCCTGTATGATAGTAAGAAATCCTCTATTCTATATGTTTGCACCCTATGGACCTAGGTCCAAAAGGTAGCCTCTATGCTAGTAAGAAATACTGTATGCTCAATATTGAAACCCTATGGCCCCAAGGCCATAGGATGTCCTCTATGCTAGTAAGAAAAACCCTCTACACTCTATGTTGGCACCCTATGGAGATTTGAGGGCCACAAGGTACCCTTTATAATGATACTAAGAAACCTTGTCTACATTGGCAACCTACAGCCTTCGGGCCATAGGGTGCATCAAATGGCTCCTAGGCCACATGGTGCCCTCTATGCTAGAAAGGAAACCTCTGCGCTCTACATTGACACTCTATGGCCCCAAGGCCATAAGGTGCCCCTTACACCTAGTATAAAACCATTGAAACTCTATATTAGAATCTAAAGACCGTAGGCCACAAGGTGAGCTCTATGTTAGTAAGAAACCATCTAAACTCTATGTTCGTAGCCTATGGCCCAAAGGCCATAGGATACCCAAGGAACCCTTTAGGAGCATTCCCCACAAAGACCACCTTATGGCCCCATGGTGATTTAGTGTCCTAGGTTCACTTCTTAAGATTCTTTTATTTTTGTATCATATGGCCCTAGGGAAATAATCTATCCTCTATGCTATCAAAAAACCGTTTATGCTCTTTGTTGGAATCATATGGCCCCAAGGCCATAGGGTGCTCTCTATGCTAGCAAGAAACCCTCCATGCTATATGTTTGCACCCTATGGCACCAAGGACACAGGGTGTCCTCCATGATAGTAAGAAACCCTCTATGCTCTAAGTTTACACCCCATTTGACTATGTTGACACCCTATGGCCCTGGGGCCATAGGGTGCTCCGTAGGGCCACAAGGTGCCCTTCAACTTAGGAAGAGACCCTTTATGCCCTAAATTGGTACTCTTTGGCCTCAGGGTCATAGGGCAAGTTAACATGCTTTCACCCTACTATCATATGGTCCAAGGGCTAGATAGTGACCAAGGTATCATGTGTGTGAGAATTCTCTACTATATATACAAAAACCACTTTATGGCACTATGGCGTCCCAAGGGCAACAAGGTGCTATAAAAAGCCCTCTATGCTCTATGTTGGCACCCTAGGTCCCAAGGCCATAGGGCGGTCTTTATGCTAGTAAAATTCCCTCTATGCGCTGTGTTTACGTGTATACTTATAAGAAGCCATTTATGCACTATGTTGGCGTCTTATGACCCTAGATCCATAAGATGTCCTCTATGGTAAAAGAGAAATTGTACATGGGATATGATGGCATCCTATGGTCCTAGGGCCATAGGGTTCCTCTATGCTAGCAAAATGTGTAAGATAAAAAATGCGATAAATATGCAACACGATATACAAAATTGAATCATTATCATACATCATACATTTGTTGCTTTACCACACAGTTGAAGGGGTCTTTGCCTTCAAATATCATCATAACATTCAAACATTTAAATCAAAATTTCAAGTACTTTAATTCACAAATGCATTGATCTGTTGGTGGATGGAAGGTCTGGCTCACCATGCACTTTCATTTACAAATCCTGAGGGAAAAAATTATTTGTGTTGGATTCTCCTTATGGCATTGCACATATTTTGGAACTTGCATTGCCTTCTACTTCCAATTTACAAACGTAAACAATGGTTATACATTATACAATCATTTCTTTGCAATAAACCATGATACAATGTTCCGATTGCTACATTCCTGAGGGGCAAAGTATTTGTGTTGGATTCTCCTTATGGCATTGCACATGTTTTGGAACTTGCATTGCCTTCTACTTCCAATTTACAAACTTAAACAATGGTTATACATTATAAAATCATTTCTTTGCAATAAACCTTGATACAATGTTCCGATTGCTACATGAAAAGCTAAAAAATTCTACTAGTCCTAGCTTCTCTCTATTGAAAAAAATTCAAGATATAAATTCCAATTCTCTGCATCATTTAGAAGAGAAACAAAATCATAGTTTGGAACAAAATACTCGCACTTTATATCTTTGAATAAAATCTTGTTACAATCAAAGAACTAGATCTTCACATAATCCAAAGGATAAATGCTTCAATAACCATTTATACTCGATGTTTACTATCTAAGCAAATAATTGGCATTTACAACAAATGTTGAATATATGTTTAATCTAGTTAGTTGCAATGCAAAGATAATTATTTCAAATGCTTACACCATCAATTCACAATAGAAGAACTTACACCCAACAAAAAAATGATCATACATCAATTGTTCAAACTCTCATTTTGGAATTTTGAGGACTAAATACTTTTTAGTTTTTTCTAGCTTATTTCATTCTCAATAGAATATTAAACCTTAATCACAAGATAAGAAATATATGTCCCTAATGTATATGGACACAAGATATAAGGCCAACGAAAAATGTTCTTGAAACACTTAAAGAGTCTTTAGGTGACCTAGAATAAACAACCTATGGTCTAAAAGCCATAGGGTGTCATGTGATGTTTTATAAGATTTGTCCATAAGAGCTAGGTGATTTGCATCCATGCGGTGATTTAAGTGCCCCTATGGAGATTCTATGTCACCACCCTATGGCCCTAAGGCCTTAGAGCTAGTATCCAAAATGCTCTTGGATAACTTATGTTTCCTCCTAGAATAGCCCAAATACTCATGTGCCCGTTTAGAGATTTTATGTAATCTCTCTATATACATAAGATTGTAGGATAGCTGTGTTGACACCCTATGGCCTTAAGGCTGTAGACTAGCCCAAATGCTTATGTGCCCTTTTAAAGACTCTATGTAATCACCCTATATCCGTAAGATTGTAGGGTAGACAAATGCTTTTGGGGGATTCTATGTTGACACCCTATGGGCCTAAGGCTATAGAGTAACCTAGATGCTTATGTGCCCTTTTAGAGACTCGGTGTAATCACCCTACATTTGTAAGGTTGTTGGGTATCCCATTTTCTTTTGGGGGATTCTATGGCCCTGGGGCCATAGGGTGTCATGTCTACAAAGAACTCTATGATCCTCAAGTCATAGTGTATTCTTCCCAAACCTCATATGATCAATTAAATTTAAAGTATTAAATAATATATATCTTATGACCATATATAAATGTAGAATTCTATTTACCAAAAAATGTCCATATAATATCATACACTTAAGTCTAATTCATTTATTGTGAAAAAACTCAAACTAACAAGTTCACATTTTTTCAAAGAAAATAAATTGAGAACAATAACGAGCCAAACATCAATGTTTTTAACATCATGGGAAGATTTGAGATGGGACAAACAAAATAAAATCACAACAATAATAATCTAAATATCAGTAATGTAATATCATGGGTGGCTAGCTTAACCTGTTTCCTGTAGACTTTCTAGAATGGCCTCAGCACTTGCATCCAATGGTTCTTCAATTTCTTCTTCCTCTGAATCCTTGGAATTGACTTTCTCTGTGTTATCCACACCTGCCCACCTTCTAAGATCAAGGTCTTCTTCCACTATAGAATGGCAAAGAGATTCCAATTGAGTCATTTGATCACTACTACATGCAAATGATATCACCTTTCTCTGTTGTTGTAGTGCCTCTTTATTCCCATAGCCTAATGAGAAGATGTCTATCACTTGATCATCTTCTTTGAGAGAGATGCATTTGATTGCACGATGTACAAAAAAGGATTTGGCCGTGGTCACAGCATCATACTCGTCGTCATTGATGCAGAGAGTATGAATTGGCTCCAACAATGACTCTTTAACACTAGAGTAGTTGGTGTACTGGGTGAAAGCATGTTAACCTGTTGCGCTTTTTGTGCTAGTTAGCAGTTTCAAGTTAGCACATCTTCGAAAAGTTGGGCGTCCGGTAAATTTTTTACAAATAATATCAAAATTTGTCGGAGGTTGTACGTTTGGATTCCTTGTTTCAAGTACTTTCTATTGATATATCATATGTCATAGATCTTGGAGATGTAGCTCAAGTTATTGTACTGGTTAGCATATGTCAAAATTGTGCTAGTTAGCATTGTCCGGGACATGAAAAAGCATGACAAGTTAACATGCTTTCACCCTACTGCTCTCCTTGACTGAAAAATGCCCAAACCCCAAAAACTACTTCACGAAGAGCACATGTTTGGATGGTCTCTGATCCCATTAAGAAGCTCAAAGGTAGAACATGCATTTCATACCATTTAGCTTTTTTAGAAATTGACTTCTCTAGGGAAGCAGCATGCTGATACTTGACTAAGCCAGCAATTAAAAACTTCGATGGTTGATTTGCTACCCCACATACTCCATCAATTACTTTACCAAATTGGGAAGCAGTCCAACCACTAGATGTAAGACTTTTGTGTGTTGTGTCTATGATGAAAACACCAACACGAATTTTAGAGCTATTCTCACTGTAGAGAAACTCAATGCCTTCCAAATTCTTTCCAACACACTTGATTGTCCATGGTAAAATGAATTGCAAACTAGAAGTGCCATTCTTTTGTGCAATGATCCACTGCACATATCCCCTAGTGATCTCAGGAATTGGCTCTTTCTCCTTTCCTTTTTGTAGTAGGAGATTTAGCCATTGCGTACAAATCGTGAAGAGAGATTTGTAAATCTCATCTGTGATGTTATAATGAGATTACATGTATCCCATGAAGTAACTGCTATTGCTGATGGATCTATCTCTTTAAATGCCATCAACATTTGAGGCTCAAAAACCCTGGTCTTCTTTAAGACCGTTGCACGTGCAGTGAGGTCGAGCATGCCCGCTTGTTGACGTGGTTGCTTCACTAAGCAAATCTTCTCATCTGCCAACTCTTGTTGTAGTAGCTTGACATCATTATTTTCTAAACCAGCTAGGCATCTAAAGGTTGTTATGCTTGGTTGTCTCCCACGAGAAGTTGATGTCTGATGCTTCTCCAAGATGTGTATCCACTGATCATATATTTCATCATCGTACATGACCATGTGTGCTTCTTTGTTGGCAAATGATTTATGGTTGAACACGATGTTCACCACATTTACAAAGGCCTTCAAAATAAAGAAAAGAAAATTAACTTTATTTCAAGACATATTTGTAACAAAAACAACCATAGGGAAGTGGAACTTACATCCCAACCTGCTCGACTTGGATGACCGACAGGAACACCTGCCTTGGGTTTTGTTGGTTTAGAATATGCAAGCCATTGACTACGGCGATGCTTGAAGACCTCCACATAAGGCTGGTGTTTCATTGCTGTTATTCTCTCCATGTTCTCCATTCTAGAAATTCGAACAACAACCTCTTTCGGAGTGTCTACCACGATCCTTGCAGTTCTAAACTTGTAGAACTCTTTTCTCAAAGCATACTTAGTGCTGTTGTTACGCAAAAAAGCTCTAGCCGCTATGATGGAATGCTGACCAGCTAGAATCCAGTAGTGGTATGTTGATAGCTTGTCTCCATGCACTTCAGCTGTTTGTAAAGGCACTTTTGTAATTGGGTTATACGGCAACAAGTCTGCTGTACTGGAGACTGGCCTAGAGTGCCCTGCAAATTGCTTCAAGAGATATTTCACATATACATCTGACAATGGTCTGCATCTATAGCCTTTTCGTGCAAGGTTGCATTGCTTAACTGGGATCAATTGGGTAAATTGTACACAAAATTTAAAATAGTGGTCAATTCTGACGTATCCATCTAGCCCACTCTTAGAAGTTTTGGCAACTTCTTTATCAAGATCTTTTTCTTTGGGCTGTATAATAGAGTCCAACACAGCTAAGGATACTGAGTCCACAACCACTGCCACTGAGGGGGCTCCAACTGTTAGGGTTGCAAGTCCACTAGAATCTCCTACTTCTTGAGTCTATAAGGGTATAACTGAAAGATTTTCTTCGGCCACATTTCCACTATTTTCTCCAAGTGAGGGAGTCTGATTCTCCTTGAGCGTCTTAGATTAATTTGTTGAACCTCTGTCTTCATTCTTTCGCTTCTTATTCTTCTTTGTGCTGCTCAAATTACCTAAATATTGATTGACTTTCTTAAAGCCCTCAATATATAAGTCTATCAAGTTATCACTTGGAGTGTCGTCTTGAAGCTCCACCCACCTTGCCTTTGTCATTGTCACTCCTTCATAATCAACCTTCACCAATTTTTGAGCAAAGGCCACAGGCTCCAACAAGTAGGAGTGACCATTGAGTAGTTTTACTCCAAGGCATGGAGACATTTCAAGATCTGAACAATCTTTCTTTATCTCCTTGACAATACCACAGTCCTTGAAGGGCAATTGCTCTTTATCTTGAAAGAAAAAGTGGAATTTCTCATCACTTCCACCATTTGGTAAGTGAAAATCTAGATACCAAGAACTTGGTGTTGAGCCTGTTGAATCAACTGACTTTGACTTTCGCTTCTCAGACATTTTCTATAAAAAGAATGAAATATATTTAGACAAGATGGATATTATTACATCCATATGGACCTAGGGCCATAGAGTCACCTCTATGTTAAACCATGTGGTCCTAAGTCCAAAAGGTGCCAACAAAATGGTTCTACAAGTGTACCTAGGCCACTCTATGGTAGTGTGATCACATGTTCCCTTATGACATTAGAGGACCCTCAAAGAAGTATCCCTTGAATGGCCTAAATACCCCTTTAGAGCATCTACACCAACAGCATATGGCAATCTATGGCCTGAAGGCCATAGGGTCCCCTGCATGCTAGTAAGAACCTCTCTATGCTCTACATTGGCATCCTATGGCCCCAAGGCCACAAGGTGGCCACAATGTTTTAAAGAAACACTTCATGAGGGTTTTCTGGTAACCTATGACCCTAGGGCCATATGGTGCTCTCCATGCAAGTAAAAACCACTATTTGCTCTATATTGAGGAGACCTTGTGGGATGAAGTCCATAGGGTCCCCTCTATGCTAGTAAGAACCTCTATTTACTCTATAATGGCACCCTGTGGCCTGAAGGTCATAGGGTTCCCTCTATGCTACTAAGAATATCTTTGTGCTCTATGCTTTATCGTCTATGCTCTATGATATATATTGACTTCCTATGGCCCCAAGAACACAAGGTGCCCTCATCGTTTCCAAAAACACCTCATTGTTTTGCTATGGCCCTAGGGCCATAGCTCTCTATGCCGATATAAAGCACCATGCTCTATATTAGCTCCCTAAGGCCTGAAGTCTATAGGGTTGGCCTCAAGGGACCCAAGGGTGCTCTGTATGCCAATGAAAAATACTATTCGCTCTATATTGAGAAGACCTTGTGGGCTGAAGGCCATAGGAACCCTTCTATGATGGATTTTTGACAACCAATCCCCCTAGGTCAGGATGTTCTTTATGCTAGTAAAAACACTATTTTCTCTATATTGGCACCATGTGACTTGAAAGCCATCTGGTCCCCTATATTCTAGTAAGAGTCTCTCCATGCTCTATATTGGCACCCTTTGGCTTGAAGGCCATAGGGTCCGATATTTGCTAGTAAGAACCGATCTATGCTCTATATTGGCACCCTATGGCTTGAAGGCCATAGGGTCCCCTGTATGCTAGTAAGAACCTCTCTATGCTCTACACATCCAATGACCCCAAGGCCACAAGTTGCCCTCTATGTTTTGAAGAAACACTTCAGGAGGGTTTTTTGGCAACCTATGGACCCAGGGCCATAGGATGCTCTCTATGCCATTGAACAACCCTCATTGTTTTGGTACCCTATGGCCCCAGGTATAAAGCAGTATTTGGAGTAAGAACTGATCTTTGTTCTATATTGGTACCCTTTGGCCTGAAGACCATAGGGTCCGCTCTGTGCTAGTACGAGCCGATATATTCTCTATATTCAGGCCATAGGGTCCCCTGTATGTTAGTAAGAACCTCTCTATGCTCTACACATATTATGACCCCAAGGGCACAAGGTGCCCTCTATGTTTTGAAGAAACACTTCATGATGGTTTTTTGGCAACCTATGGACCCAGGGCCATAGGGTGCTCTCTATGCTAGTAAAAACACTATTTGCTCTATATCCTGGAGACTTTGTGGACTGAAGGCCATAAGTTCCCCTCTATGCTAGTGAGAACCTCTGTTTTCTCTACGTTGACACCCTGTAGCCTGAAGGCCATAGGGTTCCTTGTATGCTAGTAAGAAGCTCCCTATGCTCTATGCTCTATATTGACATCCTATGGCCCCATGTATAAAGCACTATTTGGTCTCTCTATGTTAGTAAGAACCGATCTATGCTCTATATTGGCACCCTATGGCCTGAAGGCCATAGGGTCCCCCCTATGCTAGTAAGTAACTCTCTATGTTATACACATCCTATATGTTTTGAAGAAACCCTTCATGAGGGTTTTTTTGCAACCCATGGACCCAGGGCCATAGGATTCTCTCTATGCCATTGAGGAGACCTTGTGGGCTGAAGGCCATAGGGTCCCCTCTATGCTAGTAAGAACCTCTGTTTTCTCTATGTTGACACCCTATGGCTTGAAGGCCATAGGGTTCCCTCTATGATAGTAAGAAGCTCTCTATGCTCTATGCTCTATATTGACATCCTATGGCCCCAAGGCCACAAGGTGCCCTCATAGTTTTGTAAAAACCCTCATTGTTTTGGCACATTATGCTCCCAAGTATAAAGCACTATTTGGTCTCTCTATGCTAGCAAGAAACGATCTATGCTCTATATTGGGACCCTATGGCGTTCAGGCCATAGGGTTCTATGTATGCTAGTAAGAACCTCTCTATGCTCTACACATCTTATGACCCTAAGGGCACAAGGTGCCTTGTATGTTTTAAAGAGACCCTTCATGAGGGTTTTTTTGGCAACCTATGGACCCAGGGCCATAGGGTGCTCTATATGCTAGTAAAAAACACTATTTCTCTATATTGATGAGACCTTGTGGGCTGAAGGCCATAGGGTTCCCTCTATGCTAGAACCTCTGTTTTCTCTATATTGAGACCTTGTGGCTTGAAGGCCATAGGGTTCCCTCTATGGTAGTAAGAATCTCTCTATGCTCTAAATTGACATTCTATGGCCCCAAGGCCACAAGGTGCCCTCATTGTTTTGAAAAAACCCTCATTGTTTTGACACCTTAAGGCCCCATGTATAAAACACTATTTGGTCTCTCTATGCTAGTAAGAACCGATCTATGCTCCATATTGGGAGCCTGTGGCCTTCAAGCCATAGAGTCCCCTGTATTCTTGTAAGAACCTCTCTATGCTCTACACCTCTTAAAGAAACCATTCATGACCGTTTTTTGGCAACCTATGGACCCAAGTCCATAGGGTGCTCTCTATACCAGTAAAAAACACTATTTTCTCTATATTGAGGAGACCTTGTGGGCTGAAGGCAATAGGGTCCCCTCTATGCTAGTAAGAATCTTTGTTATCTCTATATTGACATCCTGTGGCCTGAAGGCCATAGGGTTCCCTCTATGGTAGTAAGAAGCTCTATATGCTCTTTTCTCTATGCTCTACATAGAGATCCTATGGCCCGAAGGCCACAAGGTGCCCTCATTGTTTCAGATGGAAAGTAGGGCACCTTGTGACCCTAGGGAACATAGGGAATCCTATGGCTCTTGAGATTGTAGATTATCACCCTATGGCCCTTGGACCACAAGGTCTTTAGATGGGAAAGAGGGCATCCAAGGGCCGGAGGGTGGCCTATGTACATAGGGTACACCATGGTGCATATTAACGAGCACCATGGCAGCCCCATGCACCTAGGACTCTAGGGCCATAGGATCTCCAAAAGGAACATAGGGAATCATATGGAACGTAGGGCACCTTGTGACCCTAGGGAACATAGGGAATCCTATGCCCTTCAGATTGTGGATTGTCACCCTATGACCCTTGGGCCACAAGGTCTCTAGATGGGATGTAGGGCACCTTGTGACCCTAGGGAACATAGGGAATCCTATGGCCCTTCAGATTGTAGGTTGTCACCCTATGGCCCTTGGGCCACAAGGTCTCTAGATGGGACGTAGGGCACCCTGTGATCCCATGGATATAGGGCCATAGGATCTCCAAAAAAAACATATGGAACCCTATGGCCCTTGAGATTGTACAAATACACCCTATGGCCCTTGGGCCACAAGGTCTCAAGATGGAACATAGGGTACATTTTGATCCTATGGCCATAGGTTCCTTATGTTCCTTTTGGATATTTTATGGCGCTAGGGCCATAGGATCTTCAGAAGTAGCATAGAGGGAACCATATGGACCTTGAGATTATACATTGCCATCTTATGGCCCTTGGGCCACACTGTATCTTGATGGGACATAGGGCACCCTGTTATCCTATGTCCGTAGGGCCCTATGATCCTATGGCCCGAGGACCATAGGATCTCCAAAAGGAACATAGGGAACCCTGTGATCCTAAGTCCATAGGGCCATATGTTCATTTTGGAGATCCTATGGCTCGAGGACCATAGGATCTCCAAAAGAAACATAGGGAACCCTATGGCCCTTGAGATTGTACATTCCCACACTATGGCCCTTGGGCCACAAGGTCTCCAATAGGTCACCCTTTGATCCTATGGCCCTAGGTTCTTTATGTTGATTTTGGAGATTCTATGGCCCTAGTGCCACCCTATCTCCAAAAGGAACATAGGGAACCCTATGGCCCTTGAGATTGTACATTGCCATTCTAAGGCCCTTGGGCCACAAGGTCTCTAGATCGGACATAGAGAACCATTTGATCCTATGGCCATAGTGCCATATACATGTTTTGGAGATCCTATGGCCCTATGGCCATAGGATCTTCAATAGGAACATAGGGAACCCTATGACCCTTGAGATTGTACATTGGCACCCTATGGCCAGATGGGACATTGATCACCCTATAGTACAATGTGAGACCACCCTATGACCTTATGGTCATAGGGTGCCTTAGGGCCATATGTTACTCTTTAGTATGAGGTGAAACCCTATGTAGCCACACCCTGTCTGCCCTTCTAAAGATTTAATGTCTAGTTTTATTTTAGTGACTACAAATGAATTTAAAGAAACTATATTACACCATATCTTACAAGCACATATAGTGTACACTTTCTTTCCCACCTCCTTGCCTCTTTTTTTTTCCCATCCTCCTGCAACTGAACCCTAATCCATCCTCATACAACAACGCGCTCTACTCGTCCTCTTGCAACGTGTGCCCAACTCCCCACAACCCAATTACAGGTATCCATAGTTTCAGCATTTTCTGTAGTTGTTGTCTTTTGCATTTGCAGGTTTATAATTTTTTGTTGTAATTAGAGATGTTTGCAGTTAGAGTTTTACAATTTTACAGCATTAGGTCACTTATGAGGAGTTTTCTGTTTTACAGATTTAGGTCCCTTATAAGAGTTTTTGGTTTTACAAATTTAGGTCCCTAATTAGTGTCTTCTGTTTTATATTTTTAGGTCTCTAATTAGAGTATTCTGTATTACAGTTTTAGATCTCTAATTAGAGATTTTTTTGTTTTATAGTTCTACAGTCTACAATTTTATAGTTTTAGAGATGTAATTAATGATTTTTGTTTATTGTTCTAGAGAGAGGTGATTCACAACTTAGCTAAAATGCAATTAGATTAAGAACAAATAAAACCAAATTAAGAAAAAAGATTAGGGTTTCTACAGGTTACCTCTGAGTAAATCTGTGTTTGATGAAAACCGGCTGCAGCAGTAGCAAGCAGTAATTTAGGTGTGTTGAGGCCCCGACGATGATGGTAACAGATCTGTGTTTGGGAGGTCGTGATAGCAGTCCTTCTGTTGAAGGTTGTGGCGATGCCTTCGCGTAGATCTGTGTGCGCATCGCAACGATGGCGTAGAACTGTATGCGTAGGGAGAGAGGGAGAGAGAGACAGAGAAAGACAAGCTCTGTGTGTGCAGGTTTTTGTGTAGGTTTTGAGCAAGAAGCGAGAGAGAGAAAAAGAGCGATAGCGCGGAAAAAATTGTGGTAGAGAGAGAAAGAGAGAGATAAGGTTAGTTAGGTTAGGTTAGAAATTCAAAATTTGAATTTTGAATGTAGGGGTTGTTCTCACGGGTTTGCAGTCGAGATTACTAGATTTTCTAAGCTTTGTGCGAAAATGAGACATAGCTCGTCGGCTCCGAAATTGAAAGAGCTTTAAAAAAAATTAAAAATTAAAAAAAAATATTTATAAAAAAAAGAGTATGGAAAAAAAAAAGTTGGTGCAAGGCTTTGTCAATGTCCATATCTTTGTAGTACGAGCGAAACGACACCCATGAAGCAAAATTTGACTTCAGAATCAAAATCTGCATAGTAAAAAATACACTAAAAATAGATAAATTTTAAAAAAATTATCCCGAAAGTTGTGCGCTATTTTTTTGTCTGATATCAATAAGTGTATTTGAAAACCCATTATGACAAAGTTTGTCGTAGCATAATTTTTTTTTAAATTTTTTTAAATTTTTTTTAAAAATTATTTGTTTAATTTATGCCACTTGCGGATATCCCTTGAATGGCCGAAATTGTTATGAAGACACCTCAGCCACCCCTGGGCTCACACCATAGGATGACAATGTTGGAGGTCAAGGATCAAAGCGTGCACTCAGTTCCATTTGAAAATCCTATTTCCTAGGGTTTTCTTCTTCTATCTTGTGAGATTCTTGTGGCCCTACGGTGGCAATGTGAAAGCTTGTGGACCTAGGCCCATAGGGTGGCAATGTATAAGCTGAAGAGCCATAAGTTGCCCTATATTCCATTTGGAAATCCTATGGCCCTAGGGTTTAGGGGTGACAATAGATAAGCTCCAATACATAGCCCTATGTTCCAAACGGAGATCCTATGGCCCTAGGTCAACGACAATGTATAAGCTCAAGATCCATACGTTGCCCTACTTTGTAGTTGGAGATCCTATGGCCCTAGGGTCATGGGGTGGCAATATGTAAGCTCAAGGGCCATAGGGTGCCACATGTCCCATATGGAGATTCTACTGCCCTAGGGCCATGGGGTGGCAATGTATAAGCTCAATGGCCATGCATTGCCTATGTTCCATTCAGAAATCCTATGGCCCTAGGGTAATGGGGTGGCAATGTATAAGCTCAAGGGCCATACATTGCCTATGTTCCATTTGGAAATCCTATGGCCCTAGGGTCATGGGGTGCCACATGTCCCATATAGAGATCCTATGGCCCTAGGGCCATGGGGCTTCATTGATATCTTGGTCACCCTTAAACCCACACCCTTGAGCTTAGGTGCCTTAGGTTCTCTTATTGTATGTTGTGATATCTTGTGGCCCTAGGGCCATAGGGTGGCAATGTATAAGCTCAAGGGCCATACATTGCC
This sequence comes from Adiantum capillus-veneris, assembly GCF_014529385.1. Classification (NCBI taxonomy): domain Eukaryota; kingdom Viridiplantae; phylum Streptophyta; class Polypodiopsida; order Polypodiales; family Pteridaceae; genus Adiantum; species Adiantum capillus-veneris. Next base: position 26,655,623 of record NC_140943.1, read on the forward strand.
TATGTTCCATTTGGAAATCCTATGGCCCTAGGGTCATGGGGTGCCACATGTCCCATATAGAGATCCTATGGCCCTAGGGCCATGGGGCTGCATTGATATCTTGTCCACCCTTGAACCCACACCCTTGAGCTTAGGTGCCTTAGGTTCTCTTATTGTATGTTGTGAGATCTTGTGGCCCTAGGGCCATAGGGTGGCAATGTATAAGCTCAAGGGCCATACATTGCCTATGTTCCATTTGGAAATCCTATGGCCCTCGGGTCATGGGGTGGCAATGTATAAGCTCAAGGGCCATAGGGGGCCACATGTTCCATATAGAGATCCTATGATCCTAGGGCTGCATTGATATCTTGGCCACCTTTGACATTGTGGTGATAGGTTGTCTTTTTGTATGTTTTGAAGTCTTGTGGCCCTAGGGCCATAGGGTGTCAATGCTCACACCCTTGGGCTTAGGGCCATAGATTGTCTTTTTGTATGTTTTGAAGTCTTGTGGCTCTAGAGCCATAGGGTGTCAATGCTCACACCCTTGGGCTTAGGGCCATAGGTTGTCTTTTTGTATGTTTTTAAGTCTTGTGGCCCTAGGGCCATAGGGTGTCAATGTATAAGCTCAAGGGCCATACGTTGCCATATGTTCCATTTGGAAATCCTATAGCCCTAGGGTCATGGGGTTGCAATGTATAAGCTCAAGGGCCATACATTGTCGTATGTTTCATATGCCGATCCTATGGCCCTAGGTTCATGGGGTTGCAATGTATAAGCTCAAGGTCCATAGATTGTCGTATGTTTCATTTGGAGATCTTATGGCCCTAGGGTCATGGGGTGCTATAGGATGTATATATACTTGACATGAAACTCCGTGAGGTGATCTTGAGGAAAACCCTATGGCCTTCAGGCCTTAAGGAGCTAATATAGAGCAAATATGCTTTATACCGGCATAGAGAGATATGGCCCTGGGGCCATAGCAAAACAATGAGGGTTTTTTGGAAACAATGAGGGCACCTTGTGGTCTAGGGGCCATAGGAAGTCAATATAGATCACAGAGCATAGACGATAGAGCATAGAGCACAAAGAGATTCTTAGTAGCATAGAGGGAACCCTATGACCTTCAGGCCACGGGGTGCTTCTCATGAAACACCCACATACATACTTGTTATGCTTTATGCTACGTAAATCAATATACTCTGCAAGAGGTTTGTTTAGCAATTATTCTTGCAATCTTCTTGCAGGTATGGCTAATTTCAATCATGGTGATAGAGTGTGCATGTTTGTAGCGACACAAAAGGTTGCCATTGGGACTGTATTTGAAATAAATCCAAGTGCATATTTTTCTGGAATGCTTATTGGGGAAGGCAATTTATCGGTGTCAGTTGATTTGTGTTTTGAAAAGAAAGCACTCATCCCTTTTCCAAAAATGGATGCATTGACAGTGGGAGATGCTTTTCATAGTATTGTGAAATGGAGTAGTGGGTTGTTGCAGCATATAAATGAGATGCAGTACAAAGGGGCTTCTATGCATGAGGCTGACAAAGCAGAAGGAGCATTGGATGCACAATGTAATGGAATGAGCTACAGAGAGGTTTGGAAGGATAAGAGGGTTCAACTTTGGGATGAAAGCAAAACACATGTAATAGCCTAAGGGGTTGTCATGTACGTGTGTCCGTTTGACTCTATAAAATTTGGTGAGCTAGGTGAAGATAACATTGGTATTGGTATCGAAACATCCTATGCAGATGAGGCTACTATTTCTGCAGAATCTAGTGTATGCAGCATTAATCTAGTTTGTTGGCCTATCAAGAGAGTGACAAATATGGATGGAAAATAATTGTTATGCTATGAGGATCTACATGCTATGCATGCATTACAAGAAATATGCATTGAATCACCTTATTTGGTAGAGCCTATTTCAAAAAAGTGGAAATATTGCTTTGTGAATAGGAAGCCAAAAATGTTAGTGAAAGCTTCTAAGAGATCCAATCAAGCATCTCTAGCATCTGTCCAGCTTGTTTCAACCATAGATTGTTGTTCCAAAAGGTGTTGTCAATATGCCAATCGAGATAAGGTCATGGCTATGTGCAATGAATTTTGGGGACAGAGTCTGCAAAATAGAACAAACTATGTGTATGATACAATGTTGACTGCATGGAGTGAGAACAAAACAACTACAAAGACATGCTATGTGTTTTCTTTTAATGGCAGTGAGGTTTGCAGTAGAGCTTGGTACGAAATTCATGGCATTCCAAAAACTTCATTTTATCGTTACCGTGAACATTTTGAGAATGGGGTTAGACACTCAGTGCATGGTAATGATGGTGTCATGAGAAAGGAAGCCACCATACAGAAATGGGAAGGGCATTGATGCACTCTTTTGTTGATGAAAACTCGGAGAGAATGCCACATAAGAGTAGAACCATGGAAGATGGTACTAGGGAAACTTTGCTTGCAATACCAAACACGTACAAGCAAGTAGACATTTTACATGATGTCAATAAAACACTTGACAGTATGAGTCTCAAGCCAATGTCTAGCACGACATTCAATAGGATTTGGAATATAGAGTTTGCTAATGTGACATTGTCAAAAACAAGTGAGTTCTCCAAATGTGTTGTGTGTAGTCGGATAAAGTCTCAACTAGAGTCAACAAAGGATGACGAGATGATTGCACGTTTGAAGGATGAACGTCGAATTCACATGTTGCAACAACACATTTACATGTGTACTACACCTGGCGTAAGTTCTCCCAGTTGCAAAAGGATAAGTATTTATGCATTATACATGATAAAATGGATCAAAAAAAGACAACAATACCTAGGTTGCGTGTGAACTCAAAAGATTATTCGAATGCATATCAATTGCAAGTATCATTAACAGGTATGATAACACATGGAAATGGTCATGGAATGTATGGTCACTTCTCACTTAATGGTCTATGGCCTTCAGATCCCAATGCTACAATTGGTTCCCTTGCATTATGCTTACAAAATCTGGAAAGAACAGAAAACCATGGACAAGGAGATTTATGCCATGACGGTATGCCACGCAGCAATGTAACGTTATTCAATGCATTGAACTCAAAGGAGAGATTTAGACCTCCAAAACAAAATGAAGCAAGAGCGTGAGAGGAATGCATCAACAATGACACCACCGTTGGCCATCCAGGGATGTAATGAAGAGATTGTACACATACAATCAAATTCCTCTCAATGTGTACCATATCCACTCCTGTATTTCAAAAATTGCTTGAGAATCTTTTGCTACAGCTAGATAATTGTGAAGGAGAGAATAAAAATCGATATTTGTTTGCATACTTATCCTTGTTAGTAGCAAAAGAAGTTTTCAAAACCGTGCATAGCGAACAGGAATGACATTCACTTTTCCACATCTGATGGAACATTTTCAAAATGTGAAAGCTCAGCTCCAGCACCATTTTTGATGACACAAGTTCCCGACTTTAAATCCTTTGTGCAAGGGTACATGTGTGACGGACAAGATGCTCTAGTCGGACACTCTAATCCACTTCAATTTTGTTTCTATATGCAAGGTGAAGTCCCAGTAATGCAGTACAAAATTCATCCCAAATCACCCGACAGATGTGGTACCTATAGCAGACTATGTGAGAGATAGTCCGCTTGTTATTCAAGGGATTAAGTCATATCTTGAATTTTGGAAAAGATGTTCTCTATTAAAGGGAAAGGACCATGACTCCACAAAATACATGGAGCCTTTTATCACTTATTGGCAAAACATAATCAATGAGCTTGAACAACCAACCAATAAACACATTGGTGAATATACAACATTTTGGCCAAAGACTGTAGGGAGTCATAGAATGCAAGAGATAGAGGAAGACAGAGATGAGTTTCAAGGATATGAAGAATTGAATGATCACTATGTTGGTCCTCAAAGTGCAAGGCTACAAGAGGCCTTTAGGCCTCAAATTGATGTAAGAAAAGGGGATCTTGTTCTTGTGAGACCCACAGATCCTGAATATCTGATATGGCTAGGAGTGGCAGAGTCAAACATTGATGTAGACAAATCATCTCCTAACTACAAGAAAGTTTTGATTCAGTATTGGGCACCAAAACATCGAAAACGAAATCCCACAATCCAAGAACAGTATGAGGATTGTTGGAAAAAGAGTTGGTGCTGCAATCTTGCTGACCCAAAGCGCTGGGAGTGTGTTGATACAATTGTATGGTCATGGACTCCATGGGGTGGAAGAATTGTGGAAACAATCAAGATCCCATCAAATGTCATGGAGAAGGCACAGGCTAGCTTAATAGGAGAAATTGAATAGCATTTCATATCTTGCTCATTGTCTTATTTCCCCAGCTTATGTATGATTTTATGAAGTATTTTCAAACACCCACATAAAAATAAAAATTCTAAAAGGTGTTTCTCAACACCACCATTTTCTTGGGAATCTATCTCTTTTATGAAGTGTTTTGAAACACCCACATAAAAATAAAAATTTTAAAAGTGGTTTCTCAACACCACCATTTTCTTGAGAATCTATCTCTTTTATGAAGTGTTTTGAAACACCCACATAAAAATAAAAATTTTAAAAGGTGTTTCTCAACACCACCATTTTCTTGAGAATCTATCTCTTTGTCACATTCCCAAATTAAATGAAAATTTTCCAAATTTAATGGGAAATAGGAATCCATATGCGTTAGTCCCAAAGTTGTGGTATTTTTCCATTTTATTAAAAATGGTGTTTTGTCCTAAACACAGAGTAATTCTGTAAAAGTAATTAGGTAAATTAATTATCTGAGTTTGACATAATTATCACAAGTTTCTTAACATGTAATTAACCTCTGATAAATAACTCAAAGTCATGGGTTTTCTAACATGCAATTAACCTCTGATAAATAACTCAATTCATTTTGAATCAATTTGATTATTTTTCCCTTTATTTTTCTCTAAAAAAGTAGTGTAATTCTGCTAATTTAATTATAAAAGTTACTCAAAAATTATAAGATAATTTTTTTAGTTGAATGACAGTCCAATGCAGCTCTAATAATTATCTAAACTTAATTAATATATTTCCCATTAATTTTTGGTTAATATGGTCAATTTCAGTCCTAATATGATATAATCATTAATTATCTTAATAACCCTAAGATTAATTACAACATTCAGTAGAGAATATTTAATTAAGAGGAGATTGATGAGTATACATAGGTCTAATCTTTAGTTTATTAAGAAAATAGATTAATCTAGCCTTTCTTAATTAATAAGGATTAGGCTAATTACCGTTTGATTTAATCAACTAGAGCTTAACACTACAATGGTAACCTAACAGGACATAAAAGTGTCCTTTCAGGGTTTTGGGAAAAATTTCCAAAACCATAGTAGATCCACTCATTTTGAAAAATCCTTTCATGAGCTTATAGTTCAATAACTACTACATCTGGAAAAAATGAGAAACTTGTAATTTTTCTCATCCCTTGGTCACTACAAGCCTCCAAAGTTGATGGACCAGTGCATTTTGCCCAAAACAGCAATTTCTTACGGTTGATTGCATATAAATAAGACTGGGGATTTTTGTAGGACATGAGATAAAATGCCCCATTAACTTCAATGGGTTGGTGACCAAAACATATGGTTGCTTTTACCTCACTAATTGTTTTTTGGTAAAAAAAAATAGGTACAAAAAAGTTGCATTTTTGCCATTCTGCGGACCTATCATCAAAGTTTCTATAGTCACGCTCAATACAGATACTATCTACATGTTTTCTTAGTTTCCTTTGGGCATTTGGATTCAAAAGGAGCCATGGAGCATGTCAAAAGGATAATGTATCTCTTACAATTGGAACCTTGGGGGCAATGATAAAGTGCTAAATACAGCAAACATGAAAAAACTGGGTTTAGCATTATGACCTCTAGAAACCCATAAAAACTACTCAATATCTAGCCAAGTTTGTAGTCTATGATTAGATATGGTTACTACCTACAAAATACACACAATTGGCCTAAGAAACTAGCAATATTGAGAAAGTTATACTTGCTACTCTAAAATGTATCGTATTCTTCAGCAATCAAAAAAATCAACCATCATCATATACTATGCTATATAGCATATTAGGTCCCCCAAAACTCAAGGAAGATTAGCTTTATGTTATACATTACACTTACACAATCAAAATTGAATTTGGATATCAAGAAAGCCACCAAAAAAATCATAAAAGTGCTAATTTTGGCCAAAAAACAGGATTATGCAATTCTTATAAATTGGTCATAACTTTCAATTTTAACACTTAGCTCTCCCTACAAGCATCAAAACATGTTGAGAACTATGAAGGCCTAACCTCTAGCCATCTAAACCTCACAAACATGAAGTTTAGAGTGGTATAGTTGCCAAAAATTGAAAAAAGGCCAAAAACAGGACCCATTTTCTCACACAGTTTAGGTTCAAAAATGTTGTGCAAGAGTAAGGTTAATAGTGAGATCAATACTCAAAAAAAAATGATAAGTTTTTTTCAGATCAAAAGGCAACTTTGTGGATATATAGCACCTAGAAATTCATTCTCATACTCTTCAAATAATTCAAGCAAAATGGTCACTTAACACAACACAAAAGTGTCATGTTACCATTCTAGTGTTAATCTCTAGTGTTTTCTACGTAGCTTTCTCTCTAGATGAGAGAGAGTGTGTCAAGGCTCCGAGTCTAAAGTTTTATGAAGGGAAGGGAGTCTTTTTATAGTTTTTCTGGTCCCCGGGCAGTTTCTGGCAGGTTTTGACACCCCAAGCAGGCCCCCAGCTTGAAGATGGCGCCAAATGCTGCTAAATCAGTCTCTAGCGGGTTCCCCCCAGCTCCACACTACCCCCATATCTTCTAGAATTTGTTTTGGTTGATTTTACTAATTTCTAATTATGAAAATTGGAATATCATTTAATTCTAGAACCTTAGGATAAGAAAATCTTTGTTAATAACTATTACTAAAACCATCCAATTTTTATTAACTAATTGAATATCTATTGTAACCTTCCAGGGCTTGTAACTTTCCCAGTTCTTATCGGATTCTGGTTCTAAAAATTACTAACTAGAGTAAAGCTCTGCTTATGATTCCAAAAATACCAATATCAACCATGATTGAATCCTTCAAAAGTGTTTTTTCAAGTTAATTTTACAAGCTTTGTACAATTTTTAAGGTTTCGGAAACAGGAAACCTTACACTTATATCAAAGCAGATCTTATTGAAAATGATTCATCTCCATCGAACATAACTTCATAAGAGCTTAAAGAAAACCAGGTAATAGCAAGTGCAGATCAAACAAAGCAAAGAACAATCACAAAAGCTATTGAGCAAATGATGCCATCAAAGCAAGAAGCTAAGAAGAAAGAGGTTGCAGACAACTAGCAGGAAATAAGAAGTCCAAAGATCCAGACATTGCTAGCTAAATCAGCTGATGAAAGTTAAATTGCAACAAAAACTCTCAAGACACCCTCCATGGAGACATAGTTAGATCAAGATGAGACCTTAACAAAACCAGGAAAAAGATCTTCAATAGAACTAGCAATGAGAATAGCTGTAGTTCTCATCAATACAAAATGAGCAAGTGCCAGATGCAATGCTCTACTGGACAAAGAAGCAAAGTAAAATATGGTTGTAGAAAACATCCAAAGCATTCTAGAGATTACTCAAGGCAAGCCAAGTAGCAGAGAAAACATGGTTAAGTCTATAAATCAAGAAGAAATGGTTGCTACCCTTAGCATCCAGAATGATGAAGAGCAGGTAAAGTTTCAGGTGAAGCCTTCAAAAGACATGCATGCAGATGTCATCCTTGGACATCAATGGTTAGACCAGCACAAGGCCTACAAAGAAGATAAAATGCTAATACTCTCTTCTCCAAGTGGTAGCCAAAAAAATTTATAGGTACCGTTAATGCTAGATTCAGAGTTGCAAAATTCACAAGAATCAAAGACATATGTTGCAGACAAAGGTAAAGCTAAAGTGGAACTTCCATCTATTAGCAAAGAAGGTGTAACAGCATATGCCTCTACATCAAAGAACCCTCATGGATCAGCTTCTTCAAGCAAGTTAGGCTTTCAAAACTTCAAGTCAATTTTGCTGACGTAAAAAAAACTTCTAAGGAGACACCCAAAAAATCAAAGGTATATCAGCCAAAGTACTCAAGAAATCAAAGGAAGGTCAAGCACGTGTTTGTTCCGAGCAATTTAGTCAAATTCAATGATCCAATTTGGATTATAGACAAGAAATCAACAAAGGAAGACAAACACATGGGATGGATAGCATCACAATGGAGCTTAAAAGAACGGGAGTACTATGGAGGTAACAGACGGATATGGGTACCAAAACCGCAGGTTAGAGCATATGAAGTAACTTCATGTCCCTCCCAAGAAAGAAGGCCCACAATGTATCAACCTCGATAACATTCTAGGATAACTAGGTAGCAAGTATACAACAAAATCACATCAAGAGATGCTAAAGTCTACCACAATTCTCAAGAGGATACATAACAAAGATGGATCTTCCTCTTAGACAAAGACTTTACACAAGTTATACAAAGATTTGTCTACCAGTCAACCACAAGCCAATTGCAACTACACCAGAAAAGCATGAAGATCTCAAGAATCAACAAGACCTAGAGCTAGGCAAAGTCAACAAAGGAGATACAAAGGTCATCAAGAGATTTCGATTCCTAAGTCTTCCACTGCTCCTAGTCAAAAGCCAGATGCCAACAATCCACAAAGGCCTACAGCAACATAAAAGACTTCTTACAATAGACCTAATTGGAGAATCAAACATATATTGGATTCTTCACCATCAAAGAAGGACCACCCAACCAATGCGAATGTAGATTCAAAGAAGATAAAACAGGTATGTCAAAAGAAGCCCTCAATGCCAACTTGTTCCTTCACTAATCCTCTTTTTGGAGATTCAAGCTTACTTTTACCTGAAGCAATATTTGTAGTAAGCACAAGAATGTAAAAAGTCAAGTCTCTATGGTGCAAAAAACACTCTTTGGTATAGTCAGAGTCGGGGGCTGCTGAGCCATAAAATGAGCAAAGCATTAGTCCTAGAGCTTCAAGCCATATTAAACTATGTGCTAAGAGTCATAGTTATTAGGCTTACACTCAAGATGAAAGAATTGAGCATATCTAAGTCAGGTCACTCATGCTGGATGGGATGAGCATAAGAGTCAAAGTCTATTAACTTACAATTGGTGGAGTGTTGTAGAGTCCAAGAGTTACGCACAGTGCACAGTAAGATGAGAGCACATATCCTCGACAACAAAAACCATTCTTAAAGGGGTGCCAGCTTGCAAAGCCATGTCATACGCTTTTATAGCTACCCCATCTTTCTTGAACATTATATTGTTTCCCATGGATATCTATGTATGCATATATAGGATGTCCCATCATTGGAAATATGCATTAGACACTCTTTTTATTCAACCTATGCACCTTGAGGGGACTACAATAGGCAAACCAATGTCATGTTAACCGACAAGTCATGCAGTGAAGTCAATATGGGATGAATAGAACGCTTGGGAACTGCCCAAATCTCCCCATCGCATGGTGTTCACCCTGCTGTTAAAAGACATTACATACAATAGTTGAGTCACTAGTAAGTGAATAGGAATCTTGGGGATTGTCCAACGCTCCCCTATCTCTTGGTGTTGACCTAGGTGTTAAAGCCATAACAAGCAATGAAAAGACCTTGGGGCATGATAACCAACAACAGAAAGACATGTCATATAGTGAAGTCAATACGGGGCAAATAGGAAGCTTAAGGACTAACCAACACTCCCTATCGCTTGGCGTTGACCTTGTCATAACCGACGATGGAGACCATGGTGATGTAATTACAGATCATGAAGTTGAGTCAATACTGGGCGAATAGAAAGCTTGGGGATTGCCCAATGCTTCCCATCGCTTGGTGGTGATCTTGGGATTAAAATCATTACATGTGATAGTGGAGTCAACACCGAGCGAATAGGAAGCTTGGTGGCTGCCCAACGTTCCCCATCGCTTGGTGTTGACCTTGGCAAATTGGCGTTTGGCCAAGTAAACTTCCATGGATATCACATTTTTTAATTCCATATCTATCAATTAATAATCCCTTTAGTACTTTACTTATACCTCCCATGCTAATAAGTACTCCAATAATGTGCGTACGCATCCAAAAGGCACTTTTCTCCACTGGGTTTTTTTCCTTAGGTCATCCTGGTATTAGACCCTAATTTAACACCGCACCATTTTACTTCTCTTGTATATACTTTTCATAAATAAACATCAGCCTCCTCATTATGATATTACAACAGAAAAATGCAATATCATCTCTCACATCAGACATATTTAGACCAATCAAGATGCTACAATAAATTGAACCTCATCAACAAATTCAACGACAAATGAAGAACATCAGTCCATCAGTAACAATCAAAAACCTTCCACAGCCTCCACGGACACTTTTCAAACATGCCAAAGGACGGGCACTAACATCGGAAGGGGGAAATGTTAACTGAGTCAACATCAGTTAACAGGAGCTGCTAAAGACCTAAGACATATGGATGCACATCGAGGATGAATACAAAGAAGCAATGAAGATTGGAGTTACACATTTTCCACAGTTTCCCAAAATGGTCATGTATTGTAAATTCTCAATTTATTTCAAGCCATTGTAATATTTAAATGTGTTACGGGCTCAATGGGAGTTCCAAGTTGTAAAGAACAGGTCAGTTAGTGTGCCTAGGTAGCATATTTAGTAAGTGGTGGAGTCCTAAAGTCCTTGGGCGCCCAAACATTGCATATTTTTACCCTAGGTATATAAGGCAGCGTGTCACAAAGAAATTAGGGTTTTCAAGTTCATTTATTGAGAGCAATATTTGGTGAGAGCTCTTGAGGTATGTGGCTATGGATTCCTTGAGCTTCTCCTTGCTCATGTGACTTGGTTAACACTAATCAATGCTTAGTTCTCTTTCACTATGCCTCTCTCATGTTTCTTGTGATTGTTAATGATGCTTTGATTAGCTAGATTGTAACTAATTAGTGGTTAGTCCCTCTCTAATCTTGTGTGTGCATGTAGGTTTGATTGGAGTGTGGTTCTTGATAGATCTATGTGTGTGTGCTTATGATTAGTGTGCTACATGATAGGATTAGTGTTGTGTGCATCTTGAAATCGTTAGTGGTGTGTGATTAGGTTGATTGGAGGTGAAGGGAAGTGGATGTGGAGATTGCCCTTCATTGTTGCTTAGCTCCTCCATAGGCCGAGAAGCTCACCTCATAGACTTAACCATTTGTGTTGCCATGATTAGATCACTAATCGTGTGAGTGTTTCCATGTCCTAGTCGGATAGCTCATCCCTCTGGATTGATAATTTTGTTGGTCATTGGAGCTATGCAACAATGGGACCCCCAACATACTTGAGTGCTCATCGTGTGACCACATTAGGTCCTCTTTTCCGCATATATTCAGCATGAGCTCTCCCTACATACCTTCCTCTCCCAACCACAATGTGGACTCTCTATTCCGACGCTCATTTCAACCATTTTTTAGCATCGAGAGTCACTTATGACCTCCACTCACACCACGTGACATGTTCATTTGGTCCCATAGGTCATATTTGACCTCCAAGGACAATAATAGAACTCTCTCTCTCTCTCTCTCTCTCTATCTATCTATCTATCCCCATCTATCTATCTATTTATCTATCTATCTATATATCTCTCAAGGCCAAGGATTTAATATTTACATAATTAAATCAATTTTTGTGTGATCACAAGGTCTTATTGACACATTTACATGATTATACTAAACATAATCACACAGAACCCGATTAATAGTGTCCTACAAACCCAATAAATTACCGTTGGGCTTTTCAGTATCCCCAGGCAGGCCCGCCGGGGTTTATCATTTTCCCTGCAGGCCTGTCGGGAATACTGAAAAGCCCGGGGGGCTCGCAGAGTTATATATACACGGGCCCAATCGGGCCCGCTGCGTGTTATTTTGTCTTTCTTTCATCTTCTGAGAGAGAGAGAGAGAGAGAGAGAGAGAGAGAGAGAGAGAGAGAGAGAGAGAGAGAGAGAGAGAGAGAGAGAGCTCGTCGACCACCTTTGCAGGTACGTCGAGAGGAGAGAGGAGAGAGGGAGAGAGGGGGTCATGTGGGAGTGTGCTTTGCATCGCAGTGCGCGGCAGCAGCAGAGTACCTGACCACACGATCGGGGTATGTGTTGTGTGTGTATATGTTGTGTGGTAGTGTGCCTTTTATCGTAGTGCACGGTAGTAATAAGGTACCTTACCACACAATGGGAGTGTGTGTGTAAGTTGTTCTACTGTCTGGGTACTACATCGGTAACGTGGCGAATCTAGTATCCTTATGGTAAGTGAACTTCCCTTTCCCTTTCCCGAAAAACATATGGGCATCGATCGGTAACGTGGCTATATGATGTTTCTATGCAGGCCATTGTTTTTCCTTAGATTCAGGCGGCACTGGGTCAGTAACGCGGCTAATAGAGTGTTGTTTGTTAGAAGCATCTATTTTTGCATAATGTGGCGTTTTGGTCGTTAAGTGGCCGTACCAACGTCATATAATTTGTATGTGCATGTGGAGTTAATCTTTTAAGTATTAAGTATATGAAATACTTGGTCGGTAAAGTGGCTGTGAAAAGTATTTCATATACAAAATGTATGAATTGTTTGATTTTGTTGTTTTTAACTTTCCATTTGAAATTATATATTAGTTAATCATATTCAAAAGCATACTTTATTAATCAATCATCCCTATTTTAAATGTTCCATTTATATAAATTACATGTAAAAAAGTTTTAAATTACATCTTTTTTAATCTTTTTAAAGGACTCTCGAGCACTATCGCTATTTTTAATGCTTCATTTACATAAATTCTCTATAAAAAATCTAAATGTACACAATCTGCATGTTAAATATTCTTTTGTATCTTTTTAACACTAGTTCTGTAATCGGACACTCAAAAGTCCTGAGACACTAAAGTGTCATGTTTTTATAGCAACTTGTCATAATTATTTGGTGAATCTAGAAAACAAATTCATAGGTCACGTTCATATCTTAGGTCAGCTATATGAGGTGAAGAACATAGCCAAATTTTACTTTTTCCAAAATTTACACCAAATTAAGATTATAATGATAAGATTTAAGATTAGAAAAATCATAGAAGTTGAGTGCAATTTTAACAAAATTTTCATAAATTGAATATAACTTCTTGTTAGAATAAGATTTTGCATAGATTTCAAGGTGTATGGATAGGAAAAAAATTATTCTAGCAAGAAATTGAGCTTCATAACCTAGTTATGTGACTAAACTTTTGTTATAATCAAAAGACCAAAATCTTGAAAATGCTGAGAAAAAGGAAAATTTGGGTCTTTCAAGGACTGTTTCATTAACATGATGAGGTTATGGGACAAAACCTAAGGTGTATAATGTATCTATAGGTCAATACCCATCAACTAAGCATTTTTCAAGGGTTCAAACTCATAGGCATGTTGTAATTTAAGCTAATATTAAAAAGATTGTAGTGCAAAATTTCTTGCAAAAAAAACATTGCTATGAAAAACTATTGAAAGTGTGTATATAAATCTTCCAATTGTGTCCATATGAGGTATTTGTATACAAATAAGTGAGATGAACGAAAAAACCCAATAGTGAACTTTATTTTAAGGCTTATCTTTGATTAAAAAAAAATCATAATTATAATATGTGCAGCTTCTTGGATATGCCATAAATCACCAAATGTGGCTTGCATAACCATTAAAAATTATCACCTTATGTAATGGAATCATAGATCTACTATATATGCATCATAAGACACTGTAAATTTAGATCAATTGAATGTTTTTTGTGATTGTTAATTGAATTTGTGAGCGTTGCATATTTGACCCATAGGACTTTCTATATTTAATTCTAGTCACAAAGAAATTTTTTCTCACATGACAATTGCAAAAATACACATATATAAGTAGTTACCACGGATTATTGCATGCACCCTACTCATTTTTTTCTCGGGCTAGAGTACGAGTTTTAATGAAATATTCAATGGTGTTTTGCATAGGTTCTTTTCATGAGTGTAGTTACTATTGAGGTTATGATCAAAAGCGAGGGATTATAAGTTTTGTGAGTACTTTGAATAACATTTTATAAGTTTTCAAAAGAATTTCTTGAGATGTGTTCTAGATTTTATGTACCATTTTATTTAAATTCGCTAAAAAAGGACACTAAAGTGTTCTTTTTGGCACCAAACTAGTGTTAAAGAGCATCGATTATCATCGCTTTTTGATTGCTATATTTATATACATTCTATGTAAAAAAGTGTGTGAACACAATTTGCTAGTCCAATTTGTATACTTCCAATGTTTAAATGTTTTTGAAGTTTTTAAGTCGGTGTGTGCTTTGTTCGAATTAGTATGTGCGCACGGAGAAAAATATAAGTTAAAAACTCAATATATGCTGAAATGTGCCAGACTGTTAACATGTATTGTTTGATCTGAATTAAGTTCTTATAAACCACTTGCTTGAATTGCATTTTACACGTGTAACAAATTGCAATTTTAAGTGAAGATTATTTTTAATTTTTATCATATTTCCTTGCACATTTGTTAAAGTCTTCAAGTCGTGGTTAAGAGTTTACCTAAGATAGTGTGAGAGTATTAGTGTCATTTACAACCATGAATTTGTATTTAATATGCTGTTTTTTTTTTGTCCAGTGCAAATATGATGTTAGATCAAAAGAAATATATTATGCGTGCCATTTGTAAAGAATGTATTTTGGCAATCTCATCATGTGCAGCTGATCGCATACAGCAGATTAGTGAAAGCGATGTCTACATCAAAGACATCACTAGCGCTATATGGGAGAACATAGAGCGTAGGTTGCGACTTGAAGGCCAATACGAGTTGTTGCTTCCAGCAGGGATACGAGAATTTTGACCCCCACCACAAGGTTAGGACAATGTTGGGCAATATGAAAGTATGTTGCAGAGACTTAAAGGAAGATATCCCACCTGCCTGTGACATGTCAAAATTAGAGCTCTGGGATAAATTGTGGGAAGAATAGAAGGTAAATATGAAGCGTGTGAAAGGACAGGACCAAGAAGCCTTACCCAACAGATTGAAGATGGCCCAAGATGCGCAAGCAGCTTTGGGAGGTTGATCCGATGCCAGTGGCACCGGCACAATCATGCGCACTGCTTTGAATGCAAAGTGCACTCATCTTGTCGGCATCCCTCACGAAGCCTTGGTAGAAGGTATGAGGATTGGAGTAGGATCCTTTGGTGTGTGCACATTGTACACCATCAAAGGCATCTCATTTTTTCCTGACCACATTATATATGTGGGAAAATGTTACAAGGGAGGGAGTGAGGCAAATTTGATAGCTTTCAGATAGAGCAAGGAATGCAAACACTTCACCCCTCCATTGTAAGGTGCATTGGGTTTACTACAGAAGCTCCTTGGATCACGATATTCCCACACTACAATGGGGGTACCGTGGGCGACATGATGTGTCACTTACCGTTCGCTCACGACTTGTTCAGACGACACATGCACAAGCTACAACACGGCTGGAGGTCATTTCCTGTAGCAAATCTTCTTGTAAGCGAGATAGACATGGTGCGGATCAAAGCACTCATCGAGCAGATGCCAACAATTTTTCATGCCTTAATCGACGGTGTTGCGGCTGCCCACTCGGCCGATATAGTTCAGAGTGACCTGCACCCGTTCAACGTAATGTTGGACTTTACTTGCGCCAATAAACCCTGCCTCGGCATCGTTGATTGGGATATGATGCTAATAACAATAGATAAGCACGTAGCAAATAATTATCTGCATCCAAGCGCACAATCGGACGAACCAGCTTTGAATGCATAGAGAGCAGGGAGTGCCGATACGATCCACTGTGTACAGATGCATACACAAAATCGAGAGACATTTATGCATTGGGCAACCTATTTGACATGCTGGTAGATTTTTGGAGTGCAGCAAGAAAAGTTTATTTTTCAAAAGAAGTTTTTCACCACCCGAACGAAGATGTTATGAGGGCAATTCGAATTAAAGTAGATTGTTGGATGAAGTTAAAAGAGCGGGACCAAAGAAGGAATGCTTCTAACATGTTGATATTTTTCAAAGGACATTTAAAGACAGACCCTAACCTTGTCCAACGTCTACTTGTTGAACTTGCATCATCATTTTATGTGATTTAAACATTTTTATGATATACATATGTCTTGTCCAGGGTATTCTTTTTTTTATTGAAGTTATTATCTGGTTTGAAGTGGTTACCTAATTGAGTCAATTATCTTTAGTCATTTCACCTAATTGAGTTAATTATCTTTAGTCATTTCAAATTTTTCATTTAACTGTCAGTATTTCAAATTTGCCTTGTGGTTCAATTCGTCGCATTTGTTGTGGTTTGATTTAGTGGATTCCGCGCAGTGTCCCAATGAGTGAGAATATATATTTGCCAATGATATTGAATATTTGTCTATTTGTTGACTACAGCTCTAAGAGAAAATGGCCGATGAAGAACAAGATATTGGCACCCAAGCACTTCTTGATGATCAACAACAAGCGATTGCTAATGCATTTCAGCGCATGAAGTCTCTAGCACACGACGTGTCGGCACAACAAGCGACGCGTATGGCTCACCGACTCTCAAAGAGGGAAAATCCAAACCATATTCAATGAAAAGAGATCAATAAAGAATTGACAAAGGACATGATCAAGACAATATGGCCATGTGAGGAAACAGATATTCAAGAAAGGAAGGTGGAAGGTTTGGAAGTGCAACCATGATGCGATCAAAGATAACGCTGAGAGGATTTATTGGAGGTTTATGGCCATCCCCTCCACATTGCAGATTATGCGCTATATTTTGCAAAAATGTTATATGTTCACTTTTTGTGACAGCAACCAGTAGACTTCTCGAGAAAGGAGACAACCGTTGCCACTCATGATTTAAGGGAGATTTGTGTCACTTTCACCCAAGATGAGTTAGCATTGATAATGGAAGGCGCCAACCTATAGTTAGAAAGAGATAAGAATATTCACACAACACAATTGGCAGAGAAAGATGAAAAAATAACAGGGCTTTCTATAGCCACCCAGACAACCCAACCCTCACAAGTCCAGATGGAGAAAAGCATTCACCACTTTAAGTTAGGACGCTCAAAAATTGACACAGTGAGTGAATCCAACACCTATACAAGGGACACACATCAGCCACCTTGTCATGCATCCGGATTTGGTCCCCTCGTCTACTTTAGATGCATCCTCATCTTCCCAATGTCCAGTTTGCTACAAGAATTTTGATGGATGGAGTGGATATTATACTTTGACATGTGGTAATTATTATCATTTAGTTTGTCTTATTTGTTTGATGCAAAATAGTAGTCGATACGCAATCTGTTCACAAGATATTCCACAAGGAATATATATTATGTTTGGCATGGCAAACAAATATAAATTCAAGCAAGCACCCAAATACCCCTAGCACAATTAGAAATCTGTTCGATGAGCAAGATGCTTCTTCAGGGGAATACAATTGAGATCGAAAAACTATGTACTATCACTAATATGAAGCATTGTAATTACTCAAAATACATTTGAATACAAGGTCTTTTACAATGGCTTTTGATATTTACTCGTTCTACTCTCAAGCTATATTGAATCAATTGAGTTGTTATCTGGTTCTAAGTTTGAGTGGTGGTTCTCCTTGTAATTCAACCTCCACATCTATTATCAAATTCTCTTTTATTTCCTCTACAATGCATTGAGATACACAAACATTGAACTCTTCTTCACCTTTGTTTTGACAATCATACAATCAGGTTAGAATTTCCTCCTCATAGCCAGCACTTTCGATGTGTTTCAGTTACTTTTCGTTGCAAAACATATACACTAATTTTTATGCTCTATCTGCTAATAGTCTATTGCGAATAGTAATGTGAACATACTTGTACATACTCTAGTATCTCTCTGAACTTGAGTTTGATGCACATTGTGTGAGTACTTTCATTGCAAGGGGACGTAAGGTAGAGTAATGCTCTCCACCATTGATCATCCACCACTTCCATGCAGGTTGCTCTTTTCCCATTACCTGTACTAAATCATTCGCAAAAGGACCTTCTTTTAATCTAAATGCAATCAATTCGGTCCTGAACGTTGGAGTAGAACGTGTTGACCACGTGATAGAAATCGCCTACCACCTCTGTATTGGACATCATATCTAAATTCCAATACTCTGGATCGAGCAGGTAAGCAACACTATGGAGTGGACTATTGTATTACTATCCTTCTCTCTCTCTCATTTAAACATCATACTCTGACAAACCATCGGATAAACCCTCTCACATTCACAAAATTCCGCCATTGCTACAAACTTTCGTACCGACTTGCAAACGGACTTTGGGAAGACTCACTGCTTCCTTTATGCATTTAGAATAAGACATTCATGAGAATACATAACGAGAGAAAAAGACAACATTGCTGACCAAACATTTGTCATTCCCTTAATCCCGTAGGAATCCGCCATTACATCTTCTTCATCATCGTAACTAATGATGGCCGTTTTTCGGCTCTCTGTAATTGCCATAGTGAGTTATCTCACCCTATCAAATCACTCAAACACTGTGGTTACCCTCACCCTTTCACTGTATATAGGTGCATGTGAGTTAGGGGACTTTTCCCATATCTCCTTACTGAAATAAAAAACCCTCAATTAGCTAGTCATTGGGCTAGTTGAGCGAAAAAAATAAAAAAAAATAAAAATATAAGTATATTATGGTCCATGCGTATATAAATATTTCTTTGTATATAGGGCCTAAATAAAATAAAAAAATCATAATTATTTTGGTATTTATTTAAATATTTCTACCTAGGTGTGTGTTATTTATGCTCTTTACATTGCCTCACCATTACCACAATTTTTCTTACCATTTTTCATACTCTTATTTCCATATAGAAATATTTTCATGTAAGCTTCTCTTATATTTGGTGTAACTCCACCCCAACAAAAATCCAAAAAAACTAGTTTTATTTATGTGTATATTTTTTCACTATTGTGATTTTTTCCTTCCTACATCTATTTTGTTTTTTTTCTAAAAAATTAGAACACCAAAAATATTTATCTTTTTATGGTAGCCTCATAATAAGAGAGATTTCTTTTGACCCCTTTATATTTTTTCCACTTATATTATTTATATTTGACATGTACATATTTTTTAGACCCCTCAATATTGGATTTTCTTAGTTGTACTATTCACTTATATCATGATCTCAACAATATCTTCAATTATAGACCTACCAAATAAGGTCAAGGGTAGGTGGCATGCATATATGCACTATGGAGGGCTCACTCTTGGAGGTATTCAAAAGAATCATCCAAAGAAGGACCCCACAAAGACCTTGTGCAGTGGAAAAAACGGTCGGTTTTGCTGAATTTTTAAAATTCACTTTCTCTCCGAATTTGAAAAGGTAATACAAACAAAAGTTGTAGCTCGTGGGCTGAACTTTTGCCTCAAAGTTTTTCATATTTTTTTGAGCTACGAGCTGTGAGCTATGATTTTATTAGTGGACCCCAGTTTTCCCATGCTATGCAGCCACACTCTCTCTTCCACTTTATCATTTTCCTCTTTCACACACACTTCTCCACTCATCATCCCCACCTCTCTCACCACTCCTCTCTGCACCCTACTCACCTTCTCCTCAACCTTGAAGAATAAGAGAAACCATGGTGAACTCATACCTCCCACACACAATTCCATTCCAAAATTGACCACCTAGTCTCATTTTTCCTCCTCCAAATTACCCATATCTATCAAAAAAACCACAAAATTCAGCCTCTTCTCTTAAAAGACAGCATCATGGTGGCTGATTACTCAGCTTCAATTACCTTGTCTCTCAAGGAAGGTCAAGAGTGGAGAAAAAATGTACCGTCAAAGCTAGTGGACCGTCAACAAGCGTCAAAATTGGCCCTACTCAAGACACTTAGAGCATCAACCTTGTAAGAAATCCACCTTTTCTTACCTCTTAAGAGTTTTTCTTCCTTATTTGTATCCTACATGGATACTCCCATTGTAAATATCCAATTCCATTTGTAAATTAATACTAACTCTACTAACACTAACCCACTATGAAAAGTCCTATCACCTCCATTTCTCTCCTCTCTCTTTCCCCACCAACTTCTTGATAATTCCAAGCAAAAGAAATTAGATAAATTGCTGAAAATCTAACCCAACCATGGTTAGAGGAGTAACCCTAGCCTTCAAAATTGCTATAAAAGGAGGGTGTAGCTAGCACAAAAAGGGGGCAGAAGAAAGAGCACTATGCTATAGCTTGAGAAGCCAAGCTTAACCTCTTGAGAAGGAGCTCTTGAGTGGAATCTCATTGGCATTAGGCATATGTATGTGTTGTATTAGGGGTGATTAGCAAGGGAACTCTATGCCATTGTAAGAGAGAGTGATCATTAAATTGAGATTAGGAAATCTATCATTTCTCCTACTAGAGTAAGCCCAACATTTGTTGAATCAAGGAGAGTGAATTTGGACTAAGCATGGATACCTTGTCTCCCTTCCAACGTGAAGTCATGGACAATAATGATGTGTAAGTGGCTTGGTGTTTTATTTAAGTTCTTGATAGCTTGTCTCCGGGTATTGTTATCAATTTAGCCATAAATCCCACATGCTGTAAGAGGGCGATAGGGTGGAGAGGACTCCCCTGGCCTTAAGACAGTGATTGGGGTGGCTTTTTTCTTGTGATGTGTTGTGGTGTAATTTACTCAGGCTATGTTGAACAAATACTATCTCACTTTGATTGGTCATGGCAAATTTGTAAGAAGGAATTAGTGCAACAAGAACCCCCTTCCCCCTTCTCTCTCTTTCTTACATATATATATTTATGTTTGCTTGATCATTAACGATACACTTTAAAGCAGCCCGAGCACCATCTCTCTCTCTCTCTCTCTCTCTCTCTCATGTTTTAGTGTGTGAGAGTATTCCATTGGTGTTAGGGTTAGTGTAAATTCCTTGCTTGTTTGTGGGTTGCTCTAACGATTCTCCTCTTTTGTGTCCTAGTTCGCTCTTAAACTAGGTGGTGCCCCTTGTGTAGTTGGGATTTGGCTGGGGGTTTGCTGTTTTGGTTTGTGTTGTGTTGTGCCCCAGCCCCATTGAGCAGCACGGGAGCCTTGAAGGGTATCTAGAGGTTGCTCTTTTTGTTGCCCGCCCCGGACCGCTTGAAATTGGTGCCCCCACTGAGGACAGGCTTGTGTATGTTTTGTGAAGGCTCAACCTTTAGCATAATCAAGTAGCTTGCATGAATCACGAGAATTTGTATAATCGCTTCATTCCCATTGCAAGGCAAAAGGTACACATAATTGTTAGTACTAAGTTGTAACTTCAGCGAGTAATTCGTAGAATTTTAGGTCCTCTTAGGTTGGTAGAGATAAACGCATCAGTAAATCCTTTTATTTTGCCTCTCGTTGGGTACGACCTTAGTTTGGACGTCTATATTTTTTTTTTGTTTTAAGAATTAGGTCGTGCATAGACCATGGATAATGGCCCAGGAATACAGGTTTTTCCCTTTCATTTCACTCCACACATTAGAGTAAACATTGCAATTAGTAGAAAAATCCATTTTCAACAACGTATGGTATTCATGTTTGGTGCCCAAAGAGTAAGAGAACCCTGTCATTCTACCTCTTATTGATTATCATAGGTCATTTGATGTGAATATTTTTATTTTGTTGTAGAATAGATTGCAATTTAGAAAATATTATTGTGTAAATCTTTTAAAGAAAGAAAAAACAAAAACGCGTCACTTTGAAATCAATTCAATGAAGAGCCAACGCCAAATGTCTGGATATCCTCTTTTCTTTGGAGAGCCTGGAGAGGATGCAGAATTATTTCTAGAGAATTTCAAGATGTCTTGCCGTATCAAGAGGATAGTAACTGATCAAGAACATGTAGAAATGTTTGAGGTGGTCCTTAGGAAAGATGCTAGCACTTGGTTTGACTCTTTGCCTGAGGAAGTTAAAGGGAATTACACGGAAGTTTTGAATCGTTTCAAGAAATACTTCTTTGATCCCCAAAACACTCAGAAATTATGGCAAGACATTGTTTCTCATAAGCAAAAAGACTTAGATGACTACTACTTGTACAAGCAAGAGTTTCTACGTCTTTGGGCTCTATGGATACGAAATGTTGCTAACCCTGGTGATGGTGCAGAATTTTTAAAGAAGGAGAGATTCATAGCCGGACTCTTTCCTGACCTTAAGGTAAAAGTTGAGGCGGGTGCACTTGCTACTTTTGATGCAGCGGAAACTAGGGCTGCTGAGAAGTATAGGAAACTCAAGTGCTTAAGGGGAGAGGTTCCAATAGAAGATCTTAGACCCAAAGGTAAGTCACAAGAATCAACATCTAGGGAGCTTCCTGAGGTAACGGCTGAAGTGATTGAGAAGTTAAATGAATCTTTAAGCAGCCTGTCAATTCACCTTGCACAAGCTGTAGGTCCAAAGGGACAAGCAAAGAAGTCAGAAGAGAGAGAGCCACGAACTAGGAGAGTCTTGCAATGTTGGAATTGCGGAGAGTCTGGACATGGGATGTATAATTGTCCTTGGCCCCGTGGAGAGCCAGGGAGACATAACTTGAATCACCCAGTGATGAATGCAGGAGAAGGAGCTGGTCAACAACCAAGGCTTCTACAAAGGCCAAATGGACCAAGACCACCTCCACAAGGAGTGGAAGGAGTTCCACCTTTGCCAGACCCAAACGTGCATGTGGTAGAGGTGACAAATTCAAGGGAGGTTGACATGGAAGCAAATGGCATTAAGCGTGGCCGAGGGAAAGGTAAGGAGAAAGAAGGAGTTACATCACAAAGTGACCATGGACGAGAAAAGAAGGCAAAGGAGACCAAGGAAGCTAAGAGGACTCGACGTCGTATCAACCTCCAAGACTTTCCTCTTGGAAATGGAATGGCTCCATACAACCTGTTGGAAGACATGAGAGGTAAGGGTCCTGATATCTCATGGCCTCAATTTCTTGCATTATGTCCACAAGTTAGGAGGGATTTAACAAGGGCAGTGAGCACTAGGAGAAAGGTAAAAGAGAGTGTGCCTGTTGTAAAAATTGCACAAGCTGAAATGAATGAGGACATTACACCTGTGCTAGATTGTTACATAAAAGGGAGATTGGTTAGGAAAGGTCTAGTGGATGGGGGTGCACAAATTTGCATCATGACAGAGGGACTCATGCAAAAACTAGGCATGCACATCCATGAGACACCTGAAATTAAGGTCAAGATGGCAAACAATAGCAAGGCTAGGTGCGTAGGCATTTGTAAAAATGTTTTTGTGGAGGCCTTTGGCATTAAGAAGGCAGTGGATTTCTATGTCATGTCTACCAAAGGAAATGGTTACCCATTTATCCTAGGGAGACCATGGCTAATGAAAATGCGAGCTTTGCAGGATTGGGAGAGTGGAAAGCTAATTTGCAGGAACGACAATCATAAGAAGGTTGTCTTTGACATGAAGGAGCAACGCCAAGAGGAGCTCCATGAAGAATCATCTCAAAGTGAGACGGAAGAAGGTTGGACCGATAGCACTTCAGAAGAAGAAAGTAGCGGTAGCATTAGTGAAGAGGAGTCTTCCATCGAAGTCATGGGGGTAAGGTTTAAGCCAAGAAACCAAGAGACCTCTTGTCAAGGCTTGGAGGAGGTAGGTCCTCAAGAGAACGAAGGTGTTCAAGATGAAGGAATGCTAGAAGGTATGCTATCTACAACACTTACAAAGGATGAAAGAGAGGAGTTCAAATGTGTGCTAAGGAAATTTCCTAGGCTTTTTGCTAAAGACTACACCGATGTGCGTGGAGTAGATGCTGTTCAACACAAAATTGAGTTGAATCCAGAGGCCACACCTGAGGCTCAGAAGCTACGAAGGCTAGGAGTCATCAAGGAGCAGGCTTTACTCAAGGAGGTAAGAAAGCTTCTAGCAGCAGGTTTCATTTATCCAGTGGAGAATTCAGAGTGGGTCTCTCCCATTGTTGTCACTCCTAAGAAAAACGGAAAGTGGAGGGTGTGTGTGGATTACCGTCCACTCAATGAGGCAACAAAAAGAGATCACTTTCCCCTCCCATTTCAGGATGAGATACTAAATGAGGTAGCTGGTCATGAGAAGTACACTGTGTGCGATGGTTACTCAGGTTACTTTCAAATAGGGATTGCATTGGAGGATCAATTGAAAACAACCTTTATCACTCCTTGGGGTTGTTATGCTTTTAGAGTCATGCCATTTGGTCTGACAAATGCTCCTACAACATTCCAACGTTTCATGAATATGGTGTTTCAAGCATTCTTTGGAATGTCAATTAGGGTGTTCATTGATGATTTATGTATTTATAGCTCAAAATCATTGCATCTACAAAGGGTAGAAGAAGGTTTAAAGAAGCTCTACGACATGGGAGGTCAACTCAACCCCGACAAGTGCCATATAGGTGAGGATGAAGTAATCTTACTTGGTCATAAAGTTTCTTACAAAGGCATTGAAGTGGATCCTTCAAAGGCAAAGGCTCTTATTGAGCTACCATCACCCAAGAGTCTTCAGGAGGTCATCTCATTCATTCAAAAGGTGAAGTATATGTCACGCTTCATTCACTTAGCCTCGGAGTTACTTCACCCTTTGCAAAAGTTGACATAACAAGTAGAATTTGCATGGTCTGATGAGCTTGAAGAGTACTTTTGTAACATTAAAGCCATTTTGTCAAAGCTACCAACACTCATGCCTTCTTGTTGGGATTCCACATTCTTTGTTAGCTCTAGTGTTGGGAAAGAAACAATTGTTGAAGTTTTGCTACAACAAGATCCCTATAGTACCAGGATGCGGCCCATCTACTTTGCTAGTAGGGTCATGAATGCTTTAGAGAGAGGCTACACGGAGGCAGAACTCATGATGCTTTCTCTCATGTTTGCGATAAGGAATTTTAGATCCTACTTGCTCCCAAAACCTTTTATAATCCTCACCGCAGAGAATTTGTTCCCTTGGGTGTCATCTCAAATGAATCTTAGTACTAGGATCTCAAAGTGGATTATGGAGTTGCAAGAGTTTCAATACTCTTTCAAGGTAGAAGATAGTGTGCGTGCACAATTGGCAGGGATTCTCACTTATAGGGTTCATGAAAAGGAGATTAAGGTGCCTGAAGTAAAGACCCTACCATTGCCACCACCAAAAAGTATTCCTAATGCTTTTACCTTGTTCTTTGATGGAGCTTTTCGTCGAGCCACAGGAAAAGCAGGGGGAGGGCTAGTGTTGCTCAACCCAAGTGGTGAGGTGGTCATGAAAGAGAAGTTCAATCTACCAGGTTCAACTAGCAACAATGAAGCAGAATACGACACACTACTTCATGGTTTGAAGATGTGCATTGGCCAAGGGATAAAACGTCTCATGGTAAAGGGAGATGCACTTCTCATTGTTAAACAAATTTTAGGCATTTGGGCATGCAAGAATGAAAGCTTAAGGACAAAAGTTCATGCCATTCGTAAGATGTTTAATCAGTTTGAAGAAGTGCAACTATATCATATTCCGAGGAAACAAAATGAAGATGCCGATTTACTTGCACAACAAGCAGTTACATGTGTTAAGAGAGAAGTGCAGGTCATCATGGTGGCAACAGCTGTCAAGCAACCGAGATACCAGGGATTGGAGTCATTGGCTCCCATTATTGGCTACATTTTGGAGGGTGAGTTTCCACAAGACTTCACGAAGGCTCAAAAGAGGAGACTCATGAAGAAGGCAAGTTTCTATCTCTTCCTAGAAGGCTCCCTCTATCAAAGAGGAAAGGATCAAGTGTGCAAAAGAGTACCAACTATCGAGGAAATTCCAGCCATTCTAAAAGGTTTGCATGAAGAGGCATGTGGTGGTCATTTTGCCCAAGAATCAACTGTGAAGAAAATTTTGCTTGCGGGGTATGTTTGGCCAAGCTTGCATGTGGATGTCCAACATTGGTGTAAAAGTTGTCACAATTGTCAGGTAAATGAGAATAGAAGATTGATTTATGGTCCAAGGAAAATTGTGCTTGCAAATGGACCCTTTGAAAAGTGGGGCATTGATGCTATGGGTCCTCTGCCTAGGACAAAAAATGGTAAACTCTACATTCTAGTGGCTGTAGACTATATGACTAGGTGGGTGGAAGCACAAAGTGTGGCAAAGGTAAATGAGAGGACAGTGAGCAAATTCATCTACACTCACATTTGTTGTAGATTTGGCACACCTTTGGAGATTGTTTCTGATAATGGTCCAGGGTTTAGAAAGGGATTGCTCACAGAAGTCTATGAAGAACTTCGCATTCTACATCGTCACAGTACACCCTACTATCCCCAATCAAATGGTTTGGTAGAAAAAGCTAATGGTGTCATTGCAGGCATCATTAGAAAGATGGTGAAAAACAAGACAAAGTTGTGGGATGACTTCTTGGATGGTGCCTTGTGGGCGTATCGAACCACATATAGGGAAGCCACGGAGTTCACACCATTTCACTTGGTCTATGGTCAAGAGGCTTTACAGCCAATTGAGCTAAACATTCCAACAATGCGACTTCATGGAAAATCAGCACAAGATGATCAAGAAGCATGGATGGATCGACTTCTTACCTTAGCTGAGCTTGAGTGGAAAAGAGAAGCAGCATACGAGTGCTATAAGAGGAAAGCCACACAGACAAAGGAGAAGCTTGACAAGAAACTGAAGGACAAAGGCATCAATGAACGAGATCTTGTGCTAAGGTATGACAATCGACTCGATAATCGTTTTGATGCCAAATTTGAAACAAGATGGCAGGGGCCATACATAGTCAAGAAGGATTTCAATTCAAGTTACTATCAATTTATGGACTTGAATGGGAAAGAGCACTCCAGGAAGGTAAACGGCTATCGCTTGAAGCCTTACTTGAGTCGCCTTCTACCAAAGGATCTACCTGAGCAAAAGGCAACTATCTCATGTAAGTATTGTTCCATGAAGCATGAGTGTAACGCAAACCAAAATTCCAAGGGGCCAAACAATGAAGATCTTGTCAAGGACTCTGAAGCACTCTCTTTGGAAAAGATTCTTTATGATGGTACATGAATATACCATCATCCTGGGGGAGGCCTAACGATGGCCGTTTTTCGGCTCTCTGTAATTGCCATAGTGATTTATCTCACCCTATCAAATCACTCAAACACTGTGGTTACCCTCACCCTTTCACTATATATAGGTGCATGTGAGTTAGGGGACTTTTCCCATATCTCCTTACTCAAATAAAAAACCCTCAATTAGCTAGTCATTGGGCTAGTTGAGCCAAAAAAATAAAAAAAATAAAAAATATAAGTATATTATGGCCCATGTGTATGTAAATATTTCTTTGTATATAGGGCCTAAATAAAATATTTTTTCATAATTATTTTGGTATTTATTTAAATATTTCTACGTAGGTGTGTGTTATTTATGCTCTTTACATTGCCTCACCATTACCACATTTTTTCTTACCAGTTTTCATACTCTTATTTTCATATAGAAATATTTTCATGTAAGCTTCTCTTATATTTGGTGTAACTCCACCCCAACAAAAATCCAAAAAAACTAGTTTTATTTATGTGTGTATTTTTTCACTATTGTTATTTTTTCCTTCCTATATCTATTTTGTTTTTTTTCTAAAAAATTAGAACACCAAAAATATATATCTTTTTATGGTAGCCTCATAATGAGAGAAATTTCTTTTGACCCCTGTATATTTTTTCCACTTATATTATTTATATTTGACATGTACATATTTTTTAGACCCCTCAATATTGGATTTTCTTAGTTGTACTATTCACTTATATCATGATCTCAACAATATCTTCAATTATAGACCTACCAAATAAGGTCAAGGGTAGGTGGCATGCATACATGCACTATGGAGGGCTCACTCTTGGAGGTATTCAAAAGAATCATCCAAAGAAGGACCCCACAAAGACCTTGTGCAGTGGAAAAAACGGTCGGTTTTGCTGAATTTTTAAAATTCACTTTCTCTCCGAATTTGAAAAGGTGATACAAACAAAAGTTGTAGCTCGTGGGCTGAACTTTTGCCTCAAAGTTTTTCATATTTTTTTGAGCTACGAGCTGTGAGCTATGATTTTATTAGTGGACCCCAGTTTTCCCATGCTATGCAGCCACACTCTCTCTTCCACTTTATCATTTTCCTCTTTCACACACACTTCTCCACTCATCATCCCCACCTCTCTCACCACTCCTCTCTGCACCCTACTCACCTTCTCCTCAACCTTGAAGAATAAGAGAAACCATGGTGAACTCATACCTCCCACACACAATTCTATTCCAAAATTGACCACCTAGTCTCATTTTTCCTCCTCCAAATTACCCATATCTATCAAAAACACAACAAAGTTCAGCCTCTTCTCTTAAAAGACAGCATCATGGTGGTTGATTACTCAGCTTCAATTACCTTGTCTCTCAAGGAAGGTCAAGAGTGGAGAAAAAATGTACCGTCAAAGCTAGTGGACCGTCAACAAGCATCAAAATTGGCCTTACTCAAGACACTTGGAGCATCAACCTTGTAAGAAATCCACCTTTTCTTACCTCTTAAGAGTTTTTCTTCCTTATTTGTATCCTACATGGATACTCCCATTGTAAATATCCAATTCCATTTGTAAATTAATACTAACTCTACTAACACTAACCCACTATGAAAAGTCCTATCACCTCCATTTCTCTCCTCTCTCTTTCCCCACCAACTTCTTGATAATTCCAAGCAAAAGAAATTAGATAAATTGCTGAAAATCTAACCCAACCATGGTTAGAGGAGTAACCCTAGCCTTCAAAATTGCTATAAAAGGAGGGTGTAGCTAGCACAAAAAGGGGGCAGAAGAAAGAGCACTATGCTATAGCTTGACAAGCCAAGCTCAACCTCTTGAGAAGGAGCTCTTGAGTGGAATCTCATTGGCATTAGGAATATGTATGTGTTGTATTAGGGGTGATTAGCAAGGGAACTCTATGCTATTGTTAGAGAGAGTGATCATTAAATTGAGAGTACGAAATATATCATTTCTCCTACTAAAGTAAGCCCAACATTTGCTGAATCAAGGAGGGTGAATTTGGACTAAGCATGGATACCTTGTCTCCCTTCCAACGTGAAGTCATGGACAATAATGATGTGTAAGTGTCTTGGTGTTTTATTTAAGTTCTTGATAGCTTGTCTCCGGGTATTGTTATCAATTTAGCCATAAATCCCACATGCTGTAAGAGGGCGATAGGGTGGAGAGGACTCCCCTGGCCTTAAGACAGTGATTGGGGTGGCTTTTTTCTTGTGATGTGTTGTGGTGTAATTTACTCAGGCTATGTTGAACAAATACTAATCTCACTTTGATTGGTCATGACAAATTTGTAAGAAGGAATTAGTGCAACAAGCACCCCCTTCTCTCTCTTTCTTACATATATATATTTATGTTTGCTTGATCATTAACGATACACTTCAAAGCAGCCCGCGCACCATCTCTCTCTCTCTCTCTCTCTCTCTCTCTCTCTCTCTCTCTCTCTCTCTCTCTCTCTCTCTCTCTCTCTCTCTCTCTTTCTCTCTCTCTCTCTCTCTCTCTCTCTCTCTCTCTCTCTCCCTCGTGTTTTAGTTTGTGAGAGTATTCCATTGGTGTTAGGGTTAGTGTAAATTCCTTGCTTGTTTGTGGGTTGCTCTAACGATTCTCCTCTTTTGCGTCCTAGTTCGCTCTTAAACTAGGTGGTGCCCCTTGTGTAGTTGGGATTTGGCTGGGGGTTTGCTATTTTGGTTTGTGTTGTGTTGTGCCCCAGCCCCATTGAGCAGCACGAGAGCCTTGAAGGGTGTCTAGAGGTTTCTCTTCTTCTTGCCCGCCTCGGACCGCTTCACTAAAAACTGCCTATTTCTGAACACTTCTTGACATCAATAAAACATCCCTACACTTAAGATCCCAAAAGACACACCCCATATTAAGGTTCATTACATAGTCACTTTTAAAGTCAAAATCCTACTCCGTCGAGGTGTAGCCTTGACACTTGGCACCGCCCGGTGGCTTAAGCCATAGGTTGACCTCGGACCCATGATACCTTGATCCATGTTCAACCACTTTGATTTTCGACATCTAGTCCCTTCTTCTGCTCCAGTGCAACAGCTGCATCCTCCACCACAGGTAACTGTACTGCCAGAGGTTCTACATCCACCTCAACACAAGAAGTGATCCTTCTGGTACCGTCTCCATGCTACCCTCATGTTGTTCCTGCTCATTGTGGTACCTTTTGAACATTAGTATGCTCCATCAGTTGCTTGTGGATTGATTCCAATTGCATTTCCAACTCAGCATTCCGCTCACGCACCGCAACATTCTCCTCACGGACCTTATGCTCTCCAACAGCTTCAAACCACGACTTGTACCTATCAATCGGCTTCGCCATGTGTTCTTGAAAAAGCCCTGTTGCTTGGTGCCACAACTCCTTGGTGTAATCAAACACCTCTTTCTTCAAAACATCCACATCTTCATCAGAAATCAAAACCCCTATGACACCGTGGCCATCCAAAGTGGCCCTCTTCAAATCCACCAATGGAGTTAACCTATTCATCAAGAAATTGTTATCTGCAATAAGATGTGCAATCTTATCCTCCACTTCATGAAACTGATTCTCTATGGCCTCCTTAAGCCCATCAGCTGATATCTGAAACTCTTGTGCAGTTAACCTATTCATCAAGAAATTGTTATCTGCAATAAGATGTGCAATCTTATCCTCCACTTCATGAAACTGATTCTCTATGGCCTCCTTAAGCCCATCAGCCCATATCTAAAACTCTTGTGCAGTTCTTGCCATCTCAAAAATCCGATTACGCATATCCGCGCTGACCCGAGCTAACTCCTCCTGTAATAATGTCTTCTCCTTCAATACTTCATCCACCTGGCTCTGCAACTAACCGACTTCACACTCCAAGCTAGCAATGCGTTCCCCCTCTGCCTTTTGCATTTCGAGGGTGAGGATCATAGCCTCCTGATTGCAAATAAACTGATTCAAGTCCGACAAAATTTAGAGAGCATCTTGAACTGAGAACACCCCATCCACTTTAACACTTGCAGGTTTAGCAAAAGGGGTTGTTTTAAAGGCCTATGTCAGCGGGGTCTATTCCCTTGAACCCTCGCGAACTTTCCGTGGAAACAAAGTTATAGTACTACTCTTGGTGTCGACCTTTTGCAATCCTGTCCTAGAAGGGAAAAGAGTGACCTTCCCTAATGACTGCACCTTTTCATGTGTGCCAGCTGCTAACTTACTCCCTTGCCCAATGTAGATTTAAGCGTTTCCCCACTAGGCATATCCCAATCCAACTTTCGACGATTTGCTTCCCCCAAACTCTGCACATCTAGACTCTTAACAAAGCTCGGTGGTGTGGGTGTGAGAGGTACCTGGAGCACATAGGAGAAAATTGCTTGCAAGTAAGGAGCTACCTTGGAAACAGACAGTGACCTCCTTTTATCCCTTGGCTCTGAAATCTACAGCCTGTCAAAAATGAAGGATGCCCAATCCACCTTCTGCCCTCGCTCTACATGATGAATTGGAGAAAACGCCTCTTTGGACATATATGCGGTTTTTTCCAACAAAAAAACCATATCCAAATACCAAAATAAGTGAGTACTGCGGAGTTTGCCACAATTACGCACCATATAATAAGCCCTACTGCCTTTTGGCTGCCCAAATTCGGACCTCATCACCGCATCTGTCACCTTCTTAGCCTTGTAAAAAGGGTTGTGAGCGACCTTGAAAACCTCGGCCACCAACTTTGGGAAATATCCTTTCCCTCCATGATACAGCCAGCATTTACCCTAAGGTGGCAAAGCTGCGACTATGCAAATTCATTCTTCTCCCAAAGAGTCCATGGTAAGCATGCATACTCATAAAGGCCAACCCGGCGTAGCCATACCTCAGTATCACGATCATGAACATCAAACATCTAGTCGACCTCCATTTCCTCCACAGCATCATCTCCACCGGATTTTGCCCCCTCAATGTCCTCCACACTCTGAATACTTTCTCTGCGGGGTGGTAACAACTCCTCCATGGCCATCTTCATTGATCCGGTCTACGTCATCTCTTTCTCACCTAGCTCCTGTTGTTTAGGCGCTGCTGATTTTCTGAAGATTTCAAAAGACATGGCATCGCAGGTGATAGGAAACACACACACAGTGGTAAAGCTCCTTGCGACGGAACGCGGGATACATGCATGCAAAATGAGTGTGGCCTTTCACCTCAAATCAGGTGCTAACCACCCCATGATGGTCCTTATTCTGAAAGTGCGTATTAATTCCCCACACACGTGTGTTGATTGGAGCACTCACTTAAAGGGAATCTCTCTTAAAAACATTCCGCCTCGCAAAATGGTGACCTCCTCAATGACATAACCCCTCGACAATACAAGGCAAAATTCCGCTACGGATATTTTCCAATACCGCACTTTTGTCAAAACAAAATCCGACAACCTTCTGCAATCTGAACCCATTGTTGGACACTGTATGGCGGTTTGTGCTCCCTGAAGAGTCCACTTTGAACTCCAACACTGGTTGTACCCATTTCACTCCAATTTCCTCAGCCTTGTTTACCATCCATCTCGGAATCTCAGGGACCTTGCCATAAAATTTCTTCACCCAAAAACCATTAACTGGTTTCACAACAGGTGTACCAAAAACATCCCTCAATCTGAATGTTCCTTGGCCTAATTCTTCTACAATTTGATAAGGCCCAAAGTATCTTAACTTCTGTTTTCCTAGGTGTTGTCCCAACTTGGAATTGTACAACATCACCCAATCACCCTTCTCAAAAATTGTCGTCTCTTTTATCCAATATCCGCCGCATATGCTGTATGAATCCGATCCTCTTCCAAATTCAACGACTCCCTCTGTCTATACAACACAGAATCCTCATGAGTCAGCCTATGTTGAACTACCAACCTCAGACTTGAAATCACATACTCCATGGGAGCAACAACCACAATCCCATAAACCAATTTGAAAGGTGTCATCCTTGTGGCAACCTTATATGCTGTTCGAAACGACCATAAAGCTGAATCCAATTTGTCATCCCAATCCTTTCTATTTTCTAAGACAATCTTTTTTAGAATTCTCACTAGCACCTTGTTTGTACTCTCAGCTTGACCATTAGCTTGTGGATAATATGGGGTTGACTTCTTGTGCAAAATCATATATGTAGCTGTCAACTCTGCAATAAGTGAATTCAAAAAATGCACACCCTAATCTGACACCAACTCAATGGGACATCCAAATCTCGTCATAATATTTGTATACAAAAATCTAGCAACACTTGCTGCTTTATTATCCCTCAAAGATACTGCTTCCACCCATTTGGTACCATAGTCTGTTGCAACCAAAATGTAACTTGCTCCTATTCTGCTAGCTTTCGGTGATATTGGCCCAACAAAATCTAATCCCCACTTTTGAAATGGTTCAAGTGATAAAACTGGGTGATCCTGCATCCTATGCATTGAAGTAGGTTGTCCAATCTTTTGACATTTCAAACATCCCCTTGCAAATTGATGTGCATCCTTAAGCAACAATGGCCACCACAAGCCAGCTTGCATGATCTTTCTCCCTGTTATTTCTCCAAAAAAATGCCCTCCTGCTGTCCCATAATGGGATTCGTGTAAAACCTCTTTGTGCTCCTCATCAGGCACACATCTACTGATGATCTGATCTGCTCCCTTTCTATACAATGCTCCAACAGTAATCCGAAATGGCTTACTCCTCAATGCAAACTTCTTCCTTTGATCTGATGAGATATTAGAAGGCAACACTCCATCTGTCAAAAACTGCAACATTTGGTCATACCAAT
This sequence comes from Adiantum capillus-veneris, assembly GCF_014529385.1. Taxonomy (NCBI): domain Eukaryota; kingdom Viridiplantae; phylum Streptophyta; class Polypodiopsida; order Polypodiales; family Pteridaceae; genus Adiantum; species Adiantum capillus-veneris. The sequence goes on from NC_140943.1 coordinate 26,689,480, forward strand.
TGTCAAAATACTGCTCCTGCACAGAAAACAAATCCGCATCTGGCAAACAGATCCTACTCCATATGTGACTTGGCAAGTCTCTGCATGAAAGATCTGAGAAGTCTCATGACATCAAATCAAATGTTGAGAATCCAAATAAGAGAACCGACCACATCTCTATACTTTGTAGCATTTGCTATATATAAGGAGTCATACTCTGAAATTTTTAGATTGGGATCCATAGGAGATGAGATAGGTATGTATTCAATAATACCAAATGCTTCCAAAAACTCTTGGAGAAGTGCTTTTGAGAGAAACATTCCCCCCCTCTGTCTGCTATATCTCCAATCCAAGAAAGTAGTGAAGGGAGCCAAGATATGTCATCTCAAACTCCTTAAAGAAGGTCTCCATTGTATCGTGGATGTGCTCAACATGGCCTCTTGTAATTACCACTTTTAATTACAAGATCGTCCACATAGAGGATAACAAGTTTTACAATTCCTCCCTCACTATAAATATACAAATATGGGTCTACACTAGAACGTCAAAAGGAGTGTCGTAGGAATAAAGAGTCTATCTTTTAGAACCATGCTCGAGGGGCTTGCTTCAAGCCATAGAGGACCTTCAACAACCTAAAAAACCATGTCATTGAAATTTGGATCCAAGAACCCTGGAGGTTGCTCCATGTATGCCCCCTCTAAGTCTTCGTTGAGAAAAGTCAAACGTACATCCATCTAAAAACCGGGCCGCCCAAAGAAGGCAGTAAGGGAAAAAATTTTCCAAATGGTCTGGCATCCTTGAAGTTAGTACAAAGTCTAATCATAGTCCACACCTTTTCTCTGAGAGAATCCCTTGGCAAAAAGTCGTGCCTTGTTCTCATCCAAAGAACCATTAGCTTTTTCCTTTGTCTTGTAGACCCATTTGACACCAATCATTTTCTACTTGGTAGGCCACGGAACCAACTCCCAAGTGTTAGTCTTCTTGATGGAATCAATCTCTTTTGCATTGGCCAACTTCCACTGGTTGTTGTGAAAGTGCCTCTTCAACTCTCAGAGGATCTTTGTCCTTGACCATTTGTTACTTCAAAGCATAGTTCACCCATAATAAACTCCCGTCTAACTCAAAAAATCAAAGCCACCAAGAATGTTATGTTGCACTGGCATCACACCAATCTGGTAGAAAATCTAAAGTCGTTGCATCTTGCAAGGTCTCCAGCAGCCACTTTGATAACTTTTCTAACTTGACCCTTGGGGAGGGATCAACTGGTACATGCTGCTCGGCCTATACAGTATGGTGAGGACCATTGTCATTTGCATTATCTGAAATGGGTGCATTCTCCTATAGAGATTGAGGGACAAGGATAGGAGAAGAGGGTTCATCGATGTCAAAGAGTAAATTCATCATCTAGATCTCCAAGTAGCACCAAATTTTGGGTTATCACGGAAGACGTGGGAGCGAAAGCCCCTATGAAGGAATGAACTAATTGGAGATGACATGACGGCTAAGTAAAACATTCTTCTTCATTAGATCATAAAATTGATATCCTTCGAAATGAGTATTGTAGCCGACAAAAACATTCTTCTAGACTTGGGGTCAAACTTCCCCCTCAACTCCTTTAGTATATGGATGTATGCATCGCTCCCAAATATCCAAAAATGAGAGACATCCGGCTTTCTACCAAAGTAAGCCTCAAACAGAGTCGGTCGTGGAACTAAAGAGGTTAGAGATCGGTTTATGGTATGAACTATTGTCGCAACTACCTCCACCCATAAAGACTTTGACAAGTCTTGATGCTCAAGCATAGTCCAGCATCTCAACCACTCTCCTATTCTTCCACTCCACAAATCCATTCTTTGAGGTTGTTTCTGTATTTGAAAGCTCCTCCTTGATGCCATGGTCTGAAAGATTTTGAGGTAAACTTCCCACCTTTGTGTGACCAAATTGTCTTAAACACTTCATTGCTTTCCTTCTCCATAAGAGCATATCAATTCTTGAAGAAACCAAATGCCTCTGACTTGTGCTATAGAAGATACACCCAAGTAAAATGACCAAAATCATCCATAGAAACATGAAGTAAAGAGCTCTTCATAGGGAAGGATTCTCCATAGGTCCACAAAGGTTGGTGTGAACCTACCTTTGTGTACCATATCCAAAATTGCAGTAGCTCATCATGTTGAGTGATTCTGAATAGCCACTCTATGTTGCTTACCATGCATGCAAGTAATGCATTTCACATGCTCTCCCAGCATCTGGTAAGCCTTTGAGTGTCTGCTCATGAAAAGCAAGCCAAAGAGCATGAATCTTCAAATGGCCAAACCTATAATGCCATCATCTATGGGAATCCTCATCGATGAAGAAAGAGCATGGAGCCATTAGAGACCATTATCCACTCTACCACCTCTGACCTCCTTACCAGAGTCTCAATCTTAAATGGATACCACATCCTCTACAAAAATCACCTCCATTCCTAGCTTGCACACCTCATGTGCACATACATAAGATGAAATCCTAGCTTTCGAGCATAAAGTACCTTGGAGGTATGCATTACCCCTTTTCCATATGGAATCAACTCCATGGAACCCTCTCTATGAATAGGAATTTTAGATTTGTTGCCAATGAAAATGGTACCATAGTGTCGCCGCATGTTGAACAAAAGATCCTTTGAAGGTGTCATGTGACTCAAGGCACCACTATCCAGAATCCAATCACAACCATCTCGAACCACAAGAGCCACCTCAACCTCAAATGTCCCTAGAGATCCCACTGAGGGTAGAATCTCCAAATGAACAAAGGCTCGTGATTGCATCATCATTGTCATAGAAGTCAAAGCATCTCCAACTCATTTTGGACCTTTCTGCCAATTATGGCCCTTTTTTGAACAATGATTGAAATGTCTATCCACCTTCAAGTCATCCTTCTCAGCATCACTCTTTTTTAGATTGTTGTTTCTTTTCTTCTTACTCTTCTGCTTCTTATTGTTGTTGTTGGAGGAACCGGCCAAGGCTTTGGAGCTTGACTTCTTCTCCTTATTAAAGCACTCCTGCTGGTCCAACACCATTGGAACAATCTCATCCCAAGAAATAGTATTCAACCGGCCACTGTTAATTAGCAAAGAATAGAAATTGGTATAGCAAGGAGGTAACTGGCTAGATGGTCATGTCCTTTGAATTGATAAGCTTTCCAATATGAAGTATCTCTGGCTCAAGCTCATGCATCTTGTTGATTTGATTCCTCATGGGTGAGTGTTTTGCATCCAAATTTCTCAACTGCACCTCTAAGGCTATCCGCTTCATTCGAGAGACTCGATCGTACAGAGAGGAAAGTCGATCCCAAATCAACTTTGTGTCCTTCATCAATCGGATGTCACTGATGATAGATGGTGTACTATTGAGGATTATGAAAGATCAGAATCATTCATTGACATGCTCCCATAACTTTGCTTCAACAGGATCCTTTGGCTTTTGAAAGTTGCTCAAAACAAAGCCTCCGGGCTCGTAAGAGGATGACTGCAATCATGGCCACTTTCCAAATGGCATAGTTGTCGCCATTCAATTGTTGTTGATCCGAGGGAAAGGTAGAGAGAATAGGTATGTTGATTGGTTGATAACCCACATCGGACTATAACTAGGACCAATCTCCCCACTGCTTGTTGACGGGTGGTTCACCATCACCGATTGCTACTCAAGTTGTACTTCTTTTTAGACTCATCACTTTTCTCCATTGTGTGAGAGAACTTGGACATATGACGAGGCTAGTCACGATAGAGGAAGGGAAACCTTGAAATCTTCCTTCTACAACCGAAATCAGCCCCAAATGAGTAAAAAAGGCAAAAAAAAAATCCATTAAACAATCTCTTTTTGTTGCAAAAATTCAGCACCAAAAACTCGAATAGATCACCAATCCAATTCAAGAGCACGTTGTGGCTCTGATGCCATGTCAAAGGTGCAGTGAAAAAGGGTGATTGGGTGATGATCTGGGTGATTATTTCATCTACAACCATGATCAAACCTCCTCTCGAACCAGGCAGCTAATGGATCTCGAATCTATTGCAATAAATCTCCTCATATACAAGCTCCTAGCATGTACCACCCACTAAACCGGCACAACAATGAACTATAAGCACACACATCTTGCATAGAGTGTCCAAGCATTTGGGAAAGGGAGCACTAGAGAGAGGATGAGAGATCGATGCCAGAAAATGCGAGAGAGAGAGAGAGAGAGAGAGAGAAACACACACAAAAATGCTAGAGAAAAACAAATTCTAGAGAGAGACTGTGTGCCCAGAATGCTGGAAGATCTAAACCGATCTATATAGGAGCGGTTGCCTATATAGGCAAATCCTATATTTTCCCTACCTAGCTAGAAACCCCACAATCATGATAAAATGGCCTACAATGCTAATAAATGTGAAAACACAATGAAAGTGACCTATTACACACATTTATTAGCCATATTGCAGAGCACTCAAGACACTAACCCCGAGATACCCTAGGAATGGGAGTCCCACCTCATGCCAATCTACCGGGTGGGCAACACCATGGAATGCACCACCAACAAAAGATTTTTCTACCTCACATATGACCAGACACAACCACAAAACATTCCTCACTCCACAATTTGGTCCTAGGAGATAATGGAGCCACCACCAAACATGAATATGAACTCTTACAGGCCCCCTTGGAAGTATCCTCCCTTTCTACTCAGGCAGCTTGTACCCACATGGATTTTGTGTTTCGATGTCTCTCATGATCAGTCTTTGTGTAGTGGATGTGCATTGGTGTAGAGGGCAAAGACGGCTCCAGCAGCAGCAGGCAAAAACTATCTCCTGGAATCCGGACAGTGGATTGGTCACACAGCAGTAATTACCACGATAGTTACTACAGTAACTTCTAGACGCTATAAATAGACCCATTACTTTGTATTCGGGTTGCTTGTCTTTTGGCTTCTCACTTCTTAGTTTTCTTGGTTTTAGCTTCCTAAGCAGTTCCTCAGCTACAATCTCTTCGCTTGTAACTCCACTTTGTAATTGTTACTACTATAGTCAATTGAGCTTCAGTCTGTTATACCTTGTACTGGTTATTCATAAGCTATGAATCTGAATTTGAAACCGTAAACACTTTCCAGTCATCCAGCCTATTTCTCATTCCAGTATATTATTTCAGTTCAGTTAACTATTTCAGTCCAGTTTTCACCTTCTATCCCAGTTTCTCTGACTAAATTGACAACTTACGAGTAGCTGTAAATTCTAACACTGGAATCAGCTATCTGAAAGAGATCGGCTCCAATTCCATTTTGGCAATCACGGTGGTTAGATTTATTTGCTCATTGACCAGAAAACTCTTCTCCCAATTAGAATTTTCAACTGAAGTGATGGCACCCAAAACCAGTCGTGGTCGTAAACCATCCTACCGCGTTGACCCTATCCCTGAGGAATTAAAAAGATATTTTGATCCTAAGAATGAATCGGTGCCTCATACTAAGGCTCAGGAGAAGCACAGTCATGCTAATGAACCCAAGGATTCTCAGCACTCCACTCAGTCTAGAAGAAGAAGGGCTGAGAGGGAAGAACGCAAGGCCAGGAGTTCTCGGACCACACAGAGGGATGAAGGAGCCAAAGGTAGTAAAAGTAGTTCCATAGTTCCAGCAGAAAAGCTAGAGAGGAGACAAAAACTGAGACTGATGAAGAAATTGATTGGGATGTTGATACAGATCATTACAAGACATCTTCAAGAAAGAATCAGGTTCCTAAGGTCAAAAGAGTCAGAAACGATGCTGATCGACATGATTATACCTCTTCATGAAAAATTTCTTTTCTAGTGTTCAAAGGAGGGAAGAAAGATGATTCAGGTGTTCATATCCAATCCTTTGAACAATATGCCGAGTCGAAGAATATTGATGAAGATGACTAGGGAGAATACTTTCCTCAAACATTGAAGGATGCATCAAGGAAATGGTACTACCATTACCCAGCTTGACAACTCAGATCATACAACAAATTGTTCAAAGTTTTTTGATTGGGATATTCAGACAACAGAGAAGATGAGGATATCCTCTTTGAACTGGATAAGATAAAGCAAGGAAAGTTATCAGTCAAAAGTTATGTTGACAAAATCAAGGAGGTTGACCAAGAAACTGCAAGAACCATCATCAGAAAAGAGGTTGTGAGCATGGTTTTTAAATGGGTTCCACAGTAAAAAGCTTATGGAATAGGAGGTACCGGCACCAACAAAGAAGTTTAATGATTTGGTGCAGCGCGCCCTGAAGCTCGAACAATAGGCAAAGAAGGAGAAGAATCACAAGAAAAGGAGGTCCAGTGGTAGTAGCTCTTCTACTGAGAATTCTGATTCCAGTAACACCTCTCTGAAAGTAGTTCAGAAGAAAAGAGCAAAGACAAAGCCAAGAAAGGGTCTTGGTCTAGAAAAATTGATGACATGGCCTGGCAAATTGCTGAAATCAGCCAGATCAGACAACTAGTGAGGAGAATGGAAACTTGGTGTTCAAAGTGTAAATCCAAAGATCATGTATCCAATGAATGTCCACAGTGTACTTATTGTAAAGCCTATGGCCATTTATGGAACAACTGTGGCATTCGTATTCATCATTTCGAGTAGTGAAAAGATATGTTGGTAGTGGCATTCACCAAAGCTGAACCAGTCAGAGCGGAGACTACTAGTGTACCCCAAGAAGAGAAATCAGGTACCATTAGCGTTGGTGCTTGGCGCGGCAGATACCAAGGAGGTACTGGCCGAGGCCGAAGTCGTGGTACTTTCTAGAACAGAAGCCTAAATTGTTATACTTGTGGCAATTATGGGCATTTTGCGGCTCAATGTCTAGAAACACCTACTATTGTGTCTACTAAGGTGAAGGCCCCAGAGCCAGTTCCTCTACAGGCAGCTACACGCAGTAAAGGGGTGGTCATTGAGGAAATTCCAGATGAGCCGGTAAAACCAGTCAGTCTTGAAGGTAGAAAATGGGATGAGTAGAGAGAGGTGTGGAAGGAGAAGGGTAAAGAGAAGGTGGTTGATGAATGGCAAGAGCAGAGAGAATTGGCGACGAAAATCACAGAGGATTTAGCCAAGAAGATGTCAAAGAAGCCAGAGAGTTCTCATGCTCGGGTCATTCAGAAGATACCAGCCCAGTCTTCTGAAAAAACACAACCAGATTAGTTAGGATCTAGGATTCCTGAGACCATGTTGGCTGCAGTTTAGGGATTGATGGAAGAACTAGGGACTTATAGAAGAGCTGAAGGCACAGGAACAAAGGAATGGGACTGTGCAAAAAAAATTGATTCTTCAAGTTCTGATAACAACTCTGATCATGAGAGGGAGGGAATTCATGTCAAAATTTGTGATAGAATTTAGAAACTCACAGTTGAGTTAGATGACATTAGAAAAACTTTGCCTAAAGCAGTGAAATTCATTAGACAATGAAGGAAGGCTGAGAAAGGAGGCAAGAGCAGTTGACTTGGCCATTGTCATAGATGAAGAAGTGCCGGTGATCTAGGTAGATTACAAGGTTAGAAAACAGTGGGAGCCACTATCTGGTGTCATACTGGATGGAGGAGCAAGAGTAAATATCCTAGGGGCACACCTTTAGCAAAGAATGGGTATCACAAACCTGAAACCAGCACCTTCAAAGTTCGAATGGAAGATCATCGAGTGGTGCACGCAACAAGAATGATAGAAAGTCTGCAGATAAGAGTAGGCAAAGAAAAGTTCAAAACTAGCTTTCTAGTACTCGACGTGCAAGATGCATATGGAATGCTACTAGGGCGCCCGTGGTTGTGAGCAACGAAGCTAGTATATTTTGCCAGTCGAAGGTTTAGTCATCTGAACAAGGGTATACCACTACTGAAAGACAAGCCTTAGGAATGGTTTTTAGCGCTACCAAATTCAGACACTCTTTGTTGGGCAAGCTATTTCATTTTTATGTGGATCATCAGGCATTATTATTTTTAATCAATTAAGTCATCATTCAAGGCAGACTGATAAGATGGATGACGGTTCTGAAGGGATTTGAGTTTCGCATTTTTCATAAGCTTCGTAAAAACCATTGTGGTGCTCATTTCTTGTCCAGAGGTACGGATGGCTACTCTGAAGCATCTTTGAGGGATGAGCCAGTGGATGCATAACTATTTCAGATAACATTTTAAGAAACAACTGATCCAGAGTTGTATGATGTATATCAGTTTCTTTTTAAGGGAGGATTTACAGACAACTGGACGCAAAATCAGAAGAAGACACTGATATTAAGAGTTTGAAGTTCACCATCATTGGCGGATCACTTTACATACTGGGAGTAGATGGCGTTCTTCGAAGATGTGTACCTATGGAAGGCAGAATGCAAGTAATGTCAGAGGCACATAATGGGGATTCTGGTGGAAATTTCTCTACTGATATCACTTACAAGAAAATTTTGCAGGTAGGTTTGTGGTGGAAAACTTTAATAGTTGATGTTAGAAGCTTTTGTAAAACATGTGATATATGTCAGAGGATGGGCAGACCCACAACAGCAGACATGACTCCTCTAACTCTAGTTCAGCCCATTGGGAGTGTTTATGAAACGGGTCTGGATTTTATGCCTCCATTCAAGAAAATGAGTCTTACCAAGCACCGAGCAAACTCTATGAGCAAACACAAAAACCAAGCAAAATCCAAGAAAAACATGAGGAGGGGAAGAGAGAGAGAAAGAGAGAGAGTCACATGCATGGAGATAAAGGACATGAGAGAGAGAAAAGTTAGGCATTGCATGCAATCAAAGTGATCACTCTCTATAATTTTAGCGCTTGTCAGCTATATGCATGAAAAGGTACTCATTTTGGCTTATTTGCTTATCATGTTAATCAGGTGCCTCTAGTCTTGAAGCTTCTTTTTTTTTTAGTTTGTATTGCTTTATATAGCTAATGTTGGAGATTGATATCTCCCACACTATCCTTTTTGCCTCCCCCTTACATTACATCCCCCTTAACCATATTGCATCGACACGGAAGCATTTACGGCAACGTCCCATCTTGAAAATGGATCCTTACTCTCAAAACTAAACAAGGTCACAAACACAGTAAAGGTAAAGCAGTTTAAGAGGTCATTAATACAACGAGACATTGAACTTACCTATCCTATACCAACACGGTATGGATTAGAGCTACATCCTAAAACAATTATGTGAATCTTTTATTTTCTTTACAACTCCGAAGATAACCAATTTTTTGCATTAACTCTCTCGCACCGGCACGATGCTGATTGACGCAATGTCCCATGTAATGCTAATTTTGCTTTGTAATCTCAAGAGATTGCATGTTTTTTGCCCTTATGCCTCCCTAGCCGATGCGTATCACTTGATGCTTACTTTTTTTCTCTGCTCAAAAGGCACTGCTAATTTTGTTCATTTAAATGCTGATTTCATCAATGTAGCCACTTTGGTTCATCTATACACTTCTATTCTATATTTGAACGTTGGGTTTGTGTTCTAATACATGTTTTCCGTACAGAACCAAGAGTGGCATGAAGGTTACACTTCCCCAGTCTTTCATTGCTTTCACTAATTTATTTAATACACACTATTGCTTTTGATAAACCTAGCACTTCGACATTGCAACACTATCTCTGGGTCCCAAGTCAACGTGGTATGGACTTTGGACATGCCCCTTTTGGATTAATGATGTAGAAAGCATTTTTAGCAATGTCCCGTTTTGAAAACGGAGCCTTACTCTCTAAAATTTATGGCACTTGAAATGTAAACAAGGCCACAAACGCAGTAAAGGTTGAGCAGTTCAAGAGGTGGTTAATAGAATGGGACATTGGACTTGCATATCCCGCGCCGACGCGGTGCTGATTGAGGAAACGTCGCACTTGTTGCTCGATTTGCTTTGCAAGCACAATAGTATGCAAAGACGCGGGATAGTTAATGAGTAGGACCAAGTCTTACTGTGAGAGAGGGAGATGATAGTAGCCGCTAATGCCCACCTCTGTATCTTGTATTGTGTGGAGCAACTGCATCAACAAAAAAGCATACGATGCACATTGAATGTTTGCACTATTCTTGGCCCTTCAACATGCCGTGCCGGCATGGAAGGGCAAGCAATAGAGTCCAACGCCTTGCAGTGAGATCATGTCTCATCAAAAGAAGCATACATTCGTTTACCCGTTCTTGGCCCTTCAGCATGCTGCGCCGGCAAGGAAGGGCAAGCAGCAGAGTCCGAAGCCTTGTGACTCGTGAGATCATGTCTCGTTAAAAAAATAGCATAAATCGGTTACCCGTTCTTGGCCCTTCAGCATGCCGCGCCGGCGCGAAAGGTCAAGCAACAGAGTCCGAAGCCTTGTGATATCTACGGAGTTCTGGCAACGTTTACCGGTTGAGCTTGCTAACACAATATGAGCCCAGCAATCACGGACCACATGAGCACCGTCGATCCAGGCCAGACCTTCCAACAAGCAACAGAGGCCGTTCTTGGCCCTTCAGCATGCCGCGCCGACGTGGAAGGGCAAGCAATAGATTCCAAAGCCTTGTGAGATCATGAAAAAGACAATGTGACTTTACCGGTTCTTGGCCCGTCAACATACCGCGTCGGCGCTGAATGTATTACAGCAGAGTCTTTAGAGATTTGAACGCTAAGTCATGAGGAAATTGACCCATTCTATATCTAATACTAAATGAACAACCCTGTACGGTTCTGTCCTTTTTTGCATAGATGCAGGATAGATTTGGCATGTTTTTTTCATATTGAGTGCTCTGCATGCATTACAATTTTCAGTAATTAACTTTGCACCCACGGATTGTGATGCCATCTTTCTCTCTCCTGCTTGCGCTTTGATGTTCCTCTCTCTACCTGCTTGCAAACGGTCCTCGCGTTGAGCTCCTGCCAGAGGATGTCAGGGCTTAGTTCTAACTGAGCCTCACGTGACCATACCCTTAGTTATTCATTCAACCTCCCAATTATGCCTTCAAGCCAAAATCGGCATAGTGACAAAGGGTGGCATAGTTATTCATGTAATGTTCTTTTGTGCGTGTGATTGAGAATGGGGCTTAGTTAGTTCAAATCATAGATAACTAAGCCTCCCGTGAGCCATAATCAGCGGGAGACTCTAGCTATGTGATCGATGCTCGCTTACTAAGGAACGAGTCCTTGATTTTTGCCTCCAGAGTACTTGCGCTTCAGTAGCAATAGTAGGTTCTATATTACAAGTAGGGGGTATCGGATGGAAGAAATTTAAAAAATCATGCATTAGCTCCAAGTGGAAAATGGAAGGGTGGGAAAAATAAAACATTAGTGGAAGGGGGGCACGACACATCTCTCACGCGAAGATTTTTTGTCAGAGTTTGTTGGGAAATATTATGTGTGTGTGTGTGTGTGTGTGTGTGGGTGTGTTGTTGGAGTCTAGAGTGGAGGCAAGGTAGGAGACATCTCTCTCTCTCTCTCTCCATGACAGTGTCGCGTGACCAGTAGACTATAGGAGAGGGGGTAGACACATCTCCCTCTCTCTCTCTCTCTCTCTCTCTCTCTCTCACCTCAAGTCAACGAGCACATGTGGTAGGGCTATGTGATAGGGCTTGACATAGTTGTGTCTACATGCCTATTTGCTGGCAAAGAGAGGAGGAAGTATTTGGTAGGGGTAGCCAAGGGGAATCATATGACAAGGGTGAGGGAGGGCAACAGAGGCATGGGGGGTGGAAGGGCATGGATGTGGGTCACTTGAACAAAGGAGGACAGTGGAGGTAGGCGTGGGCAGGGACGAAGCTCGTGGAGAATTGGGAAGGTGGATTGCAAAGCAGGTAGCCGAAAAAGGTGGGGGACTTATAAAAAATCCAATTTGTGCTACAATTCTCTTTACTTTTGCTCAAAAAACGACACGCTCGGTTTTTTTTGCTCAATGTCTGGAATTCCTCCAAGAAAAATCACTCCTAGGAAGATTATGTATATATTGATGGCTACTTGCTATGTTACCAAATGGGTGGAAGCTAAAGTTCTTTCTTACAACACTGCAAAGTCCGCTGCTATGTTCTTATTTGAAAATATCATATGCCGTTATGGATGCCCTGTAGAGATTGTATGTGATCAAGGAACACACTTTATAAATGATACTATGGATATTTTAATGGAAATGCTCTCAGTAAAGCATCGGAAATCAACACCATATTATCCTTGATCAATGGGCAAGCAGAGAGCAGTAACAAAACTGTCAAGACCATTCTCACTAAGATTGTGCAGAAGGAGCCACACAAGTGAAATTTGAAACTCTAGACTGATCTCTGGGCATATAGAACAGCCTATAAGGTCACCATTGGACTAACACCATTTAGAATGGTGTATGGCACTGAAGTTGTTGTGCCTATGGAGTTTGTAATTCCCAGTCTCAGGATGGCACGGGAGTATGGATTTGATTTTAATCATAATTTGAAACAGAGGTTGGAGGAGTTAACACAGTTGGATGAGTTAAGACAGCGTGCTATGCTGGAACAGGAAATTGTTCAGCAAAGACGAAAACACTGGCATGATCGAAGAATTATAGTTAGGGAATATCAGAAGGGAGATTTGGTTCTACTGTATCAATCAAAACTGGGTCCTAAGAAACCAAACTTAAAGATAGCTTGGGCTTGTCCATATGAAGTTGATTGGGTGTTTTCCAATGGCACAATAAGATTGAAAGATTTCTCTAGGTTACTATTTTGCCAGGAGTTTATAATAGGGTCAATTAAATCAAGCTATACTATTCCAATGACAAAGAGACTTCCAGGGATGAGGATACTGGTATTCTAGGAGCTGAAAACCAGGAAAATTCAGAATCGATTATTCTAAGCATGTTTCATGTACTACCAGTACCAAAGCCAGTCAAAGAGGTAGCTCAAGGGTCAGAAAAGTCCAGTACGACAAAACTATGTCCGTAGTAGAATCTATAAAGTGTCAGAACCAGTATCAGTTTTTATGGGAAAAAGGGCCAGTTGGACCATCAATATTAATCATTTCATGTAACACGGAGAGTATTAGCCAATGCATGTATGCCACGTCATTTGTGATGCATAGAACTCTAGGAACGGTAAGTAGTGGAGCTTTTATGGTGCAAACGTATATAACAATAAAGCGAGTAAGCATTTTTTCTCATAAATATCATGCACGACGGTTGCTTGCTGTCACACATTCGTCATCGCCAAGCTCCGAAGCCTCGTCACTGCAACCACAGACTTCTTCATCAAAAGCAACACTCGATTGCTGTTTGTCTCTACCCGACACACTTGGATATGTATTTGAATATTCCGGTAAGTCTTCTTCTTTTTCCACAGAGGCATCGTCTTCATCTTGTACGGACCGAAGAAAAATGTCAGATAAGATGACACTATAGAAGAGAATCAAGCACTTATCACCTCTATCAAAGCCTCCTTACCACTCATTCCCCATAGCAAGATACAGTGGTATGTGTTTACTGACCAAGCAGAAGTGTTGCTACGCCTCTGGGATTTGCATGTGGTGGTGCAAGCCACAAGAATAGAGTTCGACACCGCCATCATTAGGCAATTTCCTGATTCCTTTAATGCTAATGATGGCAGTGCTATGGTGTATGGAATGAAAGGGTCAGCAACTCCGGACAATATTGCTTATGCTTTCAAGATGACAAATGAGCCGAAACCGATTGTGGCAACTACAGAGCAGAAAAGTGCATCTCTGAAGGAAGATGACGCAACCAAAAAAAACATAAGGCCAGCTCACAAGGGGTTCCAGTAGCAGGTTTGGACTTTCTCGTTGCTTATCGGTTTATGGCTGAAGCTGTGAGTCTAAAGAACAACCCCTCATATGTTTCCGAAAAGTTGTTTGCTATGTTACTGGCAAAGAGATTGGATGTCAAGGCGTCAATCAACCTATGTCAGATTTTGTCTCATAATGTGCTTCAACAGACTGCCAAGTTAAAGTCTTAGAGTGTTTTTAAAGCCTAGTATGTCTGGCAGTTTCTCTACTAGCCAACTTCCTCAGACGCTCATCATCAAGTACGGATGGTGTGGAGTCAAAAACCCATCCTAGTGACTAACAATGTTGACTTATCCTCTGATGAGGAAACCCCAGGCACTCAGTTGGCTCTTACTGGTCATAAGAAAAAGGGCACGCAGGAGGAAGCTGGCAGCTCTAAGAGACCAAAAACTACATTGGCTAAGAGCAGTGCTCTCTTATAGCAGCTATAAAGTCAGTCAAAATTGTGTCTACTAAAAAATCTCTAGCAGACCGGCGGCCAGACTGACCAGCCTCCAGCAAAAACTACGTTGGGACTAGCCAACAAATTGAGCAGAGTTTAGCAACCACCACTGCGCAAAAAGACCAGCCTGATAAGACCAGTGCTCAGCAGTTGGCACCCCACATTGATAAGGAAAAAGGTCCATTGCCTGCTAGCCCACTCGTTAATTCTATTATCTCTGTTAGTGATATGGCTTTGGCCTTAACCAAGAAGGACAGATTACAATAGCTACAAACTCATCCTCTCAAAGGACAATTAATCCTACACAAACCTGATTATACCAGACTACCATATATGGCTCCTGTTACAGTTTATGAGCCAGTTACCTCTGACCCAGCAACAGTCAATGATGGTTTCTCAATGCTAATGTAGTCATCATGGAATACAATTGTCCATGCCTTGGGATAAATGATGGATGCCTCAGCGTCCACTGTTGAAGTGACCAACTTACAACTTGAATTGAGGAACAGTGAGCAGTAAGTTGAAAAGTTAAAACAGGAGATGGGGGCACAATCCTTGAGGCATAGTGTTCTTGGAAATCATTCAGCCAGGACAATTTAGACACTGGAAAGTAAGCTGACAAAGATTGAGTTTGAGATGAGGCAGTTGATAGAAGAAAAGGAAGAGGCTGAGAGAGTTGCTGACAGATTTGAAACTATGCTAAGGATGAAGAGAGTTGAATTCAAGTTATTACTAACCAGCCACACTGCATTAAAATCCTCTTTAACAGAAAGATACATATATAATAATTTTGTTGATATTTTGAATCCAGACGGCAACGCAGTCTTCAATATGGATAATCTAAGGGCGCTCATGGAAACCATGCAAAGTGATTTGCAGGATAAACTTTCTAAGTATAACAGTGATTTGGCAAATCAAGCCATTATGGACTATATTGAGAAGCAGAATGACCTTGATGAGGATTCTGAGAAAGCAGAAGAGAAGAATGAAGGGGAGGAGGATGAACCAGAAGATAGTCACAATGATGATAATGACTCTCCTCAATCTCCACCTCCGGGATCTGGTGCTGGTGGATCACCTGCCCACAGGGGACAGTTAGCCCAGAACGGACCAGCCAGACCAGGATAAGAATCAGCAGTCAAGAGATCAAGGGGCTGAAAACCAGCAAACAGGCAACACTGAAGACTCCCTAGCACACCAGTCTCAGCATTGTGTAGATGAGAAAGGGAAAGCTAAAGTTGTGACTAAAACTCTGGAAGGTGATGAGAAACATTCAATACAACTCATCACACTGAACAAAATTCTATCAGCAAGCTCCAATAACCAAGATGTATTTGGAGGATGATGTTCTTCTTTCTGATTTGGAACGTTTTCAGAGGTTATATGTTGGCGCCAGAGAAATGGTCCAACATTGGAAATTAGCTGCCTTTCATGATCAATAAGTGTGTAAACTGTCTAATCATCCTAGCCGAATTCAGTTGCTAGAGAGAGTACCTGAATGGGTACTAACCTCTGATGATAAGCAGGTCAATTCACAGTGGCAGCGATAGTCTACTACAGATTGACATTCCTTAGCTATTGAATTAGATCTCTTGCTTGGGAATAGGCCCACATACAAGTGTATGAGAGAGGTCAAAAATCAACTGAAAGAAGTCCTACTGCAAATGCAAATTTCCAGAGGAGTTTTGGACCAGAGGGTACAAGGTATGATTGAAGATCAATCTTCCAGCAGAGTAAGGGACCACAAACTGAAATGACAGTAGGGGCACAAGCAACGGCTCTCCGAAGATTGTTCCAGCTGGTTAGAGTCACCAAGAAGATGATGCAGTAGGAGAACCTGTCTGTCCTAAATTTTTTAGAATTTGTACCTAGTTCCCCAGTTCTTCTATATGCCTTGCCTGCTAGGGAAACTGAGTTGCCTAGGTTTTTCCCAGCCTTCTATCCTCAACCTTTGGAACGAGTGGACCGACTCACATACTATAACATCACTGGTGATCTTCAAGATTGGTATAAGCGGGACACTATAGAATGGAGAACCTGGCAAACACTGATCAATGATGCTCTTCAATTAAATGATGTCTCAGAGGCAAGAAGAAATGCACAAGATCAAGGACAATGGAAAATCTAGCTCAAAGGTCTTTCCAAGATCACAAATCAACTGCTTCAACTCATTGTGGAGTCCTCTAAAATTCCTGAAAAGGATATTACGGCTAAACCAGGTTTGGGGCCACAATACAGAGAAATGGCTGAGATACTCTTTGAAGCTAAGATTAAAACAAATCAGCCTCTCCCAGAAGGATGGATCCACACAGCTTCTCATTGTCCCGATGTTGTCTGACAAAGGGTAGACGTACATTGTATGATCCCGACACCAAGACATATAATCCTCTCACACCTTATGAATTCAAAATGTCCACAGTAAGGAGGGATCAGCTTGAGCAGGAGGCCATTTATCAACTTATCCAGAAGGACAATGTTGGCATTGTAACTTCTGAGACACTAACATGGACGAAGGGCAAGAGGAAGCGGGTTTAGTGGAAGGATACTGGGTAGTTCCATCTCAGAATCAGACGGTGGATTTTCCCAGTGAGGTGCTCGAATTTCTTTGGCTAGACACCCTTGAAATTACAATTATAGGGGTGTCAAGCACTCAAAAAGCATGAAATATGGCATAAATCTAGCAATACCAGTAGAGCTAGCAGCTTCAAAGTGGTACTATCATGAGGAACATCGACCGACTCAGGAGGAACATCGTCCAACTCACCAAAGAGACAAATGGGTTGAGGGTTTAGGGTTTGGCACTCGACCAGAAACCCAGACGGATTCCTGAACACCATTTCAGGATCAGGCAGTGGATTTTTCAAAAATTTTGGAGTAATACCAAAATTCAAGAAAGGAGGGAAGGATGTAGAAGGCGAAGACGGCTCTAGCAGGTGGAAACTATCTCCTGGAATCTAGACAATGGATTGGTCACACAGTAGTAATTACTACGATAGTTACTACAATAACTTCTAGAAGCTATAAATAGACCCATTACTTTGTAATCCGGCTACTTGTCTTTTGGCTTCTCACTTCTTAGTTTTCTTGGTTTAGCTTCCTAAGCAGTTCCTGAGCTATAATCTCTTCGCCTGTAACTCCACTTTGTAATCGTTACTACTATAGTCAATTGAGCTTCAGTCTATTATACCTTGTACTGGTTATTCATAAGCTATGAATCTGAATCTGAAACTGTAAACACTTTCCAGTCATCCAATCTATTTCTCATTCCAGTATACTATTTTAGTTCAGTCAACTATTTCACTCCAGTTTTCACCTTCTATCCCAGTTTCTCTGACCGAACTGACGACTTACCAGTAGCTAAAAATTATAACACTGGAATCAGCTATCTGAAAGAGATCAGCTCCAATTCCAATTGGGCTTATGGATAGGCTTGTGGATGATTGTTGCAAGACCACAATACACTAATCTCACTTGTCCCATCAGTGATGGGATTTGCAATTCATTATATGTTGGGATGCACTCGACAATCCTATCCTAGAGGCTTTGGAACTCTTCAATGCAGTACATCAATGTATGTTGAAAATGCTAATCTTGCACATCCACATCCAACTGACTAGAAGCTTGCACCTCTAAGGGGGAGGTATACTTTCTCACATTTTGCAACCATCTCCCTTGTTGTGTCAGTGATGGGGAGAATATTTTGAAGATGGGTAAATAAGTCCATCATAATGAGTCGCATGCCATATAGGTGATTGCAGTTGCTAGAGGTTTTCATTTTGTCATGTCCATAGATGTTGTGTTTCCTAGAGTCAAATGCAAAAGGAATGAGCTACACATGTGAGTTGTGAAAAAATTATGGACCTGAACCTTGAAAAATATAAACCTAAGCCGTCATAAACCAAGACAGGAAAATAGACTGGAACTAAAAATAAGTATACCAATCTCTTGCTTCTGCTTGAAGAACTCAAGCACGGTACCGCCCATCCAAGTCCCTGTGCTCGAGTCATGGACAAGGGCATGCAACAAATCCAAGGCAGACTGAGTGATTTGCATATCCAAAAGGGTGTTCTTCACATACTGCCGTAATCCTTCTACTAGATTAGTTGTGTTCACATGCTCGTGGAGAAAAAGCTGACCAAATTTCGGCCACATTTATTGCCAAATACATTCCCTTGAAACACAACCATTGCTAATGTATTTGACAATATTGTATGGCCGGAGTAGTCAATGAGGAGCTTGCCATACCTCATCTTGTACTCTTCCTTTGTACCACATTGCATTAGATTCTCCATTGATGTATACACATGCTCACGCATTTCCTTTAGGACTGCGAAAAAGGAATGTCCAATTTAGAAACATAAATTCTTACTTGCAATGTCCATATCGAAACTAAATTATAACTACAAATTTGAATGTACCTAGGAAAGCAAGTGCTCTACCCATGCCTTTTTTTCATGGAACCAACGTGCGTGATGTCTTATAGTGAGGTGATGTAGTTGTCAATCACCAGTGCTCTAGGATGAACATTTTTCATTCTTTAAAAAAATACTCTCAATGTGACTTGCAAGTCAATGCTTTCTTGGCTTGTTCCTACATCATGGGTGCTTGTAACATTTAATGGTCTAGTAACTTGTCTGTAGCGGAAAATAGCATGAACAAAGTGAGCATTTCACTAGAATAGCTTCCTAATGAGAATAACAAGAGTGCTTGGTGGAGAGAGAAACAAAAAGTATAACACCTAGTTAGATAGCATGAACAATACTTCAAAAGAGAGAGAAATTAAGCAATTGACAATAGTTGAGGATCGGATTTGCATGGAGACGGGGTCCCCCCCCCCCCCCAAAATGTTAGGTTCTTCAAGCCCAGTATACTGTCCATGGGAAATGCCTCCTAAAGACATGCAAAGCACTTCTAGTTTGCATGACCAAAGTTATATTTATGTAAGGTTGTCAATCAAGAAAAAATAGCGTTTTTTTTTGTGAATCGATTCTCTCTCTCTCTCTCTCTCTCTCTCTCTCTCTCTCTCTCTCTTCTGCTGCAATCTCAAGCTTTCCATGGATCCTCATCGGGAGCATCCTCCATAGCTGTTGCAACCCCAACACGTGGTATCAGAGCCCTGCTCGACTCACTGTCGTAGGATTCGCTACTTGCAGCAGAGACTTGGCCTTTGTCGACCTGCATGGTTTCGAATTTAACCAGCACAACTGAAGATTCACCCTGGCTTGAGACACACTTTTCAGCACTACAACGTTTCTTATTTCGGCCTCCTCAGCCTGCTGCGAGCAGAAGTTTCATCCACGTTGTCTGCCACAAAGCTCACCATCTTGTTTTGGCTTTTGTCTTAATTTCACACTTGATTTTAAGTGAGCACCTTATTGGCCATCTTATTTGGTCATTAGGCCTCTAATCAAGAGGGCCTTCACACCTATAAAGGCTGCAACAAAGGTAAAGCCAAGTAAGGTGGACTTCACATCAAAACGCTACTTTCAAGAGGCAAGCCCAGGTTGTAGGCATTGCAGGCATAACCTTGTTTAGCCCAGCTATTGGATTGCTACAGAGGTGGTTCTACATGATTATGAACTATACCAACTTGTGTTATCTTGTAGTTGACGGCATCGCCTTGCCCTTTCGAGCATTTTCTATCATAGAACACAACCTTGGTTCTCTTTCTATAGCTTCGTATCAATCAAGCAACCCAGATACTTGTTCTCCAAAATTCTCAACCATAGAGATGCAAGATTTGGGGTGTGATGCCGACATTAGGTGCAACAGTTTTGGGGTCAAGCTCGATGCAACCAAGCTTGGGTACCTACTTGATCAGTGCATGAAAGATAGCATCAATGCTAGGACAGCTTATTCAACGGTTTTCTCAGAGCACTAGCTACAACAACATATACACAATCCAAAATTGTTTTTTGTTAAGTGTCATAGAATTATGGTTTGTCTTTTGTCAACAAAATTATATTTTTCAGTCAAAGCCTCTTTTAGTTTATTTGTTGTCAGTCATGCCATGATAAAAATTTGTACGGGTTAGACACTGCCACACACATAAGTGGTAATACCTCCCAATTTTTTGTCAGTTCTCAGCCTGTTTTAACCGCTTTTCGTGAGATTACTGGGTACACCTTAAACCCAAGGTTTGGAAGTGAACCAAAAACTCCATTTTTGGTAGCTAACTTTTTTAGCTTATGCCCTATATATTCAAGGGGGGGTTACTGACATAGCACCAGGATATGGATACACCAGAAATCCTTGGTTGTGAGAAAACCTAAAACTTATGGTTGACGAGTACACTAAAACTCAAGGTATCATGAGAGGGTCTGTCTAGTTCAGGCTTGAGGGGGGGATTGTTAGGTTCTTCAAGCCCAGTACTGTCCATGCGAAATGCCTCCTAAAGGCATGCAAAGCACTTCTATTTTGCATGACCAAAGTTATATATATGTAAGGTTGTCAATCAAGAAAAAATAGCGTTTTTCTTTGTCAATCGAGTCTCTCTCTCTCTCTCTCTCTCTCTCTCTCTCTCTCTCTCTCTCTCTCTCTCTCTCTCTCTCTCTCTCTCTCTCTCGCTTCTGCTACACTCTCAAGCTTGTCATGGATCCTCATCGGGAGCACCTGCCATAGCCGTTGTTCTTAACACAAAAGTCTTTGTATTATGGTTTCTCCCATCAAGAGAGACATTTTACAATACAATTCTTTGTGTTCCTTCAATAATAGCTAGTGCAATGAAGATGGAAACTTCATGCACTAAGCAAAACACTTATAAAACACAACATCAATTCCCTCACGGTCTCAGAACCAAGACCTCACACACCTTTCAAGATGGTGAGAGCTAGCAGGGTATGAGAGTAGATTGAGAGGAAGAAGGAGCATTCTTACGAGAAATATGTATATCTCCTCACATAATCACTCATATTAGCATAGCTTAGCTTAGTAATTAGTGTGGTAGAGGAGACGAGCATGCAATCAAGCTTGGCTCTTGGTTGGACTTGCATCTCAAAGCCAAGAGTTGTTGGTGTAGGCCTCCCTTATCACAAGCTTGGAGTAGGTGGTAAGATTTCCATTAAAGCTTGAGAAGGAGAGAGAGTCTTCTTTGCTTCACACATGAGATTGTGTGAGTGTGTTTTTGATAATGTCCTGCAAAAATCAGCCCCCTCTCTCTCTTGGTCGACCCCTCTTGCTATTTGCTCATCCTCACACCTCATTGGACCTCCCCAAGCCTAGCCAATGGAAATTAAGAAGCATAAGTGATAGTCTTCTGACATGTGTCCCCTTTTCCCTTTTGTGAGAGCTTCAGGTAATTACTTAATTCAACTAAACTCTTATTGGACCCCTTTGCCTCCTGGCCAATAGGAATCAGGAAATCCATTAGGCTACTGAATGCTCATTGGACCCCTTGGGAGACTATCCAATAGTTTTCTAGAGAGCTTAATTCTTATTGGTTCTTTTATTAAGTGTTTCTAAATTAATTAAACTAGATTTACTCTAGCTTAATTCTCATTGGTCCACCTCCAAGGCCATCCAATAGAAACTGAGTATATCTTGTGGGCATCTGGCCTAAAGAGATGACATGTGTCCCTCATTCCCTTTGTGTAAAGGGAGCTTGTGTGTGTGTGTGAGAGAGAGTTTCTCTCTCATCTCCTACTTCTAGGGCTCACCCCTTCCTATGTAGGGATGCTTGAAGACTTTTGGGACACACACAAAGCATCCAATTTCCCTAGGCTTTTGACCTTTGGACAGAACCTTTGAATTTTGGAAGTCTTAATGGGCTGAACTTAGGGTTTTTTAAGCCCATTGTTGCACATTACTCTTTTGCAGATGGCCCCCCTTTTGGATCCCTATTTTCCTTCCTTTGGATCCCTACTATGGCTGGTCTGCTAGCTTAACCAATATTCTAGATTTTTCTCCCCTGGCACTTCCCCATATTAGATGATCAGTTTGACATGAGAAAATCATTTAGGTTATTGATTATTATGACATTACCTCTCTCTTGAAATCATAGTCGTCCTCGACTATGGGGTAGAGAAGATAAAGCATATTCATTGGTCCTTTTTCTTAGCGGGTAGAGGATCCATATGTTACCCTACAACATCGTTCTAGAATGAATGACTAGTGCATTTGGTGCTTGAAATCCTAATCTACCGCAAGCATATATGCACACTAGTCCTATCAATCTTCCATAGTAGAGTGACAAGTTCTACTTGGTGTTTGGGAGACGTCGTCTCCGCAAAATTGATCTAAGCATGCATACTACTTCATTTTTGTGCACAATAAAGAAAATGAGAGTCTTATGAGACAAAAACTTTGTTCATTTTTAACATTTGTACATTTTCTTACTCTAGGGAAGCATTGTAAGCATTGACAAGGTTTAGGTTATGCTTTAATTGTATGCCTTGCATCCATCTAGCATCTTCAAAAGGATAATTCTTAAACTTAATAAGATATCGACGAATAGTCTAACTGCCTCTTAGTACCTTGTCTTCATGTCGGAGAAAGGACTCGACTGCAGAACCTCTTCTTGGTCCTCGATCTCCGATGGGTCTTCAATAGTTGGTTCTTGAGGTGGCTCTCCTTTGTAAGGCTTTAGTAGGCTCACATGGAAAGCATTGTGTATGATCCAATGGTTGGGTAACTTGAGTTGATAGGCCATCTCATTGATTAGCCTAAGAATTTGGAAGGGACCATAGTACCTTTTTGCTAACTTAGCATAGTACTTTGGTGTCCGATAGGATTCTTGCCCGTCGTGTGCCTTAATTGAGTCTTGGGAAATTTGAGTAAGACCCAATCATTTTCTTTAAAGGCTTGGGCTCTTCTGTGCTTGTTAGCAGCAGCCTTTTGCCTTTGCTGCTGAATAGAGATAGCATCCTTAATCTTTTGAAAATAATCTTGTAGGTCTTGGCTATACTCATCTGCAGCGAAGATCTTCCCGTGCGAATTTTTGATCTTCCCTCAATTACCTCAAAAGGTTCTTTTCCCGTGGAAGTATGTGCAATGTTGTTGTAGGCATACTCCACTAAGGGTAAGTACTTCTCCCATTGGGATCTTTGATCTACTTCGTTACATATGATTTTGATATATTGAGAATTGTTAGGTTAGCTATTTCTCTTTGGCCATCCATTTGCAGGTGATAGGCCGAAGAGAACTTCAGCCTTGTTTCTAAATTCTCAAAGAGACCCTTCCAGAAGTTAATGGTCATTCTAGGATCTCTATCAGACACTATGGACATTGGCAAGCCATGGTACTTGAAGATTTGTGAAATGAAGAGGGTTGCCATTTGATGGGCTTTGATAGTCTTTTTGACAGGTATAAAATGAGCTTGTTTACTGAACCTGTCTACTATCGTCCATATTCCCGTATTCCCATGGATAGACTTAGGCAATCCATGGATATGCTCTCCCATGGTGAATTAGGGATTGGCAAAGGTTGAAGCAATTCAGGTTGCTTCCCTCTATCAAACTTCATCTTTTGGCATACCACACATTTAGAAACATACTCTTATATGTTTTCTTTCATGGTAGGCCAATAGAAATATGTTTCAATCCCCTTTAGGGTATATACTGAATCCCTCTATGCCCTGCATAAGGAGGAGCATCAGATTCATACATTACTTTCTCACGTAGTGAGCTAGTAACGCATAGTCTATTGCCATAGAGAAGATAAGCATCTTGTAAAGTAAATGGTACCTCTTTCTTCCCTAGTGCAAGGGCTGAAATCACATCTCTAAAATTGGGATCAATAGCATACTCATCTATCATAGAAGA
This sequence comes from Adiantum capillus-veneris, assembly GCF_014529385.1. Lineage (NCBI taxonomy): Eukaryota > Viridiplantae > Streptophyta > Polypodiopsida > Polypodiales > Pteridaceae > Adiantum > Adiantum capillus-veneris. The sequence goes on from NC_140943.1 coordinate 26,713,394, forward strand.
TAGATGATTGTGAGTTGCTATGGAAACCACATTCACTCTCGGCCGTCTTGAGAGTGCATCGGCTACTTGATTATGCTTGCCAGCAATGCGAGCAATATGAAAATTAAATTGCAAAAGAAAGTTTTCCTACCTCATTTGTTTGTCAGAGACCTTGGTCTGCGTCATGAAGTACTTAAGACTTTGGTGATCCGTTCGTAGAATGAAAGGAGTCCCCAATAAATAGTGCTTCCATGAGTCTAAGGCATGTAGAATTGTTACCATATACATATGGTAGTGATGTGTGTGAACACACTAGGACCGCCGGGGCATTTTTTCCATCTTTAGGAGGTTTTTTCCCCCGTGCATTGTATATACGCCCATCACTCTAGGGCTATCTATCTTTCCATAGAACACTAAGTAATACACTCTCTATTGTGTGCCTTGAGCTTCCTTCATCTTCTCCAAGCTGTGTGTGTTTCTCTGCAACCCTAATTCCAACAATTGGTATTAGAGCAGGTCACATCCTCCCGGGCTTAGTCGCCAGCTGCTGCAGCACACGCCTACTCACTTTCTCCGATTTCAGTGAGCTTTGGCAAGCATTCGTAGGTCGACAAATATTTTGGGTGAGCTCGCAGAGCTCAGTCTGCTCAGAATTTTGTTTTGGGCTCATTTCGGCCTCCGTTTCCACTACAGGCAGTACTCCACAGGCTATTTCGTCATTTTGTGCAGAATGTCTGTCAGTGTTGTTTTTTGCATAACAGGTGCCTTATAGTCTTCTACGGTTTGTGCTATATAGCACAGTTTGTTCCCGCTTGGTTTCTCCTATTTTTGGGCAGTTTTCACATCAGGTGCAGTATTTACCATGGCTGACAACAACAACACAGATGTGTTCAAGATGTTTGCTGCCGAGGACAGGTTGGATGGGGACAACTACCCTATCTGGGCTTATATGATGCAACATGTTCTTGTGTCAAAGGGTATCTGGAACATTGTGCAGGGCATTGATGTACGTCCTGGTTCTGAGGATGTAGGCGATGTTGAGGATGTTGCAAGCCTTGCTGCAAGGATTGCAGCTGTTAGAGTTGTTTTGCCTACGGCAGAACAAGCTCGTTGGGATGTTAAGGATGTGTAGTCTTATGCATTGATTGCGCTGTCTATGAAGCGCACCATTGTTCCTCACATCCGTTCAGCAAAATGTGCAAAACAGGCTTGGGATATTCTTGTTGGTCTTTATGCAAGCCGCAATGAGGCTAAAATTGCTTTGCTGCGTAAAGAGTTGGAGTCGAAGATTATGCATGAGGAAGATGATATGGAAACTTTCCTTGCTAGTGTCAAGAATTATGCATGAGGAAGATGATATGGACACTTTCCTTGCTAGTGTCAAGGATATCAATGAGCAACTTATTTCTGCAGTTGAAGTTATTTCAGACAGTTCCCTTGTGCAGACTGTTCTTGATGCCTTACCAGATTCTTACCAGACTTTTGCTAGTACTTGGAGACTTATGACACAAGGAAATCCAGAAGTTGTCAAGTTTGATGCATTATGCACATTGCTGTTGCAAGAGTCACTTTCCAGAAAAAACAGGACTAGAAAGCGTGCAGTTGAACAGGCTTTTATTGCTTCTCAAAGAAAGGGTGGTAAAACAGCAATGCAGCCACTTCTTATGGTTCTGCTGCGAGTGGCAAAAATTATATTCCTAATGCTTCTGCTGGCAGCAATTCATCTGGAAATTCTGGTGATAAGGTAAAAAAGAAGATGCATTGCCATCATTGTAAAGCTAATGATCACTTGATCATGTCGTGTCTTAAGTTGAAGGCCAAAGAGGCTAAGAAGAAAGAGGGTGGTTCCACTGCAAATGCTGGTTCCACTACAAATGCAACCATTGTTGAGTCTTCTGTGAAAGGAGACTATGTTGCTGATAGCGATGCAGAATGGGCTTTTAGCGTAGAGTGCACTTACAATCCTGCTATCCATGATGCATGCTTGTCAGTTGTTGCTACAGAATCACATGTGTGGTATTTCGACAGTGCTGCTACAAAGCACATTACCTCACATCATGAATTGTTTACCTCTCGAGTCTGTCCCTCACGGGAATTTAGTCACTTGTGCCAACAACGCCTCTTATCTAGTTCAGGGAGTTGGAAAGATTGTGCTCACTGCTGCTAATGGCAGTTCCTTCACACTTGTTGATGCATTTTATGTACCTGAGATCAAGAAGAATCTCTTGTCTGTATCCGCACACTTGCTAGACTTTGTCTTGTAGTCAAATTTGTGGATGACAGATGTACAGTTCATGATCTCAGTTTTGTTGATTAAATTGTTGCATCTGGGCTTTTATGTCGTGGACTGTATAAGCTCACTTTTTATGACAAGTGTGGAAAAAATTTTGCAAATGCTATTGCAGATTTAAGGGCTATTTCAGATGCAAAACTTTGGCATGCACGTTTTGGTCATCTGAATTTTGCCAGTTTACTGCGTTTGCAGAAATCTGATATGGTTGCTTCTTTGCCGCCTCTTGAAGCACCTGCCAAACATGTTTTTGAAGGCTGTATTTTGGGTAAGATGCAGCGTTCTAAATTTCCAAAGGATGGTTCAAATCGGGCCACATGCAGGTTGCAGCTTGTGCATAATGATGTTTGTGGGTCCATGCAAACTCCGTCCTGGGGCAATTACCTGTACTTCGTGACTTTCATTGATGACTACTCCAGGCATGCATGGGTATTTCCGCTTAAAGTGAAGTCCGAAGTTTTTATGTGCTTCAAACATTTGTTGGCTATGGTTGAAAATGTCTCGAAATGTACTATGGGCAGCCTCCGTTCCGATCGAGGGGAGGAGTATATGTCTCATGAATTTAATGCATTTCTAGCTAGTCGTGGGATAAAACACCAAATTACAGTGCCTTATACACCTCAGCAAAATGGTGTTGCTGAGAGGAAAAATAGGTCACTGACAGAAATGGCACGATGTATGGTCAAAAGTCAAGCTTTGCCACATTCTTTTTGGCTTGAGGCCATCATGTGTGCCACTTATGTACTTAACAGGTGTCCTACGAAAGCTTTGCAATCTATTACTCCATATGAAGCATGGCATGATAGAAAGCCTTCTATTGAGCACATGCGTGTTTCTGGCTGTTTGGCATATGCTTTGGTGGCACAAGTGCAGCGCAGAAAATTGGATGATAAGGCTGTTAAATGATTTTTGTGGGTATAGTGCTGAAAGAAAATGTTACAGATGTGGAATAGTGCATGCACAATGGATGTTCTTTTTAGAGAGGTTTTTAAAGACTCTCAAAGATTTTTTGTGGCTATGATCCTAGCCAAAGGCGTGTATGGCCAAAGGGTGGATCGTGCAAGAGGAATTTGTTTACATTTCAGAGTATTTGACACAAGTTCATCCCTCAATGCCTCGCATATGGTAGATGAGAAGACTTCAAGGATAACTTCACACATGCCAAGCCGAAAGGGAAAATTATTTAACATGGATATGGATCTATCCGGAGTGGTCAATAAATTTTGTATCCTCAATAAGAGAGAGAGAGAGAGAGAGAGAGAGAGAGAGAGATTTGGGAGAGATAGAAGGAGAGACAGGGAGAGATAGAAAGAGGAAGAGAATAGAGTGTTGTATCATCCGCAAACAAAACGTATTTTGGTTTCTTGCGATGTAGTGTTTGTGGAAGATTATGTTCAGCCCTTGCTGTCATGTACTAGAGACAGTAATGTAAGCTCACAGGATATTTATGACACTTTGTTGCCTCTTTTCAGTAGTGGAAATACGTATGTAAGTCCAATGAGGCAAATGTACAGCCTATGGCGGTTTCTAAAAATGTTTTAGATCATCCTATTACTGATGTAGATGTACATGATGTACTTGATGAGGAAAGGGCTGAAAATGAGCAGGCTAGAGGTATGCCAAAATGGATGCTGCACACTTTGCGTGACAGTAAATTGGATGCACCTTTGTCTAGTCATACTCATTCAGGCTCTCACCATGCATCTTATGCATCAGATTGTTATGCTTTGGCTGTGTCTAGCTTACATGATGGTGAGGAGCCTCTGTCTTTTGATGAAGCACAGAATTCAAAAAATTGCATGAATGCTTTCAACACAATCAAGTAGATTATATGAATCATGAAAACATGTATGACCGAGTTTAATTTCAAGGAAACAAAAATTGATCTAGAATATGGTTCGGATTATGCATAACATAAGAAAGGAAAAAAACATTTTCACATAAGAATCTAGAATTCATGCTGAAAGACCTTTCAAAACTTTGTGTAGTTAGTTGATGATTGTTTGGAACTAATCTTTGTGTGGTTCTAGCATTGAGAGACTATGACACGCTATACCTTTGATGATATCCCAATCTTCTTCAGAAATCCAGAAGAAGATGTTGATGATTTTCTTGCTGATTTTAGAATGGTTTGTCATATCCTTGGTAAAAGGGATGACATTGAAAAAGGGGATTTTCTATTGCTATGCCTTAGAGGCAACGCTGAGCAATGGTTTTAGAGTATGTCTTCTCAGATTGAAGATGGATATACCCAAATTTCCAAAGCTTTGAAGGCCAGATTCTCTAAAGTTCCAACAACGGAGAAAGCATGGGCTTCACTACGGAGACTTCAACAACATGGTGAAGACTACTATGCTTATGAGGATATTTTTTCTCGTCAATGGGAAGGATGTGGATTTAGTTCTACATTTCCAGATTATGTAAAAATGGATCAATTTATTTCGGGTTTGTCTCCTTTCCTAAAGACTAAGGTTACTTGTAGTGGACCGTCTACCTTTGAAGAAGCGGTCACTATTGCCCGAAGGAAGTTTCACAAGTACTTCTACATCAAAAATGGTTTCCATCATGCTGGAAGAACCAACCATCATGAAAGTGTTTCTATCAAGGAGTCATCTCCTTTGCCATACTTGTCTCCTTCTACTCCGACAAATGTTGAAGAAGTTACTTACATGCCAACTGATTATTCAAGTGCTAAAGTGTGTGGCCAAGATTCAAATGTGGAATCTCTTTCTTCTACCTTTATCACAAGCATGCAAAAATCGACACAAGATATCTCAAATGGCATTGATGATTCAATAATGGATACATCCAACCTTTTGGCAGAGGATCAATTTCTAGTCGGAGCAGACGAAGCTTTTGTGCAACATGACTCTATGGAGAATGAAGACCTTGAAGGTAACCTTGATCTTATGGAATGTTCTGAGAGTGTATCTTGCCTAAAAGAAGAGAGTGAAGAGGAAGATGAAATCATAGGTGGAGAGATCATAGACCACATTGATCATAAAGAGATGATTGTGTACATGGAATGCCAACTCCAAAACAAAGTAGAAGAGGGTGAGTTGAATCCATGTGAGGATAATCTTGAAGAAGTGTTTGAGGATGTTGAAAAGCATTGGTATGACCCATGTATGTTAAGCATGGAGGAACCTATCATGCAAGAAGCCAAAGTTTTCACAAAATCAAACAGTAATCCATCAACCTTTGAGGTGGTACGATGTGAGGAGTTACAACCTTGCCAAAGGGGGGGCTTAGAAGGGGATGAAGAACATGGGAGAGTAGTAAAAGATAAAATCATAAAAGGAAACTATCAGAAGGGTATCATTCTCTCCAATGATGTTTTAGTGGGTGACTCTTCATTCATGGGACAATCTCTTAGCAAGGAAATCCAAGCTTTTGAAGCCCCAATCATCTTCATATTGGGTTTCAAATCTTCAAGGTCAACTTCTCCTCTCTTCACATATACCTTTCATCGGGGACACCATACCTTCTTATGTGGAAGAGGACATGAATACTTGGTGATGAATGGATGTTTCCAAACCTTCTTCATTTGGTTCTTTGGTGTATGGAGGTCGCACATTGTGATGCTTCTGGTCTTCATCATAGATGAAAAACTTGTTGATTGCTACATGTGGATATTTCATCAATCAGTACCAAAATCTATTCTCTTCCAATGTGTTGGAGGCAATAGAAACCTTCATATATTATCTACTTATGTGGTAAACTATTTGCAATATCTTCCAATAGAAGTTGGAAGCATGGATCAAGCTTTCCTAAATCATGAAGGTCATAGAATTTTTGACTTGATGAGCCTACCCAGGTTGAATGAATTTTATGAGCTACAGTTCAGGAATTTGCTCATACAAGCTCTTGAAGATCGTAGCAGATACATCAACTTTACACAGGAGGAAGAGCAACCAATCTTTTATATCACATTCACAGTGATAGATGCAATGATGGACAACAATAAAATCTACAAGTTTCTTCAACCGAAATCAGTAAGTGTTTCCATACCATACATCTCTCTTTAGGAAAGATATTTCAAGATCTTTGATCCTGGGGGGTGCTTATGGAAACTTTCTCAATGGAGGAGGTTTACTCCGTCACTTCATTACATCCTGCTATTGGCTCTGAGAACCTTCCATATCACACAAGGTTTTTAACCATACAACAAAGGTTCTTCAAAGATGAGAGCAGACAAAGACAGACGTTACACAATCTACAGGTTGTATGGTCGGATAAATGGTACATGAATGTACCATTATCTAAGGGGGGGGGGGGGGGGGGGGGGGGGGGGGGGGGGGCTAATGATAGCCGTTTTTTGGCTTTCCATAATTTCTATAGTAAGCTACCTCACCCTACCAAAATCACCCAAACACTATGGCTATCCCTACCATTTCACTGTAAATAGGCGTGTGTGAGTTAGGGGACTTTTTCCATATTTTCTTAAAAACCCTAAATTAGCTAGTCACTGGGCTAGTTGAGTAAAAAAATAATAATAAATATTATGGCCCATTTGTGTGTAAATATTTCATTATATATGTGGCCTAAATATAGGGATTTTTATAATTATTTTGATATTTATTTAAATATTTATACCTAGGTGTGTGTTTTATTAAATTTACCTTCTTTCATCCTCTTTCACCATAAGTATATTTTTTGCCAATATGTACATACTCTAACCTCATATTTTTCCTTTATACAAATCACTCCCACATTTTCACCCTCACCCTCGTGAAAACAAAAAATTGATTTCTACTCATTGGTCACGTTTATTATATTATTTACTTGCATACCTTTTCCTCTTTCACCCAAAATAATTCAAAGAGGGACCATATCATATGATTCCAATATATTTCCATATCCATAACTCCTCCATATTTTTATTATTATTTTTACTCATTATTCTAACACCATGTGCTCATTGAGCTAAAGTCCATGAATAGTCCATACACTAGTCCCACCATGTATATATTTCTTTATTCATCAATAATCCTCCTCCATGCATGGGTCAAGGGCAACTTGGATGCTTTGTATTATGATATGACAAAGGAGGGGATTACTCTTGGATGCATTGTACAAATTCAACAAAGGAGGGGGCCACTAAAAGACTTTTGCATGCATAAAAACAGGCTTTTTGGTGAGAATTTTGGCACCTATCTCCACTCTGAATTTGGAGCGGTGGTCAAAAGAGAAAATGTAGACCACGCTTTGAATAATCACCTCAAATTTTTTCATGATTTCTGGAGTAAGCACCGGTGAGCTATGATTTTTTGAGTGGACCCCAGTCTGTCCACTTTTCTCACAAGTAGCCCATAGTCTTCTCTTACCTCTATCCACACTTCTACACACACACACACACATCCCTCTCAATCCCTCACTCAAACCTGCACCTTCAATGATTTCTCTCACCTTCTTCACCATTAACCTCCCCACTTACTTCCATAGCTCTCATATGAGCTCTCCATGTACATACACCATCTCTATGCCTCTCTCTATTATCTCCAAAGTACAATTCCATCTTACTCCTTATATATATACATACATTCAGCATGTGTACCATGCTTAACCTCTGCAAATCAAGAGATCTCATCAACGGAATTACCATTTTCATCACGATGATCAACCTTGGCGGCGGTGACGTAAAGAAGAGAAGACGAAGAAGAAGATCGATAGTCATTTTGAGAACCTACACAAGTAAGTCCAAAACTTCTTCAAGCTTCACCATCACAAGGATTTTCTCACTTCATTCAACCATCTTACTCCAACCATCCACCCCATTCTACCCATTGTAAATATATCATTAACTTTCTAGTGATTACTAACACTAACCACTAACATACTAACACAAAATAGCATTGACCTAACCATAAAAGACACCTCACCTCAAGACATGTACAAAGTAACTCTCTCTCTCTCTCTCTCTCTCTCTCTCTCTCTCTCTCTCTCCTTACTTAAAACTTTACTTTCACCTTATCTACCATCAATAATGCTCTCTTTTGAGCCCACACCCATGACTCAAGCAAACAAAGAAGGCCCGCAATGTTTTGATATTCCAAAAAATCATAATCCTGATTTTTTAGCTTGTAAATTAGGATTTCCAATAATCTTAATGAGGGGTCTCCAACCTATAAATAGGCACCTCTCCTTCTTGTAAAACAACCTTCAACATCTCACATAGCACCCCAACACTCTATGCGTGAGGAGAGACTTAGGTGTAGCAACCACTTGTGAGCTTCACTCTTGGTGTGAGAGAAGCCTTCAAGCTACACATTGCAAGTGAGAGAGCGTGAGTTCCACAAATCTCAAAACCACTATTATATATGCTCCTTCATCATCAATAAATTGAGGTTTGGTGCATCAAAGGCGTGATTCGACGTTCAAATCTTCGTCCTTCCATTTGTGCAATACGGTTTGGTGAATTCAAGGTGACTTGTGTATTTTGAGTTTTTATCGGTTGATCTTGATTTTAGAAATTGTTTTAGTGTGTTTTTCATTGCCAGTTTTTTGTCCATTGTAAGAGGGTATTGTGGTGAGAGGTCTCCCACACCCTAAGACAGTGTGTGTGTGTGTTTTGGCAATGTTTAGCAATCACTAAGCATTGAGTGAGTTTTGTACAAGTTCTACGATAGCATCATAACGAACCATCTCCATTTGCAAGTCACAAATAAGGTATTAGGCAAGATCCTTTCCTCTCTCTCTTCCCTTTTCTCTAGCTCTCTCTGGTCCATTTCATGTGTGTCTTGGTGTGAGGTTGCTTGTGTGTGTTGTGTGGTGCATCTTCTTGGTTGTGCCGAAATCTCTCTTGCGTCCTAGTTCGCATACCATAACTAGGTGGTGCCCCTATCTTGTTTGGGTTTGGCTGTGGGTTTGTTGCTGTGTTGTGCTTGTGGTTGCCCCAGCCCCAATTGAGCAGCACGGGAGCCTTGAGGGGTGTTTAGAGGTCGCCTCTCTTGTTGCCCGCCCCGGACTGCCTCAACATCAATCACACATTGTTAATGCTTTCTTGAATGGTGACATATTTGAGGAAGTTTATGTAACGCAGCCTCGCGATTTTGTCACAAAAGGACAAGAGGACAAAGTGTGCAGATGTAAGAAGGCTTTGTATGGGTTGAAGGTTTCTCCTCGTGCTTGGTATGAGAAAGATGACACTCATTTGGTGAAATGAGGCTTTCGTAAAAATCCAACAGATAGCACATTGTATGTAAAGCATGAGGATGATTTACTTCTCATTGTGGTTCTTTATGTTGATGATTTACTAATCACTGGACCAAATGAGAGACATATTGCTGAATTTAAGGCTGATTTGAATGCTACTTTCAAGATGAAAGATTTGGGGTTGTTGCATCATTACTTGGGTATACAGTTTAGGCAGTGTGATGGTGGTATTCCCTTGTGTCAAAAAAGTTACATAGAGACATTTCTATGTAGGTTTGGACTTGAGGATTGCAAACCTATTTCCACTCCCATGGAAACAGGTTTGAAGTTGAGTCTACATGATGCTAGCAATCCTGTTGATGTCACTCTTTACCAAACTGCTGTTGGCTGCCTCATTTATGTATGCAACACGAGGCCGGATATTCAGTTTTCAGTCTCACAGGTCAGCGGATTTATGCATAGCCCAAGGTCTAAGCATTGGTAGGTTGTCAAGATGATTTTCCGCTACCTTAGTGGCACTTTACATCTTGTCTTGTTTTATCCCAAGGGGGATCATTGCCGCCAGACTTACATGCTTTTTCGAACTCAGATTGGGCTGGTTGTTTTGACACGTGAGTGTCCACATGTGGTTTTTGTTTCATGCTTGGCAGTTCATGTATATCATGGTTGAGCAAGAAGCAACCTATTGTGGCCACTTCGAGTTGTGAGGCTGAGTACAGGGCAGTCTTCACAGCTACGGTTGAGTGTGTATGGCTTACACACCTTATGGCTGATATGGGTGTTTGATAGGACACTGACAACACTATCTACACTGACAGTTAGAGCGCATTGGCAGTTGCGAGGAATCCAGTTTTTCATGCTCGCACAAAGCACATTGAGGTGCATTCCCACTATGTCAGGGAGAGGCTCTCAACAGGAGAGATCAACTTGGCTTATGTGCCAACATAGGACAACCTTGCAGATCTTTTCACAAAGGCATTGTCTCGTGAGAAGCTTGAAGCTTTCCGCAAAGCTTTGGGCTTACTCCCCTTTGTGGACTGATCCTGTCCTCAGGGCATGGCACTTCCCTTTACTCATGTGCCAGCTCTCGTTCACCGCATCACTCCAAGGGGGATTTGTTACCATATACATGTGGTAGTGATGTGTGTGAACACACTAGGACCGCCGGGGCATTTTTTCCCCTCTTTAGGAGGTTTTTTCCCCCTGTGCATTGTATATACGCCCATCACTCTAGGGCTATCTATCTTTCCATAGCACACTAAGTAATACACTCTCTATTGTGTGCCTTGAGCTTACTTCGTCTTCTCCAAGCTGTGTGTGTTTCTCTGCAACCCTAATTCCAACAAGAACTGCGAGGAGTTCCTTTTCATATATGCCTAGAGCTTGCTCAAGAGGGTCGAGCCTCCAACTTTCATAGCCTATGGCGTGCCCTTCTTGAAGCAAAACAGCTCCAAGGCAATCACCACAAGCATCACATTGGACCTCAAATGGCTTTGAGAGATCCGGTAGTGTAAGTAGAGGTTGAGAGATAAGCTTTTCTTTAAACTTTTCAAACGCATTGTTCTCCTGGCAAACCATGTGTACCTAACGTTTTTCTTTGTTAGATCATGTAATGGTCATACTATTAGTGAGAACTTTTCTATGAAGCATCTATAGTATGCGCACATATCTATAAAGCTTCTTAATTCATGAAGATTCCTTGGTTTAGGCCATCCTTTTATTACCTCTAACTTTGATGGATCCATTTGGATGCCATCTTGAGATATAATGTGACCTAAATACTGAATCTCTTGTAAGAAAAAATCACTTTTCTTTCGATTAACATAAAGCTTATTCTCTCTTAAAACTTGAAATATTATTTGTAGGTGTTGCTTGTGTTTGTCTAATGAATTAAAGTAGATGATGATATCATCAAAGAACACTCTAGTAAAGGTTCAGCGAGGTATGAATAGCTTCTCCATCAAGAGGTTGAATGTGGCTGGTGCATTGGTCAAGCCAAAAGGCATGACAATGTATTCGTATAAAGACCAAACGTAGTGCGAAATGCGGTCTTTACAATGTCTTGATCAACTATCCTTATTTGATGATAGCCACTTTTTAGGTCAATCCTACTGAAGTAGGTGGATCCTTGTAGCTTATCAAATAGGTCTTCTACCCGTGGAACGGGAAACCTATTCTTGATAGTGATACTATTTAGTGCTCTATAGTCGACACACATACGATATGTATCATCTTTCTTTTGCATTAGTAGCACAGGAGAACAAAATGGAGATGAGCTAGGCCTAACCATGCCCTTCTCCACTAACTCATGCACTTGCCGCATAATATCCTCTTGTTGAGCTTGAGAAACTCTATAAGGAGGTTTTTTAGGTGGTGAACTTCCTGGAAGAAGTTCAATTGCATGGTCATCATTGCCTCGTTTAGGAGGTAGCTCACAAGGGATATCATCAAAAAAGACATCTTGAAACCCCTCGAGAGAATTAGATAACTCTAATTCCTTTTGATTGTGTATATTTTCTTTTGCTAAAACATTAGGTTCATTTTGAGAATCTTTAACAAAAATCATGTACACGGAAATAGAGCTCTTTATTGACTTGTTGAAAGCTTGTGTATGTACAATGGGTATAGTGTTACCCATTTCATTAGCATCTATATACATATCTTTTTCCCTGAACTTAAAGGATATTCTCCTTTCAGGGAATTTAACATTGGTAGCCATGCGATCAAACCATGGTGCCCCTAGGATTACATCCTCATGCTTGAGAGGAGAGATAAAGAAGTCCTCTTTGTCCACATAGCTTTGGACATGGAGCCTCAATTTCTCGATTAAGAGAGTGATTGAAGCTTCTTGCCCCTTGAAAGCACCATCTGCGGGTAGGACATCTCCCATCTCATAGGCTTGTATGCCTAGCTTGGTGGCCAACTCTATAGATATAAAATTGTGAGTAGAACCAGGGTCAAAGAGAATAAAATCATTATGTTCTCTTACCTTTCCTCAAGCATGGCATAGAGGAGATCCTTTGTGGTGAATTTTCTCCTCTTGGATTTTGACCAAGGTAGCTATAGGGAGGTTCATGGCGGGTGTTCTTTTGGGGACAAGCACGGTACGCATGCCCTTGCTCGTTGCACACTTGAAACAGCGGTTATCCTTGCGATAACGCTCAAGCTCCTTAGGAGAGAGTTTATTTTTGCCTCTATAAACTCCCTTCTCTTTAGCTTTGTTGGAGTTGCCCTTAGGAGACTTTAGGCCATTGTCCTTCCCCTTAGGCTCATTGGAACCCTTGTTTTCCGTGGGCTTAGAATTTCTTTTAGCCCCCATTTGGAAATTAATTTGAGAGGCCACCATAGTATGGTGTATAACCGCCAATATGTTGAGTGGCCTTTGGGAGTTGACATACTCCGCCATTTCTTCAGTTAAGCCCGCACAAAATTTTTGCTTTTGCTCTCCAAAATCCAACTTCTTGAAGACAATGGCTTTGAGTTGTAAATCGCAAAAATTTTCTACATATTTGTGAATGGATTCGTAGGGATAGAGCTTCAAGCTTCGCCATTTGGTGAGTACTTTGTCTTTGGCATCGGTGGCCAAAAACTGCTTAATAATGAAAGCTCTTAAAGCTTTCCATGTTCGTGGAGCTTCATTGTTGGCCCTTAGGCTACACCACCATTGCCTGGAGGACTTTTGAAAGTGCATAGCCACATGGTGTAGCTTAGAGGACTCCGTGAAGCCCTCATCTCCAAACGCCGCTTTGAATTGTTTGGATAAAGGCCAAGACTTTGTCCGTAGCACCAAAAGTGCCATCATAGGTACAGAAAGAGATTCTCTTCCCTCCCTCTTTGAATTTCTTGAGCTTGGACGACCTCTTCCACGTGGCATAGGATTTCCTATGGCCTCTTCTTTTTGATGATTCAAAGGTTGCACCATCACTTTCTTCAGAAGATGAAGAATTTGAGGAAGATGGGGAAGAGGGTGACCTCTTTCTCGCCTTTTTCTTTCCTTCAACTTCTTTGTCTTCACCATCACTTTCATAAGAGGAAGAGGATGAAGAAGATGGAGAAGAGGGTGTCCTCTTTCTCACCTTTTTCTTCTCTTGCTTTTTGTCATCCCTCTTTGAAGTATGGTGTAGAGAAGTATGAATGGTCTTCTCTGTTTTGGAGGTGATGGAGAGCGTTTAGCCCATCGTCTTCATGGAGCATCTCCACCGAGGTGGTAGGAGACTCACTTCTTTCTCGTTCCTTCAGTGGAGGCTCTTGAATTCTCCTTTGAGAAGGAGATGCGTCATCAAGGAGAAAATTTCTGAGCCCTTCATATAGATCCTCTTCTTCTTCCCCAATCGGAGAGAGGCCTCTTTTGGAAGTCTCGCAAGGAGGCTTCCTAGGTGCTCTCTCGTCATGGTGGGGAGGTTGGAGAATCCTATGAGTAGAAAGCTGCCGTTGCACTTCACTTTGGAGGGATGGATTGTCCATGGCTTGTTGAAGCCTAGAAACAAGATAGTTAACAAGCATTGGGGCATCATTAGTAGCTTGCTCATTAGCAAAATCAAAGTTATCAACATTAATTTCACTCTCTTTACTATTGTCAACCATTCTAACAACTTTTAGGTGCAAACGTTTTAGGTGTACTCTGGCACTTCAAGCCCTAGTTGCTACTCCTCTTTACCCCTTTAGAAAAAGCACTCAAGCTACTATACCCGTGGCTCGAATACCATTAATGGCAAGGAATAGAATAGAGGGTTCGTCAACACCAAAACAACACCGGCTCAAGCTTCTAATAGCTCAATAGTGGTTAAGCCGTAGGCAAGCTCTGTAGGAATCCACTATTAAGACCATAGCTCTCGACGTGATGCCCCGTTAACTGCACAAAGGTAGGCGCACTGCAAGGCGGAAAAATCCCTATTCTACTTACTCACATGCAATTAATAGTACCAACCATTTATAGCTAGCTTGAGGACCTCCCTTCTTGAGCAAGAAAAAGAAACCTTGTGCTCTGATACCAATGTAACATTTAATGGTCTAGTAACTTGTGTGTAGCGGAAAATAGCATGAACATAGTGAGCATTTCATTAGAATAGCTTCCTAATGAAAATAACAAGAGTGCTTGGGTGGAGAGAGCAAAAAAAAGTATAACACCTAGTTAGATAGCATGAATAATACTTCAAAAGAGAGAGAAATTAAGCAATTGACAACAGTTGAGGACCGGATTTGCATGGAGCCGGGCAGTCCCCCTCCAAAAGGCTTTGTATTATGGTTTCTCCCATCAAGAGAGACATTTTACAATACAATTCTTTGTATTCCTTCAATACTAGCTAGTGCAATGAAGATGGAAACTTCATGCACTAAGAAAAACACTTATCAAACACAACATCAATTCCCTCATGGTGTCATACCCATGACCTCACACACCTTCGAAGATGGTGAGAGCTAGTAGTGTATGAGAGTAGATTGAGAGGAAGAAGGAGCATTCTTACGAGAAAGATGTACATCTCCTCACATAATCACTCATATTAGCATAGCTTAGCTTAGTAATTAGCATGGTAGACGATATGAGCATGCATTGAAGCTTGGCTCTTGGTTGGATTTGCATCTCAAAGCCAAGAGTGGTTGGTGTAGGCCTCCCTTCTCACAAGCTTGGAGTAGGTGGTAAGATTTCCATTAAAGCTTGAGAAGTAGAGAGAGTCTTCTTTGCTTCACACATGAGATTGTGTGAGTGTGTGTGTGATAATGTCTTGAAAAAGTCAGACCCCTCTCTCTCTTGGTCGACCTCTCTTGCTATTTGCTCATCCTCACACCTCATTGGACCTCCCCAGGCCTAGCTAATGGAAATTGAGCAGCATAAGTGACAGTCTTCTGACATGTGTCCCCTTCCCCCTTTTGTGAGAGCTTTAGGTAATTACTTAATTCAACTAAAGAGATGAGATGTGTCCTTATTCCCTTTGTGTAAAGGGAGCTTGTGTGTGTGTGTGTGTGTGTGTGTGAGTTTCTCTCTCATCTCCTACTTCTAGGGCTGGCCCCCTCCTATGTAGGGATGGTTGAAGACTTTTGGGACACACACAAAGCATCCAATTTCCCTAGTCTTTTGACCTTTGGACAAAACCTTTGAATTTTGGAACCTTAGCATTTTGGAAGTCTTAATGGGCTGAACTTAGGGTCTTTTAAGCCCATTGTTGCACATTGCTCTTTTGCAGATGGCCCCCCTTTTGGATCCCTATTTTCCCTCGTTTGGATCCCTATTGTGGTCGGTGTGCTAGCTTATCCAATATTCTAGCTTTTTCTCCCCTGGCACTTCCCCATATTAAATGATCAGTTTAACATGAGAAAATCATTTAGGAGAATTAGATATTGATTATTATGACAGTGCTAGCATGAACCAAACGGGTAGGCCAACACCATGCTGATTTGGTAATAATGTTGCATATAGAGGGTTCCCAAACACATTCGTCTTAAAGGTGAAGTCTATTGCCCAGACATTATTCGTTGAGAATTGCATGCACATGTGGACCATCTAATCATCTTGGATAATAAGAATGAAGGGTCCGTCCCTCTCATAAAAGCCATCAAGGTTGTAAAGTTCGCAATCTTTTGCTCTTTTAATTTCAAGGCCTCCTTAAACATTGATGCTGAGCCATCCTTCCCTAGCCACCTAGCAACTGCAACAAAGGTAAACCCATGTATGCATAGTAGAGAGGTAAACCCAAGCACGAATAGCACCGTGGTAAACCCAGACAAAGAGTAGCACACAAGTAAACCTAAATAGTAATGGAAAATGGGCAACATATAGAAAATGGGTGGAGAAAATAAATAAGGTGGCTGCAGCATGCAAAGCTTCTTTTCAGACGCTCATCCTTGCAACATGGGCACATGTGCCAACATCGAACAAATCCTCCATGCAATGTTTCTAACAAAAGGATGCACGTGCAAGTGGTAAAGGTCATCCCACAATCCAGGCGTATGACCTTTGTGGCCTCCACACAGTCTTATGGTAACCTTGTCCGATACATTTGATGGATGGAAAATTATGAACATAGAAGGGCAT
This sequence comes from Adiantum capillus-veneris, assembly GCF_014529385.1. Classification (NCBI taxonomy): domain Eukaryota; kingdom Viridiplantae; phylum Streptophyta; class Polypodiopsida; order Polypodiales; family Pteridaceae; genus Adiantum; species Adiantum capillus-veneris. Next base: position 26,729,848 of record NC_140943.1, read on the forward strand.
CCAAACTATTTTGAGGTGCATAATCTTCGGTGATCATGACCCACTCTTCGAGCATTGCTCCATCAATGACACTCACGGTGAATTAAATTTTGGAGGCACATTGTTGCCTAACCAATCTAGCTTTGTGTCTAATCACAATACTGTCCATAATTTTTTGAACATCATCCATCATCACAAAGTGTTCCTCAGTACAATTTTTGAGCCTCTCAATGCTCTCCCCTTTGTCTTGTAAACCCGTGCACTATGATGTCACAGAAAGAGGGCATCCTTCATTCTTGTGAACCTCATCCGCATCCTAAACGATTGCACAACCACACATGTCCAACCATTCCTTCACACATATACAAGCGAGATTCCATGCTTCCTAATGTGGGTGCACCATGTAGATGCAATGGCTGCAACAAATCAAGATGTGCACTTGAATGATTCTCTCCCAATCTTCCACACATTTAAGTTGCCTACCATTGCTAAGTGCAAGTTATATGGAGATGTCCACTTCTATTACAAGGTGAAGGGATTCTTTGATTCTTGCCCATTTCTTCAAGTCAAATGTACCTCTCTTATCCTCAGTTTTGAGAACATCTATAGTCATTGCTAGCCCATTGTGGATGCATGCAATCATGAGGTTGTATGTGGCCCTATCAAAGGCAAAGTATCTATCAGGTAAATGCGAAAGCATAAATCCGTGTATGTTCAACACATGCAAACCAACCTTCCATCTCTTGGCCTTCAATTCCATCATCCTCTCCTCTGATCCGAGTCCAAGGCATTAAGGGTGTAGTCCATCTCCCATAATCGATCATCCCTTTGAGATGGAGAAACTATTCACTTGGGCATTCCATCTTGAGGATTTGGCCGCTCATTCAAATTCCATTGCACCCTTGCCCCCTCATTAAAGTGCATCCTTGGCCCTGCTCGTTGTCCGGGTTTACTAGCCTTTGTAGCTAAACTCTCAAAATAGGGTTGGCAATTGATCACCCCCAAGAACTTGAGATGGAGGACGCGGGCCACTTGGGCAATCCATCTTGAAGATTTGGACGTTAATTCCAATCCCATTGCACCCTTGCCCCTCATTGAAGTGCATCTCTGGCCTTGTTCGCTGCCCAAGTTGCCCGGCCCTGGACTTTCTCTTGGACCCGCCTCTTTCCCTTCCACGGTTATGAACCCTTTGATCACATTGACTGAGTACCCACACGTGCTGCTTGTTGACGTGGGCTTGACATTCTTGTTGCATGCCATGCCCGACGTCCTCCTACTCTCGGGCTGTTTTTTCCCTTCAATCCCTTGTGTGCGCCGTTGTTAATGCTCGTCCGCCACCATACCCAGACGACCCCCACTTGAAATATCCTACGTGGAGCCCTTCTCCATGTGTACCACAATCGAAAATCCCACTCGTTTGCTTGCCAGTGCGACACAGGTCCTATGAGCCCCCACATTTTGCCCATGTTTATGTTTTTATAAACTAATGGAAATCCCCATTCCTGTTGCATGTGGATCACCCCTGCTTTACCGCCCCAATTCACCTCCCTTCATCCCATTCAAGGGCTTCATTGAATGCATATACCATATAGTTGTGAGCCTCAACACTATATCACATGGGGTCTTCGATGAAGATCAAGCGGTGGGATCGATGGCAGACAATTAGGGCGAGCTATTCAAAATTGGCGTTGCACGACTTTACTTTTGCCTGTTTGTGTTTACTATATAATGGTTTGTTTTGGCATGGATGACATCAAAAGATGTGTGTCCACGTGGTTAGGGCATCTGCTTGACATTGGGCAAGTCATGCGCGTTGACCCTTGCTTTTTTTTTTTTTCATTCGTCCATCTGCCTTGAGATTCTCGTAATTCACCGCTGTCGATCCCACCACTCAATTGCATTTAAGACCCCATGTGATTTAGTGTTGTGGACTTTTGAGGGCGGGCTTTAAGGACCAAGGTTAACCTTTTGTGAAAGAAAAGTCTCTACATTAAACTTGAAGGCTGATTGCTAGGTTAGAACTTGGAAGTACCAAGAATTTCATTCAAACTTTATAATCATTTGCCTTTAGGGCCTAAAATTGACACCTGTTTTTCCTGTCAAGGATCGTCAAAGCAGGTGCTTCAAAAAAACCTCTTGTCATAGAATCTCGAAATTGCGTGTCATTTTTCGTGTTTATATCTTTAAATTTATATTATAAATGGCAAATTATGTAAGTTGATCGCATTACACAAAGCATACGAAAGGGTGCTTGGCAATTTCTACTATGCGTGTCAATCTTAGGCCTTATTTCCCTCCCTTGGCAACATTACTTTGAAGTTATGGCTGCCGGAAGGAGAAGACTCTCGAAACTTGTCTGGGAGGCAGCGGCAGCAAGACGGGGAAGGCCGTCTTTTCTCTGCAGCACTTATCATTTATCGCCATCGGCATCCACTTCGCAGCATAGTTTCTTCTCCTCCTGGTTGGAAAGGAATGTTGGGTGTTATGACTTGCCAGCGAACCCGTGCCCCTTCACTCTCGGCACAACTCATTCCTCCCTCAGTAGTACCCCTCGTGGGCGTGCCCAAGTCCTTGACCTAGCTCCTGCCTCTACCCCTTCCTCATACAGAAGTCCTGTCTCCGGGTCACCCTCTACGTCCCAATCTGTTTATTGCCCACAAATTAACATCCCATCACTCCTCTACGTCAGTGATGTGAAGACCGACACACAGACTCATGACTCTTGAGATCATTAGTGACCAGGGGAGTCACTTTGTGAATGAACTGCTGTCCATGCTGTTTTTTAAGTACAAAATATTTCATTGCAAATTGTGCTCCTCATACCTTTGGGCGCATGGATAGGCAGAAAGCATGAATAAAGTTCTTATTGCTCTGCTTAGAAAAGCTTGCCATCTCCACCCTACCATGTGGGCACAAGCTATTCTAGGAATCACATGGGCTATCACATGTCTTTCAAAGCGACTACCCTTGCCTTTGGCATGGAGGCCATTGCCCCCTTTGAGTACAATGCAGGTTCTTACCGCGTAGGAACAGTTCGAATTGAGGACTGCTTGCCGAAGTTTCACCTCTTTCGCTTAATATTCTTGAGGAGACCAGGTTGCTGTCAGCCCAAGCTCTAAAATCAGAGCAACTTCGTTGGAAGGGTTGGCATGATTAGCATCTCGGCAAACCCATGGATCACTCAATTCCCTAGTGCTCGAGGCCAGGTACATGAGAAAAACCAAAGAACTGGTGCCTCCTTGGCAAGGGCCATTTGTGGTCGAGGACATTTGGCCCCACGGTGCTATTCATTTGGAGACTCTTGCAAGTCAGCTTCTTCCACTTGTCAATAGTTCAAGAGTGAAGCCCTACCACCAGCATACGCCCTGCCCTCAGAACCATAGTGATATATCGTCCTAGCCATCTGTAGTATGGTGTGTGTCTTCACCTTGGTGGTCTCCACAATTCACGATTCCCTCCTCAGTGTTCAATCGTGTGTTTCTTTGTAAAACTTTTAGTCTTTGTGCATTGCCAGTTCCTTTCGACCTATGAGCTCTTGTACATGCTGCTACCCACAATAAATAGCAATCATAACATATGCTCAATTTGGTGAATGGACTACATGTGTTTGAGAAAGAAATTTTCTCTTGTTGCGATGAGAGGAAGTGCTCTTTTGCTGATGGCTCCTTAAAAAATCTTTCCCTAGGCTATGCGTGATTCCACATTGGCTTCCGCACAGTTACCTTTGGTGTGTCGCCTTGAACTGTCTGTTTGTAGTGTCTAAAAAACTGTTTGCTGACAAGTTGTTTCATAGTGCCTTATACAATCTTATTGCTATCGATTCTCCCTTATTTTCTTGCCAGCAGTAGTTGGTCTCATTATTGCTGGAGCAAGTGATTGGGTAAGTTTAGAGCATATTCTCTCTCATTGACGAATATGTCCAAAAGTTGCAGGTGTACACTGTAACTACAATTAATATAGACTTTGGAAGCACTTTTCTTCAAGTGCACTGAATCTTGCTCCCTCAATCTGGGCTTCATCCTAATCCCGTGCCTGCAACTTATACACACAATGAAACTTGAATCAATTCTTCAATGGCTTTCATTTGTGTGAATTGCATAAGATTTATGCAGATCAACACTTGTATTTTCTGAGCCAGACTTTTCTTGATTGAGAAGAACATTTGTGAATGACGATGACAAATTGGGCACCTTAAATCGTAAGAAGAGACATAGGCAGTCCTAGGTGCCTCCAACTACCATGGTTTAGAGGCACAGGGATTCTACACATGGGATCCCATGTCCTCAAGCACCTTCCTCGGATGTTGTACCCCCTCCTTCCCCTTGATGGAGCTTGGTGGCATGCTACCCGTCACCCTTCCTTTAGATAGTTGTGATAGAGATAATATTCCTCTTGTTGTGTTGATGACATAGTGCGAGGAGTGTTTTCCACCTCTTGTATTTCAAAGAGTTGTTTATGTTAGAAGATTTGAGAGGTTGAAAAACAAGTTGTAGCCTTGTTTGTTTCATTGTATGTCGTCGGGATATTTCTTCTCAGGAGTTTTGTATTTTGATCTTGGGTTATTGCCCTCAAGGTGACTATTAATAAAAGGCATCACTGCGTCTTCTCAAGCTTGTTGACAGACAACTGCAGAGAGGCGACGAGCTTTGTTTCCGTAGAGAATGAGAGTTACTAGATCGGTTGGATACGCCGACAACTTGAGGAGTTTCTAGGAGATGAGTTTCTTGGTGAGCGCGAGTTTGACACCAAAGAGACTTTTAGTCACATTCAGAGTGAGAAATCCGAATTCGCCCTTCATGCTTCGGTATTGACATGGATATCCAAGGTAGATGGATGAATAAGGATTTCTTTGCACATTTTTGATAGCGTCCCGAGGAGACTTCTATTAGGGCCCTCCTTGCGTGATTCAGCAGATAGGTTGCACGTAGATCTTGATGAGGTCCTTGACATAGCTTTCGATTATTTTGAGCATTTGTTTAGTGTAGATCAACTGATTGATGATGTTTTGCATGCTAGAGAGGAGGTTTGGTCTCATGTTTAGCCAGTGGTTAGGGAGGGAATGTGTTTTAGCTTACTAGCTCCTTTCACTTTGCAGGAGATGCGTGATGTTGTGATTGATCTTGATGGTGCATCTTGTCCTGGAGAAGATGGGCTGACTTGATAGTTTCTCTTGGAGTTTTGGGATGTACTCAGTTTTGTTATGTTTTTTTTTTGGCTTACAACACATTTTTGACAAAGGAGAGATGCCTGCCACTATGACGTCAAGACTCATTTCTCTCATACCGAAAGGCGGAGATGCATCGTCCCTTTGACTTACGAGCTTGGAGGTTTTCTCTTGAGCAACTTTCAAAAGCTAAAGGACCCTGCGGGAGGAAAGTTATGGGAGCGTGTCAATGCTCGAATCCGGTCTTTCATTATCCTCAGCAATACACCATTAGTTATTAGCCACATACGATTGATGAAAGATGTGAAGTTGATTTGGGATCGGCTTTCTTCACTCCATGATCGAGTTTCTCCAATGAAGCGGATATCCCTCGAGGTGCAATTGAGGACCTTGGATGCGAAATACTCTTCCATGCGGGATCACATCAAGAAGATGTAGGAGCTTCAACAAGAGATACTTCATATGGGAAAGCTTATTAGTTCAGAGGACATGGCTATCCAGCTTCTAGCCCAATTGCCTCCTCGATACACCAACTGCTTTTCTTCCTTGAGTATGAGTGACTGGCTGAATACTATCTCTTGGGACGAAATTGTTCCAGTGGTAACATCTTCTATTAATGCAATCAGAGAGCACACTAATGTGTCCCAAGTTTCTCACCATCATGCCGATGCATCTCTCATGCATTGTTATGGTTATGTGAATGGTCATCACATTGTGGTCTTCTTTGATTCTGGTAGTATGCATGATGTGGTTAGGGACTCTCTCATGAAGAGAGTACGTTTAGAAGCTCGACCCATTGATCCCATTAAGACCTCTGGTTTCGCTCCTGGCATGCACTCTTCGTTTACAAATGAATGACCGTGTCTATTCAACATGTCCATTTTCGTCTAAAGTTTTTGATTTCTCCTCTCTCAGGATACAATTTGATTTTTGGCATTAAGTGGTTTAAAGGTCATAATCCACAAGTTTGTTGAAAAGAAAACACTCTCAGTCTCGCAGTTGAAGGAGCACCTCTCGTGGTTCTTCAATGTGACTAAGATTTCGTCTATGTCACTAATCTCTCACTCTCATGTTTTGGACGAGGATAAAACACGTAATTTCATTCTAGAGAAGCATGATTTGTTGCATGACAAAGAACAAGAAAAGACGCATGACATGGAACCCGACAAAGAACAAGAAAAGGAGACTCTCTCAATTCTTCCTTTTTCAAAGCACGACACACATGTTTTGCATGATAGAGATGTGATTGTTCACAATGATGATGGTTTAGATGATGTTTGTCTAGTGAAGCTAACCTCATTGTAGATACAATCAATCACACAGATTCAATCTTGGCTCTCGAGTAGAGATCCAAGGAACCACTCAGGAAGTATTGTGTGTTCGCATGATTAGACAACACGCATTGTTCGAGCGTTCCATTCGTGACGGTTTCTTGTATTTTCGTCACCGTCTTTATGTGTTTCCTTTTCATAGGCATTCCGTATTGTACGATGCACATGATTCACTTATGAATGAGCACGGATGTATGCGGATTTCTCTTGAAAAGAAAAAAAAATTGCATTCAAGAAATTCACATTCCATGTCTCTTCCTTGGCATGGCATAGTCTCAGAAAGAGCACAAGAAAGATTGTCCATCAAGCATCGGCATTTCCATGGTGATTTTCCACAGTCGATAGGTTTCGGTCGAAAAGTCAAGCTTCGATCTCACTTTTTTGCGTATATTTGGTGAATGGTTTGGCACTCCGCCACTTTGTTCATCTGCATTGCATGCAGAGTCTTTTAGGAAGCTTAGTATTTTTCCAGTCACTCTACATGGAATGGGTATATTCATGATTTTGTGTTGGAAGTGGTTTCAGGAATTTTCCTCCTTAGAGATTCTTGATGAAGGTGGAGCTTAGTCCATAGCCGAAGTTGGAGCATTGAAGCCGCCACAGATCACTTTGTGTCTCTTTCGGCGCGATCCAAAGAAGCAAGCATTGCACACCTTCATGAGGTTTAAGTATCGCACGACCCACACTTCAGAGTGGGCCGGCGAAGAGTCCTTCCTAGGATTCTAGACGTTGTTGGTGCTCTCCCTCGACGCCATACACTTTGGTACCCATAGCTCACTTTGGAAAGAAGGGGATGTCACGTGCACATCTAACCCTATGTACATGTGGACAAGCTACTTTAGGTCTAGGGTTCACGTTAGCTTAGGAAGTGTTCTAGCACCTTTGTGAGCCTGTGCGCAAGCCGTGCATGTCCAGGCACTTAGAGTAGTTGTATATCCTCGAGTTGCACACAGCATGATTATCAGCATGAGAGTCAATACACCCGTCATGAGCATTTTACAGTGCACGGAATCCATTTTCCCAATTTATCCATTTTTCACTTATTATTAATAAGTGACTTTGTTCGGAAACTGGGTAGGGCAAATTTGCTAAGTTCTATAAAAGAAACCTAGCGCTAGCACTATTTGGCAGAAGAGGCAACAGAAGTCCACCAACTTACAGTGCACCTTTTCAACAAGACCAACAGGAGGCCTAGCATTTTCAGCCAGCAACAGATCAAGACCAACGTTTTGGCTACAATTTCAGCCTATCGTTTTTAGCAGTTACCAGATCAACCTTGGTGTTTTTTGCAACATATCCATTGGCGTTTTCAGTTGCAGTACTTGACCTAGCGTTTTGCATATTTTCGTCATGAGATCAGCCCTAGCATCAGCGTTTTCAGTTTTCAGCACTTAGACACCGCAAGATCAATCCCTAGCCTCGCAGATCTCACCTACCCGCAACAGATCCTCGTCGTACCACAAGATCAGCTAGCGTTTTCAGATTCAGCCCGTTGCTCCGCAGTATTGAGCATCTACGTTTTCAGCGCATCGTCGCCATCGCCGTCCTTGTCGACACAGTGTGAGAATTCAACAGTTAGCAGATTTGCAGATTTCAGTCCCAAGCATTTTCAGATTTCAGCCCGTCTTCGTCTTCTTCGTCGTCATCATTGGCGTCGACATCGTCGGAAAGTCCATTGCATCTAGACCATTGTACCAGATTTGTGAAATCAATAGTATAGACCTCTCTCGCCATAGAGAGGGAGGAGGGTTTGAGAACCGTATGGTGTTGTATTATTTTCTCTCTCTCTCTCTCTCTCTCTCTCTCTCTCTCTCAACACCTTCATTCACAGTGTCATTCACTTTGTTTGTGATCATTGCACTCTCTCACTAAAGGAACGGAAGGCTCTCCCTTTTGTAAGTAAAAGGAACCCTTGAGCACAGTCCGAAGCACCATCTTGAGCAAAGTTCAACATTCAATTCCGTTGCACCTTACACAAAGTTTCCTTTGAACCCATCTTCATTCAAGTGCTTGATCTTCCTTGTGCACGATTCTAACACAGTTCGGAATTTCCTCCTGACTATGGATATTTCCTTTCTGATACACCCATCACCCACCTTGTGACGCATAAGGAATACCCATCACCTAGTCCTTTCTTACCGAACTTACGGTACAATCTCCTTCGCGATATGATGCATCAGAGATGTCCGTTCCCGGATGGTCGAAATCTTCTTCCCGATGCTCCCTGTCACCCATCCGATGTGACACATCAAAAGTACCCATTCCTGGTGGCCTTACAAATATTCCCGTTCACAGTGCTCTCGTCATTACTCTGAATGACGCCCTAGAAATCTTTGTACTCGGATGTCTCCAGTGCGAAAAACCCTCTCACTTAAAATTCCAATAATTCATTTAGGATTATTTTTCTAGGTGTTCCAAGCGAGAAAAACCCTCTCATTACTAAGTCTAATAATTCATTTAAAATTATTTGTCAGATAAAGCCAATTTAGCAGCAATCAAAGTTTACGCTACTTCTTGTCACAGAAACAGCTTTTGGAAAAGCGGATGCGGTGGGCTAACATCTTGTCACAGTTTTACTTCCAGATTGCTCATGTTCAGGGACATAAAAACTTGGTGGCAGATGCATTGTCTCGGAAGCCCCTAGTTTTGGCTATTTCCGCAATTCATCATAGAAGCTTCGAAGATATGGTTGATCGGTACGCCACCGATCCGGATTTTTCCAATGTATTCACTCGAATACAGAATGGGGAGGTAGTAGCGAGATATTCCATACGGGATGGCTACTTGATGAAGAAAACGATGTTGTGCGTCACACAGCCATCGAGGGAAAAGGTTTTGACTGAGTGCCATTGTCCATCTTTTACGGGTCACCGCGGCATCGACACCGTCTTGAAAGGTGTGGAGCGTTATTTCTTTTGGCCGAGAATCAAGAAGGACATGAACGACTTTGTTCACAGTTTTTTAGTGTGCCAGAGGTCAAGTTTGACAGGCATAGGGCACATGGATTACTACAGCCTTTACCCATTCCCACCCGTCCCTCGGAAAGTATTGAAATGGATTTCATTTTTGATCTCCTTAAGACACAGAGTGGGCATGATGGCATTTGGACTGTCATCGACAGATTTAGCAAGCAACCTCACTTCATTCCAATGAAGAAAACAGTCAAGGGGAATCATTTCGCGAGACTGTTCATTGCACAGATATTTCGATTACATGGTATGCCTGAGACAATAGTCTCCGACAGAGATCCCCGATTCACGAGTTTGTTTTGGAGGGCTATTTGGCACACGGTTGCAATTCTCCTAGTCATTTATCTTGTAGAAGTCTGTGGATAGAGTATTGTCAGTCCAATACCTCTGAATTGTGCCAAAGGACACGACCACATAACCCCTATACTTAGAAGTTACAAACACGTTGATCTGTTGACAAGGGAGTGGAATGGCTCTCCTCCATGCAGCAAAAACGGCGGTAGACTCAACGGATGATTCTAACTCGATCGAGCTTTTTAAATAATTTTGTTCTTTACGAGGCCAGAGAATCTTGCTTTAGATGTGGTACTGGAGATGGATATGAAAAACAAGAAACTAATTGTAAAACCTATGTTTGAGTAGTATTCGCTGGCTTAGAACCTATGTTTTGGGAGTGTTTTTCGTACTTGCAAAACCTTTGTTTTGGAAGTAGTTTTAGCTGGCATTCAGTACCTTCTCTCACTCCCCCGCTTATGTAAGGCTCTTAAACTTTTTTGTTTATTGAATATTCTCTCCTCTCCAACTGACTCTAGCAGCTTTGTTTGCCTTTAATTGGCCTGAAGTGGTGGTGTTTCTCTATGAAGTTCATGGTCTCATTTGTTTGTCACTGAAGCTGGTGTGTCACCTTCACAACATGCACATCATTTATGGCCTATGTGTGGAAGCTCTTGCAAAAGACACGCTGAAGTGGTTGTTCAAGGGTTATGTTGTAGTGGAGGTGCTGGCTGCCTTGCTTTGTACAAAAGGGTGCTAGCAAATTGGGAGGATGCACAAATGGCATTTGGATCGAGTTATGCACGTGAAGTTTGTACGTGATGGGATAAAGCAATGGAGGCATTACATGCACCAACAAGCTAGGAACATGCGCAATGCACAATTTATTGGAGGTCCCTCATGTTGCAAGTTTGCAAGTCATATGTGGTTTTTGGAACATACCACAAGTGAAGAAACATCTTCTGGCGGCATGTCATTGATCGAGGACGTGCTTAGCTTACTATACCCCTAACAAAAATGATAAAGACACCAAAATATCACAGAGAATTACCAGCTTTACACATGGTCTTCACAATATGAAACTTGATGACAAACATTCCTTTGCATTTTTGATCGTAAACACATTGAAGCACTTCATAACGGTAGTGGAGAAGGTTTATGTAACATTCCTTTGCATTTTGTGATAGCAAACACATTGAAGCATGTGTGTGTGTGTGTGTGTGTGTGAGAGAGAGAGAGAGAGAGAGAGAGAGAGAGAGAAAGTTTCTTTGTGCATTTTGTGATAGCATGTGTGTGTGTGTGTGTGTGAGTGAGAGAGAGAGAGAGAGAGAGAGAGATTCATTTTGTGATAGCAAACACACTTAAGCAGTTTATATATTGCATCTTACATGAATACTTGCAAGTGTGCGCGTGTGTGTGTGTGTGTGTGTGTGTGTGTGTGTGTGAGAGAGAGAGAGAGAGAGATAGTTTCTTTGTGTGTATGTGTAGATCATATGTTGCTGTTGATGTGTATGTGTAGATCATATGTTGTTGATCATTGACCATTTTCGTCACCCACTTAATAAAGGTTTTCGTGAGAAGATGTGCAGTGTCCAAAGCTATCTTAGCTCAAAGAGATTCTAGATTTTGAAATCATAACTTTCTATTGTGGGCTCATTCCTTTGGAGTTAATTGATCGCTCATCCTTCATCACCATTAACTTGGAGGGATGTGTTTTAATTTTGATTTTTTTTTTGCTTACCCCAAATTTTTCCAAAATATGTTTTCAAATCTCCTGATCAATACTGCACAAAACAATATCGCACTTTTTTCGAGGTAAAATTCTCTAATTTTGAATGTTTTTTAGTGTATTTTTTAGTATACGATTTTTGATCCTGGGACGGTGATTTCGATCATGGGTGTCATTCCACTTATAGCGAGACGACACGGGCAGTGACAAAGTCTCACACCAATTTTTCAAAAAAACTCTACTCTTTTTCTTGTTTACGGAAAGCTCTTTCAGTTTCCAATCCTTTGGTATGGTTCTCCTCCTAAGAAAACGATTTTAAACTCTTCAAAATTCAAAATAAAAGAGAGCGGGAAGTTTAGGTTTAAAATTTGAAAGTCAAAATTTTAGATTTTGAATTTTGAATTAACAAGATTGATTAACCTTATCTCTCTCTTTCTTTCTCTCTCTCTCTCTCTTTCTTTTTGAAACCCTACTCTGCTCTCTTGAACACAACTCTCTGCGCGTTGCCTGCACCTCTCCTAAACGCCCTCCGTGCGAGCTCCCTACGCCTCTCCCAAACGCCTCTTTTGCACCGCCCCTGCTACATGCTCTCTCTACGTCTCGAAGCGCCTCGAACAAAGAACGCCTCTTTGTCATCCTTGCTGCACCTCTTCTCCCAAACAAACAGCACCTCATGGTGCCCTTCGTCGAACGAATAGCCGTCCTTTGCCGCCCTCCGTGCGCCTCTCAATATTGTCATCTTATTGCAAAGATAGAGAGGGCATTGTTGAGGAAAAACCATTTTCCATACAAAATTCCTTTTCAAGAATTTGCCAAGAGGAAATTTTTAAACCACTACAAGAGGTTGTGTGCTCTTGTGACGCTGTTAGCGACGGAAATACACTGGGTTTTTATAACCCCCGGCGTCGCTAAAACCGTCGCTACGAGCGTCGCTATGAGCGTCGCTATATGCGTCGCTAAATAGAGACGCTCATAGCGATGCTTATAGCGACGTTTACACTGCAGACTATAGCGACGCTCATAGCGACGCTACAGAGCCATAAATAGCGACGGTTATAGCGACGCTCGAGAGAATTTTTTTTTGGTGGCAGGGCATTGAATGCCCTGCCACCCATCAACCATATTGTACTTGATTCACTTTTTAAAAAAAGTGCAAGGGTAGATAATAGACCCAAAATAGTCACCCACAAGACGCATTGTTTGCAAAATTGACAATTGTACACATCATAGGCAAAATGAATTGATTGGCAAATGTAATAATGACAATTGTACAACATCATAGGCATAAAGAATTGATTGGCAAAAGGAACTGCGGTGACAAATGTAATAATATACATGGTTCAAAAAGACGTATAAAATCCGTCTCATGATACATAAGCTATGAGAAACCCTAAACTAATGCTATCTAGCTATGGTTAAACTGACGTCGTCTAGTCAGACGTCTCATCGCGTCCAAGCGGCGTATCTGTCGGATTCTGCAAAAAAAGACAATAAGACAGCTTTCAGTAAGTATAAACATATAACGACATTTATAAAACAATACAAAAAATAAAAAAGAGTAAACCCTAATACTAACCATGCCGTCGCGAGAACTGAGAATGTCCATCAGGGCGTTTAAGCCCTTCCTGCCTGCGTACTCGCGCTCGTACGGTGTGGGATCACGTCCTGTCATCGACCACTATCAAAACATACAAAGATTTCATTATGTTAGAATTAAAAAACTCATAAACCCTAAACTATCGAACATAAAGAGCAATGTGAAAACACTTACAAAATTGGCCTCAAATGATGCCCATCCACCGCTCCCCAAGTGGTGCGAGCTCCCTGCCTCTACTCGCGCTCTGGCTGCATCCTTTTGTTGCTTCCACTTGTCGGGATTCTCGCGCGCTGCTTTCTTCGCATTCTTCCAATCTGGCCTGTTCCACCCATTCTTGATTGCTTTTTGCACTTCGGAACGCTTGTGTTTGCAGTATTCGCGCATTCGAATCTTCATCAGGTCTTCATTGAAGCGCTGATCCCGTGTTGGAACGGGAAACTCATCATGAATTATGCTGATGACTCTGTTTTTTAAATCACTTGGTACTTCACTCCATTTGTTTAGTATGTAGTGTCTAAACAGCTGAGAGCAAAGACCACGCATGCACGAGATCACCTTCTTGCCGTCATCATCCATGATGATGCCGCCGCTGAAGTCGATGGAGTAAGACAAGCCCTCTGGCCGGTGACACGTGAACCTGGGTGTCCCGACAGGGGTCTCTAGCGGCGTGTCGATGGGGGTACGGACGTCAGGTGTCTCCACCGGCGTCTGGGCCCCGAAGCGAGGAGTGTCGAGTGGGGTGGCTCCTGGCGGAGTAGGTAGAGGTGTGTAGCTTCTAGGAACAGTCAGCCGTGCAAAACCTGGCGTAGATGGCGATGCTGTGGCTGGTGTGGGGGTGGGCAAATAAGGGGAGGGTAAAGAGCCTCGTCGAACACGAGGCGGTGTGGAGGCATCGGTGGCGGAATCGCCATAACAACCGCCACCGCCACCACTAGAGCGCCGGTGTCTAGACGAGTGTGAAGCTCGTCTCGTCGACGCCGAAGCTTCGGAGCGCGCCGAATGCTCCGAAAGAGAGGGAGATGCGGATGGAGTAGGAACGCGCGATGATGCGCCAGAGCGATGACGCTCCACGTACCACTGTCTCTGCTACGGTGACAAAGAAGAAAGAAACTCCTCATCATCCATACCTGCATTAAACACACGAATATTTAAACTTAATATTGAATGAATAGAGTAGACAATGACGCAAAGACCATTAAATACAATGACGTAGTGACGCATATAAATACAATGACGCAATGAATTGAGTGATAGAAGAGGCAAGTCGAAAACTCAGAATTTTCAATCAAAAGATGTGAGCGCGAGTAGAAAAGAGCGTTATACACAATGGAAGGTACTTAGAGAGCCAGAGCTTTTACAACATGGAGCAAAATTGTTCAAATACAATATTTGTGGCTTTAAGAGATCTCTCTCTCATCCTCGCATAACTCAGCATAACTTCCTATATCTATATAGAGCTCTCCGTTTAAACACATATCCTCTGTTTCATTTTGTAGCTCCTCTACATGCACCCCATATAGAGTAGTAGCATCTTGATGCTCGTCTGGCACCACCGCAGCGGCTTCTGATTGAGCATCTTCTCTGATCTCCTCCATTGATGCCGTTGTGATTGGCACATGGTAGCCTTCATACGTCCTTGCACTACGAGGAGCTACCTCTATGACGTACCACCAGTTTGATGTAGACTTTGTAGGATGAAATATTACCTGCCAGAGCCACATAACTTACATGAGAGCTTTCAAGCACATAACTTGTAAAAGGGGGATGTTAACTATTTACATACTTACTTGTTCACAATGCTCGGGTAGTACGAAAGTGTCTCTTAGGTCAGTCCATTTCTTAGTAGAATCCACCTCAAGAAAACCAGACTCTCCTCTACGCACAGTAGCGTTGCGACCCTCCATGATTATCTTGAACCATTGCACGTCGAACAAGTCGACAAAAAATCCTCTATAATCGATCCTCAAAATCTCTTGCAGTGTGCCGAAGTAAGTGAGTTCCGCCACCACAGGATCTGCATCAGAGGAACGTTGTCGACTAGACTGTTCAAATTTTGCCATGATTCCACAATCTTGAGTAAAACGCTTTTTGTCGATTCGTTCCACCCTAAAATGTCGACCTTTACACCATGCTGCTGTGTATGACTTATACTACAACGAACAAAGATTATGAGTGGCCGTTCAAACGTTTATAAATAAAGTCACTTGCTAGTCGTACATTGCAAACTTACCTTGGTCGCGCAACCCCGAGAGTACTCCCACTCTTCCTCAGTCACTTCATCACCGCATTGTTGTGCCCTTTTCAATTGTTTGTGCAACCATCTTAATCTCATGAAGGTTGGTAGGCTCTCCAGAACCGTTGGATAGTGCATCGGTGGTCGTCTTCCCCGTCTCCACTCGATTTGTGCCCTTTGTCGCTCTTGCTTTGCATCCTCACATTGTGAAATCCACTTTTGCATCACTGGATTGTGAAGCATGCAAAATCGGTTGATTTTAGCCTCTAGATCTTCCGTCATCTTCTTCTCAACACCGAGATTGCACATGACAATCCCAGATATGCGCTCATCATCTATGGTTCTCCATAGCGTGTCCCGGGCTTTATCAAATCCGTCTAGCCACTCTCCAATGTACACTAAGGACTCTGATACCAACCAACCTTCTGCCATGCTACCCTCCGGACGTGCCTTTTGACGCACATATCCCTTAAGCGTTTTCATGAAACGTTCTAAGAAGAACATCCATCTGGAATGAACTGTGCCAGCTATTTCCACCTCATCAACTATGTGAACAAGAAGATGCACCTGAATGGTTAGCATTGTAGTAGCTAGGAAAATGTTTCTCAAACATGCACACAAGCTCCGCAGCATTTAGTTTGGCGAATGGTATGGAGTCTACGTTGATCTCCTTTCGTGAGATCCATTGCACCAGCTTTGCAAGTTTGTAGATTGTGTTACGGATGTCGAGAGACAAACATCCCTCAATGGCAACCGGTAAAATAAACTGTAAAGTATGTGCAGCAATGATATTAAAGTCCACATTTTATGCAATGATATTAAAGTCCACTATGAACGTACCTGACACATTTTATGCCAATCGTGTGACTTCAAACCGGTAAGCTTTCCTTCTTTAGTAAAACACGTTCGGAGCGAGTGCATTACGCCAGTGGGGGTTCGCAAAGATCGAATGGTCTCTTTTACTTTGCGTTCTTGGGCTCCTGTGAAAATCCATGGTGCTTTAGGGAGTTTTATCGATCCATCAGACGCTGTTTGCGGCCAATATTGCTCCATACGATCCACATTTCTAAGGTCAACTCTGGCTCCCAAAGTATCTTTCTTGCCGGTCAGATGGTCCCATAGTAGATTACCCACATTCTTGAATATGTGCATTGGATCGAGCAAGTGATTGATCATGAGTCGGGGCCAGTATGGTAACTCGTACCATAGAGATAGTCTCTTCATCCCTAGAGGCAATCCGTCATCGCACATCTCCTTCTGCTCTAACCATGCTTGTGCAGACATCCTTGGTGGCTCTCTTCCCAAAAAGCCATCGCGTAACACATGATTCTCTGGAAGATACGCTTGATGACCTTCGTAGATTTGCTTCTTCAGTGAGGGTGCCCTACGTGCATTCAGTCTAGGTCCACATGTGACACATGCTCTGTATCTGCTTGTTTGAAGCCCTGCATGTATACACATGATAATAGATCAACTATGGGAAAAAACAAGATTTACAGTGTCTGAGTGAGGAGTGTCAATAGATCACCTGAGCATTCTGTTAGCCCGGGATAGTCATGCATGGTCCACATTAGAATGCCTCTGATCAAAGCATTTCGTCGTCCTGTGTGTCGGCTCATATCCACCACCTCTATGCCAATCCACAATTGTTGTAGCTCTTCCAATAGTGGACGAAGATACACATCCATATTCCCCACTTTATATCGCCCTGACACAATCAAGCTTAGCCATAGGTGCCCCTTCTTCGTAGTCAACAACGGGGGAATGTTGTAGTTGACGATGACAACGGGCCATACACTGTAAGATGTTGATCTTTGACCAAATGGATTTACGCCATCCATAGCCAGGCCTAAGCACAAATTTCGAGCTTCCCTGGCAAAATCCGACCATGTTCCATCTATATGTTTCTAGGCTACGCAATCTGCAGGAATTCGTAGCACACCATCCGAAGATTTATTCTCCTCATGCCATGATGCTAGGGCGGCCATGGACTTACATTCGAAGAAATGCTTGATGCGAGGAAGCAGAGGGAAATGTCGCAAAACCTTTTGTGGAATTTTTGTCCCGTGGAGATCTACTCGATATCTTTCGGAATCACATTTCGGACACTTCTCCATGTCTATATATTCCCCTCTGAAAAGAATGCAGTCATTAGGACAAGCGTGGATAGAATTGTAATCCATCCCCAAGTTTCGCAAAATCTTTCTTGCTTCATCTCGGGAATCTGGCATCACATTGTCAGCTGGTAGTATGTGCTCTTTCAGCAATCTACACAACATAAAAATATGATAGAGTCGTGTAAAAATCTATCAGATCATTATACATTTAGAGTTTTATTAAAGTAAACTAATTGTAATAGATCACCTGAAAAGCGCTGTGACGCTAGTGTCACTCCATCCAAACTTTGCCTGCATGTTGAGAAGAACCAGGAGTGCTTTGAATCTAGACATACGTGCTCCATTATACAATGGCGTATCGGCTTCACTTTTCATATCATCATAGATAAGCCTTTCTGAATCCATGATCGTCTCGATCATTTCATCAATCTCGGGCTCAAACATTGCCTCGTTGGGAATGTGCTCTGCATGATCATCCCCCGAGCTGTCAGAGGCTACATCTTGTGGCCTCACATATGCTGCTTGACCAAAGCGCCTGCGAACACGTCTATTGGGTTGCAAGATTGCTGCTTGTTGGCCAGCGTCAGAGTCCGACAAGTTATAATTGGCAACAACTTGATCTATAATAGATGGATCGAACTCGCCAAATTCGCGAACGTGCTGCAAAGAAACACGTCTTGTCCGTCGCACAGCATGCTTGCATTGATTACAAGGACATAAGACCCTCGTTGAGAGATAGGTGTTTCGGTTGGACGGTCCCACATCCTCGTCACTACTCATAATGAGGATAAAAATCTTATAACCTGGACAACAAATTTAATATTCTATTGGCATTCTTCGTCTTCTCTCTCTCTCTCTCTCTCTGTCTCTCTCTCTCTCTCTGTCTCTCTCTCTCTCTCTCTCTCTCTCTCTCTCTCTCTCTCTCTCTCTCTCTTTACCTCACATTCTCTAGTCATGTCCAATCCCCGCACACCTCGGTCTAGAGGTGCACGGAGATCAGAACCACCGGGTTATAATCTCGTCTTTATTGGTCAATACCTATATTTGTGGGTACAAGAAATGTACACACCCACGTCTACATGATACTGCATGTAGTGGACAAAACCCCTTTGCCTCTTCTCTAGCTGTAGCACTTCACAGCATCTTAACATCTTTTCACAGTAGATCTTTTCACTGTTCGTCTAACTCTAAACCCTAAACCGTAAGTAATTCTTGCGTGGACTCGATCTAACGTAAATAAGCGTAAATCTAAATAAACGTAAATCTAACTAAAAATAAACCTAAATCTAATTTAACGTAAGTCTACATCTAACCTAATCTTTAACGTCTTTTGGGATAGTTTCCTACGACGTTAAAACTCTCTTCTTCTTGTGTGTGTGTGTGTGTGTGTGTGTGGGTAAACCTAAATAAACCTAAGTCTAATCTAATATAACATAAATCTAAATCTAACGTAAATTATGTTATATTAAAAACAAAGAACTAAACTAACAGGGATTATAAGAACCTTAAAACTGATTTAACACATAATTTCTCACATAACTCGGCAAGAGTTGGCATTCTCATCACTAAAGATGTGAGACTTAACTTCCGGCGGTGACGCTGCCTCATCTCTATCCACATCTGACGACAGCAATTGGCCCTTTAGACCGTTCTTGCTCTTGTTACTAACTTTGAAGTTGTTGTTGAATGACTAGAGGTTGTCTAAATGGTCATTGTGTCGGGGATGTAGTGACTCTTGCCGCCCTGAAGATCCACCTTTTTCCCTATCTTCTGAAGACATTTCACCAGTACTTTTGGATCAACGGAGCCCACCATGAGTGAAGGCAGCAATACCCTATATTCCATTGAGGGCTTTCTTCACCCGCTTCATGCAGGCATCGCAGTCTATGGAGACCTAAATATAATCTAATATAACGTAAATCTAAATCTAGCGTAAATAAACGTAAATCTAGTTAAAAATAAACCTAAATCTAATTTAATGTAAGTCTACATATAACCTAATCTTTAACGTCTTTTAAGATAGTTTCCTACGACGTTATAACTCTCTTCTTCTTGTGTGTGTGCGCGTGTGTGGATGTGTGTGCCAATAAAAAGAGATAAATGGTATAACCTTTCTATCACCCATGCCAAGTATGATAGATTGATTATGCCATTTCCCTCTTGAATAATAGGTCTTGAGTTCAACTCCTCGTCGGCTAGATCTTTAGGTCTTTTAATTTTAATTAGTTTCCTACGACGTTAAATTAGTTTCTCTCTCTTTCTCTCTCAATGTGTGTGCGTTTTTTTGGATCGTATGCATGTTTTCTCTCTCTTTTCCTCTCTCAATGTGTGCGTTTTTTGTTTATGCATGTTCTCTCTCTCTTTTCCTCTCTCAATGCGTGCGGTTTTTGTTTATGCATGCTCTCTCTCTCTTTTCCTCTCTCAATGTGTGTGTGCATTCTTTGTTTATGTATGTGTGTGTGCGTTTTTGTTTTTGTTTGTACTCTCTCTCTCTCTCAAAAACACTATGTGTGTGTGTATGTGTGTGTGTGTGAGAGAGAGAGAGAGGGAGAGAGAAAGAGGGGAAGGGAACATGAGAATGAGGAGAGGGAAGGAGCATACCTGGCTCTCCTTCCTCTCCTCGTGTGTGTGTGTGTGTGTGTGTGTGTGGAGAAGAAAAGAGAGAGAGAGAGAGAGAGAGAGAGAGAGAGAGAGAGAGAGAGAGAGAGAGAGAGAGAGAGAGAGGGAGAGCGTTACCTGCTCCTTGCTTGAGGGCGCCGAAAAACTCAGATCTGAGATCTGAGTTTTTGGGCGCGCTCGGTTATTTTTTTAGCCCAGTCGGCGTCGATCAAATGGTGATTGAGAGAATGGTTAACAACTACAGCTTTGCAGACATCGATGTCCTAGAGTGACTTGATTCAAAAAGATGCAGTGGGTGAGTAAATTGTCAGGTGAATTATATATGGGATGCTATTTTGACCTCGCGAGAGGTGCTTTAAACGGCTATGATTGATGATAAAAGTTATGAGGAGAAGATGGATGTCAGGGTAAAATGTCATTAGTGCTTTTTTATCAGTCCTTGCAAAACAACCAAACTTTTTTATTTGTAGTAAATAGCTCAACTTGCTTTGTACCTTCAGTTATTAAGAAAACCTTGCTTTTGATGTCCTTGCATAGTCCTCTTCTTGATGCTTCCAAATTCGATTCTTAATTAGCGTTCATTAATGTCTGTTCAAATTCTTTACTCAAGTTGTGCAGAGTAAGATTATTGTTCACATTTTTGGTGTCATTTTCCAAAGTAACCAACTCTTTTTAACATATGTTCACATTAAAAGTCTTCATTGTGCTTCTCAATATGAAACTTTCCTTGCAATCATTGCAAGGATCATGCTTTGTACAAGTTTCCATGCTTTAAGATGATGGATCCATAGCACAAATTAGAAAAATCAAGTCTCAAAGCATCCAAATCTACTACTACCTAAGAGAGTATTAAGATAAATCAAGCTATCAAACTTCATTACCAGATATTTAGTACTTTATACATACTAAAACATAGAACTTGGTAGATGCGACTTGATGGATTTCAAACAAACAGAGCTCCTTATGCAAGTAGCCTTCTTGCACAAGAACTTCAGTTATGGCCCTTTAGCTTCTCAAAAGTGTGAAAACCTTGACTCTTGCATTCCATCTGTCAACAAGTTGAAGCCTTGCTTATTTCTTCTTCTTCTTGTTTTCTACACAAAGCATCTTGATTCCCTTGGTTATTGGTTATTAAAAGGTTGATTAAGCATATATTGTGAGACTAAGAGAACACTTTCAGATTGTGATAAGGAATTGGCAACAAGGACACTAATATGACCATGATGGAGTTAAACTATTTCACATTTATGATGACAAAGTGTTTTAACTATTTCACATGATGATGGAGTTTACATAAAGTCAACTATGCATGGACTCTTATATGTTTTAGATCACCTAAAGTAAACTTTGAGCCAACTAGTCACTGAAGGAACTAGAAGATAATTACGAAGAGGAAATCTTTTTTTTTTTAAAAGAAAGAATTGGCAGAACTAGCTAATGTTACCCTAAAAAAGTAAACTAATCAACATGTTTAGACCCATTTAAAAAAAAGACAAATTCAAACAAAAATGGGTGCACATATTAGAGACACTATGAATAGGGCACTCCCATGTTAACATTTTGAATGGAAAGTATGCTTGCTTGTAATGTCAATAGCACCGATTGATCATGAAGAAGACTTTTTTCATGCCCAATGTGATAAAGATAGTGTAAATGCTTATCACATTTTCTAACTTAGGGGAAGTTACAATGATAGCTCAAAGGAAGCTAACATGGATTAGGCAAAAGGATAATGTCAAGAATAATTTAGGCTTAAATCTTACCTAGATAGGGTAAGAATGTTAATAGGAGGGAGACACAACTCTTTCTAGCTAGATCTATCCTTGATTTGATAGTCCAATGTGGATTAGAAAGAGGGAGAGGGAATTGATGCGATGGAAAAATGCCAAAACAAAAGGACTAGGTAGGTCAAAATCCTTAAAGAAAAGAGTTTCTTAATTGTAAATGAAAGCGTCTGGGTGCACTAAGGACAAGGTCCACCGGAAACCAAGAATGGAATGTAAAATGTTAGCAAAAGTGGCCCAAAAGACATAGGAACATGGATGAAGCTTAATAAGAGTAAAAATTCAGGTATTTAGAGAGTTAGCTCCATGACTCCGTAATATTTGAAGCACCCATAAAAATCAAATTTAGATGAATAAAGAGCATAAACTCAATTTTGGTATTCATGTGTACTAAATCTTCTGTTTCCTTGTATTGTTTTTGGATGGGTCTCCTTAATCATTTGGATTAATTCCCAAGTGATTTCACGAGAAATGTCTTTTTCAACTATGGAGTTTAGTTTTGGAGAGTTGAAGTGATTCAAAATTCAAAGGGGACTAGAGTTTATTTTGTTCCAGATTCCTGCATAGCATGGGAATTGTATGTTGATGCCCAACCCAAAGACCAAACGCAACTACGTGCCTAGGTACATGGTCATCCTATAGCTTTGGGTTAAGGAAAAGCTTTAGGAAGGTGACATTCAAGTGCAAAGATATGTTCTTTACCTTTATCTATGCTCACCTTTGGAAGTACCCAACCGTGACATCGTTCTTGGCAAGAAAGCACTCATGCTTAACCAAAGATATGGCTTCTGCGTTCCCCAAAGAGTTAGTCTTGTTACCATATACATGTGGTAGTGATGTGTGTGAACACACTAGGACCTCCGGGGCATTTTTTCTCTCTTTAGGAGTTTTTTTCCCCCGAGCATTGTATATACGCCCATCACTGTAGGGCTATCTATCTTTCCATTGCATACTAAGAAAAACACTCTCTATTGTGTGCCTTGAGCTTCCTTCATCTTCTCCAAGATGTGTGAATTTCTATGAAACCCTAATTCCAACAATTGGTATCAGAGCAAGTTGCGTCCTCCCGAGCTTAGTCGTCAGCTACTCCAGCACACGCCTGCTCACTTTCTCCCATTTTAGTGAGCTTTGGCAAGCGTTCGCAGGTTGACAACAATTTTGGGTGAGCTCTTAGCGCTCAGTTTGCTCAGATTTTTTATTCGGGCTCATTTCGGACTCCGTTTCCACTACATGCAGGTCTGCACAGGCAATTTCGTCATTTTGTTGTTCCCACTCCGTTTCTCCTATTTTCGGGCAATTTTCACATCAACTGCATCATTTACCATGACTGACAACAATAACACAGATGTGTTCAAGATGTTTGCTGCTAAGGACAAGTTGGATGGGGACAATTACCCTATGTGGGCTTATATGATGCAACACGTTCTTGTGTTAAAGGGTGTCTGGAATATTGTGTAGGGCATTGATGTACGTCCTGGTTTTGAGGATGTAGGCGATGTTGAGGATGTTGCAGGTCTTGCTGCAAGGATTGTTGCTATTAGAGTTGTTTTTCCTACAGTAGAACAAGCTCGTTGGGATGTAAAGGATGTGCAGGCTCATGCATTGATTGTGTTGTCTGTGAAGCGCACCATTGTTCCTCACATTCGTTCAGCAAAATCTACAAAATAGGCTTGGTATATTCTAGCAGATCTTTATGCAAGCGACAATGAGGCTAAAAATGCTTTGCTGCGTAAGAGCTGGAGTCGCAGATTATGCATGAGAAAGATGATATGGACACTTTCCTTGCTAGTGTCAAGGATATCAATGAGCAACTTATTTCTATAGGTGAAGTTATTTCAGACAGTTCCCTTGTGCAGACTGTTCTTGATGCCTTACCGGATTCTTACCAGACTTTTGCTAGTGCTTGGAGACTTATGACCCAAGGAAATCCAAAAGTTGTCAAGTTTGATGCATTATGCACATTGCTATTGCAAGAGTCACTTTCCAAAAAAAAACAGGACTAGACAGCGTGCAGTTGAACATGCTTTTATTGCTTCTCAAAGAAAGGGTGGTAACAGCAATGCAGCCACTTCTTATGGTTCTGCTGCGAGTGGCAAAACTTTTGTTCCTAATGCTTCTACTAACAGCACTTCGTCTGGAAATTCTGGTGATAAGGGCAAAAAGAAGATGCGTTGCCATTATTGTAAAGCTAATGATCACTTGATCAAGTCGTGTCCTAAGTTGAAAGCCAAAGAGGCTAAGAAGAAAGAGGGTGGTTCCACTACAAATGCTGGTTCCACTACAAATGTAGCCATTGTTGTGTCTTCTGTGAAAGGAGACTGTAATGCTGATGTTGATGCAGAATGGGCTTTTAGTGCAGAGTGCACCTACAATCCTGCTATCCATGATGCATGCTTGTCAGTTGCTACAGATTCACATGTGTGGTATTTTGATTGTGGTGCTACAAAGCACATTACCTCACATCGTGAATTTTTTACCTCTCTCGAGTCTGTCCCTCATGGGAATTCAGTCACTTGTGCCAACAATGCCTCTTATCCGGTTCAGGGTGTTGGAAAGATTGTGCTCACTGCTGCAAATGGCAGTTCCTTCACACTTGTTGATGCACTTTATGTACCTGGGATCAAGAAGAATCCCTTGTCTGTATCCGCACTTGCTAGACTTGGACTTGTAGTCAAATTTGTGGATGACATATGTATAGTTCATGATCTCTGTTTTGGTGATGAAAGTGTTGCTTTGGCCTTTTTTGTCGTGGGTTGTATAAGCTCACTTTGTATGACAAGTGTGGAAAAAATTTTCCAAATGCTGTTGCAGATTCAAGGGCTATTTCAGATGCAAAACTTTGGCATGCACGTTTTGGTCATTTGAATTTTGCCAGTTTGCTGCGTTTGCAGAAATCTGATATGGTTGCTTCTTTGCCACCTCTTGAAGCACGTGTTAAACATGTTTGTGAAGGCTGTATTTTGGGTAAGATGCAACGTTCTAATTTTCCAAAGGATGGTTTAGTTCGGGCCACATGCAGGTTGCAGCTTGTGCATAGTGATGTTCGTGGGCCCATGCAAACTCCATCCTTGGGAAATTACCTTTACTTTGTGACTTTCATTGATGATTACTCCATGCATGCATGGGTATTTCCGCTTAAAGTGAAGTCCAAAGTTTTTATGTGCTTCAAACAATTTTTGGCTATGGCTGAAAATGTCTCGAAATGTACTATGGGCAACCTCCGTTCCGATCGAGGGGGGGAGTATATGTCTCATGAATTTAATGCATTTCTGGCTAGTCGTGGGATAAAACACCAAATTACAGTGCCTTATACACCTCAGAAAAATGGTGTTGCTGAGAGGAAAAACAGGTCACTTACAGAAATGGCACGATGTATGGTCAAAAGTCAAGCTTTGCCGCATTCTTTTTGGCTTGAGGCCATCATGTGTGCTACTTATGTACTTAACAGGTGTCCTACAAAAGCTTTGCAGTCTATTACTCCATATGAAGCATGGCATGATAGAAAGCCTTCTATTAAGCACATGCGTGTTTTTCGCTGTTTGACATAAGCTTTGGTGCCACAAACACAACACAGAAAATTGGATGATAAGGCTGTCAAATGTATTTTTGTATGTTATAGTGTTGAAAGAAAAGGTTACAGGTTGTATCATCCACAAAAATAACGTATTCTGGTTTCACGCGATGTAGTGTTTGTGGAAGATTGTTTTCAGCCCTTGCTGTCATGTACTAGAGACAGTAATGTAAGCTCACAGGACATTTATGACATTTTGTTGCCTCTTTTCAGTGGTGGAAATACGAATGTTATTTCCAGTGAGGCAAATGTATAGCCTATGGGGGTTTTTGAAAATGTTACAGATCAGCCTATTACTGATGCAGATGTACATGATGTACTTGATGAGGAAAGGGATGAAAATGAGCAGGCTCGAGGTATGTCAAAATGGCGGGTGTTGCTGCACTGGGTTGCATTTATACGCCCGTATAACAAAAATTATATGTATAAAACGTCATTATATGTCGTATTTTTGAATAGTTAGCAAAGCTTGGAGCTTTTGAGAGATTAGCAGATAGCTACATCCCCTTCAGTTTATAGTGGTTTTCAGGTTTATTTTCTTATTTTCAATAAATACTAACTTTTTTTTGTGTTGTGCCAGACTTGTGTGGTGCAGTAGTTTCGACTCTCACTACAAAGTTGGCTTGCAGATCGTAGGCCACTTCGTTGTGTGTATCTATATGGATCACTCCAGAAGTGTGTAGAATATAGTCTCCTTTAGTCATATGACTCACTCCAAGGAAGGCTTAGGGTAAATTTAGATTCTCACTCGTATGGTGTAGTAGTATACCTCTCACCATAGAGATGAGTTAAGATTAGAGGTCTAATCGTGGAGTGTAGTAGGCATGATGCTACACCTCTCACTTCAGAGTGGCCTATAAAATTTACAATCTTAAATTAAGTCATTGTTGATTATTCTACATAGAAGCACAAAGATAAACGTTCGTCATTTTAAGAGTGCAGAGATGCATACTTTATGCCCTCTTCATCTTAATGTCACTTTCGTTATTTTTTTGCTTCTATTTCTGTAATAACATCATTGTTCATAACATAACTTTATGCCCTCTTCATCAACAGATGACTTGGTGTTACTCTGAACGTAGATATATACAACAATTGATTTACATTTGAGATTGTTGAGCTGTTTGCTGATGGTTGTGTTGTGCGTTACACACACTCCATTAGAAATAGCTTATAAAATTTACAATTTTAGATTAAGTTTTTCTATCATATGTGTTACATAGAAACACAAGCGTTACCACTCGTTATATTACAAGTGAAGAGATACATATTTTCATGCCCTCTTCATCTTAATGTGACATACTGGTTACTCGTGTGTTTCATATTCCAAAGGAACATCATTTTTCATCATTAAATGACTTGGTGTTGTTTTGGATGTAAACACATACGATAGGTAAACTTACATCTGCTGATAGTTGTGTTGTGAGTTTCACACACTTTATCAGGGATTAGATTGATAAAAACTATCAATCTATTCTACAACAACATCCAAGACTTGTGCTGAGAATATCTCACACTAGCTGGGCTATTCACATGTACAATTTTCCAATCCTTTAGATGTGATTTCTTTCATCATCTCACACTTCTGCACATAGCAGGGTCCAGTTCTCATGCTGAGAGCATCTCACACTCCTGGCCTGTTTCTCTCTCTCTCTCTAATTTAATTTTCATGGTCGATTCGCACAATGTGGTTTGTAATCATAAGATTTTCTCTTTAATTTGTAATAATTTCATATTGTTTAATAAATTTGTATCATCATTTAATATATACAGGGTTAACACTCATTATATAATAATTATGGTATACAATCTTATCGTAAGATTCTTAATTTATAATTTTGGAAGACTCCATATTGCTTTTGAGCGGCTCTAGTTGCAATGTTTTGAGGCTTATGAATAAGTCTCATATTTCAAAAAACATACATCAAATCAACAGCACGTTTAGTATGAAGTCTGTTTCGCTTTTTAGTGTGCACAAAGTCGAATGCTGACCAATTTCACTCACAACTTCCACTTGATGCAGCTACTGATAAAACTCCAACTGCAATGTGTTGCAACTCCACTTTCTCTCCACCGTACTCCTTCCACCATGAAGGTGCACTTGTTTTTCCAATGGCATTTATATGCCACGGATCCTGAAACATACCAGTTCTGTTGGCATAATCTACTCGCTAATCAAAAGCTACTTTTCCACCTTCGTGCCCTAAGATTTGGGAGCACACTGTTTTGAAGTCGGACATAAATTCTTTGTTGGCAGATTGCTGATGCATTTGAAACTTAGGATCCAATACAAAAGCCGCACCATGCAATGGCGTATGCAACTGCACCCAACACTTAATGTTAACGATAATCACTTAAAATACTTGATAATTATCATATCTATGTAAAGTGCGAACAAAAAGTTCTTAAACTTTACCATAGATTTTTAAGCGATTATCTATTTACAATGCGAGTATGTGTATGCTCTCACATAGTACGATAGATTTTACAGTCCAAATAAAGATAAGAGAATATCAGTATTTCTGGACATGTTTTTCCTAAATCTTTACTCTAGTGAGAGCATAGCAGTGTGAATAGCTCTACACAAGATGTAAAAATATAATTTTGTTTCATTATATTCATTTTGAAGTGAGAGAAAATCTCTACACATCCAAATCGAACTTTAAATTACATAAAATTAATTTTTATGTAATTATATTTTTAAACTTATTATCTCATGTTAGAGTACACTCTACACACGATGATAATATCCTAATTTTTTTAATTAGTCACTTTCAAGTGTCAATTAATTGAAGACATTGACAAGTGATTCTTATAATTATATTTTGTATCAGGTGAGAGATTAAACTCTTCACAAAATACAAACTTTCAACTATTTACTAATTTATTCAAAATAAATTTATCAATTTGAAACTCAAAACTTAAAATCCATTGAATTTTAATTTTTATCTAATTCAAATTGTTTTAGTTTTTACATATTATTCTTTTATTTGTTTGGTGAGAATACTCACATGAAACACTAACTTTGTGAATGATGGTGTGAAAATTGGCTGTCGCGTGTTGCTTTATATACTAATATATTTGATCGTTCTTTTTTTCGGCCGATATTTTTTTCGATCCTTATTATTTTAGATGGAAAGTCTTTTGTTCGAAAAGTTTTTCGATCGAAAAAGTAAGAAGTTATACGTTTGGCCGTGTATGCTGATGTGGCACCGTATAATACGGCCATATAATCTAAATAAACGAATAATACGCCCATTATTCATGTATTATCCGTCTCCCGAATAACGAATAATGCAACTTAGCTGGTGCACACTTTGCGTAATAGTAAATTGGATGTACCTTTGTCTAGTCATGCTCGTTTAGGCTCTCGCCATGCATCTTATGCATCAGATTGTTATGCTTTGGCTGTGTCTAGCTTACATGATGTTGAGGAGCCTCTGTATTTTGATGAAGAACAGAATTCAGAAAATTGGATGGCTGCCATGCAATCAGAATACGAAGTGACACATGGACTTTATGTGATTTTCCTGCTGGCAAAAAGGCCATTGGTACGAAGTGGATTTACAAGTTGAAACGCCAGTCGGATGGTGAGATTGATCTCGCCATAAGGTTAGACTTATTGGAAAGGGTTATGCATAGCAAATGACACATATACATAGACTTATAGAAATTGACACATGGACTTTATGTGATTTGACTCCTGGCAAAAAGGCCATTGGTACGAAGTGGATTTACAAGTTGAAACGCCAGCCGGATGGTGAGATTGATCTCGCCATAAGGTTAGACTTATTGCAAAGGGTTATGCATAGCAAAAAGGCATAGATTATGAAGAGATTTTTTCTCCCACTTGTCGTATGACTACTGCGCATTTTCTATGTGCATTGGTAGCTCATTTTGGTTGGGATGTACATCAATCAGGCATTGTTACTGCTTTCTTGAATGGTGACATATTTGAGGAAGTTTATGTAACGCAGCCTCGCGATTTTGTCATAAAAGGACAAGAGGACAAAGTGTGCAGATGTAAGAAGGCTTTGTATGGGTTGAAGCAATCTCCTCGTGCTTGGTATGAGAAAGCTGACACTCATTTGGTTAAACGAGGCTTTTGTAACAGTCCAACAGAAAGCATATTGTATGTAAAGCGTCAGGGTGATTTACTTCTCATTGTGGTTCTACTTTCAAGATGAAAGATTTGGGGCTGTTGCATCATTACTTGGGTATACAGTTTAAGCAGTGTGATGGTGGTATTGCCTTGTGTCATTAAAGTTACATAGAGACATTGCTATGTAAGTTTGGACTTGAGGATTGCAAACTTATTGCCACTCCCATGGAAACAGGTTTGAAGTTTAGTCTACATGATGCTGGCGATCCTGCTGATGTCACTCTTTACCAAACTACTGTTGAATGCCTCATTTATGTATGCAACACGAGCCCAGATATTCAGTTTGCAGCGTCACAGGTCAGCAGATTTATGCATAGCCCAGGCTCTAAGCATTGGCAGACTGTCAAGAGGATTTTCCGCTACCTTAGTGGCACTTTACATCTTGGCTTGTTTTATCCCAAGGGGGGATCATTGCCGCCAGACTTACATGATTTTTCTTACATGTTTTGACACGCGAGTGTCCACAAGTGGTTTTTGTTTCATGCTTGGCAGTTCATGCATATCATGGTTGAGCAAGCAACAACCTACTATGGCCACCTCGAGTTGTGAGGCTGAGTACATGGCAGTCTTCACAGCTACGGTTGAGTGTGTATGGCTCAGACGCCTTATGGCTGATTTGGGTGTTGGACAGGAAACTGCCAACATTATCTACACTGACAGTCAGAGCGCATTGGCAGTTGTGAGGAACCCAGTTTTTCATGCTCTCACAAAGCAAATTGAGGTGCAATACCACTATGTCAAGGATAGGCTCTCAACATGAGAGATCATCTTGGCTTATGTGCCGACAAAGGACAACGTTACAGATCTTTTCACAAAGGCATTGTCTTGTGAGAAGATTCAAGCTTTCCGCAAAGCTTTGGGCTTACTCCCCTTTGTGGATTGTGTCAAGGCTAGGGACTTGCTACACGTCGTGTGCGAGCCACAAAGGCTCCTAGCACACAGTCATACAACAGACAAGCTCACAAGGAAGAATGGTGTGTCACTCACCTTCCTGCGTAGTTGCGAATGAAGGATTCCCGCGCCGCAAAGAAGAGGGAGACGGCGCTACGCCGCGCTCAACCGCCTCGCTGCCGTCGTGCCGCCGCAACGCTCGATCACACACACACTCTCACACTCCCTCTCTCTCACACGTACACACACACACACAAGGAGATGGTGAAGGAGAAGGTGGAGATGTAGCAAGAGCAGCTTCTATTGCACAATGAGAGAATGAGTAAAAATTAAGTTTAGTGGCTTTTATATGAGCTCACCCCATTCACACTTGGGCGTCCATACTTAGCCAACTAACTCCTTGAATATTCCAGTTAGAGTGCGCCTGTCATCGGCGATCACCCTTACCATGTTCCTATTGGTCCGACAAGCCCGGTACCTGACTCTAAATAATACAACGTTTATAGATCATAGGGTGTCCGTGTGCCATGAGGGTTAACATGCCCCCCTTTCTGATGTAGATTCCGTCCTCGGAAGCTATCCAGTTGAAGCTCGTTCGTCGAGATGGAAGAGTAGTCCCTGGGCGTAGCCTTCCTCAATCACTGCAAAATCAAACAACATTGCCATAGTAATTGCATTCTCATATACAATTAAAAATCATATGCAATAGACAGACAAAGTGATTGGTAACAAAATTTTAGACAATTTGTCAGTAATAAACATTAAATTGCAATATAATCAAATGCATAAACAGATGTAAAGGTAAAAAATTAAACAAGTCCGGGGTCACTAATTTAACGGTCAAAAGGCACTAGAGCTCGACTATTAATACCATGGGTAACTTCTCAATTTTTTCTGGTCAATTAAGTTGTTTAATCGCGAGAGCCAAGTATTTGATGTTCGAGGGCTGACTAGAGGCTATACCTAGAAGACCTTGTAGTTAAGCTACGATAAAACGAATTTCTCATGAAATCATCGCCTGACTGATTACCTTTTCTTTGACCCCCCAAAGTCTTTTCACATTGATTCAATTTTGATGTGTGTGCTTATTTTGTATGCCTTGGGTTTTTTGCTTTTCAAGGAAAAGCGCCCACATTGGGAACCTCTAGGGCTCTAGTACCATAGGCGATACATGTGAGTGAAGTACCAATTTAAGCAAGGATTTCTCTTCCAGCTTAAAATTTTACATTGTGGCACTTTGATTTTTTTGTTTGTTCATTTTCAGCATTTTAATTTTGTAACTTTGGGGGGTCATATAACACTGTTACCCTCCCCAGGCTCATCACATTAGTAAAATCCCTTTATAATACTTAAGCTAAAGGTCAATAGGGTTAAGCCCACTAGAAAGCCCTAGTACATTTCACACAATGCTGCCTAAATCGGATTAAGAACCTAAGTAACCATTGCTTATTAGGAATGCATTCCCCATGGTATTAAGAGAAGATTTCTAATACCTAGCTTGGTCAAACTAGCTTAGTCGGACTGCTTGATTTTTAAACCTAGACAAGTGATTATGACAAAACATTACATTGAATTAAATGTTTGATACTAAGCAAATGCGCTGAATATTATGCTACCAATCACAATCAAAGCAGAAAAACATGGATGCAAAAAGATAAGGGCAATGCTAATGTACATAAAACACCTGTTTGTGTTGATGGTCGCGCTTGATTTGAAGTGTGAACGAGAGAAAGGTTCCATGAAGGTCCAAATCCTATCAATAGCAACATGCTCCTGTACACACTAGGAAACAAAAAGAATACCTCCAGGAGGCACATTAGTGGGAGAAGGTACCAACACTTATTGAACACAACAAAAAACATAAGGAACCCTAACCTAATTATTTGCACTCCCCCTAAAGAGTCAAGGGAATAGGATATTGTAGAGGTTGGGGGGAAACCCTAAGGCTAAACCCCTATCCTCCTCGTCGAGATAAACAAAGTCATCATCCATGAGACCATATGTGCCATCCGTGTAGTCATGTAAATTTTCTTCTTCATCATAGGTGCCCATGTTTACTAAGAAGGTCACTAGACGCCTATAGTCATCTTGGTCAAAAGGGTAGGCTTGTGCAATGGGAGAAACGCTCTCTACTAAGTATGGATCAGACGTGGTCAAGAGACGTATCAGCCATTCTAACTCCTCAAAATTCCTCTCACATGCTAGCGTACCTATCAAATCCCATTCACATGCAAGCACTGGAAAGACCATGTGAAACATTTGTGAAAAGTAACGAGGGTACCTCTCACCCAAGGCAGGAGTGGATGACTCTAGCGTACTAGCCATATCTGTACACGCAAATAGATGATGGTTAGAGTGAAAATATTACAAGGGGCGTGTTCTTGTGCATAATTTGTTTTTATGATTTGTGTGATGGCTCTTGCTCTTTTACTTTTTTATCTTGTTTTTGTGAGTATAAGGCTTTATATATACATTCCCTAAGATCAGAGATTAAGAGGTTAGGGAGAAAGGTTGAGAGGGAAGCAAGTGAATGATGGATGTCCACAAACACTCCCCCCTTCCTTGGGTACATCATACCGTTTGAAATGAGCTTGTCACCCTTTGAAACCAATTGTTCCAGTTAGTAATAGGTGAGGATTTTTGCCAGTAGTTTTCTATTACCCTAGGTGCCTCGTCAATTTGCAAGGGTGGTAAGGTACTCTCCCAGGATCGAACTTGAAGTGGTTCATCAGGTGATTCTTGAACACTGGGAGGTGTGGATTCTTTTGTAGCTTCATTGAGGTCCATTACTATAGATGGAGGCTGTGTAGAAGCTTTTACCTCTATGGATGTATTACATGAGGATCTAGAAGCTTCATGGAACTCCCCCCTTCCTGAGCTAGGTGGAATAAATTGGGTGTGCCTTGGAGCCCAAACTAGCTCTGGACTAGGTGTGTAGCATTCTGTGATCTTTCCCTTCCCACGGTCTGCCATTAGCTTTAGCGTTACACTGTTTGACTCATATGGGTTTTTTGTTGATAGGGAAGGACACATTTTACGTTTAGGTACCCAAATTTTCTCATTTCCATCATAGTATCCTTGGGCTTTTAATAGTCGTTTAGGAATCCAGCGCCACGTTTTCTTACATTTCTTGGAGCGAGTGGGACGTTTCTTACGAGGCTTCCATTTTTTAGCATCAGCCATGGTTACTAAAGAAGCTTTAGGGACCCACTTGTATGATTTCTTTGTTATATTAGGATGGTTCTTGTGTGTCTCAAGCTTTCTTTCAACTACATCAGTTGAAGATCTAGAGAGTTGGGCTATGGGGACGTATGGTTCAACATCCTGGACATGCAATGTCTTGGGTTTTATTTCCTTAGGCAATATCTCAGGGACTATGGCTTGAGTGGTAGGGATAAGAGTTGGTTTTTGCGTTGTGACACCCCCAGTCCCCCAATCAATAGTGCATTTGGTGGCTATCATCCACGTGCGTCCTAGGTTTATATTACCCTCCATAGTTCCAGTAGGCATGACCAAAAAGTCTTGAGCTACAATTCCATTGTCATAACTGACAGAAGTGTGCCAGATTCCAAAAACCGTAGTTTTTTTCTTGTTGACACCCTTGACTTGGATAATACTCTCAGATAGAGGTGGCTTCCCTAACTGACACCACACCCCATAGGATAGCAGATTATATTTAGCACCCGTGTCCAATAAGGCGTTATATAGCACTTTTCCATAGGCACTATTTAACTCAATAGGGTATCGTAGAGGTGTGTCAGAGTCCAACCAATCCTCTTCGATTTCCACGTGGAAGGCATTTGTGACTCCAAGGTTAGCCTCTCGTTTTTGTTTTATGCGTTGTTGTCGCTCCTTAGCCTCAGCTTGAGCTTGTATCTTCTTTAACTCGGTTTGTGCTTTGGCGGCCTTTTTTTGATGAATGGCCCGTAGTTCTTCTTGGCTTAAAGGATCATAATATCTTTTGAATTTACTCCCATTAAGGAATCCAATGGTTTCAACTCCATCAAGAGTTTCCACACGAAAGGTACCTTGTGGGGTAATTTCACATACTCTATATGGTCCTTTACCAGCATATTTCAACTTTTTCTTCTCTTTACGTACTCCATACATAAGGACTTTATCACCAACTTTGATGTCCTTGTCCTTCACATGGCGATCAAACCACTTCTTTCTCCTATCCTTTTCCACAAGAGCATTTTGCACAGCCAACTGTCTCTCTTCATCTAGTTTTTCTAAGATATATAAACGCTCGGTTAAGGGGTTACCATTCCATCCTTCTTGCGAAGCTACCCTAAGACTAGGAATGACAAACTCCCAAGGCATAACCGCTTCTTGGCCGTATACCATTTTGAATGGCGTACAATTAATAGCCACTTTATAAGTAGTACGATAAGCCCATAGAGCAGATGTCAACTTCAAATCCCAATCAGTGCGATGAGCTTCTACCGTCTTGGTTAAAATAGAGATTAGAGTCTTGTTGGTGCTCTCGGCTTGTCCATTAGCTTGCGGGTAATAAGGTGTAGACTTATGGTGGGATATCATAAAGGTCGTGGTAAGCTCTCTTACTACCTCATTTATAAAATGGGTACCATTATCACTAACAATTTCAAAAGGGCAACCAAATCTTGTGATAATGTTCTCAAAAAGAAACTTAGCTGTTGTCCTCACGTCAGCTTTTTGTGAAGCCTTAGCTTCAGCCCACTTTGTTACATAGTCCGTAGCAACTAGAATATATCGAGATTGAGTGTTGCGAGCTGCGGGACTAATTGGACCTTCAAAGTCTAAGCCCCATTTTTCAAATGGTTGGGTTACTTTAATAGGATGTAAGGGCATTCTGTCTTTGCGCTGTGTGGTCTTGTAACGTTGGCACTCATCACACCCTTTTGTAAAAAGTGATGCATCCTTAAATAAAGTTGGCCACCAATAGCCTGATTGCAGCACCTTTCTAGCAGTCAGGTCTCCTGAAAAATGTCCTCCTGCTATGCCCATATGTGCTTCTTGCAAGATATACAAATATTCATCCTCGCGGGCACAACGCCTAAGAATATCGTCCTTGCCTAGTCTATACAGAGTTCCGGCAATCAAACAATAGGGTTCACATTCTTTTACTAGCCTTCGAGCGATATCCTTACGAAGTTCCTTGGGTGGAAAACCATTAACTAAAAAGTTAACAATGTTCTCACTCCATTCAGGCACAGTCTCAACTATGAATAGGGAAGTATCGGGTAATTCATCATCAACTCCTGTAGGGGCTTCACCATTGGGTATGCGAGACAAATGATCAGCCATGACGTGCCTTTTATCGGGTCTCACTACAATCGTGAAATCAAACTCCAGAAGAATTAACAACCATCGTGTGATTCTTCCTGTGGAGCATGGCTTTTTTACCAGATACAACAACTCTTGATGATCCACATAAAATACAAACTTGTTAGCCAGAAGGTAGTATCGAAATTTCTTTACTGCATAAACCATTGCTAAACCTTCTCGCTCTGTAGTGGTGTAGTTCCTTTCAGCATCGTTCAATTGACGGCTTGCAAAGCTAATGGGATAGTCCAATTTATGTTCTCCTGGTTGAGTGAGAACACACCCAATAGCAAAGTTTGATGCATCAATATGCACATGGAAAATGACATCCCAGTTAGGTGTCCTTAAAAACGGAGCACTTGCTAGTGTTTTCTTCAATCGTTCATAGGCCTGGTCACACTCTTCAGTCCATTTAAATTCAATGAGAAGCTTGTACAAAGGACGTGCTATCTCAATGAAAAATAAAATAAATCGTCGATAATAACCCACGTGTCCCATGAAC
Organism: Adiantum capillus-veneris; assembly: GCF_014529385.1. Lineage (NCBI taxonomy): Eukaryota > Viridiplantae > Streptophyta > Polypodiopsida > Polypodiales > Pteridaceae > Adiantum > Adiantum capillus-veneris. The sequence goes on from NC_140943.1 coordinate 26,766,076, forward strand.
CTTTGAACTCCCTTGTAATTGGTTGGTGGTGGTAACTCTAGAATCACTTTAATTTTGCTCTCCTCGGTTGAGATACCATTCTTAGATACTATATGCCCTAAAATAACTCCATGCTTGACTCAAAATTGGCATTTGAACAGGTTCAATGAGATACGATATAACCTACACTTTTCAAACACCTTCCGCAAACATGATAGATGTTCTTTCCAAGAAGAGTAAACACAAAGGTCATCTAAGAAAGCTTCACAAAACTCTCTCAAATATTCTTTAAAAGCAGTGTTTATTAATCATTGGAATGTAGCAGGGGCATTTGTTAAGCCAAAAGCCATCACACGAAATGCAAACACGCCAAATTCTGTGATGAAGGCAGTTTTAGCTTGGTCCTCTAGCGCTATCGTGATTTGGTTGTAGCCTGAGTACCCATCTAGAAAGCTATAAGCTTCCTTGCCTGCAACTCTTTCGAGTACATGTTCGGAATATGGTAGGGGGTAATGGTCTCTTCTAGTAGCTGCATTAACTTTTTTGAGGTCCACGTACACGCTGAGTTTCCCATTCTTTTTGGCACGATAACTATTGGAGACACCCATTCAGAGTGTTCAATAGGATATATGAACCCACATTTGATAAGATTTTCTAGTTCTTTTTGAATGGTCTTTGCGTACTTAGGATTCATCGGGTAGGGTCTTTGTTGTACGGGCTTCACAGTGCTAATCATAGGGATCGTATGTTGGACCACAGAAGGTGGAACACCTTTCATATCATGGTATGTCCAAGCGAATATGTCCTTGAATTCCTTGAGAAGCTCTTTGAGGACCGCCTCTTCAACTTCTATGAGGTCTTGGGCAATAAAAACAGGTTTTGATTCTTCCTCGGGGTCGGCTAATTCTATTTCTTTAACTATTGCCGGACCATCATAGATACCATTATTCCCATCGATAGGTATTCTTTGGGCTTTTGTGTACACAACCTTTGCTTCCCCTGTGGTGTAAGATTTGAAATGTTCTGGTGCAGGATGCAAGTCTGTGGATTATGGTTGTGCTTTGGTCTGTACTTCCATTTCTACTTTCTTGTGTTGTCAAGCTAGCTCTTGGTTTTGACACCTCCTTGCAGTGCGGCTCAACTTTGGCTTGTCTATGATCTCTAATTGGGCTATGTCATGGGGTCGTGGTCTACACCACATAACATTTTGGAGATATTCACCCCAATCGTCTACCAATTTACGATGAGCATCACATGCTCCTATATAACTGAGCCATTCTGCTGAGGATCTCTTCTTTTTTATCCTAGCACGTACATTGGCTCGATATCGACGCCTCTTAAAGTTTTTCTTTTTCTTATTTGAGACCTGATTTTGATTTGCATTTAGATCTGGCTCACTAAAGGAGTCCTCGTTGGTGTCCTCTTCACTCTCGGAGGAGCTATCATCGGTTGATGTGCTGGGTTGTAATAGGACTAGTCTTTGAAGTTCTTAAAGTCGAAAAGAATGTAGCTGGGCATATCTTTCCTTAGCACGATTTGAAAGATTGTTGAATAGTCTATTAAATAGAGCTTATACGAATGAGTTGAGATATTAAGAGAGAACATATATTCTTTTTTTTAAATAATACACTAAAGACGGATTTGATAAAGATTAATGAATAACAGATAGTTTGTCTATGAACAGTAAAATTGAGATTTTTATTAATATCAATGTTTTATATTTATGTGTTTTAGCTTAAAATGCATGGGTAGGCTTAAAATAAGTTGTAAAAGTAGTGGAGACCCAAAAATAGAGGTTTTATGAGTCACGACCTAAACGTTGCGTTTTTAGCCAAACAGAGATGTTTTCGCAATTCTGTCCGCCTTGCCTTGTAGAACAGACCTATTCCCGTCGTTTTGAGTACCTGGATCGCTCTGTTCTGAGTTCGTTTGTAAAAGTTATGATGAAAACAAACAGAAGGTAGCAGCAGTGTAGTGTACACAGGGACAGACAGACATACAACATCATACAGTTCTCCCTGCTATCAACCAAGAAGTGGATTGTTTCTTCATGGTAGAGTATGGCAATTGAGATTATGAAGGTATATAATTATGTTTTTTTACTTTGATTATCATGTTGAATTGGTTGCACGAGTATGTTCTTTTGGCTATTTTGTAGGCGATGCAGAAATCAATGTGTGAAACAGGATTTGTGCAAAGTTTCATGATAGAAATCTAACCTTTACGGATCGCTTAGCGATCACGTTCTTATATTATTCTCGCAGGTATACTTGGTGCAAAAATCGTGCAAGCTTTTCGAGGAAAAGAAGGATAAAAGCATGACGGGTGGTGCGTTTGGGAATCATTCACCGATCTCTTCTTCTGCGAGTGCGAGTGCGAGTGAGAGTGCGAGTGCGAGTGCGAGTGAGACGCTGCATGCAAGCGAACTGAAGCTCGGGGGTGGTCGGGAGGTTCGAACTCTGTACAACGGAGTGCGCCCATATATTTTGCTTTTCTGTTGTATCAAAACTCTACAAAGATTCATCAATACAAAGATCTCTTTCTCTATCTTTTGCTATCGATCTCTATTATTCGGTTCCTGTGACAATTGGTATCAGAGCAAGCGGTTGATTCTGGACATGGAAGGATACGAGAGGAGGATGAAGGAGCAAGAAGACCTGATTCGGCGACTATGAGAAGATCTGAAAATTGCAAATCGGGAGTGTGCTGAGGCTCTGCGGGGCAAAGCAGCACGAGAGCTTGATATCTATGTAGACCTTGATGGCCAACATGAAGGTGAAAACCATGCTAATCCACCTGGAAACAATAATCATCGTGGCAGCACTAGGGTACCGCCAAAAGAAACTATGACGATATGGGAGAAGCGACAACCAAATCATTCTTAACGAAGGCTAAGCTTAAAGAGTTTGATGGCATAAGAAAGATATGCGAAGATTTAGAAGCGTGGATTGAAGAACTCAAAGATTTGGATTATACTTTCAATATCCAGAACACGACCACGAGACTTTCGAATGCTCGAGCAAGGTGACCGATAAGACAATACGTACCAAGATGGCTCAATTGGAGACTTTTGGCGATGCGTACGATAAAGGTAAGTCATCTACCCCTTCTTTGTGATGTTTTATGTCTTTGATACGTCCTTTGAAAGCTTCTGTGAGATCGAATTTATGCGTAGAAGTTGAGATTAAAATTTGAATTTCTTAATTGATTTGGATAGTATTCATTGCTTCTTATCGTCTAAATTGATTGAGAAATTAAACTTGAAATTAAATCGAGAAGTTAAAAGACTTGTGGACTTAACTAGTGGTAATAATAGTTCCACGAAAGAGTTAGTAGAATTTTTATTTTTTTTCTTTGAAGAGTCGAAATCATAAAGATGATTTCTATAACATAAACATTGATATGCATGATGTTATCATTGGTATCAATTAGATCATTGAAAATCATGTTTTGATTGATTGTTAAGAAAGAAATATATATCTTTAATCATTTGATGATGATAAGTCACACTCTTTGTGGAAAGAAAGAGATTCTAAATCTAGTTTTGGCAATGGAATTGATAAGGTGACTTAGATAAGAGTGTGAGACGTTGCTTGTGTTTGCTTGTGTGAGACGTTGCTTGTGTTTGCTAATGAGATTAAAGAGAATCTAGGGATAAACATAAAGAGACAAATCGAGAATTTATAGAGGATCTCTTACATGAAGTTAAGGATGTGTTCCGGATGATCTTCCTGGTATACCTCCGCCTAGAGCGGTAGACCATGCCATAGATCTATATCTAGGAGCGACACCTTAATCCAGATCTCCATACAGGTTCAATATTGATGAGCTTAAAGAGCTCAAGATACAACTTGATGATCTTTTGAAAAAGGGTTTCATTAAACCTAGTGTATCTCCTTGGGGTAGTCCTGTGTTATTCCAAAAGAAAAAGGATGGTACATATAGGTTATGCATAGACCGTAGGGGATTAAACAAAAAGACCATTAAGAACAAATATCCTCTTCCTCACATAGATGAACTGCTTAGTCATTTGAGTGGTGCCACAATATTTTCAAAGGTTGATCTTCGTTCTGGCTACCATCAAATCCGCATTAAGGTCGAGGACATTCCAAAGATTTCTTTTCGTACACGTTATGGACATTATGAATTTAGAGTTCTTGCTTTTGGTTTGACTAATGCACCAACAACTTTCATGTGCTTAATGAATAATATTTTTCACCCGTATCTTGATGACTTCATTCTGGTATTCTTGGATAATATTTTTGTGTATTCTACGAATGAAGAAGATCATGCATTGCACTTAAAGAAAACATTTGAGGTTTTGCGTGAACATAAATTGTATGCCAAAGCAAGTAAGTATTCTTTTGCAAAGGATCAGATTGTGTATTTGGGAAGAGTGATTTCTAAAGAGGGGATTCACATTGATCTTGATAAAGTTAAGACTATGTTAGTAAGAGATGTAAGAAGCTTTATGGGTCTAGCACAATATGAGAGAGCACACATTAAAGATTTCTCTAAGATAGCAAGTCCTGTGACCGAATTGACCAAGAAAGATAAGGGTTTTGTGTGGACTTCTAGCTGTGAGACTGCTTTTGAGACCTTGAAGGCTAAAATAGCGGAAAATTTGGTTTTAAAAGTTCCTGAGATGGGCAAACAATTTGTTGTGTCCTGTGACGCTAGTGGTTAACAATTAGGTTGTGTTTTGACACAAGAAGGAAGAGTGGTTGCATATGAGTTTAGGAAATTAAGACGACATGAATTGAACTATGCAACACATGATCTAGAATTGCTTGCTGTTGTTCATGCATTAAAGCATTGGCGTCATCTCTTGCTTGGTGTAAAATTTGAATTGCGTACTGATCATCAAAACTTGAAGTATATTTTCACTCAGCCATTGTTAAATAACAGACAAAGAAGATGGATTGAATTACTGGCTGAGTATGACTTTGATTTGAAGTATTTGTGTGAAAAAGAAAATAAAGTTGCAGATGCATTGAGTCGTACGCCCATGGGTAATTTGTTGACTGTTGTGCGATCCACTTTGATTGATGATATGCATGCTGAAGTTGAAAATGATTCTTTTTATATGCCTATTTTGAAATTCTTGCGTGAGAATATTGGTGAGAGGTATGAGAACAGATATCACTTGTATAAGGAAAATTTGTATTATTATGACCGCTTGTGTATTCCTGCAAATTCTGCTTTTAAGAGTCAAATTCTGCATGAGTGTCATAATTCACCTTTTTCTAGTCATCCTGGATTGAATAAGACACATGAAAAGATTAAAAGTTCATTCTTTTTCCGCGTATGAAATTGGATGTTAAGAAGTATGTGCCTGAATGCTTTCAATGTCAACAAGTTAAGATTGAACATAAGAGGATACTTGGTGACCTTCAACCCTTAGACATTCCTTTACAGAAGTGGGAGTGTATATCCATGGACTTTATCATTAGACTTCCTACTACTCGTGGAGGGTATGATTCGATCTTTCTGGTGGTAGATAGACTCACAACACAAGCTCACTTCTTTCCTGTAAAAATAACTTATACTGCATTGACCATTGCATACTTGTTTATGAAAGAGATATTTCGTTTGCATGGCATGCCCAAGAGCATAGTGTCTGATAGAGATTCTAAGTTCACTTCTCATTTCTGGAGAGCGAGTTTTGACTCTATAGGTACCCAGTTACGCATGTCTACTGCTTTTCATCCTCAAACAAATGGGGAAATGGAGAGAGTGAATCGTATTTTAGAAGATATGTTACGAATGTATGTCAATGAAAACCAATCTAATTGGAATGAATATTTACCTTTGGTGGAATTTGCATACAACAGTTCATATCATTCATCTATTAGGATGACTCCGTTTGAGGCAATGTATGGCTATAACTATCCTACACCTATTCATTTTCTTAATTCGAGGAATAAGGTAGAACTGTCACGTGAGATGCTTGAGAAAATGGATAGCGAGTTGGCCGAAATCAGGGGGAATATTAGAGAATCTCAAAAGAGACATAAACTGTATTATGACAAGAAACATCCTGTTGTGGAGTATAAAACTGGTGATATGGTTTTTTAAAGGTTATTCTTGAGAAGTCTCATTTGATTCTTGGAGATGATAGAAGATTGTCTCCACGATTTGTTGGTCCATTTAAAATTTTGAAGCGCATTGGTTCATTAGCTTACAAATTGGAATTGCCTTCTCATGTTTATTGAAAAAGTATGTTCCTAATGTGCATCATGTTTTAGAGGACAACTCTAAGTTGAAAGATGACGAACCATTGACTGTAGAACCAGACTTAGTACTAGATAGGCGTTTTAAACATCTGAGAAATAGAGACATTGTGGAAGTTTTGGTTATGTGGCAGAACTATCCAGTAGAGAATGCATCATGGATTGATCTTAGTGTTTTGCAAAGAGAATTTTCCTCTCTTTAGACCAACTCTGAGGACAGAGTTAATTTTGATAAGGGGAGAATGTAATAGGACTAGTCTTTGAAGTTCTTAAAGTCGAAAAGAATGTAGCTGGGCATATTTTTCCTTAGCACGATTTGAAAGATTGTTGAATAGTCTATTAAATAGAGCTTATACGAATGAGTTGAGATATTAAGAGAGAACATATATCCTTTTTTTTAAATAATACACTAAAGACGGATTTGATAAAGATTAATGAATAACAGATAGTCTGTCTATGAGCAGTAAAATTGAGATTTTTATTAATATCAATGTTTTATATTTATGTGTTTTAGCTTAAAATGCATGGGTAGGCTTAAAATAAGTTGTAAAAGTAGTGGAGACCCAAAAATAGAGGTTTTATGAGTCGCGACCTAAAAGTTGCGTTTTTAGCCAAACAGAGATGTTTTCGCAATTCTGTCCGCGGTGCCTTGTAGACCAGACCTATTCCCGTCGTTTTGAGTACCTGGATCGCTCTGTTCTGAGTTCGTTTGTAAAAGTTATGATGAAAACAAACAGAAGGTAGCAGCAGTGTAGTGTACACAGGGACAAACAGACATACAACATCATACAGTTCTCCCTGCTATCAACCAAGAAGTGGATTGTTTCTTCATGGTAGAGTATGGCAATTGAGATTATGAAGGTATATAATTATGTTTTTTTACTTTGATTATCATGTTGAATTGGTTGCACGAGTATGTTCTTTTGGCTATTTTGTAGGCGATGCAGAAATCAATGTGTGAAACAGGATTTGTGCAAAGTTTCATGATAGAAATCTAACCTTTACGGATCGCTTAGCGATCACGTTCTTATATTATTCTCGCAGGTATACTTGGTGCAAAAATCGTGCAAGCTTTTTGAGGAAAAGAAGGATAAAAGCACGACGGGTGGTGCGTTTGGGAATCATTCACCGATCTCTTCTTCTGCGAGTGCGAGTGCGAGTGCGAGTGAGACGATGCATGCAAGCGAACTGAAGCTCGGGGGTGGTCGGGAGGTTCGAACTCCGTACAACGGAGTGCGCCCATATATTTTTCTTTTCTGTTGTATCAAAACTCTACAAAGATTCATCAATACAAAGATCTCTTTCTCTATGTTTTGCTATCGATCTCTATTATTCGGTTCCCGTGACATGGGTCCTTCCGAATGTTTTGACTCTGAACTTGCTCCACTCTCTAATTCATGGGTCCTTCCGAATGTTTTGACTCTGAACTTGCTCCACTCTCTAATTCATGAGATTCAGAATCCGTTTCACTCTGGGAGTCCGTGTCTGAGTCGTGTTGGTCAAAGTCTTCTATTGAGCTATCGGTGTCACTGTCAGATTGGTCTACAATTGCCTTGCCCTTAGAAGATGCATGTATGGTACTTATCATGTTCAGAGGTGCAATTTGTGGTACCTCTTTCCCCTCTGGTGTGACCCAAGTGGTTCCTCTATTTCCCCAGGTATCTATGGTTGCAGCTAGGTGTACCCAGTCTATGTTGTCTGATTCCGTCATACCCGGTAACACATCCATGTAAGGAGAATCTTGGCCAATGTCTGTATCCTTCTTACAAGTGTAACAATATTGTAGTGGGGCCGAGTGAACTGTGGTGTCAGAGCGATGATCAATAATGGTTTTACTCCCTAAAGGGTGTACCTTACCAGTCACCAAATCCACTCTAAGGACAGAGTCTTGGAATTGCAAATAGACATGATTTTTAGACCAATCGTGAACCATTTGTGCTTCCCTCATGAATGGTCGTCCTAAAATCATTTCATATGACATAAGGTGTTTAGAGAAATCCATTACAATGAATGTATGTCGTACCTTGTGTCCTAGAACTTTGATCTTAAGATCCTTGAGCATCCCCATAGGTTTGGCTATGGTACCATTTGCCATCTTTACCACAATGTTAGTAACACTGAGGTGGGGTTTTCCCATGGATTCCCAACAATCTTTTGTAACGATGCTAGCTTCCGCACCACCATCAAGAATTCCCTTTATAGTTAATCCCTTGGTAGTGATGGGTAGGGTCGCATTAGACTCGTCGCCTTCAAAATACTTCCCTAATTTGTTAATGGGTACCTAGATCACAAACTCGTGTCCATCTAAGTCAAGTGATTGCACATGATTTTCCTCATCAATCATAATCGAGTCAGGCCTATTTGGTTGCGCAAACTACGTTAATCCCGTTCGTAGCTCTCCGTTAAGGAATGCTCGGAGTGCAAGGAATAACTCAGGATCTCCATACAGCTTTGCTATGATCGTGGTTCGGACCTCAGAAGACATGAAGTCCACTAGTTTGGCAACATTCATTGGCATTTTGCAGGGTGTAGGTCCTTGACTAGGAACTGGTGAGGATGGAATCTCATATTCCTCAATGGGATCAGGTATTCCTTCGTTAAACATCCTTTCCAACAAGAAGGGTGTATGCTCACTTTTTGATGTCCCGTCCTTGCTCCCTTCTTGGATGCTACTAGATATGGCTAACGCTCTATGGTTCATGTGGGGTGGATGAACTTGCGTGGGAAACACTGTGTCATGAATTTTGACATGCATGGGTTCTGGTTCTAGTTTCCTTTGAGTCTCCTCCACTAAACCTCTTAGATGTTTCACCTGCTCAATCTCGTCTACTGGGTTTGGGTATGTCCCAATCTTCTTTTTACGATTCTTCCCTTTTTGCCCTTGCGGTTTATCTTGGGGGTCTTGGATTGGATTTGGAAACACTTGTGGTGTTTTCAGAGGCTCTTTATGGTTTTCTCTTATTCGGTTTTCATTTGGTTCCATGTTACGGTTTTCTTTGTCGGTCTTTCCCTTTGTGGTATTGGTTCTAGTCTCCATTGTCTCGATTGAATCTCAATCATCCTCGAGGTCATTCATATACACGGGGTCATCTCCTGTTCCTATGTTTGTTTTGGAACTTGGCTTTGAATTTCCCGTATTCTGCGACCTCTTCCTTCGTGTCTTTTTTTTCTTTGCTTGGATAAATGACGCGGTATCTCTCTCTTCGAGGATATGGCCTGGTCCTTGAAGCATGGACCGTGTAATCGCATAAGCGGGTGCGACGGGTGGTATTGGCGATGTCACACTAGCAATTTCGACCAAATTTAGGGGTGTGATTTTAGGCGCATTTGGGTTATAGGGGCATTGGGCAATCAAGTGATCTATGCCACAACGATTACATGTGAGTATTGGCATTGCAGAAGTGCTCCCTTGATTCATTTGCATCTGTGCAACATTCTTTTGCAGCCTAGTAGGGCACTCCGTTGCCCGATGTGGTCCACCACACTCATAGCATTGAAGAGGTGGCCTCCTAGCCTGGGTGTTGATATTTTGACCTCTGGATGCGAGAACAGCAGCTTGATAAACCGGATTGACTTGCCCCCAACAATCTTCCATGTAGTATATAGGACACTCTTCCAATGTATCAAGTCCGTAGGCAATACTAGTGTCTGCTTCCTACTCACAGCCATCTGCATAAGCATTAGATGGCTCGCAACCCACTTGGTTCATAGGGGCGACTCTTGGATGCGGGGGCTGCGGTCCTAGCACAGGAGGTGGTAGCGGTGTAGCTTGTACAACATTTTGAGATCTAGGGACCATGTGTTGCGGTAGTTGCTCAACAGGTGGAGCAGGCATCAATACAGGAGCTCGAGGTGCATCCGTCCAGGCTACAGGTGGTCTATTTGCCATCATACGTTTGATCATTAAACAATCCTTAGCTTGGTGACCATACCTACCACATGCGTCGCAAGTTCCATTAAATTTTACTCTTAACGTAGGGCACTCACTAGTGCTATGTGGACCTAAGCAAATGGAACACCATTGTTGCTCCCTTCTTGGATACATGTGACTATTTTGAGGTTGTCGATTATCCTTAAGAGACTCTTGGATTGCCTTGGTGAGGTCTGTCAAGAATGTCTCAAATACCTTAGGCTCATTGGCAATGGGCTTTGCAGTCATGGGTTCATACTCAATGGCTTGTGAGCTAGTGGATCTCGTGTCAGTAGACCCCCTCATGCCTGCTATCATCAAGTTGTCCTCTAATTGGATTGCATTGGCAGTGACATCTTCTCAGGTTGTGATACCTCTAATCACTAGTCCATTATAGATTCCTTCATTCCTCAACCCTCGAATGAATCGATCAAGCAGTTGGTTATTGTTGAAGTGCTCATTTATAGGGCAGCGAGAGTTTAAGTGCTTTAGACGACTAATGAAGTCCCTTACTGACTCTCCTTCCTTACGTTCGGCCTTCTGTAGCTGAGATGCTACACCCCAAAGCACACCTTCTCGTATGTACTCCTTTAGAAACAACCTTCGAAGGGTAGGGTAGATTGTTTTCTCGTCCACCCTTAGGGTTCTATACCAATCTCCAGGCTTCCCACTTAATGTCAAGCTTAAGGCATTGCACTTATGTAGTTCGTTGCGTTCCCCTAAGGAATCACATACTTGTTCAAACACTTCAATGTGTTTTCTAGCATCTTCGTCCCCATTGAATTTTTGCGTGAGTTTGGCAATTTGTACTGCCTTACTTCTAGGCTCTCTATCAGATGCATGATGCATATTTTCCACGATAGATCGACCTATGGTTTGAGCAAACGCTGTCAAGTCACCTATGTGAGGAGGCAAGGCCGGTGGAGGTACTCTTGGAATCATATGTGGGAGAGGGACGGGTACGGGTCTTGGCATATGTGTGGATGATGCAGGATATGGAACATAACCGGGCATAGGTCCACTCGGATAAGGGCTAGGGAGAGGCACTCGAGGAGCATAAACAAGTGGTACAATTGGAGGTGTGGGGGCCATGTGTGCATAAGGGGCTAGAGGCACATACAGTCGAGGCCCCATATTAGGTACTACGACACTAGGTAGTGGCTCTGCGCTAATCGTAGATGTCATCGATACATTCTCTATCAGGCTTATCCCTGGAGTGAGCACTGTGTTTTCCTTAATAGAGGGTTGAGCCAAGTTAGGGAAGCTAAAGTTTCCGCTCGGAGGCTCAAATTGCATAGAGACCCCAGGTGAAATGACGTAAGATGGGTCCATGGGGCTCATTAGAGGAGTCTCCATTTGTGATAGAGTAGGCTGTTGAGCCTTGCTCATATCCAGAAATCTCATGGGGCTAGTTGAGAGTATATTTACCCCTCGGTTTTGCCTTTCTGATTGAATAATGCCATGGATAACATTACAGATCATTTTCTGTTGATCTTCGATGCTCGTGGCACTAGAGGTGGATTGTACAATCTCTATCCATCCTACATGGTAGGCGTGGCCAGAGTTTAGATCCGTCAACACCTCAGTGTGGAGGTCGTATGTCCAATGATCATTAATGAACAATCCTTCTAGAGTCGACGTGTTAACGGTTTCTTGTGAGGTAGAAGCAATGTTGCTCCCCATGGTTTTACTTGTCACCAACGGTACTCTAGAGGGAACTTCTGAAGGAGGCAGCTCAACAGGGCCTTCTTGGTAAGAAGTTGGCAGGATATCCACATGGACACTCTTTGGTGGTGTGGGGTCCACGTGCGATGTGAAAGGAGAGTCCACTTCCCCACCCCCTTCATGTGCTTCATTTGCATCAGGTTCCGAGCGAGTAGCTCTACCTAATGTTTCCATGAAACGGCTAAACATACTAGTACTAGGCTGTGGGGCTTCGGGAGGTGCATGGCCTTCTCTCTCAGTGTTTTGGGTAGGGTATGCTTCCATGACTTCTGAGTCGGAGGAGGAATCACTAGTGGCTATTTTAGGGTCTTGGGTGGTGCTACCTTGTGTCCCCGCTGAGGGTCTAGAGCCTATCGTGGATGGGTAATGGGTGTCCGTATGAACAGAGGCACCCTCAATATGCTCGTGTTCTAGCACCCGCCCAAAGCATAAGTGCATGTGCTTTTGATACCCTAAGGTGTCAAAAAGCTGCTCTAGGAGGCCTTGTGACTAGTTTTTTGCGTGTTTTTTGTTTGTTTTTTTGCTAGATTTTTTAGAGCGTGTCGTGGAATGGGCTGTGTGATAGCTCGAAATGAGCGTATCGCTAGGAGGGACGTGCTGTGCTTTACAGCCCACCGTTTGGTTCTATTTTGCTCCAGAAAAGCCCGAAACAGTCTTTTCCTAGCTGGGGAACTAAGCTCCAAATAGCAAGTCTAAGAGTGCAAGTGGGAAGAGAAGGGAGGAGAGTGGAGGACTTGTCCCACATGCTCTCATTCCCTCTTGAGGAGGTAGGGTATATATATAAGAGTGAGTCTAGTATATATCATAAGACTGAGGCCTGGGCCTAGGCTTGGGCTTGGGCTTGGGCTTGGGGAAATGATCCCGATCCCGATAAAAATTTTAGCGATCCACCCAGTCACTCACGCTTAAATATTTTCGATTTTTTCCCGTCCGTTTTTATAACCTCCCCCTCGCTCACGTTTTTTTTTGTTTTTTTTTTAATAAAAAAAAATATATATATATATTTTTACTTATAAATTTATTATTATTATTATTTGGATATTATTTGGTACGCGTTTTGGTGCGCGTTGACCTCACCTAACTATTTACTGTCCCACCTACCTACTGACCTGCTAATCAGTGGTTTACCTAATTACTAACCTGCTTAATTAACTAACTGTGCGCCTAACTGTGCACAAACCAGAAAACACAGAAAATGCAGAAAATTGAAACTTGACAGAACTGTGTTGTGCAAACCAGAAAATGCAGAAAACGCAGAAATGCTAACTGTGTAAGCTGAAATTTGAGCTTAATAGAACTAGCAAAACAGAGCTTAACAAAACACAAAAAACTTGAATGCAGTCAACAACATTGTGTCTTTCTCTACTGGTTTTTGCATAACAACAATAATCAAACTTAAGCCGCGCCTTTCCTACATAAAAAATAGCTTTAATACAATTTACAGGTCGCCATTGGAGCTTCACGCGCAGCAGCTCCCCGGCAGCGGCGCCAAAAATGTCAAGGCTAGGGACTTGCTATGCGTCGTGTGCGAGCCACAAAGGCTCCTAGCACACAGTCATACAACAGACAAGCTCACAAGGAAGAATGGTGTGTCACTCACCTTCCTGCATAGTTGCGAATGAAGGATTCTCGCGCCGGGAAGAAGAGGGAGACGCCGCTACGCCGCGCTCAACCGCCTCGCCGCCGTCATGCCGCCGCAATGCTCGATCACACACACACTCTCACACTCCCTCTCTCTCACATGTACACACACACACACACACAAGGAGATGGTGAAGGAGAAGGTGGAGATGTAGCAAGAGCAGCTTCTATTGCACAATGAGAGAATGAGTAAAAATTAGGTTTAGTGGCTTTTATATGAGCTCACCCCATTCACACTTGGGCGCCCATACTTAACCAACTAACTCCTTGAATATTCCAGTTAGAGTGCGCCTGTCATCGGCGATCACCCTTACCCTATTCCTATTGGTCCGACAAGCCCGGTACCTGACTCTAAATAATACAACGTTTATAGATCATAGGGTGTCCGTGTGCCGTGAGGGTTAACAAACTCATCATGTCCTCAGGGCATGGCACTTTCCTTTACTCATGTGCTAGCTCTCGTTCACCGCATCACTCCAGGGGGGATTTGTTACCATATACATGTGGTAGTGATGTGTGTGAACACACTAGGACCGCCGGGGCATTTTTTCCCTCTTTAGGAGGTTTTTTCCCCCAAGCATTGTATATACGCCCATCACTCTAGGGCTATCTATCTTTCCATTGAATACTAAGAAACACACTGTCTATTGTGTGCCTTGAGCTTCCTTCGTCTTCTCCAAGCTGTGTGCATTTCTCTGCAACCCTAATTCCAAGAGGTCTAGCGGTAAGTATGGGTGATGTCTAATCAATTTGTGTGATGTTTGTTTATGTACCTTGTCTCGAGTTCCAGGAACTGTACTTTGCATCATACAAAGCAGTTAACATTGAGCTGTTTCAAAATCAATGATTGTAGAAAATGGATTTGATTTCAAGGAAATCAACCGCTAGGCTGTGCCAAGTGTAAAACTTATACTTTGTAGGTAAGCATTGTACCTTAGAGGAGCAGGAGATAGGAAAGGATTCATTGTAAATCAAAATCCCATACAACTCCCTGAACTTCTGAATTTTGCATGTATTGAATTCTTAATTTGCAGAATATAAAGAAGGTGCTCTCTTATGCCAATCTCTGCATATTTAATTGTGTATGAAAGAGTTTTTATCTTTTGTGTGATTCTGTATAAGATAGATTGTGTATGTATTTGTTTGTGTCTCTATTCACTAATATTATTCACATGAAATTCAAGAATTATGTGTTTCTTGATATTCTGAGTGTGCATTTGTTATTCAATTTTATTTGTATGTATCTAGCATTAGTGCCAAGATACATTGATCCACATACTTCCATCTTATCTCCTCCTAAAAAATAATTTATAGATTACATCATCAAAATTTAGAGTACCACTTAAATGACCAATGGAAGTGACACAATGTCCCATGAAGAAGGTAATGAGTATAAAAAAGACATATCGCTTTCACTTCCTCATCCAGTTTCAGAATTTGAGCCTATAGTTGTCTAAAAATGATATTGAACTCATTCAAATGAGATGCAAGTGTGATCCTTCTTTCATCCTCAAATTTAATGGTTTCTTCATAAGATAGACCTTATTTGTAGTAGTTTCCTTCTCATAAATACTACAATTTTTTTCCCATAAGGATGTAGTGGTCTTCTCATTAATCATTGCAAGATAATTAGAATCTGCAAAGTAAAGTCTAATCATAAACTTAGCCAATGCACCTAACTCAAGCATTCTTCCAAAATGCATGGATTGCAAGCAAGACATGAAGGTCGCCTCCAATTTTTGTACCTCTCTCTTCAAAACGATTGGAAATAGAGCTAGAATTTATTCTTGCCTACCATCCCCAATTAGAGGGGAGAACATGACGGGTTAATCAAATTATAAAGATATTCTGAGAGTTTTTTGTAGTAAGGAGCCTAAGCGATGGATTCAAATTCTATCTCTACTGGAGTTAATGCTTCACACCATCAAAGCATTGGTGTATGGTCAGGAGTGTCTCTGTCCACTCAACTTTTAAGATCCTACTAGGAGAGTTGAATCTAAACAATAGCTTTAGCTGATTCTTTGGAAAAGAACATCTTGAAGTTTCTAATCCTTGAACTTGGAAAGTTCTTTATTAGACACAATTTTGCCATTATCAAGCATGGTACAATGGCAAATTTGCAATTAAGTTTTGACAAAGTTTTAGCAATAATTTGAGTAATCAGTAAACTAAAAAACTACTTAAAGGAACTCACAAACGAAAGTCAAAACTACGACAAGAAAGACTTCCTAACATTTGATATACTTTTGGTAGTAAACAGACAATGTCAACCAAAATAAGCATAAACCCAAATTGAAAACTATGGCAAAAGTTATGACCAAATTTTGGCACACTTTTGGCGCTATTTCGACATAAATCTCAACTCACATCAATCATAAAATAGTGCATACATAGTGTAAAAATAACTGAGCACAAACTAAATCAATTGTGTCAAGCCAACTTGGCTATCGAGCACTCATGCACAGACTTATGACAATTGGCCTTCATTAATGGAATCACATGATGACAATTCCTTTTTTAGGTGCATGCATGCAACAACTCTTGTGGTTAGTCTATATATGTAAAATCTTATTGAATAAAAGTGTGCACTATTCTTTTAAACTCTCTACTCTCTTCCTTCACCAATGGCTATCTTGCATCTCCACCTGCCATAGCTCCATCCCCCAAAAACTGGTATCAAAGCATAACAGTCCTCTCATAATGTTGCGCTTCTCTAGTCTAGCTATGTCGCAAAACGCCATGCATGAATGGTGTCTAGCTAGAGCCATACGAGAACTTTGACTAGCACATAATCAACCATATATAAGCTTTTTGTGATTGCCTTGGGCCGTCAGTAAAATCACGTAACTGCATCATCCCGTGGTTCATCGTCTACAATCAGCTGCAAGCAAAACGTAGAGTATTGGTACTGACAAGCTTTCCATGAAAGCTTTGCATAATTATTTCGTATTGTAAGGTTTTATTTAAATCTTTTTTCCAACCCACAATTCGGCCTCTCCTTCACCTAAGCAGTGGTTATCATCCA
The DNA here is from genome assembly GCF_014529385.1 of Adiantum capillus-veneris. Lineage (NCBI taxonomy): Eukaryota > Viridiplantae > Streptophyta > Polypodiopsida > Polypodiales > Pteridaceae > Adiantum > Adiantum capillus-veneris. The sequence continues at coordinate 26,782,589 of NC_140943.1, forward strand.
AAAGTCAAACAGTAGTGTGATGATTTGAGCATCTATCAACTTCAACATTCCAAGATTTTTTTGTGGAATTTTTATAGCATCAAATTTTGTACAAATTCAATTTATCATCAAACAAAGATTCCAACTTTGGCAAATTTGACGGTTGCGATTTCATACATGGCAAATCAAGGTCAAGGGATACCTCATGTGAAAGAATATTTGGAGCGCCGTCAAGCCTCTTTCAATAGAGGAAGTAGGAACAATGGATGCAGTAATTTGAGCTTTATCCGTCTGAACAACAAAATAAAGATGAACAAGTCCTTGGTATTATTTTGACTTTTGTTGAGGACAATTTTATTCATTAGGTTAGAAACTTAATGTTGGAACCAACCTTTGAAATATGGGAGAAGTACTCTACATCTATCATCGTCGCCTTTTGCAGTGTACATATTGCTTTTCGATGTTGAAAAAGATTGTGCAAATCATTAATTCAAATCAAGCCTAAGCTCTTAGAGTGCGATTTGGGCTGAGGGAAATGACATAGATTGTGCCGAGCAGACACCTCCAAGCTCAAGAAAAGTGAAAACTCAAAAGCTCCTTCAAAAGCTCAAACCAAAGCACACTCCAATATGTATAAATCACATTCTCTTGTTGACTTGAAGTGTAGAAATTAGCTGATTTTATTAGATTTATCAAAATCGTGGTCATTGCAGCCATTGTTTAAGACCTTAAGGCCCTTCCGACTGCTCTCGAACCGATTCTAGGCCTAGGCTCCACTCTAATTATTTTGTCGGTGGTTGATCTCTATGCACTTTGGAATCACTTGGACCTCCTTTTAGACCTAGTACCTTGGTCTAGTAAAGGTTTGTGCGACAAAGGGTGATGATTTCAACCTTAGGATTTACATGCAATTGAAAATTCAACACCTTTACCTCACCTATACAACTATCCTCTGATAAGATCATAAGCTGGAGACTCAACCTCAATAGCCCTCTGTAGCCTTTTACTCATGGTTTTTTAAAATTTCTTGCTTAAAAGGTATTCCACCAAATATTTCCCCCATTTTGGTACAACCATGATTTTGAATAGAGTGGCAGTAGGTATTGGAGATACCTCACGTCATTGTTTACAATTCTCAACACATTTATGGATGTCCATTTTTATTAATGTGTTAGGAAATATGACATAGCTAAATAGATATTTGAGTAGCTTACTTAATGGATAGAGACAAATTTTCACACACAAGAGATTATAGAGTAGAGAGAGAGAGAGAGAGAGAGAGAGAGAGAGAGAGAGAGAGAGAGAGAGAGAGAGAGAGAGAGAGAGAGAGCACAATGTACGTGGTTCACCCAATGTGGGCTACATCCACGGGAAAGTAGTCACTCAATGGATTTAGTACTTCAAATAAGAAGTAGGTTACAAATGGATTATAACCTTAATAGAGATCCTGCCTTGCTTCACTCACACCACCTCACACCCACCTTGTTGCATGAACTTCACACTCCAAAGTGTGTGTAGAAATAGCCTCCTTTTATAAGACAAAAGGGTTGCCCTCTCTCATGAGAGGCAGCCGTGTGTAGCTACCCTTGTGTAGAAAAGTCCAAATTGGACTCTTCAATCCGCCTATGTGTGGCCGCCCTTGAGAAGACAAATTTGCCTTTGAAATCGGCCACCAGCCATTGAATTCGGCCACAGGCCATTGACTATCGGCCGTCGATCAACATGCAAAATGACCGGCCGTTTTCTAACCACTTTTCGACTGCCGTCCGGGCCATAATATTCCAGCGAAGCCAATCTCGAGCTTTGCTCAAGACTGGCCGTGAAAATTTTGGTTTCCAGCAAGTGATTTTTCTTCATGCACGATGGCTTCTCCTCATAATGAGGACCTTACAAATGTGCGATTTTAATACAAAAAATTGCAAGGGGTAAATCAGGCTCCATACTTAACAATCGCCCACTTGGAGACTGATGAACACATATGTGATTTCCTAGAAGAGCACAACAAACTACATAAGTGCAAGGCTTTAAGCTTGAATCTAAGTGAGAAGGCAAGGGATTGGTATAGAACCCTAAGCAATGAAGAGCGCATGCGCCATCTTACTCTTAGGAGGTTGTTCTTAAAAGAGTACATATGAGAAGGAGTGCTTCGGGGTGTAGCCTTTCAGCTCCAAAAGGCCCAAAAGGAAGGTGATTTTGTGAGAGACTTTATTAGTCGCGTAAAGAATTTGACCTCTCATTGTGATCCAAATGAGCATTTTAACAATAACCAATTGCTCGATAAATTCATTAGGAGACTGTGACATGAGGATATCTATAATGGAATGGTCATTAGAGGTATTGCTACTTGGGAAGCTGTCACCACCAATGCAATCATATTGGAAGACAATTTAATGGTTGCAGGAGAAAGAGTGTTTGTCAAGCCAAAATTCACTAGCTCGCAAGCGATAGGCCATGAGCTGATGACCTTAAAACCCATTGTCAAAGAGAAAAAGCTATCTGAGATGACTTTGGTTGACCTAACCAAGGCTATTCAAGAAACCCTCAAAGATAATTATGCTCCACAAAACAATCATATGTATCCAAGAAGGGAGCAACAATGGTGCTTGGTTTTCTTTGGTCTACATAGTACCAGTGAATGGCCTATGTTTAGAGTAAAATTTAACGAGAATTTCAATGCATGTGGGTGGTATGTTCATCAAGCCAAGGATTGAATAGTGTTTAAATGTGAGATGAAAAGTAAACCAACTTTGGTGTGGACGGACACACCTTGAGTTCCTGCATTGATGCCTGCCCCACCTCTTGAACAACTATCACAACACATGGTTTCTAGGGCCCAAAATGTTGTTCAAACAACACCATTGACACCTTAGTACCACAACCCTCGCATCCAAGAGTCACTCTTGTGAACCAAGTGGGTTGCAATTCATGTAGTGCTTGTGTGGATTGTGAGGATAATATAAATCCTAGTATTCCCTATGGAGTCGATGCACTTGAGGAGTGTCCATAGTACTACATGGAGGACTACTGGGGACAAGTTAAAAATGTTTATCAAGTAGATGTTCTTGTGGAAAGAGGCCAAACTATCAATCTCAGTGCCAAGATACCTCCTCTTCAATGCTACAAGTGTTGGGATCCACATTGTGTAGCTGAGTTTCCTATTAGACTACAAAAGAATGCCACTCTAGGGTAGACCAATCAAGGGAGCACATCTACAATGCCAATACTCATGTATAATTGATGTTCCATAGATCATTTGATTGAGCAATGTCCTAATAATCCCAATGCACCAAAGATCAGGCCATTGAACTTAATTGAGATCATGAAGGCGTCATCACAAAGATCAGGCCATTGAACTTAATTGAGATCATGAAGGCGTTATCACAAAGTACACATGTGGTACCAATAAATTTATTCAAATGATCGATGCTCCAAGATTATATTATGGAAGAAAGAGATCTAGATTCAATCATCCAATCCAAGAAGGAGAAGAAAACATGAAGGAAGAGATCGAAAAAAGCAGTGAAGTCAAACCCCAATTCAAAGACCAACATAGGGACTTGTTATGACCCCGTGTATATGAATGACTTTGAAGATGATTTTGATTTAGATGAGACCATGGAGACCTAAAAAAACCATTAGGAAAGAAAAAAACATGGAGAGTCATCATGAGTCACAATGGCCAGAACCCAAGGAACCTAGGAAGAAGATTGGAACTTACCCAAACCCTATAGAGAAGATTGAGAGAACCTACAACAAGCTTGACTGCAGATGAAGAAAATTTGATTGAAAGACAAGTAGAAGAAGAAACTGAGCAAGTCTGGAGCAATGTCAACCTTCTCAGACTAGAAAATATCAATGAAGAATGGCACCAATAGGCACTCCCTATCTTAGTCAAGAGTATTAACACTTTTGTTAGTTATGAAAATGGGGTCGTGGCTCAAAGCTTTTTGGTCATTTGTGCAAGTGCTATGGAGTGAAACATAAACTTGGGACGTAAGTGGATGTTTGCAATCAAGTGTACTATTGATTGGGGAACTAGGAGTATCACAACACAAAAACCAACTTTGAGCCCTATCACTCAAGCAACATTCCTTGAGTTATCGCCCCTTGAGGGAACATAGAACAAAAATTTGTAGATCCAAGAGGTTAAAACATCTATTCCTATAGCACAACCTCTAGAGCTACAACCTCCATAGATCAAAAAAAGAATGAGGCACCCAAGAATCAACTTGATTTGACAAGGGAAACATGCAAATGGGTTCCTAAAGCTTCGTCAATGACTATTTTCAATGTTGAATCTGGTTCAAAAAAGAAGCCTCATAAGAGATTCCTCACTCACCTGTAGAAATATAAGAAAGCATTGCATTGGATTCCTAAACAAGTATTGGAATCCCAAGTCTACTAGAGATGATTAAATCTAGGTGCCTAAACATAAATTTTATTCTTCCTTGTCATAATAATCAATATCTAATTCTCCTAAATGATTTTCTCATATTAAACTGATCATTTAATGTGGGGAAGTGCCAAGGAAGAAAAAGCTAGAATATTGGTTAAGCTAGCAGACCGGCCACATTAGGGATCCAAAGGAGGGAAAATAGGGATCCAAAGGGGGGGGCCATCTGCAAAAGAGCCATGTGAAACAATGGACCAAAAAGACCCTAAGGTTCAGCCCATTAAGACTTCCAAAATGCTAAGGTTCCAAAATTCAAAGGTGGTGTCCAAAGGTCAACCCTAGGGAAAATTGGATGCTTTGTGTGAGCCCTAAAAGTCTTTGCACATCCCTACATGGGAGGGGGCGAGCCCCAAAGCTAGGGGATGAGAGAGAAAGCCACACACACACACACAGGCTCCCTTTACACAAAGGGAATGAGGGACACATGTCAGCTCCCTAGGCCAGATGCCCACAAGGTGTGCCCAGTTCCTATTGGAAGACCCTTGAAGTGGACCAATGAGAATTAAGCTAGAGTAAATCTAGTTTAATTAATTTAAAAACATTTAAAAAAAGAAACCAATGAGAATTAAGTCTCCTAGAAGACTATTGGGCAGTCTCCCAAGGGGTCCAATGAGCATTCAGGAGCCCCATGGCTTGCCTGATTCCTATTGGCCAGGAGGCAAAGGGGTCCAATGAGAGTTTAGTTTAATTATTTAATTACCTAAAGCTCTCACAAAAGGGGAAAGGGGGACACATGTCAGAAGGCTATCACTTATGCTGCTTAATTCCTATTGGCTTGACCTGGGGAGGTCCAATGAGGCAAAAGCCAGACCTATTTAGCAGCTAGGGCTCGCCCAAGAGAGAGGGGGGGCTGATTTTTGCTTGGCATTGACACACACACACTCACACTTGACCATGTGTGAAGGAAGAATACTCTATCTCCTCCCAAGCTTTAATGGAGAGCTCATCACCTACTCCAAGCTTGTGAGATAGAAGCCTACATCAACACTCTCTTGGCATGTGGATGCAAATCCAACCAAGAGCCAAGCTTCAATGCATGCTCATCTTCTCTACCAAGCTAATTACTAAGCTAAGCTATGCTAATATGAGTGATTATGTGAGGAGATGTACATCTTTCTCGTAAGATATTTCTTTTTCCTCTCAATCTACTCTCATACCCTGCTAGCTCTCACCATCTTCGAAGGTGTGTGAGGTCTTGGGTCTGAGAACGGGGATAATTCAAGTTGTGTTTGATTAAGTGTTTTGCTTGGTGTATGAAGCTTCCATCTTCATTGCACTAGCTAGTCTTGAAGGAACACAAAGAATTGTATTGTACAATGTCTCTCTTGATGGGAGAAACCATAATACAAAGCCTTTTGGAGGGGGGACCGGCTCCATGCAAATCCGGTCCTCAATTGTTGTCAATAGCTTAATTTCTCTCTCTTTTGAAAGTATTGTCGATGCTATCTAACTAGGTGTTATGCTTTTTGTTGCTCTCTCCACCCAAGCACTCTTGTAATTCTCATTAGGAATCTATTCTAATGAAATGCCCACTATGTTCATGCTAATTTCCGCTACACATAAGATTTTAGGCCATTAAATGTTACATTGGTATCAGAGCTCAAGGTTTCTCTTTTCTTGCTCAAGAAGGGAGGTCCTCAAGCTAGCTACAAATGGTTGGTATTATTAATTGCCTGTGAGTAAGTAGAATAGGGATTTTTCAGCCTTGCAGTGCGCCTGCCTTTGTGCAGTTAACGGGGCATCACCGTCGAGAGCTATGGTCTTAATAGTGGAGTCCTACGGGGCTTGCCTATGGCTTAACCACTATTGAGCTATTAGAAGCTTGACAGGAGCCGGTGCTGTCTTGGTGTCGAAAGACCCTCTCTTCTATTCCTTGCAATTAATGGTATTCGAGCCGCGGGTACAGTAGCTTGAGTGCTTTTTCTAAAGGGGTAACGAGGAGTAGCAACTAGGGCTTGAAGTGCCAAAGTACACCTAAAAAGTTTACACCTAAAAGTTGTTAGAATGGCTGACAATAGTAAAGGGGTAAAGAGGAGTAGCAACTAGGGCTTGAAGTGCCAAAGTACACCTAAAAAGTTTACACCTAAAAGTTGTTCGAATGGCTGACAATAGTAAAGAGAGTGAAATTAATGTTGATAACTTTGATTTTGCTCATGAGAAAGCTACTAATGATGCTTCAATGCTTGTTAACTATCTTGTTTCTAGGCTTCAACAAGCCATGGGCAATCCATCTCTCCAAAGTGAAGTGCAACGGCAGCTCCGTGCTCACGGGATTCTCCAAGCTCATCACCATGACGAGAGAACACCTAGGAAGCCTCCTTGTGAGACTACCAAAAGAGGTCTCTCTCCGATTCGGGAAGAAGAAGAGAATCCATATGAAGGGCTCAAGAACTTACTTCTTGATGATGCATCTCCTTCCCAAAGGAGAACTCAAGAGCCTCCACCGAAGGAACGAGAAAGAAGCGAGTCTCCCGCCACCTCGGCGGAGATGGCTCCACGAAGACGGCGGGCTAAACGCTCTCCATCACCACCAAAGAGGAGAAGACCATCACACTCTTCTCCACGCCATAATTCAAAGAGGGATGATAAAAAGCAAGAGAAGTAAAAGGCGAGAAAGAGGACACCCTCTTCTCCATCTTCTTCATCCTCTTCCTCTTATGAAAGCTATCGTGAAGACGACAAGGATCAAGACAAGAAAAAGGCGAGAAAGAGGTCACCCTCTTCTCCACCTTCTTCAAATTCTTCATCTTCTGAAGAAAGTGATGGTGCAACTTTTGAACCATCAAAAAGAAGAGGCCATAGGAAATCCTATGCCGCATGGAAGAGGTCGTCCAAACTGAAGAAATTCAAAGAGGGAGGGAAGAGCATCTCTTTCCTTACCTATGATGGCACCTTCGGTGCTACAGACAAAGTTTTGGCCTTTATCCAGCAATTCGATGCGGCGTTTGGAGATGAGGGCTTCACGGAGTCCTCTAAGCTACGCCATGTAGCTATGCACTTTCAAAAGTCCGCCAGACAATGGTGGTCTAGCCTACGAGCCAACGGTGAAGCTCCACGAACATGGAAGGCTTTAAGAGCTTCCATTATGAAGCAGTTTTTGGCCACCGATGCCAAAGACAAAGTACTCACCGAATGGCGAAGCTTAGAGCTCTCTCCCAATGAATCCATCCACAAATATGTAGACAAGTTTTGGGACCTACAACTCAAAGCCACTGTCTTCAAAAAGTTGGATTTTGGAGAGCAAAAGCAACAATTTTGTGCGGGCTTAACCGAAGAAATGGCGGAGTATGTCAACTCCCAAAGGCCACGTACCATATCGGCGGTAATACACCATACTATGGTGGCCTCGCGAATCAATTTCCAAACGGGGGGTAAAAGAAGTAATAAGCCCCCGGAAAACAAGGGTTCCAATGAGCCTAAGGGGAAGGACAATGTCCAAAAGTCTCCTAAGGGCAATTCCAACAAAGCTAAAGAGAAGGGAGTTTACAAAGGAAAGAATAAACTCTCTCCTGAAGAGCTTGAGCGTTATCGTAAAGATAACCGGTGTTTCAAGTGCGGCGAACAAGGGCATGCGTACCGCGCTTGTCCCCAAAAGAACAACCGCCAACATCCTCCTAGAGCTTCTTTGGTTGAAATCCAAGAGGAGGAGATTCATCAAACTCACCACAAAGGATCTCCTCTATGCCATGCTTGGGGAAAGGTAAGAGAACATGATGCTTTTATTCTCTTTGACCCTGGTTCTACTCACAATTTCATATCTATGGAGTTAGCCACCAAGCTAGGCATACAATCCTACGAGATGGGAGATATCCTACCCGCAGACAGTGCCTTCAAGGGGCAAGAAGCTTCAGTCACTCCCTTAATCGGGAAATTGAGGCTTCATGTCCAAGGCTATGTGGACAAAGAGGACTTCTTTATCTCTCCTCTCAAGCATGAGGATGTAATCCTAGGGGCACCATGGTTTGACCGCCTGGCTGCCCATGTTAAATTTCCTGAAAGGAGAATCTCCTTTAAGTTCAGGGAAAAGGACATGTATATAGATGCTAAGGAGATGGGTAACACCATCCCCATTGTACATACACCAACTTTCAACAAGTCAATAAAGAGCTCTATTTCCGTGTACATGATTTTTGTTAAAGATTCTCAAAATGAACCTAATGCTTTAGCAAAAGAAAATAAAAGCAACCAAAAGGAATTAAAGTTATCTAATTTTCTCAAGGGGTTTCAAGATGTCTTTATTGACGACATCCCTTGTGAGCTACCTCCTAAACGAGGTAATGACGACCATGCAATTGAACTTCTTCCAGGAAGTTCACCGCCTAACAAACCTCCTTATAGAGTTTCTCAAGCTCAACAAGAGGAGATTATGCGGCAAGTGCATGAATTAGTTGAGAAGGGCATGGTTAGGCCTAGCTCATCTCCATTTTGCTCACCTGTGCTATTAGTGCAAAAGAAAGACGGCACATATCGTATGTGTGTCAACTATAGAGCACTAAATAGGATCACTATCAAGAATAGGTTTCCCGTTCCACGGGTAGAAGACCTATTTGATAAGCTACAAGGATCGACCTACTTCAGTAGGATTGACCTAAAAAGTGGCTATCATCAAATAAGGATAGTTGATCAAGACATTGTAAAGACCGCATTTCGTACTACATTTGGTCTTTACGAATACATTGTCATGCCTTTTGGCTTGACTAATGCACCAGCCACATTCAACCGCTTGATGGAGAAGCTGTTCAGGCCTCATCGAACCTTCACTGGAGTGTTCTTTGATGATATTATCATCTACTCTAATTCATTGGAGGAACACAAGCAACACCTCCAGGTAATATTTCAAGTTTTAAGAGAGAATAAACTTTATGTTAATCGAAAGAAAAGTGAATTTTTCTTGCAAGAGATTCAATATTTAGGTCACATTATCTCTCAAGATGGAATCCAAATGGATCCATCCAAGTTAGAGGTAATAAAAGGATGGCCTAAACCAAGGAATCTTCATGAACTAAGAAGCTTTATAGGTATGTGTGCATACTATAGACGCTTCATAGAAAAGTTCTCACAAATTGCGGGACCATTACATGACCTAACAAAGAAAAATGTTAGGTATACGTGGTCTGCTAAGGAGAACAATGCTTTCGAAAAGCTTAAAGAAAAGCTTATCTCTCAACCTGTGCTTACACTCCCGGATCTCTCAAAACCATTTGAGGTCCAATGTGATGCTTGTGGTGATTGCCTTGGGGCTGTTTTGCTCCAAGAAGGGCACGCCATAGGCTATGAGAGTCGAAGGCTCGACCCTGTTGAGCAAGCTCTAGGCATATACGAAAAAGAACTCCTTGCAGTTCTACATGCCTTAGACTCATGGAAGCACTATTTATTGGGGACTCCTTTCATTCTGCGAACGGATCACCAAAGTCTTAAGTACTTCATGACGCAGACCAAGCTCTCCGACAAACAAATGAGGTGGGCAAATTTCCTTTCGCAATTTCATTTTCATATTGCTCACATTGCTGGCAAGCATAATCAAGTAGCCGATGCACTCTCAAGACGACCGAGAGTGAATGCGGTTTCCATAGCAACTCACAATGATCTATCTTCAATGATAGATGAGTATGCTATTGATCCCGATTTTAGAGATGTGATTTCAGCCCTTGCATTAGGGAAGAAAGAAGAACCATTTACTTTACAAGATGGTTATCTTCTCTATGGCAATAGACTATGCGTTACTAACTCACTACGTGAGAAAGTAATGTATGAATCTCATGCTCCCCCATATGCGGGGCATAGAGGGATTCAGTCTACCCTAAAGGGAATTGAAACATATTTGTATTGGCCTACCATGAGAGTGAACATACACGAGTATGTTTCCAAATGTGTGGTATGTCAAAAGACAAAATTTGATAGAGGGAAGCAACTTGGATTGCTTCAACCCTTGCCAATCCCTAATTCACCTTGGGAGAGCATATCCATGGATTTTATCTTTGGATTGCCTAAGTCTATCCATGGGAATACGGGAATATGGACGATAGTAGACAGGTTCAGTAAACAAGCTCATTTTATACCTGTCAAAAAGACTATCAAAGCCCATCAAATGGCAACCCTCTTCATTTCACAAATTTTCAAGTACCATGGCTTGCCAATGTCCATAGTGTCGGATAGAGATCCTAGAATGACCAGTAATTTCTGGAAGGGTCTCTTTGAGAATTTAGGAACAAGGCTAAACTTCTCTTCGGCCTATCATCCACAAACTGATGGCCAAAGTGAAATAGCTAACCTAACCATTCTTGATCTACTAAAAGCCTATGTAACGGAAGTAGATCAAAGATCCCAATGGGAGAAGTACTTACCTTTAGTAGAGTATGCTTACAATAACACTGTACATACTTCCACAGGAAAAGCACCTTTCGAGGTAATTGAGGGAAGATCAAAAAGTCCCTTGCTACTTAAGGTACATGGGAAGATCTTCGCTGCAGATGAGTATAGCCGAGACCTACAAGAATCTTTCCAAAAGATTAAGGATGCTATCTCTATCTCACAGCAAAGGCAAAAGGCTGCTGCTGACAAGCACAGAAGAGCCCAAGCCTTTAAAGAAAACGATTGGGTCTTGTTAAAGTTTCCCAAGGCTCGATTAAGGCACACGACGGGCAAGAATCCTACGGGCCACCAAAAGTACTATGCTAAACTAGCAAAAAGGTACTATGGTCCCTTCCAGATTCTTAGGCCAATCAATGAGATGGCCTATCAACTTAAGTTGCCCAATCATTGGCTCATACACAATGCTTTTCATGTGAGCCTCTTAAAGCCTTACAAAGGAGAGCCACCTCAAGAACCAACTATTGAAGACCCACCAGAGATCGAGGACCACGAGGAGGTGCTGCAGCCCGAGTCCATTCTCCGACATGAAGACAAGGTATTAAGAGGCGGTAAGACTATCCGACGATATCTTATTAAGTTTAAGAATTATCCTTTTGAAGATGCTAGATGGATGCAAGGCATACAATTAAAGGATAACCTAAACCTTGTCAATGCTTACAATGCTTCCCAAGAGTAAGCAAATGTACAAAATGTTAAAAATGAACAAAATTTTTTGTCTTATAAGACTCTGTTTTTCTTTATTTGTGCACAAAAATGAAGTAGTATGCATGCTTAGATCAAGTTTGCGGAAACGACGTCTCCCGAACACCAAGTAGAGCTTGTCACTCTACTATGGAAGACTGATAGGACTAATGTGCAGACATGCTTGCGGCAGCCTCAGGCTCTCAAGCGCCAAATGGACTAGTCATCCATTATGGAATGATGTCGTAGGGTAACATAGGGATCCTCTACCCGCTAAGAAAAGGACTCATACATATGCTTTATCTTCTCTACACCATAGTCGAGGACCACTATGATTTCAAGAGAGAGGTAATGTCATAATAATCAATATCTAATTCTCCTAAATGATTTTCTCATATTAAACTGATCATTTAATGTGGGGAAGTGCCAAGGGAGAAAAAGCTAGAATATTGGTTAAGCTAGCAGACCGGCCACAGTAGGGATCCAAAGGAGGGAAAATAGGGATCCAAAGGGGGGGGCCATCTGCAAAAGAGCCATGTGAAACAATGGACCAAAAAGACCCTAAGGTTCAGCCCATTAAGACTTCCAAAATGCTAAGGTTCCAAAATTCAAAGGTGGTGTCCAAAGGTCAACCCTAGGGAAAATTGGATGCTTTGTGTGAGCCCTAAAAGTCTTTGCACATCCCTACATGGGAGGGGGCGAGCCCCAAAGCTAGGGGATGAGAGAGAAAGCCACACACACACACACAGGCTCCCTTTACACAAAGGGAATGAGGGACACATGTCAGCTCCCTAGGCCAGATGCCCACAAGGTGTGCCCAGTTCCTATTGGAAGACCCTTGAAGTGGACCAATGAGAATTAAGCTAGAGTAAATCTAGTTTAATTAATTTAAAAACATTTAAAAAAAGAAACCAATGAGAATTAAGTCTCCTAGAAGACTATTGGGCAGTCTCCCAAGGGGTCCAATGAGCATTCAGGAGCCCCATGGCTTGCCTGATTCCTATTGGCCAGGAGGCAAAGGGGTCCAATGAGAGTTTAGTTTAATTATTTAATTACCTAAAGCTCTCACAAAAGAGGAAAGGGGGACACATGTCAGAAGGCTATCACTTATGCTGCTTAATTCCTATTGGCTTGACCTGGGGAGGTCCAATGAGGCAAAAGCCAGACCTATTTAGAAGCTAGGGCTCGCCCAAGAGAGAGGGGGGGCTGATTTTTGCTTGGCATTGACACACACACACTCACACTTGACCATGTGTGAAGGAAGAATACTCTATCTCCTCCCAAGCTTTAATGGAGAGCTCATCACCTACTCCAAGCTTGTGAGATAGAAGCCTACATCAACACTCTCTTGGCATGTGGATGCAAATCCAACCAAGAGCCAAGCTTCAATGCATGCTCATCTTCTCTACCAAGCTAATTACTAAGCTAAGCTATGCTAATATGAGTGATTATGTGAGGAGATGTACATCTTTCTCGTAAGATATTTCTTTTTCCTCTCAATCTACTCTCATACCCTGCTAGCTCTCACCATCTTCGAAGGTGTGTGAGGTCTTGGGTCTGAGAACGGGGATAATTCAAGTTGTGTTTGATTAAGTGTTTTGCTTGGTGTATGAAGCTTCCATCTTCATTGCACTAGCTAGTCTTGAAGGAACACAAAGAATTGTATTGTACAATGTCTCTCTTGATGGGAGAAACCATAATACAAAGCCTTTTGGAGGGGGGACCGGCTCCATGCAAATCCGGTCCTCAACTGTTGTCAATAGCTTAATTTCTCTCTCTTTTGAAAGTATTGTCGATGCTATCTAACTAGGTGTTATGCTTTTTGTTGCTCTCTCCACCCAAGCACTCTTGTAATTCTCATTAGGAATCTATTCTAATGAAATGCCCACTATGTTCATGCTAATTTCCGCTACACATAAGATTTTAGGCCATTAAATGTTACATTCCTTGTCACCTACAAATCCATGTGAGTCAAATCTTGTCATTATGAAGCCGATGGAGGATCGTGGAAAGGCAAAAATCATGGAATACTACACACCTTTTTCAAAACTGGTTTGGGTACCAAAGCAAGAATAATTTGTATCACCTAGCTCAAGAATAGAGAAGTCAAATGAAGCTTCTAGCTCATCCACAATATAAGCTTCTACACAATCTCCACCTACCACTGTAAATATCCATAAAATCAAGAAAGAATTAGCACCTCCCATTGTGATTTCATCACCTAAACCAACGTTGAAAGTAAGATCATGCAAGAGTACCTTACCACTATTGCAACTTGATGAAGTGCCTACGGTGGCAGAAAACTATTGGTCAAAGTCTTCACCCATTACAACTTGTAACAAGTGATTTTAAAAGGTGACAACATCTTTCCAAAAGGTATGATCTACCCAAGGAAGGGGGGAGTGTTTACTGACATCCATCATTCTCTTGCTTCCCTCTTAACCTTCCTTCCTGACTAATAACCTCCCAATCTTAGGAAATGTATTTATATAGCCCTATACTAAAACAAGAACAAAAAAGAATAAAAGAGCAAGAGCCACCAAACAAAAAGATTGAAACCTACAAGATCTCGTTCAGAAACGGTCTACCCTATGCTTACCTTTGAACGGGATTTGGTAAGCACACTAGCATGTGAGAAAAATTTTGAGGAATTAGAATGGCTGATGTGTCTCTTGACCACGGCTGATCCCTACGCAGTAGTAACGTCTCTATGATTGAACAAGCTTATCCTTTTAATCAAGATGAATATCCATGTCTAATGACATTCTTAGTGAACCTATGTGCATCTGATGATGAGGAATATTTACATGATTTAGCGGATGGGATGCATGGTGTCACTAAGGATGACTTTATTTATCTTGACAATGATGAGGATAGAGGTTTAACCATAAGGCTACCAGCCAATCTATACAATATCATGTTTCCTTGACCCTATAGGGTGGTGTCATAGATAAGTTAGGGTTCTTGATGTTGTTTTGATTATGTTCAATAAGGGTTAGTGCTTCTTCCCATTGATGTGCCTCTCTCATAGAGGTATTTCCTATTTTTTTCTAGTGTGTAGAAGAACGTATTGCAGTAGCTTAGCTTTCAACCATTAGGCGGTCTTTTTCCAGTCCACTCCTCGAATCAACCACAATGGCCAGCACAAATAGGTGTTTCTTGTCCATTACCATTGCTTGTTGTATTTTCTAGCATCCATGTTTAGGCTACCTTAATGGTGATTGGTAGAAAAGTATTCAAAAAATTTGCTTAGATTAGACATTAGATTTGATATAATTTTATGTCATAGTCCCTTGTCTAGGTTTATTAGTCAAAATTTTTGGCTAAGCTAGTTTGACCAAGGTAGAGTGTTAGAGATCTTCTCTTAATATCGTAGGAGATGCCTTCCTAATTTTCAATGGTTACTTAACGCTCTTAATCAAATATTGTTAAGCATTGTGTGCAATGTGCTAGTGCTTTATAATGGGCTTAATACCTCTTGACCTTTAGCTTAAGTATTATAAAGAGAATCTGCAACAATGGATATGGCCTATTAACTTTGAGAGTAGCGGAATTAGGAAATTAAAGAAAGCACTTATGTGAGAATACTTTGTGAGCATAGAGGGTGAACTTAATTGATGGTAGCAACATAAACATAGTTCTTAATTAACTTGTAATGAATAATACTTTTCCAACAGAGAGAGTTAAGAGATTTTGACAGCAGTTGAGGACCGGATTTATATGGATCCGGTCCCCCCTCCAATAGGCATTTGTATTATAGATTCTCCCATTAGAAAAGACTTGGTACAATACAATCTTTGTGTTCCTTGTGACCTAGGTGATGCAATGAAGATGGAAAGCTTCATGCATCACGAGCATAACATAAACTTTGCAAAAAGCATCAACTATCCCAAGCCTCAGTCCCAAGGCCTCAAACACCTTCGAAGGTGGAGAGAGCTAGCAGGGAATGAGGGTAGGGAAGCGGAAGAAGAGACATTTCATAGGAGAAAGAATTAGTTCCTCACTTATCATCACTATTCTTGCTAGCGTACATAATAGCATAGTAATGAAGATGGAGAAGATGTCAAGGTTAAGCATTGAAGCATGGCTCTTGGTTGGATTTAATCATAGCAAAATTTGAAATGGAGATTCCTATTATATGAAACCCTAAAATCATTGAGCAATTGGCAATGTACAAGTTACTTTCAAGAAGATTGTATAGGAAGAGTCTTGATGGGGTCATGAATCTATGCATAGAACCTCAAGAACATCTTATTTTAGAGCAAGCTCAGAAGACAACAATGGATATACATTTTGCAAAGGACGGTTATACACGGTTGCCTCTCATGAGAGAGGGAAGCCCTTTTGGCCTATAGAAGGAGGCCATTTCTACAGACATTTTGGAGTGTGAAGTTGATCCAACAAGGTGGGTGTGAGGTGGTGAGAGTGAAGCAAGGCGGGAGCTCTATTAAGGGTACAATCATTTTGTAACCTACTTCTTGTTTGAAGTACTGAAGCCATTGAGTGGCTGCTTTCCCATGGATGTCGCCCACATTGGGTGAACCACATATATTGCGTTCTCTCTCTCTCTCTCTCTCTCTCTCTCTCTCTCTCTCTCTCTCTCTCTCTCTCTCTCTCATCTCTTGTGTGTGAAAGTTTGTCTCTCTCCATTAAGTAAACTCAAATATCTATTTAGTTACGTCATATTTCCTAACAACTGGTATCAGAATAAGGTTTTCTCGTAGCTAAAGTATCTCAAGGAAATGATTCCTTGAATTGAGTGGGAGTAATGGTGGAGGAAGGGAAGCTCAAGATCAAGAAGTTCAACGAAAAAAACTACCAACATTGGAAGATGCAGATTGAAGACTATCTCTACCAGAAGGACCTTAATTTACCACTAGGTGGTCTTGCAAAGAAGCCTGCAACAATGGCAGATAAAGCATGGATTTTCCTTGACCGAAAGGCATTAGGAAAAATCTGGCTAAGCTTGGTGTCAATGGTGACAACATGCCAACATCAGAGGCCAATATGGTAGGTAAAGTAGAGCAAGATGCTCTAATTCTCTCATTAGACAATGTGTCTAATTCCTGGATAGTAGATTTTTGGGCTTCATTCCATGCGACACCATACACACAACATTTCCAAGATTACACCAAAGGTAATTTTGTGTATGTATACTTTGGAGATGATGAATCTTGTGTTGGCAAAGGTACAATTTGTGTCAAAACTGCTAATGGAAATGAATGGAAGCTTAAAGATGTTAGGCATGTTCCCTCTCTTCACAAAAAATTGATCTCTACAGAACAATTGGACGATGAAGGTCACAACCTTGCATTCGGAAACAAACGGTGGAAGATCTCAAAGGGGTCTTTAGTGGTTGCCAAGGGAGAAAAGATTGATACACTTTGCTTGTGTACTGTTAGCACACAATCTTCAACTTGTGTAGTAGCAATAGAAGTTGACAGTGCGTGTGGCGCTATCGGCTTGGGCATATGAGTGCCAAAGGAATACAAATCCTTCAGTCAAAGAAGCTTCTACTAGGTTTGAAAGAAGTGGACTTAGAGTTCTGTGAAGATTGTGGTTATGATAAAAAAAAGAGGGTAAAATTCCTAAAATCCGGAAATAAAAGAAAAAATAAAAAACTTCGATTGGTTCATTCTGATGTTTGGGGTCTTGCAAGTACACCACCACTTGGCGGCTCATTGTACTATGTAACATTCATAGATGATGCCTGTAGCGTGGATAATGTGCCGTGCTCTACAGTGGGTGGTCCTTAGTGCAATGTGCGTGACAATCTCACTCAAATAGACTGAACAGGAAGGAAAAAATAGACGTCAACAGAGCTCACAAATTAAAGACACAACAGTAGACCAGAACATATGACTCGACTCTCTAAAAGACTGATACAGACTCTGGCATGGCAGCACACTCAGCTCCAGCCGAGGAATCACAGGTACAATGGGGTGTCGAGGCTCAGATGTGCAGGGATGGTGAAGCAGTGCTCTGTGCATAGACTCACTATATACGACTACGTACAAGATAATAGAACTAGCCCAAAACGACTACTCATATGTACAACCATACAGAGCCACCAACGGCTCATAAATGTCGAATCAACTAAGTCTATCTCCAAACTGAGTGGTGGTGTTGACGTGGCCACGATGTCCACTAGACCACCGTAGGTACCTGCCACGTGTCACTCCCAGCGCACAGAGTCCGTCCAGTGTGAACCAGAGCAACTGTGACTAACTGTCCAACTGTCTGCCTGTCCTTTGAAGTGACACTGTAGCCCTGCTACTACAGGTTGCCCGCCACAAACCGCTCACCGTCTCGGTGAGAGGGAGACTGAAAATGTAAAAGAAAACTACTAGTATGTACAATGGTGAGCTCCTGAATCTGTCATCTGAGAGATAGAGTGGTAGCCAGTGCTGCATACGAAGTATCAACCTCTGGAGGTGGAGCCATCAAATCGATTGTGGGGCCCTGCTGTATGTGAGCTCTCCTGTCAGTAAGTGTCCTTCCTGGAAAATGACCAGCCCCTTGCTGCTGAGCAGATGGTAGCACCTGTCCTGTAGTGTACTGAGGACGTCGAGTAACACAGCCATGGCGATGTGCTCCAGCAACTCTGTCACAACAAGTCATATTTTGCATCTGAGGCAATGGTGACGACTGAACCCCCTGAGGAGGATACAATTGCTGTTGATTGTAGTATTGAACAGAAACTGGAGTCTGTGAATAAAGTCCCATAAAGTGCTGAGAAGGACCCATCGCTGCATGTTGCACTGGTGTACCTGCTCCAGTCCACCCGTATCCCATACCCATCATCGTAGGCTGTGTTGCCCTATTTTCATGTAAGAGCAATTCTCTAAATCCTTGTACTTGATTTTGAAGGTCACTAATCACTTGAGACTTTAACTTCAGTGCCTGCTGGAGTGCAAAAATAGTGGCATCCCTATCGGCGATGGCGCTCTCAGCGACTCTCAGAGATCCTTCCATAGCTGCATATGTGGCGGAGTGACGCTGGTGCGTGGCAGCTAGCTGCTCTGTACCTAATTCTATGGTGGAAATAGCAGCCCGTGAGTCCTGAAGTAACTTCTCAGAAAGCTGAAACAGAGAAGTAGAGTTGAGCATCCTTGAAGATCCCTTAGATGCATGGGATGCTGGAGAACGTGTAAGTGGCACAGCCGTCGAGGTAGGAGGTGGTATAACTGGTGTGGTAGGTACCTCTGATATGGTTATTGTAGATGGAGAGTGAGATATGTTGACTTGAGTAGGAGTGAAGATGGGAGAGGAAGGGAGAGGATCCTGTAAGGTTGCAGTGGCCACCCTGCTTTGAGGAGGGGCGGAACTAGAGACTGGTGTTGGTGCTGTAGACACTGGTGCTGCTGGCACAGTAGAACTAGGGGTAGAAGTAGATGGAGTGTGACTAGGAAGACGCGTCACCCTAGTCAGCTGGCTCTCTGAAAATGGCAAGGAGAGTAAAGACTGCACTGTATCCTTCGCCACTTTTGCCTTTAACTTCTTTCTCTTGGTAACTGTAGGGTCACCCTGAATGCTTACCGATTTTCTTTTCCCTTTCGAGGGTTCCTGTGGATCTTCGATATTTATGACCCATGCCAAAAGAGGTGCTGCAAAACATTTGAAGCTTAACTGCACAGATTGCACTTGGGCCCGAAATCTTTTAGCCCTAGACTACAATGAGGTGAAGAGAATCTGGTGGAATCCACAGGGTATGGTGTGGATTAAACAGTAGAGGCCGTCGCAGTGGGAGAAGATAGTGGGAAGATCAATTTTTTCTTTATCTTTTTTGGCTTCTCTAGCGAGAAAGTAATACCTGAAGATTTCCAGAATCCGTTTATTTCTTTCATAGTTTGGGTGATTCGAACTGAGCAATTCTTGACATGCTTGAATTGTGGCATCCTTGGACAGCTTAGAAAAAGTACGTGTAGCCGACTTCACAGATGGAAAGCTAGTCATTCCCATGGCATGGCCAAGCCTCTCAGCTGTCAACTTGTGGCCCCTTACTTTGGGAAAATCCTTTAACATTAGATGTATCATCTCCACAGGAATAGTGTTAGGTAGATTGGCATCAGCCAATGTTGTGAGACCTAGAGTGTGCAGCTGAGAAGTGGAAATTACCTCGCTCAGAGATGGTCGAGGCTGTTGTAGATAAAAATCCAAAGAGAACGCTGTGCGATTCTTGGATGTTGCAGGCCTCTTGATTATATGACTCATGATTGGCTGTTTCCCTTTCTTTTGAGCTGTTCTTGTATTGTCCTCTTGATCACTCGAAGCATCTGACTCGGAGTGTGCTTCTGACTCAGAGGGCCAGTCTGCTTTGTAGCTTTCATCACTTGGATCGTTGGAAGTTATGTCATCCAAGCCGTGGCTACTAATTGCTGACATCTCTTCACTCTCTGATTCCTCTGATTCCTCAGCCACAGTTTTCTTCTTTCGCAACAATTCTTTTTTGCTTCTACCACCTTCTGCTATCTGTTTCTTGCTACCTCCTCCCATAGTGAGTACAGTTGGTAGAATGTTCAAGTACGAGATCTCGACACTAGAAGAGTAGAAGATTCTATAGATGCTTTCTTTTTGGAGATTTTTGGTATTTGCATTTTGGAGAGGTGCGCAGGGCAGAGAGGGTAGGGCATGTAGAGAGAGGGTAGGGAGCGAGGGAGAGAGTAGGGTGAGGGGGCGGGTAGAGGGTAGGGGAGAGGGGGTGAGTAGAGGGTAGGGGCGAGGGAGAGAGTAGGGCGAGGGGGTGGGTAGAGGGTAGGGGCGAGGGGGTGAGTATAGGGTAGGGGCGAGGGGGAGCGTATGAGAGGGTAGGGGCGAGGCAGAGAGTATGGGAGGGGTGAGAGGGTAGGGGCAAGGGGGTGGGTAGAGTAGGAGAGAGGTGAGAGGGTAGGGGCGAGGGGGTGGGTAGAGGGTAGGGGCGAGGGAGTGGTTAGAGGATAGGGGCGAGGGGAGAGAGTGGAGAGGTGCGAGGGGGTTGAGGGTGGGTAGGGGCGAGGGGAGTAAGGGAGGGTAGGGGCGAGAATAGGAGGGTAGGGGCGAGGGAGGCTAGGGTAGGGTAGGGGCGAGGGTAGAGAGAGTGGGTAGGGGCGAGGGGATGAAGGGAGGGTAGGGGCGAGGGGTTTTAGGTAGGGTAGAGGCGAGGGGAGTAAGGGAGGGTAGGGGCGAGGGAAGTAAGGGGAGGGTAGGGTCGAGAATTTAAGGGAAGGGGGTTAGGGTAAGTTAGGGTCGAGGGGGTGAGGGAGAGTAGGGCGAGAGGTTGGGTAGAGGGATAGGGTCTAGGGAGAGAGTAAAGGAGCAGATAACCGAGAAGATAAGGATGCAGTGGTCAGATACAAGCAGAAGACAAGTGTAGGTTCTCAAGCAAGTTTTGGAGTCAAAAGTCCAAAACTCTAATGGCCCCTTCCTACAGCTAGAATACTAGCTGCACTGCTAATGGGACCAATTTTTTTTTGACATACTCTGCCAAATTCTTCACATAGAGAGTTTTGCATTGTGAGCCTCATCAAGTCCTTGATTACATGTTGTTCCCTGTCTCAATCACCATCTAAGCAATTACACTTGTTCATCTGAACAAAACCATGACTTTTGGAGACTCCCGAACTGGAAAGACCTTAGTACTTAATAGCAATTAACAGTGAGGATAGAAACGATTAGAGGAGGAGTCATTGGACTATAGAAGTTCACCACAATACCCAATTACCAAGACTTAGTGGAGAAAATATATCTTAGAGGCAAGGCGGAAACTTACAGACATAGCAGAAACTGAGACAGTAAACTTCCATTCTGGTGGAAGGCTAGTGGGGGAAAGAATAGAAAGTGAGACAGTAACAGAACACCCGTTCTGATGGAAGGATAGTGGGGAGGAGAGAGATGGGACATAGAACCTACAGATGGCGGAATAGTTGCAGACCCTTTACTCAGAGGAGTAATAGCACTTGATTCTCGAGCCATTTACCAGTGGCAAAGGAACGCCTTTCAAAGTGACTAACTGGACAGCCCCTTGTGGCAAAATCTCCTATAATCTGAAGAGCCCTTGCCAGGCTGGGATCAACTTCTTAGCTTTCTTCAGATACTTAGCTTGATAGAGTAGCACCAGCGAGCCCTGCAGATTTTTGGAGATGGCAATCATGCCACGCTTTGCGACGAATCTGCTCGGCTTGGAGAGCATGTGAAGATAATCTCTTGCTTTCTTCCAACATTGAGATTCGTGAGAGGTTTGCTGAAGCACTCCTAGCTGTGACACGAACGCTTCCCACTCTTGCTGAACCTGAGTTGAACTCATATGGTGCAATTGCCTCTAAGCCAAAAGCTAACTGGAATGGGGTGTAGTTAGTGGTTGCCTTAAAGGAGGTGCGATAAGCCCAAACTGTGCCGAGGATAGCCTGGGCCCAAGAGGTTGGATGCAGATGACAAGCTTTCTTAAGAAGTGTGATTAGCACTTTGTTAGTGCTTTCAGCCTGCCCATTTGCTCTAGGATAGTAAAAGCAAGATTTGTGATGAAAAATCTTGCAATTCGTGAGGAGAGTGGAGATCAAGTCGTTGACAAAATGACTACCTCGATCACTGGTGACTTCTAGAGGGCACCCAAACCTGCAAAAAATATTTTCATACAAAAATTTTGCGACAGTGGGGGCTGTGCAGTCGATGGTAGCCACTACTTTGGCCCATTTTGTTGCATAATCTGTTGCTACCAAGAGATACTTACGGTTGCCTGGTTGAGCAGATAGAGTAACTGGACCAACAAAGTCCAAACCCCATCTTTCAAAGGGCAACCACGCCATAGATACTTGGAGAGGGCGATTTGATTGCTTGCTAGGATTAGGCACACATCGCTGGTAGACATCACAAATCTTGACATGAGCAATAGAATCTCGAAATATATAGGGCCACCACAAGCAAGATTTTTTGTGCCGTGATGTGACCTGGATAGTGGCCACCAGTAGGACCACTGTGTGCATCCTCTAGAATGTGGTCTATCTCATGAGGGGAGACACACCTTCGCATCACACCATCTGGACCTGATTTATAGAGCTGTCCACCAATCAAAGAGAACGGTCTAGATTTCAGCAAGAGTCTTCTTTTTTGCAAGGGAGAAGAATTCTCAGGATATAGGCCAGTAGAGAGCAGATGTAACACATCTCCATACCATTTTGGGGTTGTGTCCACCTTAAAAAGATGACTGTCAGGAAAATCATCATCAACCCCAGTATTGGGCTCACCTATGTGTATGCGAGAGAGATGGTCAGCCATGACGTGCCACTTGCCTGGACTAAGAACTACTTCAAAGTCGAACTCCTGGAATATAAGTAGCCATCTCCACACTCGTCCTGCAACTTGGGGTTTATTTAGAAGATAGCGTAACGCATGATGATCTGTGATGATATTGAAGTGAACCCCTAACAAGTAATGACGAAACTTTTGTAAAGAATACACCATAGCCAAACCTTCCATTTCTGTGGTGCTGTAGTTGCGCTCTGCTTTGGTGAGCAGGCGACTTGCATAGTGAAGAGGGCGATCCAGGTTGTACTCTTTACTAGGTTGAGTTAGCACAGACCCCATAGCCAGCTGACTGGCATCCGTATGCACATGAAAAGGAAGAGAACAATCTGGAGCCACTAAAGTAGGTGCTTGAGTGAGGCGCTTTTTGAGGTATTCAAATGCTTCAGCCTCCGATTTTGACCATTGAAAAGGTACTGTAGCACTAGTCAATCGGGTCAATGGTTGAGCCACCTATGCATACATCCGTATGAACCTACGATGATATCCTGTGTGGCCTACAAAGCTCTGAACACCTTTTGGATTAATAGGAGGTGGTAACTTCAAGATTGCCACGATCTTCTCTGGGTCTGGTGCTAAACCTTTGGCAGACACCACATGGCCTAGAAGTGTGCCCTCAGTGACCAAAAAGTGACATTTGTTAGGATTGAGTTTTAGCCATGCCTCTCTGCACTTGAGGAATACAGCAGAGAGCTGAGCCAGGTGTTCCTCTAAATTTTCCACTGGGGTTGAACACTGAGCACGTGAGAAGGTCGAAAAATCGTCCATGAAGATGCGAAGATGATCCGTAAGCAGCGGACAAAAGATGAGATACACCGCTCGATTGAAAGAAGGTGGAGCGTTTTTCAACCCAAAAGACATTCTAGTGTAGATAAAAATACCCCAGGGAGTCACAAAGGCCGTTTTCAGTTGATCACCTGGATGGATGCCCAACTGATTGTATCCACTAAACCCATCCATGAAACTGTACAATACATGCCTTGCTACATCTTCGAGCACACGCTCAGTGAAAGGTGTTGGGAAACCATTTGGGATAGTTACCTTATTCAGAGCACGGTAATCTATGCACACACGGATTTTGTTGGACTGCTTCTTAGGCGCTATCACCATGGGTGAAAACCACTCAGAGTGCTCCACAGGTACAATGATCTCTGCCTCTTGCATTTTTTCCAACTCGGACTTGACCACCTCAGCATACTTCAGGTTGAGCTTGTAGGCTCGACCTCTTATAGGCTTAGCCCCTTCAACCAGAGGTATAGTGTGGACACCCAATTCTGGTGGGATCCCCTCCAAATACTTGTAGGACCAAGCAAAAACATCTTTAAAAGAGTGTATGAAAGAGACTACCTGATTGAGTAATGCGGGATGCTCCCATAACCAAGCTGCTAATAGGACGTGCTGGGGGTTGTCAGGGTTGCCCAGGTTGACTTTTTTGACAAGGTCAGGAGGTGTAACTGTGGAGGGTACTTCAGAATTTGAAACATGAGCTACCTCTTGGAGCTTCGAGACATCATGTGCGGGCGTTTGATTGATTGGAAACTCCGCATACTCTTCTTGTAACCATCCATGCAGAAGCTCATCGAAAGGTAAATCTTCAGACACAGACATAACCAGGTGCTTTAGAGTGGGCGACACATCTGACCTGGGAGATGTGAGAGGAAGAGGGGAATCATTTGGCGAGTTCATGTAGAGGAGATTTTTTCCCCCTTCCGTGATGAGTGATAGGTTCCCCAAGGCCGAGGGCTTCCATAGGAGGATCATCTGACTCTTGAGAATTTGGGGCTGACCCACTTACTGCTTGGATTGTTCCACTGTTTGCTGTAGGACTACTGTCTAGTGTAGGATTTGTGTCCGCCTGAGGAGTTGGTAGAGAGAGTGTTACCGGCACATGTGAGTTTTGAATAGAGACCATATAGCATGGCATCGAGGCGGTAGCTTCCAACCACTGCAGTAGGTCGTCGTCATACCCGTCAGGGGGGATGGGCTACTCAGGGTCGGGGTTGGACTGTACTGACAATGACCTGTGATGAACCACTGGATCCATACCTCCTTTGAGTCTAATTGGTTGCATGGTGGAGCCAGGAGTATGTATCCACATGGCGTCGTTGCCCCAATCATGAAGTGCGTTAGTATGCCTCAACCATGGTCGACCAATCAGCAAAGGAAATCCTCCCTCCACCTGAGGAAGACTAACCACCACAAAATCCAACCTAAATGTGAAGTCTTGTATCATCAGAGGCACCTTCTCTTCTATGCCCACAGGGTAGACTGTCCTTTGGTCTGCCAATGTAACAGTGAATGGGGCAGGGCGGGTAGGCTGCAGGCCTAAGGACAACATAGTAAATTCTGGCATCAGATTGATCCCAGATCCACCATTCACTATGACGCCTGAGAATTGATGTCCAAGAATAGACACAGTGAGACGAGGACTTTTATAGTCGGTGAGAGGAGCAGCTGGATATGAAATCATGTAGGACTCCAAGGGCTGCACAGGTAGATGCCCGCCACTAGGCCCTGCACATGGGTACAGAGATTGGATGATGGACAGGGTGTCACTTCTAAAATTTGCATCAAGTTGAAGCATGTCGTACAGTGACACTTGTTGAAAAGTGTTTTTCAAGATAGACTCTGCTGTGGGCTTGTTTCCTTTGATTAGAGCTTGCTTTGGTATGTTAAACTTCTGCAATTCCTCTACTGATTCGATGAAAGCCCCATCAATATCTGATAGAAGCGAGGTAGGCTGGCTCTTGACACTACTTGATGGTTTGTCAGCTACTACTAGAGGTTGACTCATTTGTGTGATAGGAGATGGAAAGATTGTAAAGAATGAGGATGCAAGAGAGCTACACAAGACAAGCACAAAGCACACAGAGATGGAAAGCTTCTTCTTCTTCTTAGAAAAGAGAGTACAAAATGACTAAGTGCTAAAGCTGAAAAAGTAGCACATATGTACATGCGGTCACTAAGTGTGAACTCACTAGAAGCGTACTAGGGTGGCACTATAAGTGTAGTCGAGCTGTAGAATCACTGGCAGAGATCCTCCGTGTCGGTCACCTAATGCGCCAGTGAGTAAATGCCGTAAGCGGCCAAGACCCGTAGTGGATGCCAGCTCAAGGTGTAGAGCTCAACATCTCAACACTCCCCCTCGAGCTCTGCATGTCGCAGAGTCTAAACATAGTCCGAAAATGTCGAAGCTTCTCAGCTCCGAGGGCCTTGGTAAAGATATACGCTATTTGCTCCTCTGTGCTGACGTAGACCAAGTCGATGTCGCCCGCCAACACTCGCTCTTGAACGTAGTGGTAATGGACCTCTATGTGTTTGGTCCTGGCATGGAACACTGGGTTCCTAGCCAACTGCATGCTGTTGAGGTTGTCACAATGAATGAAAATCTGCTGGTCCACCTGCACTCCCAAGTCCTCAAGTAATGTGCGTAGCCAAGCTACCTCGCACGCCGCAACTGCTGCACCTCTGTACTCAGCCTCTGTGCTCGATAAAGCAACCGTAGGCTGCTTTTTGCTGCTCCAAGTAACAGCAACACTCCCAAAAGAGAACATGAAGCCACTCGTAGATCTCCTTTTAACAATGCTACCTGCCCAATCTGCATCTGTATACCCATACAATGCTAATGGTGCATCTGCTGCATAGAACAATGCGTAGTCAAGAGTCCCTTGCACATACCTAAGTGTGCGTCGTACTCCATCCAAATGTGGCTTCCTCAGAAGCTGCATGAACTGACTCTCCAAGCCTACTGTGTAGCTCAAGTCTGGCCTCGTGATAGTCAAGTAGATTAGACTACCCACAATCTTCCTGTACATTTGACATCCTCAACAACATCACCCTTCTCTGCCCTCAGCTTTGCATTCACATCCAAGGGAATAGAAATTGGCTTACAATCAGCCATACCATACTTTGACAACATGTCCAAAGCATACTGTCTCTGTGATAGCCATACACCCTCTGGAGTCCTGATCACCTCAATGCCAAGAAAGTAGCGCAACTCGCCTAAATCTTTCATTTCAAACTCTTGTTTGAGAAGACCCTTCACATGGTCAATCTCCATAGCATTGTCACCAACAATAATAAGGTCATCTACATATATGGTAATGACCACAATCCCCACATCACTCTCACGTACATAGAGTGAATGATCAGCATGAGCTCTCCTAAAACCAATACTGACAAGATACTTGACAATCCTGTCATACCATGCTCTAGAGCCCTGCTTCAAACCATACAAAGCTTTGAGAAGTCTGCATACATAATCTGGGTAACCTGGTGTTGAGCCAGCAGAGGAAGTGTTGAGCCAGCAAGATGATCGGAAGGGACGAAGGAAAAGACAAAGGGTACAATGGAGAGTGAAGAGAAAATGGATGAACAGAACATACTAGAAGAGCCGAAGCCATTGGAGGTGGTGGCAGAAAGAGCTGTCAAGTTGACAGATGAAGATGAAAAATGACATGCACATGGTGCATGAACTGCTCCGCAAGATTAAAGAAAGATCCAGAGCAAAGGAAGTAGCAATTGAGACAGCAAAACAAAAGGAAGCAGAGTTGCAGAAGAAGTTAGAGAATGCTATGACTGAATCTGAAAGTCATAAAGCATCACTCTACGATGCAGAAAACGAGAGAGACGGCTTGATACTCCAACTAGCCGAAGCTTCAAGAGAGGTAACAAGTTCACAGGAAGCAAAGGAGCGAATAGAAGATGAGCTGGAGGCAGCCAAGGATGAGCTCATTGAGCTAAGGGAAAGAGTCGAACTTCAAGAAAGGACAATCACGAGACTCAGGACCACCCCTAGAGCTAGCAGAGCAGGAACAGAATAAGAGGGAGCCCTCGTACAAGCTCTGGAAGATCAGGTCAGAAGTTTGCAAAGAGAGCTAAGGTTAGAGCAAGTGCAAAGATTGCACATGGCGGAGGGATCATTGGCTACAGAGGAGAGGCTCACATCAGAAAACCAAACACTAAGGACAGAAAATGAGGCCCTCCGCAAACAGCTCCAAGACCTCCAAGAGCAACAAAGAAGAGAAACAGAGACACCACAAGAAGAAGCAGGGGGAGCAGCCATAGAGCTACCAGAAACTGGAGAGGCAACCACAATTGAAGATCCAGCCCCAGTTCAAGAAGTGGCCTCAACTTCAGGAATCTCTGAAGAAGAAGAACAAAGGCTCCAGGACCAAATAGAAAAGTCAACACAGGAAAGTGCCAAGGCGGAAATGGAATGGGAAAGGAGACTCCTCATCTCCATTATACTTCAAGGTTTAGACACAAAAGTGCTCCATGAAGAGTGGATGCAACCAAGCCTGCCTTTCCCTCTGATGAAATTTGAAGTGATAAAGACGAAAAAGAGAATAGAGGAGGAGCAGTATGTCGCTCTTTACGAAGGCGACATCACAAAAGATGAACAATCAAAGAAGATTGTAGATTCTCAACCTAGATGGAGGAAAGGTTGGCTGAACAAATACCCAGCCTACCTCATCTACTTGGTAGAGGCTCCAAAGGAGATTCGGGAGGATGCAACCTTCTGCCCGGTGCCAAGAGTCAGAAGCTGGAAAGAGCATGGCAGGATTGCTGAAAAGAAGCCAAATTGGCTAAATTACCCAAGGATGCCAGGACCAAAGGCAGGAGAGAGAATAGGTAAAGCCTACATGGTGAAAACCTTAACGGGCACCATCAAACTCTTTACTGGCTCTCCTGACCTTTCGTGTCAGATGCTAAAGAAAATCTGCAGGACTCTCTTAGCATGCATTGAAGTGTTCGCGCCAGATAAAGCCACGACCTCGAGTCTACTATCGACGGCCGACACAGTGACGGATATGATGTATGATCTTTCATTGCAGCCATCACCAAAGGTGTTACATCTCTTATATCAAAGAATTATGTTTTTGCCTAGCTTCCACATGCAAACATTCGAAGAAGCTTTCTACACCGGCTTTTTCACTCACGAAAGAAAAATATTCGGCCCAACCTTGACCATCGGCAACCTACGCTACGAATCACATTTGCAGATGCTCAAGACGACAGGACTCTATTGACCAAGCCTAAAAGTCATGTCAGGGACGACATGAACGCGGAGGGGGGAAGTGTTGAGCCAGCAGATGAAGTGTTGAGCCAGCAGAGGATCACACCCACATTTTTGCTCACACCCATCATTTTGTAACCATTGATTGTAATAAATGTCTTTCCGACATTAATTTTTATTTGAGCCATTCATTAAGTAACGGGACTCAATTGAGTTTCCAGCTTGTAATCCCGAAGTAATTTCACATGTTGATGTAAATAATTAGAGATGTTCTCACCTCCAAGGCTGAGGTATATAAGCCAAAGTTTTGTAACCTAAGGAGGATTCAATTAATCAAAGTGAGTTTTTGAGCGCCGTGACTGTGTCTGAGAGAGAGAGAGAGAGAGAGAGTGTCTTATCTTCTTGCTACGCGAGCTACGGTGCCGCCATTGGAGAAGCGACACCGCCATTGTGTTAGCAACGGTGAGAGCTACGCACAGATACCAAGAGTGCGCGCTATCGACTTCTACGTGTGGTAAGTTCCTATGAGCTTCGGTGTGAGTTTTCTTCCAACTCGTGTGTTGGAATAGAGCGTGCAGCATATCTATAGAACCACAACGAATAGAGCTACCCATTAGTACCATCGAGGTCAAGTTTCGGTCACCTGTATTTTTCGACCTGTCTTCATACGCGTTTACCGCACGGAGTGGTTATAGGTTGATTTTGCAGTTCAAGTCTTTAGGGTGTTGTTCTTACCTAGTGTATAGACTTCCCCTTGAGTTTGAGATCGATTCAATGATTCTAGATCCTGTTTCGTATAGTATTCGTTCGTAGTACGGATTTCAGTCACTTGCGTATTTTAGAACTTAGATTTGATTTCCTTAGTAATGATTGTCATTAGAAGGTCGAGTAGGTGATTTGACACCCACCTAGTTGTTTCCATGCGCCTGTAGGTCAAGCTTCGTCCTCGTCTGACAAATTCTGTTGTTGGTTGAGTTCTCGCTATTTAGCTTCCGCTAGCGGCGCAACCGCCTTAACATTTGGCGCCGCTGCCGGGGACGAGAGCCCTAAGTAGGTGACCTTAGACTAATCCTACGAGGTGAGTCGTATAAACTACTTTGTATACTTTAGTTAGAAAAGATTTAGGAGTGGTGGACTCCGAAGGTCTCGAGAGATACTAGGAAGTGGGGTATTCCTGGGTCTTCCGTGTTGACAGTATTTTTAGTTTAGCTTAGATTAGATTGTTTTTTATGGTGTTTAAGTGGTTGTTGACATAAAAAGCATTTGCTACTCCTTGTGTGGTAGTAAATCTCTTTATATTTTCAATTGCAAAAAAATCCATTTTATGATTAGAAGTAGCTTAGGTAGGGCTTGATTTGATCCTTATCTAGAGCTATCAATTGGTGTTCTATTTGCTTGATGTGTTTGATTGCATGTTAGATCACTGAAAAAGTCGCTTTGGTAGTGAAATATGCAATAAACAAAGTTCAGAAAAATTTTCTGTGTAACTGATTGTTGCTGAGCACTTAAAAGAGCTATTGGAAAAGTTCTGTGCTGAAAAACTGGAAATCTGCAACTTTAGACATCATACGCGTATGATGTCTTAGGACCTAAACAGAGACTAAAATTGAAAATTTGACATTGCCAGAGTGTTTAGAAGGGGGGTTTTACCCTAAGATCAACTTGAAACAAGGGCTTTAACACTCTCAGAAACCCAAAAGACCAAGTCAGAGAGCAAAAAAAACGCAAAGAACAAGAAATTTTGATTCAGATCTTGTTTTTACATTCAAACCTGACAAAAACACTTGAAACTCAATTATAAACATTGGAGAAGGCTTAAACCCAAAAATAGTCAAAATCTGGGACAAAAGACATCATACGCGTATAATGTCTTTTGGCACTTCCACTGCTTATTTTTGAAATCTGACCTGACAAGATTGTTACAAACACTGTAGAAAGCATAAATATCAAGTTTGGACCCAAATTGATGAAAAAGACATCATACGCGTATGATGTCTTTGACCTAATTTTGGACATATTTTGATACTTTGCCAACACAGATCCATTGTAATAGCTATCTAGAGGCTATATTTCAAGTTTCATCCCATTTGGATAACAATTGACCCAAAAACAAGTCAAAAGCAGAAAAGTGCCAAGAAAAGCCTGAACTATCCATATCTTGCTCAAACAGAGTTCAAACTGAATTTTGTGAGTGAACAGAGCATAAAGGGGCCACTGAGAGTGAGCATAACCAAAATAGTCAAAATCTGTGAAAAAAGACATCATACGCGTATAATGTCTTTTTCAGCATAACTGCGACAAAATTCTCACTTGATGAAACAGAAGATGTCCAACTGACAAGATTAAACAATTGATCAAGTATCAATTAGCTTGGATCAATTCTGACCACAAAAACTTGGGGAAAACAAATTGCCGAGACGGAAAAGTTACAGTCCTTTAGGGGAATTGATGAATTTGAGATCGGGCAAGAATCTCCGGAATAATCAACCAAAACAAGGGGAACCAGCAAGTGTCATATCAACCGAGGGAAGTGTAAACCAAAGTTGGGTGCAACCATTAGAGCCGATCTTTAAAGGAAGTGTTTCTGATACTTCTTCGGAGAGGTCTTACGAGATTTTCACCGAACACTTGAACAGGAACAACAGAGAAAATATGGCAGCAGGATCATCAAACCCTTCCGCCACAATGAAGCTATTGTTCATAAAATATCAGTATGACAATGAGCAAGGTGCAAAGATCTACAAAGATGGAATGGACCGCTATTGTGTAAAGATAGAAGAAAGACCTAGTGAGTTCAAGGACTTAGTGCCTGTGAGCTATAGCGGAGATAGATATCTAGATGACGAGGGTACCATGTACTTGGTAGTCCTAAACCCTAACATTGTGGACAAGTGGGGATTGATGGGCACCAAAGCCAAAATAGATGAAGAACTCGAGGAGAAAGCACCAATAATGAACTTCCCTAATGCGAGGTTAAGAAGAGAGAATGAAACTACAAGGATCAACACTGATAACATCTATGTGGGGCTATACAAATATAATAATGGGGAGCAAGATCTCTATTATAAATGTGAAGAACCCTACACCGGAGAGTTGACAGACAAAAAAAGACTCTATGTCTTTACCTACACAGAGGGATCGGAAGTGAAAATTGCCGCTTACGATAAGTATGGCAGGCAATACTCAACAATGGGCAAGAAAGAATTAGAAGGATATACATACTTTGGGGGACCACTACATCAGTATTATGTTACTTCTAGCTCACATAGACCAGCACCAACAACTGGAGTGCAAAACTCAATGACAACAGGAGGACAAAGAACTCAGGTTGCTGACTCTTTCAGTCAACCTTGGGACTCGAAGCTCGGACCAATGGGATCATTACATTCCAGAGAGTCAATGGAGACGAATCGAGGTAGTGCAGTTCCAATCCCCACCTATACCACTCCAGGTCCAAGGTTTGAAGCGGAACCATCACATTTACCTCCCAGTAGTAGATTCAGGGCGGAGGAACCGACAAGGGTAACCCATGAAGTCCATGATGCTAGAGAAAGCTTTAGCCGAGACACAGGAGCAATGAGATTGGTAGCAGATCATAGACGTATGAGACCATCTCAAGTAGCCAAGTGTATGCCAAAGAAGTATGGTGGTTCAGGAGATCCGTATGCACATGTGTCACTCTTTAAGCAAGTCTTAAGAGCTGAGAAGATAACAGATTTCCATACACAATACGAGGGATTTGGTCTTACTCTAGAAGGTACTGCATTGACATGGTTTCAACCAATGAACATAGGGGGATTCCATGACATTGACCATTTGCTAAGAGAGTTTGCTGAGGAATTCTCAAAACGAGGGATTAAGCACAATACGGTCTCACAAATATATGCTTTTAACCAGAGAGAACACGAAAAGGTGAAGGAAGCTTCACTTCGCTTCAAACAATACATTGAGAGATGTCCAGTACATGAACGACCACAAGATGATAGACTATCTGTTCTCTTTATTGAGGGACTGAGGAACGACACTCTCAAGAAGGACTTGCACTTGAAAGCTTGTACAAGTTTCGAGCAAGTAACGAGAGAGGCATTGTACTTAGTGGATAACTGTACGGTTTATGGAGAGGTGTCAGCGGATACAGATTTTGCATCCAGTAGCTCCTCCTCCGTAACGAGCGAGACTACCACTAAAAAGAATGTTCAAACAACAACCATGCCAAATGTAGAGCAAATGATAGAAGATGCTCTAAAAAGGATGGCACCATACCAAAAACCATTGCCAAAACCACTGAAATGGTGTGCTATTGAACAAAAATGGACAAATCATCCAACAGAGGAGTGTTATTACAACAAAGGGTATGTAAGGGAGCGCCAGTATGCACCTCCTGCTCAATTAGCACCACCTCAGATACATCCAGTACCTCGATACCCAACGAGAAATGTACCGGGACCTATGGGGATAGAAAGACCGAAACCGGTATTGGGACAATAACCACCTTTACCAGGAGCAAGACTAGTGGGCATTAGATATGCACCAACCTTAGAGAATCACGAAGAACAAGCTTTAGTGCCTATTCAAGCCTATTACGAAGAATCGGGTGCACACATGTCTCCGACAGTGTATTACCCACCAGAAGAACCAAAACAACCAGAACCATGGGGCATGATGGGGAATGTTGGAACACCAACAGTTACAAGTGCTTCTGATGAAGAGAGATACAATATGGACGCAAGAACCTTGATGTTCATAGCTCATGGAGGGATAGCAGGACAGAGACCATCCTATCCACAAAGGACGAATCAAGCGGGACCAAGACCAGCACTAGGACCCTGTTACAAGTGTGGAGGTGACCATCTGATGAATGTTTGCCCACATACGGAAATCATTAGAATTAACGCTTGTTGCACTGAGTGTGGGGTTACTCACTTCATTGAGTATTGTTCAAAGAATCCAAACAAAATGCAGAAGACGACATTGAATATGTTAGAAACTATTCCTACCAGCAGTGGGTCTGAAAATGAGACTCTGATACCAACGCAAGTTGTTACTAGAGCTCAAGCTAAGAAAACCACTAGAGAACCTGAGAATGAAAAGTTAGCGACTGAAGTGGTTAGTCAAGGACCGCGGAGTCAGAAAAACACATGGAAAGCTAGAAAAGCACGCATGAAGTTGAGAAAAGAACGTGAAGACGCTATTCTAGCTGAGGAACTAAAGCAAACTAAACCTAGATTAGAAAAACTTGAGAGTCAAAATGGGAAACAAGAGATGAGCCCGGAAAGAACGAAACAAAAGAGTATCAAAGAAACAACGAGCTTAAGCTCAGGGGGATCAGTGCTAGTCGACAAAGTACACGAACCATTGGACGCACTGATGAGAGCTTACGAAGCTAGGTTAAAGAACAACCAACCACAAGAACAGAGGTGGATGACATACCCACACGCGGAATTGGAAAAGCAGAGACTTGAAATGTGCCAGAGAATGATCGAGACTGCACAAGCCTTATTAGAACCACCAAAAGAAACAATGAATTGTGGGAAGGAAAACCCAATTCAGCAAGAGACTATCGTTTCACGGGTAGCTGAAAAGACTCCCAGTGCACAAAAGCCTGAAAATACACAAAAGGATGACCGCATAGTATTGAACACAACCGATCAGGAGATAGAGAGTTTTCATCCAGTCATACAGAGGATTTACGGAAAAGATGAGGATTACAATGAATTTTGGAAACAAGTGAGAGAGGCAAACTTTGCAAACGAGCTAAGTTGCCAAGCTAATCAGACAAATTGGGAAAAGGACATCAGGAATCCTCCCATAGTGGAATTTGAGGTAGGATCTCAAGTGGACTTGGATCTGCAATCTTACTGGGGAGATGGGGGCTCTGTTAGAACAATGGAGAGCAAACCTCATTCACTGAAAACCTTACCTTCATACTTAGGAGAGTATGAAGCAAAATCCGAGATTAGAGCACTTCCCTCACGAAAAATCTCATCAGAAAAAGTCATGGACTCGCAAGGATTGATAGAGATTTTTTCAACACCAGTGACATGCACTATCACTCTAGCTGAGCTTTTGAGGCTAAGACCACATATGTGGACCACTGTAGGAAAATGCTTGGAGAAATTCGGAATAAAAGATCCAACATCGAGATTGCAAGAGAGCATAGAGGAGCTGAGCAAACCACAAAAGAACGCTAAGCCTGTACCCTTAAACAAGGTCGGAGAGTATGCGAAGGTGAAGAGGGGAATACAACCTTACCAGTTGAATTCCAAGGAGTGAAGACGATGGCAATACTAGACAGCGGAGCTGGGGTAGCCATTGCTACAAAAGAAATCTGGAAAAAATGGGGGAAACCAGCAATAAGGAAGACTAGGTTGAAACTCCAATTAGCAGATGGACACATGGAGAAACCTATGGGGTTATTAGAGAAAGTGGTAGTGACTTCTTGCGGCATTGAATACGAACATACTTTTGCTATTGTCGATTTTGCCAAGGAGAATAACTATGATATCATATTGGGAAGACCATTCATGAGACAGTTGAAAATGGTCCAAGATTGGGGCTACGATCATATATACCTGAGAAATATGGAAACCACTACACGTGTGAACCTGAAAGACCATAGCTACAAAGATGTGAACCGAACACCGGTAGAGGAGTTTGATTCAGCTACTTTGGCGGGATCCAAATTTCCAGCTTGGTTAGGTAAGCCCAAGGAGTTATGGATGTGTGGGGCTTCGAGATGTGGAAGTCTAACGAGAGAAGAAGATGTTTTAGAGAGGGCTATCGAAGACGAAACTTATATAAGAGAACCCTTTCCAGAGGACACGTTTGAACCATTAGAATGGACACACATTCTAGCAACCCTAGATGTTTGTGCAATTCCGGATGGTCCCACAACGCAATTTTGCGATAAGGACGGGTACGACGTGGTTCCGTACTTCATGTTGAGAACTGTATTCGAAAAAGAAACTGAAAAGAACGATACACAGGAAAAGGAAGATGAAGAGGAGGTGTTTCACGACATTCCCGATCATCCTGAGTGGGGAAATGAAGCAGACAACGAGTCAACGGACAATTCAAGCAGAAATGAAGAAACTATAACGGATGTCCGATTTTATGATTTTCCGAACCAAACTAAACAACGCCAGAAACACTATAGAGCAAAGAAAAAAAAAAGGGGGGTTAGAACCAATCCGATGCCTAGAATAAGAGGAAAAAATCAATTCCTAATGCTAGTAAAGGCGGAAGATTGTGTTAAGGACAAGGTTTCTGGAAGAATGAGAGGCAATGATCAAAAGAGCTTACGAAAAGACAAAAAAGGCTCAAGAAATCAAGTTCAAAGGAATGGAACGAAAACAGAAACAGAAAAATCAGAAAAGAACAAGCGCAACAGAGAACACACGGAGTCCAAGCTAGAACGTAGAAACAAGTACAGAGAGCTCAAGAAAACTCTGAAGGAAGTTTGGACGACAGAAATTGAGAGTGGAGAGGACGAAAACGTCAAAATCAAGGAAAACATGGATGTTCCCTCTCACTATAGGAAATTCACAATAGAGGATAGGAAGGTGATATTAACCCCACCTATTCGAGAGAGGAAGGAGAACGAATCTTATGACGGACCGGAGGATGCAAAAAAAGTTGATTTAGCAGCTCCAGGTGAGCCACCTAGACCGGTGTACATAGCCACAGATTTGTCTCCAGGCGAGGAAGAGAGACTTTTGAGTCTTCTCAGAGAGTATAGGGATGTGTTTGCATGGTCTTATAAGGACTTAAAGGGAGTTGACCCATCGATATGCCAACACACAATCCCACTGAAACAAGACGCAAAGCCTAGCAGACAGAGACCATACACATATAATGATACTTTTGCTAAGCGAATCAAGGAAGAGATAGATAAGCTAATGGAAGTTGAATTCATATACGATATTGAACACACCGATTGGGTATCTCCGATTGTGGTAGTACCTAAGAAGAACAGAAAACTCCGAGTGTGTGTCAACTTAAAGAAAGTGAATGCTTCAACAATCAGGGACAATTATCCCCTGCCGATAATTGATCATGTTCTAGAGCGTGTATCAGGAAAAACAGCATACTCCTTTCTTGATGGTTTTTCAGGATATAACCAGCTAGCCATAGCACTGGAAGATCAACATAAAACAGCTTTTGCAACGGAGTGGGGAATTTATGCTTATCGAGTTATGCCTTTTGGTCTAACCAATGCTCCCACAACCTTCCAGAGGCTGATGACGCATGCTTTCAAAGAATACTTAAGGCTGTTTCTAGAAATCTACATGGATGACTTATGTGTACATTCTCTACTGAGAGATGAGCATCTAGAACACCTAAGAAAAGTATTTGAGAAATGTAGGACATATCGCATTTGTCTCAATCCTGAGAAATGTGTGTTTATGGTCCGACAGGGCAGAATTCTGGGACATATTGTCTCACAAAACGGAATATCCACGGATTTAGAGAAGATAAAAGTTATAGTGGATATGCCTAGACCAACCAATGCGAAACAAGTACAGAGCTTTATGGGACATTGTGGATATTATAGACGATTCATTTACATGTACGCTATAATAGGCCAACCACTTTACAGGCTAATAGTGAACTTTGAATGGACAGAGGAGTGTGAGGAATCGTTCAAGAAATTGAAAGAGGCACTCATTACTGCTCCAGTCTTGAAATCACCAGATTGGGAGAAGATATTCCATGTGCATATAGATACTTCGGCATATGCAATAGGATGTATTCTGGCTCAGCCAGAAGAAGGAAACATGGATTTTCCTATCTGTTACGCCAGTCGATAGCTCAACCATGCAGAGAAGAATTACACCACAACAGAGCGAGAAGGATTAGGAATGATCTATGCTGTGAAGAAATTTCGGCATTATCTTCTAGCCAACAAGTTTGTGTTTTTTACGGATCACCAAGCCTTGCTCTACCTAGTGAATAAACCATGCAATACCGGGAGAATAGTGAGATGGTTCATTATCTTACTGGAATTCGACTTCACGGTAGTAGTAAAGAAAGGAAAAACACATCTTAGATATGATCATCTTTCGTGATTGACGAATGGAGAAGACCCTATAGGAGTAGATGACGACATGCCAGACGCGTACTTGTTCAACATAGAAATGATACCGAAGTGGTCTCAAAATGTCGTTAACCTATTAACCTATGGAGGAGAGTTCGATAGAAGAGAATACAACCTGAAACATATTGCTATTCAGCAATCCAAGAATCTTCAATTGGTTGCAGGAAGGTTGTATCAATTGGGAAATGACCATGTTTTACGACTATGCATCAATCCTGAGGAATATAGTATATATCTGCGCGAAGCACATGTTCAGAAATGTGCATTTCATTGTTCAAGAAGGAACACATATAGGAATTTGTTACAATTGGGAGTCTATTGGCCAGGAATGAAAGAAAGCGTACATGAATATGTCACTGTATGTATTGTATGTTCATCAGAACCGCCAGCCGAGTATTCGACATTATATCAGATAATGATCGCTCCAGAATGGAGTCGGTATATTGTTGAATATCTCACAAATAGAACTTTCCCAGAAGGAACGTCAAAAGCTCGTCAGAAATCTGTAGAGACAGAAGCTAGAGATTACGCTTTAATAGGAGATCAACTCTATAAGAGAGGTAAAGACAACCAGCTTAGGATTTGCGCAGCAGAGTCTGAGTATGTGATAATCCTGGAGCAAGCTCATGGAGGAGTAGGTGGAGGCCATTTCTCAGGTGATAAGACAGCAAAACTTGTCTTAGCTGCAGGAATATGGTGGCCAACATTACATATGGACGCTGAGGAATACGTTAAACGGTGTGATGACTGTCAGCGGACCAAAGTACCACTTAAAAGAGATGATATGCCGCTTAGACCAATGATGGGGGCAAGAGCTTTTGCAAAATGGGGGATTGATTATGTCGGACCCATTTCACCTCCTGCATATAAGACTCATGCACAATACATCGTTGTGGCTACAGACTATCTAACAAAGTGGGTCGAGGCAAAGGCAACTCAAAAAGCAGATGCCAGGACCACGGCACAGTTTCTATATGAATACGTCTTTGTACGATATGGATTGCCAATAGAAATTGTGAGTGATCGAGGCACACATTTTATAAATGAAGTGATAAAGATCCTTCTAGATGAATTCATGGTAATCCATAGGAAATCAGCCCCGTATCATCCACAAGCAAACGGAAAAGCTGAAGCAACAAACAAAACCATATGCACGGTCCTCACGAATATTGTATCTGAGTCGAGAACTGACTGGGACCAGAAGTTGCATTCAACATTATGGGCATATAGGGTAGCATATAAAACATCAATAGGAACGACCCCATATAACATGATTTTTGGGCTAAATGTTATCTTACCAATAGAATTCTTGATTTCAACCTTAAGGGTGGCTAAGGATCTAGAGTGGACAGGGCACGAGCTTTCTCATAGAATAGATGACCTGGAAAAGCTAGACGAGCTTCGCCTAAAAGCAGTAGCTTCTATCTACGCTCAAAAAAGGTGACAAAAAGAATTTTTTGATAAGCATGTGCGGACTAAAGAGTTTAAGGTTGGGGACTATGTCCTACTTTACACTCTGAAACAACATGCTAAGAAGCTTAAAAAGCGAGGGATGGGTCCTCTGGTGATTAAAGATCTATCACCAAGTGGAGCCGTCAAGCTTGCTACATTAGACGGAGAAGAAATGCCCAATTGGATTAGTGGATGCAGAGTGAAAAAGTATCTGTTGCCGCTAACACAAGACATGCTTCTCAAAATACATCAAGAAAAGCTGCGTGTCCAGAAAAAGAAAATGATTGTGGAGGAGGCGCAAGCCGAGGCGAAGGAAAGAATGGAGAAAAGAAGACTACTGCGTCAGAAACAGCGCCATGAAGGAGCAATACGAATAAACGCAGTCAGTATAACAGAAATGGATAAGGACAAAGAAGAACCCATCATTGAATGCAAAGTGGGAACCAACCAAATCAAAGCCAGAGCACTATTGGATTCAGGAGCTCAAGCTAACCTACTTTCACTCAGTTTGTATAGACAATTGACAAATGACACTAAAATACAAACTGCCAAGCAAGAGTTAAAAAGTTACTCTGAGAATTCAATCAAAACTGTCGGATGCACAGTTTTACATATACAGATTAACCAGTATGTGTATCCTCATATGTTTTACGTGGTTGAAGACCAAGCTACACAACATCCATTATTGCTAGGACAACCATGGCAGAAGCAATACAATGCAATGATTGACTGGAGTTCTAAATCAGTGCTTATCAAATACGAAGGTGAAAGTCAATCAGTTAAGTTCACCAAAGGATCAGAGACAACTCTAAAGGAAGAATCCAAAGACAAAGGTAAACAACAACCAGAGAAAAAGAAGAAGCAATGGCAACCAAAAGTTTCTATACAACCGGATTACTCTTCGACGAGGAATTCTCAACAGTGGATAAGGAAGACAAGCAATAATATAACAGCTCAACCTTGGGAAAAAACGAAGTCAACGTTGGTATGGAGACCAAAAAAGGTGGTGCCAGAAAACACAAACAGAGTCTTCAATACCAGACAACAGAGTGATCCCCGACAATCAAGGACAGTGAAACAGATCTGGATTCCAAAGAAGTTCATGACGGCACAAAGCTACAGCAAGCAAATTTGGATCCCAAAGATTTGTAAACAGGAACTCCTTTCAGTATAAGCCACGGAAACTCCTAGGTATTTCAAGCCAAGGAAATCAACACACAGAACAAAGCAGGTTTGGGTCGCAAAGAGTTTGTGGCAAGCACAAGCAAAGCGGAAGCAGAATTGGATTGTGAAAAAAGACAACAAGGTAACGAAGAATCCATCTACTGATTCTACTAACAAATTGCCAAAACCAACCCAAAACCCGACCACCAATCCATCAATCAAACAAAGAGCAGCTTTATTGGAAAGGTTGTTGTATCATCGCTCTGCAATTGCATTGGGAACTTATGACCAAAACAACTACAATGCTTCGCCCACAGACACTTCATAGTCGTCCGAGAGGACTCAGACTAGGAGGGGGGGAGGTATACAGGTATACAGGAGTTACAAAGCAGCTACAAGCGCCAAAAACAAAGAAAAACAAAAATTATATTACAAGGGCAGTGTCTTACATGATTTTGCAATTTTTATGTTTGATTGCGGATATTGATAATATTTATGCCCTTATATACCTTGTTTTGCAATAAGAAGATATCAAATGATGAATTTGGGTCTCTAGACGTGTAAATATCACTAAATAAGAGTGTTTTTGGAGCTAAAAAGTGGAAAAAAGTGGTAATCCAAGTCCAAAAATCACAAATAAGTGTATATTCATATACACAGGGTTACCAGCTATTTATCATGTATGTTTGGAATTTTTTGGCTTCAATTTTCTATTTTCCTTTATTTTTTATGATTTTCTTAATAAAAGTAAAAGAAAAATAAAAAAGCAGGTGAAATGAGATCGGAAAAAAGAAAAGAATAGACGGTGATGGTCCTAATGTCAAGGGCAACCCATGGAAAAAATTGGGTACAATTCTGAAAAAGTTGCGGAAAGCCTGAAATGACAGAATTTTGGCAAAGTGGAAAGATTTCTCAGAAACAGGTCAAACGGAGTCCAAATTGAGAAATTTCAAATCCTAAAGTGCATTTCACGACGAGATAGGAGCACATGTCAAATTTGGTAACAAGTGATCCGACAAGTCCGAAGATAAGTATTTTTCACGTCACTTTCAAGCTCATTTCCACTATTACCTTCTTGGAGAGAGCAAAGAGCACACAGGAGCATCCGACCTTCTACCGCCTTCTACGACTGCTACGAGAGCTCAGAGGACACCAGACATGAGAGGTAGACTCGTTGCCATAAGCTTTTGATGCTTATCGTTAACTTTTGTCGCGAAAACTGACCAAAACCAAGAAACAAGAGCAGACGGGGAATGGGGAAGAACGCTAGGTAGGGACACAACCGCCTAACCAAACCTTGCAAGAACTTAGAGGTGGGTTACCCTAACATAGAAGATGGGTTGCTAACACTCAAAGCTCGAGAAAGAACGACTGAAAAAACCCTAGGTCAACAGAGCCTGCAAGAGGCAAACAGAAAAAAGTTGTCGGAACGACACAAAACTTCTCAGGAAGCTTAACAACATCGAGGGCAATGCAACCATGGAGTATCTCCGGGTTTGGATCACCAAAAGTAGGTCGGAACAACCGATTCGGCTGTGGACACACAAAGCGTCATTTTGGCATAACGGCTAAAATTGACGACCAAATGACATGAAACTTCACAAGCAGCTTCAAATATACATGGATGACTTATGTTTGCAAGCAAAACCCAAAAGAAAGCTGATTCACTTACCGATGGTGAAAAAGACGCTTTCGGGCAACCAAATGGAGAAAGATGGAGAACGGGGAGCCAAAGTCAAGTTCAACCAAATAGGTGGCTTCACAACATATCCAATGAGCTGGAAATGCAACTCTCGAGAAGAAAAGTTGAAGAAATTCAACTCCAAGGCAAAAAGACGACTTCGGAGACTGAAATGCCTATAAGGGGGCTTTTTAGCTAAACTGATGACTTTTTAAGTTGAAAACTAGTTAGCAGGGCTTAGGGCACTAGCACAAAGTATTCTTTGCACAAAAAAACCAACATTTCAAGAAAAACATCATATGCGTATGATGTCTCACAGCATGATTTTCACATCCATTTCAACATTTGAGTGCATAGCCTCATTCCACATGTTAATCACATCCTATGAACCAAGTATCATGAGAATTGGAGTTAGAAAACCCAAGGAAAACCAAAAAGACGCAAAGTAGGCCATAAAATTGATTTTTGGTCCTAATTTTGTCAAAATAACTCCAAACTCATTGAAACTTTGTAGGATTGTTGATTAACACATCTACAAGCTATCTGGAACCAAAAAGCACCATTTTGACACAAAAGACATCATACGCGTATGATGTCTATTTGCACTTACAGAGCAAAAAATGCTCATTTGTCATCATACATCCATTATATATATCTAATACATGCTACATATGAAGTTTGGAACCATAAGTCCAAGTGGATCACCCCATTAGCCCAATTAAGAGAAAATCCTTCATACAAAGCCTATTTTTGTCCCAAATCCAACATATTCAAGTCCAAACCAAGATTTGAGTATAAACAGTCCTTCACTAGCACATGGAGAGTCCACAAAACCAATCCCATGAAAAATTGATGAAAAAGACATCATACGCGTATGATGTCTCCAGAGCCATTTTTAGTCCAAATTCTATCCAAACTTGATAAATCCACTGAATAAGCCTATCTAAAGCCAAAACCAAGCTTATAGAGAAAATTGGTCCAAAAATGCACTAAAAGACATCATACGCGTATGATGTCTCACTATGTGATTTTGGCACCTCAGGCCTTCAACCCCCAAACAGAAGTGATCTACATGCCATTTGAAGGTGAACCACCAAGTTTTATCCAATTTGGATCATAAAATCCATTTCCCTTTCAAAATTTTGCCAAGAGCCTGAACTGGACTGAACTGGCCAAAACTTGACCAAATGGGATCCAAACTCAAATCCAAGCATATGATACTCATGTATACACTATCAGCTACAAGCACAACCAATATGAAGTCATTCTGACACAAAAGACATCATACGCGTATGATGTCTCAAGCATGTTTTTGAGCCCAGTTTGCATATTTTTTCACCTACATTGCATCCTTAGGCCCTGAATAGCTCATGTTTCAATTTTCAAGTCATTTGAATAGTTAAAAGCTTCATTTCGGCTTTCAGTACTAAAAAGACGCTAACTTCTGTAATTGGAGTTACAGGATCCATGGATTCCGCTAAGTCATCAGCAACTAAGAGAAAAAGACCAACCATCAAGAATGCTCTTGCAGAAGCAGAACCTTTTGATATTCCAACAGAAACCCTCAAGCCAACCAAGACTTGGGTGGAGGAAGCAGTACTAGAAAAAGAGGGAATAAAGATCCACCAGGGGACTTTCAGAGATCCTCAAGGGCAATCGGTCGATGTACCTATGATCCCACGAGAATTAGTGGATTATAGCAGATCAGAGAACATCAGCAGATACTTGGAAAAGGCTGACTTACACAGGTTCTTCACCTCGAGACCATCAGGTGTAGACACAAGAAGAGTGTATGAGTTGGCAACATCCATTCAGAAGGATGGGAAAGCCACGTTGACAGCCATGGATGGAGAAACAGTTGAAGTACAGATCACTCCACAGCTCATTG
Source organism: Adiantum capillus-veneris (assembly GCF_014529385.1). Classification (NCBI taxonomy): domain Eukaryota; kingdom Viridiplantae; phylum Streptophyta; class Polypodiopsida; order Polypodiales; family Pteridaceae; genus Adiantum; species Adiantum capillus-veneris. Next base: position 26,826,652 of record NC_140943.1, read on the forward strand.
CAGATGCATTGAAGCTGCACAACAAAGGGAGTTCTGTCAGAGAAAGAAGGGAGGCCATAGAGGTCTATGGATCAAAGAAACAAAATACAACCTACGGAGATATGGTAGATCAACGAGCAGCAACCCTTTGCCGATTATACAACCAGTTTCTCCATGTGTGCAGTAAAAGACTGCAGAAGTATACTACACCACCCCATGCCATTGCGACAACCATCACATGGGCACTGAAGAGCAACATGCCAAAAGAGGTGAATTATGCTCAATACATCCACGAGCAAGTAATCGCCATGCACAACCAGAAGCCAAAGTACATAGGAGGAGGAGAAATCCTAACAAGAATAGCTTATGAAGCTATTGGAGCGAGGGATCAAGGGCCACGGGTTCCCTCCCAGAATGAGTGGCTTAGAGAAGCCGATGAAGAGAAAGAACAACAAGAAGTATCCAAGAGGGCGTCCACAAGAGCACGCCGAAAACTAGAAATAGTTTCAGAACTTGAAGAGGTTGTGGACGAGCCGCTCAAGAAGAAAGCAAAGAAGAAGGCTGATCCCAAGCAAACCAAAAGTCAAAAAGCCGCAAGAATGGAAAGGCTGGTGGAGCAGTTTAGAGCGGAAAGAGCTCTAAAGGGGGACTTTGAAGAAATGTGGGTGCCAGACCCCACTAAAGTCGGAACCAGCTCAGCCAGGCCAAATGTTGATCAATATGATCAATATATTAGAGCTTATGAGGAGTCGGAGGCCATACTGGAGCAGCAACCTGTCGAGCCTTATACTGAAGAGGAAGTACAGCTTTTAAAAGCTGAGCTGAAAAAGGACGACAAGGAGAAGAAGGAAGTAGATGAGTCTACTGAACTTCGAGAGAAAGACGGGCAAGCAAACAAAGGGAAAGCCAAGATGACTGAGGACAATCAGCCCTCCTTTACTGATGTACCAAGCCCGAAGAAGACGGAAATTATTGTGGAGGAGACCACAATAGAAATAGAAACAGAAGTTATGGAAAAGCCGGAGGCCGGGACCAAGGAAAAGGAGATAGATCCAGTTCAGCAAAAGAAAGATGATTATGAGGATCTGGTAGCGATCGGATACAATGAAGAAGAGGCCCTGGAGGCAGTTTATGGGATATCCCTACGAAAACAAGATGATCGGAAGGGACGAAGGAAAAGACAAAGGGTACAATGGAGAGTGAAGAGAAAATGGATGAACAGAACATACTAGAAGAGCCGAAGCCATTGGAGGTGGTGGCAGAAAGAGCTGTCAAGTTGACAGACGAAGATGAAAAAAGACATGCACATGGTGCATGAACTGCTCCGCAAGATTAAAGAAAGATCCAGAGCAAAGGAAGTAGCAATTGAGACAGCAAAACAAAAGGAAGCAGAGTTGCAGAAGAAGTTAGAGAATGCTATGACTGAATCTGAAAGTCATAAAGCATCACTCTACGATGCAGAAAACGAGAGAGACGGCTTGATACTCCAACTAGCCGAAGCTTCAAGAGAGGTAACAAGTTCACAGGAAGCAAAGGAGCGAATAGAAGATGAGCTGGAGGCAGCCAAGGATGAGCTCATTGAGCTAAGGGAAAGAGTCGAACTTCAAGAAAGGACAATCACGAGACTCAGGACCACCCCTAGAGCTAGCAGAGCAGGAACAGAACAAGAGGGAGCCCTCGTACGAGCTCTGGAAGATCAGGTCAAAAGTTTGCAAAGAGAGCTAAGGTTAGAGCAAGTGCAAAGATTGCACATGGCGGAGGGATCATTGGCTACAGAGGAGAGGCTCACATCAGAAAACCAAACACTAAGGACAGAAAATGAGGCCCTCCGCAAACAGCTCCAAGACCTCCAAGAGCAACAAAGAAGAGAAACAGAGACACCACAAGAAGAAGCAGGGGGAGCAGCCATAGAGCTACCAGAAACTTGAGAGGCAACCACAATTGAAGATCCAGCCCCAGTTCAAGAAGTGGCCTCAACTTCAGGAATCTCTGAAGAAGAAGAACAAAGGCTCCAGGACCAAATAGAAAAGTCAACACAGGAAAGTGCCAAGGCGAAAATGGAATGGGAAAGGAGACTCCTCATCTCCATTATACTTCAAGGTTTAGACACAAAAGTGCTCCATGAAGAGTGGATGCAACCAAGCCTGCCTTTCCCTCTGATGAAATTTGAAGTGATAAAGACGAAAAAGAGAATAGAGGAGGAGCAGTATGTCGCTCTTTACGAAGGCGACATCACAAAAGATGAACAATCAAAGAAGATTGTAGATTCTCAACCTAGATGGAGGAAAGGTTGGCTGAACAAATACCCAGCCTACCTCATCTACTTGGTAGAGGCTCCAAAGGAGATTCGGGAGGATGCAACCTTCTGCCCGGTGCCAAGAGTCAGAAGCTGGAAAGAGCATGGCAGGATTGCTGAAAAGAAGCCAAATTGGCTTAATTACCCAAGGATGCCAGGACCAAAGGCAGGAGAGAGAATAGGTAAAGCCTACATGGTGAAAACCCTAACGGGCACCATCAAACTCTTTACTGGCTCTCCTGACCTTCCGTGTCAGATGCTAAAGAAAATCTGCAGGACTCTCTTAGCATGCATTGAAGTGTTCGCGCCAGATAAAGCCACGACCTCGAGTCTACTATCGACGGCCGACACAGTGACGGATATGATGTATGATCTTTCATTGCAGCCATCACCAAAGGTGTTACATCTCTTATATCAAAGAATTATGTTTTTGCCTAGCTTCCACATGCAAACATTCGAAGAAGCTTTCTACACCAGCTTTTTCACTCACGAAAGCAAAATATTCGGCCCAACCTTGACCATCGGCAACCTACGCTACGAATCACATTTGCAGATGCTCAAGACGATAGGACTCTATTGACCAAGACTAAAAGTCATGTCAGGGACGACATGAACGCAGAGGGGGGGAGTGTTGAGCCAACAGATGAAGTGTTGAGCCAGCAGAGGATCACACCCACATTTTTGCTCACACCCATCATTTGGTAACCATTGATTGTAATAAATGTCTTTCCGACATTAATTTTTATTTGAGCCATTCATTAAGTAACGGGACTCAATTGAGTTTCCAGCTTGTAATCCCGAAGTAATTTCACATGTTGATGTAAATAATTAGAGATGTTCTCACCTCCAAGGCTGAGGTATATAAGCCAAAGTTTTGTAACCTAAGGAGGATTCAATTAATCAAAGTGAGTTTTTGAGCGCCGTGACTGTGTCTGAGAGAGAGAGAGAGAGAGTGTCTTATCTTCTTGCTACGCGAGCTACGGGGCCGCCATTGGAGAAGCGACACCGCCATTGTGTTAGCAACGGTGAGAGCTACGCACAGATACCAAGAGTGCGCGCTATCGGCTTCTACGTGTGGTAAGTTCCTACGAGCTTCGGTGTGAGTTTTCTTCCAACTCGTGTGTCAGAATAGAGCGTGCAGCATATCTATAGAACCAGAATGAAGAGAGCTACACATTAGTACCATCGGGGTCAAGTTTCGGTCACCTGTATTTTTCGGCCTGTCTTCATACGCGTTTACCGCACGGAGTGGTTATAGGTTGATTTTGCAGTTCAAGTCTTTAGGGTGTTGTTCTTACCTAGTGTATAGACTTCCCCTTGAGTTTGAGATCGATTCAATGATTCTAGATCCTGTTTCGTATAGCATTCATTCGTAGTACGGATTTCAGTCACTTGCGTATTTTAGAACTTAGATTTGATTTCCTTAGTAGTGATTGTCATTAGAAGGTCGAGTAGGTGATTTGACACCCACCTAGTTGTTTCCATGCGCGTGCGGGTCAAGCTTCGTCCTCGTTTGACAAATTCTGTTGTTGGTTGAGTTCTCGCTATTTAGCTTCCGCTAGCGGCGTAACCGCCTTAACACCTGGATCGACATAACCAGGTGGCTGATCCATATACACTGCCTCTTGCAACTCACCATTCAAGAAGGCATTCTTTACATCCATTTGATGCATAATCCATCCTCTAAATGCAGCCACTGCTATGACAGCTCTCACAGTCGTCATCTTTTCCACTGGAGCAAAGGTCTCCTCATAGTCTATGCCATACGTCTGTGCATAACCCTTTGCGACCAGCCTTGCCTTGTGATGCTCAATGTTACCATCAGCCTTATGCTTGGTTTTATACACCAACTCCCATGTGTCGTTTGCTTCCAATGCAGCCATCTCTTCATTCATTGCATCATCCCAATGCACATTTCCAACTGCATCTTCAAAACATGTGGGCTCCACATCCTGTATCACCTTAGCCATGTAGGCTTGGTGATGCGCTAGATACCCATCATAAGTCAATTTCTGAACTGGATTTCTGACTCTATTAGATTTGTGCGGTCTTGGTTCACTCCTTTGCCCTCTAGCATCTTCTTGTACTTTCCTTACACCAGGTGTCCTGACAGCCGGAATTCCAAATTCCTCATCAAGACTTTGTTCAGAACCATCTGAATCCATGTCTACATGTGAAAAACCTGATGATGCATCAGCCATAAAGGGAGGTTCATCAACCTTTTCCTTTCCTTTTCGTGATACATTCCATGTACCTGTTGGTGGAGTAACCTGCGTACGTAGTCTACCATTCCATGGTTTCTCAACAGAGCCACGAGAAGAGGACTCTTGTGGTCCACTCAAAACCTGTGACTATGGCCTCACATTTTGTACAACCACATCATCTTTTACATCAGCTCCAATAGTGCCATGTGCATTACTGTACCAGCTGCTCATCTCATCAAAGACTACATCTCTGCTCACTCGTAATTCTCGTGTAGTAGGATTGTAGCACTTGTACCCTTTTTGTTCAAGGGAATATCCCACAAGAATACATTTCTCTGCTTTAGGATCCAATTTCCTACGCAACTCATCTGGTACATGCACGTAAGCTATGCAGCCAAACACTTTCAAGTGTGCCAAATCAGGCTTTGTACCTGTAAACTTTTCCTCATGTGTTACATCATGCACCGCAGCTGTAGGTGTCCTGTTCATAATGTACACAGCTGTATTTACGGCTTCAGCCCAAAAATGATGAGGCATGTTCTTCTCATTCATCAATGCACGTGCAACCTCTGTAATGTGCCTATTTTTCCTTTCTACGACCCCATTTTGCTGTGTAGTATATCTGCATGTAAACTGCCTACGTATACCATGCATTCGCAGAAAATCTAAAAAATCATTGGAGAAGTACTTTCCCCCTCCATCTGACCTCAATGTATTTATTTGCATATTTGTCTCCTTCTCAATCATGACTTTGAAGTCTTGAAAGTGACTAGACACTTCACTTTTGTTACGCATGAAGTAGACCCATACTTTCCTTGTATGGTCATCAATGAAAGAGACATAATACCTGCAACCATGTATACTTGCAGTATCGGTTGGACCCCAAACATCTGTGTGCACCACCTCAAGTGGATTTTTACATACATTGCCCTCATGTGGAAATGAGCCCTTTGACAGTTTTCCAAACTGGCATGCTGCACACACTTTATGTATACCATCCACCTTGAATTTGGGCAAACCTTTTACAATTTGTTTTGATTGCATGCTACGCAATCTCTGCTCATTGGCATGGCCAATGCGTTTGTGCCAAATTTCAACATCAGCCACAACACCTGTGCCCTGTGCAAATAATGTAGCTTTTACCTCAGGCATGTCTACATTCAGCGTAAACATTCTGCCCACACATTTGGCCTCAGCTTACAGCCATTCTGGAAATCTTCTACATAACAACCATTTGGATTGAAGCAAACCTCCAAACCCTGCTCAACCATTTGTCCAACAGAAACAAGATTCTTTGTAATGTTTGGGACATGAAGTACATCTGCTAAGTACTTTGATTTCCCACTCTTCGTATTTAGAGGTATGTCCCCTACATGAGCAATGGGGTGAGCTGTGTCATCTCCTGTCTGCACATAGCCTGACACATCTAGTTTGCGCATATCTCTAAACCACTCTCCACGAGACGTCATGTGATTAGAGGCACCTGAATCCACATACCTTTGGACAGTCACGTGACATGTGACCTCTTTCACCACAAGTCCAACATTCTCTGCTATCTGGAGTATGTTTCTGCCTGTTTGATCCTGCACCACAACCTCTTTGACTCCCCCTACCTTGAGACTGGTTTCCTTTGCCACCTGTATTGTTTTGATTTGATTGGCCTTCCAAAAATTGGCCCCTGCAACCCCTTGGGCCTCGACCACGACCTCTACCTCTACCTCTGTTGGAGTTAGAATAAAAGGCCTGTTCAGAATTATTTCTGCCATGAGAAGAAGATGTGTCAAGGTTCTTCTCCTCAAGAATAAGCATAGAAATCAAATCTTGGAACACGGGGATGTCGTCTCTTGTATTCATGGAAGACCTAAAATGTACATACTCATCTCCTAGACCATCCAAGCATGCACGGACAATGTCATCGTCTTCCACTGAGACTTTAATAGATCCAAGAGCCTCAATGATACTCTTGATCTTCAAGGCATAATCATTGATTGAGAGGTTGTTCCTCTTAACCTGATTTAGCTCCGACTTTAGTTGAAGCTTCCTGGCCTTGGTGTTCACCTCGAACACTCTGCCTAAGTTTCTCCATGCAATGGCGGGGGTTTTAGCATCTTGTAGATAGCCCATCATGCCATCTGCGATGCTCATAGAAAGCCAATACATCACTTTGCTATGGCCTTGTTGCCAGTCCCTCAAAGCTGTCCTTTGTTCTGCTGTAGCATTTGCCTCGGGAATCTCTGGTTCCTTTTCATTGTCTCCTTCTACATAGTCCCAATAACCTTTTCCTTTTAGGAAATTTGTTATTCTAAACTTCCATGCAGGGTAGTTATTTTTCTCAAGCTTCTCAGTAACAATCTGACTGAAACCGTCAGACATCTTGAAGCACTAAGACAAAATAGTTGCAATCTGCAAAAACCTGCAAATCTGCTGAACCTGCTATCGTGGTACCTGTAACGCTTTCTACACTCAACGAGTGTCCACAATCAAGCGTACATACAACCACTGTACTTGTATAGTAAATCTCTATATACTGCACTTTGGAGACCTGTTCAGAAACTTGGCATCTGGTCGTGGATTGCGAACGAAGGGATTGTGATGCTCTTGCTCTCTTAGCCTCTTTTGCCTGCACCAGGCTCTGATATCATGTAAAGAATGAGGATGCAAGAGAGCTACACAAGTCAAGCACAAAGCACACAGAGATGGAAAGCTTCTTCTTCTTCTTAGAAAAGAGAGTACAAAATGACTAAGTGCTAAAGCTGAAAAAGTAGCACATATGTACATGCGGTCACTAAGTGTGAACTCACTAGAAGCGTACTAGGGTGGCACTATAAGTGTAGTCGAGCTGTAGAATGACTGGCAGAGATCCTTCGTGTCGGTCACCTAACGCGCCAGTGAGTAAATGCCGTAAGCGGCCAAGACCCGTAGTGGATGCCAGCTGAAGGTGTAGAGCTCGACATCTCAACAAAGATTGGACCACCAGGGAGGCTGAGGCCAAGAGCACCTCTCTGTGCCCGTGTGAGCACCCCAGCCGGCTCTTCCACTTGCTTCAACCCTTCTTGAGAGGAAACTACCAGAGTGGAAGGCGGTGCATGTGGAATGGAGCTTACTATGATGAGGTTAAGCTTTGGAAATGTAAACTCCTGTTGGATTGTGCTTGCAGATGTGGACGCTCGTTGTTTTGGGCAATCCTTACTATAGTGGTCCTTAGCTTCACGGCAATGTCGGCAAGGAGGTGACCCTTCTGGTAAGGGACATTTGCTCTGATAGTGTCCATGTTAAGTATGGAGCCTGATTTACCCTTGTAATTTTCTGTGGTAAAAGCGCACATTTGTAAGGCCCCCATTATGAGGAGAAGCCATCGTGCGTGAAGGAAAATCACTCACCGGAAACCAAAATTTTCACGGACAAGAATCAGGGGCAACTTTAGAGGCCTCGGGGGCGGAGGCCCCTGAGACTTTTTTTTCGCCGGAATATTATGGCCGGCCGGCGGCCGGAAAGTGGTCGGAAAACAACCGATCAGTTGGCCGGTGGCCGGTAGTCAATGGACCATGGCCGGTGGTCGGAAGTCAATGGCTGATGGCCGGTGGCCGAATTCAAAAGCGGACTTGTCTTCTCAAGGGAGGCCACACATGGGCGGATTGGAGGGTCCAATTTGGACTTATTCACACAAGGGTGGCTACACATGGCTGCCTCTCATAAGAGAGGGCAACCCTTTTGGCCTATAAAAGAAGGCCATTTCTACACACATTTCATAGCGTGAAGTTGATGCAACAAGGTGAGTGTGAGGTGGTGAGAGTGAAGCAAGTCAGGAGCTCTATCAAGGGTTTAACCCCTTTGTAAACGACTTCTTCTTTTGAAGTGCTAAATCCATTGAGTGGCTGCTTTCCCGTGGACGTAGCCCACATTGGGTCAACCACGTATATCGTGTATACTCTCTCTCTCTCTCTCTACTCTATAATGTCTTGTGTGTGAAATCTATCTCTCTCCATTAAGTAATCTGCTCAATTATCTATTTAGCTACGTCTTATTTCCTAACAACTGGTATCAGAGCAAGATTTGCTCGTAGCTAAATTATCTCAAGGAAAGGATTCCTTGAATTGAGTGGGAGTTATGGCGGAGGAAGGGAAGCTCAAGATTGAGAAGTTCAATGGCAAAAACTACCAACATTGGAAGATGCAGATTGAAGACTATCTCTACCAGAAGGATCTCTATTTGCCACTAGGCGGTCTTGCGAAGAAGCCCACAACAATGGCAGATGAAGCATGGACTGTCCTTGATCGAAAGGCACTGGGAACAATCCGGTTAAGATTAGCGTCAACGGTGGCCTTCAATGTTTCGGAGATGAAGACCACGGAGGACTTAATGAAGTCACTTGACGGCTTCTACGAGAAGCCATCCGCATCCAATAAGGTATTTCTTATGAAGCGCTTGTTCAATCTAAAGATGGTAGAGAATGGTTCAGTTGGAGAACACCTAAATGACTTTAACACAAACATAAGTCAACTTCGATCGGTGAAAATCAATTTCGATGACGAAGTGAGAGCTCTCCTTATACTATCATCTCTACCGGATAGTTGGGACAGCCTTGTGATGGCTGTAAGTAATTCTATTTCTGGCACGAATACTCTTAAGTTTGATGATGTTGTGGGTGTTCTCCTAAGCGAGGAAATACTGAGAGGCGGAAGTGAAAAAATAGACCCGGTGGCCTCTACACCAAGACTATGCACAATGGCCTCATCATGGGGAATACGCAATAGGGGCACCACCTAGCAAGATATGCGGCTAGGACGCATACATATACACAATGAAGCATGCATGGAAAACAATTTCAAGATCCACGCCCAAATGTGGAATGGGGTGGTCGGAGAATAAGGTGAGAGGAGTGGTGAGTGAGTGAGAATGGGCTCGCTACGCGTGCATGTAGTAAGGAAGATAACGAGGTCAGGGATACATGCAAGTATGCTCACTTCTCATACAAAAGGTGGCGAATCCGCACACCTTAAGATGGAAGTAGCAAGATGATAGGAATATGAGAGGGAGAGAGTGTGTGTGTGTGTGGTGGCGAATCCGCACACCTTAACATAAGCAGGAAAAAAATAGCAAGGAAGAAGCATATACCATACTCACAATGAGATGTATCCAAAGCGACACAAAGTATGACACCAAGATAGAGTGTGCTGATTGCTTGCATAAGATGAATACAATAGGTAGCGTATGGCAGAAAAATGAGAAGGGAACAAGATCGTAGGAGGCATAATGGAGAGATGGGAGTTGATGGCGAGGAATATCATGAGTGTATCCACCCTTCCTCTTCTTGAAATTGTGCCTTCAACCCTTAATTACAAGTGGTATGGAGGTGTGGTGCTCATCTTTTCTGCATGGTGATGGTGATGATGATGGTGTTATGATTATGTGATTAGGGTTCATGCTACAAGCATGTAGCACAAGAGTGTGTATGGATAGGTGTGTGTGTGTGTGTGTTCTCTCCCCCAAGTGAGCTCTCATGGCCTCCTTATATAGGGAAGGAGGGAAGGATTTAGCAATATTTCTATTTGAGGTGAGTGTCCCACTTTGGTGCATGTGACTGTGGCTCCCATCTTGTCTCCTCATTATTTAAAATACTAGAGTCAATAGAGAGAGAAGAAGAGAGAATGTGGGTAGGATGTAGAGGATAGGTGATATTTACAATAGTCTAGCTTTGGATAGACATAAGCTTATTAGGGATGGAGAAGAGAGAGGTAAGAAAATTATAAGAGAGGTTGTCGAAGGTGGATATTTGTTGATGAGGATGGATCCTCCAAAAATGGTGATGGAATTACTCTAGACTAGCCAAGACCTCATTAAAAGAGCCTTGTCTCTTGTAATCATGCTTGAAGACTTGTAGAACCATAGCCATTCTAGAAGGAAGAAAAGTGGGGATGGCCTGTGTCACCATTACACGAGAAAACTGGGGTCCACTACAAAAAACCATATCTCCGTGTTCATAACTCCAAAAATTCTGAAAAAATTTGAGCTAAAAGTTGAGATCACGAGCTACATCTTTCATGCTGAACGCTCCTTCAGATTCGGGGTTCTTCTTTACTTAAAAAATTCAGCCAAATAATGTATTATTTGTGGCTGCAAAAGTCTTTTGGTGGTCCCCTTTGAGTGGACTTCTCTCTTGCCTTCAAGTGTAAGCTCCTTCATGTGTATGAAAACATGACCTAGAGTTTTGAAAAGATTGGCAATCATCTAGATGGAGGTATTATTGAAATTTGAAAGTGGGGTTGACGTTTGAAAATGAAAACTAGTGAATAAAATATTTGGTAGGGTGGAATAATATATATACATGAAAAATATATTAGAAAATACTAAACTATATAATGTAATTTAGAAAATATATATTTAATATTTAAGGTTAAAAGAGAGATCAACAAAGAAAGCTTACTTATTATACTACATCGTGATTGATTAGCATAAGTATTATTTATTTAATAAAGGCTAAAACGTTAGTGAAAAAGGAAGAAAAAAATCAAAAGTAACTTATATAATAGGAAATATTTTTGGTAAAAGAGAAAAAAAATATGGGGGGGTTCCCATGAATGGAAAAGCTTGCCTCATTAGCCCTCTCCCTAAGGCTAGAGGTATTCATGCCTCTAGCTCTGCTCGTGAGCATGTTGAAATAGAATAGGATTTCTCCTTGGTGGCTGGTATATCCTTGTAGGGAATAATGGATCCCTTGGAAGCATGAGGCTCCCCAAAGTTCTCTTCGTTTTCCACCTGGGTCCCACACTAAGCGTAAATCCATTGTATGCAATAATGTCCTCTTCAGAAGATCACACTTATAATGATTCTTGAGTCCACAAGCTGCACAAGAATTAACTCTTGCATAAGTGATAGCAAGTATGGAAAGAACTTGATCATTCCTTGAAAGTATTCCAAAGCGAGACCATGCATGGCTTCCTCGTCTAGACACATAGCCAAAAGGGAGTAAGAAACCATAATCCTCATATCTTGCTTGTTTTCCTTCTTCATGCCAAATTAATAGAGACCTGTTGCCCACATGGATAGATTGCATGGTTCATGCATGTTGCACAAGAGAGCCCACCATGTACAAAAGATAAACTGCAAACCACATTTGGAAAAATGACTCCATGTTACCACTAGTATGCAAAACCATTCTTCCTTGATTGGTGTGTCCTAGATTGATTCCACTGGTTGTTGATGTCAATCCTTCCACTCTTGTAGCAACCCAACTTAAAGAGCTTCCCAAATTAATGTTACACACAATGTTCACAGTTAGAAAGGCAAACCTAAAGTGCCAGTAGACCTCAATTGCATTTCTCTGCATGAGTCTTTCACGAATCTCGTGCCATAGGGGTAGTTGAAGTGTCTTCACCACTTTCACATGTGGTTGCAAATTTAAAGGGTCCACCTTGTTGTGGTTGAATGTGAGGCCCATTACCTCAATGGAGCTATCACTTCCTTCACTCACTGTTGACTCCTCCTCTGAAGTGGTTGAAGAGTCACCACTAGAAAACTCATCCTCGGAAGTTTCTAGATCCATGTCGCAGTCCTGCTTAGCTCTCATAGCCATAAGCCAAGGCCTCCCTAGAATGATAGGATAGCCCTCCCCTTTGTGTGGCATGACAAAGATGTCCACATCTACCTCGGTGTTGAATGCCTTTATCCTAACTGCATTTATGACACCAACACATTGAACTTTTAAATTATTTGCCATTTTGGCTCGGCATGGTGCCGGCCGACTCACCTCTAAACCCAAACGGTGCATCATTTTTTCACTCATGATGCATATTTGTGCGCCACCATCGATGTAGATATTGGAGATGTGTTGCCCTTTTATGTAAGCATACATCACTGGTAGTATGTCGTCTAGATTCCTCCCAGAGATAGCCCTAGCTATCTTTGGCTTTGGTCGCCTCGTGTTAACCATCTTTGTCCATTGTCTCCTGACCCTAGGTGTTAGGTGGAGTAATTGGGGCCAGGTGATTTTTGGGCCCTGCACAGAAACATCTTGAACCAAATCATATGGTTTAGAACATTCACCCAAAGAGAAATCTACAATGTCAATTTTACGTCGTGACTTGGACGGCTTTTTGCTAGATTCCCCTTTATTCTTCATCTTTTCTTCCTTTTGAGAAGATTCACCATGCCTAGCGCGTTTTACCCCAATGGCATCTACTCCTTTAACCTTGGTCTTATCCTCCTCCACTTTCTTCTTTCCCTTACCTTCAAGATTGATGACGCTTACTGTTTGATTGCCAACTAGTGGTGGGGGTAAGGGTGGAATGAGAGGTTGTGGTGGTGGTGGTGGTGGTTGTAAGATTTGCATGGGTGGTGCTTGTCGTGGTGCCCTCGGTGGTGGTGGTTTTGCTCTTGGTGGTGAAACCTCGTTTTGTCTGGCTCCTCTGTTGAAATTCTGCCTCCTTGGTTGTGGACAGTAGTACATGCCATGACCATCCTCCCCACAATTGTAGCAGTGGTATTCTTGGTTTTGCCTTCGTTGTCCTCTCCCTTGCTCTTGGTTGCGATTGTGTGCATGCCCTTGTTGTATCAAATGGACTGAGAGATTCTCAAGTTGATTGGTGATTTGGTTGAGCAGGTCTTGCTGATCTTCAATTGGTTCTTGTGGTTGAATCCTCTGGGCGACTGTTGTAGGTGGTGCTAGAGGTGGTGGGGTCCTAACGGCTTCCTCTCCATCGATATTCCTGGCTTGTAGACGCAACTTCTTGTCTTTAAGGCAGGCCACTTCAACTGCTAGCTCATACGTAGCAGGAAACCTTCCCTTCACCTTCTCTTTAAGAGTTGGCCATAACCCAGCCACAAACCGCCGATCCTTCTTTAGGAAATCAGGTGCCCTCTCATCCTCTCTTAGCGATGCAACCCATCGCCCCCATAAATCTACAAACTTTGACTCATATGATGCGTATTCCAGCATACTTCCCTGCTTCAACTCTGTCAACAATTGCCATAGTTTCTCTAATGTTGTGCCCTCTCCAAAACGTTTGACAAAGGCTGCCCTTAATAAGTCCCACTGTTCCTTGATTTCTTGTGCCAAGGCATTGTACCATGATCTTGCCTCCACCTTCATTAGAAGTGGGAAGATGCGCAAGCGCGAAGCATCATCATCTCTCGCAGAGATGACACATGCTATTTCCAAGTTGTCTAGAAAGTCTGCAGCATCCTTGCCCACCTTACCAGTAAAGGTTGGAAATGCTACACTTGCCATGATTACTGAGAGAGAGCTAGAAAGACACACTTCTTAACTTGCAAAATTTTTTCTTCTTTACAAGGAGGCATGTATACCCTATTATACTAGGACATAGATTAAAACTTCAAACGGTACATTGCCTTGTACCAAAGGTAAAACAAATGGCTGATCTGATGCCAGAACCTCAAAAAACCGCTCCCCACCCGGCATGGTGTCAATGACGTGCTGGTAGTGAATCTTCAAGTCCAATATTACCTTGATTGAGCGTACACATGTTGGTATGTGTGATCTGTCTTGAGGTAGGTTGTACTAATTCATGTGAAGCTTAGAGGTACTTAGTCACTGTCCAAGCTTGTAGGAGAGGGTGGTTTTCTTTCCTGAAACAAAGTTAGTAGATCCCTAGTTTCTCTAGTGAGAGTGTGAGCCAATACTTCTATTATCTATGCTGCAGCATCAGGTGCGACTTGAAAACTGACTATGATAATTACCTCGGTGACTTGAGTTACCCGATTCTCAAAGTAGAATAGTGTTGATTCTCTTTTGTGCAGAGCTCCTTCCATTTTGTTGTTGTTGGTTGGTTGTAGGTTGCGGACATGGTTTCCACCTTCTCCTTCTTCTTCTTGGAACTTGGCCTATGTATATCCACTGGGTTTGGTGTGTTGGTTGACTCTCCCACTTCAAATCGATTACCGTTACGCCTGGCACTCGAGCTTCGATGGAGATGCGGAGTTCGTCTAGTTGTGCTTGAAGCTCTTCTTCTTCTGTCGTCCAGTTAGAAAATCCTTCATACTCATTCATCCATTCACAATAGTTTAGGGTTTTCAGTCTTGTAAACTGAAGGGTTTCAAGAGCCCTCCTCCGTGGGGGCACCAAATGAGAGGCGGAAGTGAAAAAAATAGACCCGGTGGCCTCTACACCAAGACTATGCACAATGGCCTCATCATGGGGAATACGCAATAGGGGCACCACCTAGCAAGATATGCGGCTAGGACGCATACATATACACAATGAAGCATGCATGGAAAACAATTTCAAGATCCACGCCCAAATGTGGAATGGGGTGGTCGGAGAATAAGGTGAGAGGAGTGGTGAGTGAGTGAGAATGGGCTCGCTATGCGTGCATGTAATAAGGAAGATAACGAGGTCAGGGATACATGCAAGTATGCTCACTTCTCATACAAAAGGTGGCAAATCCGCACACCTTAAGATGGAAGTAGCAAGATGATAGGAATATGAGAGGGAGAGAGTGTGTGTGTGTGTGTGGTGGCGAATCCGCACACCTTAACATAAGCAGAAAAAAAATGGCAAGGAACAGGCATATACCATACACACAATGAGATGTATCCAAAGAGACACAAAGTATGACACCAAGATAGAGTGTGTTGATTGCTTGCAAAAGATGAATACAATAGGTAGCGTATGGCAGAAAAATGAGAAGGGAACAAGATCGTAGCAGGCATAATGGAGAGATGGGAGTTGATGGCGAGGAATATCATGAGTGTATCCACCCTTCTTCTTCTTGAAATTGTGCCTTCAACCCTTAATTACAAGTGGTGTGGAGGTGTGGTGCTCATCTTTTGTGCATGGTGATGGTGATGATGATGGTGTTGTGATTATGTGATTAGGGTTCATGCTACAAGCATGTAGCACAAGAGTGTGTATGGATAGGTGTGTGTGTGTGTGTGTTCTCTCCCCCAAGTGAGCTCTCATGGCCTCCTTATATAGGGAAGGAGGGAAGGATTTAGCAATATTTCTATTTGAGGTGAGTGTCCCACTTTGGTGCATGTGACTGTGGCTCCCATCTTGTCTCCTCATTATTTAAAATACTAGAGTCAATAGAGAGAGAAGAAGAGAGAATGTGGGTAGGATGTAGAGGATAGGAGATATTTACAATAGTCTAGCTTTGGATAGACATAAGCTTATTAGGGAGAGAAGAGAGAGGTAAGAAAATTATAAGAGAGGTTGTCGAAGGTGGATATTTGTTGATGAGGATGGATCCTCCAAAAATGGTGATGGAATTACTCTAGACTAGCCAAGACCTCATTAAAAGAGCCTTGTCTCTTGTAATCATGCTTGAAGACTTGTAGAACCATAGCCATTCTAGAAGGAAGAAAAGTGGGGATGGCCTGTGTCACCATTACACAAGAAAACTGGGGTCCACTACAAAAAACCATATCTCCGTGTTCATAACTCCAAAAATTCTGAAAAAATTTGAGCTAAAAGTTGAGATCTCGAGCTACATCTTTCATGTTGAACGCTCCTTCAGATTCGGGGTTCTTCTTTACTTAAAAAATTCAGCCAAATAATGTATTATTTGTGGCTTCAAAAGTCTTTTGGTGGTCCCCTTTGAGTGGACTTCTCTCTTGCCTTCAAGTGTAAGCTCCTTCATGTGTATGAAAACATGACCTAGAGTTTTGAAAAGATTGGCAATCATCTAGATGGAGGTATTATTGAAATTTGAAAGTGGGGTTGAGGTTTGAAAATGAAAACTAGTGAATAAAATATTTGGTAGGGTGGAATAATATATATACATGAAAAATATATTAGAAAATACTAAACTATATAATGTAATTTAGAAAATATATATTTAATATTTAAGGTCAAAAGAGAGATCAACAAAGAAAGCTTACTTATTATGCTACATCGTGATTGATTAGCATAAGTATTATTTATTTAATAAAGGCTAAAACGTTAGTGAAAAAGGAAGAAAAAAATCAAAAGTAACTTATATAATAGGAAATATTTTTGGTAAAAGAGAAAAAAAATATGGGGGGGTATCCATGAATGGAAAAGCTTGCCTCAAGACGAAGGAGAAGCACATGAGAATCATCAAGTGCACTGTCAGTGGAAACAAGAGGAAGGCCTAAGGAGAGGTTCAAAAACCAAAAGGGTCGTGATCGCTCAAGGCGGAGCAAGTCACGCACAAAGTCAGTTCTTGAATGTTAGAATTGCTTCAAGAAGGGCCACATCAAGAAGGATTGTTGGTCCAAGAATAAGAAGGAGACAGAGTCTCAAGACAACAAGCCAACATCGGAGGTCAATGTGGCAGGTAAAGTAGAGCAAGATGCTGTAATTCTCTCATTAGACAATGTGTCTAATTCCTGGATAGTAGATTCCGGGGCTTCATTCCATGCGACACTACACAAGCAACATTTCCAAGACAACACCAAAGGCAATTTTGGGTATGTATATTTGGGAGATGATGAAGCTTGTGAGATTTTCGGCAAAGGTACAGTTTCTGTCAAAACTGCTAACGGAAATGAATGGAAGCTTAAAGATGTTAGGCATGTTCCTTCTCTTCCCAAAAATTTAATCTCTACAGGACAATTGGACGATGAAGGTCACAACATTGCATTCGGAAACAAACGGTGGAAGATCTCAAAGGGATCTTTGGTGGTTGCCAAGGGAGAAAAGGTTGGTACACTTTACTTGTGTACTGTTAGCACGCAACCTTCAGCTTGTGCAGCAACTACAGAAGTTGACAGTGCGGCGTGGCACTACCGACTTGGGCATATAAATGCCAAAGGAATGCAAATCCTTCAAATAAATAAGCTTCTACCAGGTTTGAAAGATGTGGACTTAGAGTTTTGTGAAGATTGTGTTTATGGTAAACAAAAGAGGGTAAAATTTCAAAAATCAAGAAATAAAAGAAAAAATAAAAAACATGAGTTGGTTCATTCTGATGTTTGGGGTCCTGCAAGTACACCATCACTTGGTGGCTCATTGTACTATGTAACATTCATAGACGATGCGACTAGAAAAACATGGGTTTATGTCATGAAGAATAAATCCGATGTATTTTCCATATTTCAAAGGTGGAAAACCTTTGTGGAGAATGAAACAGGTACCAAGGTTTAATGCCTCAAATCCGACAATGGAGGCGAATATTGCAGCCAAGCTTTTGTGCTAGCAATGGCATTCGGAGGCAAAGGACAACCCCAAGGACACCTCAACAAAATGGTATTTCGGAAAGGATGAACAAGACAATCATGGAGCGAGCACGAAGCATGCAGCTACATGCAGGCCTACCGCTTGAGCTTTGGGCAGAAGCTGTAAGTACGTTTGTGTACTTAATCAATCGGTCACCCTCAATGGCATTGGATGGGGGAGTTCCAGAAGAGGCATGGGCAGGTAAACCGGTGAATTATGCATTTCTCAAAGTGTTTGGTTATGAGGCTTTCATGCACATAGATAGAAGCCTAAGATCAAAGCTAGATGCAAAGTCTAAAAAGTGTTTCTTCATTGGCTATGGAGAAGGTGCCTTTGGGTATCGCCTATGGAATCCTGAAGATGGTAAAATCTTAAAGAGTAGGGATGCAATTTTTAACGAACAAAATATGTACAAAGATTACTTGGAAAGAAATCAAACAAAAGAAACAGGTGATGAGTACATGGAGCTTGAGGATCGGGAAGACTCAAGGACTGCAAACGGTGACAATGTGCAACAACGTCAACCAAATGAGGAGCCTCAACCTATTCCCCAAAGATCTACAAGATCAAGTTCAACCATCTCTTGATCTCAGATTCTGGAGATGGACTCACTACATTGCAACCAAACATGGGAATTGGTTGACTTGCCTAAAGGTAAGCGGGCACTTCAAAACAAATGGGTGTACAAGGTGAAGGAAGAAGAAGGTGGGAAGAAAAGGTACAAGTCTAGGCTTGTGGTAAAAGGGTTTTCTCAAAAGAAAGGTATTGACTTCAATGAAATATTTTCTCCTGTTGTAAAAATGAACTCAATTAGGCTTGTCTTAAGCCTTGTGGCTGCTCATGATCTAAATCTCGAGCAAATGGATGTAAATACGGCATTCCCTCACGGTGACTTAGAGGAGGAAATCAACATGCTTCAACCAAAGGGGTATGAAGTAAAAGTTAAGGAGAAAATGGTTTGCAGATTAAAGAAGAGCTTGTATGGTTTAAAGCAAGCAGCTAGACAATGGTACTTGAAGTTTGATCGATGGATGTTGGATCATGGATTTAGAAGATGCAACTCGGATCACTGCGTCTACACGAAGAATTTGGGAGATGGGAAATTCATCATCCTAATGTTGTATGTTGATGACATGCTGATTGCAAGTGCTAACATGCAGGACACCAAAGACCTAAAAGAGGAGCTGTCTAAATCTTTTTCAATGAAAGATTTAGGTGCTGCAAAGAGGATACTTGGTATGAAAATATCAAGGGACAGGACGAAGAAGACAATAAAGCTATCTCAAGAAGATTACATCAAGAAGGTACTAGAAAGGTTTGCAATGCAAAATGCAAAACCAGTTTCTACACCTTTGTTTGGTGATTTTAAACTAACGAAGGATATGTGTCCAAAGACACAAGAGGAGATAGCCTATATGTATAAAGTTCCATATGCTGCAACGGTAGGTTCTCTAATGTATGCTATAGTCTGGATAGGGCCAGACATTGCACATGCAGTGGGAGTTGTGAGTAGGTTCATGGACAACCCAGGCAAAGAGCATTGGCAAGCTGTGAAGTGGATACTTAGGTATCTAAAAGGGACAACAACAAATGCTTTGTATTTTGGAGGAACTGATATTTTTCTAGAAGGGTATGCTGATGCAGATATGGCAGGTGACAAAGATACTCGAAGGAGCACTAGTGGCTATGTGTTCACGGTTGGAGGCACAGCAGTAAGCTGGGCTTCAAAGCTGCAGAAAGTGGTTTCACTTTCTACCACGGAAGCAGAGTATGTAGCAATGACGGAGTCAAGAAAATAAATTCTGTGGCTTCACAGATTCTTAGAAGAGCTTGGATTCAAACAAGACAATTGTGTCTTGTACAGTGATAGTCAAAGTGCTATCCATCTTGCGAAGAACTCAGCCTTTCATTCAAGGAGAAAGCACATTGAGGTGAGATATCACTTCATACGCACTCTTTTGGAAGAGGGACAGCTAAAGCTAGGAAAGGTGCATACAAGTGAAAATCCTGCAGACATGTTTACAAAGGTGGTCAACAAGGAGAAGTTGAGCTTTTGCTCATCTTCAATCGGCATTCAAGGATAAGAAGCCAGAATGGAAAGTAGTCACAGGTTTGGTTTGGAGATCAGTCTCCAAGTGGGAGATTGTTAAGTATGGAGCCTGATTTACCCTTGTAATTTTCTGTGGTAAAAGCCCACATTTGTAAGGCCCCCATTATGAGGAGAAACCATTGTGCGTGAAGGAAAATCACTCACCGAAAACCAAAATTTTCACGGACAAGAATCAGGGGAAACTTTAGAGGCCTCGGGGGCGGAGGCCCCCGAGACTTTTTTTTTCACTGGAATATTCTTTTTCGCCGAAATATTATGGCCAGACGGCGGCCGGAAAGTGGTTGGAAAACAACCGGTCGGTTGGCCGGTGGCTGGTAGTCAATGGCCGATGGCCGGTGGTCGGAAGTCAATGGCCGATGGCCGGTTACCGAATTCAATGGCCGGTGGCCGAATTCAAAAGCGGACTTGTCTTCTCAAGGGCGGCCACACATGGGCGGATTGGAGGGTCCGATTTGGACTTATTTACACAAGGACGGCTACACATGGCTGCCTCTCATAAGAGAGGGCAGCCCTTTTGGCCTATAAAAGAAGGCCATTTCTACACACATTTCATAGTGTGAAGTTGATGCAACAAGGTGAGTGTGAGGTGGTGAGAGTGAAGCAAGGCGGGAGCTCTATCAAGGGTTTAACCCCTTTGTAAACTACTTCTTCTTTTGAAGTGCTAAAGCCATTGAGTGGATGCTTTCCCGTGGACGTAGCCCACATTGGGTGAACCACGTATATCGTGTGTACTCTCTCTCTCTCTCTCTCTCTCTCTCTCTCTTTCTTTCTACTCTATAATCTCTTGTGTGTGAAATCTATCTCTCTCCATTAAGTAATTTGCTCAATTATCTATTTAGCTACGTCTTATTTCCTAACAGTTCATACTCCCTGCACTTATAGCACAAATTGGGTCTATTTGAGGGGCGAGGTGGTCTCTGCCCTTGCTGCATGGGATGGAGGCTGACGTGTAGAAGCTTTGGGGAACTGATGGAGTTTTAGCATGATAAAAGCTGGGAGATGCAAAGTTATTGTGCATACCTTGTTGCATAGGAGGTGTTGTCAGCAGAGGTGGCAACGGGTTTTGATGGCCATAGGGTGAGACCATGTTCGATGCAAGTGCTAGCCCTTGTTGGAGAGAAGGACCTAGACTTTGTTGTATTTGCCGCAACCCCTTGATGTAGTAGCAATCCTTGTCTTCGTGCCTAGATTTTTGGCAGAAGTGGCAATAAGCCCGAAGGGGAAAGTCCTGTGGAGGATGCCCTGGAGAGCGACACAAACTGCACCATACCATAGTGTTGGACGGGAGCGACTCACACACCCATGAAGTGCATGCAAACACTACCTAGATCAACATAATGTCAATCAAGGACACAGATGACACGATAGGCACACGGAGAAAATCTCTTTAGCTTGTCAGGATGAGATCATCCTACACATACAACACTCTTGAAGGCCAACTTTACCACAATCAAGAACCTCACTACCCTCAACTACACCACCTAGCCACATACACACATACGGAAGGTAACTCACCTAAGCATGCCAGATTCGTACAAAACGTAAGGAACACCATCCCCTCACTAGGATACACCTGTCCCTACGCTTCTACACTCAAAACCCTCACTCTAAACCCATCTGCGGAAACGTGTAGGATGACAGAGCTGAATTTTGAAAGTGCCCGAAACTGAAATTTATGAGTACCTATGCGTAGCTTATGTCGCCACGATTCTATAGACTACTAGCATGCAGAAAACATACATCGTTTGATACACTTACGGCCACAAATAGGTCGTAGATGCATCGGCGTGTGTGCTTTGTCTCGCGTGGAATGCTTGGCGTTGTTGTGTATGTCTCCTCGAGCCTACATCAATGGTGCAGTCGGATCTCCAATGTGTTGAGCGAGCCGGGCGTAGTGAGAGGATAAATCTCACCCTCACTCTCTTTCTCTCTCACACACAGTAGACGGCAGCGCTAAGTTTTGATTATGATTAAAAAGTCTTTCTTCAAAAATGACCTAGGTACCTTATATACTAAGGCTACCTTAGGTTTAACCAAAAATGGGGTTGAAAGGGTCAAATGGATTTGTATTTACAATCTGGAAGTGCCATTGCACCCCGGCTTCTGAAACTAGAATAACTACTCATTACAAATGACGTTTATAGCCATAATCCGCAGCATTTCATAACTCGCAAAAGATAAGACTTTGGTACAAAACTTGAGTTATGTTGTGTTGTTGACCCAGCGGTCAACATTCCCCCCTTCCGGGTTCATGTCATCCCTGACATGACCTGATTGTCGATGGCGATGTGGTCTTTGCTGTCGTTTTGTTGTTGGAAAGAAAGTATAGACTATAGACTTTGCAGTAGCTTGTCTTGTTCGTCCAATCCGATGTACATAGTCTTCACATGATTCAGGAAAATCATAATTGATGACGAACTTTATGTCTTTCACATCCACTCTCCGAGCTGCAGCATCTATTTCTATCATTATAGGTCTATTGCCAGATCTAAATTAAAAAAGAACCCAATGTCGTTTAACTTGACTCTTATCATCATGGATAGAGAAAGCTCCATCCATCACTTGCTCCAGCAAATCTATCAATTCGGAGTATTTGTGATTCTCAAAAACAACTTCTACAATCAGTAGAATTGAGTGGCTGGCTTTCTGATCTTGTGAGCCAATGACAACTTTGTAAGGATTTTGTAAAAATTGTATGGCTAAACCCTTAACTTCTTTAGGCTAAGTTGCACTCCAATGCAAAGTCTATCTGTCAGGCCGAATCCAGGACGTAATTATTCTAATTTGATGTTCAAAACCTTGTCAAGCATTTGATGCGCATTATCAAGGACAAGCTTTTGAGATCCTCTGATTACCCTTATGTCGCCTCTTCTTCATTGGGGACTTCTTTGTTTCTGTGCAATCATGTTGTTAGTGTTGTCTGCAGATTTGTCATTGTAGGCCATTCTTCGACTCGCCATTGAGGAGAAGTATGCTATGATCTGAAATTGGTGCTCCAATTCATTTGTCAATTGATTTGAGTAGCATTTCCTTGTTGTTGATGTAGAAGGAATATGTACAAGAGGATGGTGATAGGTGTCTTTAGATTAGGGTCTAAAACCTGGATGACCAAAGGGAAAAAACCCGGTGGGGAAAAAAATGCCTTTGGTACACGCTCTTATTATAGTTGAGCAGTTGAACGTGAAGTACATGTTCATGAAAGGTGAGTGCTTGGGTGAAACACGGAAAGAGTGCCTGATGCAAGTGCCAATTATGGGACACTCTATATGCATATGAGAAATTTGTCAACAAAAGCATGCAATGTGAAAGAAGGAGATGATGGGTGTTTTGAGGAATAAATGTAGCACATGTGACATTAAAAGATGTCTCAATGGCTTCCACCTTTCCAAGAAGGGTTTTCAATGTAGAAGTTTCTCCACTCGTATCTCACTGTGCTCAGTACGTGAGTGTCTTTTGGACCTTCTCCTTCACTTCACCAGACTTAAGTACTTAGACTTTGACTCTTTTACTCACCTATACCAGCATGAGCGACACAACGTAAATATGCTCAACTCTTCCAGCTTGAGCAGTACCTAGAATAGCTAAGAAGCTTAGACCATAGAAAATATTACTTGAATCTTTGGAATTAACACCTCACTCATTTTGTGGCTTAGCTACTCGACTCTTACTTGTATGACTTGTCGGTTGCCTGTTGACACTGCTTTGTGACAAGTTCTTTGGCTGTTGTAGTGGCTGCAGAGACATACTTCGTGAAGTTTCATCGTTTCCCTGTACCTTCTTCTCTTTGTAGTGCTCAGGCCTCTCGTCAGTCTTTTCTTCATGTGGATTATGGACTTTTTTTTATTTTTTCTTAATAATAAACAAAGAAAATCTTTAAAAAACTCAACAAAAGAAAAATCATTCAAATAGAAATCTAAATGCTATGTACACTATACACATGTCCCTAGGGGCTCATATATGGATTTTGTCCTAGACTCCTCTGTAACACTACCATGAGGGCATATACTCTAAATTTTGTCAAAAAATCATCACAATAAAACGCAAAAATTCAATGCATCTCACAAAACATTTCCCTCTAATAGTCATAATGTTAGGTCCGCATTCAGAATGCCTCCCCCCTTCCTATTTGGAGTCATCCTTTACGACAGGGTATCACAAAGGGTATGTGTTGTGCTTAGGCAATTAAAAGTTGTGCCTATGCACGCCTTGTAATGTAGCCCTATTATGTATACACAGTCAATGCATGGAAAAGATTTATGTTGTGCAAGATGTGGGTATAAGCAATTTTCGTATTGGCATTTGTTGGCGAGGCTTCCTATTCTAAGCAATGTAGTGGTCTTTGAAGCTCCTGTATCGTTGCTTGATTGAAGCGACTTGCTCTCTTCTAACTGTACTGTAATCGTAGGAAGAATTGTAAGAACTCAAGCGGCGATGCACTCACAGCATTTTTTTTGTTCTTCTTTGGGACCCATTTATTTGCGATTATTGGTTGTTTTGTTGCTGACGCTCGTTTGGGAACCCATACTTGCCCGTGCTTCGTTTGTGTTTGAAGAGACTTCTTTGGGATCCACCTTTTTGTTGTGTGAGTCGACAGTGGTCTTTGCTTTAGCCCTTGTACGCTTGGTTGGTGACGGGATTCAGGCTTTGAAAGTTGATACTGTGGTTGTTTTGGAATCCAAATGAATTCCTTACTTTTTCGTGCTTGAATCAACTTCGTTGGAGCCCAAACCTGAGTTGTGAAAGCTTGCGACTTTGTGATATTCTTACCCATTTGTGCACGCTTTCCTTGTTTTTGTTTTGGTGTTGGTGTTGGATCTTGTGATTTGTCATTAGAGATCTTTGTCTTCTTGATCCATATCTGTTTTTGGCCGATCTGGCTTTTTGGTATCCAGATTTGTCGAGCTTTTTGGCTTTGACTTGTTGTCCTGTTCTTTTGACCTGTCATTATTGTTGCTGAAGGGGTTGGTGATAGTGATGGCCTGAGTTGATGATAGGGGATGTCGTAAGATTCATCACTATCGCTACTATCCTCAGCAAGGTTGACTTCTTGTACTTTCCCTTGATTTTTTGACTGGTAGTGGAAAGTTACTGTCTGTTTTCTCGTGGGTGGTAATTTCTTGGAGGACTTTTCTAGCCCATTGATTAGATCATTGTTAGCTCATTGTTCTGGTCGTATTCCTCCTAGCTGAGTCTTTGCATCCTTATAAGGAGCCCTGTATGAGGATTCTTGTGGTGGATGTGTCTTCACGGAGGACTTTGGAATCCACTTTTGATGCACTTTATTCGTGTAGCGATGACATTGATTCTTGGGTCGTTGATCTTCTTGAAGCTCGAAGTGTTCTACAGAGTCATAGAACTCGTCGTCTTCTTCATCTTTTGATTCTCCACTTTTCTTTGTTTGCTCCTTATGTCGAGAGCATGTTGATGTCTGGATCGCTTCGTTTTCCTGGATTACACTCACTGCAAAACAAGGAACGACATCATAGCCATTTTCATCACAAAACTTTGTTGTGGGAGCATCCTCCACGGCGCACACATCCAGAGTAGCCAAGATGTGTTCCCATGCAAAAGGCTCTAACTCTTCTTCAGGAAATGGTTATGGGATATAGTCCCTATCCACTATAACTCGCTCTAGGATACATTCCTCACGTTTCAAGCTACCACATTGTGAAGCTCCACACATCCACAGTTCTTTAGGCTTACCTAACCAAGCTGGAAGTTCTGATCTTGCTACTGTGGCGAAATCAAACTCCTCTACCGGTGTTCTAGTCACATCCCTATAGCTATGGTCCCTCAAGTTTATCTTTGTTATGGTTTCCACATGTCTCATACATATATGGTCATAACCCCAATCTTGGACCATTTTCAATTGTCGCATGAATGGTCTTCCCAGAATGATGTCATAGTTGTTCTTCTTGCCAAAGTCAACAACAGCAAAAGTGTGTTCATATTCAATGCCACAAGAAGTAACAAGTACTTTTTCTAGCAATCCTATGGGATTTTCCTTGTGTCCGTCTGCAAGCTGCAGGGTCATTCGTGTCGATATCAAGGCAGGTTTTCCCCATTTTTTCCAAACCTCTTTGGTTGCAATGGCCACACCAGCTCCACTATCAAGGATTGCCATGGTTTTTACACCATTGAATTCCATAGGAAGGGTGGTGTTTCCATCTTCTCCCTCGTAATACTCGCCTACCTTGTTTAATGGCACTGGCCTAGTATTTAGTTGAGGCATTTCAAGCTCTTTGATGCCTTCCTCGATTTGAGTCATTGGGGTTTTTACACCAAATTTCTCTAGACATTTACCCACATTAGCCCACATGTTTGGTCTTATTCTGAGCAACTCGGCTAACATTATTGTACAGGTGACTGGGGTAGATAGAATATCTACTAGCCCCTTTGAATTGATGGCCTTGTTGGGAGACAGTCTCTGTGATGGGACTGTTACCACATCTGACTTGGTCTCGTACTCTCCCATGTAGCACGGGAGTGTTCTTAGCAAATAGGGTTGACTATCCATAGATTGTATAGATCCTTTCTCGCCCCAATACGATTGCACGTCTAGATTCATTTGAGATCCAGTCTCAAATTCCTCTATTGGTGGTAGAAACACTCCTCGTTCATCACCATTCTTGTCTACTCTTCTTCTTAGGTCATCATCTTCATTGGCCTCTCTGATTTGTTTCCACAATTCGTCAAGACCATCTATCTCTTTACAATCCTCAGGTATAGCTTGGTGAAATCCCTAGGAAGAGTTATCCGTGGTATTCAGTACTATCCTTGGTTTTAATGCTATGTCTTTGAGGTTTGGTCTGTGCTCATGACTAGAATCTGGCTCTTTTAGTTCTTGGTTTGGTGGGATTACTTGTGTAGGCATGACACGGATCACATCCTTAGGTTTTGCACTTGGTGGTTCTAGTAAAGCTTGGGCTGTTTGAATCATTTTATGGCACATTTCAAACCTTTGCTTTTCTAGTTCCGTATAGGGATATGTCATCCACCTGTGTTCTTGGGTTTGGTTGTTTTTGAGCCTCGCATCATAGGCTTTCAAGAGGGCATCTAATGTCTCATTAACCTTGTCTGCCAACACAGATCCTCCTGAACTAGCACTTCTCGGTTTCTCATCCATGGATGGTTCTTCTAGACGTTTAACCACCTGTGTAAGATAAGGTGCCTCCTTTTCCTCATGTTGTTTTATCTTCTCCTCAGCTTCGGTAAGCTTCTCAGCTCGGTATTTTTTCTCTCGTTCCCTGCGTGCTTTCATCCTAGTCTTTCTAGCTTTCTTACTATTTCGTTTGCGCTTGGTTTTCTGACTAGGTGTGTCTGTCTTTGGTCCATCATCTGTCTTTGTACTCGTGTCACTTTCCATGTTCTTTGTCTCTGGACGCTCATCAGCTTTCTTTTGGGCTTGTGCTCTCGTAACCACTTGAGCTGGTACGACATTTTCATTTTCTGAGCTACTAGGTAGCTGAACAATCCCTAATACATTTGTCGTGCTTTTCTTGATTTGGTTTGGGTTTTTTGGGCAATCGGGGATCAAGTGAGTGATGCCACACTCAAGACAATAGGCATTTACTTCAGTGATCTTCGTATGAGGACATTGTTTGACCAAGTGGTTGTCACGACTTTTGTGACAATCTCTCTCTGGTTGAGGAGATTCTTTTAGCATTCCTCTTGGCTATAAGTAAGCTTTGGCCTAGATAAGCCGCTATTTGCAATGAATCGCAATGTCCTTTCGTCATTTCATACCTTCTTTCTTTCGACTGAAATCCAGGAGGTGGAGGTTGTACCGGCCTCACCACTCCATGCGTTTCTCTCACATTTTGTTTCTCCAAAGGGTAGTACCCACTTTGGTTGCTATACCACATTGTAGCCGGTATTGGCGTTGGTTTATTTGATGCTACCATCATTGGCATGTATCTCATGTCTACCGGCATTCTAGCACGTGGCAGCGGAGGTTGTTGTCCTAAGACAAGCTGTGGCCTTAAAACTCCTACTGGTCTTGGCGCATTCCCTGTAATGTATCTAGGTGGAGTAGGTGCTTTTGGAACAGGTTGTACATACCTCTCCCTAGCATTTTCCATGCTATAATAGCACTCTTCCCCCATATGGTTTGTCCATTTTCTCTCAATTTCACACCACTTCGGCTCTCCCGAATCAGATCTTACAAGAGGAATCAACCTCTTGACCAAGTCGTCGATAAGCTTTTCTTGATCAATAGGTGCCGTTGGCTTGGCAATGGACTCACTTATCTGTGAAACACTATGCTGAGAGGATGTGTCATCTCCTTGACTCTCTAAGTCCTTTTCTTTGTATGCCACACAGCTATCTACTACATAAAGAGCTTCTTTGATCAACTCACTTAGCGTCATCCTCCTTATCATATGCAGATCCTTTGGAATGCCTGCATGTCTCATTCCCTGGATAAAGATCAGCATTAGTCGTGCTTGCGTAGGTAATTCCGCTCTCGGACAGAGCTTAACATATCTCTTGAGCCGTAATGATGCTTTGCGTACTGATTCATTCTCTTTCTGTTTGAATCTATGGATTTGCGAGACCGTGTTGTGAGCAATGCCTTTTGGCAAGAATTCTTCAATAAACTCCTCAAACAGCTCATCTAGGGTCTCAAAATCCCATTTTTCCACCAAATCGAACCATGTAGCTGCATCATCTTCTAGAGTCAATCCAAATCCCTCAAACTGTGTCGCAAAATCTGAAACTTCCTCTGCTCTAATCACTCTTCTAAAAGCGTCTACGTGATCTCTCGGATCTTTATCTCCAGAGTATTTTCTGTTTACCCATTTATGGACTTGAGATGGTCTAACTCGTCGATTGTCTACAAGTCTAACCAGAGACTCTCCCAATCCTTCTCTCGTTATCGCTCTTGAAGGGAATCCTGGTGGCTCTCTTCTTGGAATTCCTATAGGAATTCTCGTGTTTGGTGGAGGCATTTGTGGTCCTTCATTGACCAAATATCCACCTCTTTCTAGTACAGTCTGTGGATTTGTGCTTTCTACAACTCTGTATTCTCGTCCATACTTGTCGACAACTATAGATCTCCATTGACAGTCGACTCCGTATGTGTATACATATAAGAGCTTGTAATATGTTATCTCTTCTAGGTGTGGATCTGAGCACCTATAAAGATTGACCTCATTGTCGTCAATGTATCTATATAGTCCTTCACTCTCATGACCAATCATCCAAACTCTCTCAACAAGATGGGTCTTTATCAATTGCAAGTTTGGAAGATCCATTGTGGGAGGATATTCCTCTATTGTTGGGATCTCCAAGCTTGTGTAAGTTGCGTTTGAATCTAGGGTAGACATGATTTCTGGGCTTAAGAGCTTTTGCTTGGTTCAAGTAGACTTAGTCCAATGTGTTCAAGTGCTTTGGTTAGGGAAAAGTCGAAACTATGTCCAAAACCGCAACCGTTTCGTCACAATTCTCGCAAATTGTCGCTTTCAGACACCCCTAACTTGCGGATGTATTTTGAGGCCTCAAACGAAGTTTCTTTCAAAGTAAGAAAACGAAGCTAGTGCTAAAAAACAAAAGCCTTGTAAGAAACATCCCACTCGCTCCAAGAAAAGTAAGAAAACGTGGTGGTGGATTCCTAAACAACTATTGGAAGCCCAAGGCTACTATCAAGGAAATGATCAAATCTGGGTGCCAAAACGTAAATTGTGTTCTTACCTATCACGTGGCCCATGTGAACTCAATCCCGTAGCTCCAAAACAAATTGACGATCGCGGAAAGAAAAAAATCAATGAATGCTACACACCCGCTCCAGAGCTAGTTTGGGTACCGAAGAAAGAACAATTTGTTCCACCTAGCTCAGGAAGGAGGGAGTCCCATGAAGCTTCTAGCTCCTCATGTAGTGCATCCATAGAGGTAAATGCTTCTCCACAGCCTCCACCTACAATAGTGGACCTCCATAAATCTACAAAGGAATCCACAGCTCCCAGTGTTCAAGAATCACCTGATGAACCACTTCAAGTTCGATCCTGGGAAAGTACCTTACCACCCTTGCAACTCAACGAGGAACCTAAGGTAATAGAAAACTACTGGAAAAATTCCTCACCTATTACCAACTGGAACAATTGGTTTCAAAGGGTGACAAGATCATTTCAAACGGTATGATCTACCCAAGGAAGGGGGGAGTGTTTGCTAACAATCATCATTCACTTCCTTCCCTCTCAACCTTCCTCCCTGACCTCTTAATCTCCAATCTTAGGGAATGTATATATAAAGCCTTATACTCACAAAAAACAAAAATAATAAAGGGCAAGAGGAATTAGCAAACGAGTGCACAATAAAAGTCAAAACATTGACCCAGACCTACACATTCACATCCGGTACACTGAAACAGAAACCTATGCCATAAAACACCTTTGATCCTCATCACTCGAGTGACAGAGGGTAGGTGATGGAGGCCTCAAAAGATGTTTTCTTCAAAGCTCTAAGTTCTGTAGAGCCGCTCTCAGGCTACGTTTTGATATAAAAACTTTTCCGATCTGATACCGTTTGTGAAAGTTATGGCCAAAACAGTGAAATGCAGTTTAGACTCGTCAAAATGAGTCCAAATTCAATTTTAAAAGAAGATTTGGGATCTCTGTGACACTCTGAACACTTCTGTTGGACCCTAAAACTGGCCTAGAGACATCCTACACGTAGGATGTCTATATTCTCAAAATTTAACAAAATTTGGTCCAGAGACTCCCCTTAAGTCCAACAACACAATGGTATGCTCAGAATTTCATTTGAACCTAAAAATGGCCTTGAGACATCCTACGCGTAGGATGTCTTTTTGCTCAGAATGACTTGAAATTTTCACCCCAGCTTATCCTTGATGTGCTAAACTCACAGATATTTTTACTTTTTGATTCTGACACCTATAGGTTGGTCAAATGATCAAGAATCTGCTCCAGAAGCCTGATGTCTGTTCTGATGAATTCCCAAGTCAAATCAACTCCAAATTGGACCAAATTTGCCTAGGAGGCTTGCCTAAGGCTATAGAACACCCTGCTATGTCCACAGTTTGAATTTTGGTTTCAGAATTATGCAGTAGACATCCTACGCGTAGGATGTTTTTTTGCTCAGAATGAACCCAAATTTGAACCACGGACTCTCCTTAAGGTGCTGATGCTCAGAATTTTGTTTAGAGTGCAAAATCACACAGAAGACATCCTATATTTGTCCCCATATTTGTCCCACAGCTTCCCCTTGATGTCAGTAACCCAGTGGTATGCTTAGATTTTGGATTGGATGTCAAAAGACCCCAAAACTAGCTATCCTTGCCTTTTTCAGTCAAAAATGCTAAAGTCTGCTTGAACCCAATTTTCTCACCCAAATGAAGTGAAACCCCTTTCAGTCACTCAATATATCATTCAAGACATGTTCATGCAGCCATATTATGGTTTTGGTCTCAAAATAATGCTTTGGCACAAATTGGGTAGGATGTCTGGCAATTTCAGTCTATCTGGCTTTGATCTGTCAAAATTTGGTCAAATTTCCACTTTCCAGGTGAAATAGGGTAAAACCTACCTTCTGAACACACTGGTCATCTCAGAATTTCAAAATTTTCACCAGATCACCCTGTAGACATCCTACGCGTAGGATGTCTACTCCTTATTTTTT
Source organism: Adiantum capillus-veneris (assembly GCF_014529385.1). NCBI lineage: Eukaryota > Viridiplantae > Streptophyta > Polypodiopsida > Polypodiales > Pteridaceae > Adiantum > Adiantum capillus-veneris. Next base: position 26,858,013 of record NC_140943.1, read on the forward strand.
TAGACTGAAGTGTCCCTAATTCTTCCCTATGCTCTCAACAAGTGCAAGTATGCTTCACAATTGCAAAAACATGCAAAAATCACTCAATTTAAGCCTTTTCTGAAATTTTACGTTTTCTTACTCCGCCTTTTGGCTTTTGGTCAACAAAAATTGGGAAAAACACCCAAGTCAATATGTTACTAGGGTAAAACCTACCCTCTGAACCCACTGGTGCAGTCAGAATTTTCAAATTTGGTCTCCAAAACCCCCTTGAGACATCCTACGCGTAGGATGTCTATGTTTACAGAATTGCAGGTTTTCTTCACAGAACCCTTGCAAATGCTCTTTTATATGCACAACATCAGTCAGCCTTAGTCTCTTGTTGAGACTGAAGCTCTTCTAGCTCTCTCTTTATTTGATCCAAAGCCTCAAGATGTGTGGGTTTCTCCTGGTGAAGAGAGATATTTTTCTCCTCTTGAAGAGCGCGTTGTAGTTTTAGGGCTTCAAGTTCTCTCCGTAAAGAAGTCAATGGATTAGCACGACTTTTCGGACACACAGAGGAGGTCTCTATGTGAGGGGAGTTTTTGAACAGCTTCCTAGCCCCCTCTATCCTAGTAGAAGCTGCGATGAACTCCTCCAAAGTGGTGTCGGGCCGGAGACTCTCTCAGAGTTTTTGTTGAGAAGTTTTGGGAAGCTCCTTCTCCACCCACTTCTTCACCATGAATTCACCGGGTTGCTGAGGAAGCTTGGAAACCAGAGACTTGGTTTTAGTCACATAAGCTCTGCAAAAGTCTCCTCTGGCTGGAGCACCATGTTGGCTAACTCATCCAACACCTTCTCGTGGTAGTCACCGGGCCTAAAAGCTGCATAGAACTGTTGCCTTAAGGCTGCCCAAGTTGCAAAATGGTTCTCTGCAAACTGGCTGTACCATTTGTCTGCTAAGCCATCCAAGGTGGATGGAAAGAGTACCAAGTAGGCATCTTCCCTGTTAAGACCACGACCCCTACAGAGAGATACAAATCTCCTTGCATGGTCGTCAGCATCTTCCAAAGAGAGTCCTTTGAATGTAGGGAACTTGATGTTTAACTTAGCCAAAACGCTAGCCAACGGCTCCATGGCCCCTTGCTAAGCCTCTAGCTCAGTAGCCTGCAGCAGAATAGGAGAGAGCTTTACTGAAGAAGGACATCTCGAAGATGTGGAAGCGAATGAAGGAATGGGTGATGTATGTGGAGGGATAGGTGATGAGGTTGATGGACTTCTACTCGGTACCAAAGGTAGTCTTCTGTTATAGTACTTCAGAGGGCTCAGTAGTGCGCTTTGACGCTCGACAGACCGCCTTGTATGTGTCATGCAGTGACAACCAATCCCACCAACCTTCGGGCGAGAAAACCTTGAACTGGCTGAAGACTGGTCTAGACTCTACTAGACCAGGATGGACCAGGACGAGGAGGACTAGACCAGGTTAAACAAAAGAGGGTAAAATCCCTAAAAGCTGAAAATGAAAGAAAAAAAAAACTTCGATTGGTTCATTCTGATGTTTGGGATCTTGCAAGTACACCATCACTTGGTGGCTCATTGTACTATGTAACATTCATAGATGATGCCTGTAGCGTGGATAATGTGTCGTGCTCTCTACAGTGGGTGGTCCTCAGTGCAACGTGCGTGACAATCTCACTCAAATAGATTGAATAGGAAGGAAACAATAGACGTCAACAGAGCTCACAAAGACACAACAGAAAACCAGAACATATGACTCGACTCTCTCAAAGACTGATACAGACTCTGGCATGGAAGCACACTCAGCTCCAGCCCACGACTCACAGGTACAATGGGGTGTCGAGGGTCAGATGTGTAGGGATAGTGAAGCAGTGCTCTGTGAATAGACTCACTCTAGACGACTACGTACAAGATAATAGAGCTGGCCCAAAATGACTACTCATATTGAAGCGGTCCGGGGCGGGCAACAAGAAGAGCAACCTCTAGACACCCTTCAAGGCTCCCGTGATGCTCAATGGGGCTGGGGCACAACACAACACAAACCAAAACAACAAACCCACAACCAAATCCCAACTACACAAGGGGCACCACCTAGTTGAAGAGCGAACTAGGACGCAAAAGAGGAGAATCGTTAGAGCAACCCACAAACAAGCAAGGAAGTTACACTAACCCTAACACCAATGGAACACTCTCACACACTAAAACACGAGAGAGAGAGAGAGAGAGAGACAGAGAGAGAGAGAGAGAGAGAGAGAGAGAGAGAGAGAGATGATGCTTGAGCTTCTTTGAAGTGTATCGTTAATGATCAAGCAAACATAAATATATATATGTAAGAAAGAGAGAGAAGGGGGAAGGGGGTGCTTGTTGCACTAATGCCTTCTTACAAATCTGTCATGACCAATCAAAGTGAGATTAGTATTTGTTCAACATAGCCTGAGTAAATTACACCAAAACACATCACAAGAAAAAAGCCACCCCAATCACTGTCTTAAGGCCAGGGGAGTCCTCTCCACCCTGTCACCCTCTTACAACATGTGGGATTTATGGCTAAATTGATAACAAAACCCGGAGACAAGCTATCAAGAACTTAAATAAAACACCAAGACACTTACACATCATTATTGTCCATGACTTCACGTTGGAAGGGAGACAAGGTATCCATGCTTAATCCAAATTCACCCTCCTTGATTCAACAAATGTTGGGCTTACTCTAGTAGGAGAAATGATAGATTTCCTACTCTCAATTTAATGATCACTCTCTCTTACAATGGCATAGAGTTCCCTTGCTAATCACCCCTAATACAACACATACATATGCCTAATGCCAATGAGATTCCACTCAAGAGCTCCTTCTCAAGAGGTTACGCTTGGCTTCTCAAGCTATAGCATAGTGCTCTTTCTTCTCCCCCTTTTGTGCTAGCTACACCCTCCTTTTATAGCAATTTTGAAGGCTAGGGTTACTCCTCTAACCATGGTTGAGTTAGATTTTCAGCAATTTACCTAATTTCTTTTTCTTGGAATTATCAAGAAGTTGGTGGGGAAAGAGAGAGGAGAGAAATGGAGGTGATAGGACTTTTCATAGTGGGTTAGTGTTAGTAGAGTTAGTATTAATTTACAAATGGAATTGGATATTTACAATGGGAGTATCCATGTAGGATACAAATAAGGAAGAAAAACTCTTAAGAGGTAAGAAAAGGTGGATTTCTTACAAGGTTGATGCTCCAAGTGTCTTGAGTAGGGCCAATTTTGACGCTTGTTGACGGTCCACTAGCTTTGACGGTACATTTTTTCTCCACTCTTGACCTTCCTTGAGAGACAAGGTAATTGAAGCTGAGTAATCAACCACCATGATGCTGTCTTTTAAGAGAAGAGGCTGAATTTTGTGGTTTTTTTGATAGATATGGGTAATTTGAAGGAGGAAAAATGAGACTAGGTGGTCAATTTTGGAATGGAATTGTGTGTGGGAGGTATGAGTTCACCATGGTTTCTCTTATTCTTCAAGGTTGAGGAGAAGGTGAGTAGGGTGCAGAGAGGAGTGGTGAGAGAGGTGGGGATGATGAGTGGAGAAGTGTGTGAAAGAGGAAAATGATAAAGTGGAAGAGAGAGTGTGGCTGCATAGCATGGGAAAACTGGGGTCCACTAATAAAATCATAGCTCACAGCTTGTAGCTCAAAAAAATATGAAAAAATTTGAGGCAAAATTTCAGCCCACGAGCTACAATTTTTGTTTGTATGACCTTTTCAAATTCGGAGAGCAAGTGAACTTTAAAAATTCAGCAAAACCGATCGTTGTTTTCCACTTCACAAGGTCCTTGTGGGGTCCTTCTTTGGATGATTCTTTTGAATACCTCCAAGAGTGAGCCCTCCATAGTGCATATATGCATGCCACCTACCCTTGACCTTATTTGGTAGGTCTATAATTGAAGATATTGTTGAGATCATGATATAAGTGAATAGTACAACTAAGAAAATCAAATATTGAGGGGTCTAAAAAATATGTACATGTCAAATATAAATAATATAAGTGGAAAAAATATGAAGGGGTCAAAAGAAATCTCTCTCATTATGAGGCTACCATAAAAAGATAAATATTTTTGGTGTTCTAATTTTTTAGAAAAAAAACAAAATAGATGTAGGAAGAGAAAAATCACAATAGTGAAAAAATATACACATAAATAAAACTAGTTTTTTTGGATTTTTGTTGGGGTGGAGTTACACCAAATATAAGAGAAGCTTACATGAAAATATTTCTATATGGAATAAAGAGTATGAAAAATGGTAAGAAAAATTGTGGTAATGGTGAGGCAATGTACAGAGCATAAATAACACACACCTAGGTAGAAATATTTAAATAAATACCAAAATAATTATGAAAAAAATCTTTTATTTAGGCCCTATATACAAAGAAATATTTATATACGCATGGGCTATAATATACTTATATTTTTTATTTTTTTTATTTTTTTTGGCTCAACTAGCCCAATGACTAGCTAATTGAGGGTTTTTTATTTCAGTAAGGAGATATGGGAAAAGTCCCCTAACTCACATGCACCTATATACAGTGAAAGGGTGAGGGTAACCACAGTGTTTGAGTGATTTGATAGGGTGAGATAACTCACTATGGCAATTACAGAGAGCCGAAAAAACGGCTATCAATATGTACAACCATACAGAGCCACCAATGGCTCATAAATGTCCACTCAGCTAAGTCTATCTCCAAACTGAGTGGTGGTTGTGACGTGGCCACGATGTCCACTAGACCACCGTAGGTACCTGCCATGTGTCACTCCCAGCCTAGAGGGCCCGTCCAATGTGAACAAGACCAACTGTGACTAACTGTCCAACTGTCTACCTGTCCTGTGAAGTGACATTGTAGCCATGGCACAATGCCACTATGAAAACATGGGTTCATGTAATGAAGAATAAATCCGATGTGTTTTTCATATTTCAAAGTTGGAAAGACTTTGTGGAGAATGAAAGAGGTACCAAGGTTAAATGCCTCAAATCCGACAATGGAGGTAAGTATTGCAGCCAACCTTTTGAAAGCTTTTGTGCTAGCAATGGCATTTGGAGGCAAAGGAAAATCCCAAGGACACCTCAACAAAATGGCATTTTCAAAAGGATGAATAGAAAAATCATGAAACAATCACGAAGCATGAAGCTACATTATGGCCTATCTCTTGAGCTTTGGGTAGAAGCAGTAATTATGGCTGTGTACTTGATCAACCAGTCACCCTCGGCGGCATTGGATGGGGGAGTTCTAGAGGAGGTGTGGACAGGTAAACCGGTGAAATATTCATTTCTCAAAGTGTTTGGGTGTGAGGCTTTCATGTACATAGATAGAAGCCTAAGGTCAAAGCTAGATGTAAAGTCCAAAAGTGTTTCTTCATCGACTATGGAGAAGGTGACTTTGGGTATCGCATATGGAATCCTGAATATGGTAAAATCTTTAGGAGTAGGGATGTAATTTTTAACGAACAAAATATGTACAAAGATTACTTGGAAAGAAAACAAACAGAAGAAATAGGTGATGAGTACATGGAGTTTGAGGACGGTGAAGACTCAAGGACTACAAATGGAGACAAAGTGCAACAATGTCAACCAAATGAGGAGCCTCAAACTATTCCCCAAAGGTCTACAAGAGCAAGTAGACCTCCAGAAAGGTTCGTTGCTTCCTGCAACCATCTCTTGATATCAGATTTTGGAGAGCCGGAATCATACGAAGTAGCTATGCATCACGAATCCAAAGAAGAATGGATGAAGAGCATGCAAGTGGAGATGGACTGATTACATCGCAATCAAACATGGGATTTGGTTGAGTTTCCGAAAGGTAAGCGGGAAATGTAGAACAAATGGGTGTACAAGCTGAAGGAAGAAGAAGGTAGAAAGAAAAGGTACAAGTCTAGGCTTGTGGTAAAAGGGTTTTCTCAAAGGAAAGGTATCGACTTCAATGAAATATTTTCTCATGTTGTAAAACTGATCTCAATTAAACTTGTCTTAAGCCTTGTGGCTGCTCATGATTTAAATCTTGAGCAAATGGATGTAAATACGGAATTTCCTCACGGTTCCTTAGAGGAGGACATTTACATGCTTCCACCAAAGGGGTAAGGAGAAAATGGTTTGCAGATTAAAGAAGATCTTGTATGGTTTAAAGCAAGAATAAGACAATGGTACTTGGAGTCGATCAATGGATGTTAGATCATGGATTCAGAAGGTGCAACTTAGATCATTGCGTCTACATGAAGAATTTGGGAGTGGGAAGTTCATCATCCTAATGTCGTATACTGATGACATGTTGATTGCAAGTGCTAACATGCAGGACATCAAAGACCTAAAAGAGGAGTTGTCTAAATATTTTTCAATGAAGATTTAGGTGTTGCAAAGAGGATACTTGGAATGAAGATGTCAAGGGACAGGACGAAGAAGACAATGAAGCTATCTCAAGGGGATTAGATCAAGAAGGTACTAGAAAGGTTTGCAATGAAAAATGCAAAAATGGTTTCTACACCTTTGGCTAGTCACTTTAAACTAACCAAGGATATGTGTCCATATCCACAAGAGGAGATATCCTATATTTCTAAAGTTCCATATGATGTAGTGGTAGGTTCTCTTATGTATGCTATGGTATGGACTAGGCCAAACATTTCACATGCAGTGGGAGTTGTGAGTAGGTTCATGGACAACCCACGTAAATAGCACTGGCAAGCTATGAAAGTGGATACTTAGGTATTTTAAAGGGACAACAACAAATGCTTTGTATTTTGGAGGAATTGATATTTTTCTTCAAGGGTATGCTGATGCAGATATGGCAGGTGAGAAAGATACTCGAAGGAGCACTACTAGCTATGTCTTTACGGTTGGAGGCACAACAATAAGCTGGGCTTTGAAGCTACAGAAAGTGGTCTCACTTTCTACCACGGAAGTAGAGTATGTAGCAATGACAGACGTAAGCAAAGAAATTCTGTGGCTTCACAGACTCTTAGAAGAACTTGGATTCAAACAAAACAATTGTGTCTTGTACAGTGATAGCCAAAGTGCTATCCATCTTGCAAAGAACTCACCCTTCATTCAAGGACAAATTACATTGAGGTGAGATATCACTTCACACGCACACTTTTGGAAGAGGGACAACTAAAGCTAGGAAAGGTGCATACAAGTGAAAATCTTGCAGACATGTTTACAAAGATGGTGAACAAGGAGAAGTTGAGATTTTGGTCATCTTCAATTGACATTCAAGGATAAGAAGCCAGGATGGAAAGCAGTCACATAGGTTTGGTGCTAGCATCTCCATCCCCATTATTTTTGTGTGTAAACGTGGCTACTTGTAGTGCCTTGCTTCTAGGATCTCTATCAGGAATGCTACACATATTTTCAGCAATAGGTCAAATGATAGCTTGAGAAAATATTACCAAATCACCCAAGTGAGCAAGTATAGTGGGTAGAGGTGCTCTTGGGGCTGCATGTGGATTAGGTGTTGGCATTGAGTTAGGCATACGGGCTATCCTTGGGTCCCAGGCTTGGTACAACATTGCACCATGCGATGGTCTGAGGTTCATATGTGCAGCCCTAGGCCTAGTAGACGTGGGATGTGAAATGTTAATGCTACTTGGTATGACTCCACTAAAATAAGGGCTTGGATAGGGTGGTAGTGGATCATAGCTTGTCAAAACAATTGGGGGTGTAGGAGCTACATGAGCACAAGGGGAAATAGGTACATATGATTTGATAATACTTGTAGGTAGTGTTGTAGGCACTTTGCTACTAGGTAGTGGTGCTTTAGTAAAAACGAATGAGGTCCAGGGTGTATTTTTTCCATGCTCATCACTGGGGTAGGCATGGTAGCTATTGTGTCATCAAGAGAAAGATGAGTTAAATTTAGAAAGGTAAAACTATTGCTTGTGGGCTCAAGATGTACTGTGACTCCTAGTGAAAGAACATATGACAGATCCATTGGGCTCATTGAGGGAGTCTCCATTTGTGATAAGGTTGGTTGTTTGGCCTTCCCCATATCCAAGAATCTCATGAAACCCGTTGAAGGCATGTCAATCCCTTTATCCTACCTCTCCAACTCGATAACCTTATGGATGACATCGCAAACTCTTTGTTGTTGCTCATCTACACTGATAGCACCCGATGTGGATTGTAGAACATATAACCAACCCATGTGGTAGGTGTGACCAGTGTATAGGTTGGTGAAAGTCTCTGCTTGTAGTTCGTACTCCCAATTTTCATTTAGGAATGCCCCATCTAGGATTGAGGTGCTAGGGCTATCCTTCGAAGTAGATGCAATGTAGCTCCTATGGTCTGACACTTAGTGGCTGCTAGTTTGGGAGTAATCAATTGCTCAACTGGCATGACTGTTGTCGTAAGGGACTTTGTCTTTAGTTCTCTCCATTGCTCTGCCTTGCATAAGCTTTTAATTTTTTTCTCTCTAGCTGCCTGCAAGGATATAACGCTTAACCTCTTGCACTTTGGTAAGGCTCCTACCATCAGGTAATATAACTTTCGAGGGGAATAGCTTTGAAGGGCCAGGGAGTGTAGTGAAAAAAATATTCACACGGGTATTCTCAAGGAACGTGGGGTCTACATTGGATATGAAAGGTGAATTTACCTCCCCACCCCCTTCATTCACTTCGCTAGTGCATGATCAAAGCGAGTGGCTCTACTAAAGGTCTCTCTTAAAAGGCTAAACACGTTAGATCCATGTTGTGGGGCCAAGGCATGCATGTCTTGACTTGAACTCCCACGTTTTTTTGTAGGGTACCCTTCCATGATGGCATAGTTGGAGGAAGAGTCACTAGATGCGATAGGTGGGTCTTGGGTTGCACTACCTTGGGTCCCGTTTAAAGGTTTGGAACCTAACATAGGTGGATAGTGAGTGCCCGCATAATTTGAAGCACTCTCAAGTCTTTCACACTCTAGGACTCTACTAGAGTGTAGATACATGTGACGTACATACCCTAAAGGCGTTGGCAAGTACCCCAAGAGGCCTTGTCACAACTATTTTGGTCGTTTTTGTTTGATTTGTTTCTCTTATTTTCCTAACTCTTTGAGGTGCGTAATGTGTAATCGGTCATATGATAGCTTGAAACAAGCATATTGTCTAGAGGAATGTGGCATGCTTTACAATACACATTTTGGTTATCGAACGCCCTCAGAATCCCCAAAATAGTCTATTTCTACTTGGGCACGTAAGCATAAGAGGGAATGTCTAAGGAAGCTAGTGGAAGGAAAAGGAGGAGCCCTTATCCCATGTTCCCCATTCCACCTTTCAAGGAGTAGGGTATACATATCAAACTATGTTTCAATATATATCACTAGACCAAGACCAAGACTAAGACCAAGACCATGCTCGTGCTCGGGGACGGTAGGGCTTTTTTGTTTTCCTAGAGTACACGGGAACTAGTTGAAGTCGTTTTTTTAAATGTCAATTCAAATCCAACACACAATTGTGTGACATTTCTATTTTTTGATTTTATTTCTTTAGATGTTTTATATTTTTTTCCAAAAAATGCAAAAATGCAGAGATTACATAAATTAAAACAAAAAATACAAAAATTGTAGTATTTACTACAATAATACAAAATTGCAAAAATTAAAACAAAAATGTAGGAAATTACAAGATTTGCAAAAATTAATGCAACGATTAGTGAAGCAGAATTTTATGCAAGAAACACAGAACTTGCACAAACAAAACAGCTTTTCTCACCCAAAATAGCAAATCTATACTACTGCCATAACACAAAAGTCGACCTAACAGGTCTACCATGTTGCACATAGATCTGTGCAAAAAAACGAAAGACTACATACAATAGCTGCACAACTATGTCTAGAGCTTGACACACAGTGCCTCCCCGACAATGGCGCCAAAAATATCGAATTGCAGAGGACTTGCTATGCATCATGTGTGAGCCACTAAGGCTGCAAACACACAATCTGTGTGCAAGGAAGCTCACGGATGCAGGCATGTGTGTCACTCACCTTTGTGCAAAACATCTTCATTTAAGCCGATTCCCATGATTCTAGACCATTTTTTTGTCCTCTTCAACTTTGCAAAAGAAATTTTTCTCAAAATCTTCACCAACTTTGAGATACGTCACTCAGACTGTCTATAGGTCGTGAAGTAGAAGCTGCAGATTTTTATAGATCTATTTTGATCTGTAAAAACAGCTTATTTCAAGTCCATTCCTTTTGGCCCAAACCGTTTTTGCATGTCTACAACTTTGCAGAAGGAAGTTTCTACAAATTTTGCGCAATTTGAGAGATATTCAGTTCAAACAGCACGGCGGTCTACCCTCGTCGGTTCTTCTGCATACAGGTTTTTGTTGTAGACTCTTTCTGCAATGTCTGTCACATGCATATTTGATGTAAGGTCTTGATGGTCTGTCATATCAAACAAACCACCGCAACGGCGGTTACAGAAAAGGGTTTCTGTGCTTGATGTAAGATCTTATCCGGTTTATATATTGTGATGGAAATATGCAAAGCCTATTGTTGAGGGTCGTGGTGAGGGTTTATTGAGCTGGGGGATTCTCAAATGTGGAGATCCTTTCGGTGATACAGGTTTTGGAAAGAGCCCCGACATCCCCATCGTTTCGGCATTGACATAGGATGTATGTTTATGCGGTTAGTGCAGTATTGGTGTGCATCTGCTGACCCGCCATTGTTGGCATTGCTGTCATCTTTATGCGTATGCCTTTGACAGTGTTCAGTTGGTCAGAGACACTCTTCTAGAGTTGGAGATATTGATAGTGACAGTTCTTTGAGATTTTATTTTACCGGTTTAGTCACTTTGATCAGCATTTTAGTCATTGTACACATTTGTTTTGGGTTTAGAAGTCAGTTTTGCAGGGGAGACTCTGCCGAATTTTTTCAGGTTTTCTATGATCTTCTTTAGTGGAGCGGATCTTTTACCTTTTTTCCTTGTCGAGTGATGGATTCATCATCGGAGAACTCTTTGTTCAACATTGAGAAGTTAGATGGAACTAACTTCCCATTTTGGAAGGAACAAATTTACAATGTCTTAGTACAGAAGAAGCAAAAGCGGCCGATAAAGATGAAAGGGATAAAACCTGAGGATATGGATGAGTATGATTGGCAACAGTTGGACGAGCTTGCCACGTCCACCGTCATGCTGACTTTGTCAAAGAATATGTACTTCAATGTGAACATGGAACATACTAGTTATGAGCTGTGGAAGAAGTTATGTGACATGTATGAGAAGCAAAGTGCAGCATCACAGGTTTATTGGCTGAAAAAGTTAGTTGATTTGAAGATGGATAAGGGCACACCCATGTGCAACCATCTCAATGAGTTCAACACAATTTTTAGTCAGCTTTCTATGCAGAGAGTCAATTTTGACTATTCGGTCAAAGCAATGTTCTTGCTAGTTACGCTGCCAGAAAGTAGGGATACTTTTCGCACAGCCATAAGTAACTTATCATCTCCTGATGGTTTAACATGTGCTGATGTCGAGGGCAGTTTTCTTAGTGAAGAAGTTAGCAGAAATAATCTTGATACTTCTCGTGGTACTAGCAATGCTCTCATTGTTCGTGGTTGATCACAAGAAAAGGGCAAGCAGAATCAGAGCGGAAAATCTCATAGCAAATCACGTGGCTGAAAAGACATTGAGTGCTATCATTGTCACAAAAAGGGTCATATGAAGAAAGACTGTCGAAAGTGGAAACGAGAGAAAGGTAAAGACAAGAAGTCGGAAGAAGGAAAGACTAAGGAAAGAAGTATAAAGATTGAAGAGATAAAGAATGTTCTTGTTGAAGATTCTGATGGAAATATTTATCTCACATCTTCCATGGATTCAGCATTTTTGGTTGCCATTGATGACTATGCTTTACAGGATTGGGTTATTGACTCAGGTGCATCGTTCCTCACAGAGAATGGTTCCGTACATATGATGCAGCCCGTAAAGGTCGTGTTCGTCTTGGCAATGATTTTGCTTGCGACATAGTTGGTATCGGTGATGTGCAATTGAAATTTCAAAATGGTTCTTCATTCATGCTCAAGAATGTGGGACATGTGCCAAAGCTTACCAAAAGCTTGATTAGTAAAGGACAATTGGATGATGCAGGATATTACTGCACATTTGGTGATAGTTCGTGGAAGATCACCAAAGGTTCTTTAGTGGTAGCACATGGTTCAAAGTCTGGGACTTTGTACATGCTACATGTATCCAATGTTAAAAACCATGTAATTTGTGTAACCGAGCAACCAAATGTTTCTTTGTGGCATCGTCGGTTAGGAAATATGTCTCAAACAGGAATGAAAATCTTATCTCGTTTTGGTTATGTGCATGGCTTCAATTTCTCAGACTTTTGAGTTTGCGAGCATTGCCTTTATGGTAAACAAACACAGTCACCACAAAAAAGGGGAAGCACTCAAAAAAGTGAGCCATTAGAGTTAGTGCATAGTGATGTCTGTGGACCTATGCCTAATGTATCCATGGGAGGTTCATTGTGCTTTATTACATTCTTTCAAAATTTCAAAATTTTGTGGCATTAGTGGAGAATCAGTCTGGCAAGAAAGTAAAGTGCTTGAGTTCAAAAAATGGTGGTGAGTATGTCACTAAAGCCTTTCAAAATTTTTGTGATTCCAAAGGCATCAAAAGAGAGTTGACTGCTCCATATAACCCTCCACAAAATGGTGTTGCTGAGAGGATGAACCATACCATACAAGAGGAGTTACATAGCATGATGTCTAATGCAGAGTTGCCTAATGTATTTTGGGCAGACGCGTTACCAACTGTTGTCCATCTTATTAATAGATCTCCTAACATGCTTTAGATGAGAAGGTACCTCAAGAGCTTTGGTTTGGGAAGCCAACTTCTTACAAGCATCTTAGAGTCTTTGGCAGTGAAGCGTATTGCCATTGATGGCCGATTTTTGAAAATCAAAGAAAAGAAAAGAAAAAAGGTTTATGTTTTTTCATGTGCCGGAGCCTTAGAGACGCCATCAGAAGGCTTAAGCAATGACCTGGCGCTGTTCATCACAGCCCATGCAAGTGGCCCGGCCATTTTCTCTCTCTATCTCCCTCGTTGCCTACCAATGGCCGATCACTCTCTCTCTCTCTCTCTCTCTCTCTCTCTCTCTCTCTCTCTCTCTCTCTCTCTCTCTCTCTCTCTCTCTCTCTCTCTCTCTCTCTCTCTCTCACACCCCGTTGACCCTCAATATTCCAACCCCCCCTTATTGGACACCCTCGGCCAAGAGCGGCCTCGAGCACTCACCCCGACCCCTTCTCTCACTTTCTCTCTCGCGCTCCTGCTGTGTCAAGCCATAGCTGCACACAAACTCGCTCTCTCCCGTATTCTTATCCACACACGCCCCCTCCCTCTCTCTATATGCAAGCTGATAACCAAACATACTCCCGCTCGCCTCACCCTTCCCTCGGGCTCATTCTCCCTCCTTTGGTCCGCTAATACTCTCCCTCTCTCCCCCCCACCCCATTGACTCTCTCCCGTCCTCTCATCCTTGAGACAACATGCAAGACAGAGGATAATATTCCCCCCCCCCCCCCCCTCACTCACACACTCTCTTCCCCCCACGGTGGGCACCCGCCATAGGTATTCCCTCTCTCTCTCCCTCTCTAAAAAAAAAAAAACAAAACCCCCCCCTTCCTTCCTATACTCACGCCCTCTGTCGGGTGAAGGTGCCCTGCCATCTCTCTCTCTCTCTCAACCGCTCATGGCCAAAACCCGAAGGCGCAAGGACACACACACACACACCCTTATCCACACCCACCCTCACCTCCTCTCGCCACCTCACCCCGAACCTCTCTCTATCTCTCTCTCTCGTTCTCTAGCCTGTGCAGGCGCATCCGGGCAGAGAATTCTCTCTCTCTCTCGTACACACACACACACACCCTCATCCTCTCTAACCCTCACACCCTCTCCCTCACCCCATCTCTCTCTCTCTCTCACGGGCTTTGCTCACAGCCCCTGCCGGCATATCCTCTCTCTCTCTCTCTCTCTCTCCCCCTCGCGGGCCTGTAGAGGCGTAGAAAAACTTCACTCTCCCTCTCTCTATCACCCACACACACACACACACATCCACCCACATGCACATACATACACACACACACACGCATATACGCACCACAAACACAAAAAACCAAAGGAGTCCACGACTACAACGATAAAGAAAGAGAAGGAGAACACCCAAAGCACGCAGCGCCAACAACAAAAAGAGGAAATGCACCGAAGGCATGCCCTGGCCGACCCTGAAAAGAAGTACGCGCTACACCAACACACCGGCAACACACCATTCATCGGCATCACGCAACCCTGATGCCATTTTCAGTAAGTTGTAGGTTATGTTCATCATTTCTTCAGTTTTCACCCAAGCCTTCTAAAATTCCCAAATTGTAAATTTGCTCTCTGTAGGTGATGGTCACAAAGGCCCACCTAGAGATTCTCTTTTTTTTTAATAACCTCACAAAACAAAGCAAGGGTCAACCACACCGGGGCCACCACTTGCTTTGTCTCCCCAATTAGCTTACCCTAATCACACTGGGATTACCATAATCCAAGCAGCCAACACCTATAAATTGGCATTGAGAGGTCACTATCGGGGGGGGGGGACATATCACGAGAGGTCAACTCTTGTTAGAGTATAGTGGGAAGAGTTGACACTATTGGCATCACTGGGAGGGGGCTTGTGTGTTGGTTTGCCTTGGGAATTGCACCATGCAAAGGGAGCCACATCCACCTCTCGACTCCAATGGTCGATGCACACACGTATACACGCTCTTGGTAGAAATCTTCACAATCATTGAGTCGTCTTAGAGAACGCACCAAGTAGTTTTCACCATTCTCTCTCCCTACTTCTCTATCACCACGGTGTGCCGCCTCACCGGAAGGAAGGTCATTGTAAATACTGCAGAAATAACTCTCCCTCACACCCCCGAGGGTTTTCATCATTTGTCAATCTCTGTGTGTGTGTGTGTGTGTGTGTGTGTGTGCGTGTAAGTTTGCAGTGTTCATATCATCGTGGTCTACGTCCTAGCCGCTCAAAGCTAGGTGGTTGCAGTGTTGTCAGTATTCAAGAGATAAATTCTCCATCTCGTGTTGCTTGTTCTAACCACAAATTGAGAGCATCAGGTGGGAGGTTGATGAAGTGACATCACTATTGTCAACCAAGACACACTGTCAATGAGTGCCAGCGACAAAGGCAGCGAAAGGGCTGAAATTGTCTACATCGACATTCATCGCGAAGAAGTCACTCACATCAAAGAAGGAAAGAAAATGGTGAGGCCTCTTTTCCCTAAAGAAACTGCAGTTAAAGTTATAACCTTTACTCCAAAGTGGCCTAAAGGGGCTGCTTGAGCCAAAGGTAAGGAGAAGTTAAGCTAGTATGGAAACACATGACCCCGAAGGGAGAAGCATCTGGCCAAGTAAGTGCTTCAAGCTCAGAAAGCCAGGTTGTACCTAGCTTGCCAAAGAGGAAGTCATCCAAATCTAAGCGGCGGAAGGTCGCCTATCGATTTGCACGATGCATACGAGTGCTGCCAATCCTGAAGAAGAAGTGGTAAGAAGATTCCCATGTCCTAGGGAAGAGTGGTTCGGTTACTGCTCTCACTGTTTTGGAAGACATGTAGAGGATCTTCCTCCTCTCCCTATACAACTTATCGTGAAGAAGCTCTCTACCACGGGTGAAACCCAGTGGGCTGAGGAAGAATTGCAACTGAATGGAGTAGAATTCATGCAACACGCCGACTACGGAAATTACCTGCAATTGCTACTAGCCAAGAGGCTGAGAGTGGTCAGACGCCTCACCATCACCCCGTACGTGATGAGCGACGAGGGAAAGGTATAGCCCATGAAAGGCGACGACCTCCTGTAGATGTGCCGACTCATCAATACTGGCATGGTAAGAGTATAAGTAAGTATTCCACCCTCTGTGCATGATGGAAAACGGGCCGACGGCATTCCCGTTTAGATTCCTGCAGCATATGCATGTGAGTATCTATGTAGATAGGAAATTCTTCTACCAACAGAAGATCGTATACCTATTTGGTGCGGCGGTACTAGGAGAAATCCTCAATTCCCCAAACCCTATCATTCTTTCCATATTGGATTACCATCATTCCTTTAATGTTTCTATCTTTATCTCATTTTAACCTATCCACCCAACCCTGTAAAAGGCCTCTATGAGCTGCTACTACTGTTGTTAAATTTTATTTTTTTTTTAAAGGTTTGTAATTTCCTGAGTCACTACCATGGCAAGTGTTTCTTTCCCCACGTTCAGTGGAAAGAAGGGAGAAGATCCACCAACTTTTTGGATGATTTCGACATTGCTTGTGTCGTCTCCAACAAAGATGATGATGCTTCACGACTTGGAATTTTTCCTCTACTCATGAAAGTAGAGGCCAAGTCTTGGTATAATGCATTGCCCCAGGCTAGCAAGAATGGATGGGATGTGTTAAGGGCTGCTTTTGTAAAGAGGTTTGGTGGAGGTACAACCTCGGAGAAGCTATGGCAGCTACTGACAAAATTAAAGTAGGGAGGTCTACTAGAGTATGCCACCTACGAGTCCAAATTTGTGGACTTATGGGAGAGATGGGTTGCCTCACTAGAGAAAGGAAAAGGAGCGCATAATTTCCTAAAGAAGAAGCATTTCATTGTTGGTCTATGGTGGCCGCTTAGAGAGAAGGTGAAGGGAAGGTTTCCTGCAACATATGAGTTGGCAGTCGAAGTAGCCCGCCTTAAAACAAAAAGCTGCGCATGAAAGTAAGAGTAAATGAGTTAGAGGAAACAAGCTCGGCCCAACCAACCCCAATGACTGCAACAATCAATCATAGAGCCCAACCGCAAGAGGCATCAGAAGAGCAGCAATACCTACTGAGTCGCATCACCACCCAACTAGAGAGTTTATCTGTGCAGCTGGTGTAGCAAGGGCATGCACCTGTCAGGAATCCAGAACAAGGAAGAGGACAACGAAGGCAGAACCAAGAGTACCACTGTTACAACTGCGGGGAAGACGGCCATGGAATGTACTACTTTCCACACCCAAGGAGGCAGAATTTCAATAGAGGGGGGGGACAGAATCAGATCTCTCTGCCAAGAGCAAAACCACCACCACCTAGGCAACCAAGGCCGATCCCACTGGTCAAAATCCTTCAACCACCTCTACAACAACAACCACACCCCAACCTCTCATTCCACCACTACCCCCACCACCTGCTGTGAACCAAGTGGTGAGTGTTATTAGCTTGGAGGCTAAAGGGAAGGCAAAGGTAGAAGAATCAGCTTGAGAGAAGCACAAAGGAAAAGTGAAGGTAGAAGAAGTGGATTCTGTGGGAGTGAAGTGTGCCAGGCACGATGAGGTCTTCCTCAAAGAGAAGAGAAGATGAAAGGGAAGGCCAAGTCTAGCAAGCAAGCAGCTAAACCACGACGGAAAATAGACATCATGGATTTCTCACTAGGTGAGTATGCAAAACCCTATGACTTAGTTCAGGATGTGTTAATGCAAGGCTCGAAGATAACTTGGCCCCAATTACTCCACCTTGCACCAAGGATGAGGAGGCAATGGACAAAAATGGTAAAAAGTACCAGGAAATCAAGACCCAGGATAGCTAGGGCTATCTCTGAATGGGATCTTGACAACATCCTACCAACCATCAAGGGGCAACGAATCTCAAACTTCTACATAGATGGTGGCATGCAAATATGCCTCATGAGTGAAAAGATGATGCACCATCTAGGTCTAAAGGTAAGTAGGCCGGCACCCTGCCGAGCCAAAATGGCAAACAATGTAAGAGTAAAATGCGTAGGCATTGTGAATGCGGTCAAAGTAAAAGCATTCAATACAAAAGTGGAGGTAGACATCTTCGTCATGCCACACAAAGGGGAGGGCTACCCCATCATTCTTGGGAGGCCTTGGCTTATGGCTATGGAGGCTAAACAAGATTGAAGCACCGGAATGATTCAGATGAAGGACGCTAAAGAGAAGTCCATATTCTACGACATGAGGACTGGAAAGCAGCGCAACATGATCTTGGAAACTTCAGAAGATGAGTCCACCAGTGACTATTCGTCTATCTCAGGAGAAGAGACAACCACCACCGACGGAAGTGACAGTAGCATCGAAGTGATGGGGGTCATTCTTAACACTAGGTTGGTAACCTAACAGGACATAAAAGTGTCCTTTCAGGGTTTTGAAAAAAACCTCCAAAACCATAGTAGATCCACTCATTTTGTAAAATCCTTTCATGAGGTTAAATTTCAAGGCCTACTACACATGGAAAAAATAAGAAACTTGTAAAATTTCTCATCTTTTGGTCACACCAAGCCTCCAAAGTTGATGGACCAGTACATTTTCATCAAAACAGTCATTTCTTACGTTTTGTTGCATAAAAATAAGATTAGGGATTTTTGTAGGACTTGAGATAAATTCCCTAGTTAACTTCAATGGGTTGATGATCAGAACATATGATTGCTTCTCACTCACTATTTTTTTTTTGCCAAAAGAAATAGGTACAAAAAAGTTAAATTTTTACCATTTTGCAAACCTATCATAAAAGTTTCTATAGCCACGCTCAATACAAATAATATATGCATGTTTTTTTAGTTCCCTATTGTCCTTTAGGTTCATAAGGAGCCATGGAGCATGTCAAAAGAATAATACATCTCTTACCAAGGAGAATCTTGGGGACAAAGATGCAGTGCTAAATACAGCAAACATGAAAAAACTGGGTTCAACATTATGAGTTGTAGAATCCCATAGAAACTATTCAAAATCTAGCCCAATTTGATCCTTATGACTAGATATGGTTACTACCTACAAAATGCATGTACTTGTCACAAGAAACTAACAATATTGAAAAAGCTATACTTGATATACTAGAATGTTTCCTTTTCTTCTATAATTGAAAAAATCAACCATCGTTGTCTACTATGAAAAATAGGGTATTAGGTGCCCCAAAACTCAATGAATATTAGCTTTATGTTACAATATGCGACATAGAAAATCAAAACTTCATTTGGATATCATGAAAGCCACCAAAAAAATCATAGAAGAGCTAAAATTGGCTAAAAAACAGGATTTGACAATTTTTGTAATTTGGTCATAACTTACAACTTTAACATTTATTTCTCCCTAGAAGCATCAGGACATGTTGAGGACTACTAAAGATAGTTCTCTAGCATTATAGACCTCACAAACATGAATTCTAAAGTGGTATAGTTGCAAAAAGTTGAAAAAAGCCAAAAACAGGACCCGTTTTTTCACACAGTTTAGGTTGTGAAATGTTGTGCAAGGACAAGGTTAAAGATGGAATTGATATTCCAAAAAAATGTCGAGTTTTTTTCAGCTCATGAGACAACTTTCTATACATATAGCACCCCAAAATCCATTTTGAAACTCTTGACATAATTCAAGGAAAATGGTCACTTAACAGGACATAAAAGTGTCCCAGGACATAAAAGTGTCCCATTACCAACCTAGTGTTAAAGACCCAAAAAGATTTACACAATCTAAAACACCCCTGACAAACCAAGAGGAATCATCAGGTATGCAGTCCTTGGAGGATACAGGTAAGTTACAAAAAATGCTCTCAAATGAGTTAACCAATGAAGAAAGGAAGGAGTATGTCTCCATGCTAGGTAACTTCACTACTTCGTTCATTGATGGATATGATAAGATCATAGGAACTACAGTAGTGCAACACCACATAAAACTCAAGGAAGGCAGTAAACCCGTAGTGTACAAGCTCAGAAGAGATGGAGTAATCCAACAAGAGGCACTACTTAAGGAAGTGAGAAGTTTGCTACAAGCAGGTTTCATCTACCCTGTCGAAGACTCAGAATGGGTCTCCCTAGTAGTGGTCACACCAAAAAAAAAATGGTAAGTGGAGAGTCTGTGTGGACTATAAACCTCTCAATGCAGCCACAAAGAGGGATCACTTTCCCCTCCCATTCCAGGATGAAATTCGCAATGAAGTGGCAGGTCACGAACGATACACAATGTGCGACGGCTACTCAAGATACTTCCAGATTGGCATTGCAGAAGAAGATCAGAAGAAGACAACCTTCATCACACTGTAGGGATGCTTTGCCTACAGAGTGATTTGGTTTTTTCTCACTAACGCCCCGGCCACATTTCAGCGCTATGTGACCTTTGTTTTCCAACCCTACTTTGGAACATCAATACGGGTTTTCATAGATGATTTTTGCATCTATAGTTCACGAGCCCTTCATTTAAGAAAAGTCTATGATGGCTTAACCAGGCTGCAAACCTTGGGTGGCCAGCTCAACGTGGATAAATGTCACATGGTGAAAGCAAAGTCACTCTCCTTGGCCATGTAATTTCAGCAAAAGGGATTGAGGCTGACCCTAGCAAGATCTAGGCCCTGGTATCTTTGTCGTCACCCACCACCGCTAAGCAGCTGGTTTCTTTCCTTCAGAAGGTAAGATACTTAAGCAGGTTCATTCACTTGATATCTCAAGTGGTCCTTCCCCTACAAAAACTCACCCAGAGGGATGTCTTCTCATGGAGTGAAGAGAATGAGCAACAATTTACTGAGGTAAAGCAAATCCTATCTAAGCTTCCGACCATTTCACCTTCTAAGTGGGACAAGCCATTATATGTGAACCCTAGTGTAGGAAGTGATACAATGGGAGCCGTGCTAATGCAAAAGAACCCCCAAAATTCTTTCGTGCGTCCTATTTACTTCTCTAGTCGTGTCATAACCCCGTCAGAAAAGGGATTTACTGAAGTAGAACACATGGTTCTGGCACTAATGTTTGCTACCACAAAATTACGCTCCTATCTCCTACCTAGACCCTTTGTAATCCTGACAATGGAAGAGGTTTTCCCATATGTAATGCGACACATGGATGTCTCATCTAGGATCTCAAAGTGGTTAATTAGATTGCAAGAGTTTGACTACACCATGCAAGTATAAAACTCCACCAGGGCTAGTTTAGCGGGAATTCTCACTCATCGCCATTATGAGAAGAAGTTGAAGGTCAACACGGAATGGAAGGAAGAAACACCAATGGTAGAGAGTGCTAGGCTAGAAAGAGCTCTCTCTCTTTTCTTTGACGGAGCATAAAAGAGAACAACGGACAAGTCTGCAGCTGGCATAGTCATTTTCAACGAGCAACAAGAAAGAGTATTCTCCATCGGCGGGCAGTTATTACACTCCCACTCCAACAATGAAGCAGAATATGCAGCCCTAATACTTGGGTTGGAACAATGTATCTCACAAGGAATTCAGTGCCCAAATGTATTTGGCGATGCTTTGCTTTTGATAAGGCAGATAAATGGCACCTCGGTTTGTAAGAATCAGGTTTTACTTTGTCAACTATGCCAAGTTAAGGATCTTCTAAGGAAGTTTGAAGCAGTGAAACTATTTCATGTCCCCAAAGCAGGAAATCAAGAGGCAGATGCTCTAGCCAAAGAAAGAATACAAGACGTTCCCGTAGGAGCCATCAAACTGAAGCTATCCCTCTTTCAAGGTAGTGATGCTATGCCTGATATTATCAGCTTTCTAGATACAGGAGAATGTCCGAAAAGATACACCAAAGGCCAGAAGCAGTGGCTGGTCAGAAAGGCTACTAGATACTGCCTTGTAAACGACCACTTGTATTGTAAGGGCAAGGATCAAATTCTCAGGCGGGTGCCAACCTCCAGTGAGATCACAGAGGTAATTTCAAGTTGCCATGATGGCGTCTGCGGCGGTCATTTTGCTCTAGATATCACTAGTAAGAAGATTCTACAGGCATGATACTCTTGGCCTAGCTTGAACAGGGATGTACACCATTGGTGTAAAACATGCAAGGCCTGTCAAAAGGCCAATGATCGCACATTAAGCTACAAGCCACAAGCTCCTATCATCTCATATGGTCCATTTGAGAAATGGGGGATAGATGCAATCGGTCCTTTACCAAGGGCCCAATCAAGTAAACTGTACATCATAGTGGGTGTAGACTACATGACTCGATGGGCAGAAGCAACAACCACCACCCTCATTACAGCCCAAGTGGTAGCAAAGTTCATTTTTGAGCACATCTGTTGTCGTTTTGGCACTCCTCTTGAGATAATATCAGATAGAGGACCAGGGTTCAAAGGTGATTTGGTGGGAGAACTGATGAAGAAGTTAAGCATCACACGCCGACATTCCACACCATACTATCCACAATGAAATGGTCTGGTAGAGAAGGTAAACGGAATGATTTGCAAAATCATCACAAAGCAGGTGAACAATCACACAGGATACTGAGATAAACATCTCATGATAGCTCTGTGGGCCTACCGAACAACGTTCCGACCATCTCTAGGTTTCACCCCTTTCCATCTAGTTTATGGGAAGGAGGCAATTCTACCCATTGAGGTACATATAGCCAGCTTACGAGTTTTGGCTATCCAGACACAATGTCCAATTGTACATCTCTGAAACCACATCTTGGATCTGGAGAGACTCCAACTAGACAGGGAAGAAGCAATCAATCACTATGCAGTGCAAGCAGAACGACGTCGGCTCACTTACAATCAAGGGCTTAAAGAAAAGGTACTAGAAAAAGGTATGTTAGTGCTAAGATACGACAACAGATTCGACACCAGGAAGGAGAAGAAATCTCAACCCAGATGGGAAGGGCCATTCATCATCAAGAAACGCTATGACAATGGTAGCTATAAGCTGATGGAAGCAGATGGGAGAATTCAGAAGACTAGGGTCAATGGATGGAGACTGAAAAGGTATTTTCTTAGGTTTGATCCAGAATTCATGCTAGACATTCCAGAAGAGGAAGAACCCTCTAACTCCACAGCTAAAGATGTAGAGGAAGGGCTAGAAGCATGAATGCCTCTAGCCAAAAGGAGAGGGCTAATGATGGCCGATTTTTGAAAATCAAAGAAAAAATGATCCTATGACGGAGCCTTAGCGACACCATCAGAAGGCTTAAGCAATGACCCGGCACTGTTCATCACAGTTCATGCAGGTGGCCCGACCATTTTCTCTCTCTATCTCCCTCATTGCCTACCAATGGCCAATCACACCCTCTCTCTCTCTCTCTCTCTCTCTCTCTCTCTCTCTCTCTCTCTCTCTCTCTCTCTCTCTCTCTCTCTCTCTCTCTCTCTCTCTCTCTCTCTCTAATATTATCTCTCTCTCTTAGCCGCACCGCGTTGACCCTCAATATTCCCCCCCCCCCCCTTACTGGCCACCCTCGGCCAAGAGCAGCCTCGAGCACTCACCCCGACCCCTTCTCTCGCTTTCTCTCTCGCGCTCCAACTGTGTCGAGCCATAGCCGCACACGAACTCGCTCTCTCCCATATTCTTATCCACACACGCCCCCTCCCTCGCTCTCTATGCAAGCCGATAACCAAAAATACTCCCTCTCTCTCCCCCACCCGCTAGCCTCACCCTTCCCTCGGCCTCATTCTCCCTCCCTTGGCCCGCTAATACTCTCCCTCTCTCCCCCCCACCCCATTGACTCTCTCCCCTCCTCTCGTCCTTGAGACACCATGCAAGACAGGGGATAATATTCCCCCCACCCCCCCTCACTCACACACTCTCTTCTTCCCACGGTGGGCACCCACCATAGGTATTCTCTCTCTCTCTCCCTCTCTAAAAAAAAAAAAAACAAACCCCCCCCCCCCCCCCCCTTCCTTCCTATATTGGCGCCCTCTATCGCGGCTGAAGGTGCCTCGCCATCTCTCTCTCGCTCTTAGCCGCTCATGGCCACAGCCCGAAGGCGCAAGGACACACACACACACACACCCTTATCCACACCCACCCTCACCTCCTCTCGCCACCTCACCCCGAACCTCTCTCTATCTCTCTCTCTCGTTCTCCAGCCTGTGCAGGCACATCCGGACAGAGAATTCTCTCACTCTCTCCTACACACACACACCCTCATCCTCTCTAACCCTCACACCCTCTCCCTCACCCCATCCCTCTCTCTCTCGCGGGCTCTACACACAATCCCAGCCAGCATATCCTCTCTCTCTCTCCCCCTCTCGCGCCTGTACAGGCATAGAAAAAATTCACTCTCCTTCTCTCTATCACCCACACACACACACATCCGCCCACATGCACATACACACACACACAAACGCATATATACGCAACACAAATACAAAAAACCAAAGGATTCCACGACTACGACGACAATGAAAGAGAAGGAGAACACCCAAAGCATGCACTGCCAACAACAAAAAGAGGAAATGCGCCGAAGGCATGCCCTGGCAGACCCCGAAAAGAAGTACACGCTACACCGACGCACCGGAAACACACCATTCGCCAGCATCACACAACCACGATGCCATTTTCAGTAATGGGTAGGTTATGTTCATCATTTCTTCAGTTTTCACCCAAGCCTTATAAAATTCCCAAATTGTAAATTCCCTCTCTCTAGGTGATGGTCACAAAGGCCCACCTAGAGATTCTCTTTTTTTTTTAATAACCTCCCAAAACAAAGCAAAGGTCAACCACACCGGGCCCACCACTTGCTTTTTCTCCCCGATTAGCTTACCCTAATCACATCGGAATTACCATAATCCAAGCAGCCAACACCTATAAATTGGCACTAAGACATTAGGGAATTTCGGAGGTCATTTGGAGGGCCTTCTAAGAAAATGTATTTTTTGCACTCTCTCTCTAGAACAAATGGCAAATAAAAGAGCTGGGTCTTTCATAGTAAAAGTTCAAAAAGTGTACTTTAAGTAGATTCCTTACTCTTCTGAACATTCGTTCGTAGTGATTGAGGGATAATCCTCTTTTCAGTTGCATTGAATGAACCTCGTCAATATGGAGGGAATGAGGCTAACATGGAGGGACGAAGGCGCAACGGCTATTCACTTTCCATTAAACCTGCACATTTGGCTAATGGCGCACTCCTCAAATGGCACAAATGTTACCCAGAAACGAGCCAAATATCACCTTCACATTGATTTGGACAATGAGTACCAACCATTGATTAAGCGCAGTAAAACAAACACACATATACCTCCCGCTTCCATAGACACGCTCAGAGCTCAGGGAGCTAAACACATAGATATCTGGACGAGAGGCTCTCTCTACCCTAAGAATCCAATGACTAATGCGTCTCCATCGTTTGTCAATCCTACAAGCTTATTGACCTTTGTTGGTGATGGAGACAAGGGCCTTTTGGGTTATTGTAAATCTCTTACAAGAGAAGCTGAAACTTACAAGAGCATTCTCCAAGCTCAACAATGTGAGATTGTTCGCCTTTCACATTTACATTCTACATATCAGGTTACCATTTTGCAACATAAAACAGAGGTACAAGAACTGAAAGGAAAGGTGCGAAGTTGTCAAATGAAGGACACCATCTTGGGTGGGCGTATCCGAAAGAAGAAATTGCGCAATCTTGAAACATTGCAGGTTGCATCAGGAGGTCTCAAGAAAAGAATCCGAGCATTAAGGTGATGCTTCTTGGTTGGCTACATTGTCTTAGTTAAGTAATCTTTTTGTTTTTTCTTGTTATGCATTGTTTTCATGTACCTAAATAGTGTTAGTGAAGCAAATTTTCTGTTATTTACTTATGCATTGTCTTCATGTAGAGATTCAATCTATCCTAACAAGGAAAACATTGACCCCAAAGCCAATACAGGAAAGAGATTGAAGCCACTTATAAGTAGAAGCCTGGCAGCACATATAGTACATGACAAGAAGTTTAAGGTCCTACAACGAAATGTAGTAGAACGCTTTATTTCAGAGAACTCAGTGCCTGCAAAAGAGAAACAAGGCACACTTGATTCACTTGGTGTAAGCAAAAGAGGATATTCGGCTATCCAAAAGTCTGTCTCATCCATCTTTGTTAAGAAGGGTATAAAATCCAAACTTCTACCATCAGCCTCAAGTGTTTGGAAAGAGAGGCTTCAGCTTAACGAGGCATAGGGAGACTATCTTGGACAGCCCTTTAATATTAAAGCAACTTACAGTGGCCATGGAGCAAACATGGCATATGATGAGTTCAATAATATTTTTATGGACCTGCGGATATTACAGAAGAGAATGGTGGAGTTTTACAACATCACATTTGAAGAGTCACGAGGGGTATTACATTTTGTGTTAAAATTGGATGAGTGTGAGCTTGTTAAAGAGAAAAAGCTAGAGCGTGTTACTATTACTTTAATGAATAGAGCCCTCTCAAAGTGTCCCAGTGATGATCCTTATATTTTAGTGTTCAATCAGAATCTAACATATGGTGGCTTGGTGCATTTGAGGTAAGCGAGATTCTCAGGTAAGCTCAAATGTTCACATCTACTTAAGTCTCATTTATTTTGTGTTGCACGTAAAGAAAGAAGATCATGAGATTCTATATTGGGTGTTCCATCGAACTAATATTCTGGAGGTGATTGGTCAACAGACTAACCAGGGAGAGGTACTACGTCTAGATGGAAGGGGAGACTTTCAAGTTCAGTGGCATCTTGCAGGTGACCTCAAAACATTAAAGTGCATGTATAATTGTGGAATGGGTGCAATGGCAAAGTCGCCGTGTTTGTTCTGCATGGAGCCTGCAAAGGTCATGGACCCAAAGTGGTGGAGAAAAGCTCCAACACGTCACATTGAGGATCCTGCTTTTCGACCGGTTTTGAAAATACCACTTGTGAATGTCCACATTTGTACAATGCATGCCCTTTGTAGAATTGTGGAGAAATTGGTCTACTTATACATCGGGTTTTCTTGGAAGATTACGAACTCGGCAGAACGACAAGTAGCCCTGCAGTGCTTAGAAATGGTACTGTCAGATATGGGCTTCATGGTGGCAATGTGAAAATCCAGCGGGATGAAAAGAGATCAACTGCTGAGAAGGATGTCCCATGCAAACCATCCATCGGTGGGGTGAAGGCACGGAGGTTTTTATCTAAACCCCAAGGTACAAGAGATCCGAAGCTAGCAAAACATGGAAAAATATATAACACATCTTATGTTAGCAAGGTAGAGTATCAGAGCTGGAAAAAGCTACATATTGCAGTCAAAGAACAAGAACCAACTACTCGTAACGCGAAGGCTGAGGTTTGGCGATCAATAGACATCCTATTTTTGATGTGCGACAAAGATGACTGGTCACAAGGTGATATGAACAAGTTCAAGGAGAATCTCAACCTTCTGAAAAAATCATTCAAGACAGCATGGACAGACACCCAGATTACTCACTACATGGTATTATCGTGTATTTCATTCTCTCTTATGTGCAAATATGTGAGTGTAAAACATTCTAACTAATCCGTTTTCATATCCAGCACATCATCTTCAATCATTTACCATATTTTATACAAAAGTATGGGAACCCGGAAATATGGAATACCCAAGGGATGGAAATGTCTCATTCCATGGCAAGAAATACTTATTTCAGGCACACACGACATGGTGGCTCTCGAATCAAGGCTAACAGTTTGAGAGAACTATTTGAATGGTTCTATCGCAGAATCATTCATCGAATGCAGGCAAAAGAAGTCTTGGAAAATTCAGCAATAGCACAAGCCATCAGACATTTACAACAACAAAAAGTTAAAAGATCAATGGCATACAACAACTCCGGAGCTCGTGAAAGTCAACGAAGGTGGAGAGAGACAATGGTGTATGTGAATCACAAGTGGAGAAAGATACTTTGAGTGGATGACATTGTACAAAATTTATGTAATACATGATCTTATACAATTGCTACTTGAAGTGTATCAAGATTTTGAAGGTTCAATTTTGTTTTTTGGCACGTCACCCTTGTAACGAATCATGAGATGTTTTCCATACTCTAAAAGTTCATCTGGTTTTTGTCTACCAAGAGCTAGTGCCATTGCTGTTGAGGCGGTCCGGGGCAGGCAACAAGAAGAGAAACCTCTAGACACCCTTCAAGGCTCCCGTGCTGCTCAATGGGGCTGGGGCACAGCACAACACAAACCAAAACAACGAACCCACAGCCAAATCCCAACTACACAAGGGGCACCACCTAGTTTAAGAGCGAACTAGGACGCAAAAGAGGAGAATCGTTAGAGCAACCCACAAACAAGCAAGGAATTTACACTAACCCTAACACCAATGGAACACTCTCACACACTAAAACACGAGAGAGAGAGAGAGAGAGAGAGAGAGAGAGAGAGAGAGAGAGAGAGAGAGAGAGAGAGAGAAAGAGAGAGAGAGAGAGAGAGATAGTGCTCGGGCTGCTTTGAAACGTATCGGCAATGATCAAGCAAACACAACTATATATTTAAGAAAGAGAGAGAAAGGGGGAGGGGGTGCTTGTTGCATTAATACCTTCTTACAAATCTGTCATGACAAATCAAAGTGAAATTAGTATTTGTTCAACATAGCTTGCGTAAATTTCACCACAACACATCACAAGAAAAGCCACCCCAATCACTGTCTTAAAGCCAGGGGAGTCCTCTCCACCCTGTCGCCCTCTTACAATATGTGGGATTTATGGCTAGATTGATGACAACACCAGAGACAAGCTATCAAGGACTTAACAAAAAACACCAAGACACTTACGCATCATTGTTGTCCATTACTTCACGTTGGAAGGGAGACAAAATATCCAAGCTTAGTCCAAATCCACCCTCCTTGATTCAGCAAATGTTGGGCTTACACTAGTAAGAGAAATGATAGCTTTCCTACTCTCAATTGAATGATCACTCTCTCTCTTACAATGGCATAGAGTTCCCTTGCTAATCCCCTATTACAACACATGCACATGCATAAGACAATGAGCTTCCACTCAAGAGCTCCTTCTAGAGAGGTTGAGCTTGGCTTCTCAAGCTATAGCATAGTGCTCTTGCTTATGGCTTCCCCTTTTGTGCTAGCTACGCCCTCCTTTTATAGCAATTTTGAAGGCTAGGGTTACTCCTCTAACCATGGTTGGGTTAGATTTTCAGCAATTTATCTAATTTCTTTTGCTTGGAATTATCAAGAAGTTGGTGGGGAAAGAGAGAGGAGAGAAATGGAGGTGATAGGAGTTTTCATAGTGGGTTAGTGTTAGTAGAGTTAGTATTAATTTACAAATGGAATTGGATATTTACAATGGGAGTATCCATGTAGGATACAAATAAGGAAGAAAAACTCTTAAGAGGTAAGAAAAGGTGGATTTCTTACAAGGTTGATGCTCCAAGTGTCTTGAGTAGGGCCAATTTTGACGCCTGTTGACGGTCCACTAGCTTTGACGGTACATTTTTTCTCCACTCTTGACCTTCCTTGAGAGACAAGGTAATTGAAGTTGAGTAATCAACCACCATGATGCTGTCTTTTAAGAGAAGAGGCTGAATTTTGTGGTTTTTTTAATAGATATGGGTAAATTGGAGGAGGAAAAATGAGACTAGGTGGTCAATTTTGGAATGGAATTGTGTGTGGGAGGTATGAGTTCACCATGGTTTCTCTTATTCTTCAAGGTTGAGGAGAAGGCGAGCAGGGTGCACAGAGGAGTGTTGAGAGAGGTGGGGATGATGAGTGGAGAAGTGTGTGTGAAAGAGGAAAATGATAAAGTGGAAGAGAGAGTGTGGCTGCATAGCATGGGAAAACTGGGGTCCACTAATAAAATCATAGCTCACAGCTCATAGCTCAAAAAAATATGAAAACATTTGAGGCAAAAGTTCATCCCATGAGCTACAACTTTTGTTTGTATCACCTTTTCAAATTCGGAGAGAAAGTGAACTTTAAAAATTCAGCAAAACTGATCGTTTTTTTCCACTGCACAAGGTCCTTGTGGGGTCCTTCTTTGGATGATTCTTTTGAATACCTCCAAGAGTGAGCCCTCCATAGTGCATGTATGCATGCCACCTACCCTAGACCTTATTTGGTAGGTCTATAATTGAAGATATTGTTGAGATTATGATATAAGTGAATAGTACAACTAAGAAAATCAAATATTGAGGGGTCTAAAAAATATGTACATGTCAAATATAAATAATATAAGTGGAAAAAATATAAAGGGGTCAAAAGAAATCTCTCTCATTATGAGGCTACCATAAAAAGATAAATATTTTTGGTGTTATAAAAAAAAACAAAATAGATGCAGGAAGGGAAAAATCACAATAGTGAAAAAAAATACACATAAATAAAACTAGTTTTTTTGGATTTTTGTTGGGGTGGAGTTACACCAAATATAAGAGAAGCTTACATGAAAATATTTCTATATGGAATAAAGAAGATGAAAAATGGTAAGAAAAATTGTGGTAATGGTGAGGCAATGTACAGAGCATAAATAACACACACCTAGGTAGAAATATTTAAATAAATACCAAAATAATTATGAAAAAATCTTTTATTTAGGCCCTATATACAAAGAAATATTTACATACGCATGGGCCATAATATACTTATATTTTTTATTTTTATTATTTTTTTGGCTCAACTAGCCCAATGACTAGCTAATTGAGGGTTTTTCAAGAAGATATGGGAAAAGTCCCGTGACTCACGCACGCCTATGTACAGTGAAATGGTAGGGATAGCCACAGTGTTTGGGTGACTTTGGTAGGGTGAGGTAACTCACTGTGACAATTACAAAGAGCCGAAAAACAGCTATCACTGTGTAGGTTTAGTAATACGCTGCCCGACCACCTGTATAGCCCGGGAAGTAACCAAAACAATCTCTAGCAAACACTTTGTCCACAAGAATGACTTTATCTGCACTTTTGGGCAGCACCGGTCCACCCAAGAAGCATGATAGTGTCTTGAATGTGTAAGTTGCTATTGAACCCTCTTGTGAAAAACTACTATCGGCGACTCGCAAAGCTTCGAAAGGTACTGCGCTAGGGCCGCATCCCTTCCACGATACTCTCGAGTCCGCCGCCGAAGGAAGTCATCCTTGTCAGCAATCCAAGACTGCACATATCATGTCAGAAGTGACACAAAGAGAGAGAGAGAGAGAGAGAGAGAGAGAGAGAGAGAGAGAGAGAGAGAGAGAGAGAGAGAGAGAGAGTCACAATGAAGCTCTCATCCTGCAGAAAGAGGTTTTCCTGCCACAGGTCTACAGATGTAGTTGACCCCTGACCTGAATGGTTAAACCAATCCTCCACTTCTTTGTTACTTGTTGATGGTCTTAGGCTTTGTCTTATTGCTTGGAAGGTGGCTTCATCAGGTAGTGTCTCCTTGTATTTTTCAGCTTTCTCAAAGCATCTTCGGAGGCAGTCCATTAGATTGCTGGATGTTTCCATGGCCTCATCATCACTACTATCCTCTGAAACAAATCCACTCCTCTCCTCTTGGACTCTGGAAATAATAGCCAGGGAGAAATCCTCCCTTAAATAAAAGACACTTTGCACATCATGTAAGAAGATATAGGTCCTGTCTCCAATCCTGAAGTCAGGCACAACAGGCAACATCATCTGAGCATGCTTCTCAGTGAATTTACTGACATCTAATGGAAGTTTGATTTCTGTGGTTTTCACAGAGAGCATCTTACTTCTTTGTACTTCAATTGCCTCAACCTCAAGGTCGACTGTATCTTCAACCTCCTCGACTTCTTGTATATGAGTTGTCTCCTCACATTCTTCATCTGGTGCTGCATCCTGCTCCTCTAACACCTCATCAGGATTCTTCATGAGGAATCCAAACAGGCTGTTCAGGTAAATCATACAGCCAAAGGCTTCCTGAATGAGTTTGCATTCTTTTTGGTGATAAGGGCAGGCTGAATGTCGGCAAGAAGGTGGTAATTCCCTATACTTCTTCAGTCCCTGTCCCTTTCCACCACAGTCATTTAAATGCACAAGAGTCATAGTAGGAAGAACAACCCTCCCTACCTGCACCATCACTTCAAACTTATCTCTGTAGGACTGCAAGAAATTACTGTGCTGAGCTAACAGGTCTTCAATGTCAAACTTTGGATTAAACATAGAATGAACTAGATCAAACTTGCCCCCAGCACCACAAGATGCTGCAAAATCAAACAGCCTCTCATCAGTTGCAGCTGGGTCTTTGGCTTTACATTTAGTTGCTGTACATCCTCTACTTTCTAGCACATATGCATCAATCTGAGAAGTCTATATTCCTCTTTCTTGTATTTTTCTTCACAGGTACTGTACAGGGTGAGGGAGCCTTGTAGGGTGAGGGATCCTCTTGCCCTGGTGACCTCTCTGATTGATCTTCACCAATTGACTTTTCTTCAGATATGTCCCGACAAAAGTCAACAGTTCTTTTGGGAGAAACATTAAGCAACTGAGCCCGCAAAGGTTGAAATCCTGGCACAAGCTCTGGGTCTGGTTTCAGCCTCTTCTGCCTACTGGACCTTAATCCTATTCATCAGGAAACATGACAAGTCTCTCTCTCTCTCTCTCTCTCTCTCTCTCTCTCTCTCTCTCTCTCTCTCTCTCTCCATATATATATATATATATATCTGTCTCTCTCCAAAGCATAAACAAAAACACACATAGTCTCTCTCTCTCTCTCTCTCTCTCTCTCTCTCTCTCTCTCTCTCTCTCTCTCTCTCTCTCTCTCTCTTTGTATGTGTCTCTTTGTACTAAAGGCGCGCAAGGACGAAAACGTGCTTTTTGCAACTCTCTATGCGCGCCTTAAGTACAATTGAGAGAAAGGCACGCAAGGACGAAAACGTGCTTTTTGAGAGAGTCATAACTATACTATATGCGCGCGGAGAGAGCTGCAACCAAAGTTTGGTTAGCTCTGCGCGCCATTAGTAACGGGGACAGAGAGGGGCGGGAGAGAGAGAATGTGTATATCTGTGTGTGTGTGTGTGTCCGTGTGTATGTGTGTGTGTGTCTCTGTCTATGGAAGTATGTGTTAAGGTGTGTGTGTGTGTGTTGAACAACAGTCTGGGTTTTTCTTTGTTTACACACACACACACACACACACACACACACACAATTTGTACCAACTGTTGGAAATACAGAGAGAAAGAGTGAGAGATCACCTTTTGTTGGTGGGGTTTGCAGGAACTCCAAGGGAGGTGTCTCCTCCATTGCTTTTTGTCTGTCAA
Organism: Adiantum capillus-veneris; assembly: GCF_014529385.1. NCBI lineage: Eukaryota > Viridiplantae > Streptophyta > Polypodiopsida > Polypodiales > Pteridaceae > Adiantum > Adiantum capillus-veneris. Next base: position 26,890,884 of record NC_140943.1, read on the forward strand.
ACTGACTCTGTCTCTCTCCCTCTCTCTCTCTATCTCTCTCTCAATCTGTGTCTCTCCCTCTCTCTATCTCTCTCACAATCTGTTCTCTCTCTGTCTCTCTATCACTCTCTCTCTTTATCACTCTCTCTCTCTCTCTCTCTCTCTCTCGCTCTTTAGCTCTCTCTCTTTCTCTCTCTCTATTGTTCTCTCTCTTTCTCTCTCTCAAAATCACACTTATAACGGATACACACGGCGGCGCCCCACGTGTTACTATAAATTAGAGTATAATTGCATGTTGTCACATGTGCGGTCATTATTGAGACCGTATACTTTTGTACGTCATATATAGAGGTGATGAGAGAGAAAAACCACACCTCGTGAAAGAGAGTGAGTGAGAGAGAGAGAGAGAGAGAGAGAGTGCAAGAGCCGTCGTCTGCGTCTCCGACAGCAAGCCGACCCATCGACATAACGAAGGTCTGCGACCTCAGGAGGTTTGGCCCTCTCTCTCTCTCTCCCTCTGCCTTTGCCTCTATCTCTCTCTCTCTGTTTCTGTCACAGTCTCAAGCTCAGTCTTAACAAATAGCACACACAAACAGTCACAAACACAACAAACACACACACACACACACACACACACGTACACACACACACACACACACACACACGTACACACACACACACACACACACACACAAATATAACATACACACACAGACACACACACACACATAGAGACACACACACACAAATCACAAACACACACACACACACACACACGTACACACACACACACACACACACACACACACAAATATAACATACACACACAGACACACACACACACATAGAGACACACACACACAAATCACAAACACACACACACACACACAAATATAACTTACACACACACACAAATACAGACACACACACACACACACAAACACACACACACATAGCCTCTCTCTCTCTCTCTCTCTCTCTCTCTCTCTCTACTAAAGGCGCGCGTAGAGAGGCATAACCGATGTGCATGTCTCTATGCGCGCCGACATGAGGGAAGCAGAGCTTAAGGAGAAAGCAAAAGTAGCAGTGGAGTCCCAGAGGCAAACAGAATGCAATGTGACCCTGTCCATAGAGGCAAGCAATCGAGAAACTCTACTTTCAATGAAGGATGGTTTGCTTGCAAAGATACCATTTGTAGATGGTTTCTCTTATTCTTCAAGGTTGAGGAGAAGGTGAGTAGGGTGCAGAGAGGAGTGGTGAGAGAGGTGGGGATGATGAGTGGAGAAGTGTGTGTGAAAGAGGAAAATGATAAAGTGGAAGAGAGAGTGTGGCTGCATAGCATGGGAAAACTGGGGTCCACTAATAAAATCATAGCTCACATCTCGTAGCTCAAAAAAATATGAAACAATTTGAGGCAAAAGTTCAGCCCACGAGCTACAACTTTTGTTTGTATCACCTTCTCAAATTCGGAGAGCAAGTGAACTTTAAAAATTCAGCAAAACCGACCATTTTTTCCATTGCACAAGGTCCTTGTGGGGTCCTTCTTTGGATGATTCTTTTGAATACCTCCAAGAGTGAGCCCTCCATAGTGCATGTATGCATGCCACCTACCCTTGACCTTATTTGGTAGGTCTATAATTGAAGATATTATTGAGATTATGATATAAGTGAATAGTACAACTAAGAAAATCAAATATTGAGGGGTCTAAAAAATATGTACATGTCAAATATAAATAATATAAATGGAAAAAATATAAAGGGGTCAAAAGAAATCTCTCTCATTATGAGGCTACCATAAAAAGAGAAATATTTTTGGTGTTCTAAAAAAACACAAAATAGATGTAGGAAGGGAAAAATCACAATAGTGAAAAAATATACACATAAATAAAACTAGTTTTTGGATTTTTGTTGGCGTGGAGTTACACCAAATATAAGAGAAACTTACATGAAAATATTTCTATATGGAATAAAGAATATGAAAAATGGTAAGAAAAATTGTGGTAATGGTGAGGCAATGTACAGAGCATAAATAACACACACCTAGGTAGAAATATTTAAATAAATACCAAAATAATTATGAAAAAATCTTTTATTTAGGCCCTATATACAAAGAAATATTTACATACGCATGGGCCATAATATACTTATATTTTTTATTTTTATTATTTTTTTGGCTCAACTAGCCCAATGACTAGCTAATTGAGGGTTTTTCAAGAAGATATGGGAAAAGTCCCGTGACTCACGCACGCCTATGTACAGTGAAATGGTAGGGATAGCCACAGTGTTTGGGTGATTTTGGTAGGGTGAGGTAACTCACTGTGACAATTACAAAGAGCCGAAAAACAGCTATCATTAGCCCTCCCCCTGCATGATGGTATATTCATGTACCATCATAGAGCATCTTTTCCAAAGAGAGTGCTTCAGAGTCCTTGACGAGATCTTTATTGTTTGGCCCCTCAGAATTTTGGCTAGAGTTACACTCATTCTTCATGTAACAATACTTACATGAGACAGTGGCCTTTTGACAGATCTTTGGTAGATCCTTTGGTAGAAGGCGACTCAAATAGTGCTTCAAGCGATACCCGTTTACTTTCCTGGAGTGCTCTTTACCATTCAAGTCCATAAGCTGATAGTAACTTGAATTGAAAGCCTTCTTGACTATGTATGGCCCTTGCCATCTTGTTTCAAATTTGGCATCAAAACGATTATCGAGTCAATTGTCATACCTTAGCACAAGATCTCCTTCATTGATGCCTTTGTCCTTCAGTTTCTTGTCAAGCTTCTCCTTTGTCTGTGTGGCTTTCCTCTTATAGCACTCGTATGCTGCTTCTCTTTTCCACTCAAGCTCAGCTAAGGTAAGCAGTCGATCCATCCATACCTCTTGATCATCTTGTGCTCCTTTGCCATGAAGTCGCATTGTTGGAATGTTGAGCTCGATAGGCTGCAAAGCCTCTTGACCATAGACCAAGTGAAATGGTGTGAACTCCATGGATTCCCTATATGTGGTTCGATATGCCCACAAGGAACCATCCAAGAAGTCATCCCACAACTTTGTCTTGTTTTTCACCATCTTTCTAATGATGCCTGCAATGACACCATTAGCTTTTTCTACCAAACCATTTGATTGGGGATAGTAGGGTGTACTGTGACGATCTAGAATGTGAAGTTCTTCACAGACTTCTGTGAGCAATCCCTTTCTAAACCCTGGACCATTATCAGAAACAATCTCCAAAGGTGTGCCAAATCTACAACATATGTGAGTGTAGACGAATTTTCTCACTGTCTTCTCATTTACCTTTGCCACACTTTGTGCTTCCACCCACCTAGTCATATAGTCTACAGCCACTAGAATGTAGAGTTTACCATTTTTTGTCCTAGGCAGAGGACCCATAGCATCAATGCCCCACTTTTCAAACGGTCCATTTGCAAGCACGATTTGCCTTGGACCATAAACCAATCTTCTATTCCCATTTACCTGACAATTGTGACAAATTTTACACCAATGTTGGACATCCACATGCAGACTTGGCCAAACATACCCCGCAAGCAAAATCTTCTTCACAGTTAATTCTTGGGCAAAATGACCACCACATGCTTCTTCGTGCAAACCTTTTAGAATGGCTGGAATTTCCTCAATAGTTGGTACTCTTCTGCACACTTGATCCCTCCCTCTTTGATAGAGGGAGCCTTCTAGGAAGAGATATGCGCTTGCCTTCTTCATGAGTCTCCTCTTCTGAGCCTTCGTGAAGTCTTGTGGAAACTCACCCTCCAAAATGTAGCCAATAATGGGAGCCAATGACTCCAATCCCTGGTATCTCGGTTGCTTGACAGCTACTGCCACCATGATGACCTGCACTTCTCTCTCAACACATGTAACTGCTTGTTGTGCAAGTAAATCGGCATCTTCATTTTGTTTCCTCGAAATATGATATAGTTGCACTTCTTCAAACTGATTAAACATCCTACGAATGGCATGAACTTTTGTCCTTAAGCTTTCATTCTTGCATGCCCAAATGCCTAAAATATGTTTAACAATGAGAAGTGCACCTCCTTTTACCATGAGACGTTGTATCCCTTGGCCAATGCACATCTTCAAACCATGAAGTAGTGTGTCGTATTCTGCTTCATTGTTGCTAGTTGAACCTGGTAGATTGACCTTCTCTTTCATGACCACCTCTCCACTTGGGTTGAGCAACACTAGCCCTCCCCCTGCTTTCCCTGTGGCTCATCGAAAAGCTCCATCAAAGAACAAGGTAAAAGCATTGGGAATACTTTTTGGTGGTGGCAATGGTAGGGTCTTTACTTGAGGCACCTTAATTTCCTTCTCATGTACCCTATAAGTGAGAATCCCTACCAATTGTGCACGCACACTATCTTCTACCTTGAAAGAGTATTGGAACTCTTGCAACTCCATAATCCACTTTGAGATCCTAGTACTAAGATTCATTTGAGATGACACCCAAGGGAACAAATTCTCTGCAGTGAGAATTACAAAAGGTTTTGGTAGCAGGTAGGATCTAAACTTTCTCACCGCAAACATGAGAGAAAGCATCATGAGTTCTGCTTCTGTGTAGTCTCTCTCCAAAGCATTCATGACCCTACTAGCAAAGTAGATGGGTCGCATCCTTGTACTGTGGGGATCTTGTTGTAGCAACACAGCACCAATTTTTTCCCTTCCAACACTAGAGCTAACAAAGAATGTGTACTCGCAACAAGGAGGCATGAGTGTTGGTAGCTCTGACAAAATGACTTTAATGTTACAAAAATACTCTTCAAGATCATCAGACCATGCAAATTCTACTTGTTGTGTCAACTTTTGCAAAGGATGAAGCAACTCCGAAGCTAAGTGAATAAAGCGTGACATATACTTCACTTTTTGAATGAATGATATGACCTCTTTGAGATTCTTGGGTGAGGGGAGCTCAATAAGAGCCTTTGCCTTTGAAGGATCCACCTCAATGCCTTTACAGGAAACCTTGTGACCAAGCAAGATCACTTCATCCTCAGCTATGTGACACTTGTCGGGGTTGAGTTGACCTCCCATGTCATAGAGCTTCTTTAAACCTTCTTCTACCCTTTGTAGATGCAATGATTTTGAGCTATAAATGCAAAAATCATCAATAAAAACCCTAATGGACTTTCCAAAGAATGCTTGAAACACCATGTTCATGAAGCGTTGGAAAGTTGCAGGAGCATTTGTCAGGCCAAATGGCACGACTCTAAAAGCATAACAACCCCAAGGAGTGATAAAGGTTGTTTTCAATTGATCCTCCAATGTGATACCTATTTGAAAGTAACCCGAGTAGCCATCACACACAGTGTACTTCTCATGACCAGCTACTTCATTTAGTATCTCATCCTGAAATGGGAGGGGAAAGTGATCTCTTCTTGTTGCCTCATTAAGTGGACGATAATCCACACACACCCTCCACTTGCCGTTTTTCTTAGGAGTGACAACAACGGGAGAGACCCACTCTGAATTCTCCACTGGATAAATGAAACCTGCTGCTAGAAGCTTTCTTACCTCCTTGAGTAGAGCCTGCTCCTTAATGACTCCTAGCCTTTGTAGCTTTTGAGCCTTAGGTGTGGCCTCTGGCTTCAACTCAATCTTGTGTTGAACAACATCTACTCCACGCACATCAGTGTAATCTTTAGCAAAAAGCCTCGGGAATTTCCTTAGCACACATTTGAACTCCTCTCTTTCATCCTTTGTATGTGTTGTAGACAACATACCTTCTAACATTCCTTCATCTTCCACCTTTTGGTTCTCTTGGGAACCTACCTCTTCCAAACCTCGAGAAGAGGTCTCCTAATTGTTTGGCTTAAACCTTACCCCCATGACTTCAATGGAGGACTCCTCTTCAGTAATGCTGCCGCTACTTTCTTCTTCTGAAGTGTTTTCAGTCCAATCTTCTTCCGTCTCACTTCGAGATGATTCTTCATGGAGCTCCTCTTGGCGTTGCTCCTTCATGTCAAAGACAACCTTCTTGTGATTGTCATTCATGCAAATTAGCTTTCCACTCTCCCAATCCTGCAAAGCTCGCATTTTCATTAGCCATGGTCTTCCTAGGATAAATGGGTAACCATTTCCCTTGGTAGACATGACGTAGAAATCCACTGCCTTCTTAATGCCAAAGGCCTCCACAAAAACATTTTTACAAATGCCTACGCACCTAGCCTTGCTATTGTTTGCCATCTTGACCCTAATTTCAGGTGTCTCATGGATGTGCATGCCTAGTTTTTGCATGAGTCCCTCTGTCATGATGCAAATTTTTGCACCCCCATCCACTAGACCTTTCCTAACCAATCTCCCTTTGATGTAACAGTCTAGCACCGGTGTAATGTCCTCATTCATTTCAGCTTGTGCAATTTTTACAACAGGCACACTCTCTTTTACCTTTCTCCTAGTGCTAACTGCCCTTGTTAAATCCCTCCTAACTTGTGGACATAATGCAAGAAATTGAGGCCATGAAATATCAGGACCCTTACCTCTCATGTCTTCCAACAAGTTGTACGGAGCCATACCATGTCCAAGAGGGAAGTCTTGGAGGTTGATACGACGTCGAGTTCTCTTGGTTTCCTTGGTTTCCTTTGCCTTCTTGCCTTGTCCATGGTCACTCTGTGATGTGACTCCTTCTTTCTCTTTACCTTTTCCTCGGCCACGCTTAATTCCATTGGCTTCCATGTCAACCTCATTTGAATTTGTCACCTCTACCACATGCACATTTGGATCTGGCAAAGGTGGAACTCCTTCTACCCCTTGTGGAGGTGGTCTTGGTCCATTTGGCCTTTGTAGAAGCCTTGGTTGTTGACCAGTTCCTTCACCTGCATTCATCACTGGGTAGTTCAAGTTAGGTCTCCCTGGCTCCCCACGGGGCCAAGGACAATTATACATCCCATGTCTAGACTCTCCGCAATTCCAACATTGCAAGACTCTCCTAGGTTGTGGATCTCGCTCTTCAGACTTCCTTGCTTGTCCCTTTGGACCTACAGCTTGTGCAAGGTGAATTGACAGGCTGCTTAAAGATTCGTTTAACTTCTCAATTACTTCCGCCGTTACCTCAGGAAGCTCCCTCGATGTTGATGCTTGTGACTTACCTTTGGGTCTAAGACCTTCTATTGGAACCTCTCCCCTTAAGCACTTGAGTTTCCTATATTTCTCAGCAGCCCTAGTTTCAGCTGCATCAAAGGTAGCAGGTGCACCCACCTCAACTTTTACCTTAAGGTCAGGAAAGAGTCCGGCTATGAACCTCTCCTTCTTTAGAAATTCTGCACCATCACCAGGGTTAGCAACATTTCGTATCCATAGAGCCCAAAGACGTAGAAACTCTTGCTTGTACAAGTAGTAGTCATCTAAGTCTTTTTGCTTATGAGAAACAATGTCTTGCCATAATTTTTGAGTGTTTTGGGGATCAAAGAAGTATTTCTTGAAACGATTCAAAACTTCTGTGTAATTCCCCGTAACTTCCTCAGGCAAAGAGTCAAACCAAGTGCTAGCATCTTTCCTAAGGACCACCTCAAACATTTCTACACGTTCTTGATCAGTTATTATCCTCTTGATACGGCAAGACATCTTGAAATTTGCTAAAAATAATTCAGCATCCTCTCCAGGCTCTCCAAAGAAAAGAGGATACCCAGACATTTGGCGTTGGCTTTCCATTGAATTGATTTCAAAGTGACACCCGTTTTTGTTTTTCTTTCTTAAAAAGATTTACACAATAATGTATCTAGCTTGCAATCTATTCTACAACAAAATAAAGATATTCACATCAAACGACCTATGATAATCAATAAGAGGTAGGATGACAGGGTTTGGTGATGCGAGAATTTCTCCTACTCTTTGGGCACCAAACATGAACACCATACGTTGTTGAAAATGGATTTTCCTACTAATTGCAATGTTTATTCTAATGTGTGGAGTGAAATGGAAGGGGAAAACCTCTATTCCTGGGCCATTATCCATGGTCTATGCATGACCTAATGCTTAAAACAAAAAAAAATTATAGACGTCCAAACTAAGGTCGTACCTAATGAGAGGCAAAATAAAAGGATTTACTGAAGCGTTTATCTCGGCCAACCTAAGAGGACCTAAAATTCTACGAATGACACGTTGAAATTGCAACTTAGTACTAACAATTATGTGTACCTTTTGCCTTGCAATGGGAATGAAGGGATCATAAAAATTTTCCTGATTCATGCAAACTACCTGACTATGCTAAAGGTTGATTCTACACAAAAATACACAAGCCGTCCTCCGTGGGGGCACCAATTTGAGGCGGTCCGGGGCGGGCAACAAGAAGAGCAACCTCTAGACACCCTTAAAGGCTCCCGTGCTGCTCAATGGGGCTGGGGCACAACACAACACAAACCAAAACAACGAACCCACAGCCAAATCCCAACTACACAAGGGGCACCACCTAGTTTAAGAGCGAACTAGGACGCAAAAGAGGAGAATCGTTAGAGCAACCCACAAACAAGCAAGGAATTTACACTAACCCTAACACCAATGGAACACTCTCACACACTAAAACACGAGAGAGAGAGAGAGAGAGAGAGAGAGAGAGAGAGAGAGAGAGAGAGAGAGAGAGAGAGAGAGAGAGAGAGAGAGAGAGAGAGATAATGCTAGGGCTGCTTTGAAAGGTATCGGCAATGATCAAGCAAACACAACTATATTTTTTAAAAAGATAGAGAAAGGGGGAGGGGGTGCTTGTTGCATTAATACCTTCTTACAAATCTGTCATGACAAATCAAAGTGAAATTAGTATTTTTTCAACATAGCTTGCGTAAATTTCACCACAACACATCACAAGAAAAGCCACCCCAATCACTGTCTTAAAGCCAGGGGAGTCCTCTCCACCCTGTCGCCCTCTTACAGTATGTGGGATTTATGGCTAGATTGATGACAACACCAGAGACAAGCTATCAAGAACTTTAAAAAAAACACCAAGACAAGCTATCAAGAACTTTAAAAAAAACACCAAGACACTTACGCATCATTGTTGTCCATTACTTCACATTGGAAGGGAGACAAAATATCCAAGATTAGTCCAAATCCACCCTCCTTGATTCAGCAAATGTTGGGCTTACACTAGTAAGAGAAATGATAGATTTCCTACTCTCAATTGAATGATCACTCTCTCTCTTACAATGGCATAGAGTTCCCTTGCTAATCCCCTATTACAACACATGCACATGCATAAGACAATGAGCTTCCACTCAAGAGCTCCTTCTAGAGAGGTTGAGCTTGGCTTCTCAAGCTATAGCATAGTGATCTTGCTTATGGCTCCCCCTCAGTGGGGGCGGGCAACAAGAAGAGCAACCTCTAGACACCCTTCAAGGCTCTCGTGCTGCTCAATGGGGCTGGGGCACAACACAACACAAACCAAAACAACAAACCCACAGCAAAATCCCAACTACACAAGGGGCACCACCTAGTTTAAGAGCGAACTAGGACGCAAAAGAGGAGAATCGTTAGAGCAACCCACAAGCAAGCAAGGAATTTACACTAACCCTAACACCAATGCAACACTCTCTCTCTCTCTCTCTCTCTCTCTCTCTCTCTCTCTCTCTCTCTCTCTCTCTCTCTCGTGTTTTAGTGTGTGAGAGTGTTCTAGTTTAAGAGCGAACTAGGACGCAAAAGAGGAGAATCGTTAGAGCAACCCACAAATAAGCAAGGAATTTACACTAAACCTAACACCAATGGAACTCTCTCTCTCTCTCTCTCGTGTTTCCGTGGGGGCACCAAATTTGAGGCGGTCCGGGGCGGGCAACAAGAAGAGCAACCTCTAGACACCCTTCAAGGCTCCCGTGCTGCTCAATGGGGCTGGGGCACAACACAACACAAACCAAAACAACAAACCCACAGCCAAATCCCAACTACACAAGGGGCACCACCTAGTTTAAGAGCGAACTAGGACGCAAAAGAGGAGAATCGTTAGAGCAACCCACAAACAAGCAAGGAATTTACACTAACCCTAACACCAATGGAACACTCTGACACACTAAAACACGAGAGAGAGAGAGAGAGAGAGAGAGAGAGAGAAAGAGAGAGAGAGAGAGAGAGAGAGAGAGATAGTGCTCGGGCTGCTTTGAAACGTATCGGCAATGATCAAGCAAACACAACTATTGAGGAAATCTTTTCCATGCATGGGAACCCCCCCATATATTTTTGCCCTGTTATCAAAATATTTCCCATTATATAAGTTACTTTTGATTTTTTTCTTCCTTTTTCACAAACGTTTTAGCCTTTATTAAATAAATAATACTTATGCTAATCAATCACGATGTAGCATAATAAGTAAGCTTTCTTTGTTGATCTCTCTTTTGACCTTAAAAATATTAAATATATATATTCTAGTATTTTCTAATATTTTTTTTTTCATGTATGTATATTATTCCACTCTACCAAATATTTTATTCACTAGTTTTCATTTTCAAACCTCAACCCCACTTTCAAATTTCAATAATACCTCCATCTAGATGATTGCCAATCTATTCAACACTCTAGGTCATGTTTTCATACACATGAAGGAGCTTAAACTTGAAGGCAAGAGAGAAGTCCACTCAAAGGGGACCACCAAAAGACTTTTGCAGCCACAAATAATACATTATTTGGCTGAATTTTTTAAGTAAAGAAGAAACCCGAATCTGAAGGAGCCTTCAACATGAAAGATGTAGCTCGTGATCTCAACTTTTAGCTCATTTTTTTTCAGAATTTTTGGAGTTATGAACACGGAGATATGATTTTTGTAGTGGACCCCAGTTTTCTCGTGTAATGGTGACACAGGCCATCCCCACTTTTCTTCCTTCTAGAATGGCTATGGTTCTACAAGTCTTCAAGCATGATTACAAGAGACAAAGCTCTTTTAATGAGGTCTTGGCTAGTCTAGAGTAATTCTATCACCATTTTTGGAGGATCCATCCTCATCAACAAATATCCACCTTCGACAACCTCTCTTATAATTTTCTTACCTCTCTCTTCTCTCCCTAATAAGCTTATGTCTATCCAAAGCTAGACTATTGTAAATATTTCCTATCCTCTACATCCTACCCACATTCTCTCTTTTTCTCTCTCTATTGACTCTGGTATTTTAAATAATGAGGAGACAAGATAAGAGCCACAGTCACATGCACCCCATTTTCCTACTCACCAAAGTGGGACACTCACCTCAAATAGAAATATTGCTAAATCCTTCCCTCCTTCCCTATATAAGGAGGCCATGAGAGCTCACTTGGGGGAGAGAACACACACACACACACACCTATCCATACACACTCTTGTGCTACATGCTTGTAGCATGGACCTTAATCACATAATCAAAACACCATCATCATCACCATCACCATGCACAAAAGATGAGCACCACACCTCCACACCACTTGTAATTAAGGGTTGAAGGCACAATTTCAAGAAGAAGAAGGGTGGACACACTCATGATATTCCTCGCCATCAACTCCCATCTCTCCATTATGCCTCCTACGATCTTGTTCCCTTCTCATTTTCCTACCATACGCTACCTATTGTATTCATCTTTTGCAAGCAATCAATACACTCCATCTTGGTGCCATACTTTGTGTCGCTTTGGATACATCTCATTGTGAGTATGGTATATGCTTGTTCCTTGCCATTTTTTTCTGCTTATGTAAAGGTGTGCGGATTCGCCACCATACACACACACTCTCTCTCCCTCTCATATTCCTATCATCTTGCTACTTCCATATTGAGGTGTGCGGATTCGCCACCTTTTGTATGAGAAGTGAGCATACTTGCATATATCCCTGACCTCGTTATCTTCCTTACTACATGCACGAGTAGCGAGCCCATTCTCACTCACTCACCCCTCCTCTCACCTTATTCTCTGATCACCCCATTCCACATTTGGGCGTGGATCTTGAAATTGTTTTGCATGGCATGTTTCATTGTGTATATGTATGCGTCCTAGCCGCATATCTTGCTAGGTGGTGCCCCTATTGTGTATTCCCCATGATGAGGCCATTGTGCATAGTCTTGGTGTAGAGGCCATCGGGTCTATTTTTGTTGACGAGGGAGAGTTTGTCGAGAACTACTTTCTAGTTCTTAGAGCCGTGCATGAAGTTGAAGCTCTGATACCATGTTGACGAGGGAGAGCATATATACATCATCTCATAAACTACCCGTGAGAGAGATTGGAATCGATGTGGTCTACAACTTTGCAGAAGGAAGTTTTTTCAAATTCTTCACCGATTTTGAGTTATCATTCGCGGACTGCGTACATGGTTGAAAAGCAACTTCCGCTTTTTGTTTTTGATATTTCTGCTAATTGAAAACGATTTTGCAGAAACTACCTGCCAAAGGGACCGGAATCGATGTGATCTACAACTTTGCAGAAGGAAATTTTTTCAAATTTTGCACCGATTTTGAGTTATCGTTCGCGGACTGCATACGTGAAAAGCAAGTTTCATTTTATGTTTTGATTTTTCTGCTAATTGAAAATGATTTGCAAAAACTACCCGCGTGAGGGATCGGAATCGATGTGATCTACAACTTTGCAGAAGAAACTAGTCGCTGCAGTCATCGGAATCGATGAGAAACTAGTCGCTTGAGCCATTGGAATTGATGTGGTCTATAACTTTGCAGAAGAAAGTTTCTCTAAATTCTGCAAAGTAATTGTTGTGGTCTATAACTTTGCAGAAGAAAGTTTCTCTAAATTCTGCACTGATTTTGGATTATCGTATCGCGGACTGTGAATATATTTGAAAAGCAAAATTTTACTTTTTGTTTGATTTTTCTCATAATTGAAAACTTCTCAATTATATTTTTTCTTCATCGATCATATATTTGTTACTGACGTAACTTTCCTTTAGAAGCCAGTTACATATCGTTCCGATTCAGTCGAGTAGTTGATGATTGTCCAAATTCTATCGAGCTACTGTTGGTACATGATCTTTTGTTATATGATATACTCGTTCATTGATTCTCGTATAATTATTCTTTTAGAGATATAGTTTCGTCGTTTTATTGATAATTTCTCGTTGATACCATAGTGGTTTTGATGGTACCATGATGATGTTTTGTTAGTACTTTGGTCATGGTGATTTTTGTTGATACCATGATGATATTTCATTGATACCATGGTTATTCTCGGTGATGCCATGATGATGTTTCGTTGATACCATGGTTATTCTCGGTGATTCCATGATGATATTTCATTAATTCCATGGTGATTTTTGTTGATATGTATGAACTGCCTACTTCCCAAAGCCTCAATGAGTCACGTTTCATCCTCTTGCGCTCGGAGCTTGGAGTTGCTTCGGCCTCACTCTTTCTAGATTAGCTTCTTTGCTATTGTAATAGCTTTGTACATATGACATTGTAATCTTTTAGGTACCATGCACTATGCACACTCCACATTTGCACCTTGTGATATCTAAGTCACTTGAATATTTGTACATAGATGCACAATTCACCTTCACATCATCACCGCTGGTTCATATTTCACATTGTATAGGGGCTTGGGTTTTTCCCTTGAACTCCCCAAGGGTTTTTTAATCCAAAGCTAGAGACCTTCGTTTGAGTGGGGGTGTTGGAGCTATATATGGCTCACTCTACTGAACTTGGTCTCACCTATATATTTGTATCTCGTCTCCCTCGTCAACATTTTTTTCACTTCCGCCTCTCATTTGGTGCCCCCACTGAGGAGGGCTTTTGAAACCCTTCAGTTTACAAGACTGAAAACCCTAAACTATTGTGAAGGGATGAATGAGTATGAAGGATTTTCTAACTGGACGACAGAAGAAGAAGAGCTCCAAGCACAACTAGACGAACTCCGCATCTCCATCGAAGATGGAGTGCCAGGCGTAACGGTAATCGATTTGAAGTGGGAGAGTCAACCAACGCGCCAACCCTAGTGGATATACATAGGCCAAGTGCCAAGAAGAAGAAGGAGAAGGTGGAAACCATGTCCGCAACCTACAACCAACCAAAAACAACAAAATGGAAGGAGCTCTGCACAATAGAGAATCAACACTATTCTACTTTGAGAATCGGGTAACTCAAGTCACCGAGGTAATTATCATAGTCAGTTTTCAAGTCGCACCTGATGCTGCAGCACAGATAACAGAAGCATTGGCTCACACTCTCACTAGAGAAACTAGGGATCTACTGAGTTTGTTTCAGGAAAGAACACCACCCTCTCCTACAAGCTTGGACAGTGACTAAGCACCTCTAAGCTTCACATGAATCAGGACAACCTACCTTAAGACAGATCACACATACCAACACGTGTACACTCAATCAAGGTAATATTGGACTTGAAGATTCACTACCAGCACGTCATTGACACCATGCCGGGTGGGGAGCGGTTTTTTGAGGTTCTCGCATCAGATCAACCATTTGTTTTACCTTTGGTACAAGGCAATGTACCGTTTGAAGTTTTAATCTATGTCCTAGTATAATAGGGTATACACACCTCCTTGTAAAGAAGAAAAGAATTTACAAGTTAAGAAGTGTGTCTTTCTAGCTCTCTCTCAGTAATCATGGCAAGTGTAGCATTTCCAACCTTTACTGGTAAGGTAGGCGAGGATGCTGCAGACTTTCTAGACAACTTGGAAATAGCATGTGTCATCTCTGCGCGAGATGATGATGCTTCGCGCTTGCGCATCTTCCCACTTCTAATGAAGGTGGAGGCAAGATCATGGTACAATGCCTTGGCACAAGAAACCAAGGAACGGTGGGACTTATTAAAGGCAGCCTTTGTCAAGCGTTTTGGAGAGGGCACAACATCAGAGAAATTATGGAAATTATTGACAGAGTTGAAGCAGGGCAGTATGCTGGAATACGCATCATATGAGTCAAAGTTTGTAGATTTATGGGGGCGATGGGTTGCATCGCTAAGAGAGGATGAGGAGGCACCTGATTTCCTAAAGAAGGATCGGTTTGTGGCTGGGTTATGGCCAACTCTTAAAGAGAAGGTGAAGGGAAGGTTTCTTGCTACGTATGAGCTAGGAGTTGAAGTGGCCCGCCTTAAAGACAAGAAGTTGCGCCTACAAGCCAGGAATATCGATGGAGAGGAAGCCGTTAGGACCCCACCACCTCTAGCACCACCTACAACAGTCGCCCAGAGGATTCAACCACAAGAACCAATTGAAAATCACCAAGACCTGCTCAACCGAATCACCAATCAACTTGAGAATCTCTCAGTCTATTTGATACAACAAGGGCATGCACACAATCGCAACCAAGAGCAAGGGAGAGGACAACGAAGGCAAAACCAAGAATACCACTGCTACAATTGTGGGGAGGATGGTCATGGCATGTACTACTGTCCACAACCAAGGAGGCAGAATTTCAACACAGGAGCCAGACAAAACCAGGTTTCACCACCAAGAGCAAGACCACCACCACCGAGGGCACCACGACAAGCACCACCCGTGCAAATCTTACAACCACCGATTCAACCACAACCACCACCACCACCACCACCACAACTTCTCATTCCACCCTTACCCCCACCACCAGTTGGCAATCAAACAGTAAGCGTCATCAGTCTTGAAGGTAAGGGAAAGGAGAAAGTGGAGGAGGATAAGACCAAGGTTAAAGGAGTAGATGCCATTGGGGTAAAACACGCTAGGCATGGTGAATCTTCTCAAAAGGAAGAAAAGATGAAGAATAAAGGGGAATCTAGCAAAAAGCCGTCCAAGTCACGACGTAAAATTGACATTGTAGATTTCTCTTTGGGTGAATGTTCTAAACCATATGATTTGGTTCAAGATGTTTCTGTGCAGGGCCCAAAAATCACCTGGCCCCAGTTACTCCACCTAGCACCTAGGGTTAGGAGACAATGGACAAAGATGGTTAACACGAGGCGACCAAAGCCAAAGATAGCTGGGGCTATCTCTGGGAGGAATCTAGACGACATACTACCAGTGATGGATGCTTACATAAAAGGACAACACATCTCCAATATCTACATCGATAGTGGCGCACAAATATGCGTCATGAGTGAAAGAATGATGCACCGTTTGGGTTTAGAGGTGAGTCGGCCGGCACCATGCCGAGCCAAAATGGCAAATAATTTAAAAGTTCAATGTGTTGGTGTCATAAATGCAGTTAGGATAAAGGCATTCAACACCGAGGTAGATGTGGACATCTTTGTCATGCCACACAAAGGGGAGGGCTATCCTATCATTCTAGGGAGGCCTTGGCTTATGGCTATGAGAGCTAAGCAGGAGTGGGACACCGGCATAATCCAGATGAAGGATGCAAAAGGAAGGCCAATACTTTACGACATGAAGATAGGTCAACAACGCGACATGGATCTAGAAACCTCCGAGGATGAGTTTTCTAGTGGTGAATCTTCAACCGCTTCAGAGGAGGAGTCAACAGTGAGTGAAGAAAGTGACAGTAGCATTGAGGTGATGGGGATCATTCTCAAGGACCCTAAGAAGATGGAGCAACCTGATGCCTCATCATCAAGCCAAGGGGAGACACCAGGTATACAACCTCTGGTAGAAGCAAGTAAGCTACATCAAATGCTCTCTAGTGAGTTGTGTGGGAAGGAGCGTGAAGATTATATTTTGATGCTAAGTAATTTTACCACATTGTTCATTGATGAATATGATAAAATCACTGGCATCATAGTAGTTCAACATCACATTAAGCTCAAGGAGGGAAGTAAACCTGTAGTGCAGAAGCTCAGGCGCCTAGGAGTAATTCAACAAGACGCCCTACTCAAAGAGGTGAGGAAATTGCTAGAAGCCGGTTTTATCTATCCTGTTGAAGACTCAGAGTGGGTTTCTCCAGTGGTAGTCACACCAAAGAAGAATGGTAAGTGGAGGGTTTGTGTTGATTACAAGCCTCTTAATGCAGCCACAAAGAGGGACCATTTTCCTCTTCCTTTTCAAGACGAAATACTCAATGAGGTAGCAGGACATGAGCGCTACACGGTATGTGATGGCTACTCAGGCTACTTCCAAATTAGCATCGCTAAAGAAGATCAAAAGAAGACAACCTTCATCACACCATGGGGATGTTTTGCTTACAGAGTTATGCCTTTTGGTCTCATTAATGCTCCATCCACTTTTCAGCGATATGTGACATTTGTTTTTCAGCCATTCTTTGGAAAATCAATCCGTGTTTTTATTGATGACTTTTGCATCTATAGCTCTCGCTCTCTTCATTTGGAGAAAGTTTATGAAGGTCTAGCTAGGCTACAAGCTTTGGGTGGCCAACTCAATGTGGAGAAATGCCACATTGGTGAAAGCAAGGTTACTCTTCTTGGCCATGTGATCTCGGCCAACGGCATTGAAGCTGACCCAAGCAAGGTTCAAGCTTTGGTGGCTTTGACCTCTCCCACCACAACAAAGAAATTGGTCTCTTTTCTTCAAAAGGTGAGGTATTTGAGTAGGTTCATTCACTTGCTCTCCCAAGTGGTTCTCCCTTTACAAAAAGTTACCCATCAAGAGATCTTCACTTGGAGTGAAGAAAATGAACAACAATTCAATGAGGTAAAAAAAATTCTAGCTTCACTTCCCACCATAGCACCTCCAAAGTGGGACGATCCATTTTATGTAAACCCTAGTGTTGGCAATGACACACTTGGGGCTGTATTGATGCAAAAGGATCCTCAAACTTCTTTCATGCGTCCTATCTACTTCTCTAGTCGAATGATGACCCCATCAAAAAAGGGATACACGGCAGTGGAGAACATGGTGCTTGCATTAATGTTTGCTACCACCAAATTTCGCTCTTATTTATTGTCTAGACCATTCATAATCTTAACAATGGAAGAAGTATTTCCTTATGTAATGTAGCACATGGATGTTTCTTCTAGGATTTCCAAATGGCTCACAAGGATACAAGAGTTTGACTACACAGTGCAAGTGGAGAACTCCACAAGGGCCAGTGTAGGAGGTATTCTCACTCATCGCCACTATGAAAAGAAGCTAAAGATAAAGCCAAATGATCAAGATATTACACCTGTGATTGAAGTCCCTAAGGTAGAGGAGGCTCACTCTCTTTTCTTTGATGGAGCCTACAAGAGGAGCTCACTCTCTTTTCTTTGATGGAGCCTACAAGAGGAAAGTGGACAAAGCTGCAGCAGGCATTGTCATCTTCAACGAGCAAGGGGACAAGGTTTTCTCCATTGGGAATCTCTTGGATTCTCACTCTAACAATGAGGCAGAATATGCAACTTTAACTCTTGGGTTAGAGTGGTGTGTGACACAGGGCACTCAACGGTTAAATGTATTTGGTGATGCCATGCTTTTAATAAAACAAATACAAGGAACTTGGGCTTGTAAAAATCATATCTTGCTAGGCCATTTGCGCAAAGTCAAGGAACTTTTAGGGAAATTTCAAGTTGTACAATTACATCATGTCCCTCGAGCAGAAAATCAAGAAGCAGATGCTCTAGCTAGAGAGAAGTTGCAAGATGTTTCAGTGGTGGGTGCTATCAAGATGAAGCTGCCTCTCTTCCAAGGTAGAGATGTTATGCCTGACATCATGAGTTTCTTGGACACAGGAGAGTGTCCTAAGGATCTTACTAAGGGCCAAAAGCAGTGGCTTGTGCGCAAGGCAACAAAATACCGCCTTATCAATGACGACCTCTACTGCAAGGGTAAGGATCAAATTCTTAGGCGTGTACCTCTCTCTAGAGAGATCACTGAAATCATTTCAAGTTGCCATGATGGTGTTTGCGGAGGACACTTTGCACTTGACATCACTAGTAGAAAGATTCTACAAGCCGGGTTTGTATGGCCTAGTCTACATAGGGATGTGCATCATTGGTGTAAAACATGCAAGGAATGTCAAAAGGCAGGGGATAGGAGGCTCACATATGAGCCACAGACTCCTATAATCTCATATGGACCATTTGAGAAATGGGGAATTGATGCTATTGGGCCTTTGCCAAGGAGCCAATCAGGTAAATTTTATATCATCATGGGTGTGGACTACATGACCAGGTGGGCTGAAGCAGTTTCCACCACCCGGATTACAGCTAAGGAAGTGGCTAAGTTCGTATTTGAAAACATTTGTTGCCGTTTTGGCACTCCTCTTGAAATAATTTCTGACAGGGGACCAGGTTTTAGAGGAGACCTTGTAGGAGAGCTAATGGAGAAGTTAGATATCTCACGACGACACTCAACTCCCTACTACCCACAATGAAATGGTTTGGTGGAAAAGGTAAATGGTATGATCTGCAAGATCATCACTAAGCATGTAAACAATCACAAAAGTGATTGGGACAAGCATCTTATGGCTGCACTTTGGGCTTATCGCACTTCATTTCGCACATCTCTTGGGTTCACACCATATCACTTGGTGTTTGGTAAGGAAGCCATTTTACCCATTGAAGTACAATTGGCTAGTCTCAGGGTGCTAGCTGGGCAGTTGGAACGTCCTAATGCTCATCTCCACAACCACATTCTTGATATAGAGAGGCTTCAACTAGACAGAGAAGATGCTATCAACTATTATGCAGCACAGGCAGAGCAACGTCGACATACCTTCAACAAGGGACTTAGGGCAAAAGGTCTCAAGAAAGGTATGTTGGTCCTACGGTATGATAACAGGTTTGATACTAGGAAGGATAAAAAGTTTTCACCCAGATGGGAAGGGCCATTTGTCATTAGAAAGCGCTACGCCAATGGCAGTTACCGATTGATGGATGCAGATGGTTGGCTCCACAAAACACGTGTCAATGGATGGAGGTTGAAGCAGTACTTTTTGAGATTTGATCAAACACCTATGATGGAAATCCCCGAGGAGGGAGACTCCTCCACCTCAATTGAAGAAGAATCAAGTACAACGCTAGAGGCATGAATACCTCTAGCCTTAGCGGGAGTGCTAATGAGGAAATCTTTTCCATGCATGGGAACCCCCCCATATATTTTTTCCCTGTTATCAAAATATTTCCCATTATATAAGTTACTTTTGATTTTTTTCTTCCTTTTTCACAAATGTTTTAGCCTTTATTAAATAAATAATACTTATGCTAATCAATCACGATGTAGCATAATAAGTAAGCTTTCTTTGTTGATCTCTCTTTTGACCTTAAAAATATTAAATATATATATTCTAGTATTTTCTAATATATTTTTTTCCATGTATGTATATTATTCCACTCTACCAAATATTTTATTCACTAGTTTTCAGTTTCAAACCTCAACCCCACTTTCAAATTTCAATAATACCTCCATCTAGATGATTGCCAATCTTTTCAACACTCTAGGTCATGTTTTCATACACATGAAGGAGCTTACACTTGAAGGCAAGAGAGAAGTCCACTCAAAGGGGACCACCAAAAGACTTTTGTAGCCACAAATAATACATTATTTGGCTAAATTTTTTAAGTAAAGAAGAACCCCGAATCTGAAGGAGCGTTCAACATGAAAGATGTAGCTCGTGATCTCAACTTTTAGCTCAATTGTTTTCAGAATTTTTGGAGTTACGAACACGGAGATATGATTTTTGTAGTGGACCCCATTTTTCTCGTGTAATGGTGACACAGGCCATCCCCACTTTTCTTCCTTCTAGAATGGCTATGGTTCTACAAGTCTTCAAGCATGATTACAAGAGACAAGGCTCTTTTAATGAGGTCTTGGCTAGTCTAGAGTAATTCTATCACCATTTTTGGAGGATCCATCCTCATCAACAAATATCCACCTTCTACAACCTCTCTTATAATTTTCTTACCTCTCTCTTCTCTCCCTAGTAAGCTTATGTCTATCCAAAGCTAGACTATTGTAAATATTTCCTATCCTCTACATTCTACCCACATTCTCTCTTTTTCTCTCTCTATTGACTCTGGTATTTTAAATAATGAGGAGACAAGATAAGAGCCACAGTCACATGCACCCCATTTTCCTACTCACCAAAGTGGGACACTCACCTCAAATAGAAATATTGCTAAATCCTTCCCTCCTTCCCTATATAAGGAGGCCATGAGATCTCACTTGGGGGAGAGAACCCACACACACACATACACACCTATCCATACACACTCTTGTGCTACATGCTTGTAGCATGAACCCTAATCACATAATCAAAACACCATCATCATCACCATCACCATGCACAAAAGATGAGCACCACACCTCCACACCACTTGTAATTAAGGGTTGAAGGCACAATTTCAAGAAGAAGAAGGGTGGACACACTCATGATATTCCTCACCATCAACTCTCATCTCTCCATTATGCCTCCTACGATCTTGTTCCCTTCTCATTTTCCTGCCATACGCTACCTATTGTATTCATCTTTTGCAAGCAATCAATACACTCCATCTTGGTGCCATACTTTGTGTCCCTTTGGATACATCTCATTGTGAGTATGGCATATGCTTGTTCCTTGCCATTTTTTTCTGCTTATGTAAAGGTGTGCGGATTCGCCACCATACACACACACTCTCTCTCCCTCTCATATTCCTATCATCTTGCTACTTCCATATTGAGGTGTGCGGATTTGCCACCTTTTGTATGAGAAGTGAGCATACTTGCATATATCCCTGACCTCATTATCTTCCCTACTACATGCACGAGTAGCGAGCCCATTCTCACTCACTCACCCCTCCTCTCACCTTATTCTCTGATCACCCCATTCTACATTTGGGCGTGGATCTTGAAATTGTTTTGCATGGCATGTTTCATTGTGTATATGTATGCGTCCTAGCCGCATATCTTGCTAGGTGGTGCCCCTATTGTGTATTCCCCATGATGAGGCCATTGTGCATAGTCTTGGTGTAGAGGCCACCGAGTCTATTTTTTCACTTCCGTCTCTCACTATATATTTAAGAAAGAGAGAGAAAGGGGGAGGGCGTGGTTGTTGCATTAATACCTTCTTACAAATCTGTCATGACAAATCAAAGTGAAATTAGTATTTGTTCAACATAGCTTGCGTAAATTTCACCACAACACATCACAAGAAAAGCCACCCCAATCACTGTTTTAAAGCCAGGGGAGTCCTCTCCACCTTGTCGCCCTCTTACAGTATGTGGGATTTATGGCTAGATTGATGACAACACCAGAGACAAGCTATCAAGAACTTAACAAAAAACACCAAGACACTTATGCATCATTGTTGTCCATTACTTCACGTTGAAAGGGAGACAAAATATCCAAGCTTAGTCCAAATCCACCCTCCTTGATTCAGCAAATGTTGGGCTTACACTAGTAAGAGAAATGATAGATTTCCTATTCTCAATTGAATGATCACTCTCTCTCTTACAATGGCATAGAGTTCCCTTGCTAATCCCCTATTACAACACATGCACATGCATAAGACAATGAGCTTCCACTCAAGAGCTCCTTCTAGAGAGGTTGAGCTTGGTTTCTCAAGCTATAGCATAGTGCTCTTGCTTATGGCTCCCCCTTTTGTGCTAGCTACGCCCTCCTTTTATAGCAATTTTGAAGGCTAGGGTTACTCCTCTAACCATGGTTGGGTTAGATTTTCAACAATTTATCTAATTTCTTTTGCTTGGAATTATCAAGAAGTTGGTGGGGAAAGAGAGAGGAGAGAAATGGAGGTGATAGGAGTTTTCATTGTGGGTTAGTGTTAGTAGAGTTAGTATTAATTTACAAATGGAATTGGATATTTACAATGGGAGTATCCATGTAGGATACAAATAAGGAAGAAAAACTCTTAAGAGGTAAGAAAAGGTGGATTTCTTACAAGGTTGATGCTCCAAGTGTCTTGAGTAGGGCCAATTTTGACGCCTGTTGACGGTCCACTAGCTTTGACGGTACATTTTTTCTCCACTCTTGACCTTCCTTGAGAGACAAGGTAATTGAAGCTGAGTAATCAACCACCATAATGCTGTCTTTTAAGAGAAGAGGCTGAATTTTGTGGTTTTTTTGATAGATAAGGGTAAATTGGAGGAGGGAAAATGAGACTAGGTGGTCAATTTTGGAATGGAATTGTGTGTGGGAGGTATGAGTTCACCATGGTTTCTCTTATTCTTCAAGGTTGAGGAGAAGGTGAGTAGGGTGCAGAGAGGAGTGGTGAGAGAGGTGGGGATGATGAGTGGAGAAGTGTGTGTGAAAGAGGAAAACGATAAAGTGGAAGAGAGAGTGTGGCTGCATAGCATGGGAAAACTGGGGTCCACTAATAAAATCATAGCTCACAGCTCGTAGCTCAAAAAAATATGAAAAAATTTGAGGCAAAAGTTCAGCCCATGAGCTACAACTTTTGTTTGTATCACCTTTTCAAATTCGGAGAGCAAGTGACCTTTAAAAATTCAGCAAAACCGATCGTTTTTTTCCACTGCACAAGGTCCTTGTGGGGTCCTTCTTTGGATGATTCTTTTGAATACCTCCAAGAGTGAGCCCTCCATAGTGCATGTATGCATGACACCTACCCTAGATCTTATTTGGTAGGTCTATAATTGAAGATATTGTTGAGATTATGATATAAGTGAATAGTACAACTAAGAAAATCAAATATTGAGGGGTCTAAAAAATATGTACATGTCAAAT
Organism: Adiantum capillus-veneris; assembly: GCF_014529385.1. NCBI lineage: Eukaryota > Viridiplantae > Streptophyta > Polypodiopsida > Polypodiales > Pteridaceae > Adiantum > Adiantum capillus-veneris. The sequence continues at coordinate 26,914,314 of NC_140943.1, forward strand.
ATAAATAATATAAGTGGAAAAAATATAAAGGGGTCAAAAGAAATCTCTCTCATTATGAGGCTACCATAAAAAGATAAATATTTTTGGTGTTATAAAAAAAAACAAAATAGATGTAGGAAAGGAAAAATCACAATAGTGAAAAAATATACACATAAATAAAACTAGTTTTTTTGGATTTTTGTTGGGGTGGAGTTACACCAAATATAAGAGAAGCTTACATGAAAATATTTCTATATGGAATAAAGAATATGAAAATGGTAAGAAAAATTGTGGTAATGGTGAGGCAATGTACAGAGCATAAATAACACACACCTAGGTAGAAATATTTAAATAAATACCAAAATAATTATGAAAAAATCTTTTATTTAGGCCCTATATACAAAGAAATATTTACATACGCATGGGCCATAATATACTTATATTTTTTATTTTGTATTATTTTTTTGGCTCAACTAGCCCAATGACTAGCTAATTGAGGGTTTTTAAGAAGATATGGGAAAAGTCCCGTGACTCACGCACGCCTATGTACAGTGAAATGGTAGGGATAGCCACAGTGTTTGGGTGATTTTGGTAGGGTGAGGTAACTCACTATGACAATTACAAAGAGCCGAAAAACGGCTATCACTGTGTAGGTGTAGTAATACACTGCCCGACCACCTGTATAGCCCGGGAAGTAACCAAAACAATCTCTAGCAAACACTTTGTCCACAAGAATGACTTTATCTGCACTTTTGGGTAGCACCGGTCCACCCAAGAAGCATGATAGTGTCTTGAATGTGTAAGTTGCTATTGAACCCTCTTGTGAAAAACTACTATCGGCGACTCGCAAAGCTTCGAAAGGTACTGCGCTAGGGCCGCATCCCTTCCACGATACTCTCGAGTCCGCCGCCGAAGGAAGTCATCCTTGTCAGCAATCCAAGACTGCACATATCATGTCAGAAGTGACACAAAGAGAGAGAGAGAGAGAGAGAGAGAGAGAGAGAGAGAGAGAGAGAGAGAGAGTCACAATGAAGCTCTCATCCTGCAGAAAGAGGTTTTCCTGCCACAGGTCTACAAATGTAGTTGACCCCTGACCTGAATGGTTAAACCAATCCTCCACTTCTTTGTTACTTGTTGATGGTCTTAGGCTTTGTCTTATTGCTTGGAAGGTGGCTTCATCAGGTAGTGTCTCCTTGTATTTTTCAGCTTTCTCAAAGCATCTTCGAAGGCATTCCATTGGATTGCTGGATGTTTCCATTGCCTCATCATCACTACTATCCTCTGAAACAAATCCACTCCTCTCCTCTTGCACTCTGGAAATAATAGCCAGGGAGAAATCCTCCCTTAAATAAAAGACACTTTGCACAACATGTAAGAAGATATAGGTCCTGTCTCCAATCCTGAAGTCAGGCACAGCAGGCAACATCATCTGAGCATGCTTCTCAGTGAATTTACTGACATCCAATGGAAGTTTGATTTTTGTGGTTTTCACAGAGAGCATCTTACTTCTTTGTACTTCAATTGCCTCAACCTCAAGGTCGACAGTATCTTCAACCTCCTCGACTTCTTGTATATGAGTTGTCTCCTCGCATTCTTCATCTGGTGCTGCATCCTGCTCCTCTAACACCTCATCAGGATTCTGCATGAGAAATCCAAACAGACTGTTCAGGTAAATCATAAAGCCAAAGGCTTCCTGAATGAGTTTGCATTCTTTTTGGTGATAAGGGCAAGCTGAATGTCGGCAAGAAGGTGGTAATTCCCTATACTTCTTCAGTCCCTGTCCCTTTCCACCACAGTCATTTAAATGCACAAGAGTCATAGTAGGAAGAACAACCCTCCCTACCTGCACCATCACTTCAAACTTATCTCTGTAGGACTGCAAGAAATTACTGTGCTGCGCTAACAGGTCTTCAATGTCAAACTTTGGATTAAACATAGAATGAACTAGATCAAACTTGCCCCTAGCACCACAAGGTGCTGCAAAATCAAACAGCCTCTCATCAGTTGCAGCTGGGTCTTCCAGAGAAGACACATCCTCTTTGGCTTTACATTTAGTTGCTGTAAATCCTCTACTTTCTAGCACATATGCATCATCTGAGAAGTCTATATTCCTCTTTCTTGTATTTTTCTTCACAGGTACTGTACAGGGTGAGGGAGCCTTGTAGGGTGAGGGATCCTCTTGCCCTGGTGACCTCTCTGATTGATCTTCACCAATTGGCTTTTCTTCAGATATGTCCCGACAAAAGTCAACAGTTCTTTTGGGAGAAACATTAAGCAACTGAGCCTGCAAAGGTTGAAATCCTGGCACAAGCTCTGGGTCTGGTTTCAGCCTCTTCTGCCTACTGGACCTTAATTCTATTCATCAGGAAACATGACAAGTCTCTCTCTCTCTCTCTCTCTCTCTCTCTCTCTCTCTCTCTCTCTCTCTCTCTCTCCATATATATATATATATATATATCTGTCTCTCTCCAAAGCATAAACAAAAACACACATAGTCTCTCTCTCTCTCTCTCTCTCTCTCTCTCTCTCTCTCTCTCTCTCTCTCTCTCTCTCTCTTTGTATGTGTCTCTTTGTACTAAATGCGCACAAGGACGAAAACGTGCTTTTTGCAACTCTCTATGCGCGCCTTAAGTACAATTGAGAGAAAGGCACGCAAGGACGAAAACGTGCTTTTTGAGAGAGTCATAATTATACTATATGCGCGCGGAGAGAGCTGCAGCCAAAGTTTGGTTAGCTCTGCGCGCCATTAGTAACGGGGACAGAGAGGGGCGGGAGAGAGAGAATGTGTATATCTGTGTGTGTGTGTCCGTGTGTATGTGTGTGTGTGTCTCTGTCTATGGAAGTATGTGTTAAGGTGTGTGTGTGTGTGTTGAACAACAGTCTGGGTTTTTCTTTGTTTACACACACACACACACACACAATTTGTACCAATTGTTGGAAATACAGAGAGAAAGAGTGAGAGATCACCTTTTGTTGGTGGGGTTTGCAGAAACTCCAAGGGAGGTGTCTCCTCCATTTCTTTTTGTCTGTCAAACTGACTCTGTCTCTCTCCCTCTCTCTCTCTCTGAGAGTAAGGAATCCCTCTCTCTATCTCTATCTCTCTCTCAATCTATGTCTCTCCCTCTCTCTATCTCTCTCACAATCTGTTCACTCTCTCTCTCTGTCTCTCTATCACTCTCTCTCTTTATCACTCTCTCTCTTTCTATGGCTCTCTCTCTCTCTCTCGCTCTTTAGCTCTCTCTCTTTCTCTCTCTCTATTGTTCTCTCTCTTTCTCTCTCTCAAAATCACACTTATAACGGATACACAAGGCGGCGCCCCACGTGTTACTATAAATTAGAGTATAATTGCATGGTTTCACATGTGCGGTCATTATTGAGACCGTATACTTTTGTACGTCATATATAGAGGTGATGAGAGAGAAAAACCACACCTCGTGAAAGAGAGTGAGTGAGAGAGAGAGAGAGAGAGAGAGAGAGAGAGTGCAAGAGCCGTCGTCTGCGTCTCCGACAGCAAGCCGACCCATCGACATAACGAAGGTCTGCGACCTCAGGAGGTTTGGCCCTCTCTCTCTCTCTCCCTCTGCCTTTGCCTCTATCTCTCTCTCTCTGTTTCTGTCACAGTCTCAAGCTCAGTCTTAACAAACAACACACACAAACAGTCACAAACACAACAAACACACACACACACACACACACACACACACACAAACACACAGACACACATATAAAACATGCACACACACACACAGAGACACAAATATAACATACACACACAGACACACACACACACATAGAGAGACACACACACAAATCACAAACACACACACACACACACACAAATATAACTTACACACACACACAAATACAGACACACACACACACACAAACACACACACACATAGCCTCTCTCTCTCTCTCTCTCTCTCTCTCTCTCTCTCTCTCTCTCTCTCTCTCTCTCTCTCTCTCTCTACTAAAGGCGCGCGTAGAGAGGCATAACCGATGTGCATGTCTCTATGCGCGCCGTTAGTACTGTGCATTGACTAGTGTATGTGTGAGTGTTATAGAGAGAGGATGTAAGGCGGGGAGAAGAGAGAGAGAGAGAGAGAGAGAGAGAGAGAGAGAGAGTGAGTATTTCTTTTACCTTATACTAACGGCGCGCGGAGGTGTTTGTTGAGGTCAAATTGTGCTCCACGCGCGCCTTTAGTAATGGGCTCTCTCACTCTCTCTCTCTCTCTCTCTCTCTCTCTCTCTCTCTATTTAAATATGCTAAGCTATAGAAAGGAGAGAGAGAGAGAGAGAGAGAGAGAGAGAGAGAGAGAGAGAGAGAGAGAGAGACTCCTCTTTTTGTATACAGTGAAATGGCTAGAACAAAAGCCACTGCAAGGAAGGCACGCAAGGGACCAGGATTAGCAGCTAAAGCAAGTAGCAGATCTGCAACCCCAAAGAAAAGACCTGGAAAACCCAATAAAATTCTCAAAGGTCCAAGGGTGAAGAAGTTACAAACCTGCATGGGACTTTTCAGAGAAATCAGAAAGGCACAGAAATGTGTAGATTTATGCATACCAAAGCTGCCCTTTCAGAGGATGGTGAGGTCCATATGTGAAGAAGCTACCTGGGGCACCAATAGGTGGAAGGTGGTGGCATTAATGGCTCTACAAGAAGCAGCAGAGGACTTCCTACTAGAGTACTTCAGTGACATGACCATTGTTGCAGCCCATGCCCACAGGGTTACTATAATGGACAAAGATAGTGAGACACTGAAAAGAATAAGGTGGAGGTATGACAAACTACTGGTCCCCAATGTCTGCAGGGATAAGAAAATGAGGGAAATTTTGTTATACCCCCCGGAGCTAGTTCCACAACTCACAGTTGTAGATGTCACACATGATGTGAATACAAGGGCAAGGGCAGAGACTATTGCTCGCCAAACAGAGGACATGAGGGAATCAGAGCTTAAGGAGAAAGCAAAAGTAGCAGTGGAGTCCCAGAGGCAAACAGAATGCAATGTGACCCTGTCCATAGAGGCAAGCAATCGAGAAACTCTACTTTCAATGAAGGATGGTTTGCTTGCAAAGATACCATTTGTAGATGGAGCCAGAAAGCTAGCTCTGGAAAAAGTGGACATTAATTTATTTCAGAATCCAGATGCTTAGATTTCAGACACAATTATCTATGCTTGTCTTAAGTAAGTGTTACTATATTGCTAGCTTTGAAAACTCAGATAATAGGTTTGCTAACTCAGGTAAAGTCTTTGCAGCCTGATCAAAATTCAACTCCCACTTCACACCCACACAGAGGTGTTTCTTCTTGATCCACAAATGTCAGTGATTATTAGACAAAAGAACAGTCCATCTGGGACCTTTGAGAGTTGGTTTCTTCACTGTGCTATGCTAGAAGTTACTGCCATCATCTTTCCATATGAGAACAACCATCACTGGAGTCTCATATGCCTTGATGTTGACCAACCAGCAGTGTGGGTGTTCAATTCAATAAAAGGAACCCACCCTGAAATTAGGTTGTAAGTGTTTTGTATCAAAAAGTGTTTCTTATAGATATCCATGTAAATTTGAAGCCTCATTCTAACATCTTGACATTGGTTTGTGCAGTTGTATAAAGAGGTTGTTGTTTGCCTATGGAAAGCTATGTGGAAGGTATGATCTATACAAGGCCCCAATCAAAGATGTACCTGTTCCAAATCAAACCGATGGAAATTCTTGCGGCCGGAGATGTCTTCTACATGCAGAATATGTCCTGCAAAGCTACTTTTCATTAAAACCTTTCATGACTAAGGTACCCATTTGGCAATGCATTCAGTTAGTTTTGGTTTAGTTTATAAAAGAATTCTCACCATGTGGTCTTTCAATTTTGCAGAGTGCTTTAAAAAACTACACATATGATTATTTGCAAAGATACCGGGTAAGTTTAATACAACACCTGCTTAGTATGTCTAGCCCTAGAGATCTTGAAGATAGCGGCTTGGATGACCGCACTATTGATCTAACAATACATGACGTGCCACCACGACAAACCCCTGCATCCGATACAGTGGAATCACAACGAGCCGAGGGGGTCATATCAGCAGAAGATGAAAGAGCCGAGGATGAGGAAAGGTCAAATGAGCATATGGAAGGTGCTAGTGTACAACCAGCGGAGACAATGAAAGAGCCAAGTCAACCAGTGGAGGAGCCAAAAGAGCCTATGGCTGAAACCCAAGATGAGGAAAGCAGGCCTATAGATGAGCAAAAGGATATGAATGAGGAAAGCAGGCCTAGGGATGACCAAACTGATATGGATCAGGCAAGGATGTATGAGGCAAGCCGGTCAACCGAGGGAGAGGAAAAGACCTTGGAGGAAACCTTGAATGAGGCAGAAAGAGCCATGGGGGAGACCCCTTATGAAGATGTGAATGATGACTATGAAGATGTGAATGACGAAGCTAAAGCAGAGGAGAGTACCAACGACATCAACACTACAGAGACCCAGTATGGACCCTTGCTACCTGTAGATACGGTTGTTCGAGTAATGTCTATTCAAGTATGGCAAAATATGTTCAGCTTGTAACTACTTATATGTACTTGTCAACTTTTACAGAGGTTGATTATCTTGGACGTCAATGGATTGCTGCTGATGCGGGTGCCTCTCGGTGAGACAGGACCCTTTGAGGATTTGCAAACGTTTCGGATGGAAACTTGTCGAGTCGTGGTTCGTCCAGGAACCAAGGAATTTATTCAGTTTCTTCTTCCGCGCTTCAGAGTTGCCATATGGTCTTCAATGCAAAGGCAAAACTTGTCGCCACTAGTTACAATAGTTTGCAGTGTATGCGACGCTCACACGTCAGATTTTGCCTTTTTGTATGATCAAAGAAAATGCGTTACCGTTGAGGGCCACTACCACCCTAAAAAACCACACTTACCTCTTTTGTACAAACCGTTTAGCCAAATCGGTGTACCCTTTGATGCAACTAATACACTACTGATTGATGATACTCCTGAAAAGGGAGAACTAAATCCGCCGGGAACAACTATCTCACCACCTTCTTTCGAGGGGCATTCCTTCGATTTTTACCTTGAAGACATTCTGATTCCATACTTACAGAAATTGTATCTCAGTCCATTGTTCACGGACGAGTTTGTACTTTCTAATGAATTAAGATGACTCTTCTATCATGTCTTTGTCTTGTCTAACATTGAGAGAGAGAGAGAGAGAGAGAGAGAGAGAGAGAGAGAGATTTGACATGGTAAAGAAATGTATTTCAAGCACACTTTTTCACAGGGCACAATTGAAAAATGAGCTCAATAAACTTCATGTATCGAAAGTCATTTGTATACACTTGGGTTCACAAGAATATCTGTTACATTGACACAACTTCAACCCGACCATCCAACTCTTTGCACAAAATATCTTTTTCCCTTCTCTGCATCACCTTACGGCCAGCTAGGAAAAAGGAAAAATCTGATAGGTCCTTGTCCATTGACTCTTCAATTATGTCATGCCGCAAATGCTGAAGACTGCATAGCTCCCTTATTGTAACCACCAATAGTAGGCCATGCTCTTTATCAATCACTTCCACATCCACAGCAGGATTATCTTCCAAACCTGCAGAAACCTGGTCCATAGGAATGTACTTACCATTGAGCATTTGTGATCGCATATACCAAAACGAGAGTAACAGTGATTGGCTTGCAATCATGTACTTGACAACTAGAGTATCAAGCGCGACCTCGCACCGTAAACCAATCTCTTCCTTTGCATACCATCCTCTGTCAAGAAGTTTGTCACAGGATGAGTGCTGAAATGACTTGCACATGAACATAGTTTTCGTAACACGGATGTTGTAGCTATGAAACAACTCTATGAAGAGTGCAATAGGACAAAAGTTTACAATTCTAACCAGTTTGGTGGGAATAGAGCTACGTAGAGACCTTTGTATATCCTTGTAGAGCTTACTTCACATTGCCTCCACCATTGTTTCCTCGGGAACTGGCCAGCCCACAGTGTTCCAATCGGTTGGTAGAGGCACTTTCACAAACATGCCATTCTTATTCCCTGAGCTGAGTTGGTAGAAGTGGTCATAAAAAAATATTCCCTCATCAGCCAGTCTTTTGCTGCTCCTCCCTGAATACTGTAGAGAACCAATGTGGGCATGAACAACATGGAAGAGGCCTACTATGCACTCCACAGGCTCCCATTGCTCATAAGAAGAGGGATAAACATCTGTAATATATATAAGAAGAGTTAAACTAAGAGTATCAATAAGAAAAAATGACAAATCTAATGTAATTGAGCTGTGAAGAATGGAGACATTGCTCATAACAAGCGGGAGAAACATTGCAAAATATATAAGAAAAGTTATAATGAGAGTATCAGTAAGTTCACATGTCAAGAGTACTTACAATTGCAACGTGGTTGATGTATATCTGATACATTTCCACCGTTTGCTATCACCTCTGGATGGGTAAACACATGCTGAACAAGAACTTCCTTTACAGATCTTTTGCCGATTTCAACTTTGAAATCCAACACTCTGGCCTTCCATGATGAGCGGTAAACGTTGATACCACTAGACCTCTTGGGTCTTCTTGGTTGCATGAGGACCCATGAACCTTTGTTTATCCTTTGTCCAACCCATTGGTTCTCTGCACTTATTGAAGTTGATATTGTAATTGAGGATATGCTACTACTTGGCCTTCTAGGCAAAGTGCAGTTGTTGGTTGTTGGTGTGAGAGACAGTAAACACCTGGAGCTTCTTGGGCGAGAAGACGTGGAAGCCATAGCTCTCAGAGAAAAGCTTTAGTGGAGGGAGATTCACTTTGAAAGCATTCTAATGGAGGGAAAGTGTTTTAGAATTCCAATATCTTGTGCGGGCTTAATGGTCACCCTCCAGTACGTTAATGACCATAAGAGAATATCAGAAGTGGGACCACATGCAAGCACCTAAAAGCTCGGTAAAAGGAAGGAAATTACGATGCTACAATCCTAGATTCGTGAAAGTTTTATGCTATTTTCCTATTATTTGAGTCTTTCCACGTACTTTCCTACGTAACGTAGCCTTCGTGCTCATTGGATGCGCTCTATTATTCTCTCTCTTCATATGGCCCTCCAAATGACCTCTGAAATTTCCTAATGGGTCACTATCGAGGGGGGGTAGTTCATGAGAGGTTAGCACTTGGTAGAGTATAGTGGGAAGAGTTGACACTATTGGCATCACAGGGAGGGGGCTTGTGTGTTGGTTTGTCCTGGGAACTGCACCATGCGAAGGGAGCCATGTCCACCTCTCGACTCCAATGGTCGATGCACACATATATACACGCTCTTGGTAGCAAGCTTCACAATCATTGAGTCATCTTAGAGAACGCACCAAGTAGTTTTCACCATTCTCTCTCCCTACTTCTCTATCACCACGGTGTGCCGCCTCGCCGGATGGAAGGTCATTGTAAATACTACATAAATAATTCTCCCTCACACCCACGAGAGTTTTCATCATTTGTCAATCTGTGTGTGTGTGTGTGTGTGTGTGTGTGTGTAAGTTTGCGGTGTTCATATCATCGTGGTCTACGTCCTAGCCGCTCAAAGCTAGGTGGTTCCCCCTGTTCGCTTTACCGTGATAGGCTCGAGGCGTGCCATTCGGCCCCCAACATTTTAGAGGCCGTCGGGGTTTGGGGTTCGCTTTGCTCCCGTCACCATGTTCCAAATGAGTTTCGAAGCAAGTTGTATCCTAAGTCAAAGAAATGCATATTTCTTGGCTATGGCAATCCTGGGAAGATGGGATTTTGGTTATGGGATCATGAAGCTAAAAAGATAGTTCGCAGTAATGACGTATACTGCAATGAAGAAAAGATGCATAAGAAGCCTGTGCATACAGTGGAGGTCAGGAGAGTTATCTTCCAAGAAGATGGAATTGTCCACAATAGGGCTGAAGTGCCTACTGTCAGACAACAAGTACAGAATCCTCCTGAAATGCAAGATGTTGGTGAGGGACAACCGGCTCAAGCAGTTATTAGAAGGTCTACAAGAGTTTCAAGTCCTCCTGATAGATTTACTTCCTCATTGGACTACATTATGTTGACAGATTGCGGAGAGCCTTCCTGCTATAAAGAAGCCATGTCAAAGGATGACAAGGCAAAGTGGGAGAAAGCTATGTAATCAGAAATGGACTCGTTGCATAAGAATCAAACTTGGAATTTGGTTCGGTTGCATAAAGGTAAAAAGGCATTACCGTGCAAATGGGTGTACAAGCAAAAAATTACACCTCATGATAATAAGCCCAAGTACAAGGCACGACTTGTTGCTAAAGGATTTAAACAGCAGCAGGGTAATGACTTTGATGAGATCTTTTCTCCAGTTGTCAAGATGACTACTCTGCGGTGTGTACTTGTGTTGGTTGCTAAAGACGACATGGAACTTGACAAATGGATGTCAAGACGGCGTTCTTGCATGGTGATCTTCAAGAAGAAGTTTATATGCAACAACTAGAAGGTTTTGTTGAGAAGGGCAATGAAGACTTGGTGTGTCAATTAGAAAACACTCTTTATGGTCTAAAACAGCCATCAAGGGAGTGGTATTGTAAATTCTACTCATTCATGCTCTCTCAAGGCTACAAATGTAGCAATATGGACCATTGCCTCTACACTAAGCGAGCTAAAAATGGTAGTTTGCTGATTTTGGTCCTTTATGTGCATGAATGTTAATTTCCGGGAAATGCATAGATGAGATTTCAGCCTTGGAGTCAGACTTACATGCAAACTTTGAAATGAAAGACATGGGTGAAGCAAGCCATATCCTTGGCATGCGCATTAAGCGAGACAGATGCAAGAAATTGGTCTATTTGTCTCAATCTGGGTACATTGCTAAAGTGCTCAAGCGTTTCAATATGGAGAAGGGGAAGGCATTGAGTACTCCATTGCCTCCATATGTGAAACTTTCTAAAAATGATTTTCCAAAGTTTGAAGAGGAAAAGGCTGAAATGGCACAAGTGCCTTATTCATCTGCAGTTGGGAGTTTGATGTATGCTTTGATTGCTACACGTCCTGATATTGCTTTTGTAGTGGGAGTTGTTAGTAGATATATGTCAAATCCAGGCAAGAAACATTGGGAGGGAGTGAAAGGGGTTATACAATATTTGAATGGTACAAAAGACATGTGCATTTGCTTTGGAAGAAAGGAAGCATGTGTAATTGGTTACGTGGATGCAGATTATTCAGGAGACTTGGACAAGAGAAGGTCCACTTCAGGCTATGTTTTTGAATTCACTTGAGGTGCAGTTTCATGGCGATCTCGTTTGCAAGATTGTGTTACCTTGTCTACTACAGAGGTTGAATATGTTGCAGCTTCAGAAGCTTGCAAGGAAGCTATATGGCTTGGTTAGCTGGTGGGAGACTTGGAAATCAATGTTGAGATTCTTGTGTTACATTGTGATAGCCAAAGTGTTATACAATTTGCAAAGAATCTAGTGTTTCATGCAAAGACAAAGCATGTGGATGTGAAGTATCACTTCATTCGTGAGGTGCTTCAGGACAAGCGATTGCAGCTTGCTAAGATTCACACCACTAAAAACCCTCTTGATCTTCTAACAAAGGGCTTACCTTCTGAGCAGTTTGCACATTGTCGGACACTCATGGGCATTGGGTAGATGATCATGGTCACTGTCTACCTGTATTGTATATATATATATATATATATATATATATGTTGTGAGCGGGATGGAAACACATAGAACGCCTCTATAACAACCCGACACACACTCTTGGGAAGATACACACACACACACACACACACACACACACACACACACACACACTATGGGGCACCACTCGGCTTACACAACCCACCTGGCCGAGACAGGGAACACACCGATGGAGCGAGAGGAGAGAGACGATCCGTTTACCCACTCCACAGAGTGAGAGACACACACACACACACCCAAAAAACTTAGCTCAAAAGAGTAGAATTTCAAATATTTAGATACAAATGAGCTTGGGCCAACACCAATGGGGCAAATAGCTCACGCAATATGGGTAAAATATGTCAGATACAATCACAAACTGGAGCAGAAGATTCGCTCATAGGAGAAACTTACACAGCCAAAACAAAAAAACATAGTGAGGAATTTGGCAAAATGGACAGTGCCATCGCATCCAGAACGGCCCAAAACCCCAGTCTACAATGTCAAAGTGCTCAAATCCGACCTCGGATGAGGAGTTTACTGCCAAAACAAGCTAAAAAATGAGCAAAAACACAGGTGCGGCTGTTCCTCCTCTTCTCTCCACATTTTTCCTGATCTCCTCTCTTTTTTTTCAGTTCCCACACTTAGAGTTTTTAGTTGGGCACCCTTGGCCTTTTAGATGACCTCAAACGGACCCCGAACATGCCAAAAACTGACCTCATAGTGCATAGTTCTCACCCTTTTGCATCATCCGCACACCTGGCACTCAGCTTTTTTGAATAATGCATCCCACCACCACCTGAAGTGGCCCCAAAATATGGTAATCATGATGATCTTTCTGCATAATTATCACAAGAAAACACCCACGTTGTGTCCGTACTCATCCACGTGCAAGTATTGACCCCGTTTGGCCTCCTGACGCCACTAGATACCATCTGACGCACCTGCTTACCTCATGTCGTCGGCCCGCGAATAGCTTCCTCCAAAATTTTTACTCACTACCAACCCCTCATTAATATAGAAAAAATACACTGGTACTGGTAATAGTGAAAATCGATGCACTATGTACATGCTATCCTACCTGTACACATGTGGGCCCCACGTAACTACCTGGCTCTGAACAATGGGCAATTCTTTATTTGATGCACCATGCATGTGTATGTACATATGCGCAATATCTTGCTCCAAAAAACTCCTGACATAATTTGCCCATCCCCTAGCCTGCTAGAGCATTTATGCTCAGCACCAGCAAAAACAGATATTCATTCCACCTGGATCCCACACAAAAACACTTTACATTCCCTGCATCAAAAAATTAATCAAGATTCCACCTCGTTCATAAGGAAAACTTGTAGAGATGCCATATATCAAATTTGCATCAAGAAAACCATCAATTACTTTGACATAGACCTGCATGTGCAAATATATCTCCTTCTCCATAGCTGAGAGGTCTCCCCACTGATCATTTGTGTCATCAATTATTGCTTCTTTGACAATTCAACCTTGGTTTGCATCAGCCCTTCGATCACTTCATAAGGCCCTTCACTTTCATCTTCAACCTCATTTGCAAATGCAACTAAACCAGACTCCTAGATTCCTTTGTCCCCATCAAAAGAAGTGCTGGTAGTGCTATCACTGTCCTCATCAGTCACTGTGGAATAGTCTTCATCACTAGACTCATACTCATCTTCATAAAGCTCCTCCAATCGTTTCCTTCTGTCCATATTATATAGATTCTTGGCACCTGTCTTTCCATAGAGGCTAATCGTACCGCGTCGCCAATCTTGAACAACTCCCACTGCACGTAACCATGGTCTGCCTAGTATAATAGGATATGCTCCCAAACCCGCTGGCATCACATGAAAATCAACCACCGCCTTTGCATCATACGCCTCCACTTCTAAGCTCTTTACAACACCCAAACATTTTACTTTTTGATGATTTGCCAATCTGATCCGGAAGCCTGACACCCCATTCACTCTAAGACCCATCTTCTCAACGCATGAGTGTGTTATGACACCTATTTGGGCTCCGCCATCAACATAACCTTGTCCCAGATTTTTCTTTTGGGCCACACATCTACTATTGGACAAATGTCTGGTAGCTCATCCATCGCCAACACCTTCACTGAACCTCTCTCTGGCTCTTTCTCCATTGGGTTAACCATCCTCTTCCACTGTCGCTTTAGCTTAGGAACCATCTCTATGAGCTGCCCAAAAGTAACATCTGCCTTCCTGCTTGTCAGATCCTCCTTCAAGTCATAGCTTAATTGACCATCCCCTACTAGAAAATATGAAACATGAAACTTGCGACGAGCCCTCTTTTTCCTCTTGGCCTTGACATCCTCGCCTTCATGACTCTTTCCCTTCTTCTTACTAGGACATGGGGCACTTCTTGCTTCCTTTTCTTTGTGGTCCTCTTCCCAATAGGCATCACTAATGTATCCTCTAGCTTTGATGCCTTCTCCAAAGTGACTACACTTAACACTTTTGTCTTTCCCTTTTCCTCCTGGGTTAATCCACTGGTTCCTTCCTCTCCCTTAATTTCGATGCCATAATCATTTGACCTAGTTAGCACCTGTCTTGGAAATGGATACATGTCTCCCCCCATCCTTGGTGGCTTATCACATTGCAGGCTGATGTGTCCCCACTCTCCACAATTATAACATGTGGGCGTCTGCCTCCAGAACCTACCATTACTTTGTCCAGCACCATTCCTAGGTCTTTCTTCACCTCTTAGTTGATTTGCAAACCTCCCTCGACCTCGATTATTTCCCACTTGCCCTAGCATGTTTAGACTAAGACTCTTCATTAAATCTACGACTTGCCTCATGTCTTGCCTAAGCCCATCATCTTGCACAGATGTAGTGACCATTGCTGGCATAACCTGAGTAGTAACAGGAACCACTGGTTCGTGATGAACCCCTAGCATGCGACCTTGCGAAGAGTTCATAGGATGAATTTCAGACCTTATGGGCAAAGACTCCACCCCTAACTGACTCATTTTCCTCAGCTTCCACTCTTTGTTCCTTGCTACCTCCAATGCATCTTCATAGGTTCTAGGCTTTTTTAGCTCCACTCTCCAACGTATATTCTCGGAAAGACCAGCCAAGAACTATCCTTCTTCATCATGCCAGGAGGGGGTACTTGTGGTGCTAAGGCCTTGCACATCCGCTCCCATGCAAACTTATGTATGTACGCATCTACTAGCTCATTTTCCTCAGCTTCCACTCTTTGTTCCTTGCTACCTCCAATGCATCTTCATATGTTCTAGGCTTTTTTAGCTCCACTCTCCAACGTATATTCTCGCAAAGACCAGCCAAGAACCTATCCTTCTTCATCATGTCAGGAGGGGGTACTTGTGCTGCTAAGGCCTTGCACATCCGCTCCCATGCCAATGAAAACTTATGTATGTACGCATCTACTGGCTCACCTTCCTTTTGCACCAAACCTTGTACTTCTTGCCACACTTTGTCAGGATCTTCTATCTTCACAAACTCCACTTCCAATCCATGCCTTAGATT
Organism: Adiantum capillus-veneris; assembly: GCF_014529385.1. Taxonomy (NCBI): domain Eukaryota; kingdom Viridiplantae; phylum Streptophyta; class Polypodiopsida; order Polypodiales; family Pteridaceae; genus Adiantum; species Adiantum capillus-veneris. The sequence continues at coordinate 26,929,478 of NC_140943.1, forward strand.
GTCCCAACTCAATCTTACAGGTGGATCCATCGCACGCAACTCCTCTTCAAATGCTTTGGACCAAACTCGTGCATCACTCTTCAAACAGATTTGGAGAAGATGTAACATCTGTGCCGGGTCATGCATCTGGTTGCTAATGCAGGCAACCTCCATCTTTTCCAAAAAGTCTTCCACATCTTCATCACTTCTTCCATGAAACTCCGGATAAGAGAAAGCCATGGCTACTCAAGCTACAATGCTTTGAAAACCCCTTCGAACACACGTGCAAGAACCTAAAACTTTTTACGTTACTCAATTTCCAGAAACTTCAATGGAGCTCAACTTTAGATAAGGACAAACACATGCACATCAAATGAGTTTTCATAGTTAATCATCGGAATTACAACATGCAAAGGACATTCCAGGATCTCTCTTAATTTTCTTGGCCTGAACATAAAGACTATGTGCTGCAGGAAAAATATCTTCCTGGACACATGAACATTTATCTGGATTCTCTGAGTTAAATGAAAAGGAGTGAGTTGAGGGCCATTTTGATCATCCATTAAAGCCAACCATGCAGCTCCCAAGAAGGCACACTTGACTTATCCTCTGATTTTGCTAGAATTTTAGCATCATAACAACATAAATGGCTCAAAAGACCAGCCATCAGAACTTGGAAAATTTTTTACAGAGTTTCCTCAGAAGTAGATCAGTGAGAACCCAAAATATAGAGTGTTATGTGTATGCATAAACTGCCAACAATAGAACCCGAGCATCAAATAGGAATCACTAGTACATAGCCTATGGCGAGGAAACAAAAAGGGTGCTCCAGCTACCTGTATCACCGAAAGGATCTCCACATTTGAGAATCCCCCAGCTCAATAAAACCTCATGGTATTGACCCTCACACGAAGGCTTATGCAAATCGCGTATAGTCAAGTCTCAGAAATGACTATCTTCCAGAACAAGTCTCAGAAATGGCTGGGACTGCCAAATAAAACCAAGTATGGCTTCACAAAGGCGTACAATGGCAGTTTCCACAAGTAACGTACAATACCGGTAGGACAATGCGCTCAAACAGGCGCCAAATGATGCATACCCACAACAACTGCAAGTGACACCACTGCTAGTATATCACTGTACTCTAGCTACCTGTACCTGTGTGAATCACCTGTACCCTGTAATCTGTAACCTGTAATCTAGAATCTCAAAGCTTGAAGCTCGAACCAAAAGGTACTCGAAGAAGATCCTTAGTGGGGGCGCCAAAAGAATGTGAGCGGGATGTAAACACATAGAACGCCTCTATAACAACCCAACACGCACTCTTGGAAAGATATACACACACACTATGGGGCACCACTCGGCTTACATAACCCACCTGGCCGAGACAAGGAACACACCGATGGAGCGAGAGGAGAGAGACTATCCGTTTACCCACTCCACACAGTGAGACACACACACACACACACACACACACACCCAAAAAACTTAGCTCAAAAGAGGGAAATTTCTAATATTTAGATACAAATGAGCTTGGGCCAACACCAATGGGGCAAATAGCTCACACAATATGGGTAAAATATGCCAGATACAATCACAAACTGGAGCAGAAGATTCGCTCATAGGAGAAACTTACACAGCCAAAATAGCAGAAAAATAGTGAGGAATTTGGAAAAATGGACAACGCCATCGCATCGAGAATGGACCAAAACCCCAGTCTACAATGTCAAAGTGCTCAAATCTGACCTCGGATGAGCAGTTTACGGCCAAAACAGGCTCCAAAATGAGCAAAAACACAGTTGCGGCTGTTCCTCCTCTTCTCTCCATGTTTTTTCTGATCTTCTCTCTACTTTCTCAGTTTCCACACTTAGCTTTTTTAGTTGGGCACCCTTGGCCTTTTAGATGACCTCAAACGGACCCCGAACAGGCCAAAAACTGAGCTCGCAGTGCATAGTTGTCACCCTTTTGCATCATCCGCACACCTGGCACTCAGCTTTTTTCAATAATGCATCCCACCACCACATGAAGTGGCCCCAAAATATGGTCATCATGATGATCTTTCTGCATAATTATCACAAGAAAACACCCACGTTGTGTCCGTACTCATCCACGTGCAAGTATTGACCCCGTTCGGCCTCCTGACGCCACTAGATGCCATCTGACACACCTGCTTACCTCATGTCTTCGGCCCACGAATAGATTCCTCCAGAAGTTTTACGCGCTACCAACCCCTCATTATTCTAGAAAAAACACAGTGGTAATGGTTATAGTGAAAATCGATGCACTATGTACATGTTGTCCTACCTGTATACATGTGGGCCCCACGTAACTACTTGGCTCTGGAAAATGGGCAATTCTTTATTTGATACACCATGCATGTGTATGTACATATGCGGAATCTCTTGCTCCAAAAAACTCTTGACAACGTTGTCACCCCTGTTTAAAGGCACATTGTCCTTTAAGTGGAAGGTTGTTGGGGTGGTAAAGCCCAATGTGTCGTGCCTAAGTGTTAGGCGGCCGGAGACTACCGGGAACTAATACTGACCATTCATTCTACATAAAAGAATAAGGACTCATAACCCTAACGCTATTGTGTTTGGAGTCCACCCAAACCTGCATCTCCTCTCTTCTCCATTGCTGCACACAAACACATACGCTCTCGCACGCGCTCTTCAGCTAGCCCCTGAGTCCACAATCGAATTCTACACATAACACTCGTCAAGATCTAGCAATGAATCGAAACACAAATCCGATGTGAAAATCAACACATCATTTGGCACATCAAAAACTGTCTCAATGGTTGGAGACTAAACAACATTAAGATCTTCAACTTTCACATTGCTTTTGGGTTTGTCAGACTTTGCTTTCTCTTTGCCCTTATCATGCTGCATTGTGCAGAAATCTTTCTTCAAGTGTCCCTTTTTATGGTAGTAGTAAGACTCAACATATCTCATGTCTTTGCCATGACTCTTGCTACAACCTTACTGCAATCCTAAGAACGATCGTGGCTACAACCACGCTACCTTTTCTTGTGACGATTTCCACTAGCCACATACTCATCACCATGCCCACTCACATCAAGAGATTGACATCAAATATCCTCTGTGAGCAATGCACCACTAGCATCACTGAAAACTAGCTTTGCCATTGGGTGCAAAATGGCCTTCATTTCATCATCAAAATTGAGACCTTTTGAAGTAAGATATGAATACACATTGTTGAACTCGTTCAAGTGAGAACTAACACTACTGCCTTCTTTCATGTTCATACGCATCAATTTCTTCATCAAGAAAACCTTGTTCAAGGCATTGTTGCCATCCTATGCCTGAGATAGAGCATCCCACAAATCTTTGGCATTGGTATTATCCATTATGGTAAAGTAAATGGATTCACCAAGGTGCAAGAAAATGGTCTTCATAGCACACTCATTCAAGTCTTTCCACTGATCATCAATGTACACATTATCTCTTCTTTCACGGAAGGTGTTAGCTGGTCAACGTGACGAACGTCTGCAATATAGCTTTTTGGTACTAACATAATGTCAATATGCAAGGAAGCAACTCGAGATGGGGCACAGAGACTTAATGAGAGTGTCAATCTCACCAAAGTGAACTCAGAGGGCTATTCATAATACGGTAAAATCAAATCAACCACTTCCTAGTCAGAAAATCAGTCTATGTCTGATCTCACCGCTCTAAGTTATCATGCCTTTTCAGCATCCAAACAAATTTGGAATGCAACGAAACTTAAAGAGAGGTGTTACAACACCTAAGGGTACAATCCTACCAAGTTTTGTAGCCATCTAGGAAGGTACATAAATCACGATCCATCAAAAAAAATGTGCAGAAAACTGAAACACAACTACATAGAAAGGTCCCCGTTAAACGTAGAAACACTTATCCATGGTCAAAACATAAAAAAAAACCATTTAAGACCTTAAATCAATGCATTTAGCCCACAAGAAAGACTTCGCAAACCATAGCAGAATCAAGAATGGATACACTTAGATTGTAGAGCAAAAGACAAGGAACACAATATGTTATTCAGAAATAAATTTTGAAAACCAGACAAGGAGAAAAGTGGCCTACAAATTGTAGCGACAGGAGTCTCTCACAGTAAACATCCAATACTCACGTCCAGTACTCCTTCAAGCTAATGATAATGTGATAGCCAAAAACTAAGGGTTTTTGACTTAAGAGCTAAGGCGACTTTCCTGCGGCCATTCGGCCACTTACAAGGGGTGTAGACTCAGAGAGGCTAAGAGGGCATGACAAAATATATTACAATTGAGAATCCTCATTAGCTGAATTACACCGCTTCTTTTAGAAAATTGAGCGAGTACTATAAGGCTTGGTGTACATCTGCCTTTTACGTGTCAGTCCGCTGTGTCCACCAAACATTCTCCCCTTCCTATTCATTGCACGTCCTCGTGCAATCTGGCTTTGAGTGTCTTCTAGTAGTTGATCGATCTTTTTTCTAGCGTCGCAGTGAGGTGCCTGAACTTTTGTGCCCTTGCCTCAATCTCCATTTTTGTTGCTAGCTCTCTAAAAGGGAATTATTGCTGAGATTTCTTTGATAGGCTATATGTCGGGCTTGCAGATCTTTGGTCATGGGATTATATATGGAGGAGTCTACCTCAAAGAATCTGGTCATGAACGCCTCCTCGAAAGTCGATATGTAGTGGGAGGGCAGGAACATGACTCTCGCATAGAATCCCATGATTACATTTTTGCTTGGTATTTTTGTCTCCATATTTCATCAGAGCCCTCTTGTGCCTTCCACAAAAACCTTCCAAGGATGCTTCGCTGCCTCTATATCATTGAATGTTGTTATGCAGGTGATTAGCATCTTGGTAATTTTCACGAGCATTTGGCATGCGAGATTTGGGATCTCCTTCATCATGTTGATGAACCCTCTGAGCGTCTGAACCATATACATCTCTGACGGGGGGTTGTTATTTCTTGGCTTTGTTATGATGGGGTAGTTCAATACTGCCGGTCTTTGTTTTTCCAAGAGTAAAAGTTGTCCCAAGATCGCCGTTTGTTGATGGGACAGTAAGTTGGGTCGATCTTGAGATGCTGCGGAGCATTCCTATAGTAGGTTTCATTTGTTGGTTGCTGCTCAAACCATTTCTTTTGCCAGAGGGGTTGATTGTCAATGATAGTCTGAATTTGTATTGCGGTAATAGGAAAATCTATGTAATCCCCCCTGTTCTTTGGCTCAAGGGCAGGTAGAATCTTTAGTTTCCATAATCTGGCCTCCTGCTACATTAGTGGGGCAGGGCGATCATCTCATGCCCAAGTTTTTCACTACTCTATCTGGAGTGACCATGAGCAGGGCAATCGATTCCAATGCTTTCAGTTCATATTACAGATATTCTTTGTGTAAGGGGTCTTTGACTTCTGAGATCGAGCACTAAATTTCTTCCTTGGCCGAGTCCGAGATGGATGTCGTGGCTAGATCTTCAGATTATTGCGTTACTTTTCATGTGCTTGTACTTGGCACATCTGTTTGGTGAGCTTCAAAAGTGGAATGCTCAAATCCTCATGTTTGCTCAAATTCCAATGGGGCTGTTTGTTGAAGCTTTGCTTGTGTTGCCCTCAGAGCCTCCAAATATCCCAGAGCCTTTGCCAACTGATTTCTCAAATCTTCAATCTCCTCGTCTTTGGCATTTTGCAGTGCTCTATGCCCTACTATCATGATTTGTCTGTCATATTTTTCTTGAGCAAGGGCCTCCTTTAGATCTTGGACCTCTCTCTTCAGTGAGGTTGATCTAGCTGTCAAGCTTGAGGAGCTCAGGTGTCTCTTGCAAGGCTAAAAGCTGGGTCAGAGTCTTGCTGACCACCACATAGGACTCTTCCAGCTTTTCACTCTTCTCTCCTTCTCTGGTTATTTCCTCCTCTAGTTGTTGCTGCTAGACTTGTAGAGTAGTGTTGGCCTCATTAAATTGCTGGACATCCTTGTAGTAATAGGCCGCATTTTCTTGCTCTCTTTGCAACTTTAATTGGAGTTGTAGCTGAACTTTTTGCAACTCCTCTATTTTGTCTTGTAGTTGTAGAGTGTTTTCAGCTACTTTAGATTCCTCCTTCTTGGTGTCTTCTAACTCTAGCTCGCGCAAGTTGTAGATAGCTCCTTGGCATTGGAATTGGAGCTTGATCTGCTCTAAATAGGCATCAATGTTGAATGACCTGATCATTTCTCCTCCCTCCTCTACTACAGCTTGTGAACGAGGCGATCATGGTCTTTGCTGGCTTCTTTGGCCCTGTTCCAGCCTCTTCTGTTGTTCTTTCCTTTGTTTTTAGTACTTCAGCAGCAATTGGAACTGTAGTAGTTTCTGGTGGTGCTGTCTCTTTTTCTTGATCCGCCTTCTCTTGTGATACAACACGTTATCTGCCCCTTGTTCTAGAAGGTCTACAACTTCTTCTCATTTTTTTGTTTCAGCCTCTAAAGATACCTCTTTGTCTTTTACGTTGTTTGATCCTTTCAAGAGATATTTTCTGCTTGCGTAGTAAAGGAACGTCTTTCTTGTTCTTGTTGCACTCTCCCTTATTTGTTTAACCTCTAATTTTGGCCTTTTGGATGGTCCGGCTACCGATTCTACTGCTCTTCTGGATTTGTGGATCAAATCTATCTGTGCTTCTGCAGGTGTTAGATCAACAATCATTCCCAGTGCTTGGTAGGCGATTCGAGTTAGGATTGGTCCAGTGTTCATGTAGGTCTTGCACTTTTGGCTCCCCTTAAGATTTGCTTCTACTATGTTGTCGGGGAGGTAGTTACCAAAGTCACAACTGACCACTCTTCTTTCTGCTAAGCCCATTGCCATTACTACTTCCATGTGCAACAGCAGTTCAGTGTATCTTGGTGGATTCTGTACTTTGAAATGTTGCAATATAAGACGCAACAGAAATTCTGTGATGACTGAAAAGATCAAATCTTGATACGTCATCTTGTATCCTCTTTACTTCAAAAAGGATTTGTTGTTATCTACTGCTTTTGTCGTTGCAATAGATTGTGTGTCCCTTGCTATAGATGGAGAGATTCATTGATTATTTCTGCGGTGATTTTAACTTTGACTGTCGCTCCGTCTTTGTCTGTCAGGGTGGCTTCCCCATTCATAGGGAAAACTTGGACTCACGAAGGGGTCTTATAAGGAGTTTGACTTCCTCTCTCATGTCCAAAACGGGCATGTGGTAAAAAAATTTCATATCAACTCTAAACTTGGCGGAGATTTGGCAATTAGAATCTACTCTTCAAGCTCTTTCTATTGATATATAGCACGCCATGAGATTCCTCATATTTTGAAAGATTCTATTTTTTATTCTCTAGATTCTAGACAGAGTTGTCACATCACATAGACAGAGCTCTAGATTCTAGATAGAGTTGTGACATCACATAGACAGAGTTGTCACATCACAAGAGAATCAAAAATAGAATCTTTCAAAATATGAGGAATCTCATGGTGTGTTATATATCAATAGAAAGAGCTTGAAGAGTAGATTCTAACTATCAAATCTCCACCAAGTTTAGAGTTGATTTACAAAAACTTTACTGCACGCCCGTTTTGGACATGAGAGAGGAAGTCAAACTCCTTAGAAGCCCCTTTGTGGGTCCAAATTTCCCTAATAGTATTGAATAGAGCTTATGAGTTCATGAGCCCTTTTGAAATCCGTTCCCCATGGCGATAGTCATAGAAAGTTGTCCAATTGAAGGCACTTGGCCCCTGGTTCCACTTCGGACTTCTGATGTAGTGTCCATAATTCCCTTGGAAATATGGTAGTCTTTACTATCTCCCCGTCCGCCGCTGCTTGAAATCTTCCAATGAATTTATTGGTCGGTATTGCTTTGATCACCTGTTTTGTGATATGGGTCTTCTCATTTGAGGATATATCTATGATCTCATATGGTGTTTCTTCCCACTTCCTTTATGCTTTCCTTCAAGGCATCCTGAGGTCAGTTTCAGATTGGAAACAAGAGTTAGCTATTGATCACAAACTATCGAAAAGTTGAAGAAAACGAAAACTTTGACCACAAAATGAAAAATGAGCATAGCTTTGTCAAAACTATCCCAAATTTGACCAAATTTCACTAGTGCATCTAGGATTACTATAGGCACAAAGGCATAGGGTAACAGATGAATTTTGGCAAAAAGGTATATGGATCACGATCCATGTTGGGAAGCATTTTGCAATTCCAACTAGGGGAGGTTGGTACTGAGCATATGGGAATGCTACCGCACAATTTTCTCTGGTTTTAAATTTTGGGGAACATGGATCGCGATCCCTGCTAGGAAACATAATGAAGATCTGATGATACCATCTGGTAGGGTTCATCAAGATGGTGCCTTGGTCAAAAATTTATGGGATTTGGATCATTGGTTTGGTACTTCGGTCAATTTTGAAAATCATCCTCAAACTTGGAGAAATTTGGCATTTTGATGTGGATTTTGGAATCCAAATGACTTGAAACTTAATGGCTTGTCTTTGTTGAATATACTAGGCCAGATGGTATGAATCTTTCTCTGGTTGGGCAAAAAGGTACATGGATCACGATCCATGTTGAGAAGGATTTTGACACAGCCTCTTGCACACATGTTCCTATAGGTCTTCCTAGCACACTTGTGAAATATTTTCAAATTTGGACATATTTTTCCTGTGTTTACTCAATTTCCCAGTTTATGGCCATGGTTTTTCCGTCTTGACCATATTGGTTTTTTGGAGCCACTTTTGAGCGCATCCTTTGACTTATATCTACTATTGCCTTGATTCTGGATGATTTGTGTCTGCAAATCACAGCTTTGCCTAGCTCCCCACCAACTTTCACCAGATTTTGAATTCATCTGAAGGGAAAAATTGATCCAGGAAATTTGCACAACTTTGCAGGTACCCTTCTGCTTTGCTTTGACCCTAATTACACCTGTAAGTTACATCTCCTTCATGATTGTCTTTCATTTTCTTTTAGACTCTCTTCTGTTTTAGTTGGCTTTGGAATAAAGTCCTGAGAATTTTCAATTGCTTCTCTGGCCAGTGGAGAAGTTTCATACTCTTCTCCTAACCCTACTCCATGAGTTTTTTTGCTAGAAACAAACCATTTTCCCCTTGATTACTGGCAAATGACCATTTGCAAACTGAAGGTAACAAACCATGAGGATTTGATGATTTTAAAAGCCCTTTTTGTGACTATTTCTGCATGGTTAGTCATACTTTTGCATCCCCGAGCTAGTGTAACACTCCTACCCTGATTTTAGCAAAAGGTACATGGATCGCGATCCATGTTGGGAGGCATTTTGAAATTTCAACTAGTGGAAGTTGTTCCTGGGAATATGTGGATGCTACTATGCAAATTTTTCTAATTTTATGGTTTGGGGAACATGGATCGCGATCCATGTTCCACCACCTTTTTGCAACTATTTTTGCACTGCGTGATTCTGCCAGTTACTAGGGGTCTGCTGATGAAACATTTTTGGTTTTGGGTGAGTTTTGGAGTCTCTCATGGGCCTTGACAACTTGCAAATTTTGTGACTTTGATCTGCTCCGATCCGTTATTTTGGTAATGTTGATGGAGTGTAGGGCATACATACATGTTCTTGTAGAGTTAATGATCATACCTGTCAAATCTGGTGTAGTAAGAGTTACCGGGGTAGTCGCAAGAGGCAGAAACAAGGAAGAAAACCCTATGCTTTTGTGGATCTCTCTCTCTCTCTCTCTCTCTCTCTCTCTCTCTCTCTCTCTCTAAATGCAAATGAGCTTATGTTGGCCCATTTGGCTATATGTTCCCAATCTACCCGGAATGCCCATTTCATACTTACCTCCATTGATTCTATCTTGTTGTTCATATCACTTGTAGTTCAAACCCTTCTTCATTCTAATATTCGGTCGACTAATGGCCTTAAATCTGCAGTTTTGATCCTTTAAAAGTTGGCTCAAAATCCGTCGTTTGCCGATTTTTCCATATTTTCCATGTTCCAAGCCCTTACTTATTTTCTTTCAAAAGTCAATTCCGACTTTCTTGGCTTAACTTATTAATTTTTGCTGATTATTTGTCATTTTCAGCTTTTTAGTAAAGGAAAATCAGTTATAGTTAATATTAGTTGGCCAAAATTAGTGTAATCTCTCATACATACATATTCTTAATCTGGCATTTGGATGTTGTTAATATGGTTCATGATTATGCCTGCTAAGAGTTATAAAGCTTTGAAAAACTGTTAAAGGAAAAGAAAAGTAAAGAAAAAGAAATGATGATAATATATATAAAATGATGATCAAATGATGATCTTGCTGCATTTTCCCCCCTTCCAAGAGTGAGTCGTCCCAGATGAACGTATGTCAAAGTGCATGGGACGAAGTACGTGTCTATGCATAGCCGTATATTGTGGCTCTATGATGCGAATCAAGGATATGCATGTGGTAACAAAATTCTATGCAAGATATGGGTTCTGAACAATAAGTTAAGTGGTTTTAGATGGTGAGGTTATGTTGAAGTTGTTGGTCTGAACAAAAGTACTTGTAGAAGATGAGTCCTTTGTTTGACATTGGCCTCTAGAAGTTGTGACCCTCCCATGTCTTATGATTGAGGGCTCTGTTTTGGTCGCCATTGAAATTTCTTGGATGTGGTCTTCATGGTAGAGACATCCAATGAGCGATGAAGTTTTGGTTTCCAAGCCCACTTGACTTCTTTTGGTTGTCGATGTTGAGATTGGATTGGCCTAGGTTTCTTGACAAAAGCCTTGGGTAGTTTGTCGAGGTCGGGTTTTCTTTGTTGATACACTGTGGGTGGGCTTGTATTGCCATGTCATTTGGCTGATGTCATTTGTCTTTGGATTGGTTTGTATGATGGAGTTTTTTACCCAGATTTTGATGACCACCGTTGGAGAACATCGCTGGATTGGATCATGTGTTGATTGGAGAGGTTCTCGTACATAGTCTGTTGGTACAAAGGGTGTGGCGAAATATTGGTCATCTTGCCTAAGTTGCAAAGAATTATCATGCCAGTTGGGTGTGGCTTGATAAGTGCGCATCCATGGCACTCCCAGAATAATTGCTTCGTTAAGATCCTTATCCTCTACCACATGAAATTGATGAGGATAAACCACTCCATCAATAGTTATTGGTAAGTTTACATGTCCCAGATTGTCCATTGTGCCTTTGTTTGCCACTTTGAATCCCATAGTATTTGGCGTTAGAGGTTCCTTTGTTAATTTCCTGAAAGTGGAGTAGTTGACAACATTTGCTCTTGCCCCAGTGTCCACTTATGCACGTTGGGTGGTGCCATGGGCAAGGTGCAACATAATGAGTGAATCCATGCCACCTAACCATGTAGCCTCCATTTGTATGGATGTTATTGGCGGGGATTTGATACAATTGTTTTGTTGGGCCGTTCTCAAAAGGTTTGCATTTTCCTTCCGCTTTAATATTTTGATTTTGGTTTCTTGTTGTGCATGTTCCCAAATGTCAAGGGCTAGACTTCTGCGTTGATCTATGGCAGGTATTGTTTGGAGTTCCTCTAGTGTCAGTGGAAGAAGATATTTCTTTAATTTTCATCCACTCATCCAATTAGGCATCTCCTCTCTTGCCAATGTTGCGAGCTTGATGGTGCCACTTTGTGATATATCAAGTATTACAAAAGACCCTATCCCATGCTTTTTGAGTTTTTGGGAGTGTTGTTTAAGGGCATACATTAAAACGTAATCCCCTTTTGCTAATCACATGTTGATCATGGAAAGCTTTCATTTGTCTTTTCTTAGCATATATCCCAGCTACCACTCTTACTCTGGTTCATCCAATTACTCCACGGTCTCTAGTCTGTCCGACAGCTTGTGTCCCATCCATACTAATTGTGTTGTGACTCGTAGTGTTTTAATTAAGAATTCCATGGGTAGAATTGCATTAATCTTAAACACAAGGTTAAACGGAGTTGTCCCGATGGAAGTTTTAAAAACTACTCTGTAAGCCCATAATCCAGTGTGTAGCTTTTGGTCCCAATCATTTCTTGAATCACTGGCTATTTTGGTGAGCACCGTGCATAAGATTTTGTTGGTGCTCTCGGATTTCTGTTAGCTTGTGGGTGATAGGGTGATGATTTGCAATGGATCACCATTAATTCGTCAAGTAAGCTTTCAATGCCATTGTTCAAAAAGTGTGTTCCCCTATCGCTTACTATTTCAATGGATAGACAATATCTGGTAAAGATATGTTTGAAAAGGAACTAAGCTATAGTCTGTGCATCACTTTTCTGTGCTGCCTTCACTTCCGCCCATTTAGTCATGTAATCTATTGCTACAATGATGCATTGTGCATGCGACCTATATGTAGGAGGTATGATGGGACAAAAGTCGATGCCCCATTTGGCAAAAGCGCGTACGTCCATCATTGGCCGTAATGGTGTTTCATCTCTCCATAGGGGTGTTTCATCTCTCCGTAGGGGTGGTTTTGTGTGTTGATATTAATCACATCGTTTGACATAGGTCTCTACATCCCTAAACAGGGTTTGCCACCATATGCCTGAGTGAAGTACTAGCTTTGCCGTTTATCAAAAAGCAGAGAAATGTCCCCTTGGCTGGCTCGAGTGTGCTTGTTCTAGGATAACATAATATTCACTTTTCGTAGAACATAATTGTAGTTTTTCGTGCTTTCCCCACCTATATAGTTGGTTTGCGATTAGGAGATAATGTTTTGCTTCTTCTTCTACAGTTCTCATTCTTGCCTTGCTCCATCCCTCTGGGAAGGTGTTCCATTGGAGATTGTTTTGTACAGACGTCACATGATTTTACATAAGTATGGACGTTGTGTTCCATGTTTTGCCAGTAGATTCCTAGTCTCTTTAGCCTTTGGTATGTTTGCGTTGCCCCATTGTGCAACCCCGTATGTTGTATATGAGTATGTTTGAGGTAGTATTCATATTCTTTTGGTTGTACACATAGTCTCAAAATCCCATCCTTACAGTGCTACAGTCCTCCTGCTAAAATTTGGAGATTTCTTGTTTGATGTATTATTGATGGTTGTCTTTCCACCTGTAATGATCCAATTGTGAGTAGAGGAATGACTTCTTCACCTTACCTCGAAACCATTTCAATGTTAAACAGATACAAATCTGGAAGATCATCATCAATACCTTTAGGTGCTTCTCCATGGAATAACCTCAAAAGATGATCTGCTCGTGTGTGTGTGTAGTCCGCTTTTTTACGACTATTGTGAAATCAAACTCAAGCAATAGTATAAACCAGCGAACAATCCTTCCAGTGTTGCAAGGTTTGTTTACCAATCATAGCAGTGCTTCGTGATCTACGAAGAAAACAAACTTGTTTGCAAGAAGGTAGTGTCTAAAGTTTTTGATCGCATATATCATTCCTAGACCTTCTCTTTCCGTAGTGGTATAATTTTTCTCCGCGTTGTTCAGCTGCCGACTAGAGTAGCAAATGGGAAAATCCATTTTCTTCTCTCATGGCTAGGTTAATATACATCCTAAAGCATAGGCTGATGCGTCAACATGAACGTGAAAGATCTTGCTCCAATCAGGGGCTTGCAAAATTGGAGCAGAAATTAGTTGCTGGCACACAGGGATTTAATATCTACGTAATTATGTCAAATTTTGTGTGATCACAAGGTCTTATTGACACATTTACATGATTACACTAAACATAATCACACAGAACTCGGTTAATGGTGACCTGCAAATCCACTAAATTCCCGCCAGGCTTTTCAGTATTCTCGGCGAGCCTGCCGGGGTTTACCATTTTCCCTGCGGGCCCACTGAGAATACTAAAAATCCCGACGAGCTCGCAAAATTTTATATACGCAGGTCTGCTGTGTGTTATTTTGTCTTGCTTTCATCTTCTGAGAGAGAGAGAGAGAGAGAAAGAGAGAGAGAGAGAGAGAGAGAGAGAGAGAGAGAGAGAGAGAGAGAGAGAGAGAGAGAGAGAGAGAGAGAGAGAGAGAGAGAGAGAGAGAGAGAGAGAGAGAGAGCTCGTCGACCAGCTTCGTAGGTACGTCGAGAGGACAGAGGAGAGAGGGAGAGAGGGGGTTGTGTGGGAGTGTGCTCTGTGTCGCAGTGCGCGGCAGTAGTAGAGTACCTGACCACACTATCCGGGTATGTGTTGTGTGTGTGTGTATGCATTGTGTGGTAGTGTGCCTTTTGTCGTAGTGCGCGGCAGTAATAAGGTACCTTACCGCACAATGGGAGTTCGTGTGTAAGCTGTCCTACGGAACAATGCTTATCACGGGGGCATCACCTCGGTGACGCGGGGAAGATGGTGTCCTTGTGGTAAGTATTGGCTTACTGTCTCGGTACTACATCGGTAACACGACGAATCTAGTATCCTTATGGTAAGTCAACTTCCCTTCCCTTTACCAAAAAACATATGGGCATCGATCGATAACGTGGCTATATGATGTTCGTATGCAGGCCATTGTTTTTCCTTAGATTCAGGTGGCACTCGGTCGGTAACGCACCTAATAGTGTGTCGTTTGTTAGAAGCATCTTTTTTTGCATAAAAGTGGCATTAAGGTTGTTAATCCGATCGTACGAACGTCATATAATTTGTATGTGCATGTGCAATTAATTTTTTAAGTATTAAGTATATAAAATACTTGGTCGATAACGCGGCTGTGAAGAGTTTTTCATATACAAAATGTATGAATTGTTTGATTTTGTTGTTTTTAACTATATATTTAAAATTATATACTAGCTAATTATATTCAAAAGAATACTTTATTCATTCATCGCTATTTTAAATGTTCTATTTATATAAATTATATGTAAAAAGTATTTTCACACAAATTACATGTGTAATATTCTTTTTTAATCTTTTTAGCGGACTCTCAAGCATTATCGCTATTTTTAATGCTTCATTTATATAAATTCTTTGTAAAAAATATAAATGCACACAATTTACATGTTAAATATTCTTTTGTATCTTTTTAAAGAGCATCAATTATCATCGCTTTTTCATTGCTACATTTACATAGATTCTATGTAAAAAAGTGTGTGAACACAATTTGCTAGTCCAATTTGTATACTTCCAATGTTTTAAATGTTTTTGAAGTTTTAATTCGGTGTGTGCTTTGTTTGAATTAGTATGTGCGCACAGAGAAAAATATAAGTTAAAATTTCAATATATGCTCAAATGTGTCGGACTGTTAACATGTATTGTCTGATCTAAATTAAGTTCTTATAAACCACTTGTTTGAAGCATTTTACAAGTGTAACAGATTGCAATTTTAAGTGAAGATTATTTTCAATTTTTATCAATATTTCCTTGCACACTTGTTAAAGTCTTCAAGTGGTGGTTAAGAGTTTACGTGAGATAGTGTGAGAGTGTTAGTGTCATTCGCAACCATGAATTTGTATTTGATATGCTGTTTTTTATTGTCCAGTGCAAATATGACGCCAGATCAAAAGAAATGTATGATGCGTGCCATTCGTAAAGAATGTATTTTGTCAATCTCATCATGTGCAGCTGATTGCATACAACAAATTAGTGAAAGTGATGTCTACATCAAAGACATCACTAGTGCTATATGGGAGAGCACAGAGCATAGGTTGCAACTTGAATGCCATTACGAGTTTTTGCTTCGAGCAAGGATACGAGAATTTGACCCCCACCACAAGGTCAGGACAGTGTTGGGCAATATGAAAGTATGTTGCAGAGACTTAAAAGAAGATATCCCACCTGCCTGTGACATGTCAAAATTAGAGCTCTGAGATAAATTGTGGAAAGAACAGAAGGGAAATATGAAGCGTGTGAAAGCGCAGGACCAAGCAACCTTTCCCAAGCGATTAAATATGGCCCAAGATGCGCAAGCAGCTTTGGGAGGTCATTCCGATGCCAGTGGCACCGACACAATCATGCATACTGCTTTGAATGCAAAGTGCAATCATCTTGTCGGTATCCCTCACGAAGCCTTGGTAGAAGGTATGAGTATTGTAGCAGGCTCCTTTGGTGTGTGCACATTGTATACCATCAAGGGCATCTCATTTTGTCCAGACCACATTACATATGCGGGAAAATGTTACAAGGGAGGGAGTGAGGCAAAATTTGACAGCTTTCAGACAGAGCAAGGAATGCAAATGCTTCACCTCTTCATTGTAAGGTGCATTGGGTTTACTACAGAAGCTCCTTGGATCACGATATTCCCATACTACAATGGGGGTACCGTGAGCGACATGAGTGTCACTTACCGTTCGCTCATGGATTGTTCAGACAACACATGCACATGCTACAACACAGATAGAGGTCATTGACTGTAGCAAATCTTCCTGTAAGCGAGATAGACACGGTGTGGATCAAAGTAGTGATCGAGAAGATGCTAGCCATTTGTCATGCCTTAATCAACGACGTTGCGGCTTCCCACTCGGTCGATATAGTGCACAGTGACCTGCACCCGTTCAATGTAATGTTTGACTTTACTTGCACCAATAAACCCTGCATCGGCATTATTGATTGGGTATGATGTTAAAAACACCAGCTAAGAGCGCAACAAATAATTATCTACATCCAAGCGCACAGTCGCACAAAGCAGTTTTGAATGCACAAAGAGCAGGGAATGCCAAGATGGCTAAGCGAACGTGGATTGCTTCTGACCTATACGATCCACGTTGCACAGATGCATACACAAAAGCAAGCAAAATTTATGCATTGGGCTACCTATTCGACATGCTGGCAGATTTTTGGAGTGCATCCAGAAAAGTTTATTTTTCAGAAGATGTTTTCACCACTTGGACGAAGATGTTATGAGGGCTATTCGAATTAAAGTAGATTGCTAGATGAAGTTAAAAGAGCAGAACCAAAGAAGGAATGCTTCTGACATGTTGATGTTTTTCAAAGAACATTTAAGATAGACCCTAACCCTGTCCAACATCCACTTGTTGAACTTGCACCATCATTTTATCCGATTTAAATATTTATATGATATACACATGTCTTGTCTAGGGTATTCTTTTTCTTATTGAAGTGTATTATCTAGTTTGAAGTGGTTCACCTAATTGAGTCAATTATCTTTAGTCATTTCAAATTTTTCATTTAACTGTCAGTATTTTAAATTTGCCTTGTGGTTCAATTAGTCGCATTTGTTGTGGTTTGATTTAGTGGATTCCGCGCAGTGTCCCGATGAGTGAGAATATATATTTGCCAATGATATTGAATATTTGTCTATCTGTTGAATGCAGCTCTAAGAGAAAGTGGCTGATGAAGAACAAGATAGTGGCACCTAATCACTGCCTGATGATCAACAACAAGCGATTGGGTTAATGCATTTTAGTGCATGAAGTCTCTGGCACACGGCATGTCCGCACGACGTGTACTGCTTTCTGACTCTCAAAGTGGGCAAATCCAAACCATATGCAATGGAAAGATATAAATAAAGAAGTGACAAAGGATATGATCAAGAAAATATGGCCAGGTGAGGATGCAAAGATCAAGAAAGGAAGGTGGAAGGTTGCAAAGTGCAACCATGATGCGATCAAAGATAACGCTGAGAGTATTTATTTGGAGGTTTATGGCCATCCCCTGCACAATACAGATTGTGCGCTATTTTTTGCAAAAATATTATATGTTCACTTTGTGCAATAGTGACCAGTAGACTTCTCGTTAAAGGAGACAACTGTTGCCACTCATTTAA
This sequence comes from Adiantum capillus-veneris, assembly GCF_014529385.1. Lineage (NCBI taxonomy): Eukaryota > Viridiplantae > Streptophyta > Polypodiopsida > Polypodiales > Pteridaceae > Adiantum > Adiantum capillus-veneris. Next base: position 26,947,069 of record NC_140943.1, read on the forward strand.
GGGAGATTTGTGACACTTTCACCCGAGATGAGCTGGCATTGATAGTGGAAGGTGCCAACCTACAGCTAAAAAGAGAGAAGGATATTTACACGACACGGTTGGCAAAGAAAGATGCAAAAATAATACGTCTTTTTATAGCCACCCAGACACCCCAACCCTGAGAAGTCCGGATGGAGAAAAGCATTTACCACTTAAGTCAGGACGTTCAAAATCTGACAGAGTGAGTGAATCCAACACCTGTACAAGGGACACACATCAGCCACCTTGTCACGCATCCGGAGTTGGTCCCCTTGTCTACTTCATATGCATCCTCATCTTCCCAATGTCCAGTTTTATACGAGAATTTTGATGGATAGAGTGGATATTATACATTGACATGTGGTCATTATTATCATTTAGTTTGACTTATTCTTTTGATGCAAAATAGTAGTTGATGCACAATCTGTTCACAAGATATTCCACAAGGAATATATATTATTTTTGGCATGGCAAATAAATATAAATTCATGCAAGCACGCCCAGATACCCCTAGCACAATTAGAAATCTGTTTGATGAGCAAGATGTTGCTTCAGGGCAACACAATTGAGATCGACAAACTATGTACTATCGCGAATATGAAGCATTATAATTACTCAAAACACATTTGAATACAAAGTCTTTTACAATGGTTTTTGACATTTACTCGTTCTACTCTCAAGCTATATTGAATCAATTGAGTTGTTATCTGGTTCTAAGTCTGAGTGTTGTGGTTCTCCTTGTAATTCAACCTCCACATCTATTATCAAATTCTCTTCTATTTTGTCTACAGTGGATTGAGATACACCAACATAGAACTCTTCTTCATCTTTGTTTTGACAATCATACAACCAGGTTGGCATTTACTCCTCGTAGCTAGCACTTTCGACGTGATTCAATATCTTTTCGTTGCAAAACATATACACTAATTTTTCTACTATGTCTGTTAATAGTCCGTCGTGAATAGTGTTGTGAACATACTTGTACATACTCCAGTTTCTCTCTGAACTTGAACTTGTTGCACATCGTGCGAGTACTTTCATTGCAAGGGGATGTAAGGTAGAGTAATGCTCTCCACCATTCTCATCATCCACCACTTCCATGCAGGTTGCTCTTTTGCAATTACCTATACAAAATCATTCGCAAAAGGACCTTATTTTAATTAAAATGTACTTGTTTATTTGATGCAATCAATTCGGTCATAAACGTTGGAGTAGAACGTGTTGACCATGTGATAGAAATCGCCTACCACCTCTGTATTGGACATCAGATCTAAATTCCAATATTCTGGATCGAGCATTTAATCAACGCTATGGAGTGGACTATGAGTGCTCTTCCACCTTGCATGAAAATACTTAGCCAAATTTTTTTGCTGTTTGCCAGAGAATGGTAATCGCCACTCCTTCTCTACTACAGACTCTTTCATCTCTTCATGATTTTCAAGACTCTGTTGGACTGACCACCATGTCATCCAGACTTTGCCCAAGTTTGGCACCCTTTGATCAAGATTGCGGATCGCGAACATAACGGGCATCATTACATGGTATGCATCCATTACACTCCTCCACCAAGCAACCTTGTTTACATTGCCACATAGACATGAAATTTTATCTTTCACTTTTTCTTTCTGCTCAAGCTACCATTCATTAAAGACCGCGCAATGGAATGTGTCAATCATAGCGGATTTATTACGGAGTAGTGATTCCAAGGTATAAAAGTGCATGCAGAATCGAGTTTCAATAGGAAGTTTTAGCATCACTGACATACGCATCCTATACAAATCAAGCACTCTTTGTCGTTTCAAGATAAATTTCACAACCTAACGTGCTCTATCAATTATTTTGGCGAGCCATGTGGTTTCTACGCTAGTGTACCAATCTTTCAGCACCAAGTTCAAGCTGTGCATATTACAACCATTGGCAAAAATGTGTCGAAAGCACGTCTTTATTAATTTAATGGTGTTTTTACAATTCTTTGCATTGTCTATGACTACTCGAACGACATGTTCAACACCAGTTTCTTTAATTACATTAATCAAGACCTCATAAATGTATTACATTGATCAACAGTCTTCTCTGAACATTTGACCAGCCATCACTCACAATCGTACATCCTGAAAGCGAAATATTTCCAAGTATTATTTTGCCAACATGCTCTTTGACTTTGATGTAAGATTTGTCCAAGAAAACATTTCTTATCGTGTGATAAGAAGGAGCAGAAAATCCTGGACCAAACTCACCAATTTTCTTCCAAGTAGCCTTCAAATGATTGCTGTATACCATGACAAAAGCACTTCCAGTAAAGAATATCACTTTGGCGAGTGTAGTTTGTGCTTCTTCTAGAGACTGCACTCGAAATCTTTAATGTAATAATTTTTGACGCATTTGACAAAGTCCACCTTCATTGTGATGTTTAAAAGGAACACTGCCTAGAATTTCGTCTCCTTGCACATGTTGTTCTCCAAGGTTAGTTGGCGTCACTACAAGATCTGCAGAGTTAATATTTGGCTCTGGGTACTCTTAACTCGAAGCCACAGAGCTATATATCTGTTGTCTCTTGCCACCCTTTTTGGCGAGCTCTTCTCTCAAATGCTCTGCAACTGCAGGTACCTGAGGATGTTCACATTTCTTACAACTGTTTTTAGCGCTACCCAGAAAATGATCCCTAATACGTGGTGCACTACCTGATTTTTTTGTGTGAGAAAATTTACATTGCCACTCCATATATCGGCCGCATATGTTGTGAGCGTAATCTCACTCTTTGCCAAGAGCTTTTTTATTCTTTGGCTTCTTCGTACCACTTGTGGCCACATTTTGCTCCATTGCTTTTAAATTAAAACTAAAGACAAAAGAACAAGATGTTCAATTTTTGAAACATTTTTCTTATTTTCCGTATATATTATAATTTAAAAACCATTCAATATGAAAGTAACCATGATGCACAATATGAGATTTTCAATGCACGCTAGTCAATCCACATATCGATCACTTATATTGTGAGAAACCATACACATTGCAATGTAGTCTATGCATGGCATAATAACTATATCAATGCTATGAATCTCTCTATGCAATTATTATTATAATTATTATTTATATATCCACTTTGATTTGCAAACAATAAGACACATCTAATTTCATTTGCTACAAAAAAACAAACGAAAGCAATAAAATATATGATTGGTCATTTCATGCACTAATAATCTATCGTAATATATAATGCACTTTCTGTATAAACCAATGCATGAACTAACGCAAATGAAATCTTCAATATAATCACTCAATTGAGGACTACTTGTACCCAGTGAAGGATTGTAGCCCACCCATGCAACCAATTCAATATTAAAAGCTATTTTAACCCAATCAAGGATTATAGCTCTGATATTGTGGAGTGACAAGTGTAAATAAATTCAAATGCAAAACATCAAAGATCTTTATATGCCCGGTACACTAGTATAGGACATCCGACCCTTGACTATCGACTCGTCATTTACATATGCTCATCTTCTAAAATCAATTACAATCCTCATTTGGACCAATGGCTTCTTCTCAATGAGCATGATTCTCCAAGTTTTGAGTTGTTTTGGTTTCATACCTTTATGTTGGTAAATGAATTAAAATTTTTTAGAAGTGGTTACCGAATTAAGAATCACGTTCGGCCAAAAAAAGGACCTGTGACTCTGTAACCTTAGGTCAATTCACAAGGAGATGACTATACCTGGCACTCGGATACACTCCCCAAGGATTTGCCTAGCTAAAAGACCACGATTAGCACACTATTTACTATATATAGTCACTCTCGCCGGGCTTTTTTATTTTCCCGGCGGGCCCCGCAGGGAAAAATAGGAACCCCGGAGGGCTAACCGGCTCTATAGGTTTTTGCAGGTCAAAAACAACGTCACGCTAACAATTAACGTGATCACGTGATTTTTTGTCTAAATACTAGAGTTATTGACGTAATCACCCGATCGTGATTACGCTAATGAAATCCCTGGTTGCTACTTCAATTTGTCAAAAGCCTGCTTGCATTCTTTTGTCCATTCAAACTTAGCAATGAGGGCATACAATGGCTTAGCTATTACAGCATACATGTATATGAAGCACCTGTAGTATCCACAATGTCCCATAAATGCCTACACTTCTTTCATTTTCGTTGGTCTTGATAGTGCACATTTATTTGTATCTTTTCTTAATCAATGGAAATCTCATTTTTGGACACAATGTGGCCCAAAATTTTACCTTATCTTACCATGAAAACACATCTTTCAGGGTTTAAGCAAATACGATAAGTTCTGCACTAAGTTTCAAAGACTTTCCCTAGATGCATTATGTGATCACTTCTCAGGTGAGAATGAGCACAAAGATCATCCATGTATATCTCTAAAAATTATCTGAGATATTCCTTGAATGCATGACTCATTAGTCTCTGAAAAGTGGTAGGTGCATTGGTCAGGTTGAAAGGCATTACCTTGTATGCAAATATACCCCACTCTGTTGCAAAAGTTGTCTTATGCTGATCTTTTGCTTTGATGGTTAACTGGTTATAGCCTGAGAACCCATCTAAAAAACTATAGGCCTCTTTCCCCACTAATCTCTCAATAACATGATCCATTATTGTTAGTGGATAGTTGTCCCCAATGGTGGCAGCATTTACATATTTGAGGTTTACAGAGACACTCAATTATTCCATTCTTTCTGGGTACTACCCCAAGCGGATACACAATCGGTGTGTTCAATCTCGTAGATAAACTCCGCATCCTTCAGCTTGTCTATCTCTTCCTTATTTTCTTGGCAAAAGTCTCATTGTATGTGTAATAACATTCTCTATGTGGTCTTGCATCACTCTTAAGGGTTGTCTTGTGCTGACAGATCTCTAGATCAATCCCCTTTAACTATTTGTATGACCAAGCAAATACATCTTTATACCTTCTGTGAGTGTATCTATCAGAATCCACTCTTCTTCTTCGGTGAGGTCCGTGGCAATGTATTCCGTTTTAGGTTCCTCGCTTGGTTCTACTAAGTTTATGTATTTGTCTTTTTCAGGCACATCATATGAAGTTCTAGGCTCTTTTGGATCTTGTTTGGGTTTCTACATAATTTTTCTATCTTGAATAGTGTACTTCTTGTAGTGGGAAGATGCATCAAATTTATCATCGTTTGATTCCTCATCGGTTTCCAATTCTGTTGTTCAAACTTCCTTCAAAGCTCGTTTCAATTCATTGTACTTGTTTTTGAGCTCGATCTTGGATAGCTTTGTTGCTTTTTCAGAAATGCTCTCTCTTAGTGGTTTTTGTTTGTTCTTCTTTAAAATTTTTGTTTTGTTTGAGTCAGGTTTCATGTACCTCTTTGATATCCTGTCATAATAATCAATATCTAATTCTCCTAAATGATTTTCTCATGTTAAATTGATCATTTAATATGGGGAAGTGTCAGGGGAGAAAAAGCTAGAATATTGGTTAAGCTAGCAGACCGGCCACAGTAGAGATCCAAAGGAGAGAAAATAGGGATCCAAAGGGGGGGCCATATGCAAAAGAGCCATGTGCAGCAATGCGGTAAAAAGACCCTAAGGTTTAGCCCATTAAGACTTCCAAAATGCTAAGGTTCCAAAATTCAAAGGTTGTGTCCAAAGGTCAACCTTAAGGGAATTGGATGCTTTGTGTGTGTACAAAAAAGTCTTTGCAGTCCCTACTTGGGAGGGGGCAAGCCTTGCATGTAGGGGATGAAATCCACACACACACGCACAAGCTCCCTTTACACAAAGGGAATGAGGGACACATGTCAGCTCCCTAGGCCAGATGCCCACAAGGTGTACCCAATTCCTATTGGATGGCCTTGGAGGTGGACCAATGAGAATTAGGCTAGAGTCAATCTAGTTTAATTAATATAAAAATACTTAATAAAAGAACCAATGAGAATTAAGTCCTCTAGAAGACTATTGGATAGTCTCCCAAGGGGTCCAATGAGCATTCAGCAGCCCAATGGCTTGCCTGATTCCTATTGGCTAGGAGGCAAAGGGGTGCAATGAGAGTTTAGTTGAATTATTAAATTACCCAAAGCTCTCACAAAAGGGGAAAGGGGGACACATGTCAGAAGGCTATCACTTATGCTGCTTAATAGTCATTGGCTTGACCTGGGGAGGTCCAATGAGGGTAAAGCAAGAGCAAATAGCAAGAGGGCTCGCCCAAGAGAGAGAGGGGGATGATTTTTGCAAGGGATTATCACACACACACTCACACAATCTCATGTGTAAATAAAAGAAGACTATCTCTTCCCAAGATTTGATGGAGAGCTCATCACCTACTCCAAGCTTGTGAGATAGAAGCCTACATCAACACTCTCTTGGCATGTGGATGCAAATCCAACCAAGATCCAAGATTCAATGCATGCTCATCTCCTCTACCAAGCTAATTACTAAGCTAATCTATGCTAGCTAATATGAGTGATTATGTGAGGAGATGTACATCTTTCTCGTAAGATACTCCTTCTTCCTCTCAATCTACTCTCATACCCTGCCAGCTCTCACCATCTTCTAAGGTGTGTGAGGTCTTGGGTCTGAGAGCGGGGATAATTAATGTTGTGTTTGCTAAGTGTTTTGCTTAGTTCATGAAGCTTTCATCTTCATTGCACTAGCTAGTCTTGAAGGAGCACAAAGAATTGTATTGTACCGTATGTCTCTCTTTATGGGAGAAACCATAATACAAAGCCTTTTGGAGGGGGGACCGGCTCCATGAAAATCCGGTCCTCAACTGTTGTCAATAGCTTAATTTCTCTCTCTTTTGAAAGTATTGCTCATGCTATCTAACTAGGTGTTATGCTTTTTGTTGCTCTCTCCACCCAAGCACTCTTGTAATTCTCATTACGAATCTATTCTAATGAAATTCCCACTATGTTCATGCTTATTTCTGCTACACACAAGTTTTTAGGCCATTAAATGTTACATTGGTATTAGAGCACAAGGTTTATCTTTTCTTGCTCAAGAAGGGAGGTCCTCAAGCTAGCTATAAATGGTTGGTATTATTAATTGCCTGTGAGTAAGTAGAATAGGGATTTTTTTGCCTTGCAGTGCGCCTGCCTTCGTGCAGTTAACGGGGCATCACCATCGAGAGCTATGGTCTTAATAGTGGAGTCCTACGGGGATTGCTATTAGAAGGTTGACAAGAGCCGGTGCTGTTTTGTTGTTGAAAGACCCTCTCTTCTATTCCTTGCAATTAATGGTATTCGAGCCACGGGTACACTAGCTTGAGTGCTTTTACTAAAGGGGTAAAGAGGAGTAGCAACTAGGGCTTGAAGTGCCAAATTACACCTAAAAGTTGTTAGAATGGCTAACAATAGTAAAGAGAGTTCAATTAATGTTGATAAATTTGATTTTGCTAATGAGCAAGCTACTAATGATGCTCCGATGCTTGTTAACTATCTTGTTTCTAGGCTTCAACAAGCCATGAGCAATCCATCTCTCCAAAGTGAAGTGCAACGGCAGCTCCGTGCTCACGGGATTCTCCAAGCTCATCACCATGATGAGAGAACACCTAGGAAGCCTCCTTGTGAGACTTCCAAAAGATGTCTCTCTCCGATTCGGGAAGAAGAAGAGAATCCATACGAAGGGCTCAAGAATTTACTTCTTGATGATGCATCTCCTTCCCAAAGGAGAACTCAAGAGCCTCCACCAAAGGAACGAGAAAGACGTGAGTCTCCCGCCACCTCGGCGGAGATGGCTCCACGAAGGCGCCGGCTAAACGCTCTCCATCACCACCAAAGCGGAGAAGACCATCACAATCTTCTCCACACCATAATTCAAAGAGGGATGATAAAAAGCAAGAGAAGAAAAAGGCGAGAAAGAGGATACCCTCTTCTCCATCTTCTTCATCCTCTTCTCTTATGAAAGTGATGGTGAAGACAACGAAGATCAAGACAAGAAAAAGGCGAGAAAGAGGTCACCCTCTTCTCCACCTTCTTCAAATTCTTCACCTTCTGAAGAAAGTGATGGTGCAACCTTTGAACCATCAAAAAGAAGAGGCCATAGGAAATCCCATGCCACATGGAAGAGGTCATCCAAGCTGAATAAGTTCAAAGAGGGAGGGAAGAGCATCTCTTTGCTTACCTATGATGGCACCTTTGGTGCTACGGACAAAGTCTTAGCCTTTATCCAACAGTTTGATGCGGCGTTTGGAGATGAGGGCTTTACGGAATCCTCTAAGCTATGACATGTAGCTATGCACTTTCAAAAGTCCGCCAGACAATGGTGATCTAGCCTATGACCCAATGGTGAAGCTCCACGAACATGGAAAGCTTTAAGAGCTTCCATTATGAAGCAGTTTTTGGCCACCGATGCCAAAGAAAAAGTACTCACCGAATGGTGAAGCTTAAAGATCTCTCCCTATGAATCCATCCACAAATATGTAGACAAGTTTTGGGACTTACAACTCAAAGACACTGTCTTCAAAAAGTTGGATTTTGGAGAGAAAAAGCAACAATTTTGTGCGGGCTTAACCGAAGAAATAGCGGAGTATGTATACTCCCAAAGGCCACGTACCATATCGGCGGTAATACACCATACTATGGTGGCCTCTCAAATCAATTTCCAAACGGTGCTAAAAGAAATAATAAGCCCACGGAAAACAAGGGTTCCAACGAGCCTAAGGGGAAGGACAATGTCCAAAAGTCTCCTACGGGAAACTCCAACAAAGCTAAATAGAAGGAAGTTTACAAATGTAAGAACAAGCTCTCTCCTGAAGAGCTTGTGCATTATTGCAAGGATAACCAGTGTTTCAAGTGCGGCGAACAAGGGCATGCATACCGCACTTGTCCCCAAAAGAACAACCGCCAAGATCCTCCTAGAGCTTCCTTGGTTGAAATCCAAGAGGAGGAGACTCACCAAACTCACCACAAAGGATCTCCTCTATGCCATGCTTGGGGAAAGGTAAGAGAACATGATGCTTTTATTCTCTTTGACCCTGGTTCTACTCACAATTTTATATCTATAGAGTTGGCCACCAAGCTAGGCATACAAGCCTATGAGATGAGAGATGTCCTACCCGTAGACAGTGCTTTCAAGGAGCAAGAAGCTTCAGTCACTCCCTTAATCGAGAAATTGAGGCTTCATGTTCAAAGCTATGTGGACAAAGAGGACTTCTTTATCTCTCCTCTCAAGCATGAGGATGTAATCCTAGGGGCACCATGGTTTGATCGCCTGGCTACCAATGTTAAATTCCCTGAAAGGAGAATCTCCTTTAAGTTTAGGGAAAAAGACATGTATATAGATGCTAAGGAAATGGGTAACCTTATCCCCATTGTACATACACCAGCTTTGAACAAGTCAATAAAGAGCTCTATTTTCGTGTACATTATTTTTGCTAAAGATTCTCAAAATAAACCTAATGCTTTAGCAAAAGAAAATAAAAGCAACCAAAAGGAATTAGAGCTATCCAATTTTCTCAAGGGGTTTCAAGATGTTTTTATTGACAACATCCCTTGTGAGCTACCTGCTAAATGAGTTAATGATGACCATGCAATTGAACTTCTTCCAGGAAGTTCACCGCCTAACAAACCTCCTTATAGAGTTTCTCAAGCTCAACAAGAGGAGATTATGTGGCAAGTGCATGAGTTAGTTGAAAAGGGCATGGTTAGGCCTAGCTCGTCTCCATTTTGCTCGCCTGTGCTATTAGTGCAAAAGAAAGACGGCACATATCGTATGTGTGTTGACTATAGAGCACTAAATAGGATCACTATCAAGAATAGGTTTCCTGTTCCACGGGTAGAAGACCTATTTGATAAGCTACAAGGATCGCCCTACTTCAGTAGGATTGACCTAAAAAGTGGCTATCATCAAATAAGGATAGTTGATCAAGACATTGTAAAGACTGCATTTCGCACCACATTTGGTCTTTACGAATACATTGTCATGCCTTTTGGCTTGACCAATGCACCAGCCACATTCAACCGCTTGATGGAGAAGCTGTTCAGGCCTCATCGAACCTTCACTGGAGTGTTCTTTGATGATATTATCATCTACTCTAATTCATTAGACGAACACAATCAACACCTCCAGGTAATATTTCAAGTTTTAAGAGAGAATAAACTTTATCTTAATCGAAAGAAAAGTGAATTTTTCTTGCAAGAGATTCAGTATTTAGGTCACATTATCTCTCAAGATGGCATCCAAATGGATCCATCCAAGTTAGAGGTAATAAAAGGATGGCCTAAACCAAGGAATCTTCATGAACTAAGAAGCTTTATAGGTATGTGTGCATACTATAGACGCTTCACAGAAAAGTTCTCACAAATTGCGGGACCATTACATGACCTAACAAAGAAAAGCGTTAGGTATACATGGTCTGCTAAGGAGAACAATGCTTTCGAAAAGCTTAAAGAAAATCTTATCTCTCAACCTATGCTTACACTACCGGATCTTTCAAAACCATTTGAGGTCCAATGTGATGCTTGTGGTGATTGCCTTGGATCTGTTTTGCTCCAAGAAGGGCACATCATAGGCTACGAGAGTCGAAGGCTCGACCCTATTGAGCAAGCTCTAGGCATATATGAAAAGGAACTCCTTGCAGTTCTACATGCCTTAGACTCATGGAAGCACTATTTATTGGGGACTCCTTTCATTCTGTGAACGGATCACCAAAGTCTTAAGTACTTCATGACGTAGACCAAGCTCTCCGACAAAAAAATGAGGTAGGAAAATTTCCTTTTGCAATTTCATTTTCATATTGCTCACATTTCTGGAAAGCATAATCAAGTAGCTGATGCACTCTCAAGATGGCCGAGAGTGAATGCGGTTTCCATAGCAGCTCACAATGATCTATCTTCAATGATAGATGAGTATGCTATTGATCCCGATTTTAGAGATGTGATTTCAGCCCTTGCATTAGGGAAGAAAGCAGAACCATTTACTTTACAAGATGGTTATCTTCTCTATGGCAATAGACTATGTGTTACTAACTCACTACGTGAGAAAGTAATGTATGAATCTCATGCTCCACCTTATGCGGGGCATAGAGGGATTCAGTCTACCTTAAAGGGAATTGAAACATATTTCTATTGGCCTACCATGAAAGTGAACATACAAGAGTATGTTTCTAAATGTGTGGTATGCCAAAAGACAAAATTTGATAGAGGGAATCAACTTGGATTGCTTCAACCCTTGCCAATCCCTAATTCACCATGGGAGAGCATATCCATGGATTTTATCTTTGGATTGCCTAAGTCTAACTATCCATGGGAATACGGGAATATGGACGATAGTAGACAGGTCCAGTAAACAAGCTCATTTTATACCTGTCAAAAAGACTATGAAAGCCCATCAAATGGCAACCCTCTTCATTTCACAAATTTTCAAGTACCATGGCTTGCCAATGTCCATAGTGTCGGATAGAGATCCTAGAATGACCAGTAATTTCTGGAAGGGTCTCTTTGAGAATTTAGGGACAAGGCTAAACTTATCTTTGTCCTATCATCCACAAACGGATGGCCAAAGTGAAATAGCTAACCTAACCATTCTCGATCTACTAAAAGCCTATGTAACGGAAGTAGATCAAAGATCCCAATGGGAGAAGTACTTACCCTTAGTGGAGTATGCTTAGAATAACACTATACATACTTCCACGAGAAAAGCACCTTTCGAGGTAATTGAGGGAAGATCAAAAAGTCCCTTCCTACTTAAGGTACATGGGAAGATCTTCGCTGCAGATGAGTATAGCCGAGACCTACAAGAATCTTTTCAAAAGATTATGGATGCTATCTCTATCTCACAGCAAAGGCAAAAGGTTGTTGCTGACAAGCACAGAAAATCCCAAGCCTTTAAAGAAAATGATTGGGTCTTATTAAATTTTCCCAAGGCTCGATTAAGGCACACGATGGGCAAGAATCCTATGGGACACCAAAAGTACTATGCTAAGCTAGAAAAAAGATACTATGGTCACTTCCACATTCTTATGCCAATCAATGAGATGGACTATCAACTCAAGTTGCCCAATCATTGGCTCATACACAATGATTTCCATGTGAGCCTATTAAAGCCTTACAAAGGAGAGCCACCTCAAGAACCAACTATTGAAGACCCACCGGAGATCGAGGACCAAGAGGAGGTGCTGCAGCCCGAGTGCATTCTCCGACATGAAGACAAGGTATTAAGAGGCGTTAAGACTATCCGACGCTATCTTATTAAGGTTAAGAATTATCCTTTTGAAGATGCTAGATGGATGCAAGGCATACAATTAAAGGATAACCTAAACCTTGTCAATGCTTACAATGCTTCCCAAGAGTAAGAAAATGTACAAAATGTTAAAAATGAACAATTTTTTTTGTCTTATAAGACTCTCTTTTTCTTTATTGTGCACAAAAATGAAGTAGTTTTCATGCTTAGATCAAGTTTGCGGAGACTACGTCTCCCAAACACCAAGTAGAGCTTGTCACTCTACTATGGAAGACTGATAGGACTAATGTGCAGACAGACATGATTGCGACAACCTCAAGCTCTCAAGCGCCAAATGGACTAGTCGTCCATTGTGGAATGATTTCGTAGGGTAACATAGGGCTCCTCTACCCGCTAAGAAAAGGACTCATGAATATGCTTTATCTTCTCTACACCATAGTCGAGGACGACTATGATTTCAAGAGAGAGGTACTGTCATAATAATCAATATCTAGTTCTCCTAAATGATTTTCTCATGTTAAACTGATCATTTAATATGGGGAGGTGCCAGGGGAGAAAAAGCTAGAATATTGGTTAAGCTAGAAGACTTGCCACAATAGGGATCCAAAGGAGGGAAAATAGGGATCCAAAGGGGGGGCCATCTGCAAAATAGCCATGTGCAACAATGGGCTAAAAAGACCCTAAGGTTCAGCCCATTAAGACTTCCAAAATGCTAAGGTTCCAAAATTCAAAGGTTGTGTCCAAAGGTCAATCTTAAGGGAATTGGATGCTTTGTGTGTGTACAAAAAATTCTTTGCAATCCCTACTTGGGAGGGGGCAAGCCTTGCATGTAGGGGATGAGAGAGAAGGCCACACACACACACAAGCTCCCTTTACACAAAGGGAATGAGGGACACATGTCAGCTCCCTAGGCCAGATGCCCACAAGGTGTACCCAATTCCTATTGGATGGCCTTGGAGGTGGACCAATGAGAATTAGGCTAGAGTAAATCTAGTTTAATTAATTTAAAAACACTTAATAAAAGAACCAATGAGAATTAAGTCCTCTAGAAGACTATTGGACAGTCTCCCAAGGGGTTCAATGAGCATTCAGCAGCCTAATATCTTGCCTGATTCCTATTGGCTAGGAGGAAAACGGGTCCAATGAGAGTTTAGTTGAATTATTAAATTACCCAAAGCTCTCACAAAAGGGGAAAGGGGGACACATGTCAGAAGGCTATCACTTATGCTGCTTAATAGTCATTGGCTTGACATGGGGAGGTCCAATGAGGGTAAAGCAAGAGCAAATAGCAAGAGGGCTCGCCCAAGAGAGAGAGGGGGATGATTTTTGCAAGGGATTATCACACACACACTCACACAATCTCATGTGTAAATAAAAGAAGACTATCTCTTCCCAAGATTTGATGGAGAGCTCATCACCTACTCCAAGCTTGTGAGATAGAAGCCTACATCAACACTCTCTTGGCATGTGGATGCAAATCCAACCAAGATCCAAGATTCAATGCATGCTCATCTCCTCTACCAAGCTAATTACTAAGCTAATCTATGCTAGCTAATATGAGTGATTATGTGAGGAGATGTACATCTTTCTCGTAAGATACTCCTTCTTCCTCTCAATCTACTCTCATACCCTGCCAGCTCTCACCATCTTCTAAGGTGTGTGAGGTCTTGGGTCTGAGAGCGGGGATAATTAATGTTGTGTTTGCTAAGTGTTTTGCTTAGTTCATGAAGCTTTCATCTTCATTGCACTAGCTAGTCTTGAAGGAGCACAAAGAATTGTATTGTACAATGTCTCTCTTTATGGGAGAAACCATAATACAAAGCCTTTTGGAGGGGGGACCGGCTCCATGCAAATCCGGTCCTCAATTGTTGTCAATATCTTAATTTCTCTCTCTTTTGAAAGTATTGTTCATGCTATCTAGCTAGGTGTTATGCTTTTTGTTGCTCTCTCCACCCAAGCACTCTTGTAATTCTCATTAGGAATCTATTCTTATGAAATTAACACCACATTAGAGAGTTTGAGACTTTAGAGCTAATTTGGGAATCACCAAGTCTTGAAGATTTGGCCATATGGACAGATCTAAAATTTCTTTTTAAGATCAAAGACATCCACAAGGTAGTACTTGAAATGGTCTTCCGAGCCATGCTCTCAAAACTTTGGCTAAGATTTGGACATGTGGTCAAATATTAAGCTTGTTCTGAAAGTGGAAATTGGAAAATTCCCAAAATCACTAATATGGTGTTAATTCCCACTATGTTCATGCTAATTTCCGCTACACACAAGTTTTTAGGCCGTTAAATGTTACATATCCCATCTTTAAGGCAATCGGTTGCTTCAACCAACCTTAACACTAGAATGGTAACCTAACAGGACATATAAGTGTCCTTTCAGGGTTTTGGGAAAAAATTCCAAAACCATAGTAGATCCACTCATTTTGAAAAATCCTTTCATGAGCTTATAGTTCAATAACTTCTACATATGGAAAAAATGAGAAACTTGTAATTTTTCTCATCCCTTGGTCACTACCAGCCTCCAAACTTGATAGACCAGTGTATTTTTCCCGAAACAGCAATTTCTTACGCTTGATTGCATAAAAATAAGAGTGGAGATTTTTGTAGGACATGAGATAAAATGCCCCGTTAACTTCAACGGGTTGGTGACCAAAACATATGGTTGCTTTACCTCATTATTTTTTTTTTGGGCAAAAAAAATAGGTACAAAAAAGTTGCAGTTTTGCCATTCTGCAGACCTATCATCAAAGTTTCTATAGTCACGCTCAATATAGATACTATATACATGTTTTCTTAGTTCCCTTGGGCCTCTGGCTAAAAGTTCAGTTTTCCCAAATTTTCCCAATTTTCAAGGTTTTGCTCTTCTTAACCCAATTTCTTGATTTAGATGATCTTTTAGCACTCCATTTCTGGCCAAACTCAAGGTTCTGATGCCTAAGAGTCTGTTCTAAGCAAAGGAAATAATTTCTGCTCATTTGCTTGAAAGATACATGGATTAGATCAATGTTGGACAAGCAGACTGGAAAAATTTTGCACAGTCTGTCTCTAGAAAGATTGTATATTCCCTTTTTGTAAGTTTTGTTGGGTTTGGTTCAGCTTTGAAGCTCTGACCATCAATTTTACAACTTTTCAGAGTTACGGTCTTCGGCACCAAAATAAGGTTTTGGACAGATTTTTCCATGATCCTTTTGGCCCAAATTGATGGTGGAAATTATTACTTAACCTATTCCTATAAACTAAAATAGATGCACAAAAATAAATGAATTTAACAGTACCAAAACGACAATGAAGTGTGTGGTGAATACGTCCTTTCCAAGCATGGGAAAATCAAGGAACGAAATACTCTTTTGTACTTCACTCACAACTTTCTTTGCTGATAAGGAGTAGCATTGGCTAGTCTCGGACTCTAGTCTCTACTAAGCACTAAACCTATGTCTACATGCTTTACTGTCTATGTGTAAACGGAATGGGTTTCAAAAGCTTTGGAAGGGATTTCTTGTACAAGTGAGTCACTCACCACCTAAGGCTCGACTTCCCCAACAACGACGCCAATGTTAGCGGGTCGCCCGTGGTGGACGTCTGCAGCATAGCTTTTTGGTACTAACATAATGTCAATATGCAAGGAAGCGACTCGGGATGAGGCGCGAAAACTTAATGAGAGTGTCAATATCACCAAAGTGAACTTAGAAGGCTAGTCATACTATGGAAAAAGCAAATCAAGCACTTCCTAGTCAGAAAATCAGTCTACGTCCGATCTCACCGCTCTAAGTTATCACGCCTTTTCGGCATCCAAACGAATTTGAAATGCAACGAAACTTAAGGAGAGATGTTACAACACCCAAGGATACAATCCTACCAAGTTTTCAAACCATCAGGGAAGGTACGTAAATCACGATTCATCACAAAAAATGTGCAGAAAACTGAAACATAACTACACGAAAAGGTCCCCCTTAAATGTACAAACACTTTTCCATGGTCAAAACATCAAAAAACAACCATTTAAGACCTCAAGTCAATGCATTTAGCTCACAAGCAAGACTTTTTTGTGGCCATTTGGCCACTTACAAGGGGTGTAGACTCAGAGAGGCTAAGAGGGCATGACAAAATATATTACAATTGAGATTTCTCATTAGATGAATTACACCGCTTCTTTCAAAAAAATGAGCGAGTAGTACAAGGTTTGGTGTACATCCGCCTTTTACGTGTCAGTCCGCTGTGTCCACCAAACACAAGGGTGCTATCAAACCTTTGTTGATCAAAACATCTTGCATACGCTGCCGCCAAATGGCAAAGTTTGAACCATCAAACTTTTTGATGTAGTACTCTTCTCTTTCAGAAGCACCACTTGCAGCCATGACTTAAGAGAATGTAACCAAAAACTTTATGGTGAATTTCCTTGGATGATTTTAGCAGAGTTTCCCCTAGAATACGAGAGAAAACTCAAACCAAAAGTAGTAAAATCACTATGTAAGAACAGTTAGAAGTGCCAAGAACGCATAAAATGGACTCGCAAAAAAATTCGATGGAGTCTCCTCTATATGGGGAGCAAACTCACAAACCTGGTAGACCAAAAGTAAGTGCATAAATTGTTGAGAACAACCACTGGACATAAACTGCTCAAAACCACTCTTGTCTGACGGCGAACTCGATGTCAAAAGCACAAAAAACCGCCCAGATACATATCCTATGGCGAGGGTATCATAAGAGGGAAACTCTAGCTACCTTTATCACTGAAGGTATCTCAACATTCAAGAATACCCCAACTCAAATAAAACCTCATGCAACGACCCTCTAAAGGCTAAAGTAGACACAAAAACGACTAGCCACAGTCTCAAAAACGCTTTTTCTGGTCCGAGTCTCAAAAAGGGCCGAGAAAACTGCCAAAATAACCAAAAGATGGCTCCACACATAGTACAATAGATAGTGTCCACAACTCAACATACATGAGTGACCGTGCTCAAACAGATGCCAAGAATTGTTGCATGCAGTAAAAGTGATCCCTATAGGGATATTTTCTCTTAAAAGAGCTCAATAGCACAATGGTGTGCTAAAACAAACATGCATCTATCAACGCATCTTTCCACAGAGAAATTTCTCTCAATAAGACTGCCAAAATTACCTAAAAAGCGCTATGTCTGTAAGTGTCTGGAAACCTGGAGAAACTGTGTGTAAATGGGCTCAAAAAGCCCCCTGTAACCTATGTGTCGGTGTCAATATAGGAATGTTAGTTACAATTTCGACTACCAGATAGAAATGCGCTAGTTGAGTAGACACCAACAGGTGCTCAATGTAGGTGTCTGGCGTCACTCCTCTATGATAGAGGTACCTCGCCCGTGCACACCAAGAACAGATCACCGTTAGATCATTGACAAAGTTGGTGCCACCTTTTGTCACCAAATGGAAACACTCTCCGAGCTATGAGTGCTCAAGAGATGTAGTGGAAGAAACCGGAGTCGAATCCCGTGTATGTGCATGTGCATGTGCCGTGCCTCCACCTTTCGGGTAGAGGTGCTAGCCGTCGTGAGCTAGCTCATCGATTGGGTCAATTTCACATGGTATAACAATTAAACAATACCCAGTACGTATTGAGCTATACGGGAACCCTACAAAGATTTTCTGATGAGACTTTTATAGATGCAAAAGCCAATTGGCGGGATTCAATTAACAATAACAGTTCAGCTGTAGTGCAAATGTCGAGGTCTTCGAGTCGCAAGAATTGTGCCAAAACCAGTGTGAAAATGGCTAATCGCCAATGTCGAGGCCGCCTCCCACCGCCGGATGGGAGTCTCCAATGTCGAGGTGTTGAGGTCAAAATTGAAAATCCTGCTCTCTTTCTCTCTCACACATGCTCATTCTCTCTCTCTCAACCTCTCTTACACTTGCTCTCAATCTCTCTCACTCGCTATCTCTCTCACAACTTGATGTCTTACGATGATAATCTCTCTCTCATCGCTCTCTCACTGCCTCTTTGGGTGTGTGAGCGGTGGCTAGTGAGCGGACGATCGGGGGGGGGGGGCGGTGTCCAGGGCTAGGATGGTCCCGTGGGAGCAATTCCCTACACACACTTAAGTGTGTAGGCAAAGTTTTTTTTTGAAAATCAATTGCAATCTTTGCAAATAGTTGGACCTACTTTATCTCTGTCGACTCCAATTCAGTCATAGCGTTACTTACGAGCTCATTGCCTCAGCCCTTCTCGGTGTGTGTGCCTGATTCTGCTCACGAGCCACCTTAAGCTCAATTGCCCTTGCGGCTTCTATTCAACCTAGTTGTCGATTTGACTCGCTGTAACTCAAGTTTCTCTCCAGCTTAGTGCTTGGCCTCAATTCAAGCCCAATGTCCTTGCTTAGATCCCTTCCCAACTGCTTGGATCTCGATTCCTTTACTTCCAAGCCTTTGTACACAAGTCAAATAGCCACACAAAGGCTTGATGCCTTGTCTTGCTCACACTAAATCTCGAGCTCTGTTCTGTCAAGCTCAATTCCCTGCTCTCTCTCCAGCTTTCAATTCTCATGTTGTGAAGAGCTTCCAAAACTCTCTTTGCTTGGGGTCGTTGCACATGCGGGTAGGGGAGGGGAGATTCCAGGGTTTGGGATCCTGCTCTTGGGCTCTAATACCACTTTTAGGAGCCGTTGTGCGGTGATTGCAAGAGAGGGAAGGTGAAAGGAGAGGAGCAGTACATAGAGTATGGTGGAGAACTTGAGAGCAATAGCTCTCAACTCCTTATTCTCATTATAACCATGAATAGAGTAAGTAGGAAGGCGCCCGGCCATGGGGCCTGAAACCTTAACACTTGGTTTGTGAGGGAACTTTCACTACCATGTTAAAAGATTTTGATAAGAATAGTAGGATTTGTGTATAATCTTGAACCAATAGGTATTCTCTATAGGAGCTCTTAGAAAAAGCATCCATAAAGTACTACCATATTCCCTAGTGTCATATACACACAAATACTCAAGTGTATATGAATCTTTTGATGAGGAAGACAAATACTTGTAAGAGAATCCTCACAGCAACAACATTGTCTCCGTTTATAATTTTTTTCATCTGGTTGGATTCCGCTATAAATTATTTTCTCATTAGGAAGAGAATGGGGTCTAGGAGGGCCTCTTTATTTGGCAGTTTAAGGGAGTCAAACCTCTGGTATTAAGAAAGAAATCAAAGGGCAGTTTTTGATTTCAAAAAGGCAAAATGTCTAGTTTATTTGAATTCAATATTTTCCCCCAAAATGAAATTTAAAATCTAGCAGGAAAAACAATAGCATGTAACATATTTACGAAAAGAGCTGGACGTGTAGATTATAGATCTGTAATCTCCACTCAAATCGGGGACCATACACAGGAGTCATGGAAGGCCAAAAATCATAAAGTTGTCCATCCCCCTTTTTGGGGGGAAAGTGAATCCTTTGACCACTCTTAAACCTCTCTTTCACACCCACCATTCTTTCACACATGGCGTGCATCTATTTGTCAAAATGTTAATAACCTCCAGAATTTCATGGCAAATAAAGAGGCCCTCCTAGACCCCATCCTCTTCCTACTGTATTTATACTCGTTTTGGTGCAATAGAAATATGTCTTTTGTTAAATGGTGTCGCATTGAGTGAGAGTATTAATTTAGATTACTAGAGTTTCATACAGATTTGAGAAACATTGTTGACCTTTAAGGATATTTTGATTTGCCTATAAGATAATTCGAGGTGCAAATCTTAATCACTCCACCATGAAGAAATTCAAGCAATATCTTGATTTCATTTAATCATTCATGGTTATTGTGATCAAAGTGGATCATAACCTTTGTCAAGATTTACTGATTTGGGGATGTTGAATATATCCTTCCTTATTAGCAACGTGTCTCAAGTTGAGAAAGCTAAATTCTTGCTTTCCAACATGTTATTGTTTCCATACTATGAATATGTCAATCTTGACTTAGAGAAATGACAACTTGAGATGGAGGTGTCGATGTATAGCGGCGGCGGTGATTGATAAGTAAACAGTTAACTTGATATTGATTTGTGTTTCAGCATACATATATTATAAAGCCTTTGAATTTCCACCTTTTTGAGTAGTGTTGACAAGTTTTTGGTATCAAATCTTCTTAAATATCCCTATTCATTAGCTATTGGTAGCTATTTCTTTGGTATTCCTAAAGATGATACCAATAGCTATCACATGGTGAACTTAACTATTAAATTGTGGATTTGATTTTTATTGTGTACCTCATTTGGATAGAGAAAGTGTTATACAAGGAAGTAAAAACTGGCTCCATGTTTGGTCGATTTCTAGTGCTAAATGTTTAGTGCATAGGATTTGTGAGGCCTTTGACCAACGGAGTTCACTAAAGTTTATGTAACATAGCACGTGTGTTCAACAAAAGGGATTTTTTATTCTTGTAAAGCTACAGAAACATGTGTAGATAAGACCTACAAGGGGTACCTTTAAACCATTTTGGTGAATGCACGTGATATAGGAAAATTTTACATGGTGAATGCCCCGGGGCCTTTGAACACAGAGAAAAGGGGGGGGGGGGGGGGGGGGGGGGCTCTGAGTACATCAAACACTACACCTCTATCTCTTAGCCACGCATTTAAAAAAGGCCCTATTTGCCATTTTAAGGCCCTAGGGCGTGCAAAATGGCCAAACAGGGTCCATGTTTGGCCATTTTGTGCGCCCTTGTGGCCCCTCTTGTTGAGGGTCCCTAGGGCCTTAAAATAGCAAATACAAGTAGATTTTAGTTGTTTGGCCATGATTTACCTTTTAGGTTGTTTTCAACAGCTTGTAGCTCCCAAACGGCTCTGAATCTGTTTGGGCTTGTCTCACATAAATTTGTTCATCTCTCGTGTTCTTTAACCATCGTGTGACGCAAAAAAGTCATATCTTGCTCGGATTCTCCAAAAAGCAACGTGCAAGTTGGCAATTTCTTAAAAAATGATGTAAAACATACGTTTCTTACTTTTTCATTAATCTACGGGCTCCAATGAGCATCAAAACCATGCAATATGAAAATACTCAAAGAACCAATGTTTTTCATTGTGTTAAGGATTGTATTTCCTACATACAAAACTTTCCCAAAAATCTCACCTTAACACCTTCAAAATTGGCTTCCAAGGAGTGCCCTCGATCAAAATTTGAAACTGAAGGAAAACAATTAGAATGAACTCCTAGATTGTGAACAAAATTTAAAACAACCAAAATTTTCCTCGAACGAAAGTTATTGCTATAATTTTGAAAATAGGTCCCCCCTTGGATCCTCCACAATGATAGAAATCAAAGGTGTCACAAGTGCATGATAGGAATCTCACCGAGGTTTACTTCTTAAAGATCTCTTTTACTTTATCATGTCTTCTCATACCAAATAGAAGAAAATGTACACTTTAAATGACTACAAATCTTATTTAACTCCGACATTATTCTACTCAAATTGGGGCAGAGTCTAATCCCTTCACAAAGATTTATCATAATTTTAGAAGTGGCTTGAGAGGTAATCATTATACATCGTGTATCATGGCATTACATTCTTCATGAAAGATCTCAGACACACCTCATATGTTCGTGTGAACTTCCTCTTAGAAAAATAAAGACCATTAGACGTTTTTAAGGAAGCTTAATAATTAAAAGAAAAACAAAACTACGTGGACTGGCACTGACATCAGTGCTGAGGATTTCTTGTATACATCACCGCTTTACAGCCCACGCGTGGTTGTGGCTCCTTCAGAGAGAGGTGGACCATTGCCTAAATCCACCTTTGGCTAGCATTGCACCATCCCGAGCCCCTTGCAGACGGTCTTGAAGCTAGATCCAAGTGCTACTGGTACAAGCTCCACCAGTCTTAGCTACTAAATTTCCTATGCACATCTGGTGATACACACACAACCTAGCGCTATGCCCACAAGCATTGCCCACACACCCGCCATTGATATATGCTATGTTGAACTCAAAATGTAGCCTTCTGTATCTGACCTGCTAGAATAAGGACTTGGAACATTAGAGTAATGACCGCTTATACACTTAACTCAAGCAGGTTATGGCTCGATCCAAATGCTGCCAAAGTGGAAGCTTCTGGTAGCTCATTCGAGACACATCTTGACTGTTGAACAACTTCCTCTATTAATAGGTGGTGATAGCCAACAAAGTGCACATCCACCAACATCATGCCAAGCTCAAGAATTGCCTTCAAATCTGCCCATCATCGGAAAGAGCCATCCACAACAAAGGGATCTTGCCAACAGCGAGGCCTGTTGGAACTACCTTATGGCCCACAATGCAATCCGGAGCCCAATCAAACAGAGCTACGAAGCCATTGCTGATTTTGTGTGTGTCTAACACAATTACACTTAATAAGCACTCCAAGTTCTCAAACTATACCGTCAAACTCAAAAGCTTTGTTTCACAAGCTTGCTTGCAAGATTTCTATAGATCTTCTCGATTATCTTGGATATTTCCAATTTCTTGCTTGATTCTTTGATTCTCTCAAGCCTTCAAGATGCCCTCTTCTCTTAAAAGGGCTGCACACATGGTAGGAATCTCCGAGGTCCAAGATCCACCTATCTACTTTCACAGAGTCTCGGATGAACATAGCTAGAGAGAGAAGAGAGCAGACAAGAGAGGAGAGGAGAGGGAGAAGAAAACACAGAAAATTGTACAATGTAAAGAGAGTTATAATTAGGTTTTAGGCAGCCTTATAAAGGTCATACAAATGGGTTCACACACAATTGACCGCCCAAGGTGGGTTGACCCCAACACTATGCTCTACGACGCGTGCAAGGCAATCAAAGGCATGTAAACCTCACGATGCATGCCATGGGGACAAGAATATCTATACCTAGTGGAGGGTGCTTAGATGGACCCAGCTATGAATGAAGAGGGTGACAACTACCAGACTCCACCCAAGGAAACAATCACTTTCCGACGAAAGATATGGGATAGTGTGTTGTCACCAAACTCTATGAGAGCATGCAAGCTCAACAAGATCAAGGATGAAACCATGTATGAAAAGGTTCATATGATCATTTGGGTTGAACTCAATCTCATGAGAGTAGACATGGAAAAAGAACTTGTCAAAGCCAAGGAGGAGTGTAGAGTACAGTAGTACAACAAACTGACATCAGAAATGCAAAAAAGGATGAGGGCAAAAATAGAGGTAGAACGGGTCTTTTGGAGAAAGGCTTTAGATGCAACAATCACTACCTTTACGGTTTGGAAATCAGAGATGGAGAAGTGTATGAATGAAAAGGATGCCTTGATTGGAGAACTCAAGAGAGAGTTGGCAGATTGCAAAAGTAAATCAAGAAAAGCTAAAGATGACCAACCCAAAGTGATTGAGGAGTTGAACAATATCAAAGAACATGTAAAAATTCTTAAGGAGGAGCAACAAAAAACACGGGAAGCTTCCTCATGGGCAGATAGACTTTTCCAAACATAGAAGAAGGCAGACAAAGTAGTGAAGTGGATTTAGACTGCAAAGAAAGGAAAAGGAGGAATATCTATTACCACACCCCCATCTACCATTATTAACTTGACGTTGGAGGAGGAGAAAAAGAGGAAGACAAGAGATCTTCATGTACGTGTCACTGGTTTCAAAGACACTAACAATGTGGAAGAAGAAGTTAAGGAACTTCTGAAATGAATGAACATCCTGGAGCCTACCCACACAGGGGATTGGAGAGTGGGGAAAAAAGGGAAGGATGGGGCCGGTAGCTCCAAAGAAAGAGCGCTCATTATGCACTTTCCTACTTGGGAGGCTAGGAAGGAGTTTTTGAAGAAGAGATCAGTACTCAAGAAGACCGGGATTTTCTTGGGGTATGATCTCACCCTAGCACTGATAGTGCAAAGAGAAGATGTTGGAGATCAAGGCAGCTAGAGAGAAAGGAAAATTTTCTTCTTACAAAGGAGGGAGAGTAGTGATTCTAGAAAAAAAAAAGCACCGCATGACGGTGCAAGACCTATGGGATGAGCCTAAAACTAGGAGCATGTAATTGTAATGGGTCATTGAAGCTAGATGTGGGTGCCTTTGAGGATAGCTTCAAAGGAAGAGATATTATTTTCTACTCAGAGACACACTAGACTTGCGGTGGAACACTGCTTAGAGTGTTGGACCTGGAAGACTACTTGTAGACAGGAGGTGAGATCATAGTATAGAGGATGTGGGTTAGGAGGTGTGGCAATCTTATTTAGGGAGGAGTTACAATCTCTCATTTGTGTTGTCCGTAGAGATGAGCATGCCACGTATATGTGGGTCAAGATGAGAGCGGAGACTGGGAGGCCACTTTACATTGCAATATGCTATTTTCCACCAATTACATCTCACTATGTATCCCCCAAGGGACAGTCACCTTATATGATTTTGGATGATGATATATGGGAGTTATCTAGAGATGGGGATGTTATCCTTCTAGGGAACTTCAATGCTAGGATGGGCCACTCTCAGACAGTCATCTACGATACCTCAAAGGAGGTGTTGAAATAACTGGATGTCAGTGATATGGGTTTGTCCAGGTGTTTGCAGAATGAGGAGAACATGGGTTATGGGGGATATTTTATAGACATGGGGACTACACACGAACTGGCCATTTTGAATGTTCTACAAAGATTCCAGCATCAAGTGGGTTCACTTGTTTTTCTCATAGACATGGGGATAGCATAGTGGGTTATGTTTTGGCTCGACCCAATTTTATATCCTCTATTCAAGCTTTTATAGTTGGGCCATGCCTATTGGTGTAGCAATAGATCATGCCCTTATCACATTTACCGTCTCTTTTTAGTTTAGCACAGCTCGATTTGACACAAACATCCACACATACCCGATACAATTTCACGTCAGAGACTGATTCTGTCTACATAGATGGCATCTACAAATGCTTATCTACTAAGGAGGCAAGACTTTCATTAGAGGAGCTTACCCAGATACTGACAAAGACACTACATGATGCAAAAAAGAGGCATACCCACACATCTAGCCTGATCACAAACTCCATTCTAGGAGCATGCCTTAGAACAGTTGGTATGATGAGGAGTGTGTTGGGATTCAGGCCGACTGGCCGGACATCCCACTTACTACTAACCCATCTACTAACTTAACCATGTATACACTTATTCTTTAATACAACAGAATAAGGAGCTGCAACACGATAACGTTGTTGTGCTCTCCGCCCAAAGCAGCTCTCTCTCTCTCTCTCTCTCTCTCTCTCTCTCTCTCTCTCTCTCTCTCTCTCTCTCTCTCTCTCTCTCTCTCTCTCTCTCTCTCTCTCTCTCTCTCTCTCTCTCTCTCTCTCTCTCTCTTGCACTCGCACACGCTTCTTGCGGCACCTTCAATTGGTATCAGAGCAGGGTTTGTGCTTGCCGTCTTCACGTCCGTGCGCGCGCATTTTCAAAAGTGCAAATAGTTTTCCGATTTGGCATTGGCAAATTCAGCGTTCCGAGAGTGTTTCCATCAGGTGTCCTATAATTTTACCACCCTTTCGAAGCTATTCGTGCAGTCGAAAACTTCATCCGAGCTACGCTTTAGGAGTTGTATTTTTCAACTCCACTTTTGCTACAGCTATAGGTACAGGTACAGGACACAGGTGTAGGTTGTTCAAAGACTATTTTGGGATGGTATATAGCCGTTTTATGGCTATTATGTGCTATTGAGACGGTGTTTATGGGCTGATTAGGAGCACTTTTCGGCATCGACATTGTCTCGAGTTTTTCAGGCATCCATCTCCTTACAGGTTCTTGCATACATACAGGACATCCAGGTTTCTTACAGGTTGCATTGTTTAGAATCAGTACAGATTTTAGTGGGAGTATTTGATGCGGATATGCATTGTTTTGGCACTTTTGATAGTGATTGAGCTCTTTTGAGAGCGGTTTTACTCCCCACAGGGACTTGTTTACTGCTTGCATATTTTGTTTGGCGCGCCTGTTTGAGCGCGTATACTGCACCTTGCACTATTGTTGACAGTGGATGTACGTTGAGTTGCGAAAACTGCCATATGTACCATTTGTGGAGCCGATTTGGCTTGTTTTTGGTAGTCCCGACCGTTTCTGAGACTCGGTTCGGAGACCCTTTCTGAGACTGGGCTAGTTTCTTGTTTGCATAACCTTTTGTGAGGGTCGATAGCGTGAGGTTTTCTTGAGCTAGGGGATTCTTGAATGTTGAGATCCTTTGGGTGATACAGGTTGCTGGAGTACCCCTTTTTCATGGCCTCGCCATAGGATATGTATAGAGAGAGCTAGGTGCATTTGACGCCGTGTTGGCAGCCTTGGTCAACTTTTGACTTTTTATGCACAATTAGTGGTTGATGCGCCTGTCTTATGCTTTGAGAGCATTACTTTTGATGCGTTATTGATCTCTTGTGACACTTTTGGATTGAGATTCTGTCAGTTTTTTGGAGGAGACTCTGCCAAATTTTTCCGAGAATTACCAATGTTTATTGCCATGTTATCTTTATCTTGCAGCCATGTCATCTAGCGGTGAAGAGGATATTTACAATATCCAGAAATTTAATGGGACAAATTTTGCTATCTAGAAAGAGCACATTCAAGATGTTCTTATACAAAAAGGCCAGCTGGATCCTATCATGGAGCGCCCAGAGGGTGAGTATATAGATGTTGAGTGGGAGAAACGTGATGCTAAGGCCAAATCTACCCTCTGTTTGCATTTGGCCGAATCTGTGTACTTTTCTATAGTTGGAGAAAGGACTGCTAGAGATGTATGGGATAGCTTGTGTTCCAGTTATGAGAACAAAAGTGCCACTTATAAGGTTTTCTTGATGAAGAAGCTATTTGACCTTCGTATGAAGGAAGATGGCACTATTTCTACTCAGATTAATGAGTTCAATATCATTTTCACTCAATTGACCACTCAGGGTTTGGTCTTCGATGAGGAAATCAAATGTATATGCTTGCTATGCAGTTTACCCTGGTCTTGGAATACATTCTGTACTACGATTAGCAACTCAGCACCTGGTATCGGTCTACTATACAATGACTTCCTTGCGAGTCTATTTATCGAGGAGATTCGCAAGAAATCTCTCAAAGGCAAGAAGGATGGTGATGCGCATGTTGCTAGTGATGGACGGAGGGGTCGCACTCAAAGTCGTGCCAAAATCAAGGAACGTGGGTGCTCATGCAGTAAGCCTTGGGGTTCTATGGGTAATATCGAGTGCTATCACTGTCATAAAAAAGGGCATGTGAAGAAGGATTGCAGGAAATGGAAGCAAAGCAAGAAGGATAAACAATCCGGTGAAACTTCTAACTCTGATGATTCAAACAAGGGCAAAGAAAAGTTAAAGGAGATAAATGTGCTAGAGTCTTCAAATGCTCCTATTGTAGAGACTCTCCCAGCGGTTGTTATGCCACTTATGTTTGGAGGTGATAACAACATACAAGTGCCCACCTAGCCAAGGCGCCCGTTGGGTCAGCCCGCCATTAAAGTTTTGATGTGGTCACATTATTTTTCCGATGTTTAATACATCAAACGCTGTAAAAGTCTAATGACAATAACCTATGTCAAGTCTGAGTCAAAGATGTAATTTTTCCAATGATGTATGTAAAGGTCCATGAGAAGTTGGCCGGCGCCACTTTAGAAAGCCCTAGGTATATAATACACTAAGGTTAGTGGGAAAGATGAGATTATTTTTTGAAGATAAGGGACTAATGCGTTACGTACAGAGAGCTACCTCTTTGCTCCAACTTGTAATCATCGCTTCTGGGGCTGTGGTAATCTAAATTCAGTTTTGTTTCTTGCATTGTGTTCCTCTTACTTTGCTCTTTCATTCACGTGTAAGCATTCAAGATTCAGTGAAGGTTTCAAACGCATCCATTTAGGCCTTAAATCGTTGTTTTGAGTGTTTATATGCGTATTTTATGTTTTTTTGACCCTAGGAGAGGCTTTAGGGACCCAAAACGACCCTTTAGGATCATATGTTAACTGTTTTTGCGTACTATGGGACGAACGATCGTGATCTTTGTACCTCTCTAGAATGCTGTGACAGTGATAGGATATGTTCCTGATAGTCCTCTGTAGCTTCCTTTCAACTTTCGTGCGATTCCGATATGATTTGCATGGTGAACGGGCGTGATGACAGTAGAGCTGTGTAGAAGGACATAGGCAGATTACTTGGCTTTAGTGGGATTGATTTGCTTGTAGAGTTAGTAGTTGCATCTCTTCTAGTTCACTTCATTAGGATTGACACCCTAGTGAGTTTCCATGCCTCATCCGAATCGCTTCCCCTGTATCGATAATTTTATGTTGGTGCTTGAAAGCTATGCTATGGACGTCCGTCGCGGCGACCCACAAACATTGGCGCCGCTTCCGGGGAATGAATCTTAGGTGATGAGTGACCAAGTGCGTATTCAGAGTTTTCTTATTGTTCCAAAAGATAATTTCCATTCCATTTACATTTCAGTGAAGCATCTAGATAGGGGTTTAGTGCTTAGTGGAGTCTAGGGTCGGTGGACTGGCTAGATCTACTCTTGAGAGATATAGGGAGTTGTGAGTGAGGTTGCTTTAAGCATTTTTTCTTTCAAATTTCTTTTTATTGATTGACTACTGATCCATCATCCATTTTTTATCCTGTTTGTTTTGTTTGATTCATTTTCTTATGTTCCTTCATTTCTGTACTGAGGAGTAGGATAAGTAAATCACATTCTAGTTAGATTTGGGGCAAAAGTTAGAGTCAAGAAACCAGAAAACCATAACTTTGGCAAAAAGGCCATAAGACTCTGAAATTTTGAAAATCTGACCAAACAGAGCTGAAATTGATTCAAATTACAAAGTGGTGGCACCAAACACTGGGAAACACTTGTCAAATGGAGCAGACAAAATTTCATCAGATGTGGCCTCTATACTATGATCGCGATCGGTGTACCTCAGTGCCAGAATTGTACAAGATTTGACATGTGCCTTCCTGATAAGATTCTAAACAAGTTTGTCAAAAGCAACCACACCCAAAAACATCAAAAATCAAGGAAATCAGGCCACTTGGGTAAAACTAGCCTGACAGACCCAGAAACTGTAAAATCTTGACTTTTGGTGATCCAAATGCAAAAAGACTTGGGGGATAGCCTTAAAACATCAGTGTCTACAAGCATGCCAAATTTTGTCTAATTTGGGCTCCAAACTACGATCGCGATCGGTGTACCTCAATCCCAGACTTTGACCAGATTTCATCTGTGGGATCCTCAGGTGTATACAAACATAAAAGTCTAAAGGACCTAGGGTCAAAAACCACAAAAAACAGGTCAAAACCACTGAATACAGATCCGAGTAAAAAACTTCTAAACTGGCATAGAAATTGACTTTCAGTAGACCAAAACACATCAAAACTGAGAAGAAAGCATACAGAGGGATAGCCTGTACACAGGACAATCCCAAATAGCTTTCATTTCCGAAAACAAACATCAAGATCAAGTCAAACTGATAAAATTGGAAAAATAGGCACTTCCAACCAAGAAATGGTAGAAACTTGACTTTTTTGAGTCCAAATTCAAAAAGATTTGGCAGGTAGTCTTAAAATAGCCTAGTGAACAAGCTAGTGAAGTTTCATCTAATTTGGGCTCAGAATTACGATCGCGATCGGTGTACCTCAGTGCCAGATTTTGACCAGACTTTACCCACACATACACCTAGGTTATATAAGATACCAGGAGTTTTCAAAATTCAAAAAAAATCACCAAAATAGCCAAAAACAACAGACATTCAGGAAACCACTGCAGCAGACCAAGATCTGGTGAAAACGTGAATTTTTCTTGTCCAAATTCAAAAAGATTTGGGGAATAGACTGTACACATCATTGTCTACCATATCCACAAGTTTCATCCAATTTGGGCTCAAAAGTACGATCGCGATCGGTGTACCATACTGACATTTTGAGTTGAGACTTGGTGAGTAGGTAGCTGATGACTAGACAAACAACTTTCTCAAAAGAACCAGGGTCAAAAAACCAAAAAGACAGTTGTCAAATAGGGCAAACAGTGATCACTGATCCTTCAGACCAAAATTTTGAGAAAATTCAAGTTTTGTGATCGAAATGCAAAGTGGGTTTGGGAATAGACTAATCATACCCATGTCTATCAACTCCTAAAATTTCATGCAAAAAGGAGCTGGAACTACGATCACCATCGGTGTACCCCAGTGACATTTTGGATTGAAATTTTTTGAGTACGTAACTGACATCTAGTGCAACATATTTTCCAAAAGGAGCAAGGTCAAAAAAGCAAAAGAAAGTGGTCAAAATTCCCAGTTACACAATCAGGCCAATAACCGCAAAACCACCTGGGATTTGGGTTTTCATTGGTCAAAACATCTCCAAATTCAAAAATACAGAGACACTTGGTATCAAGACATCAAGGGCTAGCTACTGTGCAAAAATCTTCCAAATCTGTGACATGGGGTCAACGATCGCGATCGGTGTACCTCTACATAGTGGGGGTATCTGACTTCATAAGTTTGTAGACCTACTTGAGTACATCCCAAATCTCAAGTTTGAGTGAAAAATACCCTCTGGAAGCCAAGATACAAGCCAAAGTTCCTGTGTTCTGGTCCTTAGACTGTTTTGAGTGCTGTTTCAGGAGCAGTTCACCAAAAGTGCTCTAACTTTTGATACGCAACTCAGTCAAGTATAGCTAGGAAGAAAGCTTGCAGGCAATAGCACACACCTAGTTTTAGAGCTGAATTTTTCTAGGTTTCCTAATTCCAAACTTTTAGGGTACCCCAAAAGCAGTGTCCAGAGACCAAAAAAGTCACAAATTCCTGACTTTTTAGAGACTTGACCAGGGGCAAAAAGGGATTGTGTGCACTAAGCCAAGGTGTTCTTATCAAGGACCATCTTGAGAGTATTGAGTGAGGCTTAATCATGACAACTCATCCATCATTAGGGTTTCCCATTCAACTCAGAGCTATGCCACCTACACAAACAACCAGAAATACTGCAACACCTATAACAAGAGGGTTGAGACAAGACCATGAGGCTTATCAATCATATCAAGCCAAACCTCAAGGCAGGGCTCATGGATATTTGTCAAGTGATCATGTAGCTCACTAGAAGCCAAACCAATCATCTAAAATGCGGGAGTTTGGAAGAGCAAAAGTGGAAATTGTTGGAGACTTAGAGGAGAAGCATCCTCTAATCAACAAACCCAACGTGAGGTTCATCAAAACCAATGAAGCCATGAGAGTTCTAACAGATTACACTTATGATGGCCTTTATAGGTTACCTATTGGGGATCAAAAAAACTTCTATAGATGTTTAAATTCCATCATTGAAGAGTTGACAGACTACAAGAACCTCTATGCCTTCACATTCACAGATGACCAGGGAGTGCAAGTTCTAATGGTAGATAAGTATGGACGAGAGTACAAACTTGTCGATCCAGCAGACTTAGAGAGATACATATACAAGGGTGCTCCGATTCCTACTTACTTTCAACCAAAAACGATGCCAGAGCGCATATCAAAGGGGATTCCACTAGCATTTTCTCCAAGACGAGAAGAAGGAACGAGGGATGTCCTTGTGAGAGACCCCAACACGCTAAGATACATGGTTGAACTAGAACCAATGAGACCATATCAATTGGCCAAATGTGTCAAGAAGAAGTATGATGGATTAAGGGATCCATACGTACATGCATCCTTGTTCAAACAAGTGTTAAGAGCCGACCAAGTATTTTATTTTCATACACAGTATGAGGGATTTGGCTTAACCTTGGAAGGGATAGCATTGAATTGGTTCCAACTATTGGACAAAAATGCCTTCTCAAACGTTGAACAACTGTTGCAAGAATTCATTGTGGAATTCTCTAAAAGGGGAATCAAGCATAACAGAGTGTCCCAAATCTATGCATTCAAGCAAAAAGAAGATGAGAGAGTGAAGGAAGCATCACTATGTTTCAAACAATATATAGAGAGATGTCCGGAACGCGAGTTACCACAAGATGAAAGATTATCAATTCTCTTCATGGAGGGTTTGAAAAATGAAACTCTCAAGAAAGATTTGCACTTAAAAGGATGTACTTCCTTTGAACAAGTCACGAGAGAAGTGTTATACCTAGTTGACAATTGTAAAGCCTATGGCGAGGACATTGGTGATACAAAGATAA
Source organism: Adiantum capillus-veneris (assembly GCF_014529385.1). Classification (NCBI taxonomy): domain Eukaryota; kingdom Viridiplantae; phylum Streptophyta; class Polypodiopsida; order Polypodiales; family Pteridaceae; genus Adiantum; species Adiantum capillus-veneris. Next base: position 26,979,329 of record NC_140943.1, read on the forward strand.
ATATGGATAATGCTCCTTTAGCATCTAGTGAAACCAACACAAGGCAAGTGGTTATGTCTCAATTAATGACCAACCTAGATGAGCTAGCAACGCAAGTAGCACAACGAATAAAATGGTGTGCCATTGAGCAAAAATGGACCAATCATGAGATGAGTGAGTGCTACTATAATCAAACCTACACGAGGGGGATACTATTTGGACATCAAATAGAAAAACAAATGCCACTACCAAATCATCCATTATTTCAAAATAGGGTTGTATCAAGGGCTTTACAAAGAACTGAGGTATCACAACCTAGGCTAGGGCAAGAACCTATGAGAAAACTCTATTCATTGAATGAGGACACTCTGATGTTCATAGCCAATCAAGAGTGTAGACCAGAGACCATTCTGGCTAAGCAAGAACAACCATCAATGGTGCCGCCAGTAACTCAACAAGATGGACCATGCTACAAGTGTGGAGGTAATCATTGGGCCAAGAACTGTTCTCGTGTAGAGTTAATTGGATATTGTTCGGAGTGTGCCATTACACACATTGTTCCAAATTGTCCAAAACACCCAAACAAATAGGGGAAAACAACAATGAATGTTGTGGGAGTGTTACCTTCCCCAAGTGGATCAGAGGGAGAACCCAAAATTCATGTGAAGGTAGTGACTAGAGCACAAGCAAAAGAAAATGCTGAGGACCAAGCTAATGAGAAGAGAGATCAACAACCCAAACAAGAGGAAAAAACTAGTGTGTCAGTGAGGACTGGGAGAAAATCCTGGAAAGCCAAAAGAGACAGAATTAAAGAAAAAAAAATTACAAATCAAACTGCACTAGAAACAGAATTACAAGAGACAAATGAGCAGTTAAAACAAGAACGGGAAAACAAAACGGTGGTGAGCGATAAGAAGCCAATGAAGGCGTCTTCCGGAGGATCTGTGTTGGTAGACAAAGTCCTAGAGCCATTAGATGCTGCACCGGAAGCATATGAGGCTAGATTGAAACCCAACCAAACCCTAGAGCAATGAGGGATGAAATATCCTCATGCTGAGGTAGAGACTGAGAGGTTGAAAATGTGTAAGGAATTGGTAAAAACTGCACAGGCAATGATGGAGCCTGAACCACCAATTCCACCTCCAGAAACAAAACCAAAAAGTGTTGGATTTGAAATGCCTAAGGCAAAGGTTGTTGAAACATTAACTCAAAGAAACATTGAGCTAGACTCACAAAAGGATATCCAAGCAAAGACTGCAACACAAGAAACCAACAACCTAGAAATTCAACTAGATGATCAAGTAGTGGCCAACACCACTAATGATGCAAGGTCAAGATCACAATTTATGGCACCTATCCCAGAGATAGATGAGCCATGGCCAAATGAATTGTGGGAAGCAATTAGAAGTGCAAAAGATGGAAGTGCGACTTTCCAGTCTGCACCCATAACTGAGGTCAATACAGGGCATGAAGTCTATCAGGGAGACATTCAATCTCTAAATGGAGATGCAGGGACGGAAGTTTCAATTGAAAGCAAACCAAAGTCCTTGAAGACCTTACCCTCATACATAGGAGAACATGAGGCAGGCTCAGAGACTAGAGTGGTGACATCTGAGAGGAGAGCCATATCCAAGATGATGGATACAAAGAGTATGCAAGAGTTGATGTCACCTCCAATATAGTGCACCATTACTCTATCTGAACTGATTAATATTAGACCACATGTATGGGATGAAGTAGGCAACAATTTGGGGAAGATGGGTTTAAAGATACCTCTTCGAGATCTACCCTCAAATGAACAATCAAACAAAACTCAACAAGAAAGTGCAAGCGCTAAACATGTGCCAATAAACAAGGTGGGGGAATATTGCAAAGGAGAAGAAGGAAACACCACCTTACCTGTGGAATACAAAGGAGTTAAAACATTGGCTATACTTGATAGTGGGGCTGGAGTAGCCATAGCCACAAAATACATTTGGGAAAAATGGGGTAGACCAGTGCTTAGGAAAACTAGAATGAAGCTTCAACTTGCAGATGGATACACGGAAAAAACTATGGGTATCTTAGAGAAAATTATTGTGACTTCTTGTGGAATTGAATATGAACATACATTTGCAATAGTAGATTTTGGAAAAGGGAACAATTTTGACATCATTTTAGGAAGACCTTTCATGCGTCAACTTAAGATGTTTCAAGATTGGGGCTATGACTATATCTACTTGAGACATAAAAAGATCACGACAAAAATAAGCATAAAAGACCATAGCTATAGAGATGTGAATAGAACTCCGTTAGAAGAAATTGAATCTTCTATAGTCAATGGGAAAGAGATACCAGCGTGGCTACAAACCAAACAAGAACTTTGGATGTGTGGTGCTTCGAAGGGTGGAAGCTCAGTGAAGGAGGATTGCATCCTAGAAAGATCAATGGACAATGAAGCTTACATACCGGAACCCTTTCCAGAGAAATTATTTGAACCCTTTGGATGGGATCAAATACTGGCGACTCTTGATGTGTGTGTGAATGAGGTGACCTCGACTAAATTTTGTGATGAAGAAGGCTACGACCTAGTTTCATGTTTTATGTTGAAAGTGTTGAAGGAAGCTAATGAGATTTGTGAGTGTAAAGGCAGAAAAGGTGAAATAGATAGCAATGTCATGGAGCATGATGCCAAAGTGCACATGAAGAAAGCAGACCAACAACGAGAATATGTCATCATTGACATACCTGAAGAATCAACAAAAGCTGTTTCAAAGAAGCCGACTCCAAAAAAAGTGCAAATGAAAGTAGATGAAGGAGAAAAGCTTCCAAGTTCAATGACAAATCTTCAACAAACGCAAGATCAAAAGAAGAACAGGGACAAGGAAGAAGATATACTATCTCCTACGATGATCAAATTCAATTTATGCGGACAAACAGGGCTCAAGGTTACATGTTCGGCCGCAATAGATCCAGAAACAGCAAAGAATCTAATGACTTATGGAACGTGGATCATGATGGGAAAGCCCCCAATCACTAAGCTAGAGCAGATAGTATACACAAGTTCAAAAATACCGATTCCTAGCTTTGGAGTGGCAGAAGCTGTACTCAAATTGAGTACCGGGGAGTATCAAGATACTTTCCACATAATCAACTCCCATCATATCAAAGAGAGTCTGGTCCTGACAGAAAGCTGGAGGAACATCTTCTTTCGACAACAATCAAAAGCTTCAACAAAAACAACGGTAAGACTCCATGAAGCTTCTCAAATCCATGCAGAGAAGAAATCTCCAACCATCGCGGAAAAAGGTAAAGCAAAGTTAAACATTGAAGTATATGAACCTCGCCAGACGACTTTACCTTCAATGAGCTTCTATCAAATTTCCCACGAAGCCTCTACATCAAGAGCTACACCATCAACAATGCAATGGAAACCAAAGCAAAAAGTCTATCAACCAAAGTTTCCATCACAAAAAAGCATCCAGAAGAAGCCGAAGAATGTCAACCAAGTGTTGGTATCCAAAGAGCACATCCAAGTGAAAGACCCAATTTGGATACATGAAACACGGGTTCAACCACAACAACAAAAGGTGATAGGGTGGGTAGCGTCAAATGAGTCAATCATTGCTCAAGGCTACTTCGAAGGAAACATTAATGTTTGGGCCAAAAAGCCTAAAGTAACAACCTGGATGTACTCACCTCAAGAAAGAAGTTCTACAATGAGCGAACCAAGCTATCAACAGAATAAAAACAACTCAAACAGGAGAAAGAACAACAAAAAAGGACAGAAGAAAAGACCTTCCAAGAAAGAAACACAACAAGTATGGGTACCAAAGTCAAACTTCAACGAAGCTACCCAACACAAACAGATGCAGCAGCGGATGGTTCCCATCAAGCTACTTGAAGCACAAGGATTCTATGAAGGTAACACCCAAATATGGTTACCCAAAGTAGTTGCTCAACCTAGAGCCACTAAGACCAACCAAGTAGCAAAAGACCCCACACAAAGACAATCAACAACAACAAAGAGCCAATGGAGACTAAGCACAACCAAGGGAGAAACAACCTCGAAATGGATCCCTCGTCTTCTACTACAAAAGCAAGGCTTTTACAATGGTAATAGCCAAGTATGGATACAAAAGTCTAGTGTCCATCAAGTCAAGGGATCAACTCATGAAGCAAGAACAAAGTGGGTCCCAAAACCACTGTTGAAAACTGAGGCTCCTCACAAGGAAGAAAAAGTAAAGGTACAACAATGCGGCCTCCTTACGGAACATCCCATGCAACAAAAGAAGCTAGAGAAGTCAAAGTATGCCAACTTACTTGAAAATATGGTGGCATCCAAAGACCAAAGCAATGATAGAGGCCTTAATCTCAAGAACTTATGGCATTGGGTTTCAGGCCATGAACAGGTAAGTCCAAGTCGCCATTAAAAATACATGGCATAAAAGTCAAGAGTCGGGCAGCTAAGCCACTAAATGAGCAAGGCATTAGTCCCAAAGCTTCAAGTAATATTCTCTGTGGTCTAAGAGTCTTAGCTATTCTAGGTACTGCTCAAGGTGGAGGAGTTGAGCATATTTATGTTGTGTCGCTCATGCTGGTATAGGTGAGCATAAGAGTCCAAGTCTATGTATTTTAAGTTTGGTTAAGTGAAAAAAGTCCAAAAGACACTCACACACTACGCATAGTGAGGAATGAGTGGAGAAGCTTCTACATCGAAAACCCTTCTTGGAAACGTGCAAGCTATTGAGACGTCCTTTGATGTCACATGTGCTACATTTGTTCCTTGAAGCACACATCAACTCCATCTTTTACACTACATGTTTTTGTTTAAAAACTTCTCATAAGCATATAGAGTGTCCCATAATTGGCACTTGCATTACGCACTCTAACTTTATTTCACCCAAGCACTCACCTTGCATGAACGAGTACTCAACTTCCAAGTGTTCAACTCCAATAAGAGCGTATACCAAAGGCACTTTTTTCCCACTGGGTTTTTCCCTTTGGTCATCCAGATTTTAAGACCCTAATCTAGAACTCATCATCAACTTCTTGTATATATTCCTTCTACATCAAAAATAAGGAAAGGGCTACCCAAAACCATCAACAACAACTTGGAGCAAAAACAACAGGTCTCCATATGCTTATCAAGAGCATCTTTTATCTTCAAGGGTGACAACAAAGCTCCATCCAACAATGGAAAGTCAGAGAATGGCCTACAACATCAAGCAATGAGAAATTTATCAAGCGAGCCAGCCGCAACAATAAAAAATAGCTCACACAGTGCTTCAACATTGGTAACCTATTGCAGACAACTCAAATTGCAGTGGACCTTGAGAGAATATCTATCATAAAGTCCACGGGACAAGGAGGATCAGTTCTACAGGATCAAACACTTCAACATCCATCTTTACGGCGGCTAAGATTGACAACCAAGAGGCGAATGCACAACAATAAGAAACCGTTGCCTCGATAATCAAAGCTCAAATCATGTATCAACAACATGACAGATATGCATAACTCAAGGAAGGGGGGAGCGTCATCAACGACAACGCGCTTCCCAAGATGAAGATCAACCTTGAAGACAAAGCTGAAGACAACCCTATGACAAGACTACCCAAGGTCGTGTCAAGGGACGACACGAGCTAGGAAGGGGGGAGTGTTTGGAGGTGATAACAACATACAAGTGCCCACCTAGCCAAGGCGCCCGTTGGGTCAGCCGGCCAAATTTTTGATGTGATCACATTATTTTTCCGATGTTTAATACATCAAACCGTGTAAAAGTCTAGTGACAATCGCCTATGTCAAGTCTGAGTCAAAGATGTAATTTTTCCAATGATGTATGTAAAGGTCCATGAGAAGTTGGCCGCCGCCGGCCACTTTAGAAAGCCCTAGGTATATAATACACCAATGTTAGTGGGAAAGAGGAGATTATTTTTTGAAGATAAGGGACTACTGCGTTACGTACAGAGAGCTACCTCTTTGCTCCAAATTGTAATCATCGCTTCTGGGGCTATGGTAATCCAAATTCAGTTTTGTTTCTTGCATTGTGTTCCTCTTACTTTGCTCTTTCATTCAAGTGTAAGCATTCAAGATTCGGTGAAGGTTTCAAGCACATCCGTTTAGGCCTTAAATCGCTGTTTTGAGTGTTTATATGCGTATTTTATGTTGTTTTGACCCTAGGAGAGGCTTTAGGGACCCAAAAACAACCCTTTAGGATCATCTGTTTACTGTTTTTGCGTACTTTGGGACGAACGATCATGATCGTTGTACCTCTCCAGAATGCTGTGACAGTGATAGGATATGTTCCTGATAGTCCCCTGTAGCTTCCCTTTAAGTTTCATGCGATTCCGATATGATTTGCATGGTGAACGGGCGTGATGACTGTAGAGCTGTGTAGAAGGACATAGGAAAATTACTTGGCTTTAGTGAGATTGATTTTCTTGTAGAGTTAGTAGTTGCATCTCTTCGAGTTCACTTCATTAGGATTGACACCCTAGTGATTTTCCATGCCTCATCCTAGTCGCTTCCCCTGTATTGATAATTTTATGTTGATGCTTGAAAGCTATGCTATGGACGCCGTCGTGGTGACCCGCAAACAACTTACCTCTGACGTATTGGTCTTCACAGCAGATCTACCTGTTGAGGCTCTTGTTACAGAAGATGCGCAATATGCACAAAATTGGATAGTAGATTCTGGTGCGAGTTTCCATGTGACACCACATAGAGAGGGGTTCTCTACTTATCTCACTCTTGTGGAAAAGTGAGACTTGGTGATGCTTATGAACTAGACATTGAGGGTGTCGGAAATGTAAAATTACATCTAAGAAATGGCATGCACTTTACTTTATGCAATGTCAGACATGTGCCCAAGTTGACTAAAAGCTTGATTTTTGTTGGTCAGCTTGACGATTTGGGCTACAACACCACATTTGGCCATGGTTCATGGATAGTACGCAAAGGTAATCTTGTTGTACTCAGAGGTCAGAAGCATGGTACCTTGTATTCCATGCATGAGTCAGATGTTGGTCATGATTACATACCTATAGCCGTGCTGCCATCTACTGAGTTGTGCCATTGCTGGCTAGGTCATATTAGCCAAAAAGGAACGAGAATGTTGACTTACCTCTCTTGTCTTATGTTGAATTTATTGTTTGTGAGCATTGTATCTATGGCAAACAGACTAGGTCCGTGCACTTACCATTGGGTCAAAAGTGAGCTGAACCTCTAGTTTTAGTACATAGTGATTTTTGTGGTCCATGTCAACCAAACCTCTAGGGGGGGCCAACTATTTTGTGACATTCATAGATGAATCTACTCGAAAGGTGTGGGCATATCCTTTGAAACATAAGGATCAAGTTCTTCCTATGTTTCATAAATTTTTAGCACTTGTTGAGTCTGGCAAGAAACTCATGAGGTTGCGGACTGACAACGGTTGAGAGTATGTCTCCAAGGAGTTTGACAATTTCTGTGCTAAAAGGGGGATTAAAAGGCAGTTTACTGCACCATACACACCAGCTTAGAATGGATTTGTTGAGCACATGAATAGTACGATTCAGGAAAGAGTCACAGCTATGCTTTCTAGGGCAAATCTCACACAAGGATTTTGGGCAGAAGCCGTCTTGACTGTAGTGCACATTATAAATCATTTGCCTAGTACGCCATTGAATTATGAGATTCCAGAAGAGTTATGGTCTAAATGTAAGCCCCACTATGACCATCTACGTGTTTTTGGTTGTGAAGCTTATGCTCACGTGCCTAAACAACTTCGACAGAAGTTAGAGCCAAAGTCACACAAATTTATTTCCATTGGATATGGTGCAGATGGAGAGAAGGGATATCGTCTCTAGCACCCGGAATCTCGTCGAGTCATCTGTAGTTCAAATGTGATCTTCAATGAGTCGAAGATGCATAAACAACCTATCAATGAAATAGAATTTGGAGAGTCACTTTTGAGGATGTTGCCTCAGAGATAGTGAAATCAACTCAGCGGGCTAGTGATGTACCTTCTACTAGCAATGCTCTAGAGGGAGCGGATAGCAATGGTCAAGGAGTGAGACAGTCTACTAGAGTCTCTCGTCCACTTGCGTGTTTCGAGCCAGGTCTTGATTACATCATGTTGACCGATTGCGGTGAGCCAAGCTGCTACCAAGAAGCCATGATGGCAGATGATGTGGTGAAGTGGGCGCAGGCTATGCAATCTGAGTATAACTCGATTCTGGCTAATGAAACTTGGGACTTGGTAGAACTGCCAAATGATGCAAAAGCTTTAGCTTGCAAATGGGTTTACAAGAAGAAATTTACCTCAGGTGATCCAAATCCAAAGTACAAGGCTAGACTTGTAGCCAAAGGGTTCAAACAGCAAAAGGGAGTCAATTTTGATGAAATCTTCTCGCCTGTGGTCAAGGTGACAATGCGTAGAACCATACTTGGTCTTTTAGAAATTGAGGACATGGAACTTGTCCAAATGGATGTGAAGACAACATTTCTTCACGAGGATCGATGATGAGGATGTTTACATGCAGCAGCCTGAAGGGTTTGTTCAGGAGAACGCATATCGTGAGGAGCTAGTATGTAAGCTCAAAAAGGCACTTTATGGCTTAAAGCAGGGTTCAAGGCACTGGTATCATAAATTTGACGCATGTATGAGGACTCGAGGATATAAAAGGAGCGAAGAGGATCACTGCTTGTACACAAGAAGCTAGATGATGGCTCGATGATCATTCTAGTTTTGTATGTTGATGACATGCTTATAGCTGGGAAATCCATTGCGGAAATTGCCAACTTGAAGAAAACACTTAGCAGTAATTTTGCAATGAAAGATTTGGGGGATGCTACACACTTTCTTGGCATGCAAATCAAAAGAGATCGCAAACGTTGTATTCTTGAGTTATCTCAGGAAACATACATTGAGAAAGTTTTGCACCGTTTCAATATGCAGCAGGGGGGGAAAGCATTGAGTACCCCAATGCAGGTATTCTTGAAACTCAGCAAGGAAGATGCACCCAAATCTGATATTGAGCGAGCTGAAATGGCTAGGGTACCATATTCTTTGGTAGTGGGCAGCCTTATGTATGCTATGGTGGCCACAAGACCAGACATTGCGTTTTCAATGGGAGTAGTGAGACGATATACGGTAAATCCTCGCAGCAAGCATTGCGAAGTAGTGAAGCACATTCTTAGGTACTTCAAAGGTACGGTCGACAGGTGTTTACGCTTCAAGAACAGTGATGCACCCATCGTGGGTTAAGCAGATGTAGACTATGCGGGTTGTGTTAACAATAGGAGATCGGCATCTGCCTATGTCTTCATATTTGCTAGAGCAACAGTATCTTGGAGGTCATTTCTTCAAGATTGTACATCGTCTTCCACTACGGAAGCAGAGTACGTTGCATTGTTGGATGCAAGTAAAGAGGCTGTATGGTTATCTTGCTCGTTCAAAAATCTTGGCATTGATGAGACTCCAGTGATATATTGTGATAGTCAGAGTGCTCTTGCATTGGTAAAAATCCCGTGTTTCACTCCAAATCAAAACACATTGAAGTCAAGTATCATCTCGTGAGAGATTTATTGGCCAAAGAGCTCGTTGATTTGGTCAAAGCACACATTGACGACAATCCAGTAGATGCTTTGACGAAAGGCTTAGATTTGGAGCGGTTTACACATTGCACTGAGTTGATGGATATAGACTGAATCCACTAGATTGCTTCACGGTTGTACATACTAGGTCACTTGGGCTACGTTGGCCTGCAACTAGGAGTTTGTTGGGATTCAGGCCAGCTGGCTGGACATCCCACTTACTACTAACCCATCTAGTAACTTAACCATGTATACACTTATTCTTTAATACAACAGAATATGGATCTACTAACTTAACCATGTATACACTTATTATTTAATACAATAGAATAAGGAGCTGAAACACGATAACGTTGTTGTGTGCTCCACCCATAGCAGTTCTCTCTCTCTCTCTCTCTCTGCTCTCGCACTTGCACTTGCACTTGCACACGCTTCCCGCGGAACCTTCAGAGTGTATAGAAACAAGAGCCACACTTTAGAGAGAGTTGTCTTTGGGAGTTATTACTCATAGACAATCACAGGTTTCCTTTCGACGGCTTGTGCGGCGGAAGAAAAGGGCTTATCTTGCTCAACTAGAGAAGGAGTTGTATAAGCTATTTTTGAGCCAAGACTTAGGTGAGGAATGGAGATTCTTTCATGAGCACTCCCCTCAACTGGCTATCACATCCACTAAGACTTTGGGTGAGTATGCAGCATCTATTTACATAGTTCCAGGAAAGCCGCATCTACCAGAGCCCTCGACTCCATGTCTAGAGACATGCATTTTCTTTACCGCCGCTGAGATGGTGAAGAAAGCTATTGACATAATGAAGACTAAGAGAGCATATGATCATGATTGAGTGGTAGTGGAGCACTTTATACATTCCCGAGATATTCTTGCAAAACTCTTAGCACTAATGTTCAATCGAGCCATGTGTGAGGGTTTTCCTGATACTTGGAGTGTTGACTATTGTGCCAATTTTCAAGATAAGAGATCCAATGATGCCTGGGAACTATCGCACCATTATGATTGGGCACACACTTGATAGGTTATATGCTTCTATTCTTGAGCAAAAATTGAGTAGATGGGCAGAGAGAGTAGGCAAATGAGCATCAAGACAGGCAGGTTTCAGGAGAGGTTTTTCCACTCTTCATCACATATTGACGCTCAAAGCTATTATTGAGGAGGGAAGATCACATGGTAGGAGGATTTATTGCACTTTTGTGGACTTCTATGAATCATTTGGCACAGTCCTAGAGCTCAATTGATGTGTAGGTTACAGGAGATGGGTGTACCCCCATAGCTGATTTGGGGGATCATGGGCCTGTACAGGATAGTTGTGGGTCAGGTTAGCACTCTCGAGGGGGTGTCTCAACTTTTTCACTCCATTATTGGGGTGAAACAAGTTTGTCCACTCTCCCCTACTTTATTTGGTATTTATGTGGATGAGATTTCAGAATACATTGAGAGGAGAGGCAGCAGAGGAGCATAGTTAGCAGGGACTTGGATCTCATTGCTACTATATGCAGATGATAGTGTGTATATCTCAAATTCCCTAGATGGAATGCAATGACGTTTGGATACATTGCACACATTTGCTAGTGATAGCGGATTATCGGTGAACATTAGCAAGACCAAGGTTATGGTGTTCAACACCACACCATAGTGGGTCAGGCGATCTGCACCTACCTTTGCATATGTTCAGGAGATGGTGGAGTATACAGATGCATACACTTACCTTGGTGCGGTCTCTAGTGGCCTAGTGTTTTCTTTGGAGCAGTAGAGACTAGGCTAATGAGAGTGTATGTGGATTTAGGTAAGATGGAGAGGATGTGTTCGCATGTTCAGTTTCTAGAACCTCAAATGAAACTATGGCTTTTTGATACTTTGATCACATCAGCTATGCTTTATGGGGGTGCAGATTTGGGGCCATCGGTGGACCACCATAGCCGCGGGCTGGCAATACTGATGGATGGAAGGGCATGGAGAGGCCTCTGGTATCTATGATTTCTCAGATGATTAGGGCCAAGCCCTTTGTACCACATGAGATTATGCATGTAGAGCTCACTGCTCCACCACTGGTCATCAAGGCACTCACCATATTTGTTTCTTTCATGCACAGTATCTAGGATCTCCCCAAAGACAGATATGCCCATCTAGCTTTGGAGTCTTCTCGACAGCTTTCCTCATAGGGAGACACCTCTTGTTGGTATGCATAGATGATAGCTTGGTTCAAGCTGCATGGCTTTGACATGGATAGACTACCCCCTTCTAGGATTTGTTGGACGCACCCTCCTTTTCTCTCTCATGCACCAAGATCACTCAGCTTATTAGAACGGACTTGATTCAATTAGACACTAGGAGGACATGGATACAACCTATGCATGTGCTTGGCACAAAGATGGATTTCTATAGAGAGCATATCCTTGAGCTTAGAGAGGATGGTTTTGTGATCAGACCTGCCTACATGGACATTCATCTATCCCATGGATTACAATGTGCTACTCGATAGATATGCACATCATCACATCAATTAGAGATTGAGACTGGTAGATTTAGAGGAGTACTAATAGAGGCCAAGATTTGTCAACTATGCCATATAGAGCCAGAGACAGAGTTACATCACATTTGTCACTGCCCAATCTACTATGAGATATAAAGTCGTTTACATAGCCTATTTAGAGAGGATTTTGGACACTACCAAAATTTATGAGATACCAAGATCAGTGATGCCTTGAGCTATTTTTATTGGATTTGCGTAGACATATGGAGAGCCTCTTGAGGAGACCAGACAGTAGGAGGCACTCATAGAGGGAGATCACTATTTTTCTCAGACTACATGCACGACATTCAGATGAGCAGGCATCATAGCAGACCTCAGAGTCCACCTGTACCAGAGGTACACTAACTGACATGGGCACTGAGCTAGAGAAATCTAGATGCCCATGATTGAGAGGGTCTTTGAGACATTGATGGAAGCTGCACCAAACGGTGCAGACTATTGTGGCACGACATGGGGGATGCCTAGTCAAAGTACTCACTGAGGAGGACATTGATGAGCTCCGACAAAGACCGATGCTGGATATTATAGGATAGGATCTTGATTCCAACATCTCAGCCTTTCATTTCATTTACATTCATCCCATTTTATTTCGTTCCATTTCACTTTAGCTCAGTTCAACTTCAATTTTTCAATCTTTTACACAGACATTGTATCAGATTCACCATTTGTTTGTCTCATAGGTCACTTTGGCATTTTTAAGAAGTTAATGTATCATTTCATTTCATTTCATTTTCTCTCTCTCGCTCTATCCCCTCTCTCTTTATATATATATATCTCAGCTCCTCTCTCTCTCTCTCTCTCTCTCTCTCTCTCTCTCTCTCTCTCTCTAGACAGAGTTACATCACATATCTCATTGTCCATTGTACTATGAGATATCTCTCTCTCTCTCTCTCTCTCTCTCTCTCTCTCTCTCTCTCTCTCTCTCTCTCTAGACAGAGTTACATCACATATCTCATTGTCCATTGTACTATGAGATATGAGACCACTTTCACTACCTATTCACATATACATATAATATATATATATATATATATATATATTATATGTATATGTGAATAGGTAGTGAAAGTGGTCTCATATCTCATAGTACAATGGACAATGAGATATGTGATGTAACTCTGTCTAGAGAGAGAGAGAGAGAGAGAGAGAGAGAGAGAGAGAGAGAGAGATAAAGAGAGAGAGAGATAGAGAGAGAGAGGGAGGGAGGGGGAGAGGAAGAGTGAAAAACAATCTTACTCCAAAATCTCATTCTGTTTCAATCTCCAAACGTTGCAATTGTGTGACTATGTATTTTTTGACAGCCTTTGCTTCTACCACTTGGGTAAGATATTCAATGGAAACTACACCATGTTTCTTACCATTACTAACTTGGGAAGAGTATCAATACCATCCAAACCCTACTTTGTAAATGCACCATGAGAAATAGCAGATCCTCGTGACTTTGCCACCGGTCTTCTTTCCCCCATGACTTGGCCACCATGCCAATTTTTGTAGTAGTAATGTACATCCTGCACAAGAGAAGGCAAGTTGAGGTTTCCAGGGAGCTTTTGGAGGGAGGCTTTTCCAAAATTTTTCTCATCTGACCAATTCAAGAAAACAAAGCTCGCTTCGCTCCAAAATAAGTTTTGGAGCAAGCTTTTCGGAGAGAGATTTCTTTTTTAATCCTTTAATCTGTGTGTGTGTGTGTGTGTGATATAAATAAATAAATCATTCAATCAATAAATAAAACAATAAATCAATAAATCAATATATATATATATATATATATATCTTCCTCTCTCCCCCCCTTCTCTGTGTGTGTGTGTGTGTGTGTGTGTGTGTGTGTGTGTGTGTGTGTGTGTGTGTGTGTGTGGATGCACCCTACTCCTTGTCCATCACAAAAACCAAGATTCACCATCCCATCAACTAGATATTGAGACTAGCAAATTTAGGAGAATACCGACAGAGGCCAAGACTTTCAAGTTGTTTCATATGAATACAAAGACAGAGTTACATCACATATCTCATTGTCCATTGTACTATGAGATATGAGACCACATTCACTACCTATTCACATAGGGATTTGGACCACTAGCTAGAGCCATGAGATATCAAGATCAAAGATGCCTCGGGTTGTTTTTGCTAGAGTTGCATAGACACAGGGAGAGTTCCTTGAGGAGATTAGACACTCAAAGAAATTTACAAAGGGAGATCATTGACTTCATTAGAGCAGACCTTCTTTCGCATCACTTTCTCCTTCATGTTCAAACTATGACTCCCACCAATAGAGGAGACAGAGATGCAACGCGCTAGTAGAGAAGGTGGTGTAGTAGCTTTGTCAAACATGGCAACGTTAGGAGTCAATCATGTGCAAATAAGTGCTATGCAAGAGCACAGGGCGGGGAGGGGGGGAGGGGGGGGGGGGGATCTTTTACTGTAACTTATGAATTTAATCAAAGTAGAGAGACTACTTATGTTTGCTCAATGGTAAAAGATTACATAAAAACACGTTCTTACAAAAGGTGAATTCCACATATGCAAGCAATCTCTTTGTCATCGGCTACCTTCTTCCCTAGCCAACTAGAAATTGTAGGAGAAAATTGCAAGGTTGCCTTGTGTGTAGCATACGCTAAGCCAAGAGTACCCACCTTCTCACTTGTCTTATTTGTGTGAATGGAAAACTTCTATGTAGCAACTATGCAACATCAATGCCCGAGCTTATCAATACATAACAAAGGCCAAAGGACACAACTGATAATGATATCAACGTCGCCAAGTATTTCCACCATATTGAGGGAGCAACTCTTTGTCTTGGTGTTGACTTTGTTCATTCTTGTTATTATTATTTGTATTGAGTTATGGGCCAGGCTTGTCCACTCCACATGTGTATTCATTGGCAACAGATCGCTGATGATAGGTGCATGCCACATGTAGTAGAGAGAGATAGAGAGAGAGAGAGAGAGAGAGAGAGAGAGCATATTTACTACCAATATGTGGATGGGAAGACTCACATAAGTGGAGTGTAACCCTAAATTTTTCTCATTCTTGAATGTATGGTTTTTCTTTTCTCTCCTTCTCTCCTCTTGTGTGCAATCTCTTGCTGTGTGTGAGCGTGTTGTGTGTGTGTGTGTGTGTGTGACAGAGAGAGAGAGTGTGTGTGTGTGAGTGAGAATGAGCAGACGACGGTACGGCAACGATAAGGCGGTTGAGTAGTGGCGGCGAGCTCCCTCTTCACGACGGCAAGAGTTTCTCGCTTTGACAAAGGTGGAATGATAAATAGCATGAATGAAGGGGTCATCGCTAGCACTCATCATCATAGCTATAAACAGTGCCAATATCATTCGCAAGGTCTATAGCTCTTGGTCTGCTGCAATCTGTCTCCATGATGCTCTCGTGCTCATCTAGACCCAAATGCCGACAAGGGGTGCTCCCTTTCTTCTTCTTGTTGCTGAAAATCCTCTCTAGCCTTAGCTTCACAACAAGGACAAGATGGGAGTAGTGCCAATTAGGCAAAATTTGGACTCACAAAGGGGCCCTTTAAGGAGTTTGACTTTACCTCTCTCTACCAAAATGGGCGCATGGATAAATTTTTGCAAACAAACTCCAAAGTTGGCGGAGGTTTGATAGTTAGAATGTCCTCTTCAAGCTCTATCTACTGATATATAGCACGCCATGAGATTCCTCATATTTTAGAAGATTCTTTTTTTATAGGTGAATCGAAAAAAGAATCTTCTAAAATATGAGGAATCTCATGGTGTGCTATATATCAGTAGATAGAGCTTGAAGAGGACATTCTAACTATCAAACCTTCGTCAACTTTGAAGTTTGTTTGCAAAAATTTATCCATGCGCCCGTTTTGGTAGAGGGAGGTAAAGTCAAACTCCTTAAAGGGTCCCTTTGTGAGTCCAAATTTTGCCTAATGTATAGCCACCTTCTGTCACTCATACTGTACGAAATGGATGTAGCACCCAGTCCATGGACCTACTGGAAATAGTGCCCTAAACAAACCATACTGTGAGTATCATATGCCTCACCATAATCATCCATCATGGAATCCTGAAGCAAAATTTTTGCCTTGGTGCACCTAAGAATATAGTAGTGAACTCCCTTTGCATTCCCCTCCTTAGTAATAATTGTAAAATCATCTCCAAGTAATCTATGAGTGTATCAACATCATCTGAGGACTGTGTGGTTTGGCTATCAATGGAGCTACTCAATGTTATCATACCCTATGATGGTGGTGAAAGAGGCTATAGTGTCCACCTTTTAGCCCTCTCTGACACGGTGAAATCTACCCAATCACCATGTACGCAAGCATCACAGAAGCGTGAGTGGCATCTAGTAAAGATGGTGGGATCCCTGGCTGCGGTGCTCCAAATACTATGCAATTGGTGTGTACCTACTACAATGTCATAGTCCTAGCTAATGAGATCAATATCTTGACTATCCACACACCAAAATAACCTCCTTACTAGGTGTCCACCACTGCCTAAAGATGAGTCACATGCCATGTGCTATGAGCACCACTCCACAACTTGTATAGCATCTCTAAATTGGTCACTGTCACGTTGAAGCTGATATCAAGAAAGAGCACGCTTTACACAAGCGCATGCATTGTTGTGCTCTCCCTTCTCGTGCCTCAAATCAAAGAAGCTCTGAATGTAAGGTATGCCACTGCTATGGTGCCATCTGTACAACCGAAAGAACTAACGTGCGCTTTTGAATTGCACACCATAACCTACCCACCACATATATCAATAAGAGAATGAGATGTGGCACTCACAAAGGAAAAGATCATGTTGCTGGAAACAATGGTGCACAAACTATGTACTATAGGAGCAACCGTGACTGATGTAGGAATCGTACTCATGTATGATCAGTTGCGAGTCCTCATAGCTCTCCACTCCATCAACTACCGCCTCTGCATGATGATAAGATATATGGACAAGGATCACCACCTTCAAGAGCATTTAAAAAGGTTAGAGTAAATGAAACAATGCAATTACATCATGTGGCTAAAAATTCAAAGTGAATGTAAATTTATCTAACTATTATCATTTGTATCTGCTGAGAGAAGTAATATTTGGATTGGATCTCCTGCTGTGGAGCAAAGGTGTAGTTCTCTGCAAAAACCACGATAGAGACCACAACGCCAATGGGGAAGGCAGCAAGTCAAGCACGAAATTGATGATACTGCCACTTTGCGTGATGCACATGATACACATATGGATACACAACGGACCTAAAATCCTACATGAAGAAGGGATGTGGTGCACTATGAGATGTAAGCTACAACCTACGAGTTGTGCCACCTCGAAGCCCTGTGTATTTTTGGTGGTCATAATGCTACCATGTAACTATCACACTTGCATCACCATCATCTTGCACATGTTTAAGTCTTGAAAGATCCCCACATTGGGTACACTTTCCCCCCACACACAACATTTGATGGTAGGAGGCCCCATTTGATGGGTGTTTGTAGTCAGATTTCTACAATCTTCTAACTGATTGGTATAATAGTTCCTATACTCATTGGAAATCAGAAAGAAAATTATAAGATCCAAATTCTTAGGGGTATTCTGAGAAAAAGTTCTGATTCTTCGATATGGAATTATCTCCACCACTTTATCCCATACCCATTCGTTCAGGGATTTCTCCGTGCCTCCTGGATAAGTGGGAACAATGATACTCGAGTTTGTACCCAAGAAGTAGTACAAGTGAACCACTCTCAGTTCCTCAGCCCAACGTAGTTTCTTTAAATCTGTGGTAAGACATCCCAACTTCCAAGCATTGATGTAATAGGTCCTGCCTTCATTGCTCCATTCGAGTTCCCACCCTTTCTCTATCCGAGTCGAATGAGGAATGTGAGCCTTCATTAGTAGCTCCATCACGCTCCGTCAGAAAAAATAGTTTGGAGAACAACAAGCACTCTCATAAATAAACTCAAAGACTTGGAACTTGCGATATTCAACAACAGGATCGTCCTGAATTATCGATGCATAAGCCATAGATTAGCTAATCAATTTTTCTTGTTTCTTTTAAAATTTTCAGACAGTACGAAATTTTTCCAAACTAACCCAGGCTCTGAAACCTAGGCT
Organism: Adiantum capillus-veneris; assembly: GCF_014529385.1. NCBI lineage: Eukaryota > Viridiplantae > Streptophyta > Polypodiopsida > Polypodiales > Pteridaceae > Adiantum > Adiantum capillus-veneris. The sequence goes on from NC_140943.1 coordinate 26,997,486, forward strand.
TTGATACCACTTGTGAGATCCCCAACCCGCCAATACCAAGATCGGGATGGGATCCTTGACAAGTCTCTAGGTCTGATAACAATCAGAGTCTCTAAACAAGAAAAATCCAAGGAATGGACCTTTACCATTGACAATGGCTTGGGTCTATAGCCTTAGAAGAAGACCTAGTCCTCTCTCGCAGTGGAAACAGGACAACGTATTAAAAGTCCAAAAAACTATTTCGGCCCTATAATTGCCACAATTGGGCTAAGGTATCCTCAACCAACGCTTTTTTCCCCCTAACAGATGTGAGGGCACAGCCGCTGGTGGTTTCCTCTTCCAAGTGAAGAAGTTTTCTAAACGTTTTAGTGCGTAGGGATGGATAGTTACCTGACTAATCAGGTCCACCCATCCATGATTGACAACCTTAGTCAATCCCCACTTACCACCCCGCACTCACACATGATTCTTTTGTTATTTAATCACTACCACGTTCTTATCACAATTAAAATAATGATTCGTTTTATCCTTCATAGTAGAATTTTATTAAAACAGTATTGAAAACATTCTTTTAGCAAACAGACATCTTTAAACTTAAGACAGGGTACTTTCAATCAAAACATTGTCCATAATAACCATGACCAGTACTCTTCTTGTCGCAAGACCACCTAAGGGTGAAAAAACAGCACCCATTCCTTATTTAATCCGGAGTGGATAAACCCGCACCCAAGGTTCCGGGTGCCCATACACCAAACCAGTTGCCCGTACAATCGGGCGGCTCCCCTAAGATGAAAAACGGTATCCTAACTTATGTAGAAACATCAAAACATGACACGGAGTAGAAACTCATCGTTCATGGGGGTAACCGACTTATCCATGGCTAGAAAGCCATCATAATCATCAATTTATACCAAGGAGTCGGAGGTGTCTTGAAACAAGCTATCTTAAGGATGATCAATCATATCTTTCCTAATTCAACCAATTTTAACCCAAACACTTCTTTCCTACATTATAAACAATGCATGTTGGAAGTTACCCTCCGTTTTTGGTCAATTATTCCTTTTCTTATTCTTACTCACTCCTTATGTATGTAATGCTAACCTATAAAATAACTTAAACTATTTAAAGACTTAACTGAATAATGGAAAATCCACTTGGGATTGATTGGCCATATGCTGATGCGTTGGCGCTGGAAGACTCTTCTCCGTAGGCCTACTACTATGCCCAACTTCATCGTCGTACGACGCTCTCGTTCGTTTTAGAGCTATGTCCTCATCATCAAATGTAGGATTGGCTCGAGTCCTTTTAGGTGCCATAAATTATTATCCTTATAAAAAGGACGTCTAATCATTAGGTAAATTATTCAAAATCTAAACTTAACCTTTGTATTCAACCGTAACCCATCTAAGGTTAAATTTATAGTCTTAATTGGTAAATTCTTGACCTAGTAGTTTCTTATTTGTTTATATAGATGTGATAACTTTTTCCATAGCTTCCCTAAGGGTTTTCTAAGCTCTCCTAGTTTTCTTATAGTTTTCTATATCTTTTTTCTAATTTTTCCATCGACTTTGAAGCTTGGAATCTACTTATTTTGGGCTTAATATTTATTCTATTTATTTTATCTTAAAGATTTCATTTCCCCAACTTGATATCATTGGTTTACACTTACTATAATTTTCCTAAAAACTTTTGACCACAAAGTCTATTTATTTTAATTAATCATTTACTAAAAGTAGGATTTTTGGTCAATTATAATTTCCTAACCTCACTAATGAACTATAATATAATTGCCACAAGTAGGTAAATATATTTTTGACCCCTGATATCCTATTATTTTCCAACTTAAATTTATAATTTCCATCTGGAAATTTTAGCTAAAATTAGGATAATTTGACTTAAATAAATATTTATATTAATTTTCTAACCTTGACATAATTATCACGGCCTCTTTATTATGTAAGTTAGCTGTGATAAATAGAATGTAATCATATAACATGATTTACTAATTTCAACCACCATTCGTATATTTTGACTTAGATAAATATATATACTAAGTTTCTAACCTTGACATAATTATCACAGCCTTTTTATCATGTAATATAGCTCTGATAAATAGCATGTAATCATATCGTATGATTTACTAATTTCCCTCTTCACTTTTTACCTAGAATTAGTATAATTTGACTTAGATAAATATCTATACTACTTTTTTAACCTTGACATAATTATCACGGTCTCTTTATCCTATAATCTAGCTTTGATAAATAGGATGTAATCATAGCGCATGATTTACTAATTTCCCTCTTTAATTTACCCTCAATAATAGTGGTTTTCTACAAGGATAATTATCTAAAATACTTATCTGTGACTAAGATAATTATCACAGATTTCTTAAAATGTAATTAACCTCTGATAATTATCTTAAATCATTTTGAATCAATTTGATATTTTTCCCCTTTTAATTTGTCCTAAAAACAGAGTAATTTTGCTAAGATAATTAGGTAAACTAATTATCTGAGGTTAACATAACTATCAGGGTTCCCTAAGATGTAATTAACATTTGATAATTATGTTCAAGCATATTGAATCAATTTGCCATTTTCCCCCTTTTAATTTGTCCACAAAACAATGTAATTATGCTAAGATAATTAGGTAAACTCGCCGTCTCCAATGGCGGATCTGATGGTGAACCTGCTGGCCACTAGATCTACTGCGGAAGCAAACAAAATGGTTCAGGGTTTGACTAGCAGACGATCTCTCATCACAAAGTGAGTCGAGTTCGAGCCTACTAGCAAGAGATCTAGCTCCACCTAGTAGGGGAAGCGTACTTATCCTATGTAGCGATCCTAAGACCCACCTTCCAAGAGGAGAGAAAACCTCGAGTGCCTTTTTTCCCATGTTTCAGAGGCACGTACACTTGAGAATTCGCCGCTCTAGGGGCAATGAGTATTACTAATATCGAGTAAGCACTATGGGGACAGAGAGTTCCCGACCAATCGGGACCACCCATCTCGTAGGCATTGGCAACCTGAGCCAAGCCCCCACTTTCCACCCCCACACTCACACTTCCTTGTGTGACCTAATTACTACCACAAAGGTTGTTCAACATAAAGATTCCTTGTTTAATTCCGAATCACATTGTTCGTTAAAACAACCCTTCAACCAGTATTGCAAACAACACCAAGACAGAATTCTAGTAAAAATTCTACTCAAACTTATTCATAAAAATTTCAATGTTTTGGAGGTACAACATCCCCCCTCCAACGAGAGTTCACTCCTCCCGTTGTCGCCTAGCTGCCCATACAACTAGGTATGTCCACCGCATAGAAAGCACGTCATGGACACTCCCACCGCATAGAAAGCAAGACATGGGTTCCCACCGCATAGAAAGCAAGTCGTGGGTATCCATCGCATAAAAAGCAAGTCGTGGATTCAAGAGCCCTTAACGAGGAACTCTGTCCCCTGTGATCAGTAGGGGGGTCAGGACTGATTCAACATTGGAAGTAAAATGAACATGTCGAGCTAAATTTTCCCTAGCAGACATTCTTTCCTATTGCAAACAGCATTCCCATCAATCATTTCTTTCCTACCTTAGACTTAAATGTACAAATAAATTCAATGCCGAGGTTTCTGTCGGATTTCTCCAACATGTTTGGGGATATGTTCATTCCTAACTAAACGTGTGCAATGTTAATTCAAACGACTTAAATAAAATTATGACCTACCTCTTCCATTTCTTCGTCAATGGCTCGTGAGATGGCCGGTATTTGTTCCTCCATGGGAGCTTTTCCCTTTCCGTTCATGCACCTTGCTCGTTCCTGCCTCGTGGTCGTGGGCTCCACAAAAGCGAGTCCTCTTCACCGGGGCCATTTTAAACTCACTACTTTAAATAATTAACTTGAATAAAAGAGCTAATGTCCACAAGCGTCATAACAAGCCAAATGATAGATTAGCAACATCAAACAATGCCTGCTACATGAGAGGTTTAGATTTTTCCATATAGCAATCATTATGGATGATGCATATTCCTATGGGAACCTGCTCTAAAGGTAATTACTCGGCTTACATGATTAGGAATACTAGGACTTCACTAATGGAATTACCAGAGAGATGAATTAAGCACGATTAATCTCTTTCCTTGCAATTAGAGGGAGTAGAATCACCGCATGCATAGGTGTGAGAAAAACCACCTCTTAGAGACTTAATGACATATTAATCTTCCCTTGATTATATCTTAATGCATAAGAGAAATGAATCTAATTCAGCTACAATATTAATGAGTGATAGAACGAATGATTCTCGTCAATCTACACAATTACCAGCTTACCGATTAATTACTATGCTACCTAGAGAGAGAAATTCTAATAATCATGCACTAATCATTAATCAAGAGTGATGAATGACTGATAATTCAGCTATGGGATGATGATTACATAATAGAATTTGGTTAAAGAGAATTTAAAAAGTAATTATAGAGAATTACGACTAGGAATCAGTATAATAGACGAGGAATTTAGATGGTAGAGAAAGGAATTTACAGATAGCATTAATTAAACCGTGGTTACCATGATTAAGGGTTGATAATCTTCTCGATTTTCTGATCTAATCGAGCTTCTTGAGATGAGAATTCGGCAGCACCTTCCTCCTTGCTTCTCCTTCAAAAGATGTGTGAACCGGCATCACCTTCCCAGTGTGTGTGTGTGTGTGTGTGTGTTCAGGTCTTTAAATAGGCTCCTACAGGCTGAAAATCGACCAGACTTGCTAAGTGCAACTGCAGGAGCACTCAGTCTCTACATTGGCAAGTTCAATTCCTCTACCCACCAAGTGTCAGGTAGGCTTGGTTAACTGGCTCTAACACTAAGTTACAGGCTTGGAAACTTCCCAAAGACTCCCACAAGGCAAGAGGGCACCCCCTAGCTGCTAAAGCTGGTCTGGAGTGGGCTGGAACCTGTTCCCACACAGCCTCGGGCCCCGGTACCTCCCCGGACAATTTTCAGGAAAATTGGTTCTAAGCTAAAATGGGTCATACGAGTCGGATTTTGATGCCGAAAATTGCTATACAAAGCTCTAACTAAGATGTACTGGCCCGACTACCTGCCATATTTAGCAGCCCTCGGGGTCCAAAAATGCATTTTTTTCAAATTTGGGGTATGTGTGTGTGTGTGTGTGTGTGTGGAGGTCTTTAAATAGGCTCCTGGCTGAAAATCGACTAGCCTTGCTAAATGCAACTGCAGGAGTACTCAGTCTCTGCATTGACAAGTTCAGTTTCTCTACCCACCAAGTGTCAGGTAGGCTTGGTTAACGTTCTCTAACACTAAGTTACAGGCTTGGAAACTTCCCAAAGACTCCCACAAGGCAAGAGGACGCCCCCTAGCTGCTAAAGCTGGTATGGAGTGGGCTGGAACCTGTTCCCACACAGCCTCGGGCCCCCGGTACCTCCCTGGACAATTTTTAGGAAAATTGGTTCTAGGCTAAAATGGATCATACGAGTCGGATTTTGATGCTGAAAATTGCTATACGAAGCTCTAACTAAGATGTACTAGGCCGACTACCTACCATATTTAGCAACCCCCGGGGTCCGAAAATGCATTTTTTCGAGATGGTCAAAACTGGACGGGTCGAGTGACCAAAAACTTACTATTTTTGGAATTTTTTTACAAAAATTATTTTAATTCACATTTCGAAGCTTTAAAATATTCTAAACATCATGGCACTAACAGAATTTGGAAAACTACTAAAAATAGTAACTTTTTCCATTATGTTCATTTTATGGTACAATGGTGCTCTTTTGATCGGGGTCAGAGACCTTACACTTAATAATTTCATATCTAGGTCATTTTCCAAGGAAGGCTATCGTGTGCACAAAGAATGTGAGTTGGTTTCTTGATAACTATCCCATTCTCAAGATTCAATTTCTTTTCATCCTATCGAGAACCTCTGTCTCATTTGCTAGATCAACCCTTGATTTCTTAATTAAATACCAACTTAACTTTAGATTCCTTAAATAATTTTGGAAAAGAAACTCGTGTATCCCCTTATATAAGTAACTCAAAGTTTTACATTATCGACTTATAGTAGTTTACAAGACTGCCTATTGTTGTTGAGCTCTAGGATTACTAACTGTAGCCAAGCAAGTGGCTCTTTCGTCTTCCTCGTTCATTAAGGTTGGTTTTCTCATGAACGTATAAGCTCTGGCCCCTCTTTCTCTTCCTCTATCTCATCCTCCATTTCTACCTCCTCTAAGATTATCTCCTTGATTTTGAGGAATGGCTCTAGCAGTACTTAATTCGAGGGTTTTGTTCTTCTGGAAAATTATTTCTATAGTGTTCCATTTGATTGCATCCATAGCACCTAATGTTTGGGAAGGTCTGCTCTAAGTTCACTGCTGCAGCTACTCCACGTTGTTGATATCCTTGGTTGGAATTTTTCATGGATCTTCCCCTAAAGTTACTAAATCCATTATAGTTCCTTGTAGAGTTGGTTCCTTCAGCTGCAAGAGGCTTAGCCCTGAGAAGGACATCATGTATTGATGTATGCCTCATGGCTTTGATCCATACCTCTGCATCTCGTTCCACATTGACCCCTTTACCTTTGAAGTTGGAGGGTTGTGCTTGTTTGAGAAGAAACAAGCACGGTATAAAGAATAGAAGAAGTTATCTACATGATTTCGTAAGATCGAATGACTGAAAATTTAAAGACTTATGACACGGCTAAGATTTAACTTCACTATAGACACAAGATCAAGATACTCAATTCAAAAGACATGGTTCTTTATTCATAAGGTGAATATTTAGAAGGATAGTCTTACAAAAGAGGCTTAGGGTATCTCATCCTAACTTGCTGTAAATTTTTGCGGCCTTTAAAAATCCACATAGCTGGCTGATTTGGAATATGGTGATACAAACGATGCATGTTTGTAGTCAGATTTCTACAATCTTCTAACTGATTGGTATAATAGTTCTTATAGTCATTGGAAATCGGAAAGTAAATTATAAGATCCAAATTCTTAGGGGTATTCTGAGAAAAAGTTCTGATTCTTCGATATGCAATTATCTCCACCACTTTATCACATACCCATTCGTTCAAGGGTTTCTCCGTGCCTTCTGGATAATTGGGAACCGTGATACTCGAGTTTGTACCCAAGAGGTAGTACAATTGAACCACTCTCAGTTCCTCAGCCCAGCGTAGTTTCTTTAAATATGTGGTAAGACATCCCAACTTCCAAGCATTGATGTAATAGGTCCCGCCTTCATTGCTCCATTCAAGTTTCCATCCTTTATCTATCCGAGTCGAATGAGGAGTGTGATCCTTGATTAGTAGCTCCATCACGCTCCGTCGGAAAAAAATAGTTTGGAGAACGACAAGCACTCTCATAAATAAGCTCAAAGACTTGGAACTTGCGATATTCAACTTCAGGATCTTCCTGAAGTATCGACACATAAGCCTTAGATCAGCTAATCAATTTTTCTTGTTTCTTTCAAACTAACCTAGGCTCTGATACCACTTGCGAGATCCCCAACCCGCCAATACCAAGATCGGGATGGGATCCTTGACAAGTCTCTAGGTCTGATAAAAATTAGAGTCTCTAAACAAGAAAAATCCAAGGAATGGACCTTTACCATTGACAATGGCTTGGGTCTATAGACTTAGAATAAGACCTAGTCCTGTCTCGCAGCAGAAACGGGACAACGTATCAAAAGTCCAAAAAACTATTTCGGCCCTATAACTGCTACAATTGGGCTAAGGTATCATCAACCAACGCTTTTTTCTCCCTAATAGATGTGAGGGCACAGCCAGTGGTGGACTCCTCTTCCAAGTGAAGAAGTTTTCAAAACGTTTTAGTGCGTAGGGATGGATAGTTACCTGACTAATCAGGTCCACCCGTCCATGATTGACAACCTTAGTCAATCCCCACTTACCACCCCGCACTCACACATGATTCTTATGTAGAAACATCAAGACATGTCACGGAGTAGAAACTCATTGTTCATGGGGGTAACCGACTTATCCATGGCTAGAAATCCATCATAATCATCAATTTATACCAAGGAGTCGGAGGTGTCTTGAAACAAGATGTCTTAAGGATGATCAATCATATCTTTCCTAATTCAACCAATTTTAACCCAAACACTTCTTTCCTACATTATAAATAATGCACGTTGGAAGTTACCCTCCGTTTTTGGTCAATTATTCCTTTTCTTATTCTTACTCACTCCTTACGTATGCAATGCTAGCTTATAAAATAACTTAAACTATTTAAAGACCTAATTGAATATCGGAAAACACACCTGGGATTGATTGGCCATATGCTGCTACGTTCGCGCTTGAAGACTCTCCTCTGTAGGCCTACTACTATGCCCAACTTCATCGTCGTGCGACGCTGCCGTTCTTTTTAGAGCTATGTCCTCATCATCAGATGTAGGATTAGCTCGGGTCCTTTTAGGTGCTATAAATTCTTATCCTTATAAAAAGGATGTATAATCATTACGTAAATTATTCAAAATGTAAACTTAACCTTTGTATTCAACCGTAACCCATCCAAAGTCAAATTTATAGTCTTAATTGGTAAATTCTTGACCTAGGAGTTTCTAATTTGTCTATATAGACATGATAACTTTTTTCACAACTTTCCTAAGGATTTTCTAAGCTCTCCTAATTTTCTTATAATTTTCGACATCTTTTTCCTTATTTTCCCATCGACTTTTAAGCTTGGAATCTACTTATTTTGGGATTAATATTTATTCTATTTATTTTATCTTAAAGATTTCATTTCCCCAACTTGCTATCATAGGTGTACACTTACTATAATTTTCCTAAAAACTTTTGACCACAAAGTGTATTTATTTTAATTAATCATTTGCTGAAAATAGGACTTTTGGTCAATTATAATTTCCTAACCTCACTAATGAACTATAATATTATTACCACAAGTAGATAAAGATATGTTTGACCTTTGGTAATTATCTTATTATTTTCTAACTTAACTTTACAATTTCCATCTTCAATTTTCAGCTAAAATTAGGATAATTTGACTTAAATAAATATTTATACTACTTTTCAAATCTTGAAATAATTATCACAACCTTTATATTATGTAAGATAACTGTGATAAAAGGAATCTAATCATATAACATGATTTACTAGTTTCCCCCTTGAAATTTCAACCAGAATCAGTATATTTTGACTTAGATAAATATCTTTACTTAGTTTCTAACCTTGACATAATTATCAAGGCCTTTTCATCATGTAATGTAGCCCTAATAAATAGCATGTCATCATATAGCATGATTTACTAATTTCCCTCTTTAGTTTTTAACTAGAATTAGTATAAATTGACTTAGATAAATATCTATACTACTTTTCTACCCTTGAAATAATTATCAAATCCTCTTTATTGTATCATCTAGCTCTGATAAATAGCATGTAATCATAGCACATGATTTATTATTTTTCCCCTTTAATTTACCCTCAATAACAGTGGTTTTCTACTAAGATAAATATCTAAAATAATTATCTATGACTAAGATAATTATAATGGATTTCTTAAGATGTAATTAACCTTTGATAATTATCTTAAAGCATTTTGAATAAATTTGCTATATTCCACTTTTAATTTGTCCTGCAAATAATGTAATTCTGCTAAGATAATTAGGTAAACTAATTATCTAAGATTAACATAATTATCACGGGTTGCCTAAGATGTAATTAAGCTCTGATAATTATCCTTAGGAAAATTGAATCAATTTGATATTTTTCCCCTTTTAATTTTTCCTAAAAAAAATGTAATTCTTGTAAGATGATTAGGTAAACTAATTGAGGTTAATATAATTACCACGGGTTTTCTAAGATATAATTAATCTCTGATAATTATCTTAAAGCATTTTGAATCAATTTGCTATTCTCCCCCTTTTAATTTGTCCTGAAAACTATGTAATTCTTCTAAGATAATTAGGTAGACGAATTATCTGAGGTTAATATAATTATCACATGTTTCCTAAGATGATATTAACCTCTGATAATTATGCTAAATTATTTTGAATCAATTTTCTATTTTTCCCCTTCTAATTTGTCCTAAAAATAGTGTAATTTTGTTAAGATAATTAGGTAAACTAAATATCTGAGACTAGCATAATTATCACGGGTTTCCTAAGATGTAATTAACCTCTGATAATTATCTTAAATTATTTTCAATCAATTTGCTATTTTTCCCGTTTTAATTTGTCCTTAAAACAATGTAATTCTGCTAAAATAATTAGGTAAATTAATTATCTGAGGTTAACATAATTATCACAGGTTTCTTAACATGTAATTAAACTCTGATAAATAATTCAAAGTATTTTGAATCAATTTTCTAATTTCCCCCTTTTAATTTTTCCTAAAAACTATGTAATTTATTTAATTTAATCAACTAGAGCTTAATCTCTAGTGATTTTTGCGTAGTGGTCTCTCTACATGAGAGAGAGTGTGTCAAGGCTCCGAGTCTGTCTGAAATTGAAAAGCAAGGGTCAGATTTATAGGTTTCTAGGCACGCACAGGTTGGAAAATGGCAATAACTTGCATCCCAAGCAGCCCTACACGTCAAAAAATGCCCCCTGCTGCTAAATCTAGTCTGGGAGAGTTCATCATTAACCCACACAGCCCCCAAGATACACAGAATCGATTTTTACTAATTTCTCTCATTTTTAATGATGAAAATTAGAAATATCAGTAATTTCTAGAACCTTAGGATAGGAAAGTCTTTATTGATAATAATTATTGAAACCATCCAATTTTACTTAACTAATTAAATTCCTAGTGTAATATTTCAGAGCCCGTAACTTTTCCAGATTTTATCGGAATTTTGTTCTGAAAATTTCTAGCCCGGGGTTTGATGCGCTTAAGATTTAAAAAATACCAAATTTTTCCACGGTCAAACAATTCTACATTGTTTTTTCAATAATCATATCAATTTGATTAAGATTTATACAATCTTTAAGGTTTCAAAAACTGGAAACCTTACAGACAAGGAGTCAAGATGTGTACACCATGCAATTGTTTCCAAAATGAACTATGCCAGGTGCAAGCAATGCAAAACAAATTCTAAAAAGAGCTCTAAGTGAAGTGCACGGCATGAAAGCTCACCCCTTATTTCTTTTTTAAGTCTCCTAGACACACCCTTATAAAGGAGGTATACGTTCATTTTTTGGGGTGTTTGACCAATGTGGGCTTTTTTGCCTGAGAGTGTGATTGAAAGTTGCAAGCCTATGTAGTGCAAAGCTTGCCATTGGAGCTGCATACTCGATTGTACTATTCCCCTATGCAATAATACCACATATTGGCTCCTATTTCTTGTGTTTCTTCTCCCCATCACCCTCCTTTTCTCTAGCTCTTTGTGTATTGGCCAGTGCTTGTTGCAGAGGGTTTGCCTGCAGCGTGAAGGGTGTTACCAAGAGGGCATAATCCGGGTGTTTTGTGAGTCGAAAAATGTGAGTTAAGGAGGGTGGGTGCATTTGTGCTGCAAAGTGTTTTTGCAAGGTATGAGATAGTTGTTCTATGTGCTAAAGTGGAGTTGTTGGTGGAAATTAGCTAATTTGAAGGTGTTATCTGAGAGGTTAGGGGTGTTGTGGAATCTCTGGGCTATAGAGATGTCACGGGAACCGAATAATAGAGATAGACAGCAAAACAGAGGAAGAAATCTTTGTATTGATAGTGTTTGATACAACAGAGGAGCAATTGAATATATATGGGCGCACTCCGTTGTACGGAGCTCGAACCTCCCGACCACCCCCGAGCTTCAATTCGCTTGCATGCCGCGTCTCACTCGCACTCGCACTCGCAGAAGAGAGAATGGTGAATCCCCCCAAAACGCACCACCCGTCCTTCTATTCTCCTCCAAAAACCTGCGACCTCTTAAAATAGCCGCTTTTCTATTTTTGGCGTTTGGTCGACTCGACTTGCGCGCCAATATACCTGCGAGAACAAGGTAAAAAAACGTGATCGCGAAGCGATCCGTAGAGGTTAGTTTTTTTTTTGTAAGTCCACAATTTTTCAGCTGTCTTCAACTGAACATAACTCCCAAACGGAGCCAAAACAGCAAAAGTCCGTCTCATACAATCTTGTTGCCCTCGCTGCGCTCTTCGACGGCTATGTGATGGAAATTTTCCATAGCTTGCTCCGATTTGCTGAAAATCAACCTACAAAACAGCATTTTCTACAAAAACGATGCAAAAACAGCAAATCCAACTTTTTTCTTTATCTTTGGCCTTCAACGAGCATCAAAACATCAAAACCTCTAAAGACTCAAAGAACCAAAGTTGTTCCTTATAACGCAGGCTTCAATCGCTTCATACATCACTTTTTCAAAATCCCACGTTAACGCCTTCAAAAATGCCCCAGAAAGTGCCTTTCGAATCAAAAAAATTTTATCGGACGAAAACAATCCGCACATCCTTCTACACAGTGGACTAACTTTAAAATGACAAAAACTTCCTAGAAAACAAAATTTATTACTAAAACACCTCGAAATCAAGTCTTGTTACAAGAGAGGAAGATATTTGGTGTGCTAGGTGTGTTCCCTATTCCCCCTCTCCATCTTTTGGTGCCCCCATTGAGGAGCTGTGTGATGCTCCAATTTGAGGTTGGAAGCGGTGTTTTTTAGCCAACAAAATGGTTGGGTGATGGTCGAGGTGTTTGATGGTCGAGTTTGAAACTGACAGAGATGGTGGAGCCAGGTTTTGGCCCCATATTTACGGGCATTGAAGATCCCGAGGATTGGTTAGCAGATTTTGAGTTATGGATGCTGTCAATGTGTATGTCGACGGATGCAAAAGGTTACAGACGGTGCCGCTGTTGATGCAAGGATGAGCCAAGGTGTGGTTCGATGGTTTAAAGAGCAGTGATTGAGAATCATGGCAAAGGTTGTAGAGTCAGTTTGTGGAGCGGTTTGAGAGGTGATTACGGCAGAAAAAGCTGGTACAAGGCTGAAGGCGGTACACCAGGATGTAAGTAAAGATCTCTCTATTTTCATTGAGCAATTTGAAGTCTGTTGGAAGCAGTGAGAGATTGCTACAGGGGTCAAAAGCAATCAATCTTTAAAGTTGTCAAAGCTGTTAGAGTGCTTGCATCCGAGGATAAGAGAAAAGGTTGAAGATGGTGCAGATACCTATCAAGACATGGTCTATCTGGCAAAGATAAAGAGTAGAAAGGTGAAGCGGAAGCTGGAGCTAGGCATGTTAAAGCTAGCAGATTATATGCCTATTGCAGAGGTAGCGAAGTGCTCTTTAGTTTGACCAAAGGTGATTCCAATTGTTCAAAATAGCAGAGCCTATAGAGGTAAGAACTACTATTGGTTATGTTCCTTGGAGGTTTCCAGTTTGTGATGTGCATGTGCCAAGGGTGGAAGAGCTTGTCAACGAGGAGAAGCTCCATGTCGAGGTGAACCAAGATGCAAAAGTGGTAGCAGATGTGGAGGTTCCGGTACGGATTGAAGAGGTAAAGCATGTTCTTGTGGAGAGTTTGCATGAAAAGGTAGCAGATTGAAATCGAGATGCAGATACCGAGGGTTCAGAGGTTGATGAAGAAATTTTGCAAAGCGGTGAAGATGGTCAAGCTTTTGTGGAGCAGAAAGCAGAAGGAGATGCAGATCCGGAGTCGGTATATGATGTTGGTGATGATGATGATACAAGATCGATTAGCTGGGAGACAAGCGGGGAGAATAGAGCGGATGAGTCCACATCCTATGACGAAAAGACGGAATCTGATGAACCTGAATTGGTAAAGGTAAAGCTGTCTCCTTATATGTTTGATGATATGGTAGTAGCCCATGTGCAAAAAGAGCAGGGAACAGAGCAAGCCAAGATGCTTGATGAAAGCCAAGTGGTGCGGTCTAGACCTACCGATGATGATATGCAAGTGAAGGTGGTGTGTGGGGCCATGCTAATGGCTGTGCTGATGAAAGTAGCGGTAGAATGTGCCATGGTGATGCAACATGTGCAAAATGTTTCCAAGAGTGATAGAGCAATAGTGTCTATGGAGGAAGTTGAGGTGGATGCAGTAGAGAACGAGTTTCTCTCTTCCATAGAGGAGCATGATGCAGCAGCAGAAGAGGTGATTGAAGAGCAGGTGGTTGAATTTGATGAGTAGATGGTGTTGATCGACCTTGAAGGGCCAGTATACAAGGAAGGGCTCGATGATGCTGGAACGGAATGTGCGGCCAAAGAGAAGGTTGTGATGCCAAAGATAGTGGAGCTTCCAATGCGATTGATATGCCCAAGGGTGGAGAAAGAAGAATCTCAAGCAGTGGCTTTGCTTCTAGTGAAGGTATGTAAATTATGCTTGATGAAAAAGATGGTAGATACAGCTATGCGGTGGCTGGCTCACCAGGTGCAGGGTTCTATGGTGAAGTCCTCCACTTTATTTGGTCAGGAGGGAGGGTCAGACATGTGTTGGATCTTGGTGTCAGGTACATGTTTTTTTGATGATGATATGCTTGATGTTCCTTGGTATGGAGTAGACAGGTTGCAAAGGAATGCATGGAGTGCAGAAGGTAGGCTATAGGCACCCTACACACATGGTGGTCTAGGTGTTGGTGTACGACACTCTGGTGAGCAGTTACAAATGGCTGAAAGGTATCAAAGGTAGGTGTTTGATCTAGGCGGAAGCTTTGTGATGCAGGGGGTGGGGAAACCCATTTGAAGGTTTGGCAGTAGGATGCAATAAAACTATGTAAATATGGTTTTCATTTTCTCATAGTGGGTGCCAGGTTTTGCAGTTAGCAGTGGAATAAAAGCTCAACTAGGGGGTGGGCAATGATGGTGCAACCAAAGGGTGTCGACTCTAGAAGGTGGCATGGGCAGATATATGCAAGCAAGTAGAAGCATGGTAGAGGGCTGGAGAAGCTCTAGTAAAATCATGGGATGACAGGTAGCAATGGAATTGTATGACTGATGTGACTTATAGGCCAAGGAAGGCTCCATGAGGGGATAATTTGGGTAGCAGATGAAGGAGATACAAAGTGCAACTTTTGGGTCCAGGAATGTAGAGCTTAAAGTGTTGAGGGAGCAGGTCCAAACGGCTCATCAAACCGAGCTACGGATCCCAAGTTATTGAAGGTTGAAGTTTCAATGGATTGCAGATTCTTGCCGGGCAGGGCAACTGGGGATAGGTGGTTCAAGTGGAAGTCAAGGTACAGGTGTGTAGAGCTCAATTTATGAAGCCTACCCATCTTTTCAGATTGCAAAACCGAGCCATGGATTGCATTTTATGGACAATTGAATTTTTTTCGGGGGCTGGGTCTGAGCCCACTTGCTCGCACTGGATTTAGTCGGAGTCAACGGCATACAAATCGGAGGCCAGAGCGTGGAGTAATGATCGATCAAAGTTGACAGTAGATAATGGAAGGGCAACTGTAGATGATTTTTTTTCGTTTTGAAGGCCTTGGTTCGAGGGTGCCGAGGGATCAAGATGCAGAGATGGCAAGTGTAGTTGGAGTCGGGAAGGTGGAGTTTCAGTGAGTTTTTACTGCTTGGAAATCGGGTCCGAGGGCAGTAGAGTAAATCCGGGGAAAGAAGGATAAAAGAAGTGTTTTATATATATATATGTTTTAGAAGGCTTTCATGGAACTTAAGGGCAAGGGCGCTGGAAGCTGCCACGTGGTCAGAGCTTATCCCACATGCGCAATGGAAAGCTGGGGGGACACGCTATATAGTGTGGGTTGTGAGCCCTCATTAGTACACCAGGGAAAGTGGAGAGCTTGTGAGCTCTTGGCTATGGTGTGAGGGTGGCGTCCCTACTATGCACTGCGTGGGGTGGAGCTGGTGGTGGTTTTGGCAAAGAGAGGTGGCGCCAGGGGCAGCGTGCCCGCGTGTGGGGAAGGTGAAGGCCGTTTGGCCTTGATGACATGGTAGTCCCGCGCTAGCGGTGAGTCCCGTGGCCCTTGGGGCCCCAAAGTTTTGAAGGAAAGAGGGAGGGCAATAGCGACCTCGCTATTGCCTCCCCCCCTCATGGAAAAAGCTGATCCTGTGGCGGTGAAGGGAAGGAGATCCAGAGAACGTCCAGAGATCTAGCAAGGGGAAGTGGAGAATAGAGATCAAGCCAAAGAAAGAGAGAGAATTCAAAGGCCCCAAGAGGAGCAAGTGGGGCGGCCAAATTGAGTGGACAAGGAGTCAAGATGTGTACACCATGCAATTGTTTCCAAAATGAACTATGCCAGGTGCAAGCAATGCAATAGTGTGGGCCGTGAGCCCTCATTAGTACACAAGGGAAAGTGGAGAGCTTGTGAGCTCTTGGCTATGGCGCAAGGGTGGCGGCCCTACTACGCACTGCGTGGGGTGGAGTTGGTGGTGGTTTTGGCAAATCCAGGCGGCGCCAGGGGCAGCGTGCCCGCGTGTGAGGAAGGCGAAGGCCGTTTGGCCTTGATGACATGGTAGGCCCATGCTAGCGGTGAGTCCCGTGGCCCTTGGGGCCCCAAAGTTTTGAAGGAAAGAGGGAGGGCAATAGCAACCTCGCTATTGCCTCCCCCTCTCATGGAAGAAGTTGATCCTGCGGCGGTGAAGGGAAGGCGAGGTAGAGAACATCCAGAGATCTAGCAAGGGGAAGTGGAGAATAGAGATCAAGCCAAAGCAAGAGAGAGAATTCAAAGGCCCCAAGAGGAGCAAGTGGGGCGGCCAAATTGAGTGGACAAGGAGTCAAGATGTGTACACCATGCAATTGTTTCCAAAATGAACTATGCCAGGTGCAAGCAATGCAAAACAAATTCCAAAAAGAAAGTGAAGTGCACGACATGAAAGCTCACCTCTTATTTCTTTTTTCAGTCTCCTAGACACATCCGTATAAAAGGAGGTATACGTTCATTTTCTGGGGCCTTTGACCAATGTAGGCTTTTTTGCCCGAGAGTGTGATTGAAAGTTGCAAGCCTATGTAGTGCAAAGCTTACCATTGGAGCTGCATACTCGATTGTACTATTCCCCTATGCAATAATACCACATATTGGCTCCTATTTCTTTTGTTGCTTCTCCCCATCCCCCTCCTTTTCTCTCGCTCTTTGTGTATTGGCCAGTGCTTGTAGAGGGTTTGCCTGCAGCTTGAAGGGTGTTACCAAGAGGGCAAAATTGGGGTGTTTTGTGAGTCGAAAAGGGCAAGTTAAGCAGGATGGGTGCATTTGTGCTGCAAGGTATGAGATAGTTGTTCTGTGTGCTAAAGTGGATTTGTTAGTGCAAACTAGTCAATTTGAAGGTGTTATTTGAGAGGTTATGGGTGTTGTAGAATCCTTGGGCTATAGAGAGGCAGATATTTGGTGTGTTGGGTGTGTTCCCTGTTCCCCCTCTGCAGCGTGAGCATCGTGGAGCATGCCCACTCCTCACCCAAAACTCCTCACTATGTCCCAAATCAAGTTGTTGTCTCCTGAGGCGTCTGACATGCAAGGTGGGCTCACAAATACACAACACAAGTGAAGTGGTCCGAGAAATACCTGTGATGGATGTAGTTGCCACCACTACAGTGAGTGTGTGACAAGCATAAAGTTCATCCATGAATACCCATTGAGATAGTGCAATGTAAGAGCATTTGACACTATCCACAACTGCCACCATAGCCAAAGGGTCCTTGGACTATGTATCTTGACAGTTGTGCGGGCCTTAGTGACACAAGAGTGTCACAAAAAATTCTAAAGCACTTGAGTACGTGAGGGAAGATCGATGTCGCTGAAGTAGGTTTTCGCAATGATGACTGCACAATATCTCGCTCTAGACATTCTAAGGAAGCATCCCACCACCGAAGGATCAGGCTTTGAAGCTAGCGTAGGGTCCCCACACATGCCTCCATGCAAACTCCAGAGGATGCTCCAAGAGAAAGCAAGGGAAATCCACTCGAAAAAATGAGGCGATTGAGTTGCATCGATGGGCTATTGAAATGCTCCAAAGCTGGCGCTACCATGTGAGACTTATGAAAGGCACCCATTGTGGGGGGTGTGACCTGGCTAGTGTGTGACATATCTTCTAGCGGGACTCTAGATGCTAAGGAAGAAGAAGTATTACCCTCATACGATGATACATGCATGTGAACATCCTCAGACTCCTCAATCGTACGGAGAGTAGTGGGATCTTGTGACACATCCACACATAATCTTTCTCTATAGTGTTGCTTGCGTTCTTGAGCTTTCTGTTAATTTTCTTCCGCAAGATCAATCACCTCCGCATCTCGAACTTTGTGGACGGGGTCTTTGTGATGTCTATTGTGCTTTTGAGACCTTCATGAATGTGAACCCATGCATAGTTAGGAAAATGAGTGTTAGAATAATTACTGATTGAATCAAAAGACATAAAGGCTCCAAAACTCAATCATGCTCTAACTCTCGAATAAAGTGAACTAAAAAAAAGGGTTATATATTTTCTCCCTAATGTAATCTAAAAAGTTGTAAATCTTGATAAAATCACACCAATCAAATTATAGAAAATTAATTTATATTATATTTTAATTATCTTTTGAGTAAGATTACTTTTGTTAAGTGAATGTTTTTTGGAAAGAAAGCATAATGCTTAAGTTCTCATCCAATAATAATTTAAATAAATAGAAATTAATTTGCACTTTAATAATTATGCTATATTATCTATATATTTTAGTCATTTGTAAAATTTGTTAAAGTTAGAGATAAATGGCGTGGCTCTTGAGGTGGCCATGCATGGATGACATGGTCGTCTATTTGGGTGATGTGGATGATTGATGACATGGAATGAAAAGGTGGCAAGATGATGTGGCAATCAAGATTCTCCTCATTTGCCATGCCATTATGTGACATGGAAAAATGGTGACATAGAATGTTTAGGTGGCAAAAACGTAGATGGTGAGTTAGAGAGTTGGTGATGTGGCATGCTTAGTGGATTGTGAGGTGGTGAGTGATGTGGCAAGCCATGCAAGTACCATAGACAAGTGGTAGATGAGGTGGCGGATGACATGGCATCTAATGTGAGGTGGCATGCAAGGTGGCAGTTGAGGGTGGTGGATGAGATGGCATTTAGGGTGACGTGCAAGCCAAGTGTAAGGTCAAACTTTTGACTAAGGTGATGTGGAAGGTGACATGGGGTGATGGCATGGACTTTTGGTGATGTGGTAGTCTCCTTGTATGAGGTGAAATAGACAGTAGGAGACCAAACTATGGTATATGGACAAGTGTCAAAATTTCTAGGCTTGACACTTTACCAAACCTAAGGAGGCACACAATAAGTGAATTTTGCAAATGGGAAAAAATAAAACAGTGGAGAAGTGCCTTTCTCTAACTCAAATTGACTGGAATGTTTTTCCATGAATACTTTATGATGAAAGTCATAAGATACATGATAATCAAATTGAGTGGCATTGTACATTATTTATTAGAATTGTTTTAAAAACTCCCTCAAGATCCTTTGAGCAATCTTTGTTATTTTATGAGCTATATCTTAAAAAAATTAATTATTAAAGATTCTACTTTTTTCCATGGTCACATTCTTTGGGTCATAATCTATCAAATGATCGTTGGATCCCAAAGGGGTCACTATATGTACAACCTATACATCGCATGTGTTCAAGGACTATTTATAAAACCCCATAGTTGTGTGAATTTTTCATCAATAAAAGGGAGCCTTTTCCTATTCAATCTGTAAATTTTTTTTAAGGTCATTTTTTGAACACCCTTCTGTATGTGAAAATGTGAGAAAATACATAATTAAATATCCCCTACTGTTGAACCCACGTGATAGGCATTTTGTAAATTGTAGTCACTCCCCCGATGTTGAATCATGCAATAATCTATACCTCATTAGAGACGTCGTGTAAAAAGTTAAGGCTTTTCTAAACAACAGTTCTAACAAAGAAACCTAAATAAGAATTACATAGAGACCCAAAAAATTATTTAAAAATCAAGTTAAATTACTTGTCAAGTGAATAATCAATATACAAATGGGCAAGTTAAGCAAAGAAATACATATAAAGATATAGACAATTGTTCATCAACCTTGCAATGTTTTGATAGCGCGTGATGGGATGGACCAGAGTAGTTCTTGCACACTAAATTTCCATTTTGGTTTGAAAAATTGAAGATCAAAATTTTCTATGTATTTTGTGTGGTCACAAAATCTTGCTGGTAGAAAGTACGTGCAAGCAAGTCAAATATACATAACAGTGCAAAAAAAAACAAAGGTTTTTGGTAATTTTGCCGAGGGAAAGTGTTGAAAGTGTGTACACCTTATCATGCATGCATCCTGCAAATTTGTATAGATGGCATGAGAATGGGCTCTACATGGTAGACTCTAGTGTGTATCACGCAGGGAGGTATGGAAACTTCGTTTTGCTATGCAATTGTGAGCAGGTGAGTGTAAACCTTCTTTACCCTTATTTGTTCAATGTAACATAATACCAATGTCACTCACTTTGAACTTCTCTTCTATAAGTCATCTATATCCCATCAATCCATCAACCAAAACTTTTGTTCATAGTTATCGCAGCACCTCGGGAAGAACCAGTTTTTCCTCTAATGAAGTGGAGACCGTCTTCGACCCTCTCCCACCTATTACTTTGGATAAGGGGGAGAGCGGGGAGAGAGAAGAGAGAGAGAGAGACATCAATGATTGCAGTCCCAATCCCACCAACGCAGTGAGGATGATTTACATGATGATGATGACTAGATGGAAGATGATGAGTTTGAAGGTGATGAATCTAGCACATAACAACAATTCAATTTCTCTCTTTATTGATTTAGAAGCCACGGGTTTAGATTTAGATCAAGCTACTTGTATAGATCTTTTGAAAGATGATTTATAAACATTTTTATATTTTATTCCATGACTTTTTTTGTCATGTCGCCCATTCATCTCTCTCTCTCTCTCTCTCTCTCTCTCTCTCTCTCTCTCTCTCTCTCTCTCTCTCTCTCTCTCCCCCCCCCCCCCTCCTCTCAATCTCTATTTTTATCAAGCATGATAATTTATGTTAATCAAGTGAGTGTGATTAATTTAACGATAAAATATCTATTAGTTTTTGATACAATTTTTCATGAAAAATAACAAATGCATGCCTTGTAATTAATTTTTTACAAAAATAGAACGAAGTACTTAAATTTGCATATTTTGGCTCTAAATCATTGTGTGATAATGCTAGAAGTAATAACAGTGGTTATAATCTCTCTCCGTTCTAACATCCACCTTCACACATTTTCTTTCGTTTTGTTCTAAAGAGTTATGGGTGCAAGTAGCATTTTGTGTTGTGTGCAATGCGAGAATACTTTTGCTATTACAAACTACTTTGAAGAAGCACTCCTCTATTGTTCTCCTTTTCCAACACCTCTACATAGAAAGAGAGCTTGTTTTGCCACCACTATGTAAAGCCTTTCAAAATGAGTTCCAAATATGCAACAAATGCATGGATGTAGTCTCTCAGGAGAATTAATGCATGCGTGGTATTTCGGGGAATAGAGAGAGTCTCTTTTGTTTCATACAAGATGCATGTTTTACTTGCAGGAAAAAAATTATGATAGAGGAGTCACATGCCTTGTTCAACCTAATTTATCCAAATAACCGTTGTGTCATGTTTGAAAATCATTTTTTGTCCTTTTTTTTTGAAATTTAAAATGATATTTTTAAAAAAATTCACGAGCAAAACAGAGGGAAATACCCAAATTTGAATGTTTTAGCACCAAGCGGCGATCGGTAATACGTGCATGAATAATCGTGGTAATGTACACAATAATAAACACGGTAATGCTTGCGATAATATTCAAACTGCAAAAAAAAGTCCTCTCATCCCCCTCTCTCTTCTTTGGTCATCCCATTTTGGACTCTCTCTCTCTACAAAACATGGTAAAAGGCCACGGTAACAGTTTTCAAAGTGTATATTAATCACCCTAAGATTCTTGATACCAATTTTAGATTTTAGGGATGATAAATTAGAGAACCATTCATGGCATTGGCATTCGAGGTTTTACCCCTAAGGTGTCTTTTCCACATGCTACCACATGGTTCCGTGTGACCTATGAATCCTAGTAGAAATGAGATAAGCTCTATGGGACAAAACCCATCCCAACAAGAAAGATCCTGAGATGGTGAGCATTTAGTATGCCATTGCACTGCTTATTATGAGCTCCTATGACAATTTCACTATCTCTTTAAATAGGAGTTTGAACCACTTTGTCAAATCATGGACTTCACATACCAAACATTGCATGGGAATCTTTCTAATAGGGATATGCCAATTTAGATAGAGACCCTTGAGAAGCACAAAAGCAACACAAAAAAAACTTGCCTAGAGAGAGCTTAAGGATTTCTTCACAAGCACCACTAAGGATGGTTCTAATCGATAGTACAATTTACCCCCCTCCAAAGGATGTATTTCTTGATTGGTCAATCCAACTTGGTCATTCAAGGTGCTTGATACCATGGACATCTATGCGTACGCGGCTTGTGCACTTGAGGATACAAGGTATCATCACTTGAGGCAAGGTGAGACTTCCCAAACTTTTCACCATGAAGAACATTGATGATATACTATACCGGCTTATGTGAGAGTTCATGATGGACTCAACCCCCCCCCCCCCCCCCCCCCCCCACCCCCGAAATAAATAAATAAAAATGTGTGTCCTACTCATTGCCATAACCCCATTCTACAATTTATAAAAAGACAAGCATGGTATGCCATATTGATTTCATTACCTTTCCTACAAGAGTTTTAGGATCTAGGATGTTTTCTTTCATGCTTTATCTAGGATTTTCTCTTTTATGATTTACAATTTGTAACGAGAAAAGCGTGCTGCTTTCCTACTAGTTTCAATACCTTTCCTACCATAATTTTAGGATCTAGGATGTTTTCTTTTATGCTTTATCTAGGACCCTTTCATGCTTTATCTCAGATGATTGTATCACACGCAATATAATTGTAAATTCTAGTCTCATAGGTCATTTTTTCATTTTAAAGATGTGAACATAACATCGGGGGGGGGGGGGGGGGGGTCCACCTTTATGTATGTAAGTATCTATGAGAGTTCATCAGGAGGGGTTTTGTATTTCAAAAATTTTGGGTAAATTTACATAAATATATTTAAATAAGGGGTTTTTTAGTTGCACTTACCCGTAAGTTCATAAAGAAAGAGGGGTTGTTTCATTAGTTCAAGATTCACAGATAAGGGGTTTTTTAAATACCCTTTGAACGCACGTTGTATAGATGGTTTACATATAGTGAACCCCCCGAGCATAACATGTTGTCCTTGATAGGCATACTGTCAATAACGTTGTCTCTTAGAATGTGTTGATTGTAGGATATGTCCAGCATGGTTGTGGAAAGAAAGAGTTGTGTTGATAGGCATCATATCAATAATGTTGTCTCTTGGAATGTAGGATATGTCCAACATGTCTTTTTTGACTACATGAAATGTGAGGATCTCTTGCTGCACGAAGTCTCTCAAGGTCCTCTTATAAGAGGATATTCCTAGCAAGGACTGGTGGAGGAAGCTCTAAACTATTTTTGTTGGATGCACCAAGAGGGCACCTCCCCACCCGCCATCACGTTTTTTATTGTGCTCAATGCGTGTCTAGTCACTCAAGTCTACTAGGTGAGGACCAAATGGTTCATTGTGTGCTATTCGACCACATATGAAGTGAGGGTTTCTTGGTGGATGAAGTCTATTGGTATGCTCTTATAGGAGTATATACCCAACAAGTGTTGGTCGAGGAAGCTCTGAGATGTTTTTTTGGATGCAATAGGAGGGCACTTTATAACCTCACATCGCTTTCTTGAGTGTGCTCAATGCATGTAGTCACTTAGGTCTACTAGCTGAGGGGCTTTATGCTTTTTGATAGCATGAGGATAAAATATGGAATTATGATATAGGAGAGCACTACCTTTTGGATGGGATAGGCGTTCTTCTTCCTCTTTCTATCTTACCCTCTTTCTTCTCTCATACACCTGGAGCTTGACATAGGAAGAAGCTAGCCAATTTGATGCACTTCATGATTGTACTTTCATGACCATATATATAGATGTGCATACATACCCCATAACAGTACAGCTTTATCTCCCCTCTTACACCATGTATCTTGTCTCCTAGCCTCCCATGGATCACCCCTTCCCCCCTTACCACATGACCACATTTTGTTACTTTGTACTTTTGTCCTTTCTCTATCAATGGAGGACACAAACATGTATATTTGATTTGTCTCATTAGTCAAATTTGACCTCTAATAGACATAGAAATATCTATCTATCTCTCTCTCTCTCTCTCTCTCTCTCTCTCTCTCTCTCTCTCTCTCTCTCTCTCTCTCTCTCCAGTGTGTGTGTGTGTGTGTGTGTGTGTATGTGTAGCTATTTTCACTTAAATAATAAGACATATTTGAACTTTAACATTCAAAATATAGCTGTCTTTAGAGAAAGAGTAATGATAAGTACAAAAACAACTCAGTCTTAGATTTATCTTTATACAATTCTTATAAAAATGAAGCCTCATTCTAGTATACAGATATCAGAAGTACTTCCCCAACAGTAGGTGTAAGTGTAATCATGTGCAGACACTTGCTTTAAGCCAAAAAACTTCCAAGATAAGATATAGTCCTTACCTGCATCCATCCAAACAAGACAACATATATGTTAGCCTTGGATGTGTTTTACAGGTATCAATGGACTATACAAGTTTTTATCCATGTCCATCTTACAAGTTTTTTAACTTAAAAGCACTGTCCAAAGTACTCATGTGTTCTAGATTTTATGTAAAAATGTTTTATTATCCCAAAGATTATCTTTCTCAATATCTTTATCATCATAATAGCATACATATTATTCTTATCAGAAGGCCACTTATACCCCTTTCTATCCAAGTGTCTTAACCCCTATAACAACTTAACAGTCTTTTGAGTTTTACTTTATCAGATTATTCAAGCTCCACTTCCTATTTCTTTTTAAGTACATGAAGCCATAAAGTACCAAAAACCTTTGGATCTCTAAAAATTCCATTAATAGTTTTAAGAGTATCAAACTTGTTTCTGTTATCAAGACAGACTTTGAATAGTATATGCTCATCTAGGGTTTATGGAATCCAACCTCCCTAAGCTTGCATGCCAAATGGGAAAAATATACTAATTACACTCCTCTTAGTTTAAAAAAAAACAAATTGTGCCTAATTGATTAGCATACCAAGTGGCAACCCCCTAATATAAATGCGATATTCAGCCAGAAGGAAGGTCAAACCATGAAGCATAAAGAACAGTCACCCTTTGGGGCTATTTTCATAACCTATACAAGCATTGTAGAGCTCTATTGGTAGCGTTCTAATAGGCATCATCATGCACCAAAGTTGTCGTCATATAGCAGGTTTCCTCAGAAACAATGTTACCGCATGGGTTCTCAAACCAAGAAGGTATACATTTTTACCATCATGATTTATTACCCAAAAAAAACCTTCCTGATATGGTACTCTATTTAGGGAGAGCTAGTTTAACACTGCTCGACCTATATCATGTTAGAAGAAATAGCACTATGTAGACAACCAGTAACATCAAAATATCCAACAACAGTAAGCAACCGGGGTAGAACCCCCTATCCCCCAAGTTTTTTAAAGAACAATATGCATTTGCAGCAGTACATCTCAGCAATTGATGAGTCTCTAGACTAGTGTTTTAACAAGGCAGGCGGCATCAACAAATACAAAACACCCCAATACCTTACGTGCTACCTTTTAAAAGAAAAAAAAACCAGTGAACTGTTTACGTAGAGCTACTCAAAATTGTAAAACAATAGCAAGATCAAATACCATAGTCTAACCATAAGTGTTATACCATACAACCATTAATGCGACACACTGTTAAGCATAGCCACCCACATAGTCGGCCTCACCATGCTAAGCATCAAGGTACACCAACCTGTAAGCCTAGGTGCTTATATCACCCCTAGACCAATATGTAAAAAGGAGAGAAAACCAAAATATCAAGCCCAGTATAAACAGTAACCGGCCTATGTAGGTCTCATTGTAAGCTCCATAATTGGTACAGTAGAGACTGAACACACACAATCCTCACTTTTACGCAAAAAGAACACACAAGTCTAAGTGAGAGGCAAAATCCACCCTCATCTCTTTAAATAGAAGAAGGTACATCACGATCACTCATGGTGTGTAGCACACAGAATCCATATCACACCAAGCATTGAGTAGGCTAGGTGCCACTCTTCCTGGGGAAACAAAAACGTAGCCACCTCTAATGAGGTCTGGATCTGTACAACAGAGCAGCTCGCGCGCCATTAGCATGGCATGGTAAGTTAGGCACAGTTGTAGAGTAGGGGTTCCATCCTATGGTGGATACAAGCCTAATGTAGCTATGCAAAATTTTAAGCCATAGTTGAAGTGGAAATATATAGCAAAGATGACAACAGTACTTGGGGTAGTATTCTTTTTTTAGGAAACAAACAGAAAGATAAATACTAATGTGTTTGTGTATGTATTGGACCTGTCCCAAGCACCAAACACAATGGGTTGATAGTAGGAAGATAAGTACTAATGTGTGTGTGTGTGTGTATACCCGCCCTGTCCTAGGCACCAAACACAATGGGTTGATAGTAGGCCCATTGTGAATGGGCCTACTACCTTATTAGAGATATGAGAATATCGTGGTTAAAGTGTAGCCCCGGCCAGTCATTTTGAGAGAGTGACAATTTAATTTTATCAATGATGTCACATATTTTGAAACCATTAAGGCAATATTTGTGTTTAAGTAACTTAATATCTTCCCAAGCAAGGAGGTAGTTGGAGGAGGAGTATATAATCACGTAAAGGAGGCTGATACAAGTGCTAAGATCCGCTTTGTGGGGTATATTATTGTTCCTCTTTATGAATTCAATAGGTGAACCTAGATCTCTTTTCCAAGAAAATCTTTGGTCATACTCTCCTACACAAGGTACATGAAGAGAAATAGAAAAGTTAAGGATTTGTACTGAAGTGCAAAAAAAGCCACTGGATGTAGTGAACCCTTGTCCATAAGTTGTTTCAATTTAAGCAATCAGGATATATATGATTGATCTCTCTTGAGAAAGACCTATTGTTGAGGATTAGTATGTCATACATATACCTGTAAGTATGTCTAAATAATGAAAGTATATCATATTTATCACCCATGGCTCTGAGAAACCATTTGTATTCAAAAAAGACTAGGTATGTATTACACATAAGCGGGGAGTAGGAGAAGCCCATGGGGATGCCTAGGCTTTGGATAAAACAATGTCCTCCAGAGAGAATGGTGCAGTTATCAAGTTACCACGATATGTTTAAACATAGGTCATTTCATTGAAGTGCAAGGGTGGATGAGAGTGTGTTCTTTTTATCCATCTAGGTTTTTTGGATAGAGAAATGCGGAAGAAACCCCTTTTCCTAGCATTGATAAAAGATAATTTGATAACCTGTGACATGACATCTTAAGAACAAGATCTCATTCTAAGGGAATATTTCTATAGCATTGAGTATATCTACTGTAAAAAGATGAAAAAATTTGTTTAGGGAGGTTAAGAGTAACCTCTGTAGAGTTTTTTGTTATCCAAAAGGGGTTGTAGTGTATGTGCAGAAAGTTATAACAGATGTTTTGTTTGGAGGTGCAGACTGATTCAAATTCTGCTGGTATAAGGTCAAGACAAAGGGTAATATCTTTGGTAACATCCGTAAAGATGCTATTCGAGGCATTGGATATCCATCTGAGTTTATGTTTATGAATTTTATAGGTGGAAAAAAGTACTAGAGATTTAGTATCTTGAAGAGAATAACCCAAATTTCCTAAGTGTCTTGAGATATTATTGGTAACCTCTTGTAGGGATGTGTTAAGTATTGTGAGATCCTTCCCAGATACCCGCGAATGTGCTGCTTTCCAAGCTAGGTTTTTGCAAATCAACGTGGGACAATTAGGGCTATTATCCAGTCCTTCTATGAACCAATGTGTTGATAGTTTTTGAAATTCAAGAGCGAATTGTGGTGTAATCCAAGAGCCATCTGTAAAAAACCATTTACTAGGTACGTGTGAGATTTTTTTGGAAGAAATTGTTTCACCAATTTTGCTAAGTCCAGTAGGACTGTCCTCTTGAGTCGGAGAGAACTGACAAGGTCAATTAAGCAGCTAAGTAAAGCTGATAAAGTAAGAGATGGGTTTTTTGGGAAAGTTAGGTAAGTGATTAAGCCCTTTAGCCAGGATTTTTCGGACTGTGGTATTTTCAATGATTCTAAGATCACAAGTATAAACATGCATGCCATACGCATCAAAGTCTTTACAAAATGTGATAAACTTGTTATAGACACATTCATGAATGGAGTTGTGTCGAAGAAAATCATTACTATAGACCAAATTTTTAATAAGTTGTTGATACTTCCAGCCAATAAGTACCTTGTCAAGTAATTTGTGGTTACCAAAAAGTAAGTCAAAACACTCACAAAAAAGTGTCTTAGGGTGTATCCAATCGCGAAGCTCATTCTGAAAGAGACAGTGTTCGTAAATATAATCTTTGCGAGGAGTTTTCTGTTGAGATACCGCCTTCCACATGGGTTCACAAAAACTTGCATATTCATCAATGATTATAAGTCAAGAAGGTGCGTAATTGGGGTGTTTCTGCCTCTTCCTCTAGTGTAGCTATGAGAGGTTCCTCAATTAGAGGAAGAGCTAGGAGTTAGAAATGAAGTAAAAGAGTTGGGAGTAGTAAGAGAATTAGGTCATTTTAGTGAAGGGGAGTCATCATCCTCAATACAAGACATGAGTAAGCAAGTGATAATCTTCACTCCTTTGTAATTAGCATAAGTGGTTAGATAAATCCCAGGTTCATTAGACTTTAGTTCCTTCAAGATATCCAACATTAGCCCACGAAAGATGTTGAAAGCAATTTGAGCAATTACTATTTGTTTAGCTTGGCCGACCAACCAAGAACAAATAAGATGAAAGTCCACTTGTTTTTTTGGGAAAGAGTAGGTCCAGATGGTTGATGATAAACCAAATGGCATGATCAAACCACATGATGCTGGATTCACATGAAGCTTTAGGGTCAAGAAACTTTCAAGCACATTTAACATAGGGGCAAAAAACATTCCAGATAAATTTTGTGTCAAAATCTGGGTTACTTTTGGCAAATTCCATGTTTCCCTTTGTACAAATGTAGAGGCCTGTATTGGAAGGACATTTGGGATGGTCGATGAGGTTGAGGTTGAAAGGGTACTTTTATGAGTTCCCCTTTGTCTAGGAACTGTCCACCTTTCAAAATTTTGAGTCTGCAGTCTTCAATAGTAGAGGCAAGGAGATTAGCTAGGTAAACCCAGGTTTCACTAAGAATAGGTGCTAGAAAAGCTTTGCTAGGTAGGACCCAGAGCTGATGGTCCACCCGAAAAGATTCAATTTCTATTTGTCTAGCAGGTAGGAAAGGCAAAACCTTGGAAATTTTTGGTACCATTTCTAAGAGGTTAGAGTCACTGAGGGAGCAAAGATTACTCTGAAATTCTTTGACAGCCTCAAGAGCCGCACTATCTCTACAAAAGACACCACCTTTCTGAGGGATAGTTGGAGTAGCCGGGGTACTGATAAAAGAAGGATTGAGGCCGCATAGGTTTTTAAAAAGGTTAGACAGTTCAGCCCCAGAAGGGGAAAATAGGGCAAGGTCTTGCTGCTATTGTATAGAGAGTATAGGTAGCTGGGCTATGTACTCAAGAAATAAAATTAACACCATCTTTGGAATCCTTGTCCAAGGTAGACAAAATATTGACCCAATCATTGAAAGATAACATGTGCAAGATAGACATCTTTTTGTCTGTGTGGTAAGAGCCAAATCATATATTAGTTGAGAAGCATCCAAGCTACCAATACATATGAGGACAAGAGATGTGCCACAGAGAGGGGTTCAGAAGATGTGTCAGGACAACGGCAAGGCCGGACTAGACAAGGCCAAGGCCGGGCTAGGCAGTGTGGAAAGGGAGTCCAACTAGGGCAAATGGCTAGGAGCCATGCTATATAGTGGGTGGTTGGGAGGTGGACTCCTAGGTTCTAGTTCCCCTTGTCTAACATTGGAATCAAGAGCAAGGTTCCTATTTTTGGGAATGGACATGCGTGGTGTTGGAGAGCCACACAAAACTTTGCATGCTTTGCATGTCGGGGTCAAGAGCACCGTGGAGCTCATTCCCTATGAAGAGGACGACGAGGAAGACCGGCTGGGCAACCCCGCTTGCGAGAAGAAGGGGCCAAAACTCTTCTTGCTCTACGGAATTGCACCGGGCTACTGAGAAACTCACGATCGAAGGCTGAAGCCCGCTTTGCGCTATAGCAACCACCATTTCCCTCAGAGGCTCTCGCGCGCTATTGCTACCGGCTATGGCATTTTTGGAGCTTTGAATTCACACTTAAAACACCTAAGGCCCTTGGCCTTAGGACTTTAAAGTGGTACTAGGGGTATCACCCCGCATCAAGCAAAGAGCTCCGACCTCCGGAGTTGTAAGCATAGATCCGAGGGGATCGAAGCAAGATCGGCAAGTACACACACCCACACAAATTTTCTACGTACTATCTACAAAAAATCAGAGAATTAATAAAGCATCCAAGGGGAGTCAGAAGCAACATTATTTCTCAAAATTGATTGCGGTCAAAAGCAATTCTACTCATACTCAATTCGGCTACAATGGGTTAAGGATTTCCCTACAGGACTGACATTTCCGATCGATTTTCACTTGGACAATATCGATTTCAACGGGATTAGCAAGGCTAATTAACCTTTGCAGTGCTCTCAATATCAGGTATTTTTTTTTACTATTCCTTTCATTGCACTATGTTGCCATGGATTTAGATATCAATATGACTTTTGATTTTGAGCAAAATACGCCTGATCCGTCCCATGATGGCTCGCGGCCGGATGCTCTCACGGGGAGTGCCCGCGATGCTACGACAAGTGACGACAATTATCAACAGCTTGATATTCAAGAATTTCGTGCACTTCAGACACGCATATCAGTCATGGAAGGAAATTTTAAATCTTTAAGTGAAAACCTCACTAAATTATCCATGTTAGTGATCCAATTAATGCAACAGCAGTCCAAGGGTCCTGCTGACACGCACATGCATGAGCATGTTGCTACATAGGGGCAAGGCCCTTCTAATGAGGGATAAGGTCCATCTGCTGATACTTTGTACACTCTCACTGCAAAAGAGGTGGACGAGTTGTTGAAAAACACCAAACCACCGACTTTTAAGGGAGAAGACATAGACCGCAATAAGGATGCAGTGAATATCTTTCTCAGCAAGTGGGATGGAATTCACGCCTTACGGCGTACTCCGGACGTAGTCAGAGCACTGCAAATGATCTTAACTCCAGAAGGCAAGGCCTACAAATGGTGGATGTCTCTCAAGCAGAAGAATATCATACCACAGAGTTGGGAAGCTTTTGAAGCTATGTTTCGCAAAGTATTTTTGCCTACAAATGAAGAAAATCAAAATTGGACGGCTTGGGACACGTGTTCCATGCGCCAATACCCATCATTACTTGAATATATATCTCATCAATCAGGATATTATCCTCAAGTTGGAAGGCTTAGATAACTTTCAACAAGTATGGGGGTTTATATGTGGTCTGACACCAGAGCTTAAGACACACGTCAAGACCCAAGACCCTAAAACACTTGAGGAAACCATAATGAAAGAACATATTCACGATGATCCAGATGAAAAGAAATCTCATCATAATCCTGTTCCTGCTAATACACATGGTAATATTCGCACACAGTATGGGCACAATAAAAGGAAATTTATAGTAGCCAATTCAGAAGCATCTAAAAAACCCAAGGGGTCCTGACGTCCTCTCCTCTTGAGGACTTTGATAAAGCTAACAAAGAGAAATTATGTTTTCAATGTTTAGGAAGCGGTCATGTCAAAAAGGATTGTCCCAAGGGGAAATCTGTTGCTCATGGCAAGGAGAAAGCAGTGCACATGGTGCAATTGCTGCCTCTTGAGTCTTCCTCACAATTTTCTACAATGCACTACAAGAGGTTGTGTGCTCTTGTGACTCTGTTAGCGATGGAAATACACTAGGTTTTTATAACCCCCGGCATCGCTAAAACCGTCACTACGAGCGTCGCTACGAGAGCGTCGCTATATGCGTCGCTATATAGAGACGCTCATAGCGACGTTTACATAGAAGACTATAGCGACGCTCATAGCGACGCTACAAAGCCATAAATAGCGACGGTTATAGCGACGCCCGAGAGAATTTTTTTTTGGTGGCAGGGCATTGAATGCCTTGCCACCCATCAACCATATTGTACTTGATTCACTTTTAAAAAAAAGTGCAAGGGTAAATAATAGACCTAAAATAGTCACCCACAAGACGCATTGTTTGCAAAATTGACAATTGTACACATCATAGGCAAAATGAATTGATTGGCAAATGTAAAAATGACAATTGTACAACATCATAGGCATAAAGAATTGATTGGCAAAAGGAACTGCGGTGACAAATGTAATAATATACATGGTTCAAAAAGACGTATAAAATCCGTCTCATGATACGTAAGCTATGAGAAACCCTAAACTAATGCTATCTAGCTACGGCTAAACTAACGTCGTCTAGTCAGACGTCTCATCGCGTCCAAGCGGCGTATCTGTCGGATTCTGCAAAAAAAGACAATAAGACAGCTTTCAGTAAGTATAAACATATAACGACATTTATAAAACAATACAAAAAATAGAAAAGAGTAAACCCTAATACTAACCATGCCGCCGCGAGAACTGAGAATGTCCATCAGGGCGTTTAAGCCCTTCCTGCCTGCGTACTCGCGCTCGTACGGTGTGGGATCACGTCCTGTCATCGACCACTGTCAAAAAATACAAAGATTTCATTATGTTAGAATTAAAAAACTCATAAACCCTAAACTATCGAACATAAAGAGCAATGCGAAAACACTTACAAAATCGGCCTCAAATGATGCCCATCCACCGCTCCCCAAGTGGTGCGAGCTCCCTGCCTCTACTCGCGCTCTGGCTGCATCCTTTTGTTGCTTCCACTTGTTGGGATTCTCTCGCGCTACTTTCTTCGCATTCTTCTAATCTTCTTTGGCCAGCCAATCTGGCCTGTTCCACCCATTCTTGATTGCTTTTTGCACTTCGGAACGCTTGTGTTTGCAGTATTCACGCATTCGAATCTTCATCAGGTCTTCATTGAAGCGCTGATCCCGTGTTGGAACAGGAAACTCATCATGAAGTATGCTGATGACTCTGTTTTTTAAATCACTTGGTACTTCACTCCATTTGTTCAGTATGTAGTGTCTAAACAGCTGAGAGCAAAGACCACGCATGCGCGAGATCACCTTCTTACCGTCATCATCCATGATGATGCCGCCGCTGAAGTCGACGGAGTAAGACAAGCCCTCTGGCCGGTGACGCGTGAACCTGGGTGTCCCGGCAGGGGTCTCTAGCGGCGTGTCGATGGGGGTATGGACATCAGGTGTCTCCACCGGCGTCTGGGCCCCGAAGCGAGGAGTGTTGAGTGGGGTGGCTCCTGGCGGAGTAGGTAGAGATGTGTAGCTTCTAGGAACAGTCAGCCGTGCAAAACCTGGCGTAGATGGCGATGCTGTGGCTGGTGTGGGGGCGGGCAAAGAAGGGGAGGGTAAAGAGCCTCGTCGAACACGAGGCGGTGTGGAGGCATCGGTGGCGGAATCCCCACAACAACCGCCACCGCCACCACTAGAGCGCCGGTGTGTAGACGAGTGTGAAGCTCGTCTCGTGGACGCCGAAGCTTCGGAGCGCGTCGAATGCTCCGAAAGAGAGGGAGATGTGGATGGAGTAGGAACGCGCGATGATGCGCCATAGCGATGACGCTCCACGTACCACTGTCTCTGCTGCGGTGACAAAGAAGAAAGAAACTCCTCATCATCCATACCTGCATTAAACACACGAATATTTAAACTTAATATTGAATGAATAGAGTAGACAATGGCGCAAAGACCATTAAATACAATGACGTAATGACGCATATAAATACAATGACGCAATGAATTGAGTGATAGAAGAGGCAAGTCGAAAACTCAAAATTTTCAATCAAAAGATGTGAGTGCGAGTAGAAAAGAGCGTTATACACCATGGAAGGTACTTAGAGAGCCAGAGCTTTTACAACACGGAGCAAAATTGTTCAAATACAATATTTGTGGCTTTAAGAGATCTCTCTCTCATCCTCGCATAACTCAGCATAACTTCCTATATCTATATAGAGCTCTCCGTTTAAACACATATCCTCTGTTTCATTTTGTAGCTCCTCTGCATGCACCCCATATAGAGTAGTAGCATCTTGATGCTCGTCTGGCACCACCGCAGCGGCTTCTGATTGAGCATCTTCTCTGATCTCCTCCATTGATGCCGTTGTGATTGGCACATGGTAGCCTTCATACGTCCTTGCACTACGAGGGGCTACCTCTATGACGTACCACCTGTTTGATGTAGACTTTGTAGGATGAAATATTACCTGCCAGAGCCACATAACTTACATGAGAGCTTTCAAGCACATAACTTGTAAAAGGGGGATGTTAACTACTTACATACTTACTTGTTCACAATGCTCGGGTAGTACGAAAGTGTCTCTTAGGTCAGTCCATTTCTTAGTAGAATCCACCTCAAGATAACCAGACTCTCCTCTATGCACAGTAGCGTTGCGACCCTCCATGATTATCTTGAACCATTGCACGTCGAACAAGTCGACAAAAAACCCTCTGTAATCGATCCTCAAAATCTCTTGCAGCGTGCCGAAGTAAGTGAGTTCCGCCACCACAAGATCTGCATCAGAGGAACGTCGTCGACTAGACTGTTCAAATTTTGCCATGGTTCCACAATCTTGAGTAAAACGCTTTTTGTCGATTCGTTCCACCCTAAAATGTCGACCTTTACACCATGCTGCTGTGTATGACTTATACTACAACGAACAAAGATTATGAGTGGCCGTTCAAACGTTTATAAATAAAGTCACTTGCTAGTCGTACATTGCAAACTTACCTTGGTCGCGCAACCCCGAGAGTACTCCCACTCTTCCTCAGTCACTTCGTCACCGCATTGTTGTGCGCTTTTCAATTGGTTGTGCAACCCACTTAAGCTCATGAAGGTTGGTAGGCTCTCCAGAACCGCTGGATAGTGCATCGGTGGTCGTCTTCCCCGTCTCCACTCGATTCGTGCCCTTTGTCACTCTTGCTTTGCATCCTCATATTGTGAAATCCACTTTTGCATCACTGGATTGTGAAGCATGCAAAATCGGTTGATTTTAGCCTCTAGATCTTTCGTCATCTTCTTCTCAACACCGAGATTGCACATGACAATCCCAGATATGCGCTCATCATCTATGGTTCGCCATAGTGTGTCCCAGGCTTTATCAAATCCGTCTAGCCACTCTCCAATGTACACTAGGGACTCTGATACCAACCAACCTTCTGCCATGCTACCCTCCGGACGTGCCTTTTGACGCACATATCCCTTAAGCGTTTTCATGAAACGTT
Source organism: Adiantum capillus-veneris (assembly GCF_014529385.1). NCBI lineage: Eukaryota > Viridiplantae > Streptophyta > Polypodiopsida > Polypodiales > Pteridaceae > Adiantum > Adiantum capillus-veneris. The sequence goes on from NC_140943.1 coordinate 27,032,917, forward strand.
CTAAGAAGAACATCCATCTGGAATGAACTGTGCCAGCTATTTCCACCTCATCAACTATGTGAACAAGAAGATGCACCTGAATGGTTAGCATGGTAGTAGGAAAATGTTTCTCAAACATGCACACAAGCTCCGCAGCATTTATTTTGGCGAATGGTATGGAGTCTACGTTGATCTCCTTTTGTGAGATCCATTGCACCAGCTTTGCAAGTTTGTAGATTGTGTTACGGATGTCGAGAGACAAACATCCCTCAATGGCAACCGGTAAAATAAACTGTAAAGTATGTGCAGCAATGATATTAAAGTCCACATTTTATGCAATGATATTAAAGTCCACTATGAACGTACCTGACACATTTTATGCCAATCGTGTGACTTCAAACCGGTAAGCTTTCCTTCTTTAGTAAAACACGTTCGGAGCGAGTGCATTACACCAGTGGGGGTCCGCAAAGATCGAATGGTCTCTTTTACTTTGCGTTCTTGGGCTCCTGTGAAAATCCATGGTGCTTTAGGGATTTTTATCGATCTATCAGACGCTGTTTCCATACGATCCACATTTCTAAGGTCAACTCTGGCTCCCAAAGTATCTTTCTTGCCGGTCAGATGGTCCCATAGTAGATTACCCACATTCTTGAATATGTGCATTGGATCGAGCAAGTGATTGATCATGAGTCGGGGCCAGTATGGTAACTCGTACCGTAGAGATAGTCTCTTCATCCCTGGAGGCAATCCGTCATCGCACATTTCCTTCTGCTCTAACCATGCTTGTGCAGACATCCTTGGTGGCTCTCTTCCCAAAAAGCCGTCGCGTAACACATGATTCTCTGGAAGATACGCTTGATGACCTTCGTAGATTTGCTTCTTTAGTGAGGGTGCCCTACGTGCATTCAGTCTAGGTCCACATGTGACACATGCTCTGTATCCGCTTGTTTGAAGCCCTGCATGTATACACATGATAATAGATCAACTATGGGAAAAAACAAGATTTACAGTGTCTGAGTGAGGAGTGTCAATAGATCACCGGAGCATTCTGTTAGCCCGGGATAGTCATGCATGGTCCACATTAGAATGCCTCTGATCAAAGAATTCCATCGTCCTGTGTGTCGGCTCATATCCACCACCTCTATGCCAATCCACAATTGTTGTAGCTCTTCCAATAGTGGACGAAGATACACATCCATATTCCCCACTTTATATCGCCCTGGCACAATCAAGCTTAGCCATAGGTGCCCCTTCTTCGTAGTCAACCACGGGGGAATGTTGTAGTTGACGATGACAACGGGCCATACACTGTAAGATGTTGATCATTGACCAAATGGATTTACGCCATCCATAGCCAGGCCTAAGCGCAAATTTCGAGCTTCCCTGGAAAAATCCGACCATGTTCCATCTATATGTTTCCAAGCTGCGCAATCTGAAGGAATTCGTAGCACACCATCCAAAGATTTATTCTCCTCATTCCATGATGCTAGGGCGGCCATGGACTTACATTCGAAGAAATGCTTGATGCGAGGAAGCAGAGGAAAATGTCGCAAAACCTTTTGTGGAATTTTTTTCCCGTGGAGATCTACTCGATATCTTTCGGAATCACATTTTGGACACTTCTCCATGTCTATGTATTCCCCTCTGAAAAGAATGCAGTCATTAGGACAAGCGTGGATAGAATTGTAATCCATCCCCAAGTTTCGCAAAATCTTTCTTGCTTCATCTCGGGAATCTGGCATCACATTGTCAGCTGGTAGTATGTTCTCTTTAAGCAATCTACACAACATAAAAATACGATAAAGTCGTGTAAAAATCTATCAGATAATTATACATTTAGAGTTTTATTACAGTAAACTAATTGTAATAGATCACCTGAAAAGCGCTCTGACGCTAGTGTCACTCCATCCAAACTTTGTCTGCATGTTGAGAAGAACCAGGAGTGCTTTCAATCTAGACATACGTGCTCCATTATACAATGGCGTATCGGCTTCACTTTTCATATCATCATAGATAAGCCTTTCTGAATCCATGATCGTCTCGATCATTTCATCAATCTCGGGCTCAAACATTGCCTCGTTGGGAATGTGCTCTGCATTATCATCCCCCGAGCTGTCAGAGGCTACATCTTGTGGCCTCACATATGCTGCTTGACCAAAGCGCCTGCGAACACGTCTATTGGGTTGCAAGATTGCTGCTTGTTGGCCAGCGTCAGAGTCCGACGAGTTATAATTGGCAACAACTCGATCTATAATAGATGGATCAAACTCGCCAAATTCGCGAACGTGCTGCAAAGAAACACGTCTTGTCCGTCGCACAGCATGCTTGCATTGATTACAAGGACATAAGACCCTCGTTGAAAGATAGGTGTTTTGGTTGGACGGTCCCACATCCTCGTCACTACTCATAATGAGGATAAAAATCTTATAACCTGGACAACAAATTTAATATTCTATTGGCATTCTTCGTCTTCTCTCTCTCTCTCTCTCTCTCTCTCTCTCTCTCTCTCTCTCTCTCTCTCTCTCTCTCTCTCTTTACCTCACATTCTCTAGTCATGTCCCATCCCCGCACACCTCGGTCTAGAGGTGCACGGAGATCAGAACCATCGGGTTATAATCTCGTCTTTATTGGTCAATACCTATATTTGTGGGTACAAGAAATCTACACACCCACGTCTACATGATACTGCATGTAGTGGACAAAACCCCTTTGCCTCTTCTCTAGCTGTAGCACTTCACAGCATCTTAACATCTTTTCACAGTAGATCTTTTCACTGTTCGTCTAACTCTAAACCCTAAACCGTAAGTAGTTCTTGCGTGGATTCGATCTAACGTAAATAAGCGTAAATCTAAATAAACGTAAATCTAACTAAAAATAAACCTAAATCTAATTTAACGTAAGTCTACATCTAACCTAATCTTTAACGTCTTTTGGGATAGTTTCCTACGACGTTAAAACTCTCTTCTTCTTGTGTGTGTGTGTGTGTGTGTGTGGGTAAACCTAAATAAACCTAAGTCTAATCTAATATAACATAAATCTAAATCTAACGTAAATTATGTTATATTAAAAACAAAGAACTAAACTAACAGGGATTATAAGAACCTTAAAACTAATTTAACACATAATTTTTCACATAACTCGGCAAGAGTTGGCATTCTCATTACTAAAGATGTGAGAGTTAACTTCCGGCGGTGACGCTGCCTCATCTCCATCCACATTTGACGACAGCAATTGGCCCTTTAGACCGTTCTTGCTCTTGTTACTAACTTTGAAGTTGCTGTCGAATGACTAGAGGTTGTCTAGATGGTCATTGTGTCGGGGATGTAGTGACTCTTGCCGCCCTAAAGATCCACCTTCTTCCCTATCTTCTGAAGACATTTCACCAGTACTTTTGGATCGACGGAGCCCACCATGAGTGAAGGCAGCAATACCCTATATTCCATTGAGGGCTTTCTTCACCCGCTTCATGCAGGCATCGCAGTCTATGGAGACCTAAATCTAATCTAATGTAATGTAAATCTAAATCTAGCGTAAATAAACGTAAATCTAGTTAAAAATAAACCTAAATCTAATCTAATTTAACTTAAATAAACCTAAATCTAATTTAACGTAAGTCTACATCTAACCTAATCTTTAACGTCTTTTAGGATAGTTTCCTACGACGTTATAACTCTCTTCTTCTTGTGTGTGTGCACGTGTGTGGATGTGTGTGCCAATAAAAAGAGATAAATGGTATAACCTTTCTATCACCCATGCCAAGTATGATAGATTGATTATGCCATTTCCCTCTTGAATAATAGGTCTTGAGTTCAACTCCTCGTCGGCTAGATCTTTAGGTCTTTTAATTTTAATTAGTTTCCTACGACGTTAAATTAGTTTCTCTCTCTTTCTCTCTCAATGTGTGTGCGTATTTTTGGATCGTATGCATGTTTTCTCTCTCTTTTCCTCTCTCAATGTGTGCATTTTTTGTTTATGCATGTTCTCTCTCTCTTTTCCTCTCTCAATGCGTGCGTTTTCTGTTTATGCATGCTCTCTCTCTCTTTTCCTCTCTCAATGTGTGTGCATTCTTTGTTTATGTATGTGTGTGTGCGTTTTTGTTTATGTTTGTACTCTCTCTCTCTCTCTCTCTCTCTCTCTCTCTCTCAAAAACACTATGTGTGTGTGTGAGAGAGAGAGAGAGGGAGAGAGAAAGAGGGGAAGGGAACATGAGAATGAGGAGAGGGAAGGAGCATACCTGGCTCTCCTTCCTCTCCTTGTGTGTGTGTGTGTGTGTGTGTGTGTGGAGAAGAAAAAGAGAGAGAGAGAGAGAGAGAGAGAGAGAGAGAGAGAGGAAGAGCGTTACTTGCTCCTTGCTTGAGGGCGCCGAAAAACTCAGATCTGAGATCTGAGTTTTTGGGCGCGCTCGGTTATTTTTTTAGCCCAGCCGGCGTCGCTATGAGCATCGCAAATTTCTTTGTAAATTTGCGACGCTCATAGCGACGCCGGGAAATTTTTTTTTGAGCGTCGCTATGTGAGCGTCGCTAATATGAATAGCCTCTTGTAGTGATGGAAGTAACACACACCGAGGTGGTGCATGAATGCTGTCTCACAGCTTCCATGTGGAAATAGACCTTCGGACCACATGAGTTAGTACGTATGCATGGATCTCTGGAAGGGCACAAGGTGTGCATCTTGGTAGATGACGGTGCTACTCACAATTTTATCAATTACGGATTGGTGAAAAAACTCAAATTGCCTCAAACTCCGAGTACCCACCGCTACAATGTAGCAATGATGAATGGACATGATACTGAGATCTGGGATACTCAAGTCCGAGTTGTTCCGTTGGAAGAACAAGGCTACCCCACATCCTTGGATTTTTAGGTTATGAACATGGAGAGGGTAGACGTGGTCCTTGGTAGGGAATGGTTGCATAGCATAGGACCATCACTGAAGCGTAGATATGAGCACAACAGCTTGATGTTCGAATCCCATGGCACACATGTGTTGTTGTAAGGAGAGAAGGATGTACCGTCTTCACCATTGATATGTACAGCTGAGCTTATGCAGCTTGTTTTTGATAATGAAATAGATCAAGTTTTCTTGTGTTACTCATTGTCTCATTTTCTCTCTAACATTGAATCTGTTGAACATTCCTCAACGCCGCATGCTTCTCTCTCATCTCTTCCACCAATGGCTACTTCCAAACAAGAAAAAGTTGCTAGTGAGTTATAGAAATTATTTAAGGAATTTCAAGATGTTTTTCCTAATGATTTGCCACTAGTATTACCACCAACACGATTGGTGCAACATAGCATCGATGTGGTTGCAGGCAGTAAACCGCCCTACCGTATGAGTTACTCTGAAGTTGTTGAGGTGGAACGTCAGCTTGCTGACTACCTTAGCAGAGGGTTTATTCAACCCACTTATTCACCATGGGCTTCTCCTATCCTATTAGTGAAGAAAAAAGACGGCAGTATGTGCATGTGTGTAGACTATTGTGGCTTAAATGCAGTTACTGTTAAGAACAAGTACCTATTACCACGCATGGATGAGTTGTTCGACAAACTCACTCATGCTCGTATTTTTACAAAAGTAGACTTGCAGTCAGGTTATCACCAAGTTCGTATTCGACTTGCTGATATACCCAAAACTGCATTCCGAACAAGGTTTGGACACTACAAGTTTTTGGTGATTCCCTTTGGGTTAACCAATGCGCTCGCAACATTCATAACACTTATGGATAGTGTCTTGAAGCCGTATTTGGGCAACTTTGTCATCACTTTCTCGATGAAATTCTAGTCTACAGTGCTTCTCAAGAAGAACACTTACAACATCTGAGGCAAGTGTTCGAATTGTTAAGAACAAATAAATTATATGCCAAGGAATCTAAGTGTGATTTTTTGAAAGAAGAAATTCACTATATTGGGCATGTTATTTCATCTAATGGGCTATATATGGATCAATCCAAAGTGGATTCAATCCGGCAGTGGCCTTCTTGTAAAATCTGGAAGAGTTACATATTTTTTTAGGATTTGCAAGTTTTTACCGAAGGTTCGTTAAAAACTATGCTAATATTGTTGTTCCCATGACGGACCAACTGAAAGGCAAAGGTAAAGCTTTTCAATGGGGACCCGCTCAACAGCACAGTCTTGATACACTCAAGGATGCATTAGCTACAACTCCCATAATAGCAATAGTAGATCCTTTGAAACCATTTTTTTTGGAAATGGATGCCAGTGACCATGCTATTGGAGCAGTCCTGTTACAAGATGGACAGCCAATTGCATTTGAAAGCAATAAGCTTGATGCAGCTTAGCATAACTACTCTGCTTATGAGCGCGAACTCTATGCAATAGTGTCTGCCTTAAAAAAATGGCGGTATTATTTGTATGGTGCTCAGTTTGAGATTGTGTTTGACCATGAAAGCATCAAATGGTTTACACAAAGAACTGATTTGAAGGGTCACAAAGCCAGGTGGGCCGAGATTGTTCAGGAATATGACACCAAGTTCCGGTATCGTAAAGGACGATACAATGTGGTGGCTAACTCTCTAAGTCGTATGCCGGAGATCAATTCTCTCTTGCTCACGGAACTTCGTAGTGAATTTTTGGATTCTCTAAAGGACAAATATGAGCATGATGCAGCATATTCCAAAGTGTGGAGCAATGTACAAATGAGGAATCCTTCTCACTCCAATGAGGGTAGTGTAACGTTAGCCTCCACACATAGTTCTCCTCTATCAAGTGATGAACTACAACGATGGAAGCATTTCACCATCGACAATGGGTACCTACTTCATAAGGGGAGAGTTTGTGTACCAACGGACACAGACATTTGGCACCAAATTCTTTATGAATGTCATGATAGTCCAAGTGCAGGGCACCCGGGTATCAGAAAGACTTATGCTCTTGTACGACGATAGTTTTACTAGCCACGTTTACATGGCTTTGTTCAAGCTTATGTCTTGCATTGCCAAAAATGTCAAGTTAGCAAAGCAAAGCGCCTGAAAGCAGGAGGACTCTTACATCCTTTGGATATTCCCAATGGTCAATGGGAAAGCATCTCTATGGACTTTATTGTGGGGTTACCAACCACTGTACGAGGTCATGCCTCGGTATGGGTGGTCGTAGACCGGTTGACTAAACTATGTAAGTGTATTCCAACCAAATCAACGGTTAAGACTCTAGAACTAGTCAAGTTATTTGTGGACAATCTATACAAGTTGTATGGTTTGCCAAGTAAAATTGTTAGTGATTGTGATCCCAACTTTAACAATCATTTTGGAGGGCTGTATTCAAACGATTGGGTACACAACTAGAACTCAATACAACCGATCATCCAGAAACAAATGGTCAGACTGAACAAGTTAACCAAGTGCTAGAGGATATGCTAAGAGCATACGTTAGCAAGAAACAATTAGACTGGGAAGAATATTTACCTATTTTTGAGTTTGCCTACAATAGTGCTAAGCATGTCACAACTAGATTTAGTACTTTCATGCTCATACGGGTTTCAACCTAGGTCACCTGTTACGGTGGGGTTGGAAACCAAAAAGATCCAATAGCTTAAGGATTTTCTCCAAGACCACATGGATATGCTGCAACTTGTTCGTCAGAATGTCCGACAAGCACAGGATCGGTATAAGAAGTACGCAGATGAGAAATGTCAAAAAGTTACAATTGAGGAAGGGGAGGAAGTATTTTTACGTGTGCCAGAACATTCTGAAAGTTTGAAAACTGGGCCAACACCTAATTATCTTCACGATATTGTGGGCCTTTCAAAATACTCAAGCGAGTAGGTGATCGTGCCTACAAATTATTGCTACCTACACATTCTCGTATTCATCTGGTGTTTCATGTAAGCCATTTAAGTAAGCGGTTACATGGGGACGACAATGTCATTGACCAGCAGATTTTGGTTGATTTCGTTGAACCTCCTTCCTTACCGCATGAACTTGAGTCTTAAACGTATTCTCGACTATCATGCTTTACGTACATGTCATCATGTACGTCAACAAGCCTTAATCAAGTGGAAAGATCGACCTGAGGAAGACGCCACTTGGAAAAACATTAGTGTTCTTAAGAAGAAATTCCCCACTTTTGTTTCGAGGATGAAAACTCTTCTTTAAGGGGGGAGTAATGTCAGGACAATGGCAAGGCCAGACTAGACAAGGGCAAGGCCGGGCTAGGCATTGTGGAAAGGGAGTCCAACTAGGGAAAAGGGCTAGGATCCATGCTATATAGTGGGTGGTTGGGAGGTGGACTCGTAGGTTCTAGTTCACCTTGTCTAACAAGATAATTCCAAGCCTTGTGAGAGAGCAAGGGTTTGAAATATACAAAATGTAGTAAGGCTATGACTACCTATGGTAGTAAGTAACACAACGTTTATCCTTTCTTGCCAAGAAAGGTCAAGTTCTAACTGCTAAGGCATTTTTTGGAGTATGGTCTTTTAGGTAAAACTTATCTGCTCTAGAATCCTTGTATGATTCTTTGGGTTGTATTTTACTCTCATGCGAGATGTCATTCTGAAGTGTTTGTGATCCTGAAACTAAGATTCAAAACTAGTTTCTAAAGCCAACATCCCGGTTTATCCAAAGAAAATGAAAAAACCTTATTGATAAGACGTGTGTGTAGCTGTTTTTACTAAAGTATTAACACTAGGTTGGTAACCTAACAGGACATAAAAGTGTCCTTTCAGGGTTTTGAAAAAAACCTCCAAAACCATAGTAGATCCACTCATTTTGTAAAATCCTTTCATGAGGTTATAGTTAAAGGCCTACTACACATGGAAAAAATAAGAAACTTGTAAAATTTCTCATCTTTTGGTCACACCAAGCCTCCAAAGTTGATGGACCAGTACATTTTCATCAAAACAATCATTTCTTATGCTTTGTTGCATAAAAAAAAGATTAGGGATTTTTGTAGGACTTGAGATAAATTCCCTAGTTAACTTCAATGGGTTGGTGATCAAAACATATGATTGCTTCTCACTCACTATTTTTTGTTTTTCCAAAAGAAATAGGTACAAAAAAGTTGAATTTTTACCATTCTGCAAACCTATCATCAAAGTTTCTATAGCCACGCTCAATACAAATAATATATGCATGTTTTCTTAGTTCCCTATTGTCCTTTAGGTTCATAAGGAGCCATGGAGCATGTCAAAAGAATAATACATCTCTTACCAAGGGGAATCTTGGGGACAAAGATGAAGTGCTAAATACAGTAAACATGAAAAAACTGGGTTCAACATTATGAGTTGTAGAATCCCATAGAAACTATTCAATATCTAGCCAAATTTGATCCTTATGACTAGATATGGTTACTACCTACAAAATGCATGTAGTTGTCACAAGAAACTAACAATATTGAAAAAGCTATACTTGATATACTAGAATGTTTCGTTTTCTTCTATAATTGAAAAAATCAACCATCATTGTCTACTATGCAAAATAGGGTATTAGGTGTCCCAAAACTCAAGTAATATTAGCGTTATGTTACAATATGCAACATAGAAAATCAAAACTGCATTTGGATATCATGAAAGACACCAAAAAAATCATAGAAGAGCTAAAATTGGCTAAAAAACAGGATTTGACATTTTTGTAATTTGGTCATAGCTTCAATTTTGAAGAGTGATTACTTTTGTTTTTGTAAAGGGTGGCTCTACTTTACATCTTGGAAAAATAAGAAGCAACAAGCTATGCCATGCGTCAATAATTTGGTACGCCTTGAACATGTGTGTGTGTGTGTGTGTGTGTGTGTGTGTGTGTGTGTGTGTGTGTGTGAGAGAGAGAGAGAGAGAGAGAGAGAGAGAGAGAGAGAGAGAGAGAGAGAGAGACATCGCAGGTTTGAGAGAGAGAGATCATGTTTCATCTTCTACGGCATTGCCGTGTGTGTCGCAGGTCTGAGAGAGAGAGAGAGAGAGAGAGATCTTCATTATTTACTGCAGTTCTGTGTGTGTGTGTGTGTGTGTGTGTGTGTGTGTGTGAGAGAGAGAGAGAGAGAGAGAGAGAGAGAGAGAGAGAGAGAGAGAGAGAGAGAGAGAGGGCCAATCCCATTCAGTCTTGATGAGGAGTGTGTGTGTCTATTTCTATTCGAAAGAGAGAGAGAGAGAGAGAGAGAGAGAGAGAGAGAGAGAGAGAGAGAGAGAGAGAGAGTGCGATTGATTGGCCTTGGCGCTTGACAAAGAATGCCTCCCCCCCCCCCCCCCCCCCCCCCCCCCCCCCCCCCCCTTCCTCCTCCAAACTCGATCATGGACGCAACCCATCACTTACTTCATGTGCAACTTCTCAAATGTTGCTGCAAACAAGCCTCATGTAGTCTGCTCTATCAACACCCATGGCTGCCAACAGCTGATCCGCCACGAGCCCCACACCCTTATACAACCTCCATCATTTGCTAGCCAGGATGCCAAGAGTCTGGATCGAATACATGTCCCACTCGCCACAAGAGCTTGCTGAGCCACCTTCTCCTCTACCACTGTATATCCGTCACCCTTGATCCCAACGAGCTCCATTTTTACCTAGCTGTGACCCTCCACACCACGAGAGAGAGAGAGAGAGAGAGAGAGAGAGAGAGAGAGAGAGAGAGAGAGAGAGAGAGAGAGAGAGAGAGAGAGAGAGAGAGAGAGAGAGAGAGAGAGAGAGAGATTCCCACATCCGTCTCCACATTTTCTTTGTCTTTTTTAGGCCAGTCGGCAGATGCTACAATGTTGAGATCTCCAACGTGACCATCCAAGCTTTTTAGCTTTTCCCAAGTTTTCACATCTCGAACTCCTGACATAGGCAAGCAAAAAGGGGTTCTACAAGGGGACAGGTGGCATTGCCTACTACTAGAGTGCTCACGGAAACGGTCATGCAAGGCGGGTTTCGATTCAGTGTTTGGGAAAAATGTGTCTCAGCTTAATATCATGCCATTTTCAATTTCAAAAATGCCGGTTGAGGCAAGGGGAAAAGGAATATTTCCACCCCAAAATAGAGAAAAATAGAGTAAAAACCTACAACATAAACCTAATTTTCTACATTTCCTCTTGGAAAATTGAAGGAAAGCAATTTTGTATGTTTGAAAAATAATTTTTCCAAAACACTGATGTGATTGCATTGGAGGATGATCATTGCTAGTGAAGGGTATTGGCCTTGGTGTTGGAGTTAGCAATCCTTTGCTCATTTGGATCCTCCTTGGTGTTGCATACCTAATGTGAGCCCTTTGCCTCCCCCTAGAAATGATGACTCCAGCCTCTTATTGTAGAGCTGCCTCCATGCATGTGCCTCCATTGTAGGACTCCCTCCATGTCATTTTGCTTACATTTAGAGCTTGGTCACTTTGGAACGGCTAAATAGCCTTCTAGCTTTGTTTGCAAGTCAAGAAAACCGGTAGCTTGAAAGATTAATGCTTGATTTGACTGAGTGATGAGATAGATCTTGAGCAAGTTCTTGCTAATCGAAAGGGCCTCAAAGTCAACCATGTGAAGGCTATGCCCGTTTCGAGGCTCTTAACTACTACGATTAGATAGGTGGAGAAAGAAGAGTCAGATCGTGACTGGGCAAAAAGTAGGGTCGCTGGTACATGCGACCAGGCTATTAGGCTCTCACATGATTCAATTTAATACTACAAACTAAACATGCAGCCTGAGAGAGAGAGAGAGAGAGAGAGAGAGAGAGAGAGAGAGAGAGAGAGAGAGAGAGAGAGAGAGAGAGAGAGAGAGAGAGAGAGAGAGAGAGAGAGATGTGAGGTCCCCACCCCACCGTATGAACCAACGGATTTGAGGGTGAACCTGGTGGCCACTAGATCTATTGCGAAAGCAAACAAAATGGTTCAAGGTTCGACTAGCGAACGATCTCTCATCACAAGTGAGTCGAGTTCAAGCCTACTAGCAAGGAGATCTAGCTCCACCTCGCAGGGGAAGCGTACTTAAACTATCTAGCGATCCTAAGACCCACATTCTAAGAGGAGAGAAACCCCGAGCGCCTTTTTCCCCATGTTTCAGAGGCACGTAGCCTCGAGATTTCACCGCTCTAGGGGCAATGAGTATTACTAATATCGAAGTAAGCACTATGGGGACAGAGAGTTCCCGACCAATCGGGACCCCCCATCTCGTAGGCATTGGCAACCTGAGCCAAGCCCCCACTTTCCACCCCCACACTCACACTTCCTTATGTGACCTAATTACTACCACAAAGGTTGTTCAATATAAACATTCCTTGTTTTAATTCCGAAGCACATTGTTCGTTAAGAAAGCTCTTCAACCAGTATTGCAAACAACACCAAGAGAGTATTCTAGTAAAAATTCTACTCAAACTTATTCATTAAAATTCCAATGTTCTGGAGGTACAACATTCCCCCTCCAGTGAGAGTTCACTCCTCCCGTTGTCGCCTAGCTTCCCATACAACTAGGTATGTCCACCGCATAGAAAGTAGGTCATTGACACTCCCACCGCATAGAAAGCAAGTCGTGGGTTCCCACCGCATAGAAAGAAAGTCGTGGGTATCTACCGCATAAAAAGCAAGTCGTGGATTCAAAAGCCCTTAACGAGGAACTCTGCCCCCTGTGATCAGTAGGGGGGTCAGGACTGATTCAACATTGGAAGTAAAATGTGAAGGAGTACGAGCAGAAGTGCGACGCGAGAGAGAGTGCGAGAAGAAGAGCACGACGATATGGTGAACTCGCTCTACTGTAATGTGTAGATCATAGTGAGTTCTTATTATATTTTTACAAAAGAATATGTGTACATACCTGGAGGCCCACCCACTTACCTAGGCGACCACATTGGGCTTTATACCCCAACAATCTCCCACTTAAAGTCCAATGTGGTACTTTAAGTGTGAGAGAAGCTACTATACAAGCTAATATACAAGAGATGTAGAGAAGTGATGTACTACCCTACACCTAACTGCTTGCGAAAATGCACAAAGCTCTCTGAGGGAAGTCCTTTTGTAAGTAGATCAGCAGGATTTTCTGTGGTGTGAACTTTGACAAGCTGAAGTTGCTTATCCTCGAGCATTTCCCTGATGAAATGATACTTCACATCCACATGCTTTGTCTTTGAGTGATAAACTGGATTGCAAACCAATTGTATAGCACTTTGACTATCACAATATAACACAGGCATCTCTTCTTTGATGCCCAAATCTTTTACTAGTCGATTAAGCCAAATTGATTCTTTGCATGCCTTTGATGCTGCAACATATTCAGCCTCTGTAGTAGACTGAGTAACACAATCTTGTAATCTAGAACGCCATGATACTGCTCCACCAGCCAATGTAAAGACATACCCTGACGTAGAACTTCGGTTGTCTAAGTCACCTACATAATCTGAGTCTGTAAAACCCTTTACACTTAGCTCCTGACTCCCATAGCATATACGCATACTCTTTGTAGCTTTCAGGTATCTAAATATTCCTTTCACTGCCTCCCAATGTTTCTTGCCTGGGTTTGACATGTATCGACTTACTACTCCCACTGCAAATGCAATGTCTGGGCGAGTAGAAATCATTGCATACATCAAACTACCCACTGTAGACGCATATGGAACCTTATCCATTTCAGCCTGTTCTTCCTCAGACACAGGACAATCTTGTTTGCTAAGTTTCACATATGGTGGCAATGGAACACTCAATGCCTTTCCCTTCTCCATATTGAAACGTTGCAAAACCTTGTCAATATACTCTGTTTGAGATAACCAAATCAACTTCTTTGATCTGTCTCTTTCAATGCGCATACCAAGTATATGACTTGCCTCACCCATGTCTTTCATGTCAAACGATTTTGCCATCTTTGACTTCAAAGCTGAAATTTCTTCCAAGTGCTTGCCAGCAGTCAACATGTCATCCACATACAAAATAAGGATCAACCAACTACCATCCTTAGCCTTCTTTGTATATAGACAGTGATCGAACTCACTACGTTTGTAGCCTTGAGAAAGCATAAACTTGTGGAATTTATGGTACCATGCCCTCGGTGATTGTTTTAAGCCATGAAGACTCTTTAACAACTGGCATACCCAATCTTCCTTGCCTTTCTCAACAAACCCTTCTGGCTGCTCCATGTAAATTTCCACATCTAAATCACCATGCAAGAATGCTGTCTTGACATCCATTTGGTGCAACACCAAATCTAATATGGCAACCAATGCAAGAAAGCATCTCAATGTAGTCATCTTGACCACCGGAGAGAAGACTTCATCAAAGTCAATGCCTTGTTCTTGCTTAAAGCCCTTGGCAACAAGCCTTGCTTTGTACTTCGGCTAACTATCATGAGCGGTGATGTTATACTTGTAAACCCATTTACAAGGTAGAGCCTTTTTACCCCGTGGTAATTTAACTAGCTTCCATGTCTGGTCTTTATGCAGAGCTGTCATCTCTGACTACATGGCCAATTGCCAATTCCCGGAGTCCTTCATTTGCACTGCTTCCTTGTAACATGAAGGCTCATTGCAATCAGTCAACATGACATAGTTCATAGATGGAACAAAACTATCAGGAGGTCGCGTGACACGTCCAGATCTACGCACAATAGATGGCTCAGGCTCAGCCACAACCTGTGGTTCCACTCTATCCTGTCCTTGCTCCTCTTGAGCCCTGACATTTTGTCTTGCACGTGCAGGTCCATCTTCTTGGAAGACAACTCTTCTAATCTCCTCAACCCTCTGTGGTTTAGAATAATATTTGGATTCATTAAAGTGAACATCATTGCTCCGGAAAACCTTTCTGGATTCGGGATCCCAAAGTCTGTACCCCATCTCACCAGAATTACCATAGCCTAGAAAGATGCACTTTCTACTCTTTGGCTCAAGTTTGTTCCTAAATTCCTTTGGAACGTGAGTATATGCCTCATAGCCAAAGACTCTGAGATGCTTGTATGAGGTAATTTTGCCTGACCATACCATCTCTGGCACTGAATCCTTCTGCAAAACCTTGCTAGGAGATCTATTTACAAGATGAACAGCTGTTGATACAGCTTTAGCCCAAAACCCATTTGGCAGCTGTGAATTAGACAACATACTTCTGACCTTCTCTTGTATGGTCCTATTCATCCTCTCAGCAACACCATTTTGAGGAGGATTGTAAGGAGCAGTAAGTTCACGTTTTATACCTTTTGACTCACAAAAGTCCTGAAAGGCCTTTGAAACATACTCTCCACCATTGTCAGTGCGTAAGAATTTAAGCTTCTTGCCACTCTGATTCTCCACAAGTGTCACAAACGTTTTGAAAACACTAAACGCTTCATCCTTGTGCTTGATAAAGTAAACCCATACTTTCCTCGATTAATCATCTATAAATGTCATAAAGTAAGAAGCTCCCCCTAGAGATAGGTTAGGCATAGGTCCACACAAATCACTATGAACAAGTGCCAACTGTGTATCTCTTCTACTGCTTCTATGCTTATGTGGCTGCTGTGTTTGCTTACCATACAGACAATGTTCACAGAATTCAAAATCATTAAATGAAAAGCCACGAAAATAACCAGAACGAGACAAGATTTCCATTCCCTTCTTGGACATATGTCCTAACCGGCTATGCCACAAAGAAACGTTCGGCTGCTCGGATACATTGATTACATTTTTAGAGACATTTGATACATAAATCATGTAAAGTCCTCCAGACTTTACTCCATGTGCTACTGTCATAGAACCCTTGGATATCTTCCACATGTTCTGTCCAAAAGTGGTGACGTAGCCAGCATCATCAAGTAAACCTGTGCTGATCAAGCTCTTTGTAATTGCGGGAACATGTCTCACATTCTTCAACGTGAAAGAAGAGCCATTCTGAAACTTCAATTGAACATCTCCAACACCTAAGATCTCACATGTATGCCCATTGCCCAGCCGAACATGATCTTTAGTGGTCACATAAGAGGTAAACCACTCCTTGTTTGGAGACACATGAAGTGATGCCCCTGAGTCTATAATCCAGTCACTCATTGCATTTCCATCAGATGGTGTAAGAAGAGCTGCGTCCATTGTATTCTTCAAGAAGTAGATGTCTCCTAACACTAGACTGTCATCCTCTGCAACAGTGTTTGTCACATTTATTTCTTGAATCTTCACTGAGGACTTGTTCTTCTCACTATGGTCTTCAGCTTTCTCTTTGCCTTTTTCTGCTTTCCATTCTCTGCAGTCTCTTTTCATGTGACCCTTCTGGCCACAATGGTAGCATTCTATGTCACTCTTGCCTTTAGCACTGCGGGACTTGCTACGAGACTGATTCCTCTTTCCACCTTTGTACGTTTCTTTGGTCCTTCCCCTGACAAATAAGGCTATTCCTTTGCCTTTGTCCATTGTCTTTCTATTGGTTCCTTCAGTAAGCAGACTTCCTTCTACACCTGCTATGTTCAAACCATCTGGAGGTGCAGAATTACTCAAAGCTGTGCGAAAAGTGTCCCAACTTTTCGGCAATGTGATCAACAGGAACATAGCTCTAACAGGTTCATCAAACTTGACACCTTGAGCTGACAACTGAGTATAGATTGTGTTAAATTCATTTAGATGATTGGACATAGGTGTCCCTTCTTTCATCTTCAAGTCAACAAGCTTCTTAAGCCAGTATACCTGTGAAGCTGCACTCTGCTTCTCATAAAGATCACTCATCTTTAACCATGCTTGATAAGCCGACATCTCGTCTGCTACATTGAAGTAAACGCTTTCTGCCAAAGTCAGCATAATGGTAGAAAGTGCCAATTCATCCATTTCGCTCTATTCATCTTCGTCCATATCTTCTGGTTTTATTCCCTTGAGCTTTATAGGTTTTATCTGCTTCCTTTGTACCAACACGTGCCAAATCTGCTTCTTCCACAATGGGAAATTGGTTCCATCCAGCTTCTTGATATTGTAAAGAGCAGTGTCCTGTGATCCAACCATAGCTACGCTTCACAGTAGTTTACTTTTCTGGGAAAAATTCGGCAGAGTTTCCCCTGTAAACTGACCTCTGAACCAATATCAACCTATCAAATGAACCAAGAAAGCTTCAGATTGTGCAGAAATTTTGGCAGAGTCTCCTTTGTAAAATGGCTCTGGTGTAGTAAAAACAGACCAAAAAAAATTGTCTCTCTGACACTGTAAGCTGCGGGTAAACCTGTCCTGCACCTGTACTGTCTCTCACTGTCCTTTCACTGTCTTATAAGCATAGACTGCGACAATGCCTCAACGGTAGTAAAGCAAAGATGCAATCCCAACTGTCTAACTCACAGTCAATAAATCCTAGCTGCCTATCTAAGGGTGCTCGAGGGATCGCTCCAAGACCTGTATCACCAAAAGGATCTCAACATTCGAGAAACCCCCAGCTCAATAAAACCTCACTCGACCCTCAACAAAGGCTGCAGTAAATCTGACAGTACATAGACTTCCCACAAAGTCATACATCCATAAATTTCCCACTATATGCTGTAACCGCTGCAGCGGTTGTTTGCTGCGTGACTCACAGCCAGCAAACCCTCAACAAACATACATCATCTCTGACAATACATCCCATGTGGAAGTACTTGCAATGTCAGGATGAAATCTGGAATATCAAGCAGCAAACACAAGCTACCTGATGAACTAGTGGATGTCGCCTACAGTCTGTGTGTAGATGCGCCCGTGTCGTATGTGACACGCCTCCAAGAACTGTGAGCCGTCCTTCGATGTGTAGACAGCCACAAATCAACACTCTGGGAGTGTCGATATCCTCAACACCTGCACTCGTAGGCCGAAAACCCCAAATTTGCAGAGTCGGATCTGCACCCGCTGAGACCACATAGTCGAAAATGGCTTGCGCAGACCTTTGTCGAAGCCGAACGGTGGCGGAGATGACCTCAGAATGAATTTTTGCCAGTGCAAGAGGTGTGATGACTTCTTTACCTGTGGAGAGCTCGAAGGGGGTGTAGCTAGTGCTGCTGTGGATGGAGTTGTTGTAGTGGAATTCTAGGACGTCCATGTATTCGGACCAGTCCTTCTGATCGGCCTTGACGTAGCTGCGGATGTAGTCTTCGATGCCTTGGTTGACTCTTTCAGTTTGGCCGTCGGTTTCAGGGTGGTAGGTGGAGGAGAAGCAGAGTTGGGTGCCTAGTAGCTTGAATAGCTCGCGCCAGAGGTCACTGAGGAAGAGGGTGTCGCGATCTGAAACTATGGCTAAGGGGAGGCCGTGGTATTTGAAGACTTTGGATAAGAAGTGTTTGGCGACTTGGTAGGCGGTGACGAGCGGCTTTGCTGGTATGAAGTGGGCTTGCTTGGTGAAGTAGTCGACGACCACCATGATGGTAGTGTGGCCGTGGGAGGGGGGGAGGTCGACGATGAAGTCCATACTTACCATGTCCCAAGTCCGGGAGGGTGTTGGCATGGGGTGGAGGAGGCCAGCAGGCTTGACTCTTTGAGCTTTGACTAGTTGACAGGTTGGGCAGGTGCGCACATAGTCGATTACGTCGTCCTTCATTTTGGGCCACATGTAGTGTTGAGGGAGGTTGACGATGAAGTCCATACTTACCATGTCCCAAGGCCAGGAGGGTGTTGGCATGGGGTGGAGGAGACCAGCAGGCTTGACTCTTTGAGCTTTGACCAGTTGACAGGTGCGCACGTAGTCGATTACGTTGTCCTTCATTTTGGGCCACATGTAGTGTTGACGAGATTTGGGGCCGTGTCTTTGCCTGTCGAATTTCACTCCAATCTGAGCTGGTGACTCTAGCCTCCTGCAGTGCTGCCCCGACCCTCGATCTGAGCTCTGATACCAGTTGAAGGAGTACAAGCGGAAGTGCGATGCGAGAGAGAGTGCGAGAAGAAGAGCACGACGATATGGTGAACTCGCTCTACTGTAATGTGTAGAGCATAGTGAGTTCTTATGAGGTTTTTACAAAAGAATATGTGTACATACCTGGCGGCCCGCCCACTTACCTGGGCGACCACATTGGGCTTTATACCCCAACAAAATGAACATGTTAAGCTAAATTTTCCCTAGCAGACATTCTTTCCTCTTGCAAACAGCATACCCATCAATCATTTCCTTCCTACTTTTAGAACTTAAAGTACAATGAATTCAATGCCGAGGTTTCCGTCGGATTTCTCCAACATGTTTGAGGATATATTCATTCCTAACTAAATGTGTGCAATGTTAATTCAAACGACTTAAATAAAATTATGACCTACCTCTTCTATTTCTTCGTCAATGGCCGGTATTTGTTCCTCCATGGGAGCTTTTCCCTTTCCGTTCACCTTGCTCGTTCCTACCTCGTGGTCGTGGGCACCACCGAAGCGAGTTCTCTTAATCGGGGCCATTTTACTCACTACTTTAAATAGTTAGCTTGGAGAAAAAGCTAAGGTTCGCAAGTGTCACAACAACCCAATAGATAGATTAGTAACATCAATTAATCCCTCCTATATGAGAGGTCTAGATTTTTCATATAGCAATCATTATGGATGACACATAATCCTATGGGAACCGGATCTAAAGATAATTACTCGGCTTAAGAATAATAGGATTTCACTAATGGAATTATCAGAGAGATGAATTAAGCACGACTAATCTCCTTCCTAGCAATTAGAGGGTGCAGAATCACCGCATGCATAGGTGTGAGAAAAACCACCTCTTAGAGACTTAATGATAGATTAATCTTACCTTAATTATATCTTAATGCATAACAGAATTGAATCTAAATCAGCTACAATATTAATGCGTGATAGAAAGAGTGATTCTCATCAATCTACACAATTACCAGCTTGCCGATTAATTACTATGCTACCTAGAGAGAGAAAATTCTAATAATCATGCACTAATCATTAATCAAGAGATGTACTAATCAGATTTTCCGAATTTGGATGTACCAGATTTTGAGGACTTGGTTAAGCAAGAGTATGTGCATGAAGATCTACAAAATGTTGATTTAGAGGGGGTGCAGACTCCTTTATTGAAAAGTTGTGAAGCCAAGTTACGAAAGTGGAAAATTGTTCTTGAATGTAATGATGATGATTCAAATGGGGTGCAAACTCCTTCTTTGACAAGTTTGTGTGACCTAGAGCTACCGATCTCGTAGACTGATCGTGAATTTGCTGATGATTTAGAAGGGGTGCATAGTGAAGTTGTGAAGCCAAGTTACGAAAAATGGAAAATTGGTTTTGAATGTAATGATGATGATTCAAATGGGGTGCAAACTCCTTCTTTGACAAGTTTCTGTGACCTAGAGCTACCAATCTCGTAGAGTGATCATGAATTTGCTGATGATTTAGAAGGGGTGCATGATTTAGAAGAGCTACCGATCTCGTAGACACAGGGCTCACACTATGACAGAATGATCATAAACTTGATGATGTTGATTTAGAGGGGGTGCATAGTGAAGTGCAATCTCTTGTTGATGAATATTATGATTGGTTTCATTGTGCCGTTGATATAGACAGGGTAGTAGATGAAATTTTCAATGTGCATGCTGAACTTTGTGCTACGGAAGTGCAAAGATATTTGGATGAGGGCGAAAGACTTGAAGAGCAGTTTACTGCAGATGCATTTAGTATGCATGTCATATGTGGAAATCTTAGTTTACTGCAGCAACCTGAGATGTGCAAGATCGAGGAACCTTATCTAGCGGTGGACCTAGACCTTATGTGCTTATTGGACGACGCTTTGGAAGGGTTCTCAAATGCAGATGCTAAGGATAACGATCAATCTAGATTCATGCATGAGAAAGTTTGTTTAGATGCAGCTGATGATGAACTTGCGCAGCTGTTGGATGATGCTCTACTTGATTTTAGACTCTACAAGATAGAGAATTGTTTTTCGATGCATCTTTTGAGCCTAATGAAGAGAGTTTTGCCAAAAACTTGATGTATTCAGATATGCATGATCGGAATTTCAATACTAGTGAGAGTGAAGGTGCACTGCCAATGATTTTACCTATGATTGATGATCGACAATTGGATGAGCTAGTTGCACAGGGGATATGGCAGTATCTGATGCTACCTGATTCTATATGGCATCTGATGTTACCCTATGATGTAGGGGATTTTGAGCTAGATTTTGACCCAAGAGATCACAGATATAGGCATAGTCCTGGGCAATTGACTTATATACCATATGATCGAGGCGGTTTGTATGAAGATTTGTGGGCTAATTTATGTCTACGCTATAATGATAGGAAATTATTGTATATTCCCTATGATCTTGGAGGATGGTGCAAATTTTTTAAAGGAATTCTCATAGTTGGACAAATGATTGGTTTCCCGTTTAATCCTGGGGGCTACTAAAGTGCAAAGTTGCTGGTTTGAAGAGTACGAGTTATCTGTTGTAGTAGGTTTCATGGTACAGATTTTTGTTTTCTAGATCTATGTTAAGGCAAAAGAGTTTTCAGTTATGCAGTCAATAAGATTACATGGTTGGCTTCCAGTTAACTTCTTTGGACAATTGATGAAGTATCTTCACATATTTTGAGTTGGTTCTGCTACCATAACTTGAGATAAAGGACTTGGCGGCCATTCCGTGTGCAGACAAAGTAAGGCATACTTGAGCTTGACAGGGTTCCTTAAATCGAGCTTAATGGTCAAGCCGTGTGCATCATTAACTGGAGCACTTGAGTCTAGCGGGGTTCACTAAAGAGGTTTTTTCATAATTGAATGCTTTGAAGATACGGCATATACGGTCCAAAGATTTTTAATGGACAGCTACCTAATGATTAAGCTAGAACATTGATGATAGGGTATAAGCCTTATTTCATTTTTCCAATTTTTACCATTGACGTGAGTCTGATGATGGCAAAGAGCTTAAGGTACCTTTAGCATATGCAGATTAAAGTGCAGTTGGTACAAACCGGAGGCTGTGCAAGTTCAGAGGGGGTGGATGTCATACAGCTCCGCTCCCCTACTAAGAAAGATGCCAGAACAATGCACATCAAGTTTTTTTGAAGCTTACATGATTAATGAACAGTGTTTAGTGCCTGGTAATAGGCCAAGTTTAATGTTGAATGTATGTCAAATATGGTTGAAAGGGCCAAAGAATGCCTTAATGATGCTAAAAAGGGCTATGCTTTAAGTGGGCATGGATGGGACATTATGATCTAGAACTACGGTGCTTGAAGTGCTCTACCGGCCTTACTTTACAGCTCATCGATTGGAGCTACGGTGAAGAAGTTATGGCAGTTTGAAGTTTAAGTCGATTGTAGATCTATATCGAATTGGGCAACTGAGGGGACAAAACTGAAATGAATGCATCGGGCTGAAGTGCTCAATTTCTGGAGTGCGTCAGCCTTTTTAGATCGGTGATCGGATTTACGATTGCCAAGTTATTGATCGTTAAAGATTTACCGGGGGTCGGTTCCGCACCAGCCCGGTCCACTCGGTTGGAGTGCCATCTTGGAGTTTTGGCTCTCGAGCGGATCTTAGAATGCAACGGTCGCGGGATATACCCAACAAGGCAGGACTAGGAAGCTGGCTATTTGGAGCAGATGCAAAGAGAGGAAAACTCTCCGAATGCATCCACTTGTACTTGCATCTTGAAGGCGTATGGCACTCAGAAGTTGATATGAGCATTGGAATTCATGATGATATTGTTAGTCAAGAGCTAATAGAAGAGTGGAGTTGTTGTGTTTGGCAATGCCTTAACCGATATGTATACCAAACGGGGTTCCCTTCAAGAGCCAAAAAGAAGCCAAGGGGGCTATGGCCGCCCAATAGATATACTGCTTGGCATTGCATTGGTCGACATTTATGCCAAATGCTGCGCCCTTACAGTGAACTGACCGCCCACTTAAAGGGCACGGCCAATGGCCACCCAATTAAAATCATTGGAGTGTGAAGCGAAGGTGGACATGGCGGACATCAGCACTCAGGCAGCGAGGATGAAGAAGATGTAATCGCGTTGGATGCCATGGTGCTCGGGTGGGCTCGGCTCAGAAGCAAAAAAGACTTGGAAGGCCATGGCGCTTCATTTCAGCACCAGCGGGGTGCTGATCTGAGCAAGTCGTCGGAGCCTCTGCCACGTCAGTAGGGGAATTTTATGCCTCCCTAGCAACGATGACGCCGTCGTTGCTAAGGGAGGGGCACGCTAATAATAGAAGACTCTTTTTGCATGAGGGGTATTGCAAGCAAACGAGATAGGAGCGAGGAACCAATGAGAGATGAAGCAGAGACAACGAAGGGAGAAGGAGAAGTACGAGAGCTACATTGAAGCAGAGCCATGGTCTAAGCTTGAGAGAGCAAGAGGCCCGAGAGAGCTTGGGAACCAAGGAGCCGAAGCAACTAAAGCGAGAAACTTGTCGAAGAAAAACAAGCAAGAAAGGGAAAGAGCTTGTGGGAAGCGAGAGCTCGAAGCATATGAAGCTCGATAACGAGGTGTTCTCTCTCTCTCTCTCTCTCTCTCTCTCTCTCTGTCTCTCTCTCTCTCTCTCTCTCTCTTTCTCGAGATAAGGAAGAGGCCGAAGGATCCTAGACAAGGAAGCTTGTTGAGGCTTGTCGAAGCAACCAAAGCAAGAATAGGAAGGAGCTTGAGAAGCTTTTTCCAAAGCAGCCAAGGTGAGAAGGAGATTTAGAAGCAAACGGAAAGCTTGAAGTAAGCATTGGCAAAGGGGACGAAGGAGATTCACAGGAGGAGCTTGGTCGAAGCTTGAGAAGGAGCTCGATCGAAGCAGAACAAGCACTCTTGGCCTTGAACCAAAGCAAGAGAAGAAATAAGAAGAAGGCATGCACGGTAAACAAAGCAAGGTAAGAAGCAGGAGGAAGTTACAACTAGAGAATGGCAATTAAACCGGTCCAAAGCATTGACAATCAAAGCAGATGAAGAGACATGAGGAAATTTCCATCCCCGTCATCGGTTAGAGATTGAATTAGCATTTTGTTAAGTCCGGTGTCGTTAACGGCCCGACTAATCCTATAAACGGGAGCTTAAACTCCTAGTTAGCAGATGATCTAAGTGACGATGTTGTTAACATCCCACCTTGTCTAAGGACTAAGTTGTACTCAAAGTAATATTCAATTAATTGATGATTGTGGTGATTGCCAGAGCTGTCAGTGTCTCTTGTTCTCTCTCTCTCACCCCTCCCACAGCCAGAGGCCCGGCTCACGTATCGAACACATAACCCCCGACACCAATTCTCGACAGAAAAGGGTCAGTGGTGAGAGAGAAAGAGTGGCATCTCCGAGGGATTCCACTCACTTCCGGTTTTTCCCAAATTGGGCTGACATACTCATATTGAGACAAATGCAAATACATGCACCATATGGATGAAACACAATTACTAGCCTAGTCCTTCAAAAGTTTGAGGTAGCTGTACATGTATACATGCCTATAGCAATGCCTCACAATTTCTCATCAAGACTTTCCAAAAACATTCAAAATTTTCCGGTAACTACAATAAAATTTGTTATATTTCTACCAAATGTTTCCAAGGCAAGCTGGGATTTTGCAAGTTTAGCCAGTTAAAATACACTACACCCTTTGATTTTGGCAAGCATTGCACCTCATTACTAATTAGTATATGCCCCTAGCTTCTTGTTATTACTTCACTACTAACCAAGTTTTAATATGTAACTTACATCTTGCTTCTTATCGGGCAAGGTTTAACACATCCAATAACAATTCAATTGGATCGAGAACAAGTGTGGGTGGCAACTAGCTTGTGTTAGAAATTAAGGAGTAGCTAAGTAGAGATTAGAGTGGTTTAATTAGTGGAGAGAGATAATTTTGATCACACACAAGAGAGATGTGTGTGTGTGTGTGTGTGTGTGTGTGTGTGTGAGAGAGAGAGAGAGAGAGAGCACGATATACGTGATTCACCCAAGTTTGGGCTTATACATCCCCAAGAAAGCAGCCCCTCAGTGGCTTTGCACTTCAATGTGGAAGTAGGTTACAAAGGGAATAACAACCTTAAATGGAACTCCTGCATCCCTTCACTCTCTTACACCACCTCACACACACTTCCGCTTCACCATACCTTACAACCACCACAATTTTCTTTTGTGTGTAGAAGAGGCCTCCTTCATAGGCCAAAATAGGCTACCCGCTCTCATGAGAGACAACCATGCGTAGCCATCCTTCTGTAGAAAAATTCAAGTAGAACTTTGTCATACACCCATGTGTAGAAGCCCTTGGGTAGACAAGTCCTCCTAGAAATCAGCCATAACTCTGGATTTAATATTTTCAATTGGTTTTTTGTACACCCGATTATCTTTAACCTCTACTTTTTCTTTGGCTTAGGACAGTACTAGCCTAGTATAAAACTTTTTGGTAAACAATGCTCCTTCAAAAGCTTGTACCAGTCCTCCTAAATGTAGGTCGGTGTAGGTATTATACATGCCTACAACAATGTGCCTCACAATCTCTCTTGCCAAAAACATTTTTCCTAGTGAGGCGGTCTGGGGCGGGCAACAAGAAGACTGGCCTCCAAGCACTCTTCTAGGCTCCCATGTTGCTCAATTGGGTTAGGGTTGGAAAAAAACAACAAACACACACACAAACCCGCAACCTAACCCTACACAAATTTGGGGCACCACCTAGTTTTGTATGCGAACTAGGACGCGTAGAAAAGAGAGAGAGAGAGAGAGAGAGAGAGAGAGATAGTGCTCGGGCTGCTTTGAAACGTATCGGCAATGATCAAGCAAACACAACTATATATTTAAGAAAGAGAGAGAAAGGGGGAGGGGGTGCTTGTTGCATTAATACCTTATTACAAATCTGTCATGACAAATCAAAGTGAGATTAGTATTTGTTCAACATAGCTTGCGTAAATTTCACCACAACACATCACAAGAAAAGCCACCCCAATCACTGTCTTAAGGCCAGGGGAGTCCTCTCCACCCTGTCGCCCTCTTACAGTATATGGGATTTATGGCTAGATTGATGAAAACACCAGAGACAAGCTATCAAGAACTTAACAAAAAACACCAAGACACTTACGCATCATTGGTGTCCATTACTTCACGTTGGAAGGGAGACAAAGTATCCAAGATTAGTCCAGATCCACCCTCCTTGATTCAGCAAATGTTGGGCTTACACTAGTAGGAGAAATGATAGATTTCCTACTCTCAATTAAATGATCACTCTCTCTCTTACGATGGCATAGAGTTCCCTTGCTAATCCCCTATTACAACACATGCACATGCATAAGACAATGAGCTTCCACTCAAGAGCTCCTTTTAGAGTGGTTGAGCTTGGCTTCTCAAGCTATAGCATAGTGCTCTTGCTTATGGCTCCCCCTTTTTGTGCTAGCTACACCCTCCTTTTATAGCAATTTTGAAGGCTAGGGTTACTCCTCTAACCATGGTTGGGTTAGATTTTCAGCAATTTATCTAATTTCTTTTGCTTGGAATTATCAAGAAGTTGGTGGGGAAAGAGAGAGGAGAGAAATGGAGGTGATAGGACTTTTCATAGTGGGTTAGTGTTAGTAGAGTTAGGATTAATTTACAAATGGAATTGGATATTTACAATGGGAGTATCCATGTAGGATACAAATAAAGAAGAAAAACTCTTAAGAGGTAAGAAAATGTGGATTTCTTACAAGGTTGATGCTCCAAGTGTCTTGAGTAAGGCCAATTTTGACGCTTGTTGACGGTCCACTAGCTTTGATGGTACATTTTTTCTCCACTCTTGACCTTCCTTGAGAGACAAGGTAATTGAAGCTGAGTAATCAAACACCATGATGCTGTCTTTTAAGAGAAGAGGCTGAATTTTGTGGTTTTTTTGATAGATATGGGTAAATTGGAGGAGGGAAAATGAGATTAGGTGGTCAATTTTGGAATGGAATTGTGTGTGGGAGGTATGAGTTCACCATGGTTTCTCTTATTCTTCAAGGTTGAGGAGAAGGTGAGTAGGGTGCAGAGAGGAGGGGTGAGAGAGGTGGGGATGATGAGTGGAGAAGTGTTTGTGAAAGAGGAAAATGATAAAGTGGAAGAGAGAGTGTGGCTGCATAACATGGGAAAATTGGGGTCCACTAATAAAATCATAGCTCACAGCTCGTAGCTCAAAAAAATATGAAAAAATTTGAGGCAAAAGTTCAGCCCACGAGCAACAACTTTTGTTTGTATCACCTTTTCAAATTCGGAGAGCAAGTGAACTTTAAAAATTCAGCAAAACCGACCATTTTTTTCCACTGCACAAGGTCCTTGTGGGGTCCTTCTTTGGATGATTCTTTTGAATACCTCCAAGAGTGAGCCCTCCATAGTGCATGTATGCATGCCACCTACCCTTGACCTTATTTGGTAGGTCTATAATTGAAGATATTGTTGAGATCATGATATAAGTGAATAGTACAACTAAGAAAATCAAATATTGAGGGGTCTAAAAAATATGTACATGTCAAATATAAATAATATAGGTGGAAAAATATAAAGGGGTCAAAATAAATCTCTCTCATTATAAGTCTACCATAAAAAGATGAATATTTTTGGTGGTTTAATTTATGAGAGTAATAGAGAATATATGTAGGAAGGAAAAAATCACAATAGTGAAAAAAATATACACATAAATAGAACTAGTTTTTTTGGATTTTTGTTGGGATGGAGTTACACCAAAAATAAGAGAAGCTTGCATGAATTTTTTTTTATATGGAATAAAGAGTATGCAAAATGATAAGAAAAAATAATGGTAATGGTGAGTCAATGTACATAGCATAAATAATACACCATAGGTAGAAATATTTAAATAAATACCACAATAATTATGAAAAATCCTTTTATTTAGGCCCTATATACAATGAAATATTTACACACAAATGGACCATAATATACTTATAATTTTTATTTTTTTTATTTTTTTTGGCTCAACTAGCCCAGTGACTAGCTAGCTGAGGGCTTTAAAGAAAATACGGGGAAAGTTCCCTAACTCACACACGCCTATATATAGTGAAATGGTAGGGATAGCCATAGTGTTTGAGTGATTTGATAGGGTGAGGTAGCTTACTATGGCCACTATGGAAAGCCAAAAAACGGCTATCATTAGCCCTCCCCTAGGATGATGGTATATTCATGTACCATCATAGAGCATCTTTTCCAAAGAGAGTGCTTCAGAGTCCTTGACGAGATTTTCATTGTTTGGCCGCTCAGAATTTTGGCTGGAGTTACACTCATGCTTCATGTAACAATACTTACATGAGACAGCGGCCTTTGGACAGATCTTTGGTAGATCCTTTGGTAGAAGGCGACTCAAATAGGGCTTCAAGCGATACCCGTTTACCTTCCTGGAGTTCTCTTTACCATTCAAGTCCATAAGCTGATAGTAACTAGAATTGAAAGCCTTCTTGACTATGTATGGCCCTTGCCATCTAGTTTCAAACTTGGCATCAAAACGATTGTCAAGTCGATTGTCATACCTTAGCATAAGCTCTCCTTCCTTGATTCCTTTGTCCTTTAGTTTTTTGTCGTGCGTTTCTTTTGCTTGTGTGGCTTTCCTCTTGTAGCACTCATATGCTGCTTCTCTTTTCCACTCAAGCTCCACTAACGTAAGAAGTCGATCCATCCATACCTCTTGATCATCTTGTGCTCCTTTGCCATGAAGTCGCATTGTTGGAATGTTGAGCTCGATAGGCTGCAAACTTCTATGTAATTCCCCTTAACTTCCTCAGGCAAAGAGTCAAACCAAGTACTAGCATCTTTCCTAAGGACCACCTCAAACATTTCTACACGTTCTTGATCGGTTACTATCCTCTTGATACGGCAAGACATCTTGAAATTTGCTAAAAATAATTTTGCATCCTCTCCAGACTCTCCAAAGAAAAGAGGATATCCAGACATTTGGCGTTGGCTCTCCATTATTATGAAAGATTACAACACGAGTTACGATAAGGGATACAATAGAGATTTAGAACCACTCGCCTGCAAATGAAGAAGTAAGAAAATACCACTCTAGGTTTTCTTCTTTAGCTATCCAAGCTTCAATAAGGTCTCGATTTGTTTGATCAAAACAAAAAGGTAGACCATTGATGAGCTCTAAGAAGGGTTGAAATTCTTCAAAGCTAAGGCGATAAACAGAAATCTCTAGAACTTCATTTTCTGGATCCAAAAGAGCAACCACGTCCCAAGTGATAAATTGCACTTGCTCTACAATTCCCAAAGCACAAGCGGTTTGTATAAAAACTAGATCTTCATGCTCGTCGAAGGCCGTGAGAAAGTAGCAATTGACTAGGAGCTCCTTTCCTTCGAGTTCCACACAGTCGGAGTGAGGCAACCTTCTCACAATTTCATAAAGAACATCCTCATTAAGTCCAATCAAGTTTGCAAGATTTAAAGACTCCACTTGTGCTACAAAATTCCTGGACAAAAACTCCTTAGGATTATGGTTAAATCATTCAAAAGCATAAAGAGATTTACAATGTCTCTATGAACAAAGTGTCATAGAAGGTAGAGAAGGATGAGAATTTATACAAATTTGCAATCTTCTCTATGCTCTCTTTATTAAGACAAGCTCTGAATAGCTCCCTATCTCCTTTGTTGAAAGCGAAAGGAAGACTATTAATAAGATGCAAATGAGGGAAAAATTAACCAAATGTGAGTCTATGAAGCATGAACTCTGGCCGCAAGTTTCCTGAAGAGTCTTCCTCAATGGTGAAATGCACTCGCCAAATGCCAAATTTCACTCTATTTACCAATCTTAGGGCACACACTAGTTGGATGAATGCGCGGTCTTCCTTAGTGCCCAACAACAAGAGGAAAATGGAATCCACGCGTAGGACCTTCCATCTTAACTTCACCACCCTCTTGTTATGAGGGAGACGCCTTACTACTTGCTCCTACAACTCAATTGGTAATAGAGCTAGATCTCTAAGGATTGAACTTTCACTGCACACACATTCCCAGTTAGAACAAATGATCGTTTTTTTTGTTTCTTGTAACAACTTGGACAAAGAAAAAACAAACACACACACTATTTTGCCGAGCTGCACTTCATTTTAAAATAAAATGAACACATGGACATCAAAAGAAGTGTGGTAGTTGATGAGAGGTAGAATGACAGGGTTTGGTGATGCAAGAATTTCTCCTACTCTTTGGGCACCAAACATGAACACCATTCGTTGTTGAAAATGGATCTTTCTACTAATTGCAACGTTTATTCTAATGTGTGGAGTAAAATGAAAGGGAAAAACCTCTATTCCTGGGCCATTATCCATGGCCTATGCATGTCCTAATGCTTAAAATAACACAAAAATATAGACGTCCAAGCTAATATTGTACCTAATGAGAGGCAAAATAAAAGGATTTACCGAAGTGTTTATCTCGGCTAACCTAAGAGGACCTAAAATTCTACGAATTACTCGCTGAAATTGCAATTTAGTACTAACAATTATGTGTACCTTTTGCCTTGCAATGGGAATGAAGGGATCGTACAAATTCTCGTGATTCATGCAAGCTACTTGATTATGCTAAAGGTTGAGCCTTCACAAAACATACACAAGCCTGTCCTCCGTGGGGGCACCAATTTGAGGCGGTCTGGGGCAGGCAACAAGAAGAGTGGCCTCCAAGCACTCTTCTAGGCTCCCATGTTGCTCAATTGGGTTAGGGTTGGAAAAAAACAACAAACACACACACAAACCCGCAACCTAACCCTACACAAATTTGGGGCACCACCTAGTTTTGGATGCGAACTAGGACGCGTAGAGAGAGAGAGAGAGAGAGAGAGAGAGAGAGAGAGAGAGAGAGAGAGAGAGAGAGAGAGAGAGAGAGAGAGAGAGAGAGAGAGAGAGAGAGAGAGAGAGAGAGATAGTGCTCGGGCTGCTTTGAAACGTATCGGCAATGATCAAGCAAACACAACTATATATTTAAGAAAGAGAGAGAAAGGGGGAGGGGGTGCTTGTTGCATTAATACCTTCTTACAAATCTGTCATGACAAATCAAAGTGAGATTAGTATTTGTTCAACATAGCTTGCGTAAATTTCACCACAACACATCACAAGAAAAGCCACCCCAATCACTGTCTTAAGGCCAGGGGAGTCCTCTCCACCCTGTCGCCCTCTTACAGTATATGGGATTTATGGCTAGATTGATGAAAACACCAGAGACAAGCTATCAAGAACTTAACAAAAAACACCAAGACACTTACGCATCATTGTTGTCCATTACTTCACGTTGGAAGGGAGACAAAGTATCCAAGATTAGTCCAGATCCACCCTCCTTGATTCAGCAAATGTTGGGCTTACACTTGTAGGAGAAATGATAGATTTCCTACTCTCAATTAAATGATCACTCTCTCTCTTACGATGGCATAGAGTTCCCTTGGTAATCCCCTATTACAACACATGCACATGCATAAGACAATGAGCTTCCACTCAAGAGCTCCTTCTAGAGAGGTTGAGCTTGGCTTCTCAAGCTATAGCATAGTGCTCTTGCTTATGGCTCCCCCTTTTTGTGCTAGCTACACCCTCCTTTTATAGCAATTTTGAAGGCTAGGGTTACTCCTCTAACCATGGTTGGGTTAGATTTTCAGCAATTTATCTAATTTCTTTTGCTTGGAATTATCAAGAAGTTGGTGGGGAAAGAGAGAGGAGAGAAATGGAGGTGATAGGACTTTTCATAGTGGGTTAGTGTTAGTAGAGTTAGTATTAATTTACAAATGGAATTGGATATTTACAATGGGAGTATCTATGTAGGATACAAATAAAGAAGAAAAACTCTTAAGAGGTAAGAAAAGGTGGATTTCTTACAAGGTTGATGCTCCAAGTGTCTTGAGTAGGGCCAATTTTGACGCTTGTTGACGGTCCACTAGCTTTGACGGTACAGTTTTTCTCCACTCTTGACCTTCCTTGAGAGACAAGGTAATTGAAGCTGAGTAATCAACCACCATGATGCTGTCTTTTAAGAGAAGAGGCTGAATTTTGTGGTTTTTTTGATAGATATGGGTAAATTGGAGGAGGAAAAATGAGACTAGGTGGTCAATTTTGGAATGGAATTGTGTGTGGGAGGTATGAGTTCACCATGGTTTCTCTTATTCTTGAAGGTTGAGGAGAAGGTGAGTAGGGTGCAGAGAGGAGGGGTGAGAGAGGTGGGGATGATGAGTGGAGAAGTGTGTGTGAAAGAGGAAAATGATAAAGTGGAAGAGAGAGTGTGGCTGCATAACATGGGAAAATTGGGGTCCACTAATAAAATCATAGCTCACAGCTCGTAGCTCAAAAAAATATGAAAAACTTTGAGGCAAAAGTTCAGCCCACGAGCAACAACTTTTGTTTGTATCACCTTTTCAAATTCGGAGAGCAAGTGAACTTTAAAAATTCAGTAAAACCGACCGTTTTTTTCCACTGCACAAGGTCCTTGTGGGGTCCTTCTTTGGATGATTCTTTTGAATACCTCCAAGAGTGAGCCCTCCATAGTGCATGTATGCATGCCACCTACCCTTGACCTTATTTGGTAGGTCTATAATTGAAGATATTGTTGAGATCATGATATAAGTGAATAGTACAACTAAGAAAATCAAATATTGAGGGGTCTAAAAAATATGTACATGTCAAATATAAATAATATAGGTGGAAAAATATAAAGGGGTCAAAATAAATCTCTCTCATTATAAGTCTACCATAAAAAGATGAATATTTTTGGTGGTCTAATTTATGAGAGTAATAGAGAATATATGTAGGAAGGAAAAAATCACAATAGTGAAAAAAATATACACATAAATAGAACTAGTTTTTTTGGATTTTTGTTGGGATGGAGTTACACCAAAAATAAGAGAAGCTTGCATGAATTTTTTTTAATATGGAATAAAGAGTATGCAAAATGATAAGAAAAAATAATGGTAATGGTGAGTCAATGTACATAGCATAAATAATACACCATAGGTAGAAATATTTAAATAAATACCACAATAATTATGAAAAATCCTTTTATTTAAGCACTATATACAATGAAATATTTACACACAAATGGGCCATAATGTACTTATAATTTTTATTTTTTTTATTTTTTTGGCTCAACTAGCCAAGTGACTAGCTAGCTGAAGGCTTTAAAGAAAATACGGGGAAAGTTCCCTAACTCACACACGCCTATATATAGTGAAATGGTAGGGATAGCCATAGTGTTTGAGTGATTTGATAGGGTGAGGTAGCTTACTATGGCCACTATGGAAAGCCAAAAAACGGCTATCACTAGCAGAAGAAAATAAGGGCACATGTAAGATAGCTCCGATTTTGAGGTAAAAATTTGAAGCATTTTTTGCCAGAACTACACTAAAACTTGTTATGTTTTTGCCGGATTTTCCAAGCCAAGTACGATTTTGCAATTGAGAGTACACATGGTATACGTGGTTCACCCAATGTGGGCTATGTCCACGGGAAAGCAACCACTCAATGGATTTAGTACTTCAAAATAAAAAGTAGTTTACAAAGGGATTATACCCTTCATGGAGCTCCCACCTTGCTTCACTCTCACCACCTCACACTCACCTTGTTGCATGAACTTCACACTATGAAATGTGTGTGGAAATGGCCTCCTTTTATAGACCAAAAGGGCTACCCTCTCTCATGAGAGGCAACCATGTGTAGCCGCCCTTGTGTAGATAAGTCCAAATCGGACCCTTCAATCTGCCCATGTGTGGCTTCCTTTGAGAAGACAAGTCAACTTTTGAATTCGGCCACTGGCCACCGGCCATTCACTACCGGCCACCAGCCAACCGATGGTTTTTTTCTTACCACTTTCTAGCTCCTGTCCGGTCATAATATTCTGGCGAAAAGGAATGTTCCGGCGAGGGGAAAAAAAAGGTCTCGGGGGCTTCCGCCCCCAAGGCCCCTAAAGTTGCCCCTGATTCTTGGCCGTGAAAATTTTGGTTTTCGGCGAGTGATTTTCCTTCATGCACGATGGCTTCTCCTCATGATGGGGGCCTTACAAATGTGCGATTTTACCACAGAAGATTACAAGGTAAATCAGGCTCCATACTTAACATTAAGAATCACGTTCAGCCCAACAAAAGGACCTGTGACTCTATAACCTTAGGTCAATTCACAAGGAGATGACTATACCCGGCACTCGGATACACTCTTCAAGGATTTGCCTAGCTAAAAGACCAGGGTTGGCACACTATTTACTTTACATACTTACACCTGCTGGGACTTTTCATTTTCCGGGTGGGCCCGTTGGGAAAATGAAAAAGCCCGGCGGGCCCCGCACGGAAAAATGGAAAACCGTGAGGGCTAACCGGCTTTATAGGTTTTTGCAGGTCAAAATCAAAGTCATGTTAACAATTAATGCGATCACATGATTTTTTTGTGTAAATACGAGAGTTATTGACGTAATCACCCGATCGTGATTACATTAATGAAATCCCTGCTTTAGGCTCCAATCCCTCCAAGCTCTAGTGCCCATACATCCTTGCGTTAACAGTATCGCGCCAAGCGCTAGCACCCATCTCTTTCCTTAATGGACATCTTCTACGTTTATGTTTGTGTGCAACACACACACACACACACACAGCAAGAGAGAGAGAGAGAGAGAGAGAGAGAGAGAGAGAGAGAGAGAGAGAGAGAGAGAGAGAGAGAGAGAGAGAGAGTCTCACCATAGAAAACGTGTTGAGCTTGGAAAACTGTGTCTCCAAAATTGAATTAAAAAAACAAGCCATTTTCTTTATATAGGCAATATCCTTCTCTCTCTCCTCAAGATATGTCTTAACTCTCCATCTCTCTTTTCTTCTTCTTCTTCTCCTCTCTCTCTCTCTCTCTCTCTCTCTCTCTCTCTCTCTCTCTCTCGTTCTTTCTCCATAGATGGCCAAGCACTAGCCCTCAACTTTGATCAAGTGTTGGTGCTTCTCTTCTTCCACATGCAGTGGTCCCTAAGCACTAGCGCCCAAAAAAAAAGAGATGTAGTTGGTGCCTTAAAACCAAAGCCAGAAGATAGAGAGGGAATAAGATGCAGAGGGTGACAGAGCGTACCTTCTCTTCGCTAGTAATCTTCACAAAAAAACTTTTTGAAAAGTTCAAAAAATTCATGACAGCCATGCCTTTATATATACATATATAGATATCTCTAGCGTGTTGGTGTTTATTCAATAGGGATTCTCCCTACCTTGAAAATCTAGCAAGTTCTCTCCTAGAGAGAGAGAGAGAGAGAGAGAGAGAGAGAGAGAGAGAGAGAGAGAGAGAGAGAGAGATGGATGTGGAGGGATAAAGAAAGAGATTAATGGAGAGATGGAAAAGGAGAAAGAGGGGGAGAGAGAGAGAGAGAGAGAGAGAGAGAGAGAGAGAGGGGGGGGGGGGGGGAGATGGATGAACAAGGAAATATAAAGAGAGGAGATAGGAATAGAGATCTACAAAGATCGTAGAGAAGAAAAAAGATGCATTGATAGAGATGGACATAGAGAACAAAGGGAGGGAGAGTGAGTGAGAGAAGATAGATAGAACCAGAGGCAAGAGCAAGAGGAAAAAGAGGGATATTGAAAAACATGGAGAGAGATAAAAAAGTCGAAAAGAAGGATGAAGATAAATAAATCAATAGAGAGAGGTTAGGTATAGAGAGAGAAAGATAAATGGAGTGTGATAGAGATAGAGACAGAGAAAGAGTGAGACAGATAGATAGAGATATTGAAGAGGTATAGAAAAAGAGGGAGCAATATAGTGAGAGAGAATGAGAAATGGAAAGATCTGGATAGGGAGAGTCATGATAGGTATAGGAATATTGAAAGGGTAGAGAAAACTTTTGGGGTTTCCCACTCCCTCTTACACTCAAGCCCTTTACTTCCTTGACATGGGCTTACCCTCCTTTGGTTGGCTCGGTCTTGATCAGTTTCGAGAACCGCCCCTTGGATAGGCCTTCTAGATTCTGGATTCTCTCTCTCTCTCTGATGTTGTGGGACCCATCTCCTTGTGCCCTCTTATGTACTCGGGGGGCACTAGCAATTATGCTAGTGATCCTCCGCTACATGCTTTCAAAAGTTGGGTCCCTAGAGCGGATGCGAGAACCACACCCTTACAAGAGTGCCATGTCATCGCCGCTGGTAGCTGCTATTTGTGCCTGCCATGTCAATGCCCGTTCGCCACTGGCCACCACCTGCCTGCCGAGAAAAACCGCCAGTCAACGCCAGTGTGCACATTGCCGAAGGCACCACCATAGTTTTTCATGGGGAGGTACTCCCTCTCTCTCTCTTTGATATTTCATACAAGCCACGAGCCAGGCCATATAGCATGAACCTTGGACTCTCAACCGTGCAAGTGGGATAATCACAATGCCATGTGGCAGTTGTAGGAATATCTCCTCAAAAAGTCCTCAAACCCCCCCCAAAACTTCATCAAAAGTTAATTTTTTTCCCTCCACTTCAGTGCTTTGTTATCTGCTGCTCAAGAATCCAATGCCCGAGGTGAAAACTCCACCTGATTGCCTCGGCTCCCTAATTCAATTTTCCTCGTGCTTGCTGCCTTTTGAATCTCCTAGGCCCTCTTTCCGAGGCCGTTCAAATTGCTAAAACCAAACTAGCACCATGGTGTCAGGAAGGAACGCCGACTTCAATCTGCAATATCTCTCTGGTCCAGCTCCGATTGATGAGACATGACTTCCTATGGCCCTCCCTTGCCGCATATAGCACATACAAACCTTGTCACCACGGACCTGAAAACTCCCGGTCAAATCAGCACAAAAACTTGACCCCCGACAAATTTTCAATTTACCATAACTTTCTTTGTAGAGATTTATTTGCGATCCAAAAAGACACGCATGCTCCATAATTCAAGCACTACGCATCTATCACTCCAAACATGCACCAGCAATCTGTCCCCAGCTACCCTGTCTATTGGGAATGTGCAAACCTTGTATCTTTAAAATGCAATAGCTTCCACACAGTGGCTCCGTTGATAAGCCATCTTGACCAACTTGCACAACATCCCAAACTCTACATTCTAGAGTGTTGACTCAACACTTCGGGAACCTTGATCTGTCATCCCATTTGGACCATTTTTTAAGCCTTTTCTTACCTTAAAAACCGCATCAAGCATACATTTCCACTTGCACCTGCCTACCCAGGTCTTTCACATTGGCCTTATCCCTTTGTCTTGCACCTCCTAGCACCCTTTGCTTGGCATAGAGCACTTCCATGCACATCCCAACTTTGGTTGTACCAACAAGAGAACTTGTGTCCCGTGTGGTGTCTGAAATACCTACAACTTAACCTATGCATTTACAATTGAATCTTGCGAGACAAATGGTAATGGGAGCAGTGGTTCAATAAAACGGGAAGCTGCTAAATAGAAATGAGCTTCTCTCTATATTGGAAGACATGCAACCATTTATCCATACGCAGAGATACTGACAATTTTTTTTGTTGTCTCCGAAATTGCCTCAATTAATCTTGCTAACATGCATGTATGTGATATTAATCACAGGTTTAAACACTGGATGAGAGAAGCAAGTACTGCACGGATTGGAGTTGGTGCTGACTCATAGTTGATGTGGCTTAAAAACATTTGTGGCTACAAGTTTTTTCACGATATGATATTTCCAGGGTAATTCACAGATCGCACTAAATGATACCATGTGTTCAAAATGTTGATCAATGGCCCTGGGTTTGGTGTTGATCTGGTAAATATAATCCAGAAAGACGTGAGTGGAGACTTGAGAAGAAGCTGGGTTTGTTTCGATCACGTATTCAACGTAGCAATGTGAACAACAATGGAAGCACATCTCTACAATCCTGTGTACAGCCCGTTGCTTCAACTTTAAACTTCTTCTTTATTCCTTTGTAGCATTAACTAGTTGTTAATATATGCAGGATTCAAGAGATGCAAACTATTTCCATCTGCAAGATGAAAGAAGAAGACACACAAGCGTAGATCATGTTCTGGGAAATGATGAATTTGGTGTTGTCGGACAATGGCCACCGTCCAGTTGATTGTAGAGGATTCATGGAAGATTAGGCTGGAGAAAATTGAAAAGTTTTTCAAACTATATTCAATGGAGAACATGAAAATGTTATGGAGGGGAGAGAATGCTCATGCTTGTTTCAATGGGAGTAAATCTTTCACACTCACACCATGCAATACGTGCATAAAAATTTACAGGAAGAGGACAAGTGTATGTGTGAATTGTGGCATTGTGCAAGGAGCGAAGAAGAGGCAACCAGAATGTACAAGAATATACAAGCTTGGTGGGCATTTGGAAAAGTTTCCAATTGTAACTTGTTGCAAATGGATTGTTGGCTGCGTTAGTGGCATGTACGGTATCCTCGCTCGAGAAAACACTTTGTTGGGGTAAACAATGTCAACATTTGTTTTTATCGGGTCCTATAATTTAGTGTTCAAATGCAATCTCTTTCTACACTTATGTTGTAGTAAGTGGATGATTTGTCATACATTCCGACTACAAACTTGATTAGAGTAGGAAAATGCATCAAAAAATTGAAGAACACGGGAACAGGTGGTGTTGCACCATCGTTTTGGGGTGTTCTAACATGGGAAAGATGGGATGATAATGCACAGAATACTGGTTCAACGGCACAATTCTTGTGGTTTTGCAAAGATAATAAGGATCACACATGGTAGATTTGTAACACAATCACACAAAACCCTGCAAGAGTTCCCAATATATGGCCAGTGGACAAAGGAACAAACATGATTGCTTCAAATTTGTTGGCATTAGAGAGTGGAGGCTCCATAGTGAATAAGACCGTAGTTACAAAAACAAGCAATGTGTGTTATCGGCCAAGAGTGTCAATTCAAGCTTCCAAGAGAATTGAATCAGCAGTAGCTATCGAAGCCTGAATTATGCAGCATACTGTCGTGAAGAGGGTCATGCATGAAAAATTCATGGTAGAGACATCTTCTCCATAAGTCCAGGGGGAGAAGTATGAAGTCCATATTGCAAGTAGCCTGATGTGTACATGTGGAGACTTTGAAGAATGAGTGACACAAGGCAAAACATAAACAACTTGTAAGCATATTTACTTCATCTACCTTTGCTACTTTGGCTTGGATTTAAACCACAATATGTTTATCCATCAGAGTAAGGTGACAAATAAATATTTTCTACGTGTGTTCAACTGTGATCATATGAAATTTTAAAAAAAGTACTTGAATTGTTTCGATCACATCCCCTAGTGAAGAATTGTAATTGTAACTAAAGATTTAATCGAGTAATTATTTTTGAGAGAATTCATGAATAGAGAAGGTAGCTTGTGCCTTTCTGTTTTACGACTATGTGTAAAGAATATTTTTTTGGTTATTGCATGTGGGCTATTGAATTAACATTTCAATTCTATTTGGAGAGTTTTGTGATTTAATACGGTGCCTTGTGTCTTCTTCTACTTCCCTTGCATTCAAAGCATTATTTTCTCTGGTGTACATGTACTATAGTATGAGAGTTCAATTGAATTGGGAAATAACAGAAATCTCCCTCCAAAAAGCACTCTCCACACAAGACGTGGAAATCTTTATCAATGTAGACACTTCTAAAGTAAAAGCCTTAGAAAAAGCTTCCTCAAAAGCTCCCTCCAAAATCTCTCTCGTTTCCCATTTCCGTGGTTGAGTACTTTTGAGGCTAATTGTGAGGATTTTAATGTTTTGAACTTGGCATTCCACCACACCTGTATACTTGAAATAAAACATTTACCTAAAATTATCAAGGCCCACCAACAAGTAGGGGAGGAGCAAGATGTTGAAATTCAAGTAGGTACAAGGTGGAATGGGGGGAGATCTAAGTCACTAAAGTGTACTTTAATGTGTCAAAGGGAGTTAGTGCCAAAATCACTTGAATCTATTTCATGGGTGCAGCAAAGGAGTTAAGTTTTACTAGTTGGAATAAGGCCCACGACAAACACTCAAAAGATCCAAACTTTCAAGTAGGTTTGGATATTCCCCTTTGAAATGTCCATGTGTACACACTACATGCATTGCACAAAATTATTGAGAAGATTGTGAATATTTAGATATGTTTTTTATGGAAACTTCAACCTTTATTAGTTATGGAGGCCACCATATGTAAAAAGTATTGATCGTGATTTATATACAAATAGGCGAGCTAATTCACTTCAATTGTTCTACATCAAAACTCTAAATAGATTTTTTGCAACATATCCTCTACAATCACACATCTTGGTTTACAAAGAGATATGGGAGCTTCACATTTTGACCAACCAAAGGTGTGGAGAATTCCCCCTAGCAAGGAAGAACAAAGTTTTTTCAAGCGCACTAGACATGGATGAGAAGCATTCCAAAGGTTTTTTGTGCAAAGAATGGTATAGGACAAGATCGCATGAATTCAAGAAACTACTAGAGAATTCAAATGTTTCTAAAATTGAATAAAGGAGTAAGCAAAAAATGGAACATGCACATGATACGTCATCTAGAAGTGAAAATTTTTAAGCGAAGAGATAGGGAATCAAGCGGACAACATTAACAGATTCAATTCTCCCCATCCACTTCAAATACTCTTGCTTCCTATGCCTATATCACCAGTATAGGAAAGCACTTAGCATTCCCTAATGTCATAGTATGAAACTTTGGATCCCATAAATCTTGGATAGGATCCGAATACTCTAATGGCCCCTTTGTTTTCAACAATTATTATTTTGTCAGCTCATAAGTGAAGTGGATATCAGCCAATAACTCTTGTTCAATCCATTATTGCAATCATGGGTAGATTAGTGATGAAGAAAGTTCCCATGGTATATGGTGTTATCATGTATGTGCTAGTGATGTGTGTGAAATCGGCCAACTTTTTTCCCTCACTATGAGATACTTTCCCATGGTTTGTATGGATGCCAATCACTCTAGGGATATCTCATCTTGTATTTGCACACTAATTAGTACACTCTCCATCGTGTGCCTTGAGCGTCTTCTCCACGTTCAAGCTATGTGTGCATTCTTGCAACCCTAACTCCAACAATTGGTATGAGAGTAGGTTTCATTGTCCTAGGTATAGGTTCGTGTGTCTACAACATCCTCCACTCTCTTTCTTCTATTTGTCTAAGCCTTTGTGATCACTAGAAAGTTGATAAATACTTTGGGATAGTTTGTAGAGCTTGGTATGCTAAGAATATTTATTTAGACTCATTTTAGCCTCCATTTTTTCTATTGCAGCTATTGCAATTTTTTCCTTTTGGGAGGCAAAATTTAATCCATTACAATTTTTTGCATTGCAAGTCTTTGATAGTCTAATGTGGTATGTGCTATGTAGAATGTATATTTTCTCTTTAGTTTCCACCGAATTTGGGCATTTTCTACATCAGGTTCAATATTTCATTATGGTCAAGAGCAATGATGTTTTCAAGATGTTGCCTATTGATACAAACTCAATGGATACAACTATCCATTGTGGGATTACATGATGCAACATGTGTTTGTTTCCAAGAATGTATGGATAATTGTTAAAGGTTTTAATGTACACCAAGGCTCTATGGTGTTTCGTGGAGAATATTGTAGGTTCTAGCAGCTTTGCTTTTACTGCTAGGGCTAATTTACCTATAGTTGAATAGTCTCGTTGACATAATGAAGATATGCATGTACATGCATTTATTGCATAATTTTTCATTTGCACCATTAATCCTCACATTTGTTCAACCAAAATTAAAAAAAAATGCTTAATATATTATTGCTCGTTTGTATGCAGGTGACAATGAGGCAAAAATTGCATACCTATGCAAACACTTATAATCCAAAATCATGCATGAGGAAGATGAAATCGATATTTTTCTTGCTAAAACCAAAGACATCAATGAGAAACATATTTTTATAAGAGGTGAATCCATTCCGATCATTCACTTGTGCAGACCATTTAGATACATTACTAGATTCATATTAGACTTTTTCTTCAACTTTGAAGCTTGTTGCATAGGGAAATGATAATTCTCCTAATTTTGATGGGTTAGTTAGTTGATATTAAAAGAGGGCATGTCAAGAAACAATAGGGCTAAACAATGTCCCTAAAGATTAGGCTTTTGTTGTTGCACAAAGAAGAGATCTCAATAACAAAGTTTCTACTTCCAATGTTCCCTGTTATGTAGCAAACCATCTGTGATAAATGCCTACCATAACAGCCATGCATCTAGAAAAAAATGGAAAAGAGTGTTGCATTGTAGCTATTGCAAAGCTACTGATCATCTGATACATTAATTTCCTAAGCTAAATGCTAAAGAGGTATGTAAGAAAGGAAGTGTATCTCCTTCAAATGTATCAATTGCATAATATGAACATTTTGTTGTTGATTTGAAATGGTCTTTTAGTGCATTGTTTTCATATGAACCTTTTGTCCATGATGCATGCGTTATTGAGGCTACAAATTCATTATAGATTTATGGAAAAAAATTCAATGAGCCATTCAACAATAGAAAATGACATAGTAGAGCTTATTATTGATATTGAAAATGATAACAAGAGTGTCTTGTATACATGCATAGGCTAGAGTGAAGAGTGTGTGTGCATGGATGTGTGTGGATGCGGTGTGCATGCGATAAGGGGAGAGGGAGAGAGTGGTCGTGTGGGTGGAGTAGAGCTCCAAGTGAACTACTCCTTGTTCTTGGTATATGTACAAGAATAAGATGAGTATTGGGTGGGAATTCATAACCAAGGCAATCAAGCAAGGCACATGAGACTTTATCCCAACAATCTCCGACTCAAAGGAGAATGTGCCGATAAGCGGGTCCTACTAGCTAAATTACTAGTATGTAGTACAAGAGAATCGGTGAGAGACTCTCTCAACATACGCCCACTAGCTTGCTCAGTCAATCTACATGCAGCCATATTGACTCTAGTGGTAGGTGGGCGTGTGTACCCACGCTACAGCCTGCATGTAAATCCCACAGACTACCTTGTATGGTCCGTTAAACTCCACCAGGGATCATGCTAGTTTTAGTCATTGTACAATTGACAATTCGTGTTGCAAATTCTCCCACTATAACTGCTAGGTTAGGCCCTGACACTAGTAGGTCGCATATGAGACACCCAAACACTGAAAAAATTTGTGCAAACCTTGCTGTACTCACCTCTCTTACGCTATTTATAATCATTTCATCATGGCTATCTA
Source organism: Adiantum capillus-veneris (assembly GCF_014529385.1). NCBI lineage: Eukaryota > Viridiplantae > Streptophyta > Polypodiopsida > Polypodiales > Pteridaceae > Adiantum > Adiantum capillus-veneris. Next base: position 27,075,731 of record NC_140943.1, read on the forward strand.
TAATCGCTGCATCATTAGGACTATCCATCGTGCATGGATGTGTCAATGCCTACATTGGGATGACTACATCCCTCTCACCCATAGGCGGAATTGTGCATCCTAGCACCAACTTGTCAACCTCTAACATGAGAATATCAAAGAATTCCATCTCTATCATCTCTGTATGTGTCTCTTGGGAGCAGACGTGCTCTACCTATGTCTGCATACATTTTGACAACACCTATTGTGTCTCACAAGAGAAATACCACTCTACTCTACCTCTGTTACTAGAGAGTCTACTTGCACATTCTACACAGCTAAATTCTCTATCTTGTGAGGATGGTGGAGCTCACCCATGAAGGATACATGTCTCATATCTTGCTCAAAGCATGCAACCAACAAAACCAAGACTATGTTGTCTTCAACCTTAGACACATGCATATAGGCTCCTCTAGAAATCACTAATGAACCGCAATGCATCTAGAAAGAGTGCTCTCTAAGCAGTGTCTGACACCCAAAATCTGCTAACTGTCGCACTGAGATCAAGCTTTGTCTCAACTGAGAAACATAGGGCACATTTTGTAGCGTATATGATACACCACTGGGAGATGACAAACAAAAATCTCCTACACTTGCAATGTCAAACGCCAAACTATCGGCCACGTGTACACAACCAAAATTCCAACTAGAGAAGGTCCTAGCCAGTCACAATATGGTGTGATGTGGAAGACTGCATCCTCATCTAGCAACCAATGTGGAAAAGTGTCACCTCTCAAAGACATGTAATCAGTAGGAACGCTAAAGAAAAACATGAATTCACCATCACTGCCATATGAAGCCACCACTCTAGTATGTGTCAAAACCTCTTCTGCACCACGCATAGATCTTTGCATTAGGAAGAGGATGGGGTCTAGGAAGGCCTCTTTATTTTCCATGTGTTTATGGAGGTGATTAACATTTGGACAAGTAGATACATGCCATGTGTGCAAGAATAGTGGGTGTGTAAGAGAGGTGTAAGAGAGGTCAAAGGATGCACTTTCCCCCCCAAAAAGGGGGAGGATAAATTTATGCTTTTTGAACTTTTATAACTCCTACATATGATCTCCAACTTGAGTGGAGACTATAGATCTAGAATCTACACGCCAAGCTCTTTCCGTAGATATGTTACATGATATACTTTTGCCTGCTATTTTGGGGGGGAAATTTGAATTCAAATAAACTAGTCATTTTACCTGTTTGAATTCAAAAGTTATCCTTTGATTTCTTTCTTAATACTAAAGGTTTGACTTCCTTAAACTTCCAATTAAAGAGACCCTCATAGACTCCATTCTCTTCCTAATGGATATTGTCTCATACATCTAAAATAGTGGTGCCTAATGTGCCTTGTGTAACCACAATGCCAACATTGCATATATCAGTAAGAACAAGACCATCATCTCTCATCAGTCATCACAATAGACTCTAAATTTCCACACATGTTTGCAACCATAAACGAATTTCAAGTTCAACTATGGCAAGAAAACCTGGGAAAAATTTGGCACAGTCTCCTCTATAAACTGAGCAAAAGCTCAAGTACAATCTCTACCGTAAACCATGCCAAAACTAGCAACGAAGTGGGATATAACCTGACCACCACACAATCATGGAAAACATGATCAGATGCATCAAAACCAATGCTCACATATGCATAAAATCATTTCCACATTTTCCTATATCTCCAAGAATACAATTTGGGACAAATAGCTCAATCGAAGTAAAGAGCATAACCATATATGCAAGTAGTGAGAAAACTAGATCAAAATGCATCCCACAAGAGAAACTACTTGCAAAATTTTGCAAAAGACCTGTGAGTCTGTGATTGTCTATTTGTAGCCACACAAGCATATGCAATCCTCACTCCTATAAGAGTGGCTAGAAGAACACTAAAGTGTGTCCAAACTGACAAAACATGTCAAAGTGAGAAAAAACACTCGATCACTATCATAGTGGGAGTCAAACTAGACCACTAAACCATCGAAGAATAAAATTGTAGATACACATGAAACAAGGTGAGAATTTGGGAAAAATTCAAAAGAGTTTCCCCTGAAAACTGAGTGAAAACTCAAAAAATCTCACCAATGTCTCATAGGAACATACACTCAATATCTCAGTTGATCAGATCCACAAATGGTATACATGCACTACCAAAACCCTAGAAAACTGGCTCATGCCTAATATTGGCCCTTGGACCTTGGACATGCACGTGTCCAAAAAATGCTACAAACCTATGAACCTGCTACCTGCGAGCTATACCTAGCTCAAGCTGTATTCGCAAATGCATACATAGCATAAAACTACGCAAAACTGTGAATTGCTCTCTGGAATGTCACACAATCATACATAGTTTGCAGTGCAAGAAAGCACAAACTGCAAGCAAAAACGTCGAGAATCTGGTGCACTACCTAATCAATCGAAAAAATATTTTGACCAAAAACCAAGGCGCAGAACACAACCAATGGTTGTAAATGCCATTTGAGAGCCACGCTCACAAAAAAAATTTCTTTAAATGGGCCGTCAGAGCCTCTTTGCATCGGTAGGTGTTGTGGAAGCTAAAAACTAGGCGTCATCAAAGCCGTAATGCTAGATCGTGGCCAGGATGTTGGGGGATGCTCGTCAGAGTAAATGTGCTCTAGAATGGGCATGGAGGGTATTCTCTTGCGAATCTTGCATAAGAGTCCATCTACCCTTTTGCTATGTCGAAGGCAAGAAAATAACATCGATGTTGCCTTCAGCAGAGCAGCCGGATGGAAGCGCTTGCCAAGGTTGTAGCTTTCAATGTCGAGGAAAAACGCCAAAGTCATAGTCACCAAAATCGGTGTCAAAACTGATGCCAGGCTGTCAATGACGATGTCAAAACGCCGAAGTCATAGTCACCAAAATCGATGTCAAAACCGATGCCAAGCTGCCAAAATCCAAATCCAAGGTTGACTCCATCTGTAGGAAAGACGAGTCGAAGCTGTCAAAGTCTCCGAGAGACTCGTCTGGGAGAAGTGCTCTCAATCGGGAAAAGAGCCACCGAAATCGAGCGAAAAACCATTGAAAGATGTAGGGTTGATGTCAAGCCATCGATGTCGGGCTTTTCGAAGCAGGGAGCCTAACGCCAATGTCAATGATTGCAAACCAAAGAGATGCCAAATCTCTTTCTCACTCTCTGCTTGGGGGGTTCAGCCTTCAGTACCCTCCTATATAACGTGCATTCACGGGGTATTAAAAAAACCCCTCTTTTAACATGTCTGAATGAATAAAATGAATCCTTACTTGAGGATTTTTTTCCAAAATTGAATATAAAAACCCTTTTTTAATGATTTTTGTATTTTAAAACCCCTCTTTTAAACTCACGTTATACATTAACATGATTACATACACTATGAAAATCTCCAAGTGTTTACATCACTGTTTTACCGCATTTTGTAGAGAAGGTGCAAATTCAAGTAGAGAAACAGGAGAGAGGAGGGTGGGGTTTTTTTGTGTTTAAAATATTACTACGATTATTTTTGATATTAGTACCGTGTATATTACTAATGTTATTACCACGTATATTACCATTGTTATATCCGATAGCCAAATTTAGCACCTAAACTTTCAAATTCTGGCTTAAACCCCCCCCCTCCCGCCCTTTAAATTTTTAGGTGTTTCCCTCCTCTCAATAAAAATTAAAGAATATTGTATATAATTTTTAAATTCAAAAAAGAAGAGAGAGAGAGAGAGAGAGAGAGAGAGAGAGAGAGAGAGAGAGAGAAAGAGGGGGAAGAAGGAGGCGGGGGATATAAGATTACACTTGGTTACAACTAAAATAATCATTGTCAATTGATTAACATGATTGAGCATATTTTCAAATCTAAAGTGAGGAAGAGGGGGAAGAGAGAGATAAATTGATTACACGACCAAAAACCTTCATAATTGCAAAATGTTTATGAATCATCTTCCAAAAGATTTCTACATGAAGCTTCATCCAATTCTAAGCCCATGGCTCCTAAATCAATAAAGAGAGAAACGGAATTATCATTTGTGGATACATTGCCTTCATCATCGTCGAGTTCTTCATCCTCCATCTCATCATCTTCATCATCATGACAATCACCCTCGCTAAGACTTGCTACCTCCGGACTTGATTCATCGACCTCCCTCTCCTCTGTTTCCACCTCATCCAAAGTCGGAGTTGGAAGAGGGTCGAAGATAGTCTCCACTTCATTAGTGGAAAAAATGGTTCTTCCCCGAGGTGTTACGGGAATTACAAACCAAGTTTTTGGTTGGTGGATTGCTGGGATATAGATGGCCTATAAAATAGAAGCTCAAAGTGAGTAACATTGGTATAACTAACGCTACAAGAAAATAAGATTAAAAAAGGTACATGTCACTCACCTACTCACAATTGCGCGGTAAAACTAAATTTTCATACCTCCTTGTGTGATGCACACTAGAGTCCACCATGTAGAGGCCATTATCATGTCATCTAGACACATTTGCAAACCACTTGCACTCGCAGATGAAAGTATGAAAGGTTCTAAAATTAACCTTTAGTATCCTTTCAATAGTTTCGCAGTACCTGGCTTCATCATCGTCTCTGTCAAAGATTCCCATGATGGTACAATCCATGGTGGTTCTACGCTCATCAATGTGGCACGTACGAAAGTGATGACCCTTTGACCACATAGAGTTAAAGGAAAGGCACTACAGAATAGAAGAGTATATTAATTTATCAAATACTTATTGAAAATAATATCAAGAAATAGCGTTACAATATGGTTTAGGTATATGAGTACTCTACCTTTGGTACGCAGTCTCGTGCATACTCCCACTCTTTACTGGTGATGTCTTCTCCATGCGCTTTTGCCTCAATCATTCTCTCATGAATCTACTCTGCACTAATCAGATATGGGAAACATGCAAGGTGTCTAGGCATTGGGGGTGCCCTCCTTCCTCCATGTGCTTGTTTCCATGCTTCCCTCTCTTGAAAACGCCTTGCCTTTGCCACTGTCCACAGGTCCACCCACTTGGTCATAATTTTTGCATTAAGAATGCAAAATTTCTCGACCACTCAGGATATAAAGTCATATCCATGTTAAGTAGTTTCCCCTTTCCACTCGGCAAGTGTGAAGTCATCCTTGAATCTTCCTCGTCTGACCACATGCGAGGCATTGAAGGATAAACTTGTTTCAAATACTCTAATATGTAAACAAATGCCTCTTGAACAATCCACCCTTTGGCCATACATGCCTCTGGTTGAGACCGTAGCCGCACAAAATCTTTGACAGTCTTTTAAAACGTCTCTAAGAAGAACATCCATTGTGCGTGCACTACTCCACATATAGCGATCTCCTCCACCACGTGAACCAAGAGGTGAACTCGACTAAGAAGGACCAATCGAGGAAATGCATCTTCAATGGCACACACAGTTTTTGTTGCAAGTGTTTGAGCAGCAGGGATAGCATCTATTTTGATTTCCTTGGAGCTCACAAATCTGCAAGAAAACACACAAGGATACACTAAGTGCTAGTTGAAATTATTGTGTACATAGAAAAGGTGTAGTTGAGTGGAGTCTTGTGGTGTACCTTACTAGCTCTCCTAGTTTGAAAATAGCGTCCCTGACTTTCTTGTCCCAACATATACACATACTCATCGACACAATGAACTACAATGTAAATCAGGGAAAGGGAAAGTGAGTGATAGTCATACACACAAACTATAGATAGAATAGGGAGTATGAAGATTACTTGAAGCATCTTATGCCAATCATGGGACTTCAACCCATACAATTGAACTTCCACCCTTCTTTGCTTTTGTGAAATCTCCCTTTAGCGACCTCATGTATCTTGTTGGTGTGCAAATAGAGGAAATGGTACCCTTCACCTTGTCTAATTCTTCTTTGGCTAGAATCCATGGTGCTTTAGGAAGCACAATCTTTCCATTTGAGGCACACCGTGGAGTAGCTGAGGCAGGGAGAAGTTTTAAAAGCCTCAAACCCTCCCTCGCACCCAAAGAGTCCTTCTTGCCAATAATGTGGTCCCATAGTGTTTGGGCTACATTCTTGAATATGTGCACGGGATCCAAGAGGTGTTGTATTTTTAAGTCCGTCCAATATGGAATACCTTGACATACCTTTTGGTGGAGAACAAGGAGCCGGATTGTTGTTGTGGTGTTTTTCCCAAATGGTTTCCCAATCTGCCATCGTGAGATTTAGAGAAGTCTTCCCATTTTTTAGGTTCCTTGTGCTTGTTATGCCCTTCGGGTAAGAAACGATGGTTGTTTGGATAGATTACCTTGTGCAAGGAATTGGGCCTCTCTGTCACCAACAATGGCCCACAAGTAGGACATGCATTGTGCCTCCATGTGGACAACCCTGCATACATATCATATGGTTAGAGAGATGAGTGAACTACTGTGAACTAAAGGGAGAGATGAAAAGAGAGATAGAGGAAAGGGGGTTACCAAAAACCTCTCCAAGCCCAGGATAGTCTAGCAAGCTCAACAAGAACCATAATCAATGGAGCAATGTTACCACCTTCTCAACTAGTCTTTGCAATCAACAGTGTCTAAACCACGGGTGTGGCTTCTTGAGATATAATTTTCAAAGATAAAGAAGTGTAGCTGACTGGATAGTCCACATAAGGATTCCCCTCACAATGGCTTCTCTCCCCCCCTTTGCAAGTGAGACATCAACAATAGGAATGCCTCTCCATAACTCTTCCAACTTCTCGATGAGGGGCTCGAGGTAAATGTTAATATTTGACACTTTGTACTTCCCTGGAACAAGAAAGGAAAGAAGTAGATTGCCCTTCTTGGTTGCCTCCCATTGTGGAATATTGTAGTTGACGATCACCAAAAGCCAAGTGCTCCATGAAGTAGACTTAGTGCCGAAGGGGTTGACACCATCACTTGCTAACCCAGCCTCAAGTGTTGAGTCTCCAACCCAAACTCCAGCCATTGAGTTTCGATGTACCTCCATGCACGTTAATCAGCAGGGATACACATCATTCCATCATTTGAGTGATGGTTCGTGTGCCATGCAAGAAGCTCCACAATAGACTTGCTTTTAAATATGTGTTGGATGTGAGGAATTAATGGAAAATGTATGAATACCTTGCGGGATAGGTGTGCCCCATTCACTCCTGTCTTGTATCGCCCGCACATGGGACAGGTTGTAGCATGTGCGTGCTCATTGCGGTATAGCATGCAATCGTTGACGAACGCATGGATGCGCTCATACTCCATTCCAAGTGCAGTGACATACGATCTAGCTCGTCGACGATCTGGAGGCATGTGGTGATCTTCTTGCAACATTTTTTCCATCAAACTACAAAAAAAATGCGTATTAGTATAATTCCTAAAAGTCGGCACCATAAAAGGAGTGGAGAGTATATAAAAGCCACATTCCATACTTACAGAAGTAGTGCATCGACACTTGCATTACTCCAACTGAATTTTTCTTGCAAGTTGAGGACTTCCAACGATGCTTGGGGCACCGAGTACCGTGCACCATCGTAAAGAGGTGTTCGGGCACTCATCATTAATCTATCCTCCATTTCGGCAGCCCGTTTAGTGCAGGGCTGACAATCCTCCTCGCACACGTCGTGCTCATGAGCTAGTAAATCATCACACATGTTGAACATGTACTCATCCTCTGCTTCAAAGTGCGATGGAGACGCCATAGTAGCCACCGACGTAGAGCCAACAGGAGGATCACCATGCGGTGCACCCAAATCGCCCAGTCGCTCTTGTCTTTGTAGTTTGGCCTTGCGCGCTAGTGCAACACCACCGAACACAGACCAGTGAAGCACCTCCTCAAGCGACGGGTGAGTCACACTATCATCTCTCCAAGCGCTTTTTTGAGGATGCCAAAGCCCTTCGTTCTCCACGTGCTCCAAAGGAATGCGCCTCAAGCAAGGGATTGCCCTTTTGCACTTGGCGCAAGGACAAGGGAGTTTTTCCTTGAGCCAAAGATCGCGCTCAGGGCCTCGAGGAGACCACGCACATCCCAGTCGATGTCCTGCACATGCGAAATGTTGTTTATTTGGTCATGTGTCCTAAAAAATAAATAATTAGAAAAGCACTTAATTCCATTAGAGAAATTACATATAGTTAAAGTCAAAGGGAATAAATGACAACGAGTGCTACAATTATTTTTAAATTCGTTTGAAATGACCAGCTGTGATAATATTAACGGTAATGGACGCGGTAATATCCGCGGTAATAGAGCTGGCACCTAAAATAGGCAAGAAGGCAGAGTATGACGTGGTTTTGCTGCATACTTTGCGTTCTTGCTCTCCGCCATCGCTCCCAAGCTTCCCCCACCCCCCACCCCTCTCCCTTCCCTCTCTCTCCTTCTCTAAGCTTCCCCCTCTCCCTTCCCTCTCTGTCCTTCTCCAAGTTTCCCAAGTTTCATCGAAGAGGGTTTTTTGCCATCGTCTTTGGAAGCTCAACCTAGCCAAAGCTCAGCCGTGCCACAAAGAAAGAGGTAAACACAAAACAAAGCACATCTCCCCTCTTTCCCTTTTGTTTTCTACTACACACACACATAAATCCAAAAACATAGAGAAAATATACAATCCATAACATACCTCGTTCATTTGGAAATGGTTTCTTTGCACGGCTTGTTTGAAATGGTTGCTTTGCTAGGCTTCTTTGAAAATGGTTCCTTCGCTAAGCTTGTTTGGAAATGATTTCTTTCATGGCTTGTTTGGATAGAATGTTAGATAAAAATGCTAGATAGAATAAGAGAGAGAAAGGGAGATAGGAAAGAGGGAGAGATAAAGAGAGAGAGAGAGAGGGAAGGGAGAGAATAAGAGATAGAAAGATAGAGAGAGAGAGAGAGAGAGAGAGAGAGAGAGAGAGAGGGAAGGGATAGAATAAGAGAGAGAAATAGGAAGAGAGAGAGAGAGAGAGAGAGAGAGAGAAGGGATAGAATAAGAGAGAGAAATAGGAAGAGAGAAAGAGAAATAGAGAAAGAGAGATAGAGAGAGAGAGAGAGAGAGAGGAATAGAACGAGAGAGAGAGAGAGAGGGATAGATAGAAAGAGGGAGAGATAGAGAGGAAATGAGAGAAAGAGGGAGAGAGAGAGAGAGGGAGAGATAGGAAAGAGGGAGAGATAGAGAGAGAGAGAAAGAGAAACAGAGAGGGAAGAGATAGGAAAGAGGGGGAGAGAGAGAGAGAGAGAGAGAGAGAGAGAGAATGGGAGAAAGAGTGTGTGTGTGTGAGAGAGAGAGAGAGAGAGAGAGATAGATAGATAGATAGATAGATAGTTCTATTATCGTCCTGGGAGGTCAAATATGACCTATGGGACCAAATGAACATGTCACGTGGTGTGAGTGGAGTTCATAAGTGACTCTCGATGCTCAAAAATGGCTGAAATGAGCGTCGCAATAGAGAGTCCACATCGTGGTTGGGAGAGGAAGGTATGTAGGGAGAGCTCATGGCTGAATATATGGGGAAAAGAGGACCTAATGTGGTCAAAATCTGAGCACTCAAGTAGTGTGTGGTACTCACTCTCTCGCACTTGACGAGGGCATAAGGTGCAAAGTCGATGACACTCCTCGCCAGGAAGTCGATGCAAAGGGCTACGTTGTGTCTTACGCATGTACTCCACAACCCTTTCCATGCCCAAGACCTCAATGGGAAGCGATCCGGACTCAAGAAGTAAGAGCATGTAGGGTGTTTGTGTCTTGACTTGGAGAAAGTTGGTGAGAAAACGCTTTTGGACATTCTCAAACTCTTTCCAAGTAGACTTCTCGATGCTTCCACCCCACACCTCCACTCCATAAAGAAGCACCGGTGTCACCAATGTGTCAAAGAGGTACTTTTTGAGAGCCCAACACTTGATCTCTCCTGCATTGCACATGTTCTCAAATGCATAATAAGCCCTCTTTCCGGCTTCCAAGCGACGCATTGCACAATCCTTCCATTTATGATTGGATGGAACCTCAAGGCCAAGGTACTTGAAGTGATCTACCACTTCAAGTTTCTCATTGTTGTATACAATGCATGGATTTTCGTCATTGAGGGTCTTTACAAGCATAACCTTGGTTTTGGATCCATTCACGATCAGCCCGCTATGGAGAGAGAGAGAGAGAGAGAGAGAGATAGGGATAGATAGAAATAGAGAGGATGAGGGATAGATAGAAAAAGAGAGAGAAAGAGGGAGAGATAAAGAGGGAATGAGAGAAAGAGGGAAAGAGAGAGAAATGGATAGAGGGAGAGATAGAGAGAGAGAGAGAGAGAGAGAGAGTGTTAACCCTCACGGCTCACGGACACCCCATCACCTACGATGGACGCGTATTATGTATTCGATAGAGTCAGGTACCGGGCTTGTCGGACCAATAGGGAAAGGTAGAGTGATCGCCGATGAGAGGCGCACTTTAACTTGGACATTCAAGGGATTAGTTGGTTAAGCATGGGCGCCCAAGTGTGAATGGGGTGAGCTCCTATAAAAGCCAACTAAACCTAATTTTTACTCATTCTCTCATTTGTGCAATTGAAGAGTGCTCTTGCTCCATCTCCATCTTCTTCTTCTTCACCTCCTTGTGTGTGTGTGTGTGTGAGAGAGAGAGAGAGGGAGAGTGTGTGTGCGATCGAGCATTACGAAGGCACGACGGCGGCGAAGCGGTTGAGCGCGGCACGACTGCAGCTTCTTCTTCATCGCGGCGAGGAATCCACCATGAAGGCGAGCGTAGAGCGGTGAGTGACACACCCTTTGTTTTCTTGAGCTTGCTAGTTTAGGCTTGTTGTGTGCTTGGAGCCGTTTGTGGCTCGCATACGGTGTATTGGCAAGTCCCTTGCTTCGACAGTGCGGTAAGGAGCGCACATTTTTGGCGCCGTTGCCGGGGATATGCCCTACACTAAGCTCGGTTAGCACTTTACGCTTCCTTGTGGTGCAATTTCTATCATAGGAAAGGCAGGGAAGGAGTGTGTGGAAGGTTTCTGTTTTTTGCGTTTTCTGCAATTGCTGTCAAGTTTCAATTTCTGCTGTTGTCTGCGTTTTTTCAATTTCTGCAATTTCTGCATTTTCAAGTTCGGCGTTTTCAATTTCTGCAATTTTCTGCATTTCTGCGTTTTTTCAATTTTCTGCATTTCTGCGTTTTTCAATTTTCTGCAATTTCTGCGTTTTTTCTGCATTTCCTACAATTTCTGCGTTTTTTCTGCATTTTCTGCAATTTCTGCAATTTCTGCATTTTCTGCAATTTCTGCAATTTCTGCATTTCTGCGTTTTTCTGCATTTTTTTCAATTTCTGTATTTTCTGCATCAACCAAAAAAAAAAAATTTTAAAAAAATTTTGGAAAAAAAAAAGTTTTTTGAGAGAGAAAAAAAAAATTAAAAAAATTTTGAAAAAAAAAAAAGGAAAAAAATTCGGAAATTAAAAACGCGAGCGAGTGGGCGGCGAAATTTTTTGAAAATAAAAAACGTGACTCTTAAAACGGACGGGTTGGTTTGTATAAAAGATAGATCGGGATCGTTTTCCCAAGCCCAAGCCCAACCCCAGGCCCAGGCCTCAGTCCTCAGTCTTATGATATATACTAGACTCACTCTTATATATATACCCTACTCCCTCAAGAGAGAATGAGAGCATGTGGGACAAGTCCTCCACTCTCCTCCTTTCTCTTCCCACTTGCACCCTTAGACTTTCTAGTTTGGGCCTAGTTCCCTACTGGAAATTGACAGTTTTAGGGATTCCGAGGGCATAGAGTGACCAAACGGAGGCTGTAAAGCACGGCACGACCCTCTGACCGATACGCTCTAAAAAATCTAGCAAAAAAACAAACAAAAAACACGCTAAGAACTAGTCATAAGGCCTCCTAGAGCAGCTTTTTGACACCTAAGGGTATCAAAAGCACATGCACTTACGCTCTGGGCGGGTGCTAGAACACGATCATATTGAGGGTGCCTCTGTTCATACGGACACCCATTACCCATCCACGATAAGCTCTAGACCCTCAGCGGGGACACAAGGTAGCACCACCCAAGACCCTAAAATAGCCGCTAGTGATTCCTCCTCCGACTCAGAAATCATGCAAGCATACCCTACCCAAAACACTGAGAGAGAAGGCCATGCACCTCCCGAAGCTCCACAGCCTAGTACTAGTATGTTTAGCCGTTTCATGGAAACATTAGGTAGAGCTACTCGCTCGGAACCTGATGCAAATGAAGCACACGAAGGGGGTGGGGAAGTGGACTCTCCTTTCACATCGCACGTGGACCCCACACCCCCAAAGAGTGTCCATGTGGATATCCTACCAACTTCTTACCAAGAAGGCCCTGTTGAGCTGCCTCCTTCAGAAGTTCCCTCTAGAGTACCGTTGGTGACAAATAAAACCACGGGGAGCAACATTGCTTCTACCTCACAAGAAACCATTAACACGTCGACTCTACAAGGATTGTTCATTAATGATCATTGGACATACGACCTCCACACTGAGGTGTTGACGGATCTACACTCTGGCCACGCCTACCATGTAGGATGGATAGAGATTGTACAATCCACCTCTAGTGCCACGAGCATCGAAGATCAACAGAAAATGATCTGTAATGTTATTCATGGCATTATTCAATCAGAAAGGCAAAACCGAGGGGTAAATATACTCTCAACTGGCCCCATGAGATTTCTGGATACGAGCAAGGCTCAACAGCCTACTCTATCACAAATGGAGACTCCTCTAATGAGCCCCATGGACCCATCTTACGTCATTTCACCTGGGGTCTCTATGCAATCTGAGCCTCCGAGCGAAAACTTTAGCTTCCCTAACTTGGCTCAACCCTCTATCAAGGAAAACACAGTGCTCACTCCAGGGATAAGCCTAACAGAGAATGTACCGATGACATCTACGGTTAGCGCAATGCCACTACCTAGTGTCGTAGTACCTAATATGGGGCCTCGACCGTATGTGCCTCTAGCCCCTTATGCACACATGGCCCCCACACCTCCAATTGTACCACTTGCTTATGCTCCTCGAGTGCCGCTCCCTAGCTCTTATCCGAGTGGACCTATGCCCGGTTATGTTCCATATCCTGCATCATCCACACATATGCCAAGACCGGTACCCGTTCCTCTCCCACATATGATTCCAAGAGTACCTCCACCGGCCCTGCCTCCTCACATAGGTGACTTGGCAGCGTTTGCTCAAACCATAGGTCGATCTATCGCGGAAATTGCCAAACTCACGCAAAAATTCAATGGGGACGAAGATGCTAGAAAACACATTGAAGTGTTTGAACAAGTATGTGATTCCTTAGGGGAACGCAACGAACTACATAAGTGCAATGCCTTAAGCTTGACATTAAGTGGGAAGGTTGGAGATTGGTATAGGACCCTAAGGGTGAACGAGAAAACAATCTACCCTACCCTTCGAAGGTTGTTTCTAAAGGAGTACATACGAGAAGGTGTGCTTTGGGGTGTAGCATCTCAGCTACAGAAGGCCGAACGTAAGGAAGGAGAGTCAGTAAGGGACTTCATTAGTCGTCTAAAGCACTTAAACTCTCGCTGCCCTGTAAATGAGCGCTTCAACAATAACCTGGCCCTTGAAGCATGGACCGTGTAATCGCATAAGCGGGTGCGACGGGTGGTATTGGCGATGTCACACTAGCAATTTCTATGTGCATCTGGGCATCTTCGAAGGCTGGGGATGTAGGGGCGTGTCGTGGAGAAAGCTTATGACTCATTGTGACAGTAGTGAGGGTGCAAAGAAGATGGCACAGGAAACCAAGAAAGGGCAAAAGGACAAGCGAGTGGGATGTAGAGAGCCTGCCGTCTCCACCAATGTAAGATGCTCTCGCATAGAGCACCAGAACCTCCTCCTCTTTGCAGGTTCCCTTTCCATTATATTAGCTTGTTACAATCTATCCCAAGAAGTCGGTACCCAACTCTTGCAATAACAGATTAGCTGACTAGTCGGCTTCTTGGGGCTTACGGGATAGTACATCACAATATTTACATTGCAACTTCAAGGAGAAGTGTATCAATAATAGCATACAAGGAAAAAATACAATCCAAAAAACATTTATGGTGCATTGTCCTATGCATATGTAGACACGGGACTTTTTTTCATCATAAAAGATTAGGCTCTAATACTTAGACAACAATGTGGTGCCTATAATGAAGATGGAGTGGCATTCTACAAACACAATAGTGCAAGGATGGGGATAATTAAGGGCATTAAAAAAATCCATTAGAGAGATGAATCAAGTGGTCGTCGGTTCCATCTTCAAAAACCATTCTTGATGTCTCCCATTCAATTCTAGGAAGCTAGCATGGAAAGTTTGTGTTTTGTTGTTTTTTTTGTTTTTGTGGGGGGAGAGAGAGAGAGAGAGAGAGAGAGAGAGAGAGAGAGAGTATACAAGAAGAGAAGGATATTACTAATTAGTTCTAACGATACATTGAGATCCATTACAGTTTGCGTTACATCAAGACATCCTAATTAGATACATGATACATCCTATAACTAGTAGATATTGCTAGAGCCTAGAAGGGAGTGCAGAGGCAGCGCTTATGGTGCTTGGGAAAGAAAAACATGCACCAGCAATTGTTCTGTCCGCCCTTGCACGTTTCGCAGGTCTAGTGCAGCTTCAACTCCTCCTGCCCAAGCACATGTGCGGCCTCTCGTGTCGCCTCTGCTCCTGGCACCATCACCATCACCATCACGACGCACTGAGGCAAGCTTTTCCATGCATGGGAAACCCCCCCTTATATTTTTTGCCCTTTTACTAAAATATTTCCCATTATATAAGTTACTTTTGATTTTTTCTTCCTTTTTCACAAACGTTTTAGCCTTTATTAAATAAATAAGACTTATGCTAATCAATCACAATGTAGCATAAACAAGTAATCTTTCTTTGTTGATCTCTCTTTTGACCTTAAATATTAAATATATATAAATTACATTATATATTTTAGTATTTTTTAATATATTTTTCATGTATGTATATTACTCCACCCTACCAAATATTTTATTCACTAGTTTTCATTTTCAAACTTCAACCCCACTTTCAAATTTCAATAATACCTCCATCTAGATGATTGCCAATCTTTTCAAAAATCTAGGTCATGTTTTCATACCCATGAAGGAGCTTACACTTGAAGGCAAGAGAGAAGTCCACTCAAAGGGATCCACCAAAAGACTTTTGCAACCACAAATAATACATTATTTGGCTGAATTTTTAAGTAAAGAAGAACCACGAATCTGAAGGAGCGTTCAACATGAAAGATGTAGCTCGTGATCTCAACTTTTAGCTCAATTTGTTTCAGAATTTTTGGAGTTATGAACACAGAGATATGATTTTTGTAGTGGACCCAGTTTTCTCGTGTAATGGTGACACAGGCCATCCCCAATTTTCTTCCCTTTAGAATGGCTATGGTTCTACAAGTCTTCAAGCATGATTACAAGAGACAAAGATCTTTTAATGAGGTCTTGGCTAGTTTAGAGTGATTCTATCACCATTTTTGGAGGATCCATCCTCATCAACAATTATCCACCTTCGACCACCTCTCTTATAATTTTCTTACCTCTCTCTTCTCTCCCTAATAAGCTTATGTCTAGCCAAAGCTAGAGTATTGTAAATATCTCCTATCCTCTATATCCTACCCACATTCTCTCATCTTCTCTCTCTATTGACTCTAGTATTTTAAATAATGAGGAGACAAGATGGGAGCCACAGTCACATGCACCCCATTTTCCTAGTCACCAAAGTGGGACACTCACCTCAAATAGAAATATTGCTAAATCCTCCCCTCCTTCCCTATATAAGGAGGCCATGACAGCTCACTTTGGGGGGGGGAGAACACACACACACACACCTATCCATACACACTCTTGTGCTACATGCTTGTAGCATGAACCCTAATCACATAATCACAACACCATCATCATTACCATCACCATGCACAAAAGATGAGCACCACACCTCCACACCACTTGTAATTAAGGGTTGAAGGCACAATTTCAAGAAGAAGAAGGGTGGACACACTCATGATATTCCTCGCCATCAACTCCCATCTCTCCATTATGCCTCCTACGATCTTGTCCCCTTCTCATTTTCCTGCCATACGCTACCTATTGTATTCATCTTTTGTAAGCAATCAACACACTCCATCTTGGTGCCACACTTTGTGTCGCTTTGGATACATCTCATTGTGAGTATGGTATATGCTTGTTCCTTGCCTTTTTTTTTTCTGCTTATGTAAAGGTGTGCGGATTCGCCACCATACACACACACACACTCTCTCTCTCCCTCTCATATTCCTATCATCTTGCTACTTCCATCTTGAGGTGTGCGGATTTGCCACCTCTTGTATGATAAGTGAGCATACTCGCAAGTTTCCCCTGCCTCATTATCTTCCTTACTAACATGCACGAGTAGCAAGCCCATCCTCACTCATTCACCACTCCTCTCACCTTATTCTCTGACCACCCCATTCCACATTTGGGCGTGGATCTTGAAATTGTTTTCCATGGCATGCTTCATTGTGTATATGTATGCGTCCTAGCCGCATATCTTGCTAGGTGGTGCCCCTATTGTGTATCCCCCATGATGAGGCCATTGTGCATAGTCTTGGTGTAGAGGCCACCGGGTCTATTTTTCACTTCCGCCTCTCATTTGGTGCCCCCACTGAGGAGGGCTCTTGAAACCTTCAGTTTACAAGGCTGACATGTTTACTTCTCTTCATAGATGAGTGGCTTCTTGAATTCTCTAATTGGACCACTGAAGAGGAGGAGCTTCAAGCAGGTTTGACACAAGTCATCAAGACACTCTTGCCAGGGTGTTGTATTGTTAGCATAGAAGAAGTGGTAAGACCCTCTTTCCCTACTCAGATTGTTTACATTTCTCATCATCCCCGCAAGCGTAAAAGCAAGGCACAAGCTGCATCATGCTCACATTGTAGCCAAAAACCGCACCTTCGACATGAGTGCAACCCAAAGTGAAGAAAAGGCCATCATTTTCTCCCTCGACATCCGCACAGGCGTTCTCACATCAGTAGGCTTTCAAGTAGCACCAGGCTTCTCTACATCTACGTCCACATCTTGGCCACCTATTCCACCTACGCCCACAACAAGCCTTCACAACTTGAGGAAGCTACTACGAACACGTGGTCCCTCCCTCTCCCTTGCACCAAAATATTCAAGGGTTTCCAGCGCTGACAATCACCCCGTCTCCAAAACAAAAGGGTAAATCCTCCAAAGTCTTTCTATACCTCACTCTCATCTCATGAGCCAGGAACTAGAAACAGAAGCATGGATTCTACATCGTCTACCGAGTGACGTGGCAGAGCTTGTCATCGACAAGGTCTTTGACACTGGTTTTGCTTGGAGGAAAGACAAGACCCTCCACCTTCAAGGGGTGTTGCTTGTGAATCAAGGCTATGATGATGACTTTACTGCTTGCTATGTATCCATCCAACTTGGATTAATACAAGTGGTAAGACTCACCACCTACCTCATCACACCTGTGTATACACTAGATGGCACTCTATCTTGCAGGAAAGTGAAGTTGCTCAAAGAGAGAGAGTTCAAGCTTTTCCAAGAGCTTGCTAGAGGGGCAGTCCTAGAGCTAGAAGACGAAGAAAACCTTGTCCTGTGGTACTATAAATTTGACCTCGACTACCAAGAGCTCTACACCTCCGACTATAACCTTCCACCACAAAGGAGAGAGCCTTTCGGAATTATCATGTGATAGACCCAACACATCAACCTTTTGCAAGGAACCAAACTTATGCACCACAACGAATTCAATCGATCAAAGTAATCTTGGACCACAAGATGTTTTATCAGCAGATCATTACAACCATGTTTGGTAGAGAACGACTGCAAGAGATAAACACCTCTTCTCTACCCTTTATCCTCCCTATGATTAATCATGAAGTGTCTTTTGATGTAGTTATTTTCATCCTTGTATAGTATGGTTTCCATCCACCGAGCACCCATGTATTGAATCTCTATTTATTTTAAAAAAAAAAGATTTCTAAGTCGAGTTAATTTTCTCACTCTCACAATGGTAAGTGAAGCATTGCCAACCTTTACTGGTAAGGTGGGTAAGGATGCTGCAGACTTTCTAAACAACTTGGAAATAGCATGTGTCATCTCTGCGAGAGATGATGATGCTTCACGCTTGCGCATCTTCCCACTTCTAATGAAGGTGGAGGCAAGATCATGGTACAATGCCTTGGCACAAGAAACCAAGGAACGGTGGGACTTATTAAGAGCAGCCTTTGTCAATCGTTTTGGAGAGGGCACAACATCAGAGAAGCTATGGAAATTGTTGACAGAGTTGAAGCAGGGCAGTATGCTGGAATACGCATCATATGAGTCAAAGTTTGTAGATTTATGGGGGCGATGGGTTGCATCGCTAAGAGAGCATGAGGGGGCACCTGATTTCCTAAAGAAGGATCGGTTTGTGGCTGGGTTATAATTGACATTGTAGATTTCTCTTTGGGTGAATGTTCTAAACCATATGATTTGGTTCAAGATGTTTCTGTGCAGGGCCCAAAAATCACCTGGCCCCAGTTACTCCACCTAGCACCTAGGATGAGGAGACAATGGACAAAGATGTTTAGCACGAGACGATCGAAGCCAAAGATAGCTGGGGCTATCTCTGGGAGGAATCTAAATGACATACTACCAGTGATGGATGCTTACATCAAAGGGCAACACATCTCCAATATGTACATCGATGGTAGAGCACAAATATGCATCATGAGTGAAAAAATGATGCACCGTTTGGGTTTAGAGGTGAGTCGGCCGGCACCATGCCGAGCCAAAATGGCAAATAGTTTAAAAGTTCAATGTGTCGGTGTCATAAATGCAGTTAGGATAAAGGCATTCAACACGGAGATAGATGTGGACATCTTTGTCATGCCACACAAAGGGGAGGGCTATCCTATCATTCTAGGGAGGCCTTGGCTTATGGCTATGAGAGCTAAGCAGGACTGGGACACCGGCATAATCCAGATGAAAGATGCAAAAGGGAGGCCAATACTTTACGACATGAAGAAAGGTCGGCAATGCGACATGGATCTAGAAACCTCTATGGATGAGTTTTCTAGTCGTGACTCTTCAACCACTTTAGAGGAGGAGTCAACAGGGAGTGAAGGAAGTGATAGCTCCATTGAGGTAATGGGCCTCACATTCAACCACAACAAGGTGGACCCTTCAAATTTGCAACCACATGTGAAAGTGGTGAAGACACTTCAACTACCCCTATGGCACGAGATTGGTGAAAGACTCATGCAGAGAAATGCAATTGAGGTCTACTGGCACTTTAGGTTTTCCTTTCTAACTGTGAACATTGTGTGTAACATTAATTTGGGAATCTCTTTAAGTTGGGTTGCGACAAGAGTGGAAGGATTGACATCAACAACCAGTGGAATCAATCTAGGACACACCAATCAAGGAAGAATGGTTTTGCATACTAGTGGTAACATGGCATCATTTTTCAAAATGTGGTTTGCAGTTTATCTTTTGTACATGGTGGGCTCTCTTGCGCAACAGGAATCAACCATGAGAGCTCTTTTCCAAAGCAATGGCACTCTGACTATCACAATGCAGTATTGGAACTCGTGAATACCCAAGTCTCCCACTAGACGAGCTAACCATAATATGGCTTCCTTGCTTGCGTCATAGACAACACCATATTCTGCCTCAGTGGTACATGAAGACGTGCAGCTTTGGAGACACGATCTCCAAGAGATAGCTTCTCCTACAAACATGAACACATAGCAAAATTTGGATCTTCTACGAGCCACGCAACCCGCATAATCCGCATGTGTAACATACCATAGATGGATCACTATTTCCGAAGCGTAAACGCTTGCTAGTTGTACCCTTCAAGTATCTGAGGATTTTCTTCACCGCTTTTCAATTCTTCTTGCCAGGGTTTTCCATGTACCGACTAACCATCCCCACTGCATGTGCAATGTCTGGTCTTGTGGCTACCATAGTGTACATCAAACTTCCAACTACTGAAGAATATAGCACTTTTGCCATTTCCTCTTTCTTAGTAATTGTCTTGGGAGAATTCTCCTTGCTAAGTTTGGAGTATGGTTGCATTGGGGTACTCAGTGACTTCCCTCCCCTGCATACTAAAATGTTGCAAGACTTTGTGGATGTTCTTTAGATAATTCAAGCATTCCATGTTGCATGTCTCTCTTGATTCGCATACCAAGAAAGTGATTGGTATTTCCCAAATCTTTCATGGAAAATTGAGTGCTTAGCATCTTTTTCAACTGATTGATCTCATCAATTGATTTGCTTGCGATAAGCATATCATCTACATACAAGATCAAGATGATCCTCTTTGTGTATAAGTAGTGATCCTCTTGACTTCTTATGTAACCGTGAGACTACATGAATTTATCGAATTTTTGATACCACTGCCTTGAACCTTGCTTGAGGCCATAGAGTGCCTTTTTAAGACTACAAACCAATTTTGCCCTTGTTGGCTTTTGGGTTTCACATACGAAACCGTCGGGTTGTTTCATGTAGACATCTTCATCTAGATCCCACTAAAGAAATGATGTGTTCATGTCCATTTGGACAGGTTCCATGTCCTAAATAACAACCAAGACAAGCACCATGTGAAGTGTAGTCATCTTGACTACTGGAGAGAAAATCTCATCGAAATCCACACCTTTTTGCTGCTTGAAATCCTTGGCAAGTAGACGAGCCTTGTACCGAGGCTCGGGATCTTCTATTGTATACTTCTTCTTGTATACCCACTTGCAAGGTATTGCATTTTTTCCTTTTGGTAATTCAACCAAATACTATGTCTCATTAGCCACAATCGAACTATATTCTAATTGCATAGCTTGCTCCCAATTAACGCTATCATCCATTTGTATAGCTTCTTTGTAGCAAGTTGGCTCTCCACTGTTAGTGACCAAAATGTGGTGCATACCTGGGTCAAACCACCCAGGCGCACGAGATACTCTTACAGAACGTCTCAGTGCTTGCCTACTGGGGACTCTGCTCTCTTCCAATAAATAGTAGTATCTTGCACTTGAGGATTAGGTGCAACACTACTGAAGTGAGTTGGTTCGGAGGCTACATCCTCAAAACGAACCCATTTGTACTCAACTTCTTTAATGGTCTTCTTGTGCATTTTTTATTCATTGAAAATCTTGTGTGAGCTACAAATGACTGTTGGATTATGGGCGCTAGAGATAATAGCCCATCTCTCCATTTGCACCATAGCCGGTAAAAATGCATTTGTGTGACCTGGGATCTAACTTGTGACAAAGTTCTTTGGGCACATGTGCATATGTCTCACATCCAAATACATATAAATGCTCATGGCTTGGCATTTTCCCAGTCCATAATTCCTGTGGAATTTTGAAATTCAAAGGAGAACTAGGTGACCTCTTGATGATGTGCACTGCTGTTAGAACAGCTTCCCTCCCAAACTCTGGAGTAAGCTTCGCCATAAACATCATAAAGATAACTCGCTCTTGAATTGTGCAATTCATTCTTTCAGCTATCGCATTTTGTGTAAGTGTGTATGGAGCATTAAACTACTGACGAATGCCTCTTTGATTGCGAAAGTCCTTAACTTCATGGAGACGTATTCTCCACTATTGTTCGTGCGAATAGCTTTGAGGATTTTTCCTAATTGTTTCTCAACCATCGTGAGGAATTTTTGGAATGTAGAAAAGACCTCTTCCTTACGTTGTCAGGGTATATGTGTTCGAAACATGAGCCGGGCAGCAGGCATCGGGTCTCTGGCTGTGGGATGTGTGAAAGAGGGAGATCAACAGACTCTGAAAGCTCTCGTAGTCACCCTAATCATCAATTAATTGATTGAATCTTTAGGTATAGCTTAACCAATAGCTAAGGCGGGTTATTAGTAGCACCGTCACTCGGATTACTTGAAAACTAGGAGTTTAAGCTCCCTTTACAATTACTCGGGCTGTTAACGACACCAAGATTTACCAAGATGAGTGTTCAAGTTTAAATTGATGACGATGATGCATTCATAGCTGATCTCTTTTACTCCTTTAGTTTCTTTTAAGGGGTCTATCAAGCTTGCTGATAGCTTTAGTTGTGAAAGAATTAGATACTCGCTGCTCATCAATAGACAAAAATTCTTATGTGTCAAATTTCTAGAATTGATTGCTATCTTTCACTTTACGTCTTTGGTTAGGTCAAAAACGAGGTTCAAGAACCTTGCTCCGAGCGAATTCCCTTCCACTTGCTTCAACTGAGCTTCTTACTTCTCCTGCGTCCTTCTTGCTTACGCCCTCATGCCTTCCTCTTGTATGCTCTTTCTGTATCTTGATCGAGAGAGCCCTTTCCTTTGCTTCACCTCCCCTTTTTCTCCCTCTTTGCGTGTCCTTACTTATCGAGGACAAGAAGAGGGAGCGGGACATCCTTCAACCCTTTGAATACCCTCACAATACTCCCTTCTTCTCGTTACCCCTGCATGCTCCTTTTGTTTCCTCTTCTCAAGGGCGGAGAGAGAGAGAGAGAGAGAGAGAGAGAGAGAGAGAGAGAGAGAGAGAGAGAGAGAGATCCCTTCTATGCTTTTGATCTCCCCCAAGCTCCACTCCTCCCTCCTCAATGCTTCTTGCCCATTGTTCGGCCTCCCCTTGCTCGTAACCCTCATGTTCTCTTCTCCAAACTTCATATGCAACTCGTTGATAACTCTTAAAATAGCTGCCATTATTCTTATACAACGATGGTGCCATCGGTGACGTGGCATGGGAGTTGGGTCTATGATGTGGTGAAAGGGCGGTGGTAATGTGTGTGCTAGTCTCCACCCAACCGTGCTATCTTTTAGCCTCCTCCCATCTAGCGTACACACTATCCGGCTGTGCCGATGGCCTTGCCCATAGGACCCATGTCCTTACATTACCCCCCCTTGGAGAATTGTTTTTGTGCTCAAAAATGAATGTAGGAAAATGTTTTTTAAGTGCGGAGACATTCTCCCATGTAGAACCTTCTTCAGGTCTATCTAGCCATTTTACCAACACCTCTCGTCTGACATGATGTTTGGTGCGAAGCTCATGAGAATCCAAAATCTTTTCGGGCTCATGAGGGATGCTTGGCGGTTCAATAAGGTCAACTAATACACTTCTGTCAATGAAATTATCATTCTGTCCTAGCTGTTGTTGGAAACGGCTAACATGAAAAATAGCATGAACTCCGTGGTCTAGAAGAGCTAACTTATAGGCCACTTGACCTATACGTTTGAGAATGGTAAATGGTCCACAATAGCATGGTGAAAGTTTAGCAACTTTTCCCATCTTCAGAATTTTTGAATGCTCCAAAACTTTGAGGAAAACCTTGTCTCCTTCTTCGAAAGTAGCAAGACGACGATGGTCATCTGTGTACTTCTTATATCAATCTTGAGCTTGCTTAACATTCTGTCGAGCAACTCGAAGCATGTCAAAATGGTCTTGGAGAAAATCCTTTTCTTGTTGTATCTTCTCCTTAGCCAACCCCACCATAGCAGGCGATCTAGGTTGAAATCTATACAAAAGCATAAATGGACTAAACTCTTTAGTCACATGCTTTGAACTATTATAAGAAAATTCCAATATAGGTAAGTAGTCTTCCCAATTGGTTTGCTTCTTGCTAATGTACGCTCGTAGCATATCCTCTAGCACTTGATTAAATCTTTTTGTTTGACCATCCGTTTTTGGATGATCAGCAGTACTTAGATTAAGTTTGGTTTCCAACTTTTGGAACACAGCTCTCCAGAAGTGATTATTGAACTTTCAATCTCTGTCACTAATGATACTAGCTAGATGACCATAGAGTTTATATATATTCTCTACAAATATCCGTGCTAGTTTCGATGTCTTAACCGTGGTCTTAGTGGGAATGAATCGACCCATCTTGGTAAGACGGTCCACAATTACCCATATGGCATCATGGCCATGATTTGTAGTAGGTAGTATTACTACAAAATCCATAGAGATACTCTCCCACTTACCTTGTGGAATCTCTAAAGGATGTAAAAGGCCACCTTCCTTGAGGCACTCTGCCTTATTAACTTGGCATTGTTGGAAATTTAGTACGTACTCTTGAACATCATGATGTAAGCCCGACCAATAAAATTATCGTCGAACTAAGGCATACATCTTACGAATACCTGGATGATCAGCACTTGTACTATCATGACACTCAAATAAGATCGGGTACCTAGTGTGTGAGTCCTTTGGCACACATACTCTACATTTGTGGAGTAAGTAGCCATCATCAATGGAAAAATTCTTCCATCGCTTAAGCTCTTCTTGAGTAGGGGTGGAGACATGGTTATCTGGCTGTTCAGAGACATGTGAGTTTGAGGAATCCCTTTTCAAAACTACACTCCACACTTTAGTGTATGATTGATCTTGTGCACACTTGCCACATAATGACTCTAAAAATCCACTCTTTATTTCCGTGAAAGCAAGTGAATTAATTTGAGGCATCCGACTTAGTGCATCGGCTACTACATTATATCGCCATTTACGATATCATAGATTACAATCATAATCTTGAAGGATTTTGACCCATGTAGATTTACTGTCCTTCAATTTCGTTTGAGTAGTAAACCATTTGACAAAAACTACTTCAAACTCGGTACCATGTAAACAGTGTCACCACTTTCGTAAAGCATGAATTATGGCAGAGAGCTCTCTCTCATAGACAAAATAATTCTGTTGAGCTCTATCTAACTTTTTACTTTCAAAGGCTATAGGTCTTCCCTCCTCGAGAAGTACTGCACCAATTGCTTTATCACTAGCATCAGTCTCTACCACAAACGTCTTAAGTGGGTCGACGATTGCTAGATGGGAGCAGTGGCTATAGCTACCTTGAGCTCTTTGAAATTGCGTTTTTGGGCTTCTTCCCAAGAAAAGGTCTTACTTTTTGTTTTATGTTGATCCATCATAGGAACAATATTTTTGGCATAATCACGGATATATTGTCGATAAAATCCGACCATGCCTAAAAATATTTGAAGCTCCTCAACCGTGTTGGGATGTGGCCATTGAATAATGGCATCGACCTTGTCAGTGTCCATTTTGAGGCCAAAATAAGAGATCACATGACCGATGTAATGTACCTCTGTTGTAAAGAAATCGCACTTACTTTGCTTAGCATACAACACGTTAGCTCATAGTTTTTTGAACACTAATCGTAAGTATTCTATGTGTTCATCTTCAGTCTTATTGTAAATGAGAGTTTCATCAAGGAAAACCACAATAAATTTTTCAATACAGGGACGTAAGTTACTATCCATGAGTGTCATAAATTTAGCTGGAGCATTGGTTAGGCCAAAAGGCATAACCAAAAATTCAAACTGCTCGAACCGTGTTCTAAAGGCAGTTTTGGAGATATCTTACAGTAGAATACGCATCTGGTGGTATCCTGAACGAAGATATATCTTGTATAGCATCTTTCCCCATGGAGTTGATCAAACAAATCATCCACTTAAGGTAGAGGATACTTCTTCTGGATGGTTATCGCATTTAATCCGCGATAATCTACGCACATGCGCATAGGACCATCTTTCTTTTTTACCAATAGAATTGGTGATGCCCAAGGCGAAGTGCTAGGTCTAATGAAACTACCAGCAAGATAGTCAGCCAACTGACTCTCAACCTCCTTGGATTCTTTAGCACTCATATGATAAGGTGGTTTAGTCACCGGTTTAGTGCCTGGCAAGATATCTATGCTATGCTGCACATCACGTGTGGGGGGTAAACATGGTGGTAAATCACTTGAGAACACATTGCTATACTTCATGAGTAAGTGAGTTAGCTTTTGCCATGAAAAAGGAGAAAGTAAACTAGAGTTATGTTGGGATGAAGAATCTTGTAATTCGTGTAATGTTTGTTTTACAATAGTTGCACGTTGCTTTATAGAATTAAAATTTAGAACACTTTGCCCGTTAGATCTGTTAACACTTTGCTTATCATTAGAATTATTTTCACTTTGCATACCATTAGTATTCATTGCACTTTGCATACCATTACTATAATTCACAGCACTTTGCTCTTGATAATTCACAAGACTTGGAGACAAGCAGTAACACAAAAAGACTTGATCTATTAAATCTACTTTTTGGAAAATAGAAAGCTCGGCTGTACATATAAAAGGTGTAGATGGTATATTTTTCTCACCAAGCAAAAGCACTCGTTTACCATTGGCCATAAAGGATAAGGAGTTGTGTTCATAACTAGTGTGCAATGTGTTTCCTAAACCATGTAGCCACGCCATCCTAAAACTACATCAGCATGGTCCATGTTCATAACTTGGAATTCAAGGGTCATCGTATGATCTTGAACAATAAGCTCAACCCCTTGAACTACTGTATCCCATACTTCTTTATCATTCCCAGATATATGCTCGACCACATACTTGTGAGAGCAAGGAGTCTGTGTAAGCTTCAATTTCTTGACTAGCTTATAGTTCAAGAAGTTATGAGTTGCACCATCATCCACTTAAATACAAACAGGTTGTCCGTTAATAGTGCCATGCATGCGAATAAAATCATGGGGGCCAAAGGTGGGCTGCCACATTGAAGCAGGCACACAACACTTGTGCTTTTGTTCCATATGAAGAACCTCTACAGCACAATATTTAGGAGATGAATCTAATGTGAGGCGTTGCATCGTGTACATGGCCTTTTCTTTGCCTTGCAAAAGAGGAGAATCTTTCTTGTTATGTTGGTCCGAAAGACACCTAAAACACAAATTGTGTTTCTTTGCATGCTCAAAATCAGCAATGCTGAGAGACCCGCCTGGAGTATCTCGTGAGTGCGTAGGCTTCTTATCCTCTTGTGGGCATGGAGAGGTAGATTGTCTGTTATTCCTCGTGGAACGTGTGGGAGATCTACCTCTCCATTGGCTCTTAGCCACATTGCTCTTAGAAAAAGTATTCTTAGAGTAGGGGACATTTCCTTTCCTCTCTTGGTCATCATCATATCTTTGGGCATGACTGATGGCTTCTTCCAAAGTTTTTGGATGTTGGGTCTTGACATGAAGACGATATTCTTTGTCAAGACTGTCACCTATTAAAACCCTGTATCTTCTAGAATTCATCTAAACCTTATACTTTTAATATGATTTCTTGATACTTTGAAAGGTACTGTGTGAGAGAGAGGCCAGATTTGCAGCATGCATCCCATCCTAACCAATGCTTATCTTCTTCATTGAAGTCCAAAAACTCTTTGGTGAAAGAAGCTTGAAACCCAGCTCAAGACGGAGGACGTGCATCTATTGGAAATGTCATCCACCACTTATAGGCCTTGCCTTTAAGAGATAGACTTGTTTCCTCAGCCGTCTTTATATCCGAGGTGTGTCTCAATCTATGAATATCACTCCATTTGTGTAAGAACATATTGACCACATCCTTATTGCGATCACGCTATTCCATGTAAAACTCAGGAATGGTGATATTCTTAAGTAATGCATTGTTATCTTGTGCATCTTCTGCAACATTTGTCTCTTGGACTCCTTGAGTCCTGCGAGCTTGGTTCCCTTGAACCGTGGCACTTGTGGCTTCTTGAGTCACAAGTGAATTCATAAATTTCACAAGTAACTCTGTTAGATTGGTAACATTTGCATTAAGTGCAGAGAGGTTGCTTTCAAGTACGCTTTGGCGATGTTCCAAAGTCTTGAAAGAAGCCATATTTACAAGCCTATGATCTCCTAGATCATCATTATCATGCGTATTAGTGTTAGCAGCACCCGTGGTGCCCTGATTTTGATCTACATGCCATGGTAAACACACACTAATGTAAAGAGACATAAAAAATTCAACTTGTACCTTGCGTTGCATGCGAACTTCACCTTGTGGAAATTGTAGTGCTTCACGGGTAGTTTGTCATAAGAACACCTTTGTTACCTCTTCACAAAAACTTGTTGTTTTTGTGAAGGCTTTTGCTCACTTTGAAGCTACCTCCGTGAGGAAAAAAGAATTTTTGGAGGAAAACTTGTCTTCCTCCAAGAAGTGAAAAGGAAGTGTGAAGCTACTTTCTTGAAGTTTGAAGCTTTCCCTTTCCTTCTAGTTTTCCTTTCAACACAAGTATGCTATATTTCCTTGTTATACACAACAAGGTTCAATAGCTTGATGATAAAGTGTTTGCCTCTTACCCTCATAAGGTCGGTTCAACCCTCCTTCATGCAAGGGTTAAGCGGGCCTTCCTATGCGCGCAACCAACGGCGTCAACGAACGCCTTCGGGGCCTCAATGTGGTCGAGTTTGCCTTGGTCACCTGTTGTGGAGGGCGTAGGTGGGGTGTTCAATGTCGCTCTCTGTCCATGCACTTTGCACAAGAAAATGTGTCTATCTTTTTTTGTTGCACAGCGGAGACGTCGCTGTATGTGGAACGTGGGAGAGAAGCAAAGCGTCGCACGCACATGCAACCCGTTTTTTGCCTCTTCCCAAAAAAAGCTCGGATACCAGTGAAAGAGCGGTGGTAATGTGTGTGCTAGTCTCCACCCAACCGTGCTATCTTATAGCCTCCCCCTAGCGTACACACTGTCCGACCGTGCCGGTGGCCTTGCCCATAGGAACCATGTCCTTACACGTGGCAATCGACGGGTCTCAGCAGCGCAAAAACTGCCACTTGTGGTCTTGAAACTGAGCGCGCTGGCAAGCTCCATGATTTTCTCCTCTTGGTCGTGCTCAATTGAGCTCTCCTTTGCCCAACACAAGCCCATATCCCCTTCTCTACGTTACCCATTGCTCTCTTTCACGCATTCCCCCTCGTTTTCCCATTATAAAGGCCCTTTAATATCCTTTAGAAGCGGGCGGCCACCCTTTGGGCAGCCATGCTCTCAATGTCTCTTGGTGGCCAATCAACCACCCGCCAATCGGCAACACACTCGGCATTTCTCATCAACCAACTCATCGCCAACATCACCTTTCACTAATATGTTGCACGTTCCCCACAATAGAGTCAGTCTATTTAATCAAAAGCTCATTAAAACCTCAAATGCTTTTATAATGGCACCACATTTGGCGTATACGTCAACCAAGAATTTCTTATCATCACATCCGTTTTCAGTAGCCCTTGACTCACAATATCGTCATGATTTTTATCACCCATCTCAATTCCTTGGATATTGTCACATGCCCTCAAGATTCAAGTATAGGTGATTTCATTTGACGTAAGGCCATCACATTCGGTTAGAGTGTCAGACTAACCAGGCACTGCCAATCACGACTACTTCTGGCCAAGCACTGCATGAGAAGGCATCCTGGACATGAGACTCCTCAAGCTATTATTGCTCCCGCATTCCAAAACCGGGATGGCATTCCAGTATAGAACAGGCCCCGAGTGAAATTTAATTTGACGATATCTTGGTAATCGTAACTTTGATTGATGATCTGAAAAAATCAATGTGCTCCACAAAGTTAACATTGCATTCACTTCATCTCAAACCCTTCATTAGCATCGGCCCAATCCGGTACGGATTTGCAAACATCTCAACTTCAAAATGCCATAACTTCTTCACCCTAGCTCCAACCGACGACCCGTAAAGACAGGCCGCTAGAGCGCTTCAAGCACTGCAGTTCTAGATCATAAACCTTCATATGTGCTCACTTTGAGCATACTCCTTTGTAGCCTCATTAAGGAATCTGTTGGCCCTTTAAAGCCGCATCTGGCATACATTAATCATTAAACCTGGCCTGTTAACAAGCCCTGATCACTGCTCAATAAATGTGTAGGCTTCAAAGAAGCTTAGCTTGCATTTCTTTGCTCTTTTTTCCCATCATGGAAGCGTAGCTGCATGACATCCACCCCCTCTAAACCTGCACAGCCTTCGGTCTATGCCAACTGCACTTCAATCTACATCGGCTATAGGTGCCTTAATTTCTTTGCCATCATCAAACTCACGTAATTGGTAAACATATGAAAAGAATATAAGGCTTATACCCTATCATCAATGTTCTAGCTTAATCATTAGGTAGCTACCCATCAAAAATCTTTGATCCTTATCTGTCGTATCTCCAAAGCATTCAATCATGGAAAACCTATTTAGTGAACCCCTCCAAACTCAAGTGCTCCAGTTAATGATACACATGGCTTGACCATCAAGCTGTCTTTAGGGAACCCTGTCAAGCTCAAGTATGCCTTACTCTGTATGGACACGGAATGTCCGCCAAGTCATTTACTTCAAGTTCTGGTAGCAGAACCAACCTAAAAGATGTGAATATACTTCATCATTTGTCCAAAGAAGTCAACTAGAAGCCAACCATGTAATCTTATTGGATGCATAACCAAAAACTCTTGTGACTTAGCATATATCTAGAAAAAAAAACCTTGTACCATGCAACCTGCTACAACAGATAACTGGTATTCTTTAAATCTGCAACTTGCACTTTAGTAGCCCTCCTGATCAAATGGGAAACCAATCATTTTCCCCACTGTGAGAATTCCTTTAAAAAATTTGCACCATCTTCCAAGGTCATAGGGAAAATAAAAGAATTTCCAATCTATAGAATATAAACATAAATTAACCCGCAAATCTTCATGAAAACCGCCTGGATCATATGGCATATAGCTCAATTGCCCCAGAACATGCATATATCCGTCACCTCCTTGGTCAAAAGATAGCTCAAAATCATCTACATCATATGGTAACATCAAATCCCATATAGCATTAGGTATCACTAGATACTGCCATATCCCATGTGCAAATGGCTCATCCAATTGTCGATCATCAATCATAGGTAAAAGTGTCATAATAATCAATATCTAATTCTACTAAATGATTTTCTCATGTTAAACTGATCATTTAATATGGGGAAGTGCCAGGGGAGAAAAAGCTAGAATATTGGTTAAGCTAGTAGACCGGCCACAGTAGGGATCCAAAGAAGGGAAAATAGGGATCCAAAGGGGGCGACATCTGCAAAAGATCCATGTGCAACAATGGGCTAAAAAGACCCTAAGGTTCATCCCATTAAGACTTCCAAAATGCTAAGGTTCCAAAATTCAAAGGTTGTGTCCAAAGGTCAACCTTAAGGGAATTGGATGCTTTGTGTGTGACAAAAAAAGTCTTTGAATATCCCTACATAGGAGGGGGCGAGCCTAGCAAGTAGGGGATGAGAGAGAAGGCCACACACACACACACACAAGCTCCCTTTACACAAAGGGAATGAGGGACACATGTCAGCTCCTTAGGCCAGATGCCCACAAGGTGTACCCAATTCCTAATGGATGACCCTTGAAGTGGACCAATGAGAATTAGGCTAGAGTAAATTTAGCCTAATTAATTTTAAAACACTTAATAAAAAGAACCAATGAAAATTAAGTCTCCTGGATGATTATTGGACAGCCTGTGAAGGGGTCCAATAGGAATTGAGCAGCCCAATAGGCTACTTAATTCCTATTGGTCAGAATGGGGAAAGGTCCAATGGGGATTTAATTCATTTAAATCAATTAAGTTTAATTGATTAAGCTCTCACAAAAGGGGAAAGGGGGACACATGTCAGAAGGCTATCACTTATGCTGCTTAATAGCCATTAGATTGACTTGGGGAGGTCCAATGGGGACCCGCCAATCGACACACTCTTGGCTTGTGGATGCAAATCCAACCAAGATCCAAGCTTCAATGCATGCTCATCTCCTCTATCAAGCTAATTAATAAGAGAAAGCTATGCTAATGTGAGTGATTATGTGAGGAGATGTACATCTTTCTCGTAAGATACTCCTTCTTCTTCTCAATCTACTCTCACACCCTGCTAGCTCCTTCTTCCTCTCAATCTACTCTCATACCCTGCTAGCTCTCACCATCTTCAAAGGTGTGTGAGGTCTTGGGTCTGAGAACGGGGATAATAAAAGTTGTGTTTGATAAGTGTTTTGCTTAGTGCATGAAGCTTTCATCTGCATTGCACTAGCTAGTCTTGAAGGAACACAAAGAATTGTATTGTACAATGTCTCTCTTCATGGGAGAAACCATAATACAAAGCCTTTTGGAGGGGACCGGCTCCATGCAAATCCGGTCCTCAACTGTTGTTAGTAGCTTAATTTCTCTCTCTTTTGAAAGTATTGTTGATTCTATATAACTAGGTGTTATGATTGTTGTTGCTCTCTCCACCCAAGCACTCTTGTAATTCTCATTAGGAATCTATTCTAATGAAATGCCCACTATGTTCATGCTAATTTCCACTACACATAGGTTTTAAGACCATTAAATGTTGCATTGGTATCAGAGCACAAGGTTTCTCTTTTCTTGCTCAAGAAGGGAGGTCCTCAAGCTAGCTATAAATAATTGGTATTATTAATTGCCTATGAGTAAGTAGAATAGGGATTTTTAAGCCTTGCAGTGCGCCTGCCTTTGTTTTATTAACGGTGCATCACGATCGAGAGCTATGGTCTTAATAGTGGAGTCCTACGGGGCTTGTCTATGGCTTTAACCACTATTGAGCTATTAGAAGATTGACAGGAGCCGGTGCTGTTTTGGTGTCGAAAGACCCTCTCTTATATTCCTTGAAATTAATGGTATTCGAGCCACGGGTACAGTAGCTTGAGTGCTTTTTCTAAAGGGGTAAAGAGGAGTAGCAACTAGGGCTTGAAGTGCCAAAGTACACCTAAAAGTTGTTAGAATGGCTGACAATAGTAAAGAGAGTGAAATTAATGTACTTTGATTTTGCTCATGAGCAAGCTACTAATGATGCTTCGATGCTTGTTAGCTATCTTGTTTCTAGGCTTCAACAAGCCATGGGCAATCCATCTCTCCAAAGAGAAGTACAACGGCAGCTCCGTGCTCATGGGATTCTCCAAGCTCATCACCATGAAGAGAGAACACCTAGGAAGCCTCCTTGTGAGACTCCCAACAGAGGTCTCTCTCCGATTCGGGAAGAAGAAGAGAATCCGTATGAAGGGCTCAAGAATTTACTTCTTGATGATGCATCTCCTTCCCAAAGGAGAAATCAAGAGCCTCCACAGAAGGAACGAGAAAGAAGTGAGTCTCCCGCCACCTCGGCGGAGATGGCTCCACGAAGACGGCGGGCTAAACGCTCTCCATTACCACCAAAGCAGAGAAGACCATCACACTCTTCTCCACGCCATAATTCAAAGAGGGATGATACAAAGCAAGAGAAGAAAAAGGCGAGAAAGAGGACACCCTCTTCTCCATTTTCTTCATCCCCTTTCTCTTATGAAATTTATGGTGAAGACAACGAAGATCAAGACAAGAAAAAGGCGAGAAAGAGGTCACCCTCTTCTCCACCTTCTTCAAATTCTTCACCTTCTGAAGAAAGTGATGGTGCAACCTTTGAACCATCAAAAAGAAGAGGCCATAGGAAATCCTATGCCGCATGGAAGAGGTCGTCCAAGTTGAAGAAATTCAAAGAGGGAGGGAAGAGCATCTCTTTCCTTACCTATGATGGCACCTTTGGTGCTATGGACAAAGTCTTGGCCTTTATCCAGCAATTTGATGCGGCGTTTGGAGATGAGGGCTTCACGGAGTCCTCTAAGCTACGCCATGTAGCTATGCACTTTCAAAATTCCTCCAGGCAATGGTGGTCTAGCCTACGAGCCAACGGTGAAGCTCCACGAACATGGAAAGTTTTAAGAGCTTCCATTATGAAGCAGTTTTTGGCCACTCATGCCAAAGACAAAGTACTCACCGAATGGCGAAGCTTAAAGATCTCTCCCAATGAATCCATCCAAAAATATGTAGACAAGTTTTAGGACCTACAACTCAAAGCCACTGTCTTTAAAAGGTTGGATTTTGGAGAGCAAAAGCAACAATTTTGTGCGGGCTTAACCGAAGAAATGGTGGAGTATGTCAACTCCCAAAGGCCACGTAGCATATCGGCAGTAATACACCATACTATGGTGGCCTCACAAATAAATTTCCAAATGGGGGCTAAAAGAAATAATAAGCCCCCGGAAAACAAGGGTTCCAATGAGCCTAAGGGGAAGGACAATGTCCAAAAGACTCCTAAGGGCAACTCCAACAAAGCTAAAGAGAAGGGAGTTTACAAAGGTAAGAACAAAATCTCTCCAGAAGAGCTTGAGCGTTATCGCAAGGATAACCGGTGTTTCAAGTGCGGCGAAGAAGGGCATGCGTGCCGCGCTTGTCCCCAAAAGAACAACTGCCAAGATCCTCCTAGAGCTTCCTTGGTTGAAATCCAAGAGGAGGAGACTCACCAAACTCATCACAAAGGATATCCTCTATGCCATGCTTGGGCAAAGGTAAGAGAACATGATGCTTTTATTCTCTTTGACCCTGGTTCTACTCAAAATTTTATATGTATAGAGTTGGCCACCAAGCTAGGCATACAATCCTACGAGATGGGAGATGTGCTACCCGCAGACAGTGCCTTCAAGGGGCAAGAAGCTTCAATCACTCCCTTAATCGGGAAATTGAGGCTTCGTGTCCAAGGCTATGTGGACAAAGAGGACTTCTTTATCTCTCCTCTCAAGCATGAGGATGTAATCCTAGGGGCACCATGGTTTGACCGCCTGGCTGCTGATGTTAAATTTGCTGAAAGGAGAATCTCCTTTAAGTTCAAGGAAAAATACATGTATATAGATGCTAAGGAAATGGGTAACACTATCCCCATTGTACATACACCAACTTTCAACAAGTCAATAAAGAGCTCTATTTCCGTGTACATGATTTTTGTTAAATATTCTCAAAATGAACCTAATGCTTTAACAAAAGAAAATAAAAGCAACCAAAAGGAATTAGAGTTATCCAATTTGCTCAAGGGGTTTCAAGATGTTTTTATTGATGACATCCCTTGTGAGCTATCTCCTAAACGAGGTAATGATGACCATGCAATTGAACTTCTTCCAGGAATTTCAACGCCTAACAAACCTCCTTATAGAGTTTCTCAAGCTCAACAAGAGGAGATTATGCAGCAAGTGCATGAGTTAGTTGAGAAGGGCATGGTTAGGCCTA
Organism: Adiantum capillus-veneris; assembly: GCF_014529385.1. Taxonomy (NCBI): domain Eukaryota; kingdom Viridiplantae; phylum Streptophyta; class Polypodiopsida; order Polypodiales; family Pteridaceae; genus Adiantum; species Adiantum capillus-veneris. Next base: position 27,110,577 of record NC_140943.1, read on the forward strand.
GCTCATCTGCATTTTGCTCACCTGTGCTATTAGTACAAAAGAAAGACGGCGTATATAATATGTGTGTCGACTATAGAGAACTAAATAGGATCACTATCAAAAACAGGTTTCCCGTTCCACGGGTAGAAGACCTATTTGATAAGCTACAAGGATCGACCTACTTCAGTAGGATTGACCTAAAAAGTGGCTATCATCAAATAAGAATAGTTGATCAAGACATTGTAAAGACCGCATTTCGCACCACATTTGGTCTTTACAAATACATTGTCATGCCTTTTGGCTTGACCAGTGCACCAGCCACATTCAACCGCTTGATGGAGAAGTTGTTCATGCCTCATCGAACCTTGACTGGAGTGTTCTTTGATGATATTATCATCTACTCTAACTCATTAGAGGAACACCAGCAACACCTCCAGGTAATATTTCAAGTTTTGAGAGAAAATAAACTTTATGTTAACCGAAAGAAAAGTGAATTTTTCTTGCAAGAGATTCAGTATTTAGGTCACATTATCTCTCAAGATGGCATCCTAATGGATCCATCAAAGTTAGAGGTAATAAAAGGAGGGCCTAAACCAAGGAATCTTCATGGACTAAGAAGCTTTATAGGTATGTGTGCATAGTATAGACGCTTCATAGAAAAGTTCTCACAAATTGCAAGACCATTACATGACCTAACAAAGAAAAGCGTTAGGTACACATGGTCTGCTAAGGAGAACAAAAGCTTATCTCTCAACCTGTGCTTACACTACCAGATCTCTCAAAACCATTTGAGGTCCAATGTGATGCTTGTGGTGATTGCCTTGGAGCTGTTTTACTCCAAGAAGGGCACGCCATAGGCTATGAGAGTCGAAGGCTCGACCCTGTTGAGCAAGCTCTAGGCATATATGAAAAGGAACTCCTTGCAGTTCTACATGCCTTAGACTCATGGAAGCACTATTTATTGGGGACTCCTTTCATTCTACGAACGGATTTCACTCCTTTCATTATTGGGCTCTCCGACAAACAAATGAGGTGGGCAAATTTCCTTTCGCAATTTCATTTTCATATTGCTCACATTGCTGGCAAGCATAATCAAGTAGCTGATGCACTCTCAAGACGGCTGAGAGTCAATGCGGTTTCCATAGCAACTCACAATGATATATCTTCAATGATAGATGAGTACGCTATTGATTCCGATTTTAGAGATGTGATTTCAGCCCTTGCATTAGGGAAGAAAGAAGAACCATTTACTTTACAGGATGGTTATCTTCTCTATGGCAATAGACTATGCGTTACTAACTCACTACGTGAGAAAGTAATGTATGAATCTCATGCTCCACCGTATGCGGGGCATATAGGGATTCAGTCTACCTTAAAGGGAATTGAAACATATTTCTATTGGCCTACCATGAAAGTGAACATACAAGAGTATGTTTCTAAATGTGTGGAATGCCAATAGACAAAATTTGATAGAGGGAAGCAACTTGGATTGCTTCAACGCTTTCCAATCCCTAATTTACCATGGGAGAGCATATCCATGGATTTCATCTTTGGATTGCCTAAGTCTATCCATGGGAATACGGGAATATGGACGATAGTAGACAGGTTCAGTAAACAACCTCATTTTATACCTGTCAAAAAGACTTTCAAACCCATCAAATGGCAACCCTCTTCATTTCACAAATTTTCAAGTACCATGGCTTGCCAATGTCCATAGTGTTGGATAGAGATCCTAGAATGACCAGTAATTTCTGGAAGGGTCTCTTTGGAAATTTAGGGACAAGGCTAAACTTCTCTTCGACCTATCATCCACAAACGGATGGCTGTTGGACGGGAGCGACTCACACACCCATGAAGTGCATGCAAACACTACCTAGATCAACATAATGTCAATCGAGGACACAGATGACACGATAGGCACACGGAGGAAATCTCGTTAGCTTGTCAGGCTGAGACCATCCTACACATACAACACTCAGGAAGGCCAACTAAACCACAATCAAGAACCTCAGTGCTCTCAACTACACCACCTAGCCACATACACACATACGGAAGGTAACTCACCTAATCATGCCAAATTCATACGAAACTTAAGGAACACCATCCCCTCACTAGGATACACCTGCCCCTAAGCTTCTACACTCAAAACTCTCACTCAAAACCCATCTGCGGAAAACGCGTAGGATGACATAATAGAATTTTGAAAGTGCCCGAAGCTGAAATTTATGAGTGCCTATGCGTAGCTTATGTTGCCACGATTCTATAGACTACTAGCACGCAGAAAACAGACATCGTTTGATACACTTACGGCCACAAATAGCTCGTAGATGCGTCAGCGTGTATGCTTTGTCTCGCGTGGAATGCTTGGCGTTGTCGTGTAGCTCTCCTCGAGCCTACAACAATGGTGCAGTCGGATCTTCAATGTGTTGAGCGAGCCGGGCGTAGCGAGAGGATAAAGCTCACGCTCACTCTCTTTCTCTCTCACACTTAGTAGACGACAATGCTAAAAGTTTGATTATGATAAAAGTCCTCTTTTACAAAATGACCTAGGTACCTTATATACTAAGGTTACCTTAGGTTTAACCAAAAATGGGGTTGAAAGGGTCAAATGGCTTTGTATTTACAATCTGGAAGTGCCATTGCACCCCGGCTTCTGAAACTAGAATAACTACTCATTACAAATGACGTTTATAGCCATAATCCGTAGCATTTCATAACTCACAAAAGATAAGACTTTGGTACGAAACTTGAGTTATGTTGGGTTGTTGACCCAACGTCAACATTCCCCCCTTCTGCGTTCATGTCGTCCTCGACATGACCGGATTGTCAATGGCGATGTGGTCTTTGCTATCGTTTTGGCTTCATCTGTTGCACTGCTTGTAACTTTTTCGAACCACAACAAGAACTATGATCCATTAGAGCGGACATCTATCATGATAACCATTCATCTTTTGAGATCCTCTGATTACTTTTATGTCTTCTCTTCTTCATTGAAGACTTCTTTTTTGCTGTGCAATCATGTTGTTAGTGTTGGCTGCAGCTTTGTCATTGTAGGCCATTCTTCGACTCGCCATTGAGGAGAAGTATGCTATGATCTGAAATTGGTGCTCCAATTCATTTGTCAATTGATTTGAGTAGCATTTCCTTATTGTTGATGTAAAAGGAATATGTACAAGAGGATGGTGATAGGTGTCCTTAGATTAGGGTCGAAAACGTGGATGACCAAAGGGAAAAAACCCGATGGGAAAAAAAATGCCTTTGGTATGCGCTCTTATTGGAGTTGAGCAGTTGAACGTGAAGTACATGTTCATGAAAGGTGAGTGCTTAGGTGAAACACAGAAAGAGTGCCTGATGCAAGTGCCAATTATGGGACACTCTATATGCATATGAGAAATTTGTCAACAAAAGCATGCAATGTGAAAGAAGGAGATGATGGGTGTTTCGAGGAATAAATGTAGCACATGTGACATCAAAATATGTCTCAATAGCTTCCAGCTTTCCAAGAAGGGTTTTCGATGAAGAAGTTTCTCCACTCGTATCTCACTGTGCTCAGTACGTGAGTGTCTTTTGGACCTTCTCCTTCACTTCACCAGACTTAAGTACTTAGACTTCGACTCTTTTGCTCACCTATACCAGCATGAGCGACACAATGTAAATATGCTCAACTCTTCCAGCTTGAGCAGTACCTAGAATAGATAAGATGCTTAGACCACAAAGACTATTACTTGAAGCTTTGGGACTAACACCTCACTCATTTTGTGGCTTAGCTACTCGTCTCTGACTTGTATGACTTGTCGGTTGCATGTTGACATTGCTTTGTGACAAGTTCTTTCGCTGTTGTAGTGGCTGCTGAGACATACTTCGTGAAGTTTCATCGTTTCCCTATACCTTCTTCTCTTTGTAGTGCTTATGCCTCTCGTCAATCTTTTCTTCATGTGGATTATGGATTTTTTTTTTTAATAATCAACAAAGAAAATCTTTAAAAAAAACTTAACAAAAGAAAAATCATTCAAATAGAAATCTAAATGCTATGTACACTATACACATGTCCCTAGGGGCTAATATATGGATTTTGTCCCCATACTCCTCTGTAACACTACTATGAGGGCATATATGCTAAATTTTGTCAAAAAATTATCACAATAAAACGCAAAAATTCAATGCATCTCACAAAACATTGCCCTCTAATAGTCATAATATTAGGTCCGCGTTCAGAATGCCTCCCCCCTTCCTATTTGGAGTCATCCTTTACTACAGGGTATCGCAAAGGGTATGTGTTGTTCTTGGGCAATTAAAAGTTATGCCTATGCAGGCCTTGTAATGTAGCCCTATTATGCATACACAGTCAATGCATGGAAAAGATTTATGTTGTGCAAGATGTGGGTATAAGCAATTTTCTTATTGGCATTTGTTGGCGAGGCTTCCTATTCTAAGCAATGTAATGGTCTTTGAAGCTCCTATATCGTTGCTTGATTGAAGCGACTTGCTCTACTCTAACTGTATTGTAATCGTAGGAAGAATTGTAAGAATTCAAGCGGCGATGCACTGACAATAGTTTTGTTGTTCTTCTTTGGGACCCATTTCTTTGCGATTATTGGTTGTTTTGTTGTTGACGCTCGTTTGGGAACCCATACTTGCCCGTGCTTCGTTTGTGTTTGAAAAGACTTCTTTGGGATCCACCTTTTTGTTGTGTGAGTCGACAATGGTCTTTGCTTCGGCCCTTGTACGCCTGGTTGGTGACGGGATTCAGGCTTTGAAAGTTGATACTGTGATTGTTTTGGAATCCAAATGAATTCCTGACTTTTTAATGCTTGGATCAACTTCTTTGGAGCCCAGACCTGAGTTGTGAAAGCTTGAGACTTTGTGATATTCTTACCCGTTCGTGCACGCTTTCCTTGTTTTTGTTTTGGTGTTGGATCTTTTGATTTGTCATTAGAGATCTTTGTCTTCTTGATCCATATCTGTTTTTGGCCGATCTAGCTTTTTGGTATCCAGATTTGTCGAGCTTTTTGGCTTTGACTTGTTGTCCTGTTCTTTTGACCTGTCATGGTTGTTGCTGAAGGGGTTGGTGATAGTGATGGCCTGAGTTGATGATAGGGGATATCGTAATATTCATCACTATCGCTACTATCCTCAGCAAGGTTGACTTCTTGTACTTTCCCTCGATTTTTTGGTTGGTAGTGGAAAGTTACTGTCTGTTTGCTCGTGGGTGGTAGTTTCTTGGAGGACGTCTGATCACGGCAACCCGCTAACATTGGCACTTTTACCAAGGAATGATCCTTCGATGGTGAGTGACCTAGTGCGTATTTAGAGTGTTATAATCTAAAGATTTATCTTTCCATTCCATTTACACCTTAGAAGTGAAGCCTTAGTCCACAACATAGTGAATGTACCTAGAGACAAATTTGAAGTCAAATATCACAAGTTGAAAAGATGAATCCTTTTTAGTAACATTAATAGATTTAGGAGGTCATTTGAAGGGCCTTCTAAGAAATTATATTTCTCTCTTAAAATGTCTTTGCACTTATTGAGTACATCTAATAGGACAACTAGATACTCTAAAAAGTGAACCTAATTCTTCGACGGTCCTTGAAAACGGTCACCTTTTCATTAAATGTGAGTGTCATTTTCATGCGATAGACACCGCTCATTCAGTATGGATTTTATCATCATTGAAATTTTAGAAAATCACAAAACTATTAACTAGTATCAAATTTTAATATTTGACACTACCAATGCGTCCGGACTGCCCAGAAACCTAAAAATCGAATGTCTACTTGCCCTATTCTAACACCCGGAGAGGGAGAAAATGCCACTTTTCCGAATGGCACGCGAAGAACAATCTATTTTTTTGTGAAATAGCCTCTACACACTGTTAGGAAAAAAAATTGCCTAATGGTACGCAGAGGCCATTTCACAAAACATAGATTGTCCCTCATGCACCACTTTGCAAAAATCCATGTATACACACATATACATAATATCTATTGTACATGTGTGTGTGTGTGTGTGTGTGTGTGTATGTATGTATATATATATATATATATATATATATATATATATATATATATATATAAAATTTATTGATGAACGCTGCGCGAAGAATAATCTTTTTGTTTGTGAAATGGCCTTTGCACACCATCAGGCAATCTCTCTCTCTCATCCATGGCATGAAATGGGTTTAGACTTAGACTTGTATCCCATCCTCTACAACTAGCAAAATACAAGAATAATTTGATATATTTACATTGCAACTTCAAGGAGAAATGTATCAATAATATCATAGAAGGAAAAAATACAATTCAAAAAAAATTAAGATGCATTGTCCTATGCATATGTAGACATGGGACTTTTTTTCATCGTAAAATATTCGGCTCTAATACTTAGACAACAATGTGGTGCCTATAATGAAGATGGAGTGGCATTCTTGAAACACAATAGTGTAAGCATGGGATAATTAAGGGCATAAAAAGCATCCGCTAGACTATTATACCTAAATAAATATAATACCTATCAAGGGTAGTCAAACAAGTCAAAAATTGCCATGAGGATATACAAAAGCTATACTTAATTGCCTGGCAAAATCTAGAATATTGGTTAAGCTAGCAGACCGGCCACATTAGGGATCCAAAGGAGGGAAAATAGGGATCCAAAGGGGGGGGGGGGGGGGGGGCATCTGCAAAAGAGCCATGTGCAACAATGGGCTAAAAAGACCCTAAGGTTCAGCCCATTAAGACTTCCAAAATGCTAAGGTTCCAAAATTCAAAGGTTGTGTCCAAAGGTCAACCTTAAGGGAATTAGATGCTTTGTGTGCGACAAAAAAAGTCTTTGAATATCCCTACATAGGAGGGGGCGAGCCTAGCAAGTAGGGGATGAGAGAGAAGGCCACACACACACACACACACACACAAGCTCCCTTTACACAAAGGGAATGAGGGACACATGTCAGCTCCCTGGGCCAGATGCCCACAAGGTGTACCCAATTCCTATTGGATGAACCTTGAAGTGGAACAATGAGAATTAGGCTAGAGTAAATTTAGCCTAATTAATTTTAAAACACTTAGTAAAAAGAACCAATGAAAATTAAGTCTCCTGGATGATTATTGGACAGCCTGTGAAGGGGTCCAATAGGAATTGAGTAGCCCATTGGGCTACTTAATTCCTATTGGTCAGAATGGGGAAAAGGTCCAATGGGGATTTAATTCATTTAAATCAATTAAGTTTAATTGATTAAGCTCTCACAAAAGGGGAAAGGGGGACACATGTCAGAAGGCTATCACTTATGCTCCTTAATAGCCATTGGCTTGACTTGGGGAGGTCCAATAGGGAGCTTGCCAGAGAAAATAGCAAGAGGGCTCGCCCAAGAGAGAGAGGGGGCTGATTTTTGCAAGGCATTATCACACACACAATCACACAATCTGATGTGTGAAGGAAGAGAATACTATCTCTTCCCAAGCTTTAATGGAGAGCTCATCACCTACTCCAAGCTTGTGAGATAGAAGCTTACATCGACACACTCTTGGCTTGTGGATGCAAATCCAACCAAGATCCAAGCTTCAATGCATGCTCATCTCCTCTATCAAGCTAATTACTAAGCTAAAGCTATGCTAATAAGAGTGGTTATGTGAGGAGATGTACATCTTTCTCGTAAGATACTCCTTCTTCCTCTCAATCTACTCTCATACCCTACTAGCTCTTACCATCTTCGAAGGTGTGTGAGGTCTTGGGGCTGAGAACGGGGATAATTATAGTTGTGTTTGCTAAGTGTTTTTCTTAGTGCATGAATCTTTCATCTTCATTGCACTAGCTAGTCTTGAAGGAACACAAAGAATTGTATTGCACAATGTCTCTCTTGATGGGAGAAACCATAATACAAAGCCTTTTGGAGGGGGGACCGGCTCCATGCAAATCCGGTCCTCAACTGTTGTCAATAGCTTAATTTCTCTCTCTTTTGAAAGTATTGTTAATGCTATCTAACTAGGTGTTATGATTTTTGTTGCTCACTCCACCCAAGCACTCTTGTAATTCTCATTAGGAATCCCACTATGTTCATGCTAATTTCCGCTACACATAAGTTTTTAGACCATTAAATGTTACAAAAAGCATTGGCAGTGCACCTTCACTCTCACTAGTATTGGAATCCCAATCATGCATATCTGAATACATCAAGTCTCTGGTATAACTCTCTTCACTAGGCGCACAAGATGCATCAAAAAACAATTCTCTATCTTGTAGAGGCTCAAAATCAAGTAGAGCATCATCCAACATCCGCATAAGGTCATCATCAACTGCATCTGAATAAACTTGCTAATGCATGAATCTAGATTGATTGGTATCCTTAACATCTGTATTTGAGAAGCCTTCCGAAGATTCTTTCAATAAGCACATAAGATCTAGGTCCATTGCTTGAGAAGGTTCCTCCATCTTGCACATTTCAGGTTGTTGTAAACTAAGATTTCCACATATGACATGTATACTAAACAGGGTTAATTTTATTTGCGAGTTAATCAATTCGTGTTCTTTTGCTAACAGGTGATGCTTTATCGAGTTTATAGAAGCATGGATTTCACTCATATGTATGCTCTCTAAGGTGGCGTTTTGGTATGTTTTAAATAAGTACCGAGGGAAGGAGAAATAAGAAGGATTAGATGGAGAGAGAAAAACATACTTGTGAAATAGAGATAGGATCGGGGTGTGAGAGTACCGACAATGAGAGAGAGAGAGAGAGAGAGAGAGAGAGAGAGAGAGAGAGAGAGAGAGTGGGAGATGAGGGGGAGAGAGGAAAGATAGGTTCAAAATGAAAAAAGACCACCTCAAGTTTGGGCAAGAAGGTTCTCAAGCCGGTTCAAATTGTTTCATTTAGTAACTTGGTATAGAATTGTTTATGTGTTGGTTTAATGTATATATTTTATAAATATCCTATATTTTAATTGAGATGAAAGTGGAGTTAAGTAAAAGTGGAGTTTTGTTGCCATGAGGATACACAAAAGCTATACTTAACATGGTCTGATTGTTGCACGAACCACGTGGCGGCCACCCCCTCAAGCAACGTGCGGATTTCCAAAACTCCACGGTCATCGTGCCACTGGTGATAACTTGCCACGTTATCAAAATGGTCAAGCCATGTGAGGATATCTTCTATAGGTAACCCAAAGAAAGGAAGAGGTTTGACGCCTGTGTCAGTTCGAGTGGTGTGTAGGGAGTTTGTTGCCATGAGATTGAGCAAAGTTTGGTTGGTGTGGTTGACCTGCAGAAGCATGTTGGAGATTGCCAGGAATATCTATTCCATGGCTGGGTTATTGAATTCTGTGTGCATTTGGGGATCTTCGAAGGCTGGGGATGTAGGGGCGTGTCGTGGAGAAAGATTATGACTCATCGTGACAGTAGTGAGGGTGCAAAGAAGATGGCACAGGAAACCAACAAAGGGCAAAAGGACAAGCGAGTGGGATGTAGAGAGCCTGCCGTCTCCACCAATGTAAGATGCTCTTGCAGAGAGAACCAGAACCTCCTCCTCTTTGCAGGTTCCCTTTCCATTATATTAGCTTGTTACAATCTATCCCAAGAAGTCGGTGCCCAACTCTTGCAATAACAGATTAGCTGACTAGTCGGCCTCTTGGGGCTTACGGGATAGTACATCACAATATTTACATTGCAACTTCAAGGAGAAATGTATCAATAATAGCATACAAGGAAAAAATACAATCCAAAAAACATTTAAGGTGCATTGTCCTATGCATATGTAGACACGGGACTTTTTTTCATCATAAAAGATTAGGCTCTAATACTTAGACAACAATGTGGTGCCTATAATGAAGATAGAGTGGCATTCTTGAAACACAATAGTGCAAGGATGGGGATAATTAAGGGCATTAAAAGCATCCGTTAGAGAGATGAATCAAGTGGTCGTCGGTTCCATCTTCAAAAACCATTCTTGATGTCTCCCATTCAATTCTAGGAAGCCAGCGTGGAAAGTTTGTGTTATGTTGTTTTTTTTGTTTTTGTGGGGAGGGGGGGGGGGAGAGAGAGAGAGTATACAAGAAGAGAAGGATATTACTAATTAGTTCTAACAATACATTGAGATCCATTACAGTTTGCATTACATCAAGACATCCTAATTAGCGATACATTGAGATCCATTACAGTTTGCGTTACATCAACACATCAAGTTCCATGTCCTGGATAGCAACCAAGCCAAGCAACATGCAAAGTGTAGTCATCTTGACTACTGGAGAGAAAATCTCATTGAAATCCACACCTTTTTGCTGCTTGAAATCCTTGGCAAGTAGACGAGCCTTGTACCTAGGCTCGGGATCTTCTATTGTATACTTCTTATTGTATACCCACTTGCAAGGTAGAGCATTTTTTACTTTTGGTAATTCAACTAAATACTATGTCTCATTAGCCACAATCGAACTATATTCTAATTGCAAAGCTTGCTCCCAATTAACGCTATCATCCATTTGTATAGCTTCTTTGTAGCAGGTTGGATCTCCACTGTCAGTGACCAAAATGTGGTGCATACCTGGGTCAAACCACCCGGGCGCACGAGATACTCTTACAGAATGTCTCAGTGCTTGACTACTGGGGACTCTGCTCTCTCCCAATAAATAGTAGTATCTTGCACTTGAGGATTAGGTGCAACACTACTGAAGTGAGTTGGTTCAGAGGATACATCCTCAAAACGAACCCGTTTGTACTCAACTTCTTTAATGGTCTTCTTGTGCATTTTTTATTCATTGAAAATCATGTGTGAGCTACAAATGACTGTTGGATTCTGGGCGCTAGAGATGATAGCCCATCTCTCCATTTGCACCATAGCCGGTAAAAATGGATTTGTGTGACCTAGGATCTAACTTGTGACAAAGTTCTTTGGGCACATGTGCATATGTCTCACATCCAAATACATATAAATTCTCATGGCTTGGCATTTTCCCAGTCCATAATTCCTGTGGAGTTTTGAAACTCAAAGGAGAACTAGGTGACCTCTTGATGATGTGCACTACTCTTAGAATAGCTTCCCTCCCAAACTCTGGAGTAAGCTTCGCCATAAACATCATAAAGATAACTCGCTCTTGAATTGTGCAATTCATTCTTTCAGCTATCCCATTTTTTGTAGGTGTGTATGGAGCATTAAACTACTGACGAATTCCTCTTTGATTGCAAAAGTCCTTAACTTCATGGAGACGTACTCTCCACTATTGTTCGTGCGAATAGCTTTGAGATTTTTTCCTAATTGGTTCTCAACCATGGTGAGGAATTTTTGGAATGTAGAAAAGACCTCTTTCTTACGTTGTCAGGGTATATGTGTTCGAAACATGAGCTGGGCAGCAGGCATCGGGTCTCTGGCTGTGGGATGTGTGAAAGAGGGAGATCAACAGACACTGAAAGCTCTGGTAGTCACCCGAATCATCAATTAATTGAGTAAATCTTTAGGTATATCTTAAGCAATAGCCAAGGCGGGTTGTTAGCAGCACTGTCAATCAGATTACTTGAAAACTAGGAGTTTAAGCTCCCTTTACAATTACTCGGGCCGTTAACGACACCGAGATTTACCAAGATGAGTGTTCAAGTTTAAATTGATGATGATGATGCATTAATAGCTGCTCTCTTTTACTCCTTTAATTTCTTTTAAGGGGTCTATCAAGCTTGCTGATAGCTTTAGTTGTGAAAGAATTAGATACTCACTGCTCATCAATAGACAAAAATTCTTATGTGTCAAATTTCTAAAATTGATTGCTGTCTTTCACTTTACGTCTTTGGTTAGGTCAAAAATGAGGTTCAAGAACCTTGCTCCGAGCGAATTCCCTTCCACTTGCTTCGACTGAGCTTCTAACTTCTCCTGCCTCCTTCTTGCTTACACCCTCATGCCTTCCTCTTGTATCCTCTTTCCGTGCCTTGATAGAGAGAGCCCTTTGCTTTGCTTCACCTCCCCTTTTTCTGCCTCTTTGCCTGTCCTTACTCATCGAGGACAAGCAGAGAGAGCGAGAGATCCTTCAACCCTTTGAATACCCTCACAATACTCCCTTCTTCCCGTTACCCCTGCATGCTCCTTTTGTTTCCTCTTCTCAAGGGCGGAGACAGAGAGCGAGAGAGAGAGAGAGAGAGAGAGAGATCCCTTCTATGCTTTTGATCTCCCCCAAGCTCCACTCCTCCCTCCTCAATTATTCTTGCCCATTGTTCGGCCTCTCCTTGCTCGTAACCCTCATGTTCTCTTCTCCAAACTTCATATGCAACTCGTTGATAACTCTTAAAATAGCCGCCATTATTCTTATACAACGATGGTGCCATCGGTGACGTGGCATGGGAGTTGGGTCTATGATGTGGTGAAAGGGCGGTGGTAATGTGTGTGCTAGTCTCCACCCAGCCGTGCTATCTTTTAGCCTCCTCCCATCTAGCATACACACTATCCTGCCATGCCGATGGCCTTGCCCGTAGGACCCATGTCCTTACATTACCCCCCCTTGGAGAATTGTTTTTGTCCTCAAAAATGAATGTAGGAAACTGTTTCTTAAGTGCGGAGACATTCTCCCATGTAGAACCTTCTTCAGGTCTATCTAGCCATTTTACCAACACCTCTCGTCTGACATGATGTTTGGTGCGAAGCTCATGAGAATCCAAAATCTTTTCGGGCTCATGAGGGATGCTTGGCAGTTCGATAAGGTCAACTAACACACTTTTGTCAATGAAATTATCATTCTGTCCTAGCTATTATTGTAAATGGCTAACATGAAAAACAGGATGAACTCGATGGTCTGGAAGAGCTAACTTATAGGCCACTTGACCTATACGTTTGAGATTTTGTCAATGAAATTATCATTCTGTCCTAGCTGTTATTGTGAACGGCTAACATGAAAAACAGGATGAACTTGGTGGTCTGGAAGAGCTAACTTATAGGCCACTTGACCTATACGTTTGAGAATGGTAAATGGTCTACAATAGCGTGGTGAAAGCTCAACAACTTTTCCCATCTTCACACTTTCTGAATTCTCCAAAACTTTGAGGAAAACCTTGCTCCTTCTTCGAAAGTAGCAAGACGACGATGTTCATCTGTGTACTTGTTATATCGATCTTGAGCTTGCTAAACATTCTGTCGAGCAACTCGAAGCATGTCAAAATGGTCTTGGAGAAAATCCTTTGCTTGTTGTATCTTCTCCTTAGCCAACCCCACCATAACAGGTGATCTAGGTTGAAATCTATACAAAAGCATAAATGGACTAAACTCTTTAGTCACATGCTTTGAACTATTACAAGAAAATTCCAATATAGGTAAGTAGTCTTCCCAATTGGTTTGCTTCTTGCTAATGTACGCTCGTAGCATATCCTCTAGCACTTGATTAACTCTTTATGTTTGACCATCCGTTTTTGGATGATCAGCAGTACTTAGATTAAGTTTAGTTTACAACTTTTGGAACACAGCTCTCCAGAAGTGATTATTGAACTTTCAATCTTTGTCACTAATGATACTAGCTAGATGACTGTAGAGTTTATATATATTCTCTACAAATAGCCGTGCTAGTTTCAATGTCTTAACCGTGGTCTTAGTGGGAATGAATCGACCCATCTTGGGAAGACGGTCCACAATTACCCATATGGCATCATGGCCATGATTTGTAGTAGGTAGTATTACTACAAAATCCATAGAGATACTCTCCCACTTACCTTGTGGAATCTCTAAAGTATGTAAAAGGCCACCTACCTTTAGGCACTGTGCCTTATTAACTTCGCATTGTTGGCAATTTAGTACGTACTCTTGAACATCTTGATGTAAGCCCGACCAATAAAATTGTCGTCGAACTAAGGCATACATCTTACGAATACCTGGATGACCAGCACTTGTACTATCGTCACACTCAAATAAGATCTGGCACCTAGTGTGTGAGTCTTTTGGCACACATACTCTACATTTGTGGAGTAAGTAGCCATCATCAATGGAAATATTCTTCCATCGCTTAAGCTCTTCCTCAGTAGGGGTGGAGCTCTATGTGTTGGAGTTTTTATCTGCAAGTGCAGAGACATGTTGATCTGGCTGTTCAGAGACATGTGAGTTTGAGGAATCCCTTTTCAAAACTACACTCCACACTTTAGTGTATGGCTGATCTTGTGCACACTTGCCACGTAATGACTCTAAAAATCCACTCTTTATTTCCGTGAAAGCAAGTGAATTAATTTGAGGCATGCGACTTAGTGCATCCACTACTACATTATATCGCCATTTGCGATATCATAGCTTACAATCATAATCTTGAAGGATTTTGACCCATGTAGCTTTACTGTCCTTCAGTTTCGTTTGAGTAGTAAACCATTTGACAAAAACTACTTCAAACTCGGTACCATGTAAACAGTGTCGCCACTTTCGTAAAGCATGACATATGGTGTAGAGCTCTCTCTCATAGACATAATAATTCTGTTGAGCTCTATCTAACTTTTTACTTTCAAAGTCTATAGGTCTTCCCTCCTCGAGAAGTACCGCACCAATTGCTTTATCACTAGCATCAGTCTCTACCACAAACGTCTTAAGTGGGTCGACGATTGCTAGATGGGAGCAGTGGCTATAGCTACCTTGAGCTCTTTGAAACTGCGTTTTTGGGCTTCATAGGAACAATAATTTTGGCATAATCACGGATATACTGTCGATAAAATCCGACCATGCCTAAAAATATTTGAAGCTCCTCAACCGTGTTGGGATGTGGCCATTGAAGAATGGCATCAACCTTGTTAGTGTCCATTCTGAGGCCAAAATAAGAGATCACATGACCGATGTAATGTACCTCTGTTTTAAAGAAATCGCACTTGCTTTGCTTAGCATACAACACGTTAGCTCATAATTGTTTGAACACTAATCGTAAGTATTCTATGTGTTCATCTTCAGTCTTATTGTAAATGAGAATTTCATCAAGGAAAACCACAATAGATTTTTCAACACAGGGACGTAAGTGACTATCCATGAGTGTCATAAATGTAGCTGGAGCATTGGTTAGGCCAAAAGGCATAACCAAAAGGTCAAACTGCTCGAACTGTGTTCTAAATGCAGTTTTGGAGATATCTTGCAGTAGAATACGCATTTGGTGGTATCCTGAACGAAGATATATCTTGTATAGTACCTTGCCCCGTGGAGTTGATCAAACAACTCATCCACTTGAGGTAGAGGATACTTGTTCTTGATGGTTATCGCATTTAATCCGCTATAATCTACGGGCATGTGCATAGTACCATCTTTCTTTTTTACCAATAGAATTGGTGATGCCCAAGGAGAACTGCTAGGTCTAATGAAACCATGAGCGAGGTAGTCAGCCAACTGACTCTCAACCTCCTTGGATTCTTTAGCACTCATACGATAAGGTGGTTTAGTCACCGGTTTAGTGCCTGGCAAGACATCTATGCCATGCTGCACATCACGTGTGGGGGGTAAACATGGTGGTAAATCACTTGAGAACACATCACTATACTCCATGAGTAAGTGAGTTAGCTTTTGCCATGCAAAAGGAGAAAGTAAACTAGAGTTATGTTGGGATGGAGAATCTTGTAATTCGTGTAATGTTTGTTTTACAATAGTTGCACGTTGCTTTATAGAATTAAAATTGAGAACACTTTGCTCGTTAAATCTGCTAACACTTTGCTTATTATTAGAATTATTTGCACTTTGCATATCATTACTATAATTCACAGCACTTTGCTCTTGATAATTCACAAGACTTGGAGACAAGCAGTAACACAAAAATACTTGATCTATTAAATCTACTTTCTGGAAAAAAGAAAGCTCGGCTATACATATAAAAGGTGCAGATGGTATATTTTTCTCACTAGTGTGCAATGTGTTTCCTAAACCATGTAGCCACGCCCATCCTAAAACTACATCAGCACGGTTCATGTTCATAACTTGGAAGTCAAGGGTCATCATATGATCTTGAACAATAAGCTCAACCCCTTGAACTACTGTATCCCATACATCTTTATCATTCCCAGATATATGCTCGACCACATACTTGTGAGAGCAAGGAGTCTGTGTAAGCTTCAATTTCTTGACTAGCTTGTACTTCAAGAAGTTATAAGTTGCACCATCATCCACTAAAATACAAACAATTTGTCGTTAATAGTTCCATGCATGCGAATCAAATCATGGGGGCCAAAGGTGGGCTACCACATTGAAGCAGGCACACGACACTTGTTCTTTTTTTCCATATGAAGAACCTCTGCAGCACAATATTTAGGAGATGAATCTAATGTGAGGCGTTGCACCGTGTACATGGCCTTTTCTTTGCCTTGCAAAAGAGGAGAACCTTTCTTGTTATGTTGATCCGAAAGACACCTAAAACACAAATTGTGTTTCTTTGCACGCTCAAAATCAACAGTGCTGAGAGACCCGCCTGGAGTATCTCGTGAGTGCTTAGGCTTCTTAGCCTCTTGTGGGCGTGGAGAGGTAGATTGTGTGTTATTCCTCTTGGAACATGTGGGAGATCTACCGCTCCATTGGCTCTTAGCCACATTGCTCTTAGAAAAAGTATTCTTAGAGTAGGGAACATTTCCTTTCCTCTCTTGGTCATCATCATATCTTTGGGCATGACTGATGGCTTCTTCCAAAGTTTTTGGATGTTGGGTCTTGACATGAAGACGATAGTCTTTGTCAAGACACCTATTAAAACCCCGTACCTTTTGGAATTCATCTAGACCTTCTAGTTTTAATATGATTGCTTGATACTTTGAAAGGTACTGTGTGAGAGAGAGGCCAGATTTGCGGCATGCATCCCATCCTAACCAATGCTTATCTTCTTCATTGGAGTCCAAAAACTCTTTGGTGAAAGAAGCTTGAAACCCAGCCCAAGATGGAGGACGTGCATCTATTGGAAATGTCATCCACCACTTATAGGCCTTTCCTTTAAGAGATAGACTTGTTTCCTCAGCCGTCTTTATATTCGAGGTGTGTCTCAATCTATGAATATCACTCCATTTGTGTAAGAACATATTGACCACATCCTTATTGCGATCACGCTCTTCCCCCTAAAACTCAGGAATGGTGATATTCTGAAGTAATGCATTGATATCTTGTGCATCTTCTGCAACATTTGTCTCTTGGACTCCTTGAGTCCTACGAGCTTGGTTCCCTTGAACCGTGGCACTTGTGGCTTCTTGAGTCACAAGTGAATTCATAAATTTCACAAGTAACTCCATTAGATTGGTAACATTTGCATTAAGTGCAGAGAGGTTTCTTTCAAGTATGCTTTGGCGATGTTCCAAAGTCCTGAAAGAAGCCATATTTACAAGCCTATGATCGCCTACATCATCATTATCATGCGTATTAGTGTTAGCAGCACCAGTGGTGCCTTGACTTTGATATACATGCTCAAAATCAAAAGTGTGTGTAGGTGGGATATCCACACTGGCCATGGTAAACACACACTAATGTAAAGAGACAGAAAAACCTTAACTTGTACCTTGTGAAATTGAAGTCTTTGTGTTTTGTACGCTCCACAATTTGCGTTGCATGCGAACCTCACCTTGTGGGAATTGTAGTGCTTCACGGGTCGTTCGTCATAAGAACACCTTTGTTACCTCTTCACAAAAACTTGTTGTTTTTGTGAAGGCTTTTGCTAACTTTGAAGCTCCCTCCTTGAGGAAAAAAGAATTTTTGGAGAAAAACTTGTCTTCCTCCAAGAAGTAAAAAGAAAGTGTGAAGCTACTTTCTTGAAGTTTGAAGCTTTTCCTTTCCTTCTAGTTTTCCTTTCAACACAAGTATGCTATATTTCCTTGTTATACACAACAAGGTTCAATAGCTTGATGATAAAGTATTTGCCTCTTACCCTCATTAGGTCGGTTCAACCCTCCTTCATGCAAGGGTTAAGCGGGCCTTCCTACACGCGCAACCAAATGCGTCAACGAAAGCCTTCGGAGCCTCGATGTCATCGAGTTTGCCTTGGTCGCTGGTTGTGGAGGGCCTAGGTGGGGTGCTCACTGTCGCTGTCTGTTCGTGCACTATGTACAAGAAAATGTGTCTATCTTTTTTTGCTACACAGCGGAGACATCGCTGTATGTGGAACGTGGGAGAGAAGCAGCGCGTCGCACGCACTTGCAACCTGTTTTTTGCCTTTTCCCAAAAAAAGCTCAGATACCAATGAAAGAGCGGTGGTAATGTGTGTGCTAGTCTCCACCCAACCATGCTATCTTATAGCCTCCCCCTAACGTACACACTGTTCGACCATGCCGGTGGCCTTGCCCATAGGAACCATGTCCTTACACGTGGCAATCGACGGGTCTCAGGAGTGCAAAAACTACCACTTGTGGTCTTGAAACTGAGCGCGCAGGCAAGCTCGATGATTTTCTCCTCTTGGTCGTGCTCAACTGAGCTCTCCTTTGCCCAACACAAGCCCATCTCCCCTTCTCTACGCTACCCATTGCTCTCTTTCACGCATTCCCTCTCGTTTTCCCATTATAAAGGCCCTTTAATATCCTTTACAAGCGGGCGGCCACCCTTTGGGCAGCCATGCTCTCAATGTCTCTTGGTGGCCAATCAACCACCCGCCAATCGGCAACACACTCGGCATTTCTCATCAACCAAGTCATTGCCAACATCACCTTCCACTAACATGTTGCATGTTCCCCACAATAGAGTCAGTCTATTTACTCAAAATCTCATTAAAACCTCAAATGCTTTTATAATGGCACCACATTTGGCGTATACATCAACCAAGAATTGCTTATCATCACATCCGTTTTCAGCAGCCCTTGACTCACAATATCGTCATCATTTTTATCGACCATCTCAATTCCTTGGATATTGTCACATGCCCTCAAGATTCAACTATAGGTGATTTCATTTGCCGTAAGGTCATCACATTCTGTTAGAGTGTCAGACTAACTAGGCACTGCCAATCACGACTACTGCCGGCCAAGTACTGCATGAGATGGCATCCTGGACATGAGACTCCTCAAGCTATTATTGCTCCCTCATTCCAAAACCGGGATGAAGCTCAAAAATTCCCAGATGTCTCCTCGATCGAGCCGACAAGACTAGTACAGAACTGGCCCCGAGTGAAATTCAATTTGACGATATCTTGGTAATGGTAACTTTGATTGATGATCTAAAAAAATTGATGTGCTCCACAACGTGAACACTGCATTCACTTCATCTCAAACCCTTCATTAGCATCTGCCCAATCCGGTACGGATTTGCAAACATCTCAACTTCAAACTGCCATAACTTCTTCACCCTAGCTCCAACCGACGACCCGTAAAGACAAGCCGCTAGAGCGCTTCAAGCAGTGCAGTTCTAGATCATAAACCTTCATATGTGCTCACTTTGAGCATACTCCTTTGTAGCCTCATTAAGGAATCTGTTGGCCCTTTAAAGCCGCATCTGGCATACATTAATCATTAAACTTGGCCTGTTAACAAGCCCTGATCACTGCTCAATAAATGTGTAGGCTTCAAAGAAGCTTAGCTTGCATTTCTTTGCTCTTTTTTCCCATCATGGAAGCGTAGCTGCATGACATCCACCCCCTCTAAACCTGCACAGCCTCCGGTCTGTGCCAACTGCACTTCAATCTACATCCGCTAGGTACCTTAAGCTCTTTGCCATCATCAAACTCACGTAATTGGTAAACATATGAAAAGAATATAAGGCTTATACCCTATCATCAATGTTCTAGCTTAATCATTAGGTAGCTACCCATCAAAAATCTTTGAACTGTATCTGTCGTATCTCTAAAGAATTCAATCATGGAAAACCTATTTAGTGAACCCCTCCAAACTCAAGTGATCCAGTTAATGATACACATGGCTTGACCATCAAGCTATCTTTAGGGAACCCTGTCAAGCTCAAGTATGCCTTACTCTGTATGGACATGGAATGTCCGCCAAGTCATTTACTTAAAGTTCTGGTAGCAGAACCAACCTAAAAGATGTGAATATACTTCATCATTTGTCCAAAGAAGTCAACTAGAAGCCAACCATGTAATCTTATTGGATGCATAACCAAAAACTCTTGTGACTTAGCATATATCTAGAAAACAAAACCTTGTACCATGCAACGTGCTACAATAGATTACTGGTATTCTTCAAATATGCAACTTGCACTTTAGTAGCCCTCCTGATCAAATGGAAAACCAATCATTTGCCCCACTGTGAGAATTCATTTAAAAAATTTGCACCATCTTCCAAGGTCATAGGGAAAATAAAATAATTTCCAATCTATAGAATATAAACATAAATTAACCCACAAATCTTCATGAAAAACGCCTGGATCATATGGCATATAGGTCAATTGCCCCAGAACATACAGATATCTTTCACCTTCTTGGTCGAAACATAGCTCAAAATCATCTACATCATAGGGTAACATCAGATCCCATATAGCATCAGGTATCACTAGATACTGCGATATCCCATGTGCAAATGGCTCATCCAATTGTTGATCATCAATCATAGGTAAAACCTTCATAATAATCAATATCTAATTCTTCTAAATGTCTTTCTCATGTTAAACTGATCATTTAATATGGGGAAGTGCCAGGGGAGAAAAAGCTAGAATATTGGTTAAGCTACCAGACCGGCCACAGTAGGGATCCAAAGGGGGGGCCATCTGGAAAAGATCCATGTGCAACAATGGGCTAAAAAGACCCTAAGGTTCATCCCATTAAGACTTCCAAAATGCTAAGGTTCCAAAATTCAAAGGTTGTGTCCAAAGGTCAACCTTAACGGAATTGGATGCTTTGTGTGTGACAAAAAAAGTCTTTGAATATCCCTACATAGGAGGGGGCGAGCCTAGCAAGTAGGGGATGAGAGAGAAGGCCACACACACACACACAAGCTCCCTTTACACAAAGGGAATGAGGGACACATGTCAGCTCCCTAGGCCAGATGCCCACAAGGTGTACCCAATTCCTATTGGATGACCCTTGAAGTGGACCAATGAGAATTAGGCTAGAGTAAATTTAGCCTAATTAATTTTAAAACACTTAATAAAAAGAACCAATGAAAATTAAGTCTCCTGGATGATTATTGGACAGCCTGTGAAGGGGTCCAATAGGAATTGAGCAGCCCAATGGGCTACTTAATTCCTATTGGTCAGAATGGAGATTTATTTCATTTAAATCAATTAAGTTTAATTGATTAAGCTCTCACAAAAGGGAAAAGGGGACACATGTCAGAAGGCTATCACTTATGCTGCTTAATAGCCATTGGCTTGACTTGGGGAGGTCCACTGGGGAGCCTGCAAGAGCAAATAGCAAGAGGGATCGCCCAAGAGAGAGAGGGGGCTGATTTTTGCAAGGTATTATCACACACACGCTCACACAATCTCATGTGTGAAGAAAGAGAAGAATATCTCTTCCCAAGCTTTAATGGAGAGCTCATCACCTACTCCAAGCTTGTGAGATAGAAGCCTACATCGACACACTCTTGGCTTGTGGATGCAAATCCAACCAAGAGCCAAGCTTCGATGCATCCTCTCAATCTACTCTTATACCCTGCTAGCTCTCACCATCTTCGAAGGTGTGTGAGGTCTTGGGTCTGAGAACGGGGATAATTAAAGTTGTGTTTGCTTAGTGCATGAAGCTTTCATCTTCATTGCACTAGCTATTCTTGAAGGAACACAAAGAATTGTATTGTACAATGTCTCTCTTGATGGGAGAAACCATAATACAAAGCCTTTTCGAGGGGGGACCGGCTCCATGCAAATCCGGTCCTCAAGTGTTGTCAATAGCTTAATTTCTCTCTCTTTTGAAAGTATTGTTGATGCTATCTAACTAGGTGTTATGCTTTTTGTTGCTCTCTCCACCCAAGCACTCTTGTAATTCTCATTAGGAATCTATTCTAATGAAATGCCCACTATGTTCATGCTAATTTCCTCTACACATAAGTTTTTAGACCATTAAATGTTACATTGGTATCAGAGCACAAGATTTCTCTTTTCTTGCTCAATAAGGGAGGTCCTCAAGCTAGCTATAAATGGTTGGTATTATTAATTGTCTATGAGTAAGTAGAATAGGGATTTTTCAGCCTTGCAGTGCGCCTGCCTCCGTGCAGTTAACGGGGCATCACCGTCGAGAGCTATGTTCTTAATAGTGGAGTCCTACGGGGCTTGCCTATGGCTTAACCACTATTGAGCTATTAGAATCTTGACAAAAGCCGGTGCTATTTTGGTGTCGAAAGACCCTCTCTTCTATTCCTTGCAATTATTGGTATTCGAGCCGCGGGTACAGTAGCTTGAGTGCTTTTTCTAAAGAGGTAAAGAGGAGTAGCAACTAGGGCTTGAAGTGCCAAATTACACCTAAAAAGTTTACACCTAAAAGTTGTTAGAATGGCTGACAATAGTAAAGAGAGTGAAATTAATGTTGATAACTTTGATTTTTCTCCTGAGCAAGCTACTAATGATGCTTTGATGCTTGTTAACTATCTTGTTTCTAGGCTTCAACAAGCCATCGGCAATCCATCTCTCCAAAGAGAAGTGCAACGGCAGCTCCGTGTTCACGGGATTCTCCAAGCTCATCACCATGACGAGAGAACACCTAGGAAGCCTCCTTGTGAGACTCCCAAAAGAGGTCTCTTTCCGATTCGGGAAGAAGAAGAGAATCGGTACGAAGGGCTCAAGAATTTACTTCTTGATGATGCATCTCCTTCCCAAAGGAGAACTCAAGAGCCTCCACATAAGGAACGAGAAAGTAGTGAGTCTCCCGCCACCTCGACGGAGATGGTTCCACGAAGATGGCGGGCTAAATGCTCTCCATCACTACCAAAGCGGAGAAGACCATCACACTCTTCTCCACGCCATAATTCAAAGAGGGATGATAAAAGAAAGAGAAGAAAAAGGCGAGAAAGAGGACACCCTCTTCTCCATCTTCTTTATCCTCTACCTCTTATGAAGGTGATGGTGAAGACAACGAAGATCAAGACAAGAAAAAGGCAAGAAAGAGGTCACCCTCTTCTCCACCTTCTTCAAATTCTTCACCTTCTGAAGAAAGTGATGGTACAACCTTTGAACCATCAAAAATAAGAGGCCATAGGAAATCCTATGCCGCATGGAAAAGGTCATCCAAGTTGAAGAAATTCAAAGAGGGAGGGAAGAGCATCTCTTTCCTTACCTATGATGGCACCTTTGGTGCTATGGACAAACTCTTGGCCTCTATCCAACAATTTGATGCGGCGTTTGGAGATGAGGGCTTCACGGAGTCCTCTAAGCTATGCCATGTAGCTATGCACTTTCAAAAGTCCTCCAGGCAATGGTGGTCTAGAACACGAGCCAACAGTGAAGCTCCACGAACATGGAAATCTTTAAGAGCTTCCATTATGAAGCAGTTTTTGGCCACCGATGCCAAAGACAAAGTACTCACTGAATGGCGAAGCTTAAAGCTCTCTCCCAATGAATCCATCCACAAATATGTAGACAAGTTTTGGGACCTACAACTCAAAGCCACTGTCCTTAAAAAGTTGGATTTTGGAGAGCAAAAGCAACAATTTTATGCGGGCTTAACCGAAGAAATGGCGGACTATGTCAACTCCCAAAGGCCACGTACCATATCGGCGGTAATACACCATACTATGGTGGCCTCACGAATCAATTTCCAAACGGGGGATAAAAGAAATAATAAGCCCCCAGAAAACAAGGGTTCCAATGAGCCTAAGGGGAAGGACAATGTCCAAAAGTCTCCTAAGGGCAACTCCAACAAAGCTAAAGAGAAGGGAGTTTACAAAGGTAAGAACAAACTCTATCCTAAAGAGTTTGAGCGTTATCGCAAGGATAACCGGTGTCTCAAGTGCGGCGAGCAAGGGCATGCATACCGTGCTTGTCCCCAAAAGAACAACCGCCAAGATCCTCCTAGAGCTTCCTTGGTTGAAATCCAAGAGGAGGAGACTCACCAAACTCATCACAAAGGATCTCCTCTATGCCATGCTTGGGGAAAGGTAAGAGAACATGATGCTTTTATTCTCTTTGACCCTGGTTCTACTCACAATTTTATATCTATAGAGTTGTCCACCAAGCTAGGCATACAATCCTACGAGATGGGAGATGTCCTACCCGCAGAGAGTGCCTTCAAGGGGCAAGAAGCTTCAATCACTCCCTTAATCGCGAAATTGAGGCTTCATGTCCAAGGCTATGTGGACAAAGAGGACTTCTTTATCTCTCCTCTCAAGCATGAGGATGTAATCCTAGGGGCACCATGGTTTGACCACCTGGCTGCCGATTTTAAATTTCCTGAAATGAGAATCTCCTTTCAGTTCAAGGAAAAATGGGTAACATGTATATAGATGCTAAGGAAATGGGTAACACTATCCCCATTGTACATACACTAGCTTTCAACAAGTCAATAAAGAGCTCTATTTCCGTGTACATGATTTTTGTTAAAGATTCTAAAAATGAACCTAATGCTTTAACAAAAGAAAATAAAAGCAACCAAAAGGAATTAGAGTTATCCAATTTGCTCAAGGGGTTTCAAGATGTTTTTATTGAGGACATCCCTTGTGAGCTATCTCCTAAACGAGGTAATGATGACCATGCAATTGAACTTCTTCCAGGAAGTTCAATGCCTAACAAACCTCCTTATAGAGTTTCTCAAGCTCAACAAGAGGAGATTATGCGGCAAGTGCATGCGTTAGTTGAGAAGGGCATGGTTAGGCCTAGCTCATCTCCATTTTGCTCACCTGTGCTATTAGTGCAAAAGAAAGACGGCACATATCGTATGTATGTCGACTATAGAGAAGTAAATAGGATCACTATCAAAAACAGGTTTCCCATTCCACGGGTAGAAGACCTATTTGATAAGCTACAAAGATCGACCTACTTTAGTAGGATTGACCTAAAAAGTAGCTATCATCAAATAAGGATAGTTGATTAAGACATTGTAAATACCACATTTGTTCTTTACGAATACATTGTCATCTCTTTTGCCTTGACCAATGCACCAGCCACATTCAACCGCTTGATGGAGAAGCTGTTCAGGCCTCATCGAAGCTTTGGTGCTACGGACAAAGTCTTGGCCTTTATCCAGCAATTTGATGCGGCGTTTGGAGATGAGGGCTTCACGGAGTCCTCTAAGATACGCAATGTAGCTATGCACTTTCAAAAGTCCGCCAGGCAATGGTGGTCTAGCCTACGAGCCAACGGTGAAGCTCCACGAACATGGAAAGCTTTAAGAGCTTCCATTATGAAGCAGTTTTTGGCCACGTATGCCAAAGACAAAGTACTCACCTAATGGCAAAGCTTACAGCTCTCTCCCGATGAATCCATCCACAAATATGTATACAAGTTTTGGGACCTACAACTCGAAGCCACTGTCTTTAAAAATTTGGATTTTGGAGAGCAAAAGCAACAATTCTGTGCGGGCTTAACCGAACAAATGGCGGAGTATGTTAACTCCCAAAGTCCATGTACCATATCGGCGGTCATACACCATACTATGGTGGCCTCACAAATAAAATCCCAAACGGGGGCTAAAAGAAATAATAAGCCCCTGGAAAACAAGGGTTCCAATGAGCCTAAGGGGAAGGACAATGTCCAAAAGTCTCCTAAGGGCAACTCCAACAAAGCTAAACAGAAGGGAGTTTACAAAGGTAAGAACAAACTCTCTCCTGAAGAGTTTCAGCGTTATCGCAAGGATAACCGATGTTTCAAGTGCGGCGAACAAGGGCATGCGTACCGGGCTTGTCCCCAAAAGAACAACCGCCAAGATACTCCTAGAGCTTCCTTGGTTGAAATCCAAGAGGAGGAGACTCATCAAACTCATCACAAAGGATCTCCTCTATGCCGTGCTTGGGGAAAGGTAAGAGAACATGATGCTTTTATTCTCTTTGACCCTGGTTCTACTCACAATTTTATATCTATAGAGTTGGCCAGCAAGCTAGGCATACAATCCTACGAGATGGGAGATGTCCTACCCGCAGACAGTGCCTTCAAGGGGCAAGAAGCTTCAGTCACTCCCTTAATCGGGAAATTGAGGCTTCATGTCCAAGGCTATGTGGAGAAAGAGGACTTCTTTATCTCTCCTCTCAAGCATGAGGATGTAATCCTAGGGGCACCATGGTTTGACCACCTGGCTGCCGATGTTAAATTTCCTGAAATGAGAATCTCCTTTCAGTTCAAGGAAAAATGGGTAACATGTATATAGATGCTAAGGAAATGGGTAACACTATCCCCATTGTACATACTCAAGCTTTCCACAAGTCAATAAAGAGCTCTATTTCTGTGTACATGATTTTTGTTAAAGATTCTCAAAATGAACCTAATGCTTTAACAAACGAAAATAAAAGCAACCAAAAGGAATTAGAGTTATCCAATTTGCTCAAGGGGTTTCAAGATGTTTTTATTGATGACATCCCTTGTGAGCTACCTCCTAAACGAGGTAATGATGACCATGCACTTCTTCGAGGAAGTTCACCGCCTAACAAACCTCCTTATAGAGTTTCTCAAGCTCAACAAGAGGAGATTATGCGGCAAGTGCATGAGTTGGTTGAGAAGGGCATGTTTAGGCCTAGCTCATCTCCATTTTTCTCACCTGTGCTTTTAGTGAAAAAGAAAGAGGGCACATATTGTATGTTTGTCGACTATAGAGAACTAAATAGGATCACTATCAAAAACAGGTTTCCCATTCCACGGGTAGAAGACCTATTTGATAAGCTACAAGGATCGACCTACTTTCGTAGGATTGACCTACAAAGTGGCTATCATCACATATGGTCTTTACGAATACATTGTCATGCCTTTTGGCTTGACCAATGCACCAGCCACATTCAACCGCTTGATGGAGAAGCTGTTCAGGCCTCATCGAACCTTCACTGGAGTGTTCTTTGATGATATTAACTTCTACTCTAATTCATTAGACGAACACCAGCAACACCTCTAGGTAATATTTCAAGTTTTGAGAGAGAATAAACTTTATGTTAATCGAAAGAAAAGTGAATTTTTCTTGCAAGAGATTCAGTATTTAGGTCACATTATCTCTCAAGATGGCATCCAAATGGATCCATCAAAGTTATAGGTAATAAAAGGATGGCCTAAACCAAGGAATCTTCATGAACTAAGAAGCTTTATAGGTATGTGTGCATACTATAGACACTTCATAGAAAAGTTCTCACAAATTGCGGGACCATTACATGACCTAACAAAGAAAAGCGTTAGGTGCACATGGTTTGCTAAGGAGAAACAATGCTTCTAAAAAGATTAAAGAAAAGCTTATCTATCAATCTGTTGTTACACTACCAGATCTCTCAAAACCATTTGAGGTCCAATGTGATGCTTGTGGTGATTGCCTTGGAGCTGTTTTACTCCTAGAAGGGCACGCCATAGGCTATGAGAGTCGAACGCTCGACCCTGTTGAGCAAGCTCTAGGCATATATGAAAAGGAACTCCTTGCAGTTCTACATGCCTTAGACTCATGGAAGCACTATTTATTGGGGACTCCTTTCATTCTGCGAACGGATCACCAAAGTCTTAAGTACTTCATGACGTAGACCAAGCTCTCCGACAAACAAATGAGGTCGGCAAATTTCCTTTCGCAATTTCATTTTCATATTGCTCACATTGCTGGTAAGCATAATCAAGTAGCTAATGCACTCTCAAGACGGCCGAGAGTCAATGCGGTTTCCATAGCAACTCACAATGATCTATCTTCAATGATAGATGAGTACGCTATTGATTCCGATTTTAGAGATGTGATTTCAGCCCTTGCATTAGGGAAGAAAGAAGAACCATTTACTTTACATGATGGTTATCTTCTCTATGGCAATAGACTATGCGTTCCTAACTCACTACGTGAGAAAGTAATGTATGAATCTCATGCTCCACCGTATGCGGGGCATAGAGGGATTCAGTCTACCTTAAAAGGAATTGAAACATATTTCTATTGGCCTACCATGAAAGTGAACATACAAGAGTATGTTTCTAAATGTGTGGTATGCCAAAAGACAAAATTTGATAGAGTGAAGCAACTTGGATTGCTTCAACCCTTGCCAATCCCTAATTCACCATGGGAGAGCATATCCATGGATTTTATCTTTGGATTGCCTAAGTCTATGCATGGGAATACCGGAATATGGACGATAGTAGAGAGGTTTAGTAAACAAGCTCATTTTATACCTGTCAAAAAGACTATCAAAGCCCATCAAATGGCAACCCTCTTCATTTCACAAATTTTCAAGTACCATGGCTTGTCAATGTCCATAGTGTCGGATAGAGATCCTAGAATGACCAGTAATTTCTAGAAGGGTCTCTTTGAGAATTTAGGGACAAGGCTAAACTTCTCTTCGGCCTATCATCCACAAACAGATGGCTGTTGGACGGCAGCGACTCACACACCCATCAAGTGCATGCAAACACTACCTAGATCAACATAATGTCAATCGAGGACACAGATGACACGATAGGCACATGGAGGAAATCTCTTTAGCTTGTCAGGCTGAGACCATCCTACACATACAACACTCAGGAAGGCCAACTAAACCGCAATCAAGAACCTCACTGCTCTCAACTACACCACCTAGCCACATACACACATATGGAAGGTAACTCACCTAATCATGCCAGATTCATACGAAACTTAAGGAACACCATCCCCTCACTAGGATACACCTATCCCTAAGCTTCTACACTCAAAACCCATCTGCGGAAAATGCGTAGGATGACATAACAGAATTTTGAAAGTGCCCGAAACTGAAATTTATGAGTGCCTATGCGTAGCTTATGTCGCCACGATTCTATAGACTACTAGCACGTAGAAAACAGACATCGCTTGATACACTTACGGCCACAAATAGCTGTTTGATGCGTCGGCGTGTGTGCTTCGTCTCCCATGGAATGCTTGGCGTTGTCGCGTAGCTCTCCTCGAGCCTACAGCAATGGTGCAGTCGGATCTCCAATGTGTTGAGGGAGCCGGGCGTAGCGAGAGGATAAAGCTCACGCTCACTCTCTTTCTCTCTCACACACAGTAGACGACAATGCTAAAAGTTTGATTATGATAAATGTCCTCTTTTACAAAATAACCTAGGTACCTTATATACTAAGGCTACCTTAGGTTTAACCAAAAATGGGGTTGAAAGGGTCAAATGGCTTTGTATTTACAATCTGGAAGTGCCATTGCACCCCGGCTTCTCAAACTAGAATAACTACTCATTACAAATGACGTTTATAGCCATAATCCGTAGCATTTCATAACTCACAAAAGATAAGACTTTGGTACGAAACTTGAGTTATGTTGGGTTGTTGACCCAACGTCAACATTCCCCCCTTCTGCGTTCATGTCGTCCTTGACATGACCTGATTGTCGATGGCGATGTGGTCTTTGCTATCGTTTTGGCTTCATCTGTTGCACTGCTTGTAACTTTGTCGAACCACAACAAGAACTATGATCCATTAGAGCGGACATCTATCAGCATAACCATTCATCTTTTAAGATCTTCTGATTACTTTTATGTCTGCTCTTCTTTATTGAAGACTTCTTTTTTCATGTGCAATCAAGTTGTTAGTGTTGGCTGCAGCTTTGTCATTGTAGGCCATTCTTCGACTCGCCATTGAGGAGAAGTATGCTATGATCTGAAATTGGTGCTCCAATTCATTTGTCAATTGATTTGAGTAGCATTTCCTTATTGTTAATGTAGAAGGAATATGTACAAGAGGATGGTGATAGGTGTCCTTAGATCAGGGTCTAAAACCTGGATGACCAAAAGGAAAAAACCCAGTGGGAAAAAAATGCCTTTGGTATGCGCTCTTATTGGAGTTGAGCAGTTAAACGTGAAGTACATGTTCATGAAAGGTGAGTGGTTGGGTGAAACACGGAAAGAGTGCCTGATGCAAGTGCCAATTATGGGACACTCTATATGCATATGAGAAATTTGTCAACAAAAGCATGCAATATGAAAGAAGGAGATGATGGGTGTTTCGAGGAATAAATGTAGCACATGTGACATCAAAAGATGTCTCAATAGCTTCCAGCTTTCCAAGAAGGGTTTTCGATGTAGAAGTTTCTCCACTCGTATCTCACTTTGCTCAGTACGTGAGTGTCTTTTGGACCTTCTCCTTCACTTCATCACACTTAAGTACTTAGACTTCGACTCTTTTGCTCACCTATACCAGCATGAGCGACACAACGTAAATATGCTCAACTCTTCCAGCTTGAGCAGTACCTAGAATAGTTAACACGCTTAGACCACAGAGAATATTACTTGAAGCTTTGGGACTAACACCTCACTCATTTTGTGGCTTAGCTACTCGTCTCTGACTTGTATGACTTGTCGGTTGGATGTTGACACTACTTTGTGACAAGTTCTTCGGCTGTTGTAGTGGCTGCTGAGACATACTTCGTGAAGTTTCATCGTTTCCCTGTACCTTCTTCTCTTTGTAGTGCTCAGGCCTCTCGTCAGTCTTTTCTTCATGTGGATTATGGATTTTTTTTTTTTTTTAAATTAATCAACAAAGAAAATCTTTAAAAAAAACTTAACAAAAGAAAAATCATTCAAATAGAAATCTAAATGTTATGTACACTATACACATGTCCCTAGGGGCTCATATATGGATTTTGTCCCCATACTCCTCTGTAACACTACTATGATGGCATATATGCTAAATTTTGTCAAAAAATTATCACAATAAAACGCAAAAATTCAATGCATCTCACAAAACATTTCCCTCTAATAGTCATAATATTAGGTCCGCATGCCTCTCCCCTTCTTATTTGGAGTCATCCTTTACGACAGGGTATCGCAAAGGGTATGTGTTGTGCTTGGGCAATTAAAAGTTGTGCTTATGCAGGCCTTGTAATGTAGCCCTATTATGCATACACAGTCAATGCATGGAAAAGATTTATGTTGTGGAAGATGTGGGTATAAGCAATTTGCTTATTGGCATTTGTTGGCGAGGCTTCCTATTCTAAGCAATGTAATGGTCTTTGAAGCTCCTGTATCGTTGCTTGATTGAAGCGACTTGCTCTCTTCTAACTGTACTGTAATCATAGGAAGAATTGTAAGAATTCAAGCGGCGATGCACTGACAGTAGTTTTGTTGTTTTGTTGTTGACGCTCGTTTGGGAGCCCATACTTGCCCGTGCTTCATTTGTGTTTGAAGAGACTTCTTTGGGATCCACCTTTTTGTTGTGTGAGTCGACAGTGGTCTCTGATTCGTCCCTTGTACGCTTGGTTGGTGACGGGATTCAGGCTTTGAAAGTTGATACTGTGGTTGTTTTGGAATCCAAATGAATTCCTGACTTTTTTGTGCTTGAATCAACTTCTTTGGAGCTTGAGACTTTGTGATATTCTTACTCATTCGTGCATGCTTTCCTTGTTTTTGTTTTGGTGTTGGATCTTGTGATTTGTCATTAGAGATCTTTGTCTTCTTGATCCATATCTATTTTTGGCCAATCTAGCTTTTTGGTATACAGATTTGTCGAGCTTTTTGGCTTTGACTTGTTGTCCTATTCTTTTGACCTGTCATGGTTGTTGCTGAAGGGGTTGGTGATAGTGATGGCCTGAGTTGATGATAGGGGATGTCGTAAGATTCATCACTATCGCTACTATCCTCAGCAAGGTTGACTTCTTGTACTTTCCCTTGATTTTTTGGCTGGTAGGGGAAAGTTACTGTCTGTTTGCTCGTGGGTGGTAGTTTCTTGGAGGACTTCTCTAGCCCATTGATTAGAGCATTGGTAGCTCGTTGCTCTGGTCGTATTCCTCCTAGATGAGTCTTTGCATCCTTATTAGGAGCCATGTATGAGGATGCTTGTGGTGGCTGTGTCTTTACCGAGGACTTTGGAATCCACTTTTGATGCACTTTATTCATGTAGCGATGACATTGATTCCCGGGTCGTTGATCTTCTTGAAGCTCGAAGTGTTCTACAGAGTCATAGAACTCGTCGTCTTCTTCATCTTTTGATTCTCCACATTTCTTTGTTTGCTCCTTATGTCGAGAGCTTGTTGATTTCTGGTTCTCTTCGTTTTCCTAGATTACACTTACTGCAAAATAAGGAACGATATCATATCCATTTTCATCACAAAAATTTGTTGTGGGAGCATCCTCCACGGCGCACATGTCCAGAGTAACCAAGATGTGTTCCCATCCAAAAGGCTCTAACTCCTCTTCAAGAAATGGTTCTGGGATATAGTCCTTATCCTCTATAACCTGCTCTAGGATACATTCCTCACGCTTCAAGCTACCACATTTTGAAGCTCCACACATCCACAGTTCTTTAGGCTTACCAAACCAAGCTGGAAGTTTTGATCCTGCTACTGTGGCGGAATCAAACTCCTCTACCGGTGTTCTCATCACATCCTTATAGCTATGGTCCCTCAAGTTTATCTTTGTTATTGTCTCCATATGTCTCAAGTATATATGGTCATAACCCCAATCTTGGACCATTTTCAATTGTCGCATGAATGGTCTTCCCAGAATGATGTCATAGTTGTTCTTCTTTCCAAAGTCAACAACAGCAAAAGTGTGTTCATATTCAATGCCACAATAAGTAACAAGTACTTTTTCTAGAAGTCCTAGGGGATTTTCTTTGTGTCCGTCTGCAAGCTGCAGGGTCATTCGTGTGGATATCAAGGCAGGTTTTCCCCATTTTTTTCCAAATCTCTTTGGTTGCAATGGCCACACCAGCTCCACTCTCAAGGATTTCCATGGTTTTTACATTATTGAATTCCATAGGAAGGGTGGTGTTTCCATCTTCTCCCTCGTAATACTCGCCTACCTTGTTTAATGGCACTGGCCTAGTATTTAGTTGAGGCATTTCAAGCTCTTTGATGCCTTCCTCGATTTGAGTCATTGGGGTTTTTACACCAAATTTCTCTAGAAATTTACCCACATTAGCGCACATGCTTGGTCTTATTCTGAGCAACTCGGCTAACATTATTGTATAGGTGACTGGGGTAGATAGAATATCTACTAGCCCCTTTGAATCGATGGCCTTGTTGGGAGACAATCTCTGTGATGGGACTGCAACCCCATCTGACTTGGTCTCGTACTCTCCCATGTAGCACGGTAGTGTTCTTAGCGAATGGGGTTGACTATCCATAGATTGTACAGATCCTTTCTCGCCCCAATACGATCGCATGTCTAGATTCATTTGAGATCCAGTCTCAAATTCCTCTATTGGTGGTAGAAACACTCCTCGTTCATCACCAGTCTTGTCTACTCATCTTCTTAGGTCATAGGCTTCATTGGCCTCTCTGACTTGTTTCCACAATTCGTCAAAACCATCTATCGCTTTACAATCCTCAGGTATAGCTTGGTGAAATCCCTCGGAAGAGTTATCCGTGGTATTCAGTACTATCCTTGGTTCTAATGCTGGGTCTTTGAGGTTTGGTCTGTGCTTATGACTAGAATCTAGCTCTTTTAGTTCCTGGTTTGGTGGGATTACATGTGTAGGCATGACATGGATCACATCCTCAGGTTTTGCAACTGGTGGTTCTAGTAAAGCTTGGGCTGTTTGAATCATTTTCTGGCACATTTCAAACCTTTGCTTTTCTAGTTCCTCATCGGGATATGTCATCTACCTGTGTTCTTGGGTTTGGTTGTTTTTTAGCCTCACATCATAGGCTTTCAAGAGGGTATCTAATATCTCATTAACCTTCTCTGCCAAGAGAGATCCTCCTGAACTAGCACTTCTCGGTTTCTCATCCGTGGATGGTTCTTCTAGAGGTTTAACCATCTGTGTAAGAGAAGGTGCCTCCTTTTCCTCATGTTGTTTTATCCTCTCCTCAGCTTCGGTAAGCTTCTCAGCTAGGGATTTTTTCTCTAGTTCCCTGCGTACTTTCCTCCTAGTCTTTCTACATTTCCAACTATTTCGTTTGCTCTTGGTTTTTTGACTAGGTGCGCCTGTCTTTGGTCCATCATCTATCATTGGACTCGTGTCACTTTCCCTGTTCTTTGTCTCTGGATTCTCATCAGCTTTCTTTTGAGCTTGTTCTCTCGTAACCACTTGAACTGGTACGACATTTTCATTTTCTGAGCTACTAGGGAGATGAACAATCCCTGATACATTTGTCGTGATTTTCCTGATTTGGTTTGGGTTTTTCGGGCAATCAGGGATCAAGTGAGTGATGCGACACTCAAGACAATAGGAATTTACTTTAGTGATCTCCGTATGAGGACATTGTTTGACCAAGTGGTTGTCACGACTTTTGTGACAATCTGTCTCTGGTTGAGGAGATTCTTTCTAGCATTTCCTCTTGGCTACAAGCAAGCTTTGACCTAGATAAGCTGCTATTTGCAATGAGTCGCAATGTCCTTTGGTCCATTTCATACCTTCTTTCTTTCGACTGAAACCCAGGAGGTGGAGGTTGTATCGGCCTCACCACTCCATGTGTTTCTCTCACATTTTGTTGCTCCGAAGGGTAGTACCCACTTTGGTTGCTATACCACATTGTAGTTCGTACTCGCGTTGGTTTATTTGATGCTTCCATCACTGGCATGTATCTCATGTCTACCTGCAGTCTAGCACCTGGCAATGGAGGTTGTTGTCCTAAGACAAGTTGTGGCCTTAAAACTCCTATTGGTCCTGGCGCATTCCCTGTAATGTATCTAGGTGGAGTAGGTGCTTCTGGAACTGGTTGTACATACCTCTCCCTAGCATTTTCCATGCTATAATAGCACTCTTTCTCAGTATGGTTCGTCCATTTTCTCTATTTCACACCACTTTGGCTCTCCCGAATCAGACCTTACAAGAGGAATCAACCTCTTGACCAAGTCGTCGATAAGCTTTTCTTGATCAATAGGTGCCGTTGGCTTGGCAATGGACTCACTTATCTGTGAAACACTGTGCTGAGAGGATGTGTCATCTCCTTTACTCTTTAAGTCCTTTTCTTTGTAAGCCTCACAATTATCCACTAGATAAAGAGCTTCTTTGATCAACTCGTGTAGCGTCATCCTCCTTATCATATGTAGATCCTTCTGAAGGCCCGCATGTCTCAATCCCTGGATAAAGATCATCATCAGTCATGCTTGCGTAGGTAATTCTGCTCTCGGACAGAGCTTAACATATCTCTTGAGCCGTAATGATGCTTTGCGTACCGATTCATTCTCTTTCTGTTTGAATCTATGGATTTGCGAGACCGTGTTGTGAGCAATGCCTTTTGGCAATAATTCTTCAATAAACTCCTCAAACAGCTCATCTAGGATCTCAAAATCCCATTTTTCCACCCAGTCGAACCATGTAGCTGCATCATCTTCTAGAGTCAATCCAAATCCCGCAAACTGTGTCGCAAAATATGAAACTTCCTCTGCTCTCATCACTCTTCTAAAAGCCGCTACGTGATCTCTCGGATCTTTATCTCCGGAGTATTTTTTGTTTACCCATTTCTGGACTTGGGATGGTCTAACTCGTCGATTGTCTACAAGTCTAACCAGAGATTCTCCCAATCCTTCTCCCGTTATCGCTCTTGAAGGGAATCCTAGTGGCTCTCTTCTTGGAATTCCTATAGGAATTCTCGTGTTTGGTGGAGGCATTTGTGGTCCTTCATTAACCAAATATCCACCTCTTTCTAGTGCAGTCTGTGGATTTGTGCTTTCTACAACTCTGTATTCTCGTCCATACTTGTCGACAACTATAGATCTCCATTGACAGTCGACTCCGTATGTGTAGACATATAAGAGCTTGTAATCTGTTATCTCTTCTAGGTATGGATCTGAGCACCTATAAATATTGACCTCATTGTTGTCAATGTATCTATATCGTCCTTCACTCTCATGACCAATCATCCAAATTCTCTCAACAAGATGGGTCTTTATCAATTGCAAGTTTGGAAGATCCATTGTGGGAGGATATTCCTCTATCGTTGGGATCTCCAAGCTTGTGTAAGCTGCGTTTGAATCTAGGGTAGACATGATTTCTGGGCTTAAGAGATTTTGCTTGGTTCAAGTAGACTTAGTCCACTGTGTTCAAGTGCTTTGGTTAGGGAAAAGTCGAAACTATGTCCAAAACCGCAACCGTTTCGTCACAATTCTCGCAAATTGTGGTTTGGAGTCCTAAATCATGCTAGAGACATCCTACGCGTAGGATGTCTAACTGCTCAGATTTTGTCCAAACTTTCACTGTAGCTTCCTCTTGATGTGCTAAAATCACAGCTATTTTTACTTTTTGATTCTGACACCTAGAGGTTAGTCAAATGATCGAGAATCTGTTCCAAAAGCTTGATGTCTATTTTGATGAATTCCCAAGTCAAATCAACTCCAAATTGGACCAAAATTGACTAGGAGGCTTGCCTAAGGCTATACAACAGCATGGTATGTCCAAAGTGTTATAGAATTGACATTTTATTATTTATTGTTGCAGCTGATAGGTGGATAAGATTGGACCAAGCTTGGCCTATGCGAATGGATTTGTATATCATGTACATTTTATTATTCAAGTGCTCTTTTATGAGTTTGGCCATTTATGACCGGTCGGCCAGTTTGTAACCAATTTGACCATTCAAGAAATCTATATAACAAATACGTGCAAGAGGGAAATGGTCACTCTTGCACGGGGGGAGATTGCACCCAATGCTTGTGTCGTCTTCTCCTCTCTCCTCCCTCCCCTCTCACCGTGCTCGAGTAGCACTCCGCTCTAGGAGGTGCGCCTGCACGTGTTCTTTCTCTCTCTCCCGTTCTCCATCTCTCTTTGTTCGTATTGTGCTCGATTATGGATTTGTGCGAGTTGACAGGTATGTAGATTTATCCATTTATCTCTTGCTATGTGCTATTTTGAGTATTTTGCAGGCCTCTCTACGCTCCCGTTTGGCCTCTCTACGCTCCCGTTTGTAGCAGTGGTATCAGAGAATAGGCTACGCTCCCAGATAATGGATTTAGACAAACACCGGCTAAGTACTTTGTTCTCTCATGCTTTAGTGTTGTTAGTTGCTTCAGCCTGCAGTAATTAGTGTTGATTGTATAACACAGCTAGTCATCTTTGAAATTAAATAGATTTTCTTCTTTATTGTTATGATATAGTAATTACTAGTGTAAGTAAGATAATTAAACGTCATAATTGAACATATTAAACTTTATGAAAGATACTCAATAATAAGAAGGGATTAGCATGCGGCCATAGATATGATATTACAAAAGAATAAATCGCAAGAGTGACCCTGCCTAAATTTGTATTTAATTTACCTATGATGACCCTTTGTAAATAGCGAGTATAGTCAAATTCTGTCACATAGAACGCCCAAAAAAAAAAAAAAAAAAAGAGGAAGAAGAAGTAGCAGATTTTACAATAGATTGTTATAAGAATATACCCAAGCGACCTTGGCGACTGTCTGAGTGAAGAAGTAAACGGGAGGAGAACAGAAACTCGATTGCTTAATATAGCTTATCTCCGCTTAGTGGGAACGACCATCTAAATAAAGTTTTGGGAATCACTGAAAGCCATACTATTGTCTTCTTTCAATTTACGAACACAGTTGAAGGATAAATCCATAGCAATCCAGCAATCCATAGCAGGTGGCGCAAGCAAGCAAGGACCATTACCGACGATATGGGGGGATGTACACTCGGTATCCATGTGCCGCCCACATCTCACCAACTGTCTCAGCGCCCCTCCCTCCTGCATGCAGAGTACAACACTCTCTCTTGCATTCTTTTTTTTTTTCTCTCAGTTTCCAGCTGACCCCGCTTGATGCCATGCAACAGTTCAAGCCCTTCTTTTTCTCTGGTTCACTGTCTGCCATGCACTCTCTCTCGGTTCAACCACCCAAAATCCACGACCAAGCATCACCCGACACCAATCATGCTCTCTCTCTCTCTCTCTCTCTCTCTCTCTCTCTCTCTCTCTCTCTCTCTCTCTCTCTCTCTCTCTCTCTCTCTCTCTCTCTCTCTCTCTCTCTCTCTCTCTCTCTCTCTCTCTCTCTCTCTCTCTCTCTCTCTCTCTCTCCGTCGATGACGCCTACCAGAGCCGCAACATTTACTAGTTGCATGCCAAAGAATTCTACATGGCACTTTCGCGAACTGCAGCACCCAACCAACCAACCAACCCTCACCCTATCTCTTTCTTCTCTCTCTCTCTCAGGCTGTGGCGAACCGCCACCAAACTCCCTATCTCTCTCTCCCTCTCTCTTCCACTCTCACTTAACGAGCAAACTCCATCTCTCTCTCTATATACCCTCTCCTAAATCACTGATTCGCGCCATCTCTCCATTTTTCCTCTGCTCGCCACCATGTAGTATTTGCGGCTGTGGTTGTGGCTGTGGTCTCTTTCTAACAAGCAGTAGTCTGTAGCCAGCCGACACTCTCTCTTTTTCCTCACCCAACAGTAAAAAACACACACACAAATTTTCCTCTTGATGCCAACCTTGTTGTCTCCCTTCTCCTCCCACCCTTGCATGCAGTGCAACAACAACTTCACCTTCAGGCCTGCTTTAGAGTACCTTTTGAAGAAAATTGACAAGGATGTCCAACTTGCCCCTCCTCGAGTGTGAGCAGGCAGCTGAAAAGCAAGAAGTCCAGCAGTCGATGATGCACCTGAATGTACTGTTAGAGATGCGTGCCATGACACTACATGCATGATTTGCAGTCTCAAACGCCCCTGTTTTGGGTGCGCCCTGAGGTAGGCAGTGGACACCAAAACAGCTCTCAGAAAAGTTGAGGTTGCAGCATGCGAGCCAACTCTCTCTTCCAAAACAACTCTCCAAAAAATTGAGGTTGTAGCATGCGAGCCCACTCTCTCTTCTGAAAACCTTAGTCTAAATACCTCCAATAGATTCTTGGAAGCTTCTAGAAGCTGCACTGCTGCAGAGTCTCACATAAATTTCTCTGCTTGTCAGGAGGCTATGTTCTGGCCACCCTCTAATGGTGGTGGAATTTCACCAAATGCCTCATCAAGTGCATGGCCTACTAGTCTTTATTGCAGTACTAGTGAAGGTATTCCTATCATTTGCTGCCTACAATCGATGGATTATGCTCTCGACATCTTACGACCATCATCACTTATGGTATTGCACACCCCTGGTTCTCTAACCCTGGCATCATACTCACACCCCTTATTTAAGTCGTTAATTAATTGGTTGTAATTGGGGCAGTCTCTCATGGCTATCTTGTTCGTCTTCTTTGCTGTTGCCTTAGTGATCACAGCGACAATCAAATAATTGCTTTGTAGCATCACTTGTTAATGACCTATCATGCGGTCCAACCGATACAATCTTGATGGATATAATACAATGTTTGGATACGAAATAAATTGACGTAAAATAAAGGCTAAACAGAACATCAGTATATGAAGATGACTACCATTGGCTGCGATCCAAGGATGTATTGCATCGGTTCATGAAGACTATTGTCTATAACGTGTCAATAATCGCCTCCATCAATGTCATGGTGGCCCTCGTATAAAACATTGCCGTCTAGCTCTCTCAAGCTTAATGACTCTGTCAACGATCAATATACCTTCGCTATTGCTAGACTTTGAAGTCGGCTGTGAAGCTTGTTCATCTAAATGCCGAGTCTCTGCTCTAAAGAAGTCAATGATCGCCTTGTGTAAATTTCTCCCATTATCTCATCTCCTCAAGAGACTCTCCTAGTGTCTCCCCAAATTTAGCAAAAACAACCCGAGAAATCTTTGATCCTGACTAAATAGACAATGAAAGTGACCTCATATCTCATAGTATACTGGACACTGACATATGCAACTCTATCTTTGGCTCTTTATGACACAACTAGAAAATCCTGGCCTCAGTTAGTATTCCCTCTCCTCCTCTCTCGTTATACATGCTAGCACCTCATCTTCAACATAGAAATAACTTTTATTTTCTTTCTTATTGTGCTAAGAAACAACCCAGTGGGTGTATGCACCTGTTTGCGACATGCTACATGCCTTTCAGCACCTTCGATTATAAATGAAAGTCACATTACCTTCAAAACAAGAGCCGTATGTTTGATCCATTAGCAAGACTAGCACCTCGCTATAGACATCTCAATATGTAAGTTGTATGTATTCATTAGTGACATAGAAGCCTTCAACAAGTCTTGCAAATAAACCACTATTAATGTATATTGAGTATGGCAAATAATTGTGATATTTTGCACAAGTATATAATGCGTTCCTAAAGAATCTTTTACTTCTTTTTGCAAACTTTGTAAAATGATACTGATCTTCAGTCAATAATTTTTGCATGCTTCCTTCACAACTTGCTGTTAAACAATGTTGTAGGATCTAAACCTAATGCGCACTACAAAGTTGTGAAATTTATATTGATCATAATTGCATTGAAAGTGACTTAACATTTGTATTTTGGTTAGTCTCTAAATTTCTTTATATAATCTTGTTGTTTATCTTGACTGAGATTAACCAAATGATGCTTTTGCTACTAACCTTCACTTTTAAAGCAATTTTTTATAAGCACTTGTTTAGCATTTGACAATTTGACTCCTCGCCATTTCCTTGAACCACCCCTAGGTACGTAATTTCTCAATGTTTTTTATTGCATTTTAATTCGTTTTACTGAGTTAGTTCCAAAAAGAAAGATCTTTAGTATATATATTCTCTTTTCTCGGATGCCATTACCCATCTCTAAAGTTATGGTTTGTGCTTGCATTGAATATTGAAGACGATTTGTTATTAAGTTATGCAGTGACTCATGTGAGTTGAGGTACTTTCGGATAGTAAACAACAGTTTGTAAGTACTCTCATACTCCAACATGCTCCGAATTGATCTTATACCTATGAAAAATGTTATATTTTTATGTCTAGCCTAGTCCATTGGTCACGGACACACAGATTTGCCGATTTAGGCAGTGTGTACATACTCATCTTGGTGTAGATTCGCCGATTTAGGCAACACCAGTTATCCGTGCAGATCCGTCGATTTAGGCAGCACACTGAAAAATTACAGATTCACAATGGTAAATGCAGATTCACACATTTGGGCAGATTCGCTGATTTAGGCAGCACATCTTATTTGTGCAGATTCGTCGATTTAGGCAGCACGTATTATTGGTGTAGATCCGCCGATTTAGGCAACACCAATTATGAAACATGCTGCAGTGGCTAGCCACCACTGTAACTGGTATGATTATGTTACTCGGGTACATAATAAAAGTGATTTGGATTTGTACTTATATTGTGGAAATTGGAATTGGATTGGGATTTGGTATCTGATGATTATTACAACAGTATTTATGTGATAGGACTTGTAATTTTGAGATTCATGATGAGTGTGACCAATGATCTCCTGATTCATCAGGGTATGACATATACTGCTTATTCTAGTGGTATGGGACACTAGAATAGGTAGTATGTGGATGACGGCAGGCATAACCACTGTGTCTAATTTTATGGATTTTTCTTTTATTATTTGATACAGATTTGTAATCATTGTTTTTGACAAGTATTGTTTGCAGATTTTTATCTTCGCAACTGAGGACAGTTGCCTTCCAACGGAGAGGTATGTTATAGAATTGACATTTTATTATTCATTGTTACAGCTGACAGGTGGAAAAGACTGGACCAAGCTTGGCCTATGCGAATGGATTTGTATATCATGTACATTTTATTATTCAAATGCTCTTTTATGAGTTTGGCCATTTATGACCGGTCGGCCAGTTTGTAACCAATTTGACCATTCAAGAAATCTATATAACAAATACGTGAAAGAGGGAAATGGTCACTCTTGCACAGGGGGAGATTGCACCCAGTGCTTGTGTCGTCTTCTCCTCTCTCCTCCCTCCCCTCTCACCGTGCTTGCGTAGCACTCCGCTCTAGGAGGTGCGCCTGCAGGTGTTCTTTCTCTCTCTCCCGTTCTCCGTCTCTCTTTGTTCGTATTGTGCTCGATTATGGATTTTTGCGTGTTGACAGGTATGTAGATTTATCCATTTATCTCTTGCTATGTGCCATTTTGAGTATTTTGCAGGCGTCTCTACGCTCCCGTTTGTAGCACAAAGTTTGAATTTGGCCTCTAAATCATGCCTTAGACATCCTACGTATAGGATGTCTAACTGCTCAGAATTGCCCCAAATTTGAACCACAGACTCTTCTTAGGGTGCTAATCACAGTGGTATGCTCAAAATTAAGTTTGGAGTGCAAAATCACACAGAAGAAATCCTACGCTTAGGATGTCTTTTTGGCATGTTTGACCCTAGACTTGTCCCAAAGCTTCCCCTTGATGTCAGCAACCCAGTGGTATGCTTAGATTTTGGTTTGGATTTCAAAAGACCCCAATTTTAGTTGCTCTAGTCTTTTTCAGTCAAAAGTGCTAAAGTCTGCTTAGGACCCCCGTTTCTCCTCAAAATGAGATGAAAACTCTCTTAGTCACTCAATATATCATGCACATCATGCTCCTGCAGCTATCCTATGGTTTTGGTCTTGGAATAATGCCTTGGCACAATTTGGGTAGGATGTCTAGCAATTTCAGTCTATCTGGCCTTATCCAGTCAAGATATGGTCAAGTTCCCCTTTCCAGGTGAAAATAGGGTAAAACCTACCTTCTGAACACACTGGCCAACTCAGAATTTCAAAATTTCCACCAGATCACCCTGTAGACATCCTACGCGTTGTCGTGCTGTGACACGTACATAGTGGGAACGCATGCTACAAGATCTATCTTGTAACTTTTTAGATACATAATTATCTTTCCTATAATGTACATATGCTTATTTAAGTATAGTAATAAGCCTTCTATCTCATCATATTATTTTTCTCAAGGGTAACCTATCCTTACTTTACCATCAGAAAATACTATGGGAAAAGCTCAATAGCTCCGCCTCTTTAACTTGAGTCAAAAAGCATTGATTCTTTATTTGTACTATCTCATTATCATCTCACACCCTAGCTAGATCCTATATCTAGGGTAAACTCCAATATATATATATTCTATGTATTTTTTATACTTCTCTTATATTTCTTTTTAAATAGCTACT
This sequence comes from Adiantum capillus-veneris, assembly GCF_014529385.1. Lineage (NCBI taxonomy): Eukaryota > Viridiplantae > Streptophyta > Polypodiopsida > Polypodiales > Pteridaceae > Adiantum > Adiantum capillus-veneris. Next base: position 27,153,345 of record NC_140943.1, read on the forward strand.
AGGGGGGAGATCAAATCCTAGTGGGACACTAGGTGGCATGATTTCAAAGATACACTTATTTTAATGCATTATTGCAAGCATGATTACAAAACTTTGTCAAGGAGAAATGTCATCCTTTAATATGGCATGAGGTGTCCTTTGGAATTAAATGAAAGTCTATGCTAAGGGGACCACGGGAAGGCTTTTGCTGCCATAAATGGACCCTATTTTGATGAATTTTTTACACAAGGTTCCAATCCGAATTGGAAAATGATTTTAAAATAAAAATCATAGCTAATGAGATGAAGTTTCTCACAATATTTTTACTTTTTTATTTGGAGCCACGGTTGAGGAGATATGATCAAAATACTGGACCCCAGTCTGCCCATATCATGCAGGGACAACTCATTTCCAACTTTTCCAATTCCTATTCACACTGGCTCCTCTCTTCTTGTGTAAACCCTTGGGGGTTCCCTTCACCTATAGAAGGGGACCTCTTCTTCCTTGAAAAGGAACTCAAGCATTCAAGCCATTGATGAGAGGAATTATTGAGGGAGTGAGTAGTAATGCCTAATTGTACTTAGCCATTAACATAAGCCTAAGCCTACACTTTCTCCTAGAGGAAGACTAGCCATCCTTTCATGCTATCCTTGGAAGATCAACTCTAATCAAAGAAGGGCGTGGACTTGGTGTATCAATCAAATTTGAATTCTCTCCTCTTCTTCTCTCTCCATCAATAATGGTGCCGAAGGGTTTGTCAAGTAAGATGTGTTCTACATTGATGTTTTCTTGATTTCTTGTTGTTTTCATTTTCATCTCTAATCCAAAATATATATATATGTATCTAATCTCATCTCCTTAACCAAACCTATCTCTCTCACTCATAGTAATTCATCCTCTCTACAAATTTTAGGTTCTCCTTTCTACATGTACATCTCTCCCCGCAATATCCTTATTGCCTACGGGGAAGAATAGGGCTTGGGAGGGAAACTTCTCATCTCTTCACTTCTCTCATATCTACATTTCTCACATACTATCCATACGATCTATTAGAATTAACGTATGGATTAGCCGTAAAATACACTTTCAACAACGTATAGTGTTTCTCTTCGGCCCTGAAAGGCTCAATGAAATACTTCTATCACCGAATCCCATCATACTATCTCTCATAGACTATAATTTTTCTTTTGATGTAAGCGTAGTTATCTTGCTATGAACCAAGAGGATTTGTACACACAATTAATCCCAATCACTAGAAAAAATGTATATATTATGGTAAGCATAAAACTACAATTCCAAAGAACAATTCGTAGCCTATTTGGTCAGCCAAGATTGAATGCCATTAATGGATCTATTAACCCTTTCATATTACCCATGATACGATATGACCATAGCCTTGATGTTTTCATCTTCGTATTGTTTTGACATTCTCTTTTGTGTTATTTCTTTGTGTGTGTGAGTACAAGAGAGAAAGAGTGAGTCTTCTTTGATTTGACTTCTTTCCAACTCCTAGTCTTCATGGCATCTATGGTTTAACTCCTTCATATAGTTTTTATTGAGTTCTCTCACAAACTCTCACAACCATAAGCCCGGTGCTTTCCTAGCAAGACCGCAAATTTCTCGACATATTTTTGGTAAACCCGACGCGAATCTGCTAGGGTGAGAGTTTGTGGGTAACCATGGGTGATCATGTTGAGCAACAGGGTATTCATTTTGACCCAACAACAATGCAAATGTTTCAAGCATTTGCAATGTTCATGCAGCAACAACATGCTACTGAAAGAAGGGAGATTTCAGCAACGAAGGCCATACAAGCGGTCGTCAACATAATGGATCAGTTCAATGGCAAAGATGTAACCAAGTACTTACGCGACTATGTGAAGGAGATGGAGCTACATAGCGTGTCAGAAGGTGAGATGATTCAAAGCTTTGAGCTAGTTGTTGCTCCAAAAATTAGGGAGCATGTTAGGGAAACTAAAGATGGGCATGGGAGAAATTGGGAAAAACTCAAAGTAGCTTTAAAGGAGGAATATTTCATGGAGGACTCGGAGAGAGTGACCAAAAGGACATTCTTAGAATGGGTAGTCAAGCCAAAGCAAGGACTATCAATAACAGAGCTACTTAGGGAATTTGAGCGGCGCTATGCACAACTCACTAGGACAGAAAGGGACACACTAGATGCAGAGAAGACAGATCTTTTCTTACAAGCTGCAGGTAAAGAGTTTCAAGAAAATTTGGAGCTTCTTCTTGAAGATAAAGATGATGAGCAAGGACTAAAGACCGACTGGAATGACGTTGAAGGTGCTGTCTCACTGCTTGCCAAACGACAAAGAAGAAGGGACAAGATGGTATTAAACACTACAAGTCCTTCCACCTCAACTTCTGACAAAATGGTAAAGCCTACTTTTATCGCTCCTAAGTTTGATGAGTCCATGCTAGATGAGCTTGTGAAGGGAATGCGTGACTTGAACGTGAAGTTTGGAAAGCTTGAAGAAAAAGGCCAACCATCAGGGCCACTTCCTAGGCAAAGACAACAGCCCAAAGAAGGGTTTGTTAATAGATGTATTTGGTGTGATAGTACAGACCATGTAAGAAGGGATTGTGATGATTTTAGTGATGCTTTGTCAAAAGATGTTTTCTTTTTTAAGGATGGTAAAATCCACTTAAAAGAGACAGGTCTACCCTTGAGAACTAACTTTGGGAAGGGGGGAATGCAAACCTTAGTTGAAGATATGGCAACCCAGCATGCCACCTCTTCAGTTGAGGCAGCTACTTATGGAGTAAAAATTGAACATTTTTGTGATGAAGAAGTGAGTGACCATCATGGTCAAATTTGGCCAAATGTCATGCAATTAGCTAAAAAGGGAAAGCTTACAAAAGAGATTCTACATGAAGCAGGTGATTGCATACGTCTAGAAACAGGATGGAATGATCCAGTGGACTCATTGTCAGTGCATGCCTATATTACAAAATGCCAACAAAATGAGGCAATTGTAGAAGAGAAGCGCAGACGTGAGAATGCTGATGAAGGACCATCAAAAAGAGCTTCTAGAAGTGGGGGAAGAAGCGACTCAATGCCTTCTCAAACACCCTCAACACAAGGAGCATCTCCACCTGAAGTACTCATGGAGGAGTCTACAACAGGAAAGAAGAAAGAGCCAACGAAAGGTAAGACAAAAGGCCCAACTTATAAACTACAATCTGATATTGAGGTTGCTACAAATTTAAAGAAAGTCTTGGAGGAAAGGATCTTGAATAGCAAGATTGAGTTTACTCTGGGAGAAGTTCTTGGCATTGCAAAGCGTGAATTCCATGAGGAGATCATTGACATCATCAAGAGAAAGAGGCAAACCCTTGCTGAAGTTTCTCGTCCACAAGTTGAAGGGGAAACCTCAAAGACACAAGGGATGCAACTGCAAAATAAGGAGAATGATGGAGCTGTGGTAGGATGCTACCAATCTAGTGGGAGAGTGAAGCAAGTGTATTTCTCAAATGATGATGAAGAAGTTGAAGATATTCCTAGGAGTTACTATTCACGAAGTCATTGGGCAAGGGCTACTACAGAAACTTTGGTCAAGGTAGGTGATCTTGAAGAGCCATTTGTTGCCTTGATTGACCATGGTTCAGAAATAAACATAATGTCAAAGAGTCTCTACAACAAGTGCAAATGGCCGATGGACACAGATCATGGCTGGATGGTAAAAGTGGCAAACAATTCATCCGGTGAATTGTATGCAGCATGTCCAGGTGTGAAGGTAACAATAGGTGATGTAAAGATTGACCAAAACTTCTTTGTACAGGATACATCTTCATATCATCTCATCCTTGGACAACCCTACATTGTGGGAGTTCGAATGTAAACAAAGGTAATGGATGATGGTTCAGCATATGCTAGGATACGTAGCAAAGATGGTAAACGAGCTGTCCAATTTCTCACAGTTTGTGTGAACCATGAAAGAAATCGTGACAACCTCAGAGAACATCTTCTACCAAAGGTGAGCAAAAAGTTTCATGATCATAGAGAAATGATGGGTTTTGGCCAAGTACCATTGTAAAGCGGGATTGCAGTGGTACAGAAAGAAAAAGGGTCTCGACTAATCCGAAAATAGGCGAAGCATTTTCAACGAGCTCCTTGGTAACAAAGAATGGATCAGTATGTTTTACAAAACTTGAAGATTTGAAGAGATGTGAGAGGCAATATGTGCATAATGTACAAAAAGGCATGAAAAAGAGTGGGTTGCTAGAGCCTACTAAAAATGTTTTGGGTTTGTGTGAACAAGTTTCTTTTGTAGATACTGTGGGTGAGCTTGATGCTATAATGGGGTCTAATTTGCATCTTGAAAATGAAGTTGTGGAAGTTTGCTCTATGGAAATGTATCAAGTAATAGAAGCCTTTAAAGAAATCCAAACAATTGGCCCAGAAGTCCATGTTGAAACTAAATACAAGAGTGTAGCAAAGAAGGTGAAACCAGTAGCTTCACCCTTACCACCCAACAATAGGGAAAAGATTGAGCAGGCTTCTTTACAACCAAGTTTGAGGAATCCTAAAAAGATTGGGCATACCTTCACAAAGGAGTCTTTCCAAGACTTGCAGATTGGTCGCAAGGAGTTTCTAACACATGAGGAGACAAAGTGCTTCAAAGAATTGCTTTCAAAGCATGATAAGGCTTTTGCATTTGAGCCACATGAGATAGGATGTGTTGATCCTTCTATTGTAGCTCCTATGGTAATTTTCACAATACCTCATGTGCCTTGGAATCTGCGGCCTATTCTGGTTCCAAAGGCTCATTTGCCAAAGTTAGTAGAGCTACTGAAAGAGAAAATCAAAATGGGAATCTTGGAGCCTTCTTGTGCTCCATACTCAAACAGGTGGTTCACAGTTCCGAAGAAAAATGGTTCTCTACGCTTCATCTAAGATATGCAACCAGTGAACAAGGTGACAATTAGAAATGTAGGTACAGGTCCAATTGTGGATGAGTTTGCAGAGGCATTTGCAGGGAGGGCAATCTACTCAATGGGGGATCTCTACTCAGGGTATGATCAATTTCGGCTTGCAATCAAAAGCAGAGACTTGACAACCATGAGGACACCTTTGGGTTTGGTAAGGATGTGTACCTTGCCACAGGGAGCAACCAACTCGGTTGCACATATGATGAATGGGATGAATAAGGTCTTACGTGACTTTATTCCTCAAATCACAATGCCTTTCATTGATGATTTGCCTATCAAAGGATGTGAAGAAATTGACAAAGATAAAGCTTTGGATCTCAAGGGATGTCGCAGGTTTGTGGTAAATCACATAAATGATTGTGATAAAATTTTGTCTAGGTTGGAAGAAGTGAATCTTACATTGTCAGGGAAAAAGTCTATGTTTGGCGTCAATGAAGTGCTTATTGTGGGGCACATGTGCGGGCCATATGGTAGGAAACCTTGTCCAACAAAGGTAGATGCCATCCAAAGAATGAAAGAAACGTGCACTAGCATCATTGAGGTTACAAGGTTTCTGGGAGCATGTGTCTTCTATGTTATTTGGATTCCACATTATGCACATGTAGCTGATCCTCTTTATCAGCTGCTTAGAAAGAATCAGAAGTTTAAATGGACAGAAGCACATGTAAAATCCATGAAAAAACTAAAGGAGTTTCTCCAGTCAGCAACAACTTTGAGAAAGGTAGACTATGAGTGTCAAAGGCCAGTAATTGTGAGAGTAGACACCAGTCCTACAGGGATTGGATGGGCAATAGGGCAAGATGACAAAGAAGGACATAGGTATGTGGTAAGATTTGGAGCAAAGGTGCTAAGTGCTCGCCAAAGAAACTATCCACAGATAAAGAGAGAGTTATGGGGTATGGTTACAGCCTTGAAAAGTGGGAAAGAGTACCTAATTGGTGCATGTGTGGTTGTAGAAACAGATTGTCTACCACTTCTTGGGATGATTACAAGCTGCTCACAACTCCAGACATTGCTATGTTGCGGTGGATTGCCTACATTAAGTCCTTAAATCCTGAGTTTAAGCACATTGCAGGTAAAGACAATACAGTGGCAGATATGCTATCAAGGGCAAGGTATGAAGATGAGTCACAAACGATTGATGAGGGAGATGATATAGGTACAAAGTTCTATTCTATCTCTCATGTCAAAGGTAACAATGGCTGCATGAATAATTCACTTGAATTGTTCTTGAAAGATCTTTATGAAGGTGATTGGCTTTCTATTGGAAGCTACTTGAGTACTCTAACAAAACAGGATGATTGGTCTAAACAAGAATTCAAGAGGATACGCAGGAAAGCATATGGGTACTTTTTGAGGGATGGTTACTTGTGGAAGCATCCTAAACAAAAGGGTGCTACACCACAACGGGTTATATGTAAAATAAAGACTCAAGTAAATCTCATGCAAGAGTTTCATGAGAGTCTATGGGCTGGACACAGGGGTGTGTGGGCAACCTTCTCCAAGTTGAAAGAAAAATATTGGTGGAAGAATATGTATAAAGATGTATCTCAATTTGTAGAGTCATGTGTAACTTGTCAAATGTATTCAAATGTCCGACATCGTGATGGATTGTACCCTACATATCCACTAGCCATGCACTATAAATGGGTTGTGGATCTAGTCACAATGCCTCTAGGACTCTGGCAGATGAAATACTTGGTTCTTGCACGAGAGGACCTAACTAGCCAGGTTGAAGGAAGAGCATTAAGAGATAAAACCACAGAATCTGTGTGCAAATTCCTTCTTGATGAGGTGATTTGCCGTTATGGTTGTGTGGGAAAAATCACTGCAGATAGAGGTGAACTGGATGCCGAAGAAGCAAGGGAGTTATTTTCTAGATTAGGAATCAAGCTTTCTCTTACTACAACTTACAACCTTGAAAGCAATGGAAAGAGTGAAAGAGGGCATCCTCCTATCATCAAAGCTTTGGCCAAGGCTTGCAAAGGAAGAGTTGGTGAGTGGCCAAAACTGTTACCATATGCTTTATGGACTGATCGTACAACACATAGCTCAGTAACTGGCTACATGCTTGCGGAGCTAATGTATGGTCAAAAGCCAGTGATGCCGATTGAAGATACAATACCCACATGGAATGTACTACCTTGGCAAGAGGGGCTTAGCAGGGAAGATCTCCTTGCACTGCGTATAAGGCAGCTAGAGAGAAGACCAGGAGACATTGAAGCTACAAAAGAACGATTCAAAAATGCAAGGTTGAAAAACAAGGAATACTTGGATAAGCGACATTGACTCAGGAGCAAAGCAATTAACAACGGTGACTGGGTTTTGGTGTGATACTTGGAAAATAATTTTAAAATAAAAATCGTAGCTAATGAGCTGAAGTTTCTGCCCACATTTTTACTTTTTTATTTGGAGCTATGGTTGAGGAGATATGATCAAAATACTAGACCCCAGTCTGCCCACATCATTCAGGGACAGCTCATTTCCAACTTTTCCAATTCCTGTTCACACTGGCTCCTCTCTTCTTGTGTAAACCCTTGTGGGTTCCCTTCACCTATAAAAGGGGACCTCTTCTTCCTTGGAAGGAACTCAAGCATTCAAGCCATTGATGAGAGGAATTCTTGAGGAAGTGAGTAGTAATGCCTAATTGTACTTAGCCCCATTAACATAAGCCCAAGCCTACACTTTCTCCTAGAGGAAGACTAGCCATTCTTGTACGCTATCCTTGGAAGATCAACTCTAATCAAAGAAGGTGTTGTACTTGGCGTATCAATCAAAGTGGAGTGCTCCCCTCTTCTTCTCTCTCCATCAATAATGGTGCCAAAGGGTTTGTCAAGTAAGATGTGTTCTACATTGATGTTTTCTTGATTTCTTATTGTTTTCTTTTTCATCTCTAATCGGACATATATATATGTATGTATCTAATCTCATCTCCTTAACCAAATCTATCTCTCCCACTCTTAGTAATTCATCCTCTCTACAAATTTTAGGTTCTCTTTGCTACAGGTACATCTCTCCCCGCAGTATCCTTATTGTCTACGGGCAAGAATAGGGCTTGGGAGGGAAAATTCTCATCTCTTCACTTCTCTCATATCTACATTTCTCACATACTATCCTAGATGAATAACCCACATGATGATCATTTCTATCGCTTTCACTCTGTACGATCTATTAGAATTAACGTATGGATTAGGCGTAAAATACACTTTTAACAACGTATAGTGTTTCTCTTCGGCCCTGAAAGGCTCAATGAAATACTTCTATCACCGGATCCCATCATACTACCTCTCATAGACTATAATTTTTCTTTTGATGTAAGCGTAGTTATCTTGCTATGAACCAAGAGGATTTGTACACACAATTAATCCCAATCACTAGAATAAATATATTTATTATGGTAAGCACAAAACTACAATTCCAAAGAACAATTCGTAGCCTATTTGGTCAGCCAAGATTGAATGCCATTAACTCATCCATTAACCCTTTCATATTACCCATGATACGATATGACCATAGCCTTGATGTTTTCATCTTCGTATTGTTTTGACATTCTCTTTTGCGTTCTTTCTTTGTGTGTGTGAATGCAAGAGAGAAAGAGTGAGTATTCTTTGATTGCACTTCTTTCCAAACCCTAGTCTTCATGGCATCTATGGTTTAACTCCTTCATATAGTTTTTGTTGAGTTCTCTCATAAACTCTCACAGCCATAAGCCCGGTGCTTTCCTGGCAAGACCGCAAATTTCTCGACACCGTATGTTATAAAGCATGTGCATGAAAATGCTACTTACAGCTTGTTTGAACTAGATGGTACAGAAGTAAAGATTCCCACTACAGGAAAAAGGGTCAAAATGTTTAAGAGAAGAGGAGACAATGATCCAAAAGATGTTGATGAGGACGAAGAGCAAACCACAGGTAAAGATGTTGTGACACGTACATAGTGGGAACGCATGCTATAAGATCTATCTTGTAACTTTTTAGATACATAATTATCTTTCCTATAATGTACATATGCATATTTAAGTATAATAATAAGGCTTCTATCTCATCCTATTATTTTTCTCAAGGGTAACCTATCCTTACTTTACCATCAGAAAATACTATGGGAAAAGCTCAATAGCTCCGCCTCTTTAACTTGGGGCAAAAAGCATTGATTCTTTATTTCTACTAACTCATTATCATCTCACACCCTAGCTAGATCCTATATCTAGGGTAAACTCCAATATATATATATTCTATGTATTTTCTATACTTTTCTTATATTTCTTTTTAAATAGCTACTAGGAGGGAATCAAATCCTAGTGGGACACTAGGTGGCATGATTTCAAAGATACACTTATTTTAATGCATTATTGCAAGCATGACTACAAAACTTTGTCAAGGAGCAATGTCATGCTTTCATATGGCATGAGGTGTCCTTTGGAATTAAATGAAAGTCTATGCTAAGGGGACCACGGGAAGGCTTTTGCTGCCATAAATGGACCCTATTTTGATGAATTTTTTACACAAGGTTCCAATCCGAATTGGAAAATGATTTTAAAATAAAAATCGTAGCTAATGAGCTAAAGTTTCTGCCCATATTTTTACTTTTTTATCTGGAGCCATGGTTGAGGAGATATGATCAAAATACTGGACCCCAGTATGACCACATCATGCAGGGACTGCTCATTTCCAACTTTTCCAATTCCTATTCACACTGGCTCCTCTCTTCTTGTGTAAACCCTTGGGGGTTCCCTTCACCTATAAAAGGGGACCTCTTATTCCTTTGGAAGGAACTCAAGCATTCAAGCCATTGATGAGAGGAATTCTTGAGGGAGTGAGTAGTAATGCCTAACTGTACTTAGTCATTAACATAAGCCTAAGCCTACACTTTCTCCTAGAGGAAGACTAGCCATCCTTGCATGCTATCCTTGGAAGATCAACTCTAATCAAAGAAGGGCGTGGACTTGGCATATCAATCAAATTTGAATTCTCCCCTCTTCTTCTCTCTCCATCAATAATGGTGCCGAAGGGTTTGTCAAGTAAGATGTGTTCTACATTGATGTTTTCTTGATTTCTTGTTGTTTTTATTTTCATCTCTAATCCAAAATATATATATATGTATCTAATCTCATCTCCTTAACCAAACCTATCTCTCTCACTCTTAGTAATTCACCCTCTCTATAAATTTTAGGTTCTCCTTGCTACATGTACATCTCTCCCCGCAGTATCCTTATTGCCTACGGGCAAGAATAGGGCTTGGGAGGGAAACTTCTCATCTCTTCACTTCTCTCATATCTACATTTTTCACATACTATCCTAGATGAATAACCCATATGATGATCATTTCTATCGCTTTCACTCTGTACGATCTATTAGAATTAACGTATGGATTAGGCGTAAAATACACTTTTAACAACGTATAGTGTTTCTCTTCGGCCCTGAAAGGCTCAATGAAATACTTCTATCACCGGATCCCATCATACTACCTCTCATAGACTATAATTTTTCTTTTGATGTAAGCGTAGTTATCTTGCTATGAACCAAGAGGATTTGTACACACAATTAATCCCAATCACTAGAATAAATATATTTATTATGGTAAGCACAAAACTATAATTTCAAAGAACAATTCGTAGCCTATTTGGTCAGCCAAGATTGAATGCCATTAACTCATCTATTAACCCTTTTATATTACCCATGATACGATATGACCATAGCCTTGATGTTTTCATCTTTGTATTGTTTTGACATTCTCTTTTGTGTTCTTTCTTTGTGTGTGTGAGTGCAAGAGAGAAAGAGTGAGTCTTCTTTGATTGCACTTCTTTCTAAACCCTAGTCTTCATGGCATCTATGGTTTAACTCCTTCATATAGTTTTTGTTGAGTTCTCTCACAAACTCTCAGAGCCATAAGCCCGGTGCTTTCCTGGCAAGACCGCAAATTTCTCGACAGCGTAGGATGTCTTTTACTGATTTTTTTAGACTGAAGTGTCCTTGATGCTTCCTTATGCTCTCAGCAAGTGTAAGTATGCTTCACAATTGCAAAAACATGCAAAAATCACTCAATTTAGCCTTTTCTAAAATTTTACGTTTTCTGACTCCGTCTTTTGGCTTTTGGTCAACAAAAATAGGGAAAAACACCCAAATCAATATGTTACTAGGGTAAAACCTACTCTCTGAACCCACTAGTGCAGTCAAAATTTTCAAATTTGGCTCCAGAACCCCCTTGAGACATCCTACGTGTAGGATGTCTATGTTTACAGAATTGCAGGTTTTCTTCACAGAACCCTTGCAAATGCTCCTTTATATGCACAACATCAGTCAGTCATACAAAAATATCCACAAAAGCTTGTTTAATGCATTTTTACCCTGAAAAGCACACTTTTCCGTGATTTCCAATGCAATCAAGCACTTTAGCACATAATTCAGTAATGAATAGCTCTAGATCAGAATCGGATCACTTACCTAAAGCTACTCCTACAAATCATATGGGGTTTTTCATCTATGAGTCGAAAAACGCTTCACTGCCACACACGGACTAGTAAACGCTTTTATCACCTCACAAATCACTCGACCACCAACAACTACTCTAATCCACAGATCCTAACTAAACCTATCTAGTCGCAGACCCTCGGCAAGACACACGCTTCCTAGCTATCCACTTGATCGCGGAATATCCTCTTCCGGATCCACTTAAGAAAAACGCTTTCTTTAGCCGAAACTAAATCAAGAAACCATCACACGAGTGTTAGTAGGAAGCCTACGTAGGTCCTTGTGTCCCCGGCAACGGTGCCAATGTTGGACGGGAGCGACTCACACACCCATGAAGAGCATGCAAACACTACCTAGACCAACATAATGTCAATCGAGGACACAGATGACAGGATAGGCACACGGAGGAAATCTCTTTAGCTTGTCAGGCTGAGACCATCCTACACATACAACACTCAGGAAGGCCAACTAAACCACAATCAAGAACCTCACTGCTCTCAACTACACCACCTAGCCACATACACACATACAGAAGGTAACTCACCTCATCATGCCAGATTCATACGAAACTTAAGGAACACCATCCCCTCACTAGGATACACCTGTCTCTCAGCTTCTACACTCAAAACCCTCACTCAAAACCCATCTGCGAAAAACGCGTAGGATGACAGAACAGAATTTTGAAAGTGCCCGAAACTGAAATTTATGAGTACCTATGCGTAGCTTATGTCGCCACGATTCTATAGACTACTAGCACGTAGAAAACAGACATCGTTTGATACACTTATGGCCACAAATAGCTCGTAGATGCGTCGACGTGTGCGCTTCGTCTCGCGTGGAATGCTTGGCATTGTCGCGTAGCTCTCCTCGAGCCTACAACAATGGTGCAGTCAGATCTCCAATGTGTTGAGCAAGCCGGGCGTAGCAAGAGGATAAAGCTCACGCTCACTCTCTTTCTCTCTCACACACAGTAGACAGCAGCGCTAAAAGTTTGATTATGATAAAAGTCCTCTTTTACAAAATGACCTAGGTACCTTATATACTAAGTCTACCTTAGGTTTAACCAAAAATGGGGTTGAAAGGGTCAAATGGCTTTGTATTTACAATCTGGAAGTGCCATTGCACCCCGGCTTCTGAAACTAGAATAACTACTCATTACAAATGACGTTTATAGCCATAATCCGTAGCATTTCATAACTCACAAAAGATAAGACTTTGGTACGAAACTTGAGTTATGTTGTGTTGTTGACCCAGTGGTCAACAATGGCCAAAGTGAAATAGGTAACCTAACAATTCTTGATCTACTAAAAGCCTATGTAACGTAAGTAGATCAAAGATCCCAATGGGAGAAGTACTTACCCTTAGTGGAGTATGCTTACAATAACACTATACATACTTCCATGGGAAAAGCACCTTTCGAGGTAATTGAGGGAAGATCAAAAAGTCCCTTGCTACTTAAGGTACATGGGAAGATCTTCAATGCAGATGAGTATAGCCAAGACCTACAAGAATCTTTTCAAAAGATTAAGGATGCTATCTCTATCTCATAGCAAAGGCAAAAGGCTGCTGCTGACAAGCACAGAAGATCCCAGGCCTTTAAAGAAAACGATTGGGTCTTGTTAAAGTTTCCCAAGGCTCCATTAAGGCACACGACGGGCAAGAATCCTACGGGCTGCCAAAAGTACTATGCTAAACTAGCAAAAAGGTACTATGGTCCCTTCCAGATTCTTAGGCCAATCAATGAGATGGCCTATCAACTCAAGTTTCCCAATCATTGGCTCATACACAATGCTTTCCATGTGAACCTATTAAAGCCTGACAAAGGAGAGCCACCTCAAGAACCAACTATTGAAGACCCACCGGAGATCGAGGACCAAGAGGAGGTGCTGCAGCCCGAGTCCATTCTCCGACATGAAGACAAGGTATTAAGAGGTGGTAAGACTATCCGACGATATCTTATTAAGTTAAAAAATTATCCTTTTGAAGATGCTAGATGGATGCAAGGCATACAATTAAAGGATAACCTAAACCTTGTCAATGCTTACAATGCTTCCCAAGAGTAAGCAAATGTACAAAATGTTAAAAATGAACAAAGTTTTTGTCTTATAAGACTCTCTTTTTCTTTATTGTGCACAAAAATGAAGTAGTATGCATGCTTAGATCAAGTTTGCGGAGACGACGTCTCCCAAACACGAAGTAGAGCTTGTCACTCTACTATGGAAGACTGATAGGACTAATGTGCAGACATGCTTGCGGCAGCCTCAGGCTCTCAAGCGCCAAATGGACTAGTCATCCATTGTGGAATGATGTCGTAGGGTAACATAGGGATCCTCTACCCACTAAGAAAAGGACTCATAAATATGCCTTATCTTCTCTATACCATAGTCGATCACGACTATGATTTCAAGAAAGAGGTAATGTCATTATAATCAATATATAATTCTCCTAAATGATTTTCTCATGTTAAGCTGATCATTTAATATGGGGAAGTGCCAGGGGAGAAAAAGCTAGAATATTGGTTAAGCTAGTAGACCGGCCACAGTAGGGATCCAAAGGAGGAAAAATAGGGATCCAAAGGGGGGGCCATCTGCAAAAGAGCCATGTGCAACAATGGGCTAAAAAGACCCTAAGGTTCAGCCCATTAAGACTTCGAAAATTCAAAGGTTGTGTCCAAAGGTCAACCTTAAGGGAATTGGATGCTTTGTGTGTGACAAAAAAAGTCTTTGAATATCCCTACATAGGAGGGGGCGAGCCTAGCAAGTAGGGGATGAGAGAGAAGGCCACACATACACACACACACAAGCTCCCTTTACACAAAGGGAATGAGCGACACATGTCAGCTCCCTAGGCCAGATGCCCACAAGGTGTACCCAATTCCTATTGGATGAACCTTGAAGTGGACCAATGAGAATTAGGCTAGAGTAAATTTAGCCTAATTAATTTTAAAACACTTAGTAAAAAGAACCAATTAAAATTAAGTCTCCTGTATGATTATTGGACAGCCTGTGAAGGGGTCCAATAGGAATTGAGCAGCCCAATGGGCTACTTAATTCCTATTGGTTAGAATGGGGAAAGGCCCAATGGGGATTTAATTCATTTAAATCAATTAAGTTAAATTGATTAAGCTCTCACAAAAGGGGAAAGGGGGACACATGTGAGAAGGCTATCACTTATGCTGCTTAATAGCCATTGGCTTGACTTGGGGAGGTCCAATGGGGAGCCTGCTAGAGAAAATAGCAAGAGGCGTTGCCCAAGAGAGAGAGGGGGCTGATTTTTGCAAGGCATTATCACACACACAATCACACAATCGCATGTGTGAAGAAAGAGAATACTATCTCTTCCCAAGCTTTAAAAGAGAGCTCATCACCTACTCCAAGCTTGTGAGATAGAAGCCTTCATCGACACACTCTTGGCTTGTGGATGCAAATCCAACCAAGAGCCAAGCTTCAATTCATGCTCATCTCCTCTATCAAGCTAATTACTAAGCTAAAGCTATGCTAATATGAGTGATTATGTGAGGAGATGTACATCTTTCTCGTAAGATACTCCTTCTTCCTCTCACTCTACTCTCATACCCTGCTAGCTCTCACCATCTTCGAAGGTGTGTGAGGTCTTGGGGCTGAGAATGGGGATAAGTAAAGTTGTGTTTGCTAAGTGTTTTGCTTAGTGCATGAATCTTTCATCTTCATTGCACTAGCTAGTCTTGAAGGAACACAAAGAATTGTGTTGTACAATGTCTCTCTTGATGGGAGAAACCATAATACAAAGCCTTTTGGAGGGGGGACCGGCTCCATGCAAATCCGGTCCTCAACTGTTGTCAATAGCTTAATTTCTCTCTCTTTTGAAAGTATTGTTGATGCTATCTAACTAGGTGTTATGCTTTTTGTTGCTCTCTCCACCCAAGCACTCTTGTAATTCTCATTAGGAATCTATTCTAATGAAATGCCCACTATGTTCATGCTAATTTTCGCTACACATAAGTTTTTAGACCATTAAATGTTACAAAAAGCATTGGCAGTGCACCTTCACTCTCACTAGTATTGGAATCCCAATCATGCATATCTGAATACATCAAGTCTTTGGTAAAACTCTCTTCATTAGGCTCACAAGATGCATCAAAAAACAATTCTCTATCTTGTAGAGGCTCAAAATCAAGTAGAGCATCATCCAACATCCGCATAAGGTCATCATCAGCTGCATCTGAATAAACTTGTTGATGCATGAATTTAGATTGATTGGTATGTTTTGTGGTACCGAGGGAAGGAGAGAGAAGAAGGATTACACGGAGAGAGAAAAACATACTTGTGAAATAGAGATAGGATCCGGGTGTGAGAGTACCGACAACGAGAGAGAGAGAGAGAGAGAGAGAGAGAGAGAGAGAGTGGGAGATGAGGGGGAGAGAGGAAAGATAGGTTCAAAATGAAAAAAGACCGGCTCAAGTTTGAGCAAAAAGGTTCTCAAGCCGGTTCAAATTATTTTATTTAGTAACTTGGTATAGAATTGTTTATGTGTTGGTTTAATGTATATATTTTATAAATATCCCACATTTTAATTGAGATGAAAGTGGAGTTAAGTAAAAGTGGAGTTTTGTTGCCATGAGGATATACAAAAGCTATACTTAATTGCTTGCCAGTCGCTCTTAACATGGTCTAATTGTTGCACGAACCACGTGGCGGCCACCCCCTCAAGCAACGTGCGGATTTCCAAAGCGCGACGGTCATCGTGCCACTGGTGATAACTTGCCACATTATCAAAATGGTCAAGCCATGTGAGGATATCTTCTATAGGTAACCCAAAGAAAGGAAGAGGTTTGACGCCTGTGTCAGTTTGAGTGGTGTGTAGGGAGTTTGTTGCCATGAGATTGAGCAAAGTTTGGTTGGTGTGGTTGACCTACAGAAGCATGTTGGAGATTGCCAGGAATATCTGTTCCATGGCTGGGTTATTGAATTCTGTGTGCATCTGGGCATCTTCGAAGGCTGTGGATGTAGGGGCGTGTCGTGGAGAAAGATTATGACTCATCGTGACAGTAGTGAGGGTGCAAAGAAGATGGCACAGGAAACCAAGAAAGGGCAAAAGGACAAGCGAGTGGGATGTAGAGAGCCTGCAGTCTCCACCAATGTAAGATGCTCTCGCAGAGAGAACCAGAACCTCCTCCTCTTTGCAGGTTCCCTTTCCATTATATTAGCTTGTTACAATCTATCCCAAGAAGTCGGTACCCAACTCTTGCAATAACAGATTAGCTGACTAGTTGGCCCCTTGGGGCTTACGGGATAGTACATCACAATATTTACATTGCAACTTCAAGGAGAAATGTATCAATAATAGCATACAAGGAAAAAATACAATCCAAAAAACATTTAAGGTGCATTGTCCTATGCATATTCTTGATGTCTCCCATTCAATTCTAGGAAGCCAGCATGGAAAGTTTGTGTTTTGTTTTTTTTTTTTGTTTTTGTGGGTGGGGGTTTTGGGTGGGGGGGGGGGGGGGAGAGAGAGAGAGAGAGAGAGAGAGAGAGTATACAAGAAGAGAAGGATATTACTAATTAGTTCTAACGATACATTGAGGTCCATTACAGTTTGCGTTACATCAAGACATCCTAATTAGATACATGATACATCCTATAATTAGTAGATATTGCTAGAGCCTAGAAGGGAGTGCAGAGGCAGCGCTTGGGAAAGAAAAACATGCACCAGCAATTGTTCTGTCCGCCCTTGCACGTTTCGCAGGTCCAGTGCAGCTTCAACTCCTCCTGCCCAAGCACATGTGCGGCCTCTCGTGTCGCCTCTGCTCCTGGCACCATCACCATCACCATCACGACGCACATACAGCTTGCCGCCATTATCACCAGCGCGAGCGTTAATACACCCTCACCTCTCATCATCGACTGCTGCTTCGGATAGATAAGAAAGGTGAATGCACATTCTTATAAGGTACCTTCCACACGCAACGGGGTAACTCCTAGAATTAGACAGACACGACCTTCATCCCACTCAGGAACCCCTCAGCCTCCACGCCGACTCTTCACTACTCGAGAAAAGTCGTTTTCCAAAAAATTCCGTCTAGTAATTTAAGATACGGGAGTGCTTCACCCCATTGAGTTGCCCAACTCTACCTACTCTAAATACTTTTCTGTAGCTTATCAAAGATTCAACTATAGAACCCAACCTTGAAGCCTATAAAAGAGGGTTATTGAAGAGGCAAATGCGCACATAGTACCGAAAGATGACAGTAGCCCCATCCAAGAAAACCATATAGACGATCATTAAATGGCCAAAATCAATGTCAAAAGCTCTAAGCAACCTCCATTAGCCTCATTAATTGCCTCTGCTGACATTACCCCAACGCAAGAAAACCCTAAGCAGGTCAAATAGCAAAAAATAGTGTCGGTACCCTCAACACCAAGAAGGGCCCAGTCATTCATGGTTGCCCCATGTGGTGCTTGTGCAGAGTGTGCAAGAGAGCGAAGGAGAAGAGAATTGGGGAAGGGGATGATACACAGGGACAGGGAGTTGGGTTAGTGAAGAGGAAGGTAAGGGTGGTTTCCCACGGCCACCTGGCTTATATCCCAACAACCCCCCACTTGAAGGTCATGGTGCCCAATAGTGGCATCAGTATAGTTAGTCTATAAAAAGTTGATATGAAGCATTGCTTAGGTTTCATCCTACACCCATAAGTTCTATGCAATGAGTAAATCGTTCCGAAGCTAAGCTCTTCGTGAGAGCATCTGCGTGGTCATCATTGTGAACCTTGACAAGCTCGATGCGCTTGGCAGCCAATGCATCTTGTATGACACGGTATCTGACCTCTATGTGTTTCGACTTTGATTGAAACAGCGGATTCTTTTCCAAAGCAATGGCACTCTGCCTATCACAATGCAGTATTGGAACCTCGTGAATACCCAAGTCTCCCACTAGACGAGCTAACCATAATATGGCTTCCTTGCTTGCGTCATAGACAACAACATATTCTGCCTCAGTGGTACATGAAGATGTGCAGCTTTGGAGACACGATCTCCAAGAGATAGCTGCTCCTACAAACATGAACACACAGCCAGATTTGGATCTTCTACGATCTACGCAACCCGCATAATCCGCATATGTGTAACATACCATAGATGGATCACTATTTCCGAAGCGTAAACGCTTGCTAGCTGTACCCTTCAAGTATCTGAGGATTTTCTTCACTGCTTTTCAATTCTTCTTGCCAGGGTTTGCCATGTACCTACTAACCATCCCCACTACATGTGCAATGTCTGGTCTTGTGGATACCATAGCATACATCAAACTTCCAACTACTGAAGAATATAGCACTTTCGCCATTTCCTCTTTCTTAGTAGTTGTCTTGGGATAATTTTCCTTGCTCAGGATCTTCTATTGTATACTTCTTTTTGTATACCCACTTGCAAGGTAGAGCATTTTTCCTTTTGGTAATTCAACCAAATACTATGTCTCATTAGCCACAATCGAACTATATTCTAATTGCATAGCTTGCTCCCAATTAACGCTATCATCCATTTGTATAGCTTCTTTGTAGCAGGTTGGCTCTCCACTGTCACTGACCAAAATGTGGTGCATACCTGGGTCAAACCACCCGAGCGCACGAGATACTCTTACAGAACGTCTCAGTGCCTGACTACTGAAGACTCTGCTCTCTCTCATTAAATAGTAGTATCTTGCACTTGAGGATAGCCCATCTCTCCATTTGCACCATAGCCGGTAAAAATGGATTTGTGTGACCTGGGATCTAACTTGTGACAAAGTTCTTTGGGCACATGTGCATATGTCTCACATCCAAATACATATAAATGCTCATGGCTTGGCATTTTCCCAGTCCATAATTCCTGTGGAGTTTTGAAATTCAAAGGAGAATTAGGTGACGTGTTGATGATGTGCACTGCTGTTAGAACAGCTTCCCTCCCAAACTCTGGAGTAAGCTTCGCCATAAACATCATAAAGATAACTCTCTCTTGAATTGTGCAATTCATTCTTTCATCTATCCCATTTTGTGTAGGTGTGTATGGAGCAGTAAACTACCGACGAATGACTCTTCTGTCGAGCAACTCGAAGCATGTCAAAATGGTCTCGGAGAAAATCCTTTGCTTGTTGTATCTTCTCCTTAGCCAACCCCACCATAACAGGTGATCTAGGTTGAAATCTATACAAAAGCATAAATGGACTAAACTCTTTAGTCACATGCTTTGAACTATTATAAGAAAATTCCAATATAGGTAAGTAGTCTTCCCAATTGGTTTGCTTCTTGCTAATGTACGCTCGTAGCATATCCTCTAGCACTTGATTAACTCTTTCTCTTTCACCATCCGTTTTTGGATGATCAGCAGTACTTAGATTAAGTTTAGTTTCCAACTTTTGGAACACAGATCTCCAGAAGTGATTATTGAACTTTCAATCTCTGTCACTAATGATACTAGCTAGATGACCGTAGAGTTTATATATATTCTCTACAAATAGCCGTGCTAGTTTCGATGTCTTAACCGTGGTCTTAGTGGGAATGATTCGCCCATCTTGGTAAGACGGTCCACAATTACCCATATGGCATCATGTCACGGGAACCGAATAATAGAGATAGACAGCAAAACAGAGGAAGAAATCTTTGTATTGATAGTGTTTGATACAACAGAGGAGCAATTGAATATATATATGGGCGCACTCCGTTGTACGGAGCTCGAACCTCCCGACCACCCCCGAGCTTCATATATATATGGGCGCACTCCGTTGTACGGAGCTCGAACCTCTCGACCACCCCCGAGCTTTAGTTCTCTTGCATGCAATGTCTCACTCGCACTCGCACTCGCACTCTCACTCTCACTCTCACTCGCACTCGCACTCGCACTTGCAGAAGAGAGAATGGTGAATGATCCCCAAACGCACCACCCGTCGTGCTTTTATCCTTCTTTTCCTTGAAAAGCCTGCACGATTTTCGTACCAAGTATACCTGCGAGAATAATATAAGAACGTGATCGCTAAGCGATCCGTAAAGGTTAGATTTTTATCATGACACTTTGCACAGATCCGGTTTCACAAACTGATTTCTGCATCGCCTACAAAAGAGTCAAAAGAACATACTCGTGCAACCAATTCAACATGATAATCAAAGTAAAAAAACATAATTATATACCTTGATAATCTCAATTGCAATACTCTACCATGAAGAAACAATCCACTTCTTGGTTGATAGCAGGGAGAGCTGTATGATGTTGTATGTCTGTCTGTCCCTGTGTATACTACACTGCTATTGCTTTCTATTTGTTTTCATCATAACTTCTACAAACAAACTCAGAACAGAGCAATCCAGGTACTCAAAACGACGGAAATAGGTCTGGTCTACAAGGCAGCGTAAACAGAATGGCGAAAAACATCTTTGTTTGGCTAAAAACGCAACTTTTAGGTCGCGACTCATAAAACCTCTATTTTTGGGTCTCCACTACTTTTACAACTTATTTTAAGCCTACCCATGCATTTTAAGCTAAAACACATAAATATAAAACATTGATATTAATAAAAATCTCAATTTTACTGTTCATAGACAGACTATCTGTTATTCATTAATCTTTATCAAATCCGTCTTTAGTGTATTATTTTTAAAAAAAAGAATATATGTTCTCTCTTAATATCTCAACTCATTCGTATAAGCTCTATTTAATAGACTATTCAACAATCTTTCAAATCGTACTAACGAAAGATATGCCCTGCTACATTCTTTTCGACTTTAAGAACTTCAAAGACTAATCCTATTACACATCATGGCCATGATTTGTAGTAGGTAGTATTACTACAAAATCCATAGAGATACTCTCCCACTTACCTTGTGGAATATCTAAAGGATGTAAAAGGCCACCTACCTTGAGGCACTCTGCCTTATTAACTTGGCACATCTTCAGAATACCTGGATGACCAGCACTTGTACTATTGTGACACTCAAATAAGATGTGGCACCTAGTGTGTGAGTCCTTTGGCACACATACTCTACATTTGTGGAGTAAGTAGCCATCATCAATGGAAAAATTCTTGCATCGCTTAAGCTCTTCCTAAGTAGGGGTGCAGCTCTATGTGTTGGAGTTTTTATCTGCAAGTGCAGAGACATGTTGATCTGGTTGTTCAGAGACATGTGAGTGTGAGGGATCCCTTTTCAAAACTACACTCCACACTTTAGTGTATGATTGATCTTGTGCACACTTGCCACTTAATGACTCTAAAAATCCACTCTTTATTTCCGTGAAAGCAAGTGAATTAATTTGAGGCATCCGACTTAGTGCATCCGCTACTACATTATATCGCCATTTGCGATATTGTAGCTTACAATCATATTCTTGAAGGATTTCGACCCAGGTAGCTTTATTGTCCTTCAATTTCGTTTGAGTAGTAAACCATTTGACAAAAACTACTTCAAACTCGGTACCATGTAAACTCGGTACCATGTAAACAGTGTCACCACTTTCGTAAAGCATGAATTATGGTATAGAGCTCTCTCTCATAGACAGAATAATTCTGTTGAGCTCTATCTAACTTTTTCATTTCAAAGGCTATAGGTCTTCCCTCCTCGAGAAGGTATCGCACCAATTGCTTTATCACTAGCATCAGTCTCTACCACAAACGTCTTAAGTGCGTCGACGATTGCTAGATGGGAGAAGTGGCTATAGCTACCTTGAGCTCTTTGAAACTGCGTTTTTGGGCTTCTTCCCAAGAAAAGGTCTTACCTTTTGTTTTATGTTGATCCATCATAGGAACAATAATTTTGGCATAATCACGGATATACTCTCGATAAAATCCGACCATGCCTAAAAATATTTGAAGCTCCTCAACCGTGTTGGGATGTGGCCATTGAAGAATGGCATAGACCTTGTCAGTGTCCATTTTAAGGCCAAAATAAGAGATCACATGACCGATGTAATGTACCTCTGTTTTAAAGAAATCGCACTTGCTTTGCTTTCCATACAACACGTTAGCTCATAGCTGTTTGAACACTAATCGTAAGTATTCTATGTGTTCATCTTCAGTCTTATTGTAAATGAGAATTTCATAAAGGAAAACCACAATAAATTTTTAAAGACAGGGACGTAAGTTACTATCCATGAGTGTCATAACCAAAAAGACATCTATGCCATGTTGCACATCACATGTGGGGGGTAAACATGGTGGTAAATCACTTGAGAACACATCACTATACTCCATGAGTAAGTGAGTTAGCTTTTGCCATGCAAAAGGAGAAAGTAAACTAGAGTTATGTTGGGATGGAGAATCTTGTAATTCGTGTAATGTTTGTTTTACAATAGTTTCACGTTGCTTTATAGAATTAAAATTGAGAACACTTTGCTTGTTAGATCTGTTAACACTTTGCATACCATTAGTATTCATTGCATTTTGCATACCATTACTATAATTCACAGCACTTTGCTCTTGATAATTCACAAGACTTGGAGACAAGCAGTAACACAAAAAGACTTGATCTATTAAATCTACTTTCTGCAAAATAGAAAGCTTGGCTGTACATATAACAGGTGTAGATGGTATATTTTTCTCACCAAGCAAAAGCACATGTTTACCATTGTCTATAAAGGATAAGGAGTTGTGTTCATAACTAGTGTGCAATGTGTTTCCTAAACCATGTAGCCACGCCCATCCTAAAACTACATCAGCACGATCCATGTTCATAACTTGAAAGTCAAGGGTCATCCTATGATCTTGAACAATAAGCTCAACCCCTTGAACTACTCTATCCCATACTTCTTTATCATTCTCAGACATATGCTCGACCACATACTTGTGAGAGCAAGGAGTCTGTGTAAGCTTCAATTTCTTGACTAGCTTATAGTTCAAGAAGTTATGAGTTGCACCATCATCCACTAAAATACAAACAGGTTGTCCGTTAATAGTGCCATGCATGCGAATCAAATCATGGGGGCCAAAGGTGGGCTGGCACATTGAAGCAGGCACACAACACTTGTGCTTTTGTTCCATATGAAGAACCTCTACAGCACAATATTTAGGAGATGAATCTAATGTGAGGCGTTGCATCGTGTACATGGCCTTTTCTTTGCCTTGCAAAAGAGGAGAATCTTTCTTGTTATGTTGGTCCGAAGGACACCTAAAACACAAATTGTGTTTCTTTGCATGCTCAAAATCAGCAATGCTGAGAGACCCGCCTGGAGTATCTCGTGAGTGCTTAGGCTTCTTATCCTCTTGTGGGCATGGAGAGGTAGATTGTCTGTTATTCCTCGTGGAACGTGTGGGAGATCTACCTCTCCATTGGCTCTTAGCCACATTGCTCTTAGAAAAAGTATTCTTAGAGTAGGGGACATTTCCTTTCCTCTCTTGGTCATCATCATATCTTTGGGCATGACTGATGGCTTCTTCCAAAGTTTTTGGATGTTGGGTCTTGACATGAAGACGATATTCTTTGTCAAGACTGTCACCTATTAAAACCCTGTATCTTCTAGAATTCATCTAAACCTTATACTTTTAATATGATTTCTTGATACTTTGAAAGGTACTGTGTGAGAGAGAGGCCAGATTTGCAGCATGCATCCCATCCTAACCAATGCTTATCTTCTTCATTGAAGTCCAAAAACTCTTTGGTGAAAGAAGCTTGAAACCCAGCTCAAGACGGAGGACGTGCATCTATTGGAAATGTCATCCACCACTTATAGGCCTTGTCTTTAAGAGATAGACTTGTTTCCTCAGCCGTCTTTATATCCGAGGTGTGTCTCAATCTATGAATATCACTCCATTTGTGTAAGAACATATTGACCACATCCTTATTGCGATCACGCTATTCCATGTAAAACTCAGGAATGGTGATATTCTTAAGTAATGCATTGTTATCTTGTGCATCTTCTGCAACATTTGTCTCTTGGACTTCTTGAGTCCTGCGAGCTTGGTTCCCTTGAACCGTGGCACTTGTGGCTTCTTGAGTCACAAGTGAATTCATAAATTTCACAAGTAACTCCATTAGATTGGTAACATTTGCATTAAGTGCAGAGAGGTTGCTTTCAAGTACACTTTGGCGATGTTCTAAAGTCTTGAAAGAAGCCATATTTACAAGCCTATGATCGCCTAGATCATCATTATCATGCGTATTAGTGTTAGCAGCACTAGTGGTGCCCTGATTTTGATCTACCTGCTCAAAATCAAAAGTGTGTGTAGGTGGGATATCCTCACTGGCCATGGTAAACACACACTAATGTAAAGAGAGAGAAAAACCTTAACTTGTACCTTGTGAAATTGAAGTCTTTGTGTTTTGTATGCTCCGCAATTTGTGTTGCATGCGAACCTCACATTGTGGGATTTGTAGTGCTTCACGGGTTGTTCGTCATAAGAACACCTTTATTTCCTCTTCACAAAAACTTGTTGTTTTTGTGAAGGCTTTTGCTCACATTGAAGCTACCTCCTTGAGGAAAAAAGAATTTTTGGAGGAAAACTTGTCTTCCTCCTAGAAGTGAAAAGAAAGTGTGAAGCTACTTTCTTGAAGTTTGAAGCTTTCTTTTTCCTTCTAGTTTTCCTTTCAACACAAGTATGCTATCTTTTCTTGTTATACACAACAAGGTTCAATAGGTTGATGATAAAGTGTTTGCCTCTTACCCTCATAAGGTCGGTTCAACCCTCCTTCATGCAAGGATTAAGCGGGCCTTCCTACGCGCGCAACCAACGGCATCAACGAAAGCCTTCGGAGCCTCGATGTTGTCGCGTTTTCCTTGGTCGCGCGTTGTGGAGGGCGTAGGTGGGGTTCTCATTGTCGCTGTCTATCTGTCTGTGCACTTTCCACAAGAAAATGTGTCTATCTTTTTTTGCTGCACAGCGGAGACGTCGTTGTATGTGGAACGTGGGAGAGAAGCTGCGCGTCGCACGCACAAGCAACCCGTTTTTTGCCTCTTCCCAAAAAAATCTCGGATACCAGTGAAAGAGAGGTGGTAATGTGTGTGCTAGTCTCCACCCAAGCGTGCTATCTTATAGCCTCTCCCTATCGTACACACTGTTCGACTGTGCCGGTGGCGTTGCCCATAGGAACCATGTCCTTACACATGGAAATCGACGGGTCTCAGGAGCGTAAAAACTGCCACTTGTGGTCTTGAAATTGAGCGCGCTGGCAAGCTCGATGATTTTCTCCTCTTGGTCGTGCTCAACTGAGCTCTCCTTTGCCCAACACAAGCCCATCTCTCCTTCTCTACGCTACCCATTGCTCTCTTTCATGCATTCCCCCTTTGTTTTCCCACTAGAAAGGCCCTTTAATATCCTTTACAAGCGGGCGGCCACCCTATGGGCAGCCATACTCTCAGTGTCTCTTGGTGGCCAATCAACCACCCGCCAATCGGCAACACACTCGGCATTTCTCATCAACCAAGTCATTGCCAACATCACCTTCCACTAACATGTTGCACATTCCCCACAATAGAGTCAGTCTATTTAATCAAAAGCTCATTAAAACCTCAAATGCTTTTATAATGGCACCACATTTGGCGTATACGTCAACCAAGAATTGCTTATCATCACATCCGTTTTCAGCAGCCCTTGAATCACAATATCGTCATGATTTTTATCGCCCATCTCAATTCCTTGGATATTTTCACATGCCCTCAAGATTCAAGTATAGGTGATTTAAATTGACGTAAGGCCTTCCATCACATTCGGTTAGAGTGTCAGACTAACCAGGCACTGCCAATCACGACTACTGCCGGCCAACAACTACAAGAGATGGCATCCTGGACATGAGACTCCTCAAGCTATTATTGCTCACGCATTCCAAAACCGCGATGCAGCTCAAAAATTCCCAGATGGCTCCTCGATTGAGCCGACAAGACTAGTACATAACTGGCCTCGAGTGAAATTTAATTTGACGATATCTTGGTAATCGTAACTTTGATTGATGATCTGAAAAAATGGATGTGCTCCACAAAGTCAACACTGCATTCACTTCATCTCAAACCCTTCATTAGCATCTGCCCAATCCGGTATAAATTTGCAAACATCTGAACTTCAAACTGCCATAACTTCTTCACCCTAGCTCCAACCGATGAGCCATAAAGACAGGCCGCTAGAGCGCTTCAAGCATTGCAGTTCTAGATCGTAAACCTTCATATGTGCTCAGTTTGAGCATACTCCTTTTTAGCCTCATTAAGGAATGTGTTAGCCCTTTAAAGCCACATCTGGCATACATTAATCATTAAACTTGGCCTGTTAACAAGCCCTGATCACTGCTCAATAAATGTGTAGGCTTCAAAGAAGATTAGCTTGCATTTCTTTGCTCTTTTTTCCCATCATGAAAGCGTAGCTACATGACATCCACCCCCTCTAAACCTGCACAGCCTCTGGTCTGTGCCAACTGCACTTCAATCTACATCTGCTACAGGTACCTTAAGCTCTTTGCCATCATCAAACTCACGTAATTGGTAAACATATGAAAAGAATATAAGGCTTATACCCTATCATCAATGTTCTACCTTAATCATTAGGTATCTACCCATCAAAAATCTTTGAACCATATCTGTCGTGTCTCCAAAGCATTCAATCATGGAAAACCTATTTAGTGAACCCCTCCAAACTCAAGTGCTCCAGTTAATGATAGACATGGCTTGACCATCAAGCTATCCGCCAAGTCATTTACTTCAAGTTCTGGTAGCAGAACCAACCTAAAAGATGTGAATATACTTCATCATTTGTCCAAAGAAGTCAACTAGAAGCCAACCATGTAATCTTATTGGATGCATAACCAAAAACTCTTGTGACTTAGCATATATCTAGAAAACAAAACCTTGTACCATGCAACCTGCTACAATAGATAACTGGTATTCTTCAAATCTGCAACTTGCACTTTAGTAGCCCTCCTGATCAAATGGGAAACCAATCATTTTCCCCACTGTGAGAATTCCTTTAAAAAATTTGCACCATCTTCCAAGGTCATAGGGAAAATAAAAGATTTTCCAATCTATAGAATATAAACATAAATTAACCCGCAAATCGTCATGAAAATTGCCTGGATCATATGGCATATAAGTCAATTTCCCCAGAACATGCATATATCCGTCACCTCCTTGGTCAAAAGATAGCTCAAAATCCTCTACATCAAAGGGTAACATCAGATCCCATATAGCATCAGGTATCACTAGATACTACCATATCCCATGTGCAACTAGCTCATCAAATTGTCGATCATCAATCATAGGTAAAAGTGTCATAATAATCAATATCTAATTCTCCTAAATGATTTTCTCAGGTTAAACTGATCATTTAATATGGGGAAGTGCCAGGGGAGAAAAAGCTATAATATTGGTTAAGCTAGAATATTGGTTAATCTAGCAGACCGGCCACAGTAGGGATCCAAAGGAGGGAAAATAGGGATCCAAAGGGGGGGCCATCTGCAAAAGAGCCATGTGCAACAATGGGCTAAAAAGACCCTAAGGTTCATTCCATTAAGACTTCCAAAATGCTAAGGTTCCCAAATTCAAAGGTTGTGTCCAAAGGTCAACCTTAAGGGAATTGGATGCTTTGTGTGTGACAAAAAAAGTCTTTGAATATCCCTACATAGGAGGGGGCAAGCCTATCAAGTAGGGGATGAGAGAGAAGGCCACACACACACACACAAGTTCCCTTTACACAAAGGGAATGAGGGACACATGTCAACTCCCTAGGCCAGATGCCCACAAGGTGTACCCAATTCCTATTGGATGACCCTTGAAGTGGACCAATGAGAATTAGGCTAGAGTAAATTTAGCTTAATTAATTTTAAAACACTTTATAAAAAGAACGAATGAAAATTAAGTCTCCTGGATGATTATTGGACAGCCTGTGAAGGGGTCCAATAGGAATTGAGCAGCCCAATGGGCTACTTAATTCCTATTGGTCAGAATGGGGAAAGGTCCAATGGGGATTTAATTCATTTAAATCAATTAAGTTTAATTGATTAAGCTCTCGGAAAACGAGAAAGGGGGACACATGTCAGAAGGCTATCACTTATGTTGCTTAATAGCCATTGGCTTGACTTGGGGAGGTCCAATGGGGAGCCTGCAAGAGAAAATAGCAAGAGGGCTCACCCAAGAGAGAGAGGGGGCTAATTTTTGCAAGGCATTATCACACACACACTCACACAATCTCATGTGTGAAGAAAGAGAAGACTATCTCTACTCAAGCTTTAATGGAGAGCTCATCACCTACTCCAAGCTTGTGAGAAAGAAGCTTACATCGACACACTCTTGGCTTGTGGATGCAAATCCAACCAAGATCCAAGCTTGAATGCATGCTCATCTCCTCTATCAACCTAATTACTAAGCTAAAGCTATGCTAATATGAGTGATTATGTGAGGAGATATAATTCTTTCACGTAAGATACTCCTTCTTCCTCTCAATCTACTCTCATACCTTGCTAGCTCCTTCTACCTCTCAATCTACTCTCATACCCTACTAGCTCTCATACCCTGCTAGCTCTCACCATCTTCGAAGGTGTGTGAGGTCTTGGGTCTGAGAACGGGGATAATTAAAGTTGTGTTTGCTAAGTGTTTTGCTTAGTGCATGAAGCTTTCATCTTCATTACACTAGCTAGTCTTGAAGGAACACAAAGAATTGTATTGTACAATGTCTCTCTTGACGGGAGAAACCATAATACAAAGTCTTTTGGAGGGGGGACCGGCTCCATGCAAATCCGGTCCTCAACTATTTTCAATAGCTTAATTTCTCTCTCTTTTAAAAGTATTGTTGATGCTATCTAACTAGGTGTTATGCTTTTTGTTGCTCTCTCCACCCAAGCACTCTTGTAATTGTCATTAGGAATCTATTCTAATGAAATGCCCACTATGTTCATGCTAATGTCCGCTATACATAAGTTTTTAGACCATTAAATGTTACATTGGTATCAGAGCACAAGGTTTCTCTTTTCTTGCTCAAGAAGGGAGGTCCTCAACCTAGCTATAAATGATTGGTATTATTAATTGCCTGTGAGTAAGTAGAATAGGGATTTTTCAGCCTTGCAGTGCGCCTGCCTTCGTGCAGTTAATGGGGCATCAAAGCCACTGTCTTTAAAAAGTTGAATTTTGGAGAGCACAAGCAACAATTTTGTGTGGGCTTAACCGAAGAAATGGCGGAGTATGTCAACTCCCAAAGGCCACCTACCATATCGGCGGTAATACACCATACTATGGTGGCCTCACGAATCAAGTTCCAAATGGGGGCTAAAATAAATAATAAGCCCCCGAAAAACAAGGGTTCCAATGAGCCTAAGGGGAAGGAAAATGTCCAAAAGTCTCCTAAGGGAAACTCCAACAAAGCTAAAGAGAAGGGAGTTTACAAAGGTAAGAACAAACTCTCTCCTGAAGAGTTTGAGCGTTATCGCAAGGATAACCGGTGTTTCAAGTGCGGTGAACAAGGGCATGCGTACCGGGCTTGTCCTCAAAAGAACAACCGCCAAGATACTCCTAGAGCTTCCTTGGTTGAAATCCAAGAGGAGGAGACTCACCAAACTCATCACAAAGGATCTCCTCTATGCCATGCTTGGGGAAAGGTAAGAGAACATGATGCTTTTATTCTCTTTGACCCTGATTCTACTCATAATTTTATATCTATAGAATGGGCCACCAAGCTAGGCATATAATCCTACGAGATGGGAGATGTCCTACCCGCAGACAGTGCCTTCAAGGGGCAAGAAGCTTCAGTCACTCCCTTAATCCGGAAATTGAGGCTTCATGTCCAAGGCTATGTGGACAAAGAGGACTTCTTTATCTCTGCTCTCAAGGATGAGGATATAATCCTAGTGGCACCATGGTTTGACTGCCTGGCTGCCGATATTAAATTTCCTAAAAGGGGAATCTCCTTGAAGTTCAGGGAAAAATACATGTTTATAGATGCTAAGGAAATGGGTAACACTATCCCCATTGTACATACACCAGCTTTCAACAAGTCAATAAAGAGCTCTATTTCCGTGTACATGATTTTTGTTAAAGGTTCTCAAAATGAACCTAATGCTTTAACAAAAGAAAATAAAAGCAACCAAAAGGAATTAGAGTTTACAATTTTCTCAAGGGGTTTCAAGATGTTTTTATTGACGACATCCCTTGTGAACTACCTCCTAAACGAGGTAATAATGACTATGCAATTGAACTTCTTCCAGGAAGTTCAACGCCTAACAAACCTCCTTATAGAGTTTCTCAAGCTCAACAAGAGGAGATTATGCAGCAAGTGCGTGAGTTAGTTGAGAAGGGCATGGTTAGGCCTAGCTCATCTCCATTTTTCTCACCTGTGCTATTAATGCAAAAGAAAGACGGCACATATTGTATGTGTGTCGACTATAGAGAACTCAATAGGATCACTATCAAAAACAAGTTTCCCATTCCACGGGTAGAAGACCTATTTGATAAGCTACAAGGATCGACCTACTTCAGTAGGATTGACCTAAAAAGTGGCTATCATCAAATAAGGATAGTTGATCAAGACATTGTAAAGACCGCATTTTGCACCACATTTGGTCTTTACGAATACATTGTCATGCCTTTTGGCTTGACCAATGCACCAGCCACATTCAACCGCTTGATGGAGAAGCTGTTCAGGCCTCATCGAACCTTCACTAGAGTGTTCTTTGATGATATTATCATCTTCTCTAATTCATTAGACGAACACCAGCAAAACCTCCAGGTAATATTTCAAGTTTTGAGAGAGAATAAACTTTATGTTAATCGAAAGAAAAGTTAATTTTTCTTGCAAGAGATTCAATATTTTGGTCTAACTAAGATTCTGACCATGCCTAATAATATTTGAAGCTCCTCAACCGTGTTGGGATGTGGCTATTGAAGAATGGCATCGACCTTGTCGGTGTCCATTTTGAGGCCAAAATAAGAGATCACATGACCGATGTAATGTACCTCTGTTTTAAAGAAATCACACTTGCTTTGCTTATCATACAACACGTTAGCTCATAGTTGTTTGAACACTAATCGTAAGTATTCTATGTGTTCATCTTCAGTCTTATTGTAAATGAGAATTTCATCAAGGAAAACCACAATAAATGTTTCAAGACAGGGACGTAAGTTACTATCCATGAGTGTCATAAATGTAGCTGGAGCATTGGTTAGGCCAAAAGGCATAACCAAAAATTCAAACTGCTCGAACCGTGTTCTAAAGGCAGTTTTGGAGATATCTTGCAGTAGAATATGCATCTGGTGGTATCCTGAACGAAGATATATCTTGTATAGTACCTTGCCCCGTGGAGTTGATCAAACAATTCATCCACTTGAGGTAAAGGATACTTGTTCTTGATGGTTATCTCATTTAATCCGCGATAATCTACGCCCATGCGCATAGTACCATCTTTCTTTTTTACCAATAGAATTGGTGATGCCCAAGGCGAAGTGCTAGGTCTAATGAAACCACGAGCGAGGTAGTCAGCCAACTGACTCTCAATCTCCTTGGATTCTTTAGCACTCATACGATAAGGTGGTTTAGTCACCGGTTTAGTGCCTGGCAAGACATCTATGCCATGCTGCACATCACGTGTGGGGGATAAACATGGTGGTAAATCACTTGAGAACACATCACTATACTCCATGAGTAAGTGAGTTAGCTTTTGCCATGCAAAAGGAGAAAGTAATCTAGAGTTATGCTGGGATGGAGAATCTTGTAATTCGTGTAATGTTTGTTTTACAATAGTTGCACGTTGCTTTATAGAATTAAAATTGAGAACACTTTGCTCGTTAGATCTGCTAACACTTTGCTTATCATTATAATTATTTGCACTTTGCATACCATTAGTATTCATTGCACTTTGCATACCATTACTATAATTCAAAGCACTTTGCTCTTGATAATTCACAAGACTTGGAGACAAGCAGTAACACAAAAAGACTTGATCTATTAAATCTACATTCTGGAAAATAGAAAGCTCGGCTGTACATATAACAGGTGCAGATGGTATATTTTTCTCACCAAGCAAAAGCACATATTTACCATTGGCCATAAAGGATAAGGAGTTGTGTTCATAACTAGTGTGCAATGTGTTTCCTAAACCATGCAGCCACGCCCATCCTAGACCTACATCAGCACGGTCCATGTTCATAACTTGGAAGTCAAGGGTCATCGTATGATCTTGAACAATAAGCTCAGCCCCTTGAACTACTGTATCCCATACTTCTTTATCATTCCCAGACATATGCTCGACCACATACTTGTGAGAGCAAGGAGTCTGTGTAAGCTTCAATTTTTTGACTAGCTTATAGTTCAAGAAGTTATGAGTTGCACCATCATCCACTAAAATACAAACAGGTTGTCCGTTAATAGTTTCATGCATGCGAATCAAATCATGGGGGCCAAAGGTGGGCTGGCACATTGAAGCAGGCACACAGCACTTGTGCTTTTGTTCCATATGAAGAACCTCTACAGCACAATATTTAGGAGATGAATCTAATGTGAGGCGTTGCACCGTGTACATGGCCTTTTCTTTGCCTTGCAAAAGAGGAGAATCTTTCTTGTTATGTTGGTCCGAAAGACACCTAAAACACAAATTGTGTTTCTTTGCACGCTCAAAATCAGCAGTGCTGAGAGACCCGCCTGGAGTATCTCGTGAGTGCTTAGGCTTCTTAGCCTCTTGTGGGCGTGGAGAGGTAGATTGTCTGTTATTCCTCTTGGAACATGTGGGAGATCTACCTCTCCATTGGCTCTTAGCCACATTGCTCTTAGCAAAAGTATTCTTAGAGTAGGGGACATTTCCTTTCCTCTCGTGGTCATCATCATATCTTTGGTCATGACTGATGGCTTCTTCCAAAGTTTTTAGATGTTGGGTCTTGACATGAAGACGATAGTCTTTGTCAAGACACCTATTAAAACCCCGTATCTTCTAGAATTCATTTAGACCTTCTAGTTTTAATATGATTGCTTGATACTTTGAAAGGTACTGTGTGAGAGAGAGGCCAGATTTGCGGCATGCATCCCATCCTAACCAATGCTTATCTTCTTCATTGGAGTCCAAAAACTCTTTGGTGAAAGAAGCTTGAAACCCAGCCCAAGATGGAGGACGTGCATCTATTTGAAATGTCATCCACCACTTATAGGCCTTGCCTTTAAGAGATAGACTTGTTTCCTCAGCCGTCTTTATATCCGAGGTGTGTCTCAATCTATGAATATCACTCCATTTGTGTAAGAACATATTAACCACATCCTTATTGCGATCACGCTCTTCCCCGTAAAACTCATGAATGGTGATATTCTTAAGTAATGCATTGCTATCTTGTGCATCTTCTGCAACATTTGTCTCTTGGACTCCTTGAGTCCTGTGAGCTTGGTTCCCTTGAACCCTGGCACTTGTGGCTTCTTGAGTCACAAGTGAATTCATAAATTTCACAAGTAACTTCGTTAGATTGGTAACATTTGCATTAAGTGCAGAGAGGTGCTCTCAGGTACGCTTTGGCAATGTTCCAAAGTCTTGAAAGAAGCCATATTTACAAGCCTATGATCGCCTAGATCATCATTATCATGCGTATTAGTGTTAGCAGCACCAGTGGTGCCCTGATTTTGATCTACATGCTCAAAATCAAAAGTGTGTGTAGGTGGGATATCCTCACTGGCCATGGTAAACACACACTAATGTAAAGAGACAGAAAAACCTTAACTTGTACCTTGTGAAATTGAAATCTTTGTGTTTTGTATGCTCCGCAATTTGCGTTGCATGCGAACCTCACCTTGTGGGAATTGTAGTGCTTCACGGGTCGTTTGTCATAAGAACTCGTTTGTTACCTCTTCACAAAAACTTGTTGTTTTTGTGAAGGCTTTTGCTCACTTTGAAGCTACCTCCGTGAGGAAAAAAGAATTTTTGGAGGAAAACATGTCTTCCTCCAAGAAGTGAAACGAAAGTGTGAAGCTACTTTCTTGAAGTTTGAAGCTTTCTTTTTCCTTCTAGTTTTCCTTTCAACACAAGTATGCTATCTTTCTTGTTATACACAACAAGGTTCAATATCTTGATGATAAAGTGTTTGCCTCTTACCCTCATAAGGTCGGTTCAACCCTCCTTCATGCAAGGGTTAAGCGGGCCTTCCTACGCGTGCAACCAACGGCGTCAACGAAAGACTTCGGAGCCTCGTTGTCGTAAAGTTTGCCTTGGTCGCCTATTGTGGAGGGCGTAGGTGGGGTGCTCACTGTCGCTCTCTGTCCGTGCACTTTGCACAAGAAAATGTGTCTATCTTTTTTTGCTGCACAGCGGAGACGTCGCTGTATGTGGAACGTGGGAGAGAAGCAGCGCGTCGCACGCACTTGCAACCCGTTTTTTGCCTCTTCCCAAAAAAAGCTCGGATACCAGTGAAAGAGCGGTGGTAATGTGTGTGCTAGTCTCCACCCAATCATGCTATCTTATAGCCTCCCCCTAGCATACAAACTGCTTGACCGTGCCGGTGGCCTTGCCCATTGGAACCATGTCCTTACACGTGGCAATCGACGAGTCTTGGGAGCGCAAAAACTGCCACTTGTGGTCTTGAAACTGAGCGCGCAGGCAAGCTCGATGATTTTCTCCTCTTGGACGTGCTCAACTGAGCTCTCCTTTGCCCAACACATGCCCATCTCCCCTTCTCTACGCTACCCATTTCTCTCTTTCACGCATTCCCTCTCATTTTCCCATTATAAAGGCCCTTTAATATCCTTTACAAGCGCGCGGCTACCCTTTGGGCAGCCATGCTTTCAATGTCTCTTGGTGGCCAATCAACCACCCGCCAATCGGCAACACACTCAGCATTTCTCATGAAGCAAGTCATTGCCAACATCACCTTCCACTAACATGTTGCACGTTCCCCACAATAGAGTCAGTCTATTTAATCAAAAGCTCATTAAAACCTCAAATGCTTTTTTAATGGCACCAAATTTGGCGTATACGTCAACCAAGAATTGCTTATCATCACATCCGTTTTCAGTAGCCCTTGACTCACAATATCGTCATGATTTTTATTACCCATCTCAATTCCTCGGATATTGTCACCTGCCCTCAAGATTCAAGTATAGGTGATTTCATTTGACGTAAGGTCATCACATTCTGTTAGAGTGTCAGACTAACCAGGCACTGCCAATCACAACTACTGACGGCCAAGTACTGCATGAGATGGCATCCTGGACATGAGACTCCTCAAGCTATTATTGCTCCCTCATTCCAAAACCGGGATGAAGCTCAAAAACTCCCAGATGTCTCCTCGATCGAGCCTACAAGACTAGTACAGAACTGGTCCCGAGTGAAATTCAATTTGACGATATCTTGGTAATGGTAACTTTGATTGATGATCTAAAAAAATTGATGTGCTCCACAACGTGAACACTGCATTCACTTCATCTCAAACCCTTCATTAGCATCTGCCCAATCCGGTACGGATTTGCAAACATCTCAACTTCAAACTGCCATAACTTCTTCACCCTAGCTCCAACCGACGAGCCGTAAAGACAAGCCACTAGAGCGCTTCAAGCACTGCAGTTCTAGATCATAAACCTTCATATGTTCTCACTTTGAGCATACTCCTTTGTAGCCTCATTAAGGAATCTGTTGGGCCTTTAAAGACGCATCTGGCATACATTAATCATTAAACTTGGCCTGTTAACAAGCCCTGATCACTGCTCAATAAATGTGTAGGCTTCAAAGAAGCTTAGCTTGCATTTCTTTGCTCTTTTTTCCCATCATGGAAGCGTAGCTGCATGACATCCACCCCCTCTAAACCTGCACAGCCTCCGGTCTGTGCCAACTGCACTTCAATCTGCATCGGCTAGGTACCTTAAGCTCTTTGCCATCATCAAACTCACGTAATTGGTAAACATATGAAAAGAATATAAGGCTTATACCCTATCATCAATGTTCTAGATTAATCATTAGGTAGCTACCCTTCAAAAATGTTTGAACTGTATCTATGGTATCTCCAAAGAATTCAATCATGGAAAACCTATTTAGTGAACACCTCCAAACTCAAGTGCTCTAGTTAATGATACACATGGCTTGACCATCAGGTTGTCTTTAGGGAACCCTGTCAAGCTCAAGTATGCCTTACTCTGTATGGACACGGAATGTCCGCCAAGTCATTTACTTCAAGTTCTGGTAGCAGAACCAACCTAAAAGATGTGAATATACTTCATCATTTGTCCAAAGAAGTCAACTAGAAGCCAACCATGTAATCTTATTGGATGCATAACCAAAAACTCTTGTGACTTAGCATATATCTAGAAAACAAAACCTTGTACCACCTGCTACAACAGATTACTGGTATTCTTCAAATCTGCAACTTGCACTTTAGTAGCCCTACTGATCAAATGGGAAACCAATCATTTGCCCCACTGTGAGAATTCATTTAAAAAATTTGCACCATCTTCCAAGGTCATAGGGAAAATAAAATAATTTCCAATCTATAGAATATAAACATAAATTAACCCGCAAATCTTCATGAAAATCGCCTGGATCATATGGCATATAGGTCAATTGCCCCAGAACATGCATATATCCGTCACCTCCTTGGTCAAAAGGTACATCAAAATCATCTACATCATAGGGTAACATCAGATCCCATATACCATCAGGCGGTGCTAGAGGATGACTATGATTTCAAGAGAGAGTTAATGTCATAATAATCAATATCTAATTCTCCTAAATGATTTTCTCATGTTAAACTGATCATTTAATATGGGGAAGTGCCAGGGGAGAAAAAGCTAGAATATTGGTTAAGCTAGCAGACCGGCCACAGTAGGGATCCAAAGGAGGGAAAATAGGGATCTAAAGGGGGGGCCATCTGCAAAAGAGCCATGTGCAACAATGGGCTAAAAAGACCCTAAGGTTCAGCCCATTAAGACTTCCAAAATGCTAAGGTTCCAAAATTCAAAGGTTGTGTCCAAAGGTCAACCTTAGGGGAATTTGATGCTTTGTGTGTGACAAAAAAAGTCTTTGAATATCCCTACATAGGAGCGGGCGAGCCTAGCAAGTAGGGGATGAGAGAGAAGGCCACACACACACACACAAGCTCCCTTTACACAAAGGGAATGAGGGACACATGTCAGCTCCCTAGGCCAGATGCCCACAAGGTGTACCCAATTCCTATTGGATGACCCTTAAAGTGGACCAATGAGAATTAGGCTAGAGTAAATTTAGCCTTATTAATTTTAAAACACTTAATAAAAAGAACCAATGAAAATTAAGTCTCCTGGATGATTATTGGACAGCTTGTGAAGGGATCCAATAGGAATCGAGCAGCCCAATGGGCTACATAATTCTTATTGGTCAGAATGGGGATTTATTTCATTTAAATCAATTAAGTTTAATTGATTAAGATCTCACAAAAGGGGAAAGGGGACACATGTCAGAAGGCTATCACTTATTCTGCTTAATAGCCATTGGCTTGACTTGGGGAGGTCCAATGGTGAGCCTGCAAGAGCAAATAGCAAGAGGGCTCGCCCAAGAGAGAGAGGGGGCTGATTTTTGCAAGGCATTATCACACACACACTCACACAATCTGATGTTGGAAGAAAGAGAAGACTATCTCTTCCCAAGATTTAATGGAGAGCTCATCACCTACTCCAAGCTTGTGAGATAGAAGCCTACATCGACACACTCTTGGCTTGTGGATGCAAATCCAACCAAGAGCCAAGCTTCAATGCATGCTCATATCCTCTATCAAGGTAATTACTAAGCTAAATCTATGCTAATATGAGTGATTATGTGAGGAGATGTACATCTTTCTCGTAAGATACTCTTTCCTCTCAATCTACTCTGATACCCTGCTAGCTCTCACCATCTTCGAAGGTGTGTGAGGTCTTGGGTCTGGGAACGGGGATAATTAAAGTTGTGTTTGCTAAGTGCATGAAGCTTTCATCTTCATTTCACTAGCTAGTCTTGAAGGAACACAAAGAATTGTATTGTACAATGTCTCTCTTGATGGGAGAAACCATAATACAAAGCCTTTTGGAGGGGTGACCGGCTCCATGCAAATCGGATCCTCAACTATTGTCAATAGCTTAATTTCTCTCTCTTTTGAAAGTATTGTTGATGCTATCTAACTAGGTGTTATGCTTTTTGTTGATCTCTCCACCCAAGCACTCTTGTAATTCTCATTAGGAATCTATTCTAATGAAATGCCCACTATGTTCATGCTAATTTCCGCTACACATAAGTTTTTAGAGCATTAAATGTTACATTGGTATCAAAGCACAAGGTTTCTCTTTTCTTGGTCAAGAAGGGAGGTCCTCAAGCTAGCTATAAATGGTTGGTATTATTAATTGCCTGTGAGTAAGTAGAATAGGTATTTTTCAGCCTTGTAGTGCGCGTGCCTCCGTGCAGTTAACGGGGCATCACTGTTGAGAGCTATGTTCTTAATAGTGGAGTCCTACGAGGCTTGCCTATGGCTTAACCTCTATTAAGCTTTTAGAAGCTTGACAGGAGCCGGTGCTGTTTTGGTGTCAAAAGACCCTCTCTTCTATTCCTTGCAATTAATGGTATTCTAGCCGCGGGTACAGTAGCTTGAGTGCTTTTTCTAAAGGGGAAAGAGGAGTAGCAACTAGGGCTTGAAGTGCCAAAGTACACCTAAAAGTTGTTAGAATGGCTGACAATAGTAAAGAGATTGAAATTAATGTTGATAACTTTGATTTTGCTCATGAGCAAGCTACTAATGATGCTTCGATGCTTGTTAACTATCTTGTTTCTAGGCTTCAACAAGCCATGGGCAATTCATCTCTCCAAAGACAAGTGCAATGGCAGCTCCATGTTCATTGGATTCTCCAAGCTCATCACCATGAGGAGAGAACACCTAGGAAGCCTCCTTGTGAGACTCCCAAAAGAGGTCTCTCTCCGATTCGGGAAGAAGAAGAGAATCCGTACGAAGGGCTCAAGAATTTACTTCTTGATGATACATCTCCTTCCCAAAGGAGAACTCAAGAGCCTCCACAGAAGGAACGAGAAAGAAGGGAGTCTCCCGCCACCTCGGCGGAGATAGCTCCACGAAGACGGCGGGCTAAACGCTCTCCATCACCACCAAAGTGGAGAAGACCATCACACTCTTCTCCACACCATAATTCAAAGAGGGATGATAAAAAGCAAGAGAAGAAAAAGGTGAGAAAGAGGACACCCTCTTCTCCATCTTCTTCATCCTCTTCCTCTTATGAAGGTGATGGTGAAGACAACAAAGATCAAGACAAGAAAAAGGCGAGAAAGAGGTCACCCTCTTCTCCACCTTCTTCAAATTATTCACCTTCTGAAGAAAGTGATGGTGCAACCTTTGAACCATCAAAAAGAAGAGGCCATAGGAAATCCTATGCCGCATGGAAGAGGTCATCCAAGTTGAAGAAATTCAAAGAGGGAGGGAAGAGCATCTCTTTCCTTACCTATGATGGCACCTTTGGTGCTATGGACAAAGTCTTGGCCTTTATCGAGCAATTTGATGCGGCGTTTGGAGATGAGGGCTTCACGGAGTCCTCTAAGCTACGCCATGTAGCTATGCACTTTCAAAAGTCCTCTAGGCAATGGTGGTCTAGCCCACGAGCCAACGATGAAGCTCCACGAACATGGAAAGCTTTAAGAGCTTCCATTATGAAGCAGTTTTTGGCCACCGATGCCAAAGACAAAGTACTCACCGAATGGCGAAGCTTAAAGGTCTCTCCCAATGAATCCATCCACAAATATGTAGACAAGTTTTGGGACCTACAACTCAAAGCCATTGTCTTTAAAAATTTGAATTTTGGAGAGCAAAAGCAACAATTTTGTGCGGGCTTAACTGAAGAAATGGCGGAGTATGTCAACTCCCAAAGGCCACGTACCATATCGGCGGTAATACACCATACTATGGTGGCCTCACGAATCAATTTCCAAACGGGGGCTAAAAGAAATAATAAGCCCCCGGAAAACAAGGGTTCCAATGAGCCTAAGGGGAAGGACAATGTCCAAAAGTCTCCTAAGGGCAACTCCAACAAAGCTAAAGAGAACGGAGTTTACAAAGGTAAGAACAAACTCTCTCCTGAAGAGCTTGAGAGTTATCGCAATAATAAGCGGTGTTTCAAGTGCGGCAAACAAGGGCATGCGTACCGGGATTGTCCCCAAAAGACCAACCGCCAAGATCCTCCTAGAGCTTCCTTGGTTGAAATCCAAGAGGAGGAGACTCACCAAACTCATCACAAAGGATCTCCTCTATGCCATGCTTGGAGAAAGGTAAGAGAACATGATGCTTTTATTCTCTTTGACCCTGGTTCTACTCACAATTTTTTATGTATAGATTTGGCCACCAAGCTAGGCATACAATCCTACGAGATGGGAGATGTCCTACCCGCAGACATTTCCTTCAAGGGGCAAGAAGATTCAATCACTCCCTTAATCGCCAAATTAAGGCTTCATGTCCAAGGCTATGTGGACAAAGAGGACTTCTTTATCTCTCCTCTCAAGCATGAGGATGTAATCCTAGGGGCAACATGGTTTGACCGCCTGGCTGTCGATGTTAAATTTCCTGAAAGGATAATCTCCTTTAAGTTCAGGAAAAAAGACATGTATATAGATGCTAAGGAAATGGGTAACACTATCCCCATTGTACATACACCAGCTTTCAACAAGTCAATAAAGAGCTCTATTTCCGATTACATGATTTTTGTTGAAGATTCTCAAAATGAACCTAATGCTTTAACAAAAGAAAATAAAAGCAACCAAAAGGAATTAGAGTTATCCAATTTTCTCAAGGGGTTTCAAGATGTTTTTATTGACGACATCCCTTGTGAGCTATCTCCTAAATGAGGTAATGATGACCATGCAATTGAACTTCTTCCAGGAAGTTCAACTCCTAACAAACCTCCTTATAGTGTTTCTCAAGCTCAACAAGAGGAGATTATGCGGCAAGTGCATGAGTTAGTTGAGAAGGGCATGGCTAGGCCTTGCTCATCTCCATTTTGCTCACCTGTGCTTTTAGTGCAAACGAAAGACGGCACGTATCGTATGTGTGTCGACTATAGAGAACTAAATAGGATCACTATTAAAAACAGGTTTCCCGTTCCACGGGTAGAAGACCTATTTGATAAGCTACAAGGATTGACCTACTTCAGTAGGATTGACCTAAAAAGTGGCTATCATCAAATAAGGATAGTTGATCAAGACATTGTAAAGACCGCATTTCGCACCACATTTGGTCTTTACGAATACATTGTCATGCCTTTTGGCTTGACCAATGCACCAACCACATTCAACCGCTTGATGGAGAATCTGTTCAGGCCTCATTGAACCTTTGGTGCTACGGACAAAGTCTTGGCCTTTATCCAGCAATATGATGCGGCGTTTGGAGATGAGCACTTCACGGAGTCCTCTGAGCTACGCCATGTAGCTATGCACATTCAAAGGTCCGCCAGGCAATGTTGCTCTAGCCTATGAGCCAACGGTGAAGCTCCACGAACATGGAAAGCTTTAAGAGCTTCCATTATGAAGCAGTTTTTGGCCACCGATGCCAAAGACAAAGTAGTCACCGAATGGCGAAGCTTAAATCTCTCGCCCGATGAATCCATCCACAAATATGTAGACAAGTTTTGGGACCTACAACTCAAAGCCACTGTGTTTAAAAAGTTGGATTCTGGAGAGCAAAATCAACAATTATGTGCGGGTTTAACCAAAGAAATGGCGGAGTATGTCAACTCCCAAAGGCCACGTACCATATCGGTGGTAATACACCATACTATGGTGGCCTCACGAATCAATCTCCAAACGAGGGCTAAAAGAAGTAATAAGCCCCCGGAAAACAAGGGTTCCAATGAGCCTAAGGGGAAGGACAATGTCCAAAAGTCTCCTAAGGGAAACTCCAACAAAGCTAAAGAGAAGGGAGTTTACAAAGGTAAGAACAGACTCTCTCCTGAAGAGTTTGAGCATTATTGCAAGGATAACCGGTGTTTCAAGTGCGGAGAACAAGGGCATGCATACCGGGCTTGTCCCCTAAAGAAAAACCGCCAAGATACTCCTAGAGCTTCCTTGGTTGAAATCCAAGAGGAGGAGACTCACCAAACTCATCACAAAGGATCTTCTCTATGCCATGCTTGGGGAAAGGTAAGAGAACATGATGCTTTTATTCTCTTTGACCCTGGTTCTACTCATAATTTTATATCTATAGAGTTGGCCATCAAGCTAGGCATACAATCCTACGATATGGGAGATGTCCTACCCGCAGGCAGTGCCTTCAAGGGGCAAGAAGCTTCAATCCCTCCCTTAATCGAGAAAGTGAGGCTTCATGTCCAAGGCTATGTGGACAACGAGGAATTCTTTATCTCTCCTCTCAAGCATGAGGATGTAATCCTAGGGGCACCATGGTTTGACCGCCTGGCTGCCGATGTTAAATTTCCTGAAAGGATAATCTCCTTTAAGTTCAGGAAAAAAGACATGTATATAGATGCTAAGGAAATGGGTAACACTATCCCCATTGTACATACACCAGATTTCAACAAGTCAATAAAGAGCTCTATTTCCGATTACATGATTTTTGTTAAAGATTCTCAAAATGAACCTAATGCTTTAACAAAAGAAAATAAAAGCAACCAAAAGGAATTAGAGTTATGCAATTTGCTCACGGGGTTTTAAGATGTTTTTATTGACGAAATCCCTTGTGAGCTATCTCCTAAACGAGGTAATGATGACCATGCAATTGAACTTCTTCCAGGAAGTTCAACGCCTAACAAACCTCCTTATAGGGTTTCTCAAGCTCAACAAGAGGAGATTATGCGGCAAGTGCATGAGTTAGTTGGGAAGGGAATGGCTAGGCCTAGCTCATCTCCATTTTTCTCACCTGTGCTGTTAGTGCAAAAGAAAGACGACACGTATCGTATGTGTGTCGACTATAGAGAACTAAATAGGATCATTATCAAAAACAGGTTTCCCGTTCCACGGGTAGAAGACCTATTTGATAAGCTACAAGGATCGACCTACTTCAGTAGGATTGACCTAAAAAGTGGCTATCATCAAATAAGGATAGTTGATCAAGACATTGTAAAGACCGCATTTCGCACCACATTTGGTCTTTACGAATACATTGTCATGCCTTTTGGCTTGACCAATGCACCAGCCACATTCAACCGCTTGATGGAGAAGCTGTTCAGGCCTCATCGAACCTTTGGTGCTATGGAAAAAGTCTTGGCCTTTATCCAGCAAATTGATGTGGCGTTTGGAGATGAGGGCTTCACGGAGTCCTGTAAGCTACTCCATGTAGCTATGCACTTTCAAAAGTCCGCCAGGCAATGGTGCTCTAGCCTATCAGCCAACGGTGAAGCTCCACGAACATGAAAAGCTTTAATTGCTTCCATTATGAAGCAGTTTTTGGCCACCGATGCGAAAGTCAAAGTACTCTCCGAATGGCGAAGCTTAAAGCTCTCTCCCGATGAATCCATCCACAAATATGTAGACAAGTTTTGGGACCTACAACTCAAATGGCGGAGTATGTCAACTCCCAAAGGCCACGTACCATATCGGCGGTAATACACCATACTATGGTGGCCTCAGGAATCAATTTCCAAACGGGGGCTAAAAGAAATAATAAACCCCCGGAAAACAAGGGTTCCAATGAGCCTAAGGGGAAGGACAATGTCCAAAAGTCTTTTGGAGGGGGGACCGGCTCCATGCAAATCCGGTCCTCAACTATTTTCAATAGCTTAATTTCTCTCTCTTTTAAAAGTATTGTTGATGCTATCTAACTAGGTGTTATGCTTTTTGTTGCTCTCTCCACCCAAGCACTCTTGTAATTGTCATTAGGAATCTATTCTAATGAAATGCCCACTATGTTCATGCTAATGTCCGCTATACATAAGTTTTTAGACCATTAAATGTTACATTGGTATCAGAGCACAAGGTTTC
The DNA here is from genome assembly GCF_014529385.1 of Adiantum capillus-veneris. Classification (NCBI taxonomy): domain Eukaryota; kingdom Viridiplantae; phylum Streptophyta; class Polypodiopsida; order Polypodiales; family Pteridaceae; genus Adiantum; species Adiantum capillus-veneris. The sequence continues at coordinate 27,197,526 of NC_140943.1, forward strand.
TCTTTTCTTGCTCAAGAAGGGAGGTCCTCAACCTAGCTATAAATGATTGGTATTATTAATTGCCTATGAGTAAGTAGAATAGGGATTTTTCAGCCTTGCAGTGCGCCTGCCTTCGTGCAGTTAATGGGGCATCAAAGCCACTGTCTTTAAAAAGTTGAATTTTGGAGAGCACAAGCAACAATTTTGTGTGGGCTTAACCGAAGAAATGGCGGAGTATGTCAACTCCCAAAGGCCACCTACCATATCGGCGGTAATACACCATACTATGGTGGCCTCACGAATCAAGTTCCAAATGGGGGCTAAAATAAATAATAAGCCCCCGGAAAACAAGGGTTCCAATGAGCCTAAGGGGAAGGAAAATGTCCAAAAGTCTCCTAAGGGAAACTCCAACAAAGCTAAAGAGAAGGGAGTTTACAAAGGTAAGAACAAACTCTCTCCTGAAGAGTTTGAGCGTTATCGCAAGGATAACCGGTGTTTCAAGTGCGGCGAACAAGGGCATGCATACCGGGCTTGTCCCCAAAAGAACAACCGCCAAGATACTCCTAGAGCTTCCTTGGTTGAAATCCAAGAGGAGGAGACTAACCAAACTCATCACAAAGGATCTTCTCTATGCCATGCTTGGGGAAAGGTAAGAGAACATGATGCTTTTATTCTCTTTGACCCTGGTTCTACTCACAATTTTATATCTATAGAGTTGGCCACCAAGCTAGGCATACAATCCTACGAGATGGGAGATGTCCTACCCGCAGACAGTGCCTTCAAGGGGCAAGAAGCTTCAGTCACTCCCTTAATCGGGAAATTGAGGCTTCATGTCCAAGGCTATGTGGACAAAGAGGACTTCTTTATCTCTCCTCTCAAGCATGAGGATGTAATCCTAGGGGCACCATGGTTTGACCGTCTAGTTGCCGATGTTAAATTTCCTGAAAGGAGAGTCTCCTTTAAGTTCAAGGAAAAAGACATGTATATAGATGCTAAGGAAATGGGTAACACTATCCCCATTGTAAATACACTAGATTTCAACAAGTTAATAAAGAGCTCTATTTCCGTGTACATGATTTTTGTTAAAGATTCTGAAAATGAACCTAATGCTTTAACAAAAGAAAATAAAAGCAACCGAAAGGAATTAGAGTTATCCAATTTTCTCAAGGGGTCTCAAGATGTTTTTATTGACGACATCCCTTGTGAGCTACCTCCTAAACGAGGTAATGATGACCATGCAATTGAATTTCTTCAAGGAAGTTCACCGCCTAACAAACCTCCTTATAGAGTTTCTCAAGCTCAATAAGAGGAGATTATGCGGCAAGTGCATGAGTTAGTTGATAAGGGCATGGTTAGGCCTAGCTCATCTCCATTTTGCTCACCTGTGCTTTTAGTGCAAAATAAAGAGGGCACATATTGTATGTGTGTCGACTATAGAGAACTAAATAGGATCACTATCAAAAACAGGTTTCCCGTTCCACGGGTAGAAGACCTATTTGATAAGCTACAAGGATCGACCTACTTCAGTAGGATTGACCTAAAAAGTGGCTATCATCAAATAAGGATAGTTGATCAAGACATTGTAAAGACCGCATTTCGCACCACATTTGGTCTTTACGAATACATTGTCATGCCTTTTGGCTTGACCAATGCACCAGCCACATTCAACCGCTTGATGCAGAAGCTATTCAGGCCTCATCGAACCTTCACTGGAGTGTTCTTTGATGATATTATCATCTACTCTAATTCATTAGACGAACACGAGCAACACCTCCAGGTAATATTTCAAGTTTTGAGAGAGAATAGACTTTATGTTAATCGAAAGAAAAGTGAATTTTTCTTGCAAGAGATTCAGTATTTAGGTCACATTATCTCTCAAGATGGTATCCAAATGGATCCATCAAAGTTGGAGGTAATAAAAGGATGGCCTAAACCAAGGAATCTTCATGAACGAAGAAGCTTTATAGGTATGTGTGCATACTATAGACGCTTCATAGAAAAGTTCTCACAAATTGCGAGACCATTACATGACCTAACAAAGAAAAGTGTTAGGTACACATGGTCGACTAAGGAGAAACAATGCTTTTAAAAAGCTTAAAGAAAATCTTATCTCTCAACCTGTGCTTACACTACCGGATCTCTCAAAACCATGTGAGGTCCAATGTGATGCTTGTGGTGATTGCCTTGGAGCTGTTTTACTCCAAGAAGGGCACGCCATAGGCTATGAGAGTCGAAGGCTCGACCCTGTTGAGCAAGCTCTAGGAATATATGAAAAGGAACTCCTTGCAGTTCTACATGCCTTATACTCATGGAAGCACTATTTATTGGGGACTCCTTTCATTCTGCGAACGGATCACCAAAGTCTTAAGTACTTCATGACGTAGACCAAGCTCTCCGACAAACAAATGAGGTGGGCAAATTTCCTTTTGCAATTTCATTTTCATATTGCTCACATTGCTGGCAAGCATAATCAAGTAGCTGATGCACTCTCAAGACGGCCGAGAGTCAATGCGGTTTCCATAGCAACCAACAATGATCTATCTTTAATGATAGATGAGTACGCTATTGATTCCGATTTTAGAGATGTGATTTCAGCCCTTGCATTAGGGAAGAAAGAAGAACCATTTACTTTACAAGATGGTTATCTTCTCTATGGAAATAGACTATGCGTTACTAACTCACTACGTGAGAAAGTAATGTATGAATCTCATGCTCCACCGTATGCGGGGCATAGAGGGATTCAGTCTACCTTAAAAGGAATTGAAACATATTTCTAATGGCCTACCATGAAAGTGAACATACAAGAGTATGTTTCTAAATGTGGCGTATGCCAAAAGACAAAATTTGATAGAGGGAAGCAACTTGGATTGCTTCAACCCTTGGCAATCCCTAATTCACCATGGGAGAGCATATCCATGGATTTTATCTTTGGATTGCCTAAGTCTATCCATTGGAATACGGGAATATGGACGATAGTAGACAGGTTTAGTAAACAAGCTCATTTTATACCTGTCAAAAAGACTATCAAAGCCCATCAAATGGCAACCCTCTTCATTTCACAAATTTTCAAGTACCATGGCTTTCGAATGTCCATAGTGTCGGATAGAGACCCTAGAATGACCAATAATTTCTGGAAGGGTATCTTTGAGAATTTAGGGACAAGGCTAAACTTCTCTTCGGCCTATCATCCACAAACGGATGGCTGTTGGACGGGAGCGACTCACACACCCATGAAGTGCATGCAAACACTACCTAGATCAACATAATGTCAATCGAGGACACAGATGACACGATAGGCACACGGAGGAAATCTCTTTAGCTTGTCAGGCTGAGACCATCCTACACATACAACACTCAGGAAGGCCAACTAAACCACAATCAAGAACCTCACTGCTCTCAACTACACCACCTAGCCACATACACACATACGGAAGGTAACTCACCTAATCATGCCAGATTCATACGAAACTTAAGGAACACCATCCCCTCACTAGGATACACCTGTCCCTAAGCTTCTACACTCAAAACCCTCACTCAAAACCTATCTGCGGAAAACACGTTGGATGACAGAACAGAATTTTGAAAGTGGCCGAAACTGAAATTTATGAGTGCCTATGCGTAGCTTATGTCACCATGATTTTATAGACTACTAGCACACAGAAAACAGACATCATTTGATACACTTACGGCCACAAAAAGCTTGTAGATTCGTCGGCATGTGCGCTTCGTCTTGCGTGGAATGCTTGGTGTTGTCGCGTAGCTCTCCTTAGCCTACAACAATGGTGCAATCGGATCTTTAATGTGTTGAGCGAGCCGGGCCTAGCGAGAGGATAAAGCTCACGCTCACTCTGTTTCTCTCTCACACACAGTAGACGGCAGCGCTAAAAGTTTGATTATGATAAAAGTCCTCTTTTACAAAATGACCTAGGTACCTTATATACTAAGGCTACCTTAGGTTTAACCAAAAATGGGGTTGAAAGGGTCAAATGGCTTTGTATTTACAATCTGGAATCCGTTTTTGGATGATCAGCAGTACTTAAATTAAGTTTAGTTTCCAACTTTTGGAACACAGCTCTCTAGAAGTGATTATTGAACATTCAATCTCTGTCACTAATGATACTAGCTAGATTACTGTAGAGTTTATATATATTCTCTACAAATAGCCGTGCTAGTTTCGATGTCTTAACCGTGGTCTTAGTGGGAATGAATCAACCCATCTTGGTAAGACGGTCCACAATTACCCATATGGCATCATGTCCATGATTTGTAGTAGGTAGTATTACTACAAAATCCATAGAGATACTCTCCCATTTACCTTGTGGAATCTCTAAAGGATGTAAAATTCCACCTACCTTAAAGCACTCTGCCTTATTAACTTCGCATTGTTGGCAATTTAGTATGTACTCTTGAACATCATGATGTAAGCCCGACCAATAAAATTGTCGTCGAACTAAGGTATACATCTTCAGAATACCTGGATGACCAGCACTTGTACTATTGTGACACTCAAATAAGATCTGGCGCCTAGTGTGTGAGTCCTTTGGAACACATACTCTACATTTGTGGAGTAAGTAGCCATCATCAATGGAAAAATTCTTCCATCGCTTAAGCTCTTCCTGAGTAGGGGTGCAGCTCTATGTGTTGGAGTTTTTATCTGCAATTGCAGAGACATGTTGATCTGGTTGTTCAGAGACATGTGAGTGTGAGGGATCCCTTTTCAAAACTACACTCCACACTTTAGTGTATGATTGATCTTGTGCACACTTGCCACGTAATGACTCTAAAAATCCACTCTTTATTTCCGTGAAAGCAAGTGAATTAATTTGAGGCATCCGACTTAGTGCATCCGCTACTGCATTATATCGCCATTTGCGATATCGTAGCTTACAATCATAATCTTGAAGGATTTCGACCCATGTAGCTTTATTGTCCTTCAATTTTGTTTGAGTAGTAAACCAATTGACAAAAACTACTTCAAACTCGGTACCATGTAAACTCAGTACCATGTAAACAGTGTCGCCACTTTCGTAAAGCATGAATTATGGTATAGAGCTCTCTCTCATAGACAGAATAATTCTGTTGAGCTCTATCTAACTTTTTAATTTCAAAGGCTATAGGTCTTCCCTCCTCGAGAATTACCGCACCAATTGCTTTATCACTAGCATTAGTCTCTACCACAAACGTCTTAAGTGGGTCCACGATTGCTAGATGGGAGCAGTGGCTATAGCTACCTTGAGCTCTTTGAAACTACGTTTTTGGGCTTCTTCCCAAGAAAAGCTCTTACCTTTTGTTTTATGTTGATCCATCATAGGAACAATAATTTTGGCATAATCACGGATATACTATCAATAAAATCCGACCATGCCTAAAAATATTTGAAGCTCCTCAACCGTGTTGGGATGTGGCCATTGAAGAATGGCATAGATCTTGTCAGTGTCCATTTTAAGGCCAAAATAAGAGATCACATGACTGATGTAATGTACCTCTGTTTTAAAGAAATCGCACTTGCTTTGCTTTGCATACAACACGTTATCTCATAGCTGTTTGAACACTAATCGTAAGTATTCTATGTGTTTATCTTCAGTCTTATTGTAAATGAGAATTTCATCAAGGAAAACCACAATAAATTTTTCAAGACAAGGACATAAGTTACTATCCATGAGTGTCATAAATGTAGCTGGAGCATTGGTTAGGCCAAAAGGCATAACCAAAAAGACATCTATGCCATGCTGAACATCACATGTGGGGGGTAAACATGGTGGTAAATCACTTGAGAACACATCACTATACTGCATGAGTAAGTGAGTTAGCTTTTACCATGCAAAAGGAGAAAGTAAACTAGAGTTATATTGGGATGGAGAATCTTGCAAATTCGTGTAATGTTTGTTTTACAATAGTTTCACATTGCTTTATAGAATTAAAATTGAGAACACTTTGCTTGTTAGATCTGTTAACACTTTGCATACCATTAGTATTCATTGCACTTTGCATACCATTACTATAATTCACAGCACTTTTCTCTTGATAATTCAAAAGACTTGGAGACAAGCAGTAACACAAAAAGACTTGATCTATTAAATCTACTTTCTGCAAAATAGAAAGCTTGTTTGTACATATCACAGGTGCAGATGGTATATTTTTCTCACCAAGCAAAAGCAAATGTTTACTATTGGCCATAATGTTACGGGAACCGAATAATAGAGATAGACAGCAAAACAGAGGAAGAAATCTTTGTATTGATAGTGTTTGATACAACAGAGGAGAAAAATATATGGGCTCACTCCGTTGTACGGAGCTCGAACCTCCCGACCACCCCCGAGCTTCAATCCGCTTGCATGCAACGTCTCACTCTCACTCGCACTTGCACTCGCACTCACACTCGCACTCTGACTCGCACTCGCAGAAGAGGAGATCTGTGAATGATCCCCGAACGCACCACCCGTCGTGCTTTTATCCTTCTTTTCCTCGAAAAGCCTGCACGATTTTCGCACCAAGTATACCTGCGAGAATAATATAAGAACGTGATCGCTAAGCGATCCGTGAAGGTTAGATTTTTATCATGACACTTTGCACAGATCCTGTTTCACACATTGATTTCTGCATCGCCTACAAAATAGCCAAAAGAACATACTCGTGCAACCAATTCAACATGATAATCAAAGTAAACAAACATAATTATGTACCTTGATAATCTCAATTGTAATACTCTACCATGAAGAAACAATCCTTGATAGCTGGGAGAGCTGTATGATGTTGTATGTCTGTCTGTCCCTATGCATACTACACTGCTGCTACCTTCTATTTGTTTTCATCATAACTTCTACAAACGAACTCAGAACAGAGCAATCCAGGGACTCAAAACGACGGGAATAGGTCTGGTCTACAAGGAACCATGGACAGAATTGCAATAAACGTCTTTGTTTGGCTAAAAACGCAACTTTTAGGTCACGACTCATAAAACCTCTATTTTTGGATCTCCACTACTTTTACAACTTATTTTAAGCCTACGCATGCATTTTAAGCTAAAACACATAAATATAAAACATTGATGTTAATAAAAATCTCAATTCGACTATTCATAGACAGACTATCTGTTATTCATTAATCTTTATCAAATCCGTGTTTAGTGTATTATTTTAAAAAAAAGAATATATGTTCTCTCTTAATATCTCAACTCATTCGTATAAGCTCTATTTAATAGACTATTCAACAATCTTTCAAATCGTGCTAACGAAAGATATGTCCTGCTACATTCTTTTCGACTTTAAAAACTTCAAAGACTAGTCCTATTACATTCTCTCCTTATCAAGATTAACTCTGTCCTCAAAGTTGGTCTAAAGAGAGGAAAATTATCTTTGCAAAACACTAAGATCAACCCATGATGCATCCTCTACTGGATAGTTCTGCCACTTAACCAAAACTTCCACAATGTCTCTATTTCTCAAATGTTTGACACGCCTATCTAGCACTAAGTCTGGTTCTACTGTCAATGTTACGTCATCTTTCAACTTAGAGTTGTCCTGTAAAACATGGTGCACATTAGGAACATACGTTTTCAATAAACTCACATGAAATACAGGATGCACTTTGACATGAGAAGGCAATTCCAATTTGTAAGCTAATGAACCAATGCGCTTCAAAATTTTAAATGGCCCAGCAAATCGTGGAGACAATCGCTTATCCTTTCCAAGAATCAAATGAGACTTCTTGGGAATAACCTTTAAGAAAACCATATCCCCAGTTTCATACTCCACAACCCGATGTTTCTTGTCATAATACAATTTATGTCTCTTTTGGGCTTCTCTAATATTCCCCCTGATTTTGGCCAACTCGTTATCCATTTTCTCAAGCATCTCACGTGACAGTTCTACCTTGTTCCTCGAGTTAAGAAAATTAATAGGTGTGGGACAGTTGTAGCCATACATGGTCTCAAACGGAGTCATCCTAATAGATGAATGATATGAGCTGTTATATGCAAATTCAACCAAAGGCAGATATTCATTTCAATTAGATTGGTTTTCATTGACATATATTCGTAACATATCTTCTAAAATACGATTCACTCTCTCCGTTTCCCCATCTGTTTGAGGATGAAAAGCATGAGACATGCTTAATTGGGTACCTATAGAGTCAAAAGTCGCTCTCCAAAAATGAGAAGTGAACTTAGAATCTCTGTCAGACACTATACTCTTGGGCATGCCATGCAAATGAAATATCTCTTTCACAAACAAGCGTGCAATGGTCAATGCAGCATCACTTATTTTTACAGGAAAGAAGTGAGCTTGTGTTGTGAGTCTATCTACCACCAGAAATATCGAATCATACCCTCCACGAGTAGTAGGAAGTCTAATGATAAAGTCCATGGATATACACTCCCACTTCTGTAAAGGAATGTCTAAGGGTTGAAGGTCACCAGGCATCCTCTTATGCTCAATCTTAACTTGTTGACATTGAAAGCACTCACACACATAATTCTAATGATAAAGTCCATGGATATACACTCCCACTTCTGTAAAGGAATGTCTAAGGGTTGAAGGTCACCAGGCATCCTCTTATGCTCAATCTTAACTTGTTGACATTGAAAGCACTCACACACATAATTCTTAACATTCAATTTCATACGCAGCCAAAAGAATAAGGTTTTAATCTTTTCATATGTCTTATTTAATTCAGGATGACCAGAAAAAGGTGAATTATGACACTCCTGTAGAATTTGACTCTTAAAAGAAGAATTTGCAGGAATACACAAGCGGTCATAAGAATACAGATTTCCCTTATACAAGTGATATCTGTTTTCATACATCTCATCAATATTCTCACGCAAGAATTTCAAAATAGGCATATAAAAGGAATCATTTTCAACTTCAGCATGTATCTCATCAATCAAATTGGATCGCACAATAGTCAACAAATTACACATGGGTCTACGACTCAATGCATCTGCAACTTTATTTTCTTTTTCACACAAATACTTCAAATCAAAGTCATACTCAGCCAGCAATTCAATCCATCTTCTTTGTCTGTTATTTAACAATGGCTTAGTGAAAATATACTTCAAGTTTTGATGATTAATACGCAATTCAAAGAGGACGCCCATGCTTCAATGCATGAACAACAACAAGCAATTCTAGATCATGTGTTGCATAGTTCAATTCATGTTGTCTTAATTTCCTAGACTCATATGCAACCACTCTTCCTTCTTGTGTCAAAACACAACCTAATTGTTCACCACTAGCGTCATAGGACACAAAAAATGGTTTGCCCATCTCAAGAACTTTTAAAACAAAATTTTCCGCTATTTTAGCCTTCAAGGTCTCAAAAGCAGTCTCACAGCTAGAAGTCCACACAAAACCCTTGTCTTTCTTGCTCAATTCGGTCAAAGGACTTGCTATCTTAGAGAAATCTTTAATGTGTGCTCTCTCATATTGTGCTAGACCCATAAAGCTTCTTACATCTCTTACTAACATAGTCTTAACTTTATCAAGATCAATGTGAATCCCCTCTTTAGAAATCACTCTTCCCAAATACACAATCTGATCCTTTGCAAAATAATACTTACTTGCTTTGGCATACAACAAAATCTCAAATGTTTTCTTTAAGTGCAATGCATGATCTTCTTCATTCATAGAATACACAAAAATATTATCCAAGAATACCAGAATGAAGTCATCAAGATACTGGTGAAAAATATTATTCATTAAGCACATGAAAGTTGTTGGTGCATTAGTCAAACCAAAAGCAAGAACTGTAAATTCATAATGTCCATAACGTGTACGAAAAGAATTCTTTGGAATGTCCTTGGCCATGACGGATTTGATGGTAGCCAGAACGAAGGTCAACCTTTGAAAATATTGTGGCACCACTCAAATGACTAAGCAGTTTATCTATGTGAGGAAGAGGATATTTGTTCTTAATGGTCTGTTTGTTAATCCCCTATAGTCGATGTATAACCTATTTGTACCATCCTTTTTCTTTTGGAATAACAGAAGACTACCCCAAGGAGATACACTAGGCTTAATGAAACTCTTTTTCAAAAGATCATCAAGTTGTATCTTGAGCTCTTTAAGCTCATCAATATTGAACCTGTATGGAGCTCTTGAATAAGGTGTTGCTCCTGGATATAGATCTATGGTGTGGTCTACCGCTCTAGGCAGAGGCGTAACAGGAAGATCGTCCGGAAACACATCCTTAAATTCATGTAAGAGATCCTCTATAAATTCTGGATTTGTCTCTTTATGTTTATTCCCATATTCTTCTTTAATCGCATTAGCAAACACAAGCAACGTCTCACACTCTTATTTAAGTCACCTTATCAATTCCATTGCCAAAACTAGATTTAGAATCTCTTTCTTTCCACAAAGAGTGTGACTTATCATCATCAAATGATTAAAGATATATTTTTCTTTCTTAACAGTCAATCAAAACATGATTTTCAATGATCTAATTGATACCAATGATAACATCATGCATATCAATGTTTATGTTATGGAAATCATCTTTATGATTTTGACTCTTCAAAAGAAAAAAAATCATCTTTATGATTTTGACTCTTCAAAAGAAAAAAAAAAAAAAAAACAAATTTTCTACTAACTCTTTCGTGAAACTATTATTACCACTAGTTAAGTCCACAAGTCTTTTAACTTCTCGATTTAATTTCAAGTTTAATTTCTCAATCAATTTAGTCGATAAGAAGCAATGAATACTATCCAAATCAATTAAGAAATTCAAATTTTAATCTCAACTTCTACGCATAAATTCGATCTCACAGAAGCTTTCAAAGGACGTACCAAAGACATAAAACATCACAAAGAAGGGGTAGATGACTTACCTTTATCGTACGCATCGCCAAAAGTCTCCAATTGAGCCATCTTGGTACGTATTGTCTTATCGGTCACCTTGCTCGAGCATTCGAAAGTCTCGTGGTCGTGTTCTCGATATTGAAAGTATAATCCAAATCTTTGAGTTCTTCAATCCACGCTTCTAAATCTTTGCATATCTTTCTTATGCCATCAAATTCTTTAAGCTTATCCTTCGTTAAGAATGATTTGGTTGTCGCTTCTCCTATATCGCCATCGTTTCTTTTGGCGGTACCCCAGCGCCGCCACAATGATTAGTGTTTCCAGGTGGATTAGCATGGTTTTCACCTTCATGTTGGCCATCAAGGTCTACATAGATATCAAGCTCTCGTGCTGCTTTGCCCCGAAGAGCCTCACCACGCTCTCGATTTGCAATTTTCAGATCTTCTCATAGTCGCCGAATAAAGTGTTCTTGCTCCTTCATTCTCCTCTCGTATCCTTCCATGTCCAGAATCAACCGCTTGCTCTGATACCAATTATCACGGGAACCGAATAATAGAGATAGACAGCAAAACAGAGGAAGAAATCTTTGTATTGATAGTGTTTGATACAACAGAGGAGAAAAATATATGGGCTCACTCCGTTGTATGGAGCTCGAACCTCCCGACCACCCCCGAGCTTCAATCCGCTTACATGCAGCGTCTCACTCTCACTCGCACTTGCACTCGCAATCACACTCGCACTCTGACTTGCACTCGCAGAAGAGGAGATCTGTGAATGATCCCCGAACGCACCACCCGTCGTGCTTTTATCCTTCTTTTCCTCGAAAAGCCTGCACAATTTTCGCACCAAGTATACCTGCGAGAATAATATAAGAACGTGATCGCTAAGCGATCCGTGAAGGTTAGATTTTTATCATGACACTTTGCACAGATCCTGTTTCACACATTGATTTCTGCACCGCCTACAAAATAGCCAAAAGAACATACTCGTGCAACCAATTCAACATGATAATCAAAGTAAACAAACATAATTATGTACCTTGATAATCTCAATTGTAATACTCTACCATGAAGAAACAATCCTTGATAGCTGGGAGAGCTGTATGATGTTGTATGTCTGCCTGTCCCTGTGTATACTACACTACTGCTGCCTTCTATTTGTTTTCATCAGAACTTCTACAAACGAACTCAGAACAGAGCAATCCAGGTATTCAAAACGACGGGAATAGGTCTGGTCTACAAGGAATCGCGAACAAAATTGCAATAAACGTCTCTGTTTGGCTAAAAACGCAACTTTTAGGTCGCGACTCATAAAACCTCTATTTTTGGGTCTCCTCTACTTTTACAACTTATTTTAAGCCTACCCATGCATTTTAAGCTAAAACACATAAATATAAAACATTGATATTAATAAAAATCTCAATTTTACTGTTTATAGACAGACTATGTGTTATTCATTAATCTTTATCAAATCCGTCTTTAGTGTACTATTTTTGAAAAAAGAATATATGTTCTCTCTTAATATCTCAACTCATTCGTATAAGCTCTATTTAATAGACTATTCAACAATCTTTCAAATCTTGCTAACGAAAGATATGTCCTGCTACATTCTTTTCGACTTTAAGAACTTCAAAGACTAGTCCTATTACAATAAAGGATAAGGAGTTTTGTTCATAACTAGTGTGCAATGTGTTTCCTAAACCATGTAGCCACGCCCATCCTAAAACTACATGAGCACGGTCCATGTTCATAACTTGGAAGTCAAGGGTCATCGTATGATTTTGAACAATAAGTTCAACCCCTTGAACTATTGTATCCCATACTTCTTTATCATTCCCAGACATATGCTCGACCACATACTTGTGAGAGCAAGGAGTCTGTGTAAGCTTCAATTTCTTGACTAGCTTATAGTTCAAGAAGTTATGAGTTGCACCATCATCCACTAAAATACAAATAGGTTGTCCGTTAATAGTGCCATGCATGCGAATCAAATCATGGGGGCCAAAGGTGGGCTGGCACATTGAAGCAGGCACATAACACTTGTGCTTTTGTTCCATATGAAGAACCTCTACAGCACAATATTTAGGAGATGAATCTAATGTGAGGCGTTGCACCGTGTACATGGCCTTTTCTTTGCCTTGCAAAAGAGGAGAACCTTTCTTGTTATGTTGGTCCGAAAGACACCTAAAACACAAATTGTGTTTCTTTGCACGCTCAAAATCAGCAGTGCTGAGAGACCCGCCTGGAGTATCTCGTGAGTGCTTAGGTTTCTTACCCTCTTGTAGGCGTGGAGAGGTAGATTGTCTGTTATTCCTCGTGGAACATGTGGGAGATCTACCTCTCCATTGGCTCTTAGCCACATTGCTCTTAGCAAAAGTATTCTTAGAGTAGGGGACATTTCCTCTCCTCTCTTGGTCATCATCATATCTTTGGGCATGACTGATGGCTTCTTCCAAAGTTTTTGGATGTTGGGTCTTGACATGAAGACGATAGTCTTTGTGAAGACACCTATTAAAACCCCGTATCTTCTGGAATTCATCTAGACCTTCTAGTTCTAATATGATTGCTTGATACTTTGAAAGATACTGTGTGAGAGAGAGGCCAGATTTGCGGCATGCATCCCATCCTAACCAATGCTTATCTTCTTCATTGGAGTCCAAAAACTATTTGGTGAAAGAAGCTTGAAACCCAGCCCAAGATGGAGGACGTGCATCTATTGGAAATGTCATCCACCACTTATAGGCCTTGCCATTAAGAGATAGACTTGTTTCCTCAGCCGTCTTTATATCCGAGGTGTGTCTCAATCTATGAATATCACTCCATTTGTGTAAGAACATATTGATCACATTCTTATTGCGATCACGCTCTTCCCCGTAAAACTCAGGAATGGTGATATTCTTAAGTAATGCATTGCTATCTTTGTGCATCTTCTGCAACATTTGTCTCTTGGACTCCTTGAGTCCTGCGAGCTTGGTCCCCTTGAACCGTGGCACTTGTGGCTTCTTGAGTCACAAGTGAATTCATAAATTTCGCAAGTAACTCCGTTAGATTGGTAACATTTTCATTAAGTGCAGAGAGGTTGCGTTCAAGTACACTTTGGCGATGTTCTAAAGTCTTGAAAGAAGCCATATTTACAAGCCTATGATCGCCAAGATCATCATTATCATGCGTATTAGTGTTAGCAGCACCAGTGGTGCCCTGATTTTGATCTGTATGCTCAAAATCACACACTGATGTAAAGAGACAGAAAACACTTAACTTGTACCTTGTGAAATTGAAGTCTTTGTGTTTTGTATGCTCCGCAACTTGCGTTGCATGCGAACCTCACCTTGTGGGAATTGTAGTGCTTCACGGGTCGTTCGTCATAAGAACACCTTTGTTACCTCTTCACAAAAACTTGTTGTTTTTGTGAAGGCTTTTGCTAACTTTGAAGCTACCTCCGTGAGGAAAAAAGAATTTTTGGAGGAAAACTTGTCTTCCTCCAAGAAGTGAAAAGAAAGTGTGAAGCTACTTTCTTGAAGTTTGAAGCTTTCTATTTTCTTCTAGTTTTCTTTTGAACACAAGTATGCTATGTTTCCTTGTTATACACAACAAGGTTCAATAGCTTGATGATAAAGTGTTTGCCTCTTACCCTCATAAGGTCGGTTCAACCCTCCTTCATGCAAGGATTAAGCGGACGTTCCTACGTGCGCACCCAACGGCATGAACGAAAGCCTTCGGAGCCTCGATGTTGTCGAGTTTGCCTTGGTCGCCCGCTATGGAGGGTGTAGGTGGGGTGCTCACTGTCGCTGTCTGTCAGTGCACTTTCCACAAGAAAATGTGTCTATCTTTTTTTGCTGCACACCGGAGACGTCGCTGTATGTGGAACATGGGAGAGAAGCAGCGTGTCGCACGCACATGCAATCCGTTTTTTGCCTCTTCCCACAAAAACCTCGGATATCAGTGAAAGAGCGGTGGTAATGTGTGTGCTAGTCTCCACCCAACCGTGCTATCTTATAACCTCTCCCTATCGTACACACTGTTCGACCGTGCCGGTGTCCTTGCCCATAGGAACCATGTCCTTACACGTGGCAATCGACGGGTCTCAGGAGCGCAAAAACTACCACTTGTGGTCTTGAAATTGAGCGCGCTGGCAAGCTCGATGATTTTCTCATGTTGGTCGTGCTCAACTGAGCTCTCCTTTGCCCAACACAAGCCCATCTCCCCTTCTCTATGCTACCCATTGCTCTCTTTCACGCATTCCCCCTCGTTTTCCCATTATAAAGGCCCTTTAATATCCTTTACAAGCGGGTGGCCACCCTCTCGGCAGCCATACTCTCAGTGTCTCTAGGTGGCCAATCAACCACCCGCCAATCGGCAACACACTCGGCATTTCTCATCAACCAAGTCATCGCCAACATCACCTTCCACTCACATGTTGCATGTTCCCCACAATAGAGTCAGTCTATTTAATCAAAAGCTCATTGAAACCTCAAATGCTTTTTTAATGGCACCACATTTGGCGTATACGTCAACCAAGAATTGCTTATCATCACATCCGTGTTCAGCAGCCCTTGACTCACAATATCGTCATGATTTTTATTGCCCATCTCAATTCCTTGGATATTGTCACATGCCCTCAAGATTCAAGTATAGGTGATTTCATTTGACGTAAGGCCTTCCATCACATTCGGTTAGAGTGTCAGACTAACCAGGCAATGCCAATCACGACAACTGCCGGCCAAGCACTGCATGAGATGGCATCCTGGACATGAGACTCCTCAAGCTATTATTGCTCCCACCTTCCAAAACCGGGATGCAGCTCAAAAATTCCTAGATGGCTCCTTGATCGAGCCGACAAGACTAGTACAGAACTAGCCCTGAGTGAAATTTAATTTGACGATATCTTGGTAATCGTAACTTTGATTGATGATCTAAAAAAATGGATGTGCTCCACAAAGTGAACACTGCATTCAATTCATCTCAAACCCTTCATTAGCATCTGCCCAATCCGGTATGGATTTGCAAACATCTCAACTTTAAACTGCCATAACTTCTTCACCCTAGCTCCAACCGACGAGTCATAAAGACAGGCCGCTAGAGCGCTTCAAGCACTGCAGTTCTAGATCATAAACCTTCATATGTGCTCACTTTGAGCATACTCCTTTTTAGCCTCATTAAGGAATCTGTTGGCCCTTTAAAGTCGCATCTGGAATACATTAATCATTAAACTTGGCCTGTTAACAAGCCCTGATCACTTCTCAATAAATGTGTAGGCTTCAAAGAAGCTTAGCTTGCATTTCTTTGCTCTTTTTTCCCATCATGAAAGCGTAGTTTCATGACATCCACCCCCTCTAAACCTGCACAGCCTCCGGTTTGTGCCAACTGCACTTCAATCTACATCTGCTATAGGTATCTTAAGCTCTTTGCCATCATCAAACTCACGTAATTGGTAAACATATGAAAAGAATATAAGGCTTATACCCTATCATCAATGTTCTAGCTTAATCATAAGGTAGCTACCCATCAAAAATCTTTGAACCATATATGTCGTATCTCCAAAGCATTCAATCATGGAAAACCTATTTAGTGAACCCCTCCAAACTCAAGTGCTCCAGTTAATGATACACATGGCTTGACCATCAAGCTGTCTGCCAAGTCATTTACTTCAAGTTCTGGTAGAAGAACCAACCTAAAAGATGTGAATATACTTCATCATTTGTCAAAAGAAGTCAACTAGAAGCCAACCATGTAATCTTATTGGATGCATAACCAAAAACTCTTATGACTTAGCATATATCTAGAAAACAAAACCTTGTACCATGCAACCTGCTACAACAGATAACTGGTATTCTTCAAATCTGCAACTTGCACTTTAGTAGCCCTCCTGATAAAATGGGAAACCAATCATTTTCCCCACTTTGAGAATTCCTTTAAAAAATTTGCACCATCTTCCAAGGTCATAGGGAAAATAAAAGAATTTCCAATCTATAGAATATAAACATAAATTAACCCGCAAATCTTCATGAAAATCGCCTGGATCATATGGCATATAAGTCAATTTCCCCAGAACATGCATATATCCGTCACCTCCTTGGTCAAAAGATAGCTCAAAATCCTCTACATCATAGGGTAACATTAGATCCAATATAGCATCAGGTATCACTAGATACTGCCATATCCCATGTGCAACTGGCTCATCCAATTGTCGATCATCAATCATAGGTAAAAGTGTCATAATAATCAATATCTAATTCTCTTAAATGATTTTCCCATGTTAAACTGATCATTTAATATGGGGAAGTGCCAGGGGAGAAAAAGCTATAATATTGGTTAAGCTAGCAAACCGGCCATAGTAGGGATCCAAAGGAAGGAAAATAGGGATCCAAAGGGGGGCCCATCTGCAACAATGGGGTAAAAAGACACTAAGGTTCAGCCCATTAAGACTTCCAAAATGCTAAGGTTCCAAAATTCAAAGGTTGTGTCCAAAGGTCAACCTTAAGGGAATTGGATGCTTTGTGTGTGACAAAAAAAGTCTTTGAATATCCCTACATAGGAGGGGGCAAGCCTAGCAAGTAGGGGATGAGAGAGAAGGCCACACACACACACACAAGCTCCCTTTACACAAAGGGAATGAGGGACACATGTCAGCTCCATAGGCCAGATGCCCACAAGGTGTACCCAATTCCTATTGGATGACCCTTGAAGTGGACCAATGAGAATTAGGCTAGAGTAAATTTAGCCTAATTAATTTTAAAACACTTAATAAAAATAACCAATGAAAATTAAGTCTCCTGGATGATTATTGGACAGCCTGTGAAGGGGTCCAATAGGAATTGAGCAGCCCAATGGGCTACTTAATTCCTATTGGTCAGAATGGGGAAAGGTCCAATGGGGATTTAATTCATTTAAATCAATTAAGTTTAATTGATTAAGCTCTCACAAAATGGGAAAGGGGGACACATGTCAGAAGGTTATCACTTATGCTGCTTAATAGCCATTGGCTTGACTTGGGGAGGTCCAATGGGGAGCCTGCAAGAGAAAATAGCAAGAGGGCTCACCCAAGAGAGAGAAAGGGCTACTTTTTGCAAGTTATTATCACACACACACTCACACAATCTCATGTGTGAAGAAAGAGAAGACTATCTCTTCCCAAGCTTTAATGGAGAGCTCATCACCTACTCCAAGCTTGTGAGATAGAAGCCTACATCGACACACTCTTGGCTTGTGGATGCGAATCCAACCAAGAGCCAAGCTTCAATGAATGGTCATCTCCTCTATCAATCTAATTACTAAGATAAAGCTATGCTAATATGAGTGATTATGTGAGGAGATGTAACTCTTTCTCATAAGATACTCCTTCTTCCTCTCAATCTACTCTCATACCCTGCTAGCTCCTTCTACCTCTCAATCTACTCTCATACCCTACTAGCTCTCACACCCTGCTAGCTCACATACCCTGCTAGCTCTCACCATCTTCGAAGGTGTGTGAGGTCTTGGGTCTGAAAACGGGGATAATTAAAGTTGTGTTTGCTAAGTGTTTTGCTTAGTGCATGAAGGTTTCATCTTCATTGCACTAGCTAGTCTTGAAGGAACACAAAGAATTGTATTGTACAATGTCTCTCTTGACGGGAGAAACCATAATACAAAGTCTTTTGGAGGGGGGATCGGCTCCATGCAAATCCGGTCCTCATCTGTTGTCAATAGCTTAATTTCTCTCTCTTTTTAAAGTATTGTTGATGCTATCTAACTAGGTGTTATGCTTTTTGTTGCTCTCTCCACCCAAGCACTCTTGTAATTCTCATTAGGAATCTATTCTAATAAAATGCCCACTATGTTCATGCTAATTTTCGCTACACATAAGTTTTTAGACCATTAAATGTTACATTGGTATCAGAGCACAAGGTTTCTCTTTTCTTGATCAAGAAGGGAGGTCCTCAAGCTAGCTATAAATGATTGGTATTATTAATTGCCTGTGAGTAAGTAGAATAGGGATTTTTCAGCCTTGCAGTGCGCCTGCCTTCGTGCAGTTAATGGGGCATCAAAGACACTGTCCTTAAAAAGTTGAATTTTGGAGAGCAAAAGCAACAATTTTGTGCGGGCTTAACCGAAGAAATGGCGGTGTATGTCAACTCCCAAAGGCCACCTACCATATCGGCGGTAATACACCATACTATGGTGGCCTCACGAATCAATTTCCAAACGGAGGCTAAAAGAAATAATAAGCCCCCGAAAAACAAGGGTTCCAATGAGCCTAAGGGGAAGGACAATGTCCAAAATTATCCTAAGGGAAACTCCAACAAAGCTAGAGAGAAGGGAGTTTACAAAGGTAAGAACAAACTCTCTCTTGAAGAGTTTGAGCGTTATCGCAAGGATAACCGGTGTGTCAAGTGCGGAGAACAAGGGCATGCGTACCGGGCTTGTCCCCAAAAGAACAACCGCCAAGATGCTCCTAGAGCTTCCTTAGTTGAAATCCAAGAGGAGGAGACTCACCAAACTTATCACAAAGGATCTCCTCTATGCCATGCTTGGGGAAAGGTAAGAGAACATGATGCTTTTATTCTCTTTGACCCTGGTTCTAATCACAATTTTATATCTATAGAGTTGGCCACAAAGGTAGGCATACAATCCTACGAGATGGGAGATGTCCTACCCGCACACAGTGCCTTCAAGGGGCAAGAAGCTTCAGTCACTCCCTTAATCGGGAAATTGAGGCTTCATGTCCAAGGCTATGTGGACAAAGAGGACTTCTTTATCTCTCCTCTCAAGAATGAGGATGTAATCGTAGGGGCACCATGGTTTGACCGCCTGGCTGCCGATGTTAAATTTCCTGAAAGGAGAATCTCCTTTAAGTTCAGGGAAAAAGACATGTATATAGATGCTAAGGAAATGGGTAACACTATCCCCATTGTACGTACACCAGCTTTCAACAAGTCAATAAAGAGCTCTATTTCCGTGTACATGATTTTTGTTAAAGATTCTCAAAATGAACCTAATGCTTTAACAAAAGAAAATAAAAGCAACCAAAAGGAATTAGAGTTATCCAATTTTCTCAAGGGTTTTCAAGATGTTTTTATTGACGACATCCCTTGTGAGCTACCTCCTAAACGAGGTAATGATGACCATGCAATTGAACTTCTTCCAGGAAGTTCACCGCCTAACAAACCTCCTTATAGAGTTTCTCAAGCTCAACAAGAGGAGATTATGCGGCAAGTGCGTGAGTTAGTTGAGAAGGGCATGGTTAGGCCTAGCTCATCTCCGTTTTGCTCACTTGTGCTATTAGTGCAAAAGAAAGACGGCACATATTGTATGTGTGTCGACTATAGAGAACTAAATAGGATCACTATCAAAAACAGGTTTCCCGTTCCACGGGTAGAAGACCTATTTGATAAGCTACAAGGATCGACCTACTTCAGTAGGATTGGCCTAAAAAGTGGCTATCATCAAATAAGGATAGTTGATCAAGACATTGTAAAGACCGCATTTTGCACCACATTTGGTCTTTACGAATACATTGTCATGCCTTTTGGCTTGACCAATGCACTAGCCACATTCAACCGCTTGATGGAGAAGCTGTTCAGGCCTCATCGAACCTTCACTGGAGTGTTCTTTGATGATATTATCATCTACTATAATTCATTAGACGAACACCAGCAACACCTCCAGGTAATATTTCAAGTTTCGAGAGAGATTAAACTTCATGTTAATCGAAAGAAAAGTGATTTTTTCTTGCAAGAGATTCAGTATTTAGGTCACATTATCTCTCAAGATGGCATCCAAATGGATCCATCAAAGTTAGAGGTAATAAAAGGATGGCCTAAACCAAGGAATCTTCATGAACTAAGAAGCTTTATAGGTATGTGTGCATACTATAGACACTTCGTAGAAAAGTTCTCACAAATTGCGGGACCATTACATGACCTAACAAAGAAAAGCGTTAGGTACACATGGTCTGCTAAGGAGAAACAATGCTTTTAAAAAGCTTAAAGAAAAGCTTATCTCTCAACCTCTGCTTACACTACCGGATCTCTCAAAACCATTTGAGGTCCAATGTGATGCTTGTGGTCATTGCCTTGGAGCTGTTTTACTCCAAGAAGGGCACGCCATAGGCTATGAGAGTGGAAGGCTCGACCCTGTTGAGCAAGCTCTAGGCATATATGAAAAGGAACTCCTTGCAGTTCTGCATGCCTTAAACTCATGGAAGCACTATTTATTGGGGACTCCTTTCATTCTGCGAACAGATCACCAAAGTCTTAAGTACTTCATGACGTAGAACAAGCTCTCCGACAAACAAATGAGGTGGGCAAATTTCCTTTCGCAATTTCATTTTCATATTGGTCACATTGCTGGCAAGCATAATCAAGTAGCTGATGCACTCTCAAGACGGTCGAGAGTCAATGCGGTTTCCATAGCAACTCATGTTGAGAGAAGGAGAGAACACAGAAGTAGAACCCCAAAGTGTGTAGAATACACACATGAGATGATGTATATATAGAGGGGACCTGGGTGCCATATATAGAGAAGCCATATATTGAGTAGCTTCACATTTAAGCTCAACAATGTTTACGAGGAGCTACATCACTCCTTTTACAATGAATGTTTTATGAGGAGTTACATTACTCCTATCAAATACAATAATGAATACAAAGGTTCAATAAAGAGGTATAAAAGCTATCGATTAGCTTGTAATCAAAAGTGTCTCCGTGAATCTGCTGTGCAGCTTGTCATCAATATCGCATCATCAAACATGTCTTCATGTTGTCATCAATATGGCATCACCAAACATATCTTCATAAATCTTTTATTGTCACCAAGTTTGTCTTCATAAAATCAATTCTTTGATCAATCCTACATAGATCATAGACTCCAAAAAGAACATGTCATGAAAATTATTAGCATCGTTAATGAAATAATTACGTTCACAATGCCATAAGAGATGGTTCGTGACGCCACTCTTTTGACGACATATATACGCACGACAACATATGGTACATAAAGTATAAACGTAAAAGTACAAAATGTGTGATTACGTGATACAAATGATATGTGTATATACTACATAAAACAACATTTATCAATGTAGTGATCAATGAATACCATCAAAGTATTAACAAAATATCATCATTATATCAATAAAAATGAATAAATGACCATGGTATCAACGAAAAGCATCATGATATCACCGAGAATAATCATTGTATCAACGAAACAACATTATGGCATCACCGAGAATAACCATGGTATCAACGAAACATCATCATGGCATCACCGAGAATAACCATGGTATCAACGAAACAACATCATGGTATCACCGAGAATAACCATGGTATCAACAAAACATCATCATGGTATCAACAAAAATCACCATGGAATCAACAAAACAACATCATGGCATCACCGAGAATAACCATGGTATCAACGAAACATCATCATGGCATCACCGAGAATAACCGTGGTATCAATGAAATATCATCATGGCACCACCGAGAATAACCATGGTATCAATGACATATCATCATGGTATCAACGAAAATCACCATGACCAAAGTATTAACAAAACATCATCATGGTACCATCAAAATCATTATGGTATCAATGAGAAATTATCAATAAAACGACGTAAACTATATCTCTAAAAGAATAATTATACGAGAATCAATGAACGAGTATATCATATAACAAAAGATCATGTACCAACAGTAGCTCGATAGAATTTGGACGATCATCAACGGCTCGACTGAATCGGAACGATGTGTAACTGGCTTCTGCAGCAAAGTTACGTCAGTAACAAATATATGATTGATGAAGAAAAATATAATTGAGAAGTTTTCAATTATGAGAAAAATCAAAAGCAAAAAGTAAAATCGGTGCAGAATTTAGAGAAACTTCCTTCTGCAAAGTTATAGACCACATCGATTCCGATCTCCCATAGCGGGTAGTTTCTTCTGCAAAGTTGTAGAACACATCGATTCTGGTCTCTCACGCGGGTAGTTTCTGCAAAATCGTTTTCAATAAGCAGAAAAATAAAAAACAAAAAACGGAAATTGCTTTTTATGTATGTACGCAGTCCGTGAACGATAACTCAAAATCGCTGCAGAATTTGAAAACAATTCCTTCTGCAAAAATGTAGACCACATCCATTCCGGTCTCCCACGCGGGTAGTTTCTGCAAAATCGTTTTCAATTAGCAAAAAAACCAAAAACAAAAAGCGAAAGTTTCTTTTCAGGTATGTACGCAGTCCGCGAACGATAACTCAAAATCGGTGCAGAATTTGAAAATACTTCCTTCTGCAAAGTTGTAGACCACATCGATTCCGGTCTCTAATGCGGGTAGTTTCTGCAAAATCGTTTCCAATTAGCAGAAAAATCAAAAACAAAAAGCGGAAGTTGCTTTTTAGATATGTACGCAGTCCGCGAACGATAACTCAAAATCAGTGCAGAATTTGAAAAAACTTCCTTCTGCAAAGTTGTAGACCACATCGATTCCAGTCTTTCTCGCGAGTAGTTTCTGCAAAATCGTTTCCAATTAGCAAAAAAATCAAAAACAAAAAGCGGAAGTTGCTTTTTAGGTATGTACGCAGTCCGCGAACGATAACTCGAAATCGGTGCAGAATTTGAAAAAACTTCCTTCTGCAAAGTTGTAGACCACATCGATTCCGGTCTCTCCAGCAGCTAGTTTTTGCAAAATCGTTTCCAATTAGCAGAAAAATCAAAAACAAAACACGGAAGCTGTTTTTCAGGTATGTACGCAGTCCGTGAACGATAACTCAAAATCGGTGCAGAATTTGAAGAAACTTCCTTCTGCAAAGTTGTAGACCACATCGATTCCGATTTTAGAGATGTGATTTCAGCCCTCGTATTAGGGAAGAAAGAAGAACCATTTACTTTACAAGATGGTTATCTTGTATGAATCTCATGCTCCACCGTATGTGGGGCATAGAGGGATTCAGTCTACCTTACAAGGAATTGAAACATATTTCTATTGGCCTACCATGAAAGTGAACATACAAGAGTATGTTTCTAAATGTGTGGTATGCCAAAAGACAAAATTTAATAGAGGGAAGCAACTTGGATTGCTTCAACCCTTGCCAATCCCTAATTCACCATGGGAGAGCATATCCATGGGAATACGGGAATATGGGAGATAGTAGACAGGTTCAGTAAACAAGCTCATTTTATACCTGTCAAAAAGACTATCAAAGCCCATCAAATGGCAACCCTCTTCATTTCACAAATTTTCAAGTACCATGGCTTGCCAATGTCCATACTGTCAGATAGAGATCCTAGAATGACCAGTAATTTCTGGAAGGGTCTCTTTGAGAATTTAGGGACAAGGCAAACTTCTCTTCGGCCTATCATTCACAAACGGATGGCTGTTGGACGGGAGCGACTCACACACCCATGAAGTGCATGCAAACACTACCTAGATCAACATAATGGCAATCGAGGACACAGATGACACGATAGGCACACGGAGGAAATATCTTTAGCTTGTCAGGCTGAGACCATCCTACACATACAACACTCAGGAAGGCCAACTAAACCACAATCAAGAACCTCACTGCTCTCAACTACACCACCTAGCCACATACACACATACGGAAGGTAACTCACCTAATCATGCCAAATTCATAAGAAACTTAAGGAACACCATCCCCTCCCTAGGATACACGTGTCTCGAAGCTTCTACACTCAAAACCCTCACTCAAAACCCATCTGCGGAAAATGCGTAGGATCACAGAACAGAATTTTGAAAGTGCCCGAAACTAAAATTTATGAGTACCTATGCGTAGCTTATGTCGCCACGATTCTATAGACTACTAGCACGCAGAAAACAGACATCGTTTGATACACTTACGGCCAGAAATAGCTCGTAGATGCGTCGGCGTGTGCGCTTCGTCTTGCGTGGAATGCTTGGCGTTTTCGCGTAGCTCTCCTCGAGCCTACAACAATGGTGCAGTCGGATCTCCAATGTGTTGAGCAAGCCGGGCGTAGCGAGAGGATAAACCTCACACTCACTCTCTCTCTCTCTCACACACAGTAGACGGCAGCGCTAAAGTTTGATTATGATAAAAGTCCTCTTTTACAAAATGACCTAGGTACCTTATATACTAAGGCTACCTTAGGTTTAACCAAAAATGGGGTTGAAAGGGTCAAATGGCTTTGTATTTACAATCAGGAAGTGCCATTGCACCCCGGCTTTTGAAACTAGAATAACCACTCATTACAAATGACGTTTATAGCCATAATCCGTAGCATTTCATAACTCACAGAAGATAAGACTTTGGTACGAAAATTGAGTTATGTTGTGTTGTTGACCCAACGGTCAACGTTCCCTCTTCCGCGTTCATGTCGTCCTCGACATGCCCTGGTTGTCGATGGCGACGTGGTCTTTGCTATCGTTTTGGCTTCATCTGTTGCACTGCTTGTAACTTTGTCAAACCACAACAAGAACTATGATCCATTAGAGCGGCCATCTATCAGCATAACCATTCATCTTTTGAGATCCTCTGATTACTTTTATGTCTGCTCTTCTTCATTGGGGACTTCTTTTTTGATGTGCAATCATGTTGTTAGTGTTGGCTGCACCTTTGTCATTGTA
Source organism: Adiantum capillus-veneris (assembly GCF_014529385.1). NCBI lineage: Eukaryota > Viridiplantae > Streptophyta > Polypodiopsida > Polypodiales > Pteridaceae > Adiantum > Adiantum capillus-veneris. Next base: position 27,222,883 of record NC_140943.1, read on the forward strand.
CGTCATTCTTCGACTCGCCATTGAGGAGAAGTATGCTATGATCTGAAATTGGTGCTCCAATTCATTTGTCAATTGATTTGAGTAGCATTTCCTTATTGTTGATGTAGAAGGAATATGTACAAGAGGATGGTGATAGGTGTCCTTAGATTAGGGTCTAAAACCTGGATGACCAAAGGAAAAAAACCTGGTGGGAAAAAAAAAGCCTTTGGTATGCGCTCTTATTGGAGTTGAGCAGTTGAACGTGAAGTACATGTTCATGAAAGGTGAGTGCTTGGGTGAAACACGGAAAGAGTGCCTGATGCAAAGGGCAATTATGGGACACTCTATATCAATATGAGAAATTTGTCAACAAAAGCATGCAATGTGAAAGAAGGAGATGATGGGTGTTTCGAGGAATAAATGTAGCACATGTGACATCAAAAGATGTCTCAATAGCTTCCAGCTTTCCAAGAAGGGTTTTCGATGTACAAGTTTCTCCACTCGTATCTCACTGTGCTCAGTACGTGAGTGTCTTTTGGACCTTCTCCTTCACTTCACCAGACTTAAGTACTTAGACTTCGACTCTTTTGCTCACCTATACGAGCATGAGCGACACAACGTAAATATGCTCAACCCTTCCAGCTTGAGAAGTACGTAGAATAGCTAAGACGCTTAGACCACAGAGAATATTACTTGAAGCTTTGGGACTAACACCTCACTCATTTTGTGGCTTAGCTACTCGTCTCTGACTTGTATGACTTGTCGGTTGCATGTTGACACTGCTTTGTGACAAGTTCTTCGGCTGTTGTAGTGGTTGCTGAGACATACTTCGTGAAGTTTCATCGTTTCCCTGTACCTTCTTCGCTTTGTAGTGCTCAGGCCTCTCGTCATTCTTTTCTTCATGTCGATTATGGATTTTTTAATTTTTAATTTTTTATAATCAACAAAGAAAATCTTTAAAAAAAACTTAACAAAAGAAAAATCATTCAAATAGAAATCCAAATGCTATGTACACTATACACATGTCCCTAGGGGCTCATATATGGATTTTGTCCCCATACTCCTCTGTAACACTACTATGAGGGCATATATGCTAAATTTCATTAAAAAATTCTCACAATAAAATGCAAAAATTCAATGCATCTCACAAAACATTGCCCTCTAATAGTCATAATATTAGGTCCGCATTTAGAATGCCTCCCCCCTTCCTATTTGGAGTCATCCTTTACGACAGGGTATCGCAAAGGGTATGTGTTGTGCTTGGGCAATTAAAAGTTGTGCCTATGCATGCCTTGTAATGTAGCCCTATTATGCATACACAGTCAATGCATGGAAAAGATTTATGTTGTGCAAGATGTGGGTATAAGAAATTTTCTTATTGGCATTTGTTGGTGAGGCTTCCTATTCTAAGCAATGTAATGGTCTTTGAAGCTCCTGTATCGTTGCTTGATTGAAGCGACTTGCTCTCTTCTAACTGTACTGTAATCGTAGGAAGAATTGTAAGAATTCAAGCGGCGATGCACTGACGGCAGTTTTTTTGTTCTTCTTTGGGACCCATTTCTTTGCGATTATTGGCTGTTTTGTTGCTAACGCTCGTTTGGGAACCCATACTTGCCCGTGCTTCGTTTGTGTGTGAAGAGACTTCTTTGGGATCCACCTTTTTGTTGTGTGAGTCGAGAGTGGTCTTTGCTTCGGCCCTTGTACGCTTGGTTGGTGACGGGATTTAGGCTTTGAAAGTTGATATTGTGGTTGTTTTGGAATCCAAATGAATTCGTGACTTTTTTGTGCTTGAATCAACTTCTTTGGAGCCCAAACCTGAGTTGTGAAAGCTTGAGACTTTGTGATATTCTTACCCGTTCGTGCACGCTTTCCTTGTTTTTGTTTTGGTGTTGGATCTTTTGATTTGTCATTAGAGATCTTTGTCTTCTTGATACATATCTGTTTTTGGCGGATCTGGCTTTTTGGTATCCAGATTTGTCGAGGTTTTTGGCTTTGACTTGTTGTCCTGTTCTTTTGACCTGTCATGGTTGTTGCTGAAGGGGTTGGTGATAGTGATGGCCTGAGTTGATGATAGGGGATGTCGTAAGATTCATCACTATCGCTACTATCCTCAGCAAGGTTGACTTCTTGTACTTTCCCTTGATTTCTTGGCTGGTAGTGGAAAGTTACTGTCTGTTTTCTCGTGAGTGGTAGTTTCTTGGAGGAATTTTCTAGCCCATTGATTAGAGCATTGTAAGCTCGTTGCTCTGGTCATATTCCTCCTAGATGAGTCTTTGCATCCTTATTAGGAGCCATGTATGAGGATGCTTGTGGTGGCTGTGTCTTTACCGAGGACTTTGGAATCCACTTTTGATGCACTTTATTCATGTAGCGATGACATTGATTCCCGGGTCGTTGATCTTCTTGAAGCTCGAAGTGTTCTACAGAGTCATAGAACTCGTCGTCTTCTTCATCTTTTGATTCTCCACATTTCTTTGTTTGCTCCTTATGTCGAGAGCTTGTTGATTTCTGGTTCTCTTCGTTTTCCTAGATTACACTTACTGCAAAATAAGGAACGATATCATAGCCATTTTCATCACAAAACTTTGTCATGGGAGCATCCTCCACGGCGCATGCGTCCAGAGTATCCAAGACGTGATCCCATGTAGAAGGCTCTAACTCTTCTTCAGGAAATGGTTCTGGGATATAGTCCTTCTCCTCTATAACCCGCTCTAGGATACATTCCTCACGTTTCAAGCTACCACATTGTGAAGCTCCACACATCCAAAGTTCTTTAGGCTTACCTAACCAAGCTGGAAGTTCTGATCCTGCTACTGTGGCGGAATCAAACTCCTCTATTGGTCTTCTCGTCACATCCCTATAGCTATGGTCCCTCAAGTTTATCTTTGTTATGGTCTCCATATGTCTCAAGTATACATGGTCATAACCCCAATCTTGGACCATTTTCAATTGTCGCAATGGTCTTCCCATAATGATGTCATAGTTGTTCTTCTTGCCAAAGTCAACAACAGCAAAAGTGTGTTCATATTCAATGCCACAAGAAGTAACAAGTACTTTTTCTAGCAGTCCTAGGGGATTTTCCTTGTGTTCGTCTGCAAGATGCAGGGTCATTCGTGTGGATATCAAGGCAGGTTTTCCCCATTTTTTCCAAACCTCTTTGGTTGCAATGGCCACACCAGCTCCACTGACAAGGATTGCCATGGTTTTTACATTATTGAATTCCATAGGAAGGGTGGTGTTTCCATCTTCTCCCTCGTAATACTCACCTACCTTGTTTAATGGCACTGGCCTAGTATTTAGTTGAGGCATTTTAAGCTCTTTGATGCCTTCCTCGATTTGAGTCATGGGGGTTTTTACACCAAATTTCTCTAGAAATTTACCCACATTAGCCCACATGTTTGGTCTTATTCTAAGTAACTCGGCTAACATTATTGTATAGGTGAGTGGGGTAGATAGAATATCTACTAGCCCCTTTGAATCCATGGCCTTGTTGGGAGACAGTCTCTGTGATGGGACTGCAACCACATCTGACTTGGTCTCTTACTCTCCCGTGTAGCATGGTACTGTTCTTAGCGAATGGGGTTGACTATCCATAGATTGTACAGATCCTTTCTCGCCCCAATACGATCGCATGTCTAGATTCATTTGAGATCTAGTCTCGAATTCCTCTATTGGTGGTAGAAAACTCCTCGTTCATCACCAGTCTTGTCTACACGTCTTCTTAGGTCATCGGCTTTATTGGCCTCTCTGACTAGTTTCCACAATTCGTCAAAACCATCTATCTCTTTAAAATCCTCAGGTATAGCTTGGTGAAATCCCTCGGAAGAGTTATTCGTGGTATTCAGTACTATCCTTGGTTCTAATGCTGGGTCTTTGAGGTTTGGTCTGTGCTTATGACTAGAATCTGGCTCTTTTAGTGCCTGGCTTGGTGGGATTACGTCTGTAGGCATGACACGGATCACATCCTCATGTTTTGCAACTGGTGGTTCTAGTAAAGCTTGGGCTGTTTGAATCATTTTCTAGTTCCGCATCGGGATATGTCATCCATCTGTGTTCTTGGGTTTGGTTGTTTTTGAGCCTCACATCATAGGCTTTCAAGAGGGTATCTAATATCTCATTCACCTTCTCTGCCAACACAGATCCTCCTGAACTAGCACTTCTCGGTTTCTCATCCGTGGATGGTTCTTCTAGAGGTTTAACCATCCTGAACTAGCACTTCTCGGTTTCTCATCCGTGGATGGTTCTTCTAGAGGTTTAACCATCTGTGTAAGAGAAGGTGCCTCGTTTTCCTCATGTTGTTTTATCTTCTCCTCAGATTTGGTAATCTTCTCAGCTAGGGATTTTTGCCCTAGTTCCCTGTGTACTTTCCTCCTAGTCTTTCTAGCTTTCCAACTATTTCGTTTGCTCTTGGTTTTCTGACTAGGTGCGTCTGTCTTTGGTCCATCATCTGTCTTTGGACTCATGTCACTTTACATGTTCTTTGTCTCTGGATTCTCATCAGCTTTCTTTTGAGCTTGTGCTCTCGTAACCATTTGATTTGGTACGACATTTTCATTTTCTGAGCTACTAGGGAGCTGAACAATCCTTGATACATTTGTCGTGATTTTCCTAATTTGGTTTGGGTTTTTCAGGCAATCGGGGATCAAGTGAGTGATGCCACACTCAAGACCATAGGCATTTACTTCAGTGATCTCCGTATGAGGACATTGTTTGACCAAGTGGTTGTCACGACTTTTGTGACAATCTGTCTCTGGTTGAGGAGATTCTTTCTAGCATTTCCTCTTGGCTATAAGCAAGCTTTGACCTAGATAAGCCGCTATTTGCAATGAATCGCAATGTCCTTTGGTCCATTTCATACCTTCTTTCTTTCGACTGAAACCCAGGAGGTGGAGGTTGTACCGGCCTCACCACTCCATGTGTTTCTCTCACATTTTGTTGCTCTGAAAGGTAGTACCCACTTTGGTTGCTATACCACATTGTAGCTTGAACTGGCGTTTGTTTATTTGATGCTTCCATCATTGGCATATATCTCATGTGTACCTGCATTCTAGCACCTGGCAATGGAGGTTGTTGTCCTAAGACAAGCTGTGGCCTTAAAACTCCTACTGGTCCTGGCGCATTCCCCGTAATGTATCTAGGTGGAGTAGGTACTTCTGGAACAGGTTGTACATACCTCTCCCTAGCATTTTCCATGATATAATAGCACTCTTCCTCTGTATGGTTCGTCCATTTTCTCTATTTCACACCACTTTGGCTCTCCCGAATCAGACCTTACAAGAGGAATCAGCCTCTTGACCAAGTCGTCGATAAGCTTTTCTTGATCAATAGGTGCCGTTGGCTTGGCAATGGACTCACTTATCTGTGAAACACTGTGCTGAGAGGATGTGTCATCTCCTTGACTCTTTATGTCCTTTTCTTTATAAGCCTCACAATTATCCACTAGATAAAGAGCTTCTTTGATCAACTCATGTAGCGTCATCCTCCTTATCATATGCAGATCCTTCTGAAGGCCCGCATGTCTCAATCGCTGGATAAAGATTAGCATCAGACATGCTTGTGTATGTAATTCCGCTCTCGGACAGAGCTTAACATATCTCTTGAGCCGTAATGATGCTTTGCATACTGATTCATTCTCTTTCTGTTTCAATCTATGGATTTGCGAGACCGTGTTGTGAACAATGCCTTTTGGCAATAATTCTTCAATAAACTCCTCAAATAGCTCATCTAGGGTCTCAAAATCCCATTTTTCCACCCAGTCAAACCATGTAGCTACATCATCTTCTAGAGTCAATCCAAATCCCGCAAATTGTGTCGCAAAATTTGAAACTTTGTCTGCTCTAATCACTCTTCTAAAAGCCGCTACGTGATCTCTCGGATCTTTATCTCCGGAGTATTTTCTGTTTACCCATTTCTGGACATGGGATGGTCTAACTCGTCGATTGTCTACAAGTCTAACCAGAGATTCTCCCAATCGTTCTCCCATTATCGCTCTTGAAGGGAATCCTAGTGGCTCTCTTCTTGGAATTTCTATAGGAATTCTCTTGTTTGGTGGAGGCATTTGTGATCCTTCATTGACCAAATATCCACCTCTTTCTAGTACAGTCTGCGGATTTGTGCTTTCTACAACTCTGTATTCTCGTCCATACTTGTCGACAACTATAGATCTCCATTGACAGTCGACTCCGTATGTGTAGACATATAAGAGCCTGTAATCCGTTATCTCTTCTAGGTATGGATCTGAGCACCTATAAAGATTGACCTCATTGTCGTCAATGTATCTATATAGTCCTTCACTCTCATGACCAATCATCTAAATTCTCTCAACAAGATGGGTCTTTATCAATTGCAAGTTTGGAAGATCCATTGTGGGAGGATATTCCTCTATCGTCGGGATCTCCAAGCTTGTGTAAGCTGCGTTTGAATCTAGGGTAGACATGATTTCTGGGCTTAAGAGATTTTGCTTGGTTCAAGTAGACTTAGTCCACTGTGTTCAAGTGCTTTGGTTAGGGAAAAGTCGAAACTATGTCCAAAACCGCAACCGTTTCGTCACAATTCTCGCAAATTGTCTCTTGCAGACACCCCTAAATTGCGGATGCATTTTGAGGCCTTAAACGATGTTTTTTTCAAAGTTGAACTAAATGGTTGCCGCTCTGAGGCTACGTTTTGATATAAAAACTTTTCCGATCCGATATCGTTTGTGAAAGTTATGGCCAAAACAGTGAAATGCAGTTTAGAATGGTCAAAATCGGTCCAAATTCAATTTTGAAAAAAGATTTGGGATCTTTGTGACACTGTGAACACTCCTGTATGGTCAAAAGTACAGTTGGACCCTAAAACTAGCCTGTAGACATACTACGCATAGGATGTCTATATGCTCAGAATTTAACAAAATTTGGTCTAGAGACTCCCCTTAAGTCCAACAACACAATGGTATGCTCATAATTTCCTTTGGACCTAAAAATGGCCTTGAGACATCCTACGCGTAGGATGTCTTTTTGCTCAGAATGACTTGAAATTTTCACCCCAGCTTCTCCTTGATGTGCTGATCACAGTGGTGTGCTCAGAAGTTGGTATGGAGTCCTAAATCAAGCTAGAGACATCCTACGCGTAGGATGTCTCACTGCTCAGATTTTGTCCAAACTTGCACTGTAGCTTCCTCTTGATGTGTTAAAATCACAGCTATTTTTACTTTTTGATTCTGACACCTATAGGTTAGTCAAATGATCAAGAATCTGTTCCAAAAGCCTGATGTCTGTTCTGATGAATTCCCAAGTCAAATCAACTCCAAATTGGACCAAAATTGACTAGAAGGCTTGCCTAAGGCTATACAACAGCATGGTATGTCCAAAGTGTTATAGAATTGACATTTTATTATTTATTGTTGCAGCTGACAGGTGGAAAAGACTGGACCAAGCATGGGCTATGCGAATGGATTTAATTGTAGTTCGTGCGAACAGCTTTGAGATTTTTTCCTAATTGGTTCTCAAACATGGTGAGGAATTTTTGGAATGTAGAAAAGACCTCTTCCTTACGTTGTCAGGGTATATGTGTTCGAAACATGAGCCGGACAGCATGCATCGAGTCTCTGGCTGTGGGATGTGTGAAAGAGGGAGATCAACACCCTAATCATCAATTAATTGAGTAAATCTTTAGGTATAGCTTAACCAATAGCCAAGGCGGGTTGTTAGCAGCACCGTCACTCGGATTACTTGAAAACTAGGAGTTTAAGCTCCCTTTACAATTACTCGGGCCGTTAACGACACCAAGATTTACCAAGATGAGTGTTCAAGTTTAAATTGATGACGATGATGCATTCATAGCTGCTCTCTTTTACTCCTTTGATTTCTTTTAAGGGGTCTATCAAGCTTGATGATAGATTTAGTTGTGAAAGAATTAGATACTCGCTGCTCATCAATAGACAAAAATTCTTATGTGTCAAATTTCTAGAATTGATTGCTATCTTTCACTTTACGTCTTTGGTTAGGTCAAAAACGAGGTTCAAGAACCTTGCTCCGAGCGAATTCCCTTCCACTTGCTTCAACTGAGCTTCTTACTTCTCCTGCATCCTTCTTGCTAACGCCCTCATGCCTTCCTCTTGTATCCTCTTTCTGTGCCTTGATAGAGAGAGCCCTTTTCTTTGCTTCACCTCCCCTTTCTCTCCCTCTTTGCCTATCCTTACTCATCGAGGACAAGAAGAGCGAGCGAGAGATCCTTCAACCCTTTGAATACCCTCACAATACTCCCTTTTTCCCGTTACCTCTGCATGCTCCTTTTGTTTCCTCTTCTCAAGGGCGGAGAGAGAGAGAGAGAGAGAGAGAGAGAGAGAGAGAGAGAGAGAGAGAGAGAGAGAGAGAGAGATCCCTTCTATGCTTTTGATCTCCCCCAAGCTCCACTCCTCCCTCCTCAATGCTTCTTGCCCATTGTTCCACCTCCCCTTGCTCATAACCCTCCTGTTCTCTTCTCCAAACTTCATATGCAACTCGTTGATAACTCTTAAAATAGCTGCCATTATTCTTATACAACGATGGTGCCATCGGTGACGTGGCATGGGAGTTGGGTCTATGATGTGGTGAAAGGGTGGTGGTAATGTGTGTGCTAGTCTCCACCCAACCATGCTATCTTTTAGCCTCCTCCCATATAGCGTACACACTATCCGGCCGTGCCGATGGCCTTGCCCGTAGGACCCATGTCCTTACATTACCCCCCCTTGGAGAATTGTTTTTCTCCTCAAAAATGAATGTAGGAAAATGTTTCTTAAGTGCGGAGACATTCTCCCATGTAGAACCTTCTTATCTAGCCATTTTACCAACACCTCTCGTCTGACATGATGTCTCGTGCGAAGCTCATGAGAATCCAAAATCTTTTGGGGCTCATGAGGGATGCTTGGCGGTTCGATAAGGTCAACTAACACACTTTTGTCAATGACATTATCATTCTGTCCTAGCTGTTATTGTAAACGGCTAACATGAAAAAGAGGATGAACTCGGTGGTCTGGAAGAGCTAACTTATAGGCCACTTGACCTATACGTTTGAGAATGGTAAATGGTACACAATAGCGTGGTGAAAGTGTAGCAACTTTTCCCATCTTCAGACTTTCTGAATGCTCCAAAACTTTGAGGAAAACCTTGTCTGCTTCTTCGAAAGTAGCAAGACGACGATGTTCATCTGTGTACTTCTTATATCGATCTTGAGCTTGCTTAACATTATGTCGAGAAACTCGAAGCATGTCAAAATGGTCTTGGAGAAAATACTTTGCTTGTTGTATCTTTTCCTTAGCCAACCCCACCATAGCAGGTGATCTAGGTTGAAATCTATACAAAAGCATAAATGGACTAAACTCTTTAGCCACATGCTTTGAACTATTATAAGAAAATTCCAATATAGGTAAGTAGTCTTCCCAATTGGTTTGCTTCTTGCTAATGTATGCTCGTAGCATATCCTCTAGCACTTGATTAACTCTTTCTGTTTGACCATCCGTTTTTGGATGATCAGCAGTACTTAGATTAAGTTTAGTTTCCAACTTTTGGAACACAGCTCTCTAGAAGTGATTGAACTTTCAATCTTTGTCACTAATGATACTAGCTAGATGACCGTAGAGTTTATATATATTCTCTACAAATATCCATGCTAGTTTCGATGTCTTAACTGTGGTCTTAGTGGGAATGAATCGACCCATCTTGGTAAGACGGTCCACAATTACCCATATGGCATCATGGCCATGATTTGTAGTAGGTAGTATTACTACAAAATCCATAGAGATACTCTCCCACTTACCTTGTGGAATCTCTAAAGGATGTAAAAAGCCACCTACCTTGAGGCAATCTGCCTTATTAACTTGGCATTGTTGGAAATTTAGTACGTACTCTTGAACATCATGATGTAAGCCCGACCAATAAAATTATCGTCGAACTAAGGCATACATCTTACGAATACCTGGATGACCAGGACTTGTACTATCATGACACTCAAATAAGATCTGGCACCTAGTGTGTGAGTCCTTTGGCACACATACTCTACATTTGTGGAGTAAGTAGCCATCATCAATGGAAAAATTATTCCATCGCTTAAGCTCTTCCTGAGTAGGGGTGGAGCTCTATGTGTTGGAGTTTTTATCTGCAGGTGCAGAGACATGTTGATCTAGCTGTTCAGAGACATGTGAGTGTGAGGGATCCCTTTCAAAACTACACTCCACACTTTAGTGTATGATTGATCTTGTGCACACTTGCCACGTAATGACTCTAAAAATCCACTCTTTATTTCCGTGAAAGCAAGTGAATTAATTTGAGGCATCCGACTTAGTGCATACGCTACTACATTATATCGCCATTTGCGATATTGTAGCTTTACTGTCCTTCAATTTAGTTTGAGTAGTAAACCATTTGACAAAAACTACTTCAAACTCGGTACCATGTAAACAGTGTCGCCACTTTCGTAAAGCATGAATTATGGCATAGAGCTCTTTCTCATAGACATAATAATTCTTTTGAGCTCTATCTAAATTTTTACTTTCAAAGGCTATAGGTCTTCCCTCCTCGAGAAGTACCGCACCAATTGCTTTATAACTAGCATCAGTCTCTACCACAAACGTCTTAAGTGGGTCTACGATTGCTAGGATGGGAGCAGTAGCTATAGCTACCTTGAGCTCTTTGAAACTGCGTTTTTGGGCTTCTTCCGAAGAAAAGGTCTTACCTTTTGTTTTATGTTGATCCATCATAGGAACAATAATTTTGGCATAATCACGGATATACTGCCGATAAAATCCGACCATGCCTAAAAATATTTGAAGCTCCTCAACCGTGTTGGGATGTGTCCATTGAAGAATGGCATCGACCTTGTTAGTGTCCATTTTGAGACCAAAATAAGAGATCACATGACCAATGTAATGTACCTCTATTTTAAAGAAATCGCACTTGCTTTGCTTAGCATACAACACGTTAGCTCATAGCTGTTTGAACACTAATCATAAGTATTCTATGTGTTCATCTCCAGTCTTATTGTAAATGAGAATTTCATCAAGGAAAACCACAATAAATTTTTCAAGACAGGGACGTGAGTTACTATCCATGAGTGTCATAAATGTAGCTAGAGCATTGGTTAGGCGAAAAGGAATAACCAAAAATTCAAACTTCTCGAACCTCCTTGGATTCTTTAGCACTCATACGATAAGGTGGTTTAGTCACCGGTTTAGTGCCTGGCAAGACATCTATGCCATGCTGCACATCATGTGTGGGGGGTAAACATGGTGGTAAATCACTTGAGAACACATCACTATACTCCATGAGTAAGTGAGTTAGCTTCTTCCATGCAAAAGGAGAAAGTAAACTAGAGTTATGTTGGGATGGAGAATCTTCTATTCGTGTAATGTTTGTTTTACAATAGTTGCACGTTGCTTTATAGAATTAAAATTGAGAACACTTTGCTCGTTAGATCTGTTAACACTTTGCTTATCATTAGAATTATTTGCACTTTGCATACCATTAGTATTCCTTGCACTTTGCATACCATTACTATAATTCACATCACTTTGCTCTTGATAATTCACAAGACTTGGAGACAAGCAGTAACACAAAAAGACTTGATCTATTAAATCTACTTTCTGGAAAAAAGAAAGCTCGGCTGTACATATAACAGGTGCAGATGGTATATTTGTCTCACCAAGCAAAAGCACATGTTTACCATTGGCCATAAAGGATAAGGAGTTGTGTTCATAACTAGTGTGCAATGTGTTTCCTAAACCATGTAGCCACTCCCATCCTAAAACTCCAACAACACGGTCCATGTTCATAACTTGGAAGTCAAGGGTCATCGAATGATCTTGAACAATAAGCTCAATCCCTGGAACTACTGTATCCCATACTTCTTTATCATTCCCAGACATATTCTCGACCACATACTTGTGAGAGCAACGAGTCTGTGTAGGCTTCAATTTCTTGACTTGCTTATAGTTCAAGAAGTTATGAGTTGCATCATCATCCACTCAAATACAAACAGGTTGTCTGGTAATAGTGCCATGCATGCGAATCAAATCATGGGGGCCAAAGGTGGGCTACCACATTGAAGCAGGCACACAACACTTGTGCTTTTATTCCATATGAAGAACCTCTACAGCACAATATTTAGGAGATGAATTTAATGTGAGGCGTTGCATCGTGTACATGGCCTTTTCTTTGCCTTGCAAAAGAGGACAACCTTTCTTGTTATGCTGGTCCGAAAGACACCTAAAACACAAATTGTGTTTATTTGCACGCTCAAAATCAGCAGTGCTGAGAGACTCGCCTGGAGTATCTCGTGAGTGCTTAGGCTTCTTAGCCTCTTGTGGGCGTGGAGAGGTAGATTGTCTATAATTCCTCTTGGAACGTGTGGGAGATCTACCTCTCCATTGGCTCTTAGCCACATTGCTCTTAGCAAAAGTATTCTTAGAGTAGGGAACATTTCCTTTCCTCTCTTGGTCATCATCATATCTTTGGGCATGACTGATGGTTTCTTCCAAAGTTTTTGGATGTTGGATCTTGACATGAAGATGATAGTCTTTGTCAAGACACCTATTAAAACCTCGTATCTTCTGGAATTCATCTATACCTTCTAGTTTTAATATGATTGCTTGATACTTTGAAAGGTACTGTGTGAGAGAGAGGCCAGACTTGCGGCATGCATCCCATCCTAACCAATGCTTATCTTCTTCATTGGAGTCCAAAAACTCTTTGGTGAAAGAAGCTTGAAACCGAGCCCAAGATGGAGGACGTGCATCTATTGGAAATGGCATCCACCACTTATAGGCCTTGCCTTTAAGAGATAGACTTGTTTCCTCAGCCATCTTTATATCCGAGGTGTGTCTCAATCTATGAATATCACTCCATTTGTGTAAGAACATATTGACCACATCCTTATTGCGATCATGCTCTTCCCCGTAAAACTCAGGAATGGTGATATTCTTAAGTAATGCATTGCTATAGCTATCTTGTGCATCTTCTGCAACATTTGTCTCTTGGACTCCTTGAGTCCTGCGAGCTTGGTTCCCTTGAACCGTGGCACTTGTGGCTTCTTGAGTCGTCTGCAAATTCATAAATTTCACAAGTAACTCCATTAGATTAGTAACATTTGCATTAAGTGCAGAGAGGTTGCTTTCAAGTACGCTTTGGCGATGTTCCAAAGTCTTGAAAGAATCCATATTTATAAGCCTATGATCTCCTAGATCATCATTATCATGCATATTAGTGTAGCAGCACCCGTGGTGCCCTGATTTTGATCTACATGCTCAAAATCAAAAGTGTGTGTAGGTGGGATATCCTCACTGGCCATGGTAAACACACACTAATGTAAAGAGACATAAACTTCAACTTGAACCTTGTGAAATTGAAGTCTTTGTGTTTTGTATGCTTCGCAATTTGCGTTGCATGCGAACCTCACATTGTGGGAATTGTAGTGCTTCATGGGTTGTTCTTCATAAGAACACCTTTGTTACCTCTTCACAAAAACTTGTTGTTTTTGTGAAGGCTTTTGCTCACTTTGAAGCTACCTTCATGAGGAAAACAGAATTTTTGGAGGAAAACTTGTCTTCCTCCAAGAAGTGAAAAGGAAGTGTGAAGCTACTTTCTTGAAGCTTGAAGCTTTTCCTTTCCTCCCAGTTTTCCTTTCAACACAAGTATGCTATCTTTCCTTGTTATACACAACAAGGTTCAATAGCTTGATGATAAAGTGTTTGCCTCGTACCCTCATAAGGTCGGTTCAACCCTCCTTCATGCAAGGGTTAAGCGGGCCTTCCTATGTGTGCAACCAATGGCGTCAACGAAAGCCTTAGGAGCCTTGATGTCGTCAAGTTTGCCTTGGTTGCCCACTGTGGAGGGCGTAGGTGGGGTGTTCACTGTCGCTATCTGTCTGTGCACTTTGGACAAGAAAATGTGTCTATCATTTTTTGCTGCACAGCGGAGACGTCGCTGTATGTGGCATGTGGGAGAGAATCAGCGCGTCGCACGCACATGCAACCCGTTTTTTGCCTCTTCCCAAAAAAATCTCGGATACCAGTGAAAGAGCGGTGGTAATGTGTGTGCTAGTCTCCACCCAACCGTGCTATCTTATAGCTTCTCCCTAGCGTACACGCTGTTCGACCGTGCCGGTGGACTTGCCCATAGGAACCATGCCCTTACACGTGGCAATCGACGGGTCTCGGGAGCGCAAAAACTACCACTTGTGGTCTTGAAACTGAGCGCGCTGGCAAGCTCGATGATTTTCTCCTCTTGGTCGTGCTCAACAGAGCTCTCCTTTGCCCAACACAAGCCCATCTCCCCTTCTCTAAGCTACCCATTGCTCTCTTTCACGCATTCCCCCTCGTTTTCCCATTATAAAGGCCCTTTAATACCCTTTACAAGCGGGCGGCCACCCTTTGGGCAGCCATGCTCTCAATGTCTCTTGGTGGCCAATCAACCACCCGCCAATCGGGAACACACTCGGCATTTCTCATCAACCAAGTCATTGCCAACATCACCTTCCACTAACATGTTGCACGTTCCCCACAATAGAGTCAGTCTATTTAATCAAAAGCTCATTAAAACCTCAAATGCTTTTATAATGGCACCGCATTTGGCGTATACGTCAACCAAGAATTGCTTATCATCACATCCGTTTTCAGCAGCCCTTGTCTCACAATATCGTCATGATTTTTATCGTCCATCTCAATTCCTTGGATATTGTCACATGCCCTCAAGATTCAAGTATAGGTGATTTCATTTGACGTAAGGCCTTCCATCACATTCGGTTAGAGTGTCAAACTAACCAGGCGCTGCCAATCACGACTACTGCCGGCCAAGCACTGCATGAGATGGCATCCTGGACACGAGACGCCTCAAGGGATTATTTCTCCCGCATTCCAAAACCGGGATGAAGCTCTAAAATTCCCAGATGGCTCCTCGATCGAGCCGACAAGACTAGTACAGAACTAGCCCGAGTGAAATTTAATTTGACGATATCTTGGTAATCGTAACTTTCATTGATGATCTGAAAAAATCGATGTGCTCCACAAAGTGAACACTGCATTCACTTCATCTCAAACCCTTCATTAGCATCTACCCAATCCGGTACAGATTTGCAAACATCTCAACTTCAAATTGCCATAACTTCTTCACCCTAGCTGCAGCCGACGAGCCGTAAAGACAGGGCACTAGAGCGCTTCAAGAACTGCAGTTCTAGATCAACCTTCATATGTGCTCACTTTGAGCATAGTCCTTTTTAGCCTCATTAAGGAATCTGTTGGCCCTTTAAAGCCGCATCTGGCATACATTAATCATTAAACTTGGCCAGTTAACAAGCCCTGATCACTGCTCAATAAATGTGTAGGCTTCAAAGAAGCTTAGCTTGCATTTCTTTGCTCTTTTTTCCCATCATGGAAGCGTAGCTGCATGACATCCACCCCCTATAAACCTGCATAGCCTCCGTTCTGTGCCAACTGCACTTTAATCTACATCTGATATAGGTACCTTAAGCTCTTTGCCATCATCAAACTCACGTAATTGGTAAACATATGAAAAGAATATAAGGCTTATACCCTATCATCAATGTTCTACCTTAATCATTAGGTATCTACCCATCAAAAATCTTTGAACCATATCTGTCGTGTCTCCAAAGCATTCAATCATGGAAAACCTATTTAGTGAACCCCTCCAAACTCAAGTGCTCCAGTTAATGATACACATGGCTTGACCATCAAGCTGTCTGCCAAGTCATTTACTTCAAGTTCTGGTAGCAGAACCAACCTAAAAGATGTGAATATACTTCATCATTTGTTGAAAGAAGTCAACTAGAAGCCAACCATGTAATCTTATTGGATGCATAACCAAAAACTCTTGTGACTTAGCATATATCTAGAAAACAAAACCTTGTACCATGCAACCTGCTACAACAGATAACTGGTATTCTTCAAATCTTCAACTTGCACTTTAGTAGCCCTCCTCATCAAATGGGAAACCAATCATTTTCCCCACTGTGAGAATTCCTTTAAAAAATTTGCACCATCTTCCAAGGTCATAGGGAAAATAAAAGAATTTCCAATCTATAGAATATAAACATAAATTAACCCGCAAATCTTCATGAAAATCACGTGGATCATATGGCATATAAGTCAATTGCCCGAGAACATGCATATATCCGTCACCTCCTTGGTCAAAAGATAGCTCAAAATCCTCTACATCATAGGGTAACATCAGATCCCATATAGCATCAGGTATCACTAGATAGTGCCATATCCCATGTGCAACTGGCTCATCCAATTGTCGATCATCAATCATAGGTAAAAGTGTCATAATAATCAATATCTAATTCTCCTAAATTATTTTCTCATGTTAAACTGATCATTTAATATGGGGAAGTGCCAGGGGAGAAAAAGCTAGAATATTGGTTAAGCTAGCAGACTGGCCATAGTAGGGATCCAAAGGAGGGAAAATAGGGATCCAAAGGGGGGTCCATCTGCAAAAGAGCCATGTGCAACAATGGGCTAAAAAGACCCTAAGGTTCAGCCCATTAAGACTTCCAAAATGCTAAGGTTCCTAAATTCAAAGGTTCAGCCTAGCAAGTAGGGGATGAGAGAGAAGGCCACACACACACACACAAGCTCCCTTTACACAAAGGGAATGAGGGACACATGTCAGCTCCCTAGGCCAGATGCCCACAAGATGTACCCAATTCCTATTGGATGACCCTTGAAGTGGACCAATGAGAATTAGGCTAGAGTAAATTTAGCCTAATTAATTTTAAAACACTTAATAAAAATAACCAATGAAAATTAAGTCTCCTGGATGATTATTGGACAGCCTGTGAAGGGGTCCAATAGGAATTGAGCAGCCCAATGGGCTACTTAATTCCTATTGGTCAGAATGGGGAAAGGTCCAATGGGGATTTAATTCATTTAAATCAATTAAGTTTAATTGATTAAGCTCTCACAAAATGGGAAAGGGGGACACATGTCAGAAGGCTATCACTTATGATGCTTAATAGCCATTGGCTTGACTTGGGGAGGTCGAATGGGGAGCCTGCAAGAGAAAATAGCAAGAGGGCTCGCCCAAGAGAGAGAGGGGGCTGATTTTTGCAAGTAATTATCACACACACACTCACACAATCTCATGTGTGAAGAAAGAGAAGACTATCTCTTTCCAAGCTTTAATGGAGAGCTCATCACCTACTCCAAGCTTGTGAGATAGAACCCTACATCGACACACTCTTGGCTTGTGGATGCAAATCCAACCAAGAGCCAAGCTTCAATGCATGCTCATCTCCTCTATCAAGATAATTACTAAGCTAAAGCTATGCTAATATGAGTGATTATGTGAGGAGATGTACATCTTTGTCGTAAGATACTCCTTCCTCTCAATCTACTCTCATACCCTACTAGCTCCTTCTTCCTCTCAATCTACTCTCATACCCTGCTAGCTCTCATACCCTGTTATTTCTCACCATCTTCGAAGGTGTGTGAGGTCTTGGGTCTGAGAACGTGGATAATTAAAGTTGTGTTTGCTAAGTGTTTTGCTTAGTGCATGAAGCTTTCATCTTCATTGCACTAGCTATTCTTGAAGGAACACAAAGAATTGTATTGTACAATGTCTCTCTTGATGGGAGAAACCATAATACAAAGCCTTTTGGAGGGGGGACCGGCTCCATGCAGATCCGGTCCTCAACTGTTGTCAATAGCTTAATTTCTCTCTCTTTTGAAAGTATTGTTGATGCTATCTAACTAGGTGTTATGCTTTTTGTTTCTCTCTCCACCCAAGCACTCTTGTAATTCTCATAAGGAATCTATTCTAATGAAATTCCCACTATGTTCATGCTAATTTCCGCTACACATAAGTTTTTAGACCATTAAATGTTACATTGGTATCAGAGCACAAGGTTTCTCTTTTCTTGCTCAAGAAGGGAGGTCCTCAAGCTAGCTATAAATGGTTGGTATTATTAATTGCCTGTGAGTAAGTAGAATAGGGATTTTTTAGCCTTGGAGTGCGCCTGCCTTCGTGCAGTTAGCGGGGCATCACCGTCGAGAGCTATGGTCTTAATAGTGGAGTCCTACGGGGCTTGACTATGGCTTAACCACTATTGAGCTATTAGAAGCTCGGTGCTGTTTTGGTGTCAAAAGACCCTCTCTTCTATTCCTTGCAATTAATGGTATTCGAGCTACAGGTACAGTAGCTTGAGTGCTTTTTCGAAAGGGGTAAAGACGAGTAGCAACTAGGGCTTGAAGTGGCAAAGTACACCTAAAAAGTTTACACCTAAAACTTGTTAGAATGGCTGACAATAGTAAAGAGAGTGAAATTAATGTTGATAACTTTGATTTTGCTCATGAGCAAGCTACTAATGATGCTTTGATGCTTGTTAATATCTTGTTTCTAGGCTTCAACAAGCCATGTGCAATCCATCTCTCCAAAGAGAAGTGCAACGGCAGCTTCGTGCTCAGGGGATTCTCCAAGCTCATCACCATGACGAGAGAACACCTAGGAAGCCTCCTTGTGAGACTCCCAAAAGAGGTCTCTCTCCGATTCGGGAAGAAGAAGAGAATCTGTACGAAGGGCTCAAGAATTTACTTCTTGATGATGCATCTCCTTCCCAAAGGAGAACTCAAGAGCCTCCATAGAAGGAACGAGAAAGAAGCGAGTCTCCCGCCACCTCGGCGGAGATGGCTCCACGAAGACGGCGGGCTAAACGCTCTCCATCACCACCAAAGCGGAGAAGACCATCACACTCTTCTCCACGCCATAATTCAAAGAGGGATGATAAAAAGCAAGAGAAGAAAAAGGCGAGAAAGAGGACACCCTCTTCTCCATCTTCTTCATCCTCTTCCTCTTATGAAAGTGATGGTGAAGACAACGAAGATCAAGACAAGAAAAAGGCAAGAAAGAGGTCACCCTCTTCTCCACCTTCTTCAAATTCTTCACCTTCTGAAGAAAGTGATGGTGCAACCTTTGAACCATCAAAAAGAAGAGGCCATAGGAAATCCTATGCCGCATGGAAGAGTTCATCCAAGTTAAAGAAATTTAAAGAGGGAGGGAAGAGCATCTCTTTCCTTACCTATGATGGCACCTTTGGTGCTATTGACAAAGTCTTGGCCTTTATCCAGCAATTTGATGCGGCGTTTGGAGATGAGGGCTTCACGGAGTCCTCTGAGCTACGCCATGTACCTATGCACTTTCAAAAGTACGCCAGGCAATGGTGGTCTAGCCTACGAGCCAACGGTGAAGCTCCACGAACATGGAAAGCTTTAAGAGCTTCCATTATGAAGCAGTTTTTGGCCACCAATGCCAAAGACAAAGTACTCACCGAATGGCGAAGCTTAAAGCTCTCTCCCAATGAATCCATCCACAAATATGTAGACAAGTTTTGGGACCTACAACTCAAAGCCACTGTCTTTAAAAAGTTGGATTTTGGAGAGAAAAAGCAACAATTTTGTGCGGGCTTAACCGAAGAAATGGCGGAGTATGTCAACTCCCAAAGGCCACGTACCATATCGGCGGTAATACACCATACTATGGTGGCCTCACGAATCAATTTCCAAACGGGGGCTAAAAGAAATAATAAGCCCCCGGAAAACAAGGGTTCCAATGAGCCTACGGGGAAGGACAATGTCCAAAAGTCTCCTAAGGGAAACTCCAACAAAGCTAAAGAGAAGGGAGTTTACAAAGGTAAGAAAAAACTCTCTCCTGAAGAGCTTGAGCGTTATCGCAAGGATAACCGGTGTTTCAAGTGCGGCAAACAAGGGAATGCGTACCGGGATTTTCCCCAAAAGAACAACCACCAAGATACTCCTAGAGCTTCCTTGGTTGAAATCCAAGACGAGGAGACTCACCAAACTCATCACAAAGGATCTCCTCTATGCCATGCTTGGGGAAAGGTAAGAGAACATGATGCTTTTATTCTCTTTGACCCTGGTTCTACTCACAATTTTATATCTATAGAGTTGGCCACCAAGCTAGGCGTACAATCCTACGAGATGGGAGATGTCCTACCCGCAGTTAGTGCCTTTAAGGGGCAAGAAGCTTCAGTCACTCCCTTAATCGGGAAATTGAGGCTTCATGTCCAAGGCTATGTGGACAAAGAGGACTTCTTTATCTCTCCTCTCAAGCATGAGGATGTAATCCTAGGGGCACCATGGTTTGACCGCCTGGCTGCCGATGTTAAATTTCCTAAAAGGAGAATCTCCTTTAAGTTCAGGGAAAGAGACATGTATATAGATGCTAAGGAAATGGGTAACACTATCCCCATTGTACATACACCAGCTTTCAACAAGTCAATAAAGAGCTCTATTTTCGTGTACATGATTTTTGTTAAAGATTCTCAAAATGAACCAAATGATTTAACAAAAGAAAATAAAAGCAACCAAAAGGAATTAGAGTTATCCAATTTTCTCAAGGGGTTTCAAGATGTTTTTATTAATAACATCCCTTGTGAGCTACCTCCTAAACGAGGTAATGATGACCATGCAATTGAACTTCTTCCAGGAGGTTCACCGCCTAACAAACCTCCTTATAGAGTTTCTCAAGCTCAACAAGAGGAGATTATGCGGCAAGTGCATGAGTTAGTTGAGAAGGGCATGGTTAGGCCTAGCTCATCTCCATTTTACTCACCTGTGCTATTAGTGCAAAAGAAAGACGGCACATATTGTATGTGTGTCGACTATAGAGAACTAAATAGGATCACTATCAAAAACAGGTTTCCCGTTCCACGGGTAGAAGACCTATTTGATAAGCTACAAGGATCGACCTACTTCAGTAGGATTGACCTAAAAAGTGGCTATCATCAAATAAGGATAGTTGATCAAGACATTGTAAAGACCGCATTTCGCACCACACTTGGGCTTTACGAATACATTGTCATGCCTTTTGGCTTGACCAATGCACCAGCCACATTCAACCGCTTGATGGAGAAGCTGTTCAGGCCTCATCGAACCTTCACTGGAGTGATCTTTGATGATATTATCATCTACTCTAATTCATTAGACGAACACCAGCAACACCTCTAGGTAATATTTCAAGTTTTGAGAGAGAATAAACTTTATGTTAATCGAAAGAAAAGTGAATTTTTCTTGCAAGAGATTCAGTATTTAGGTCACATTATCTCTCAAGATGGCATCCAAATGGATCCATCAAAGTTAGAGGTAATAAAAGGATGGCCTAAACCAAGGAATCTTCATGAACTAAGAAGCTTTATAGGTATGTGTGCATACTATAGACACTCATAGAAAAGTTCTCACAAATTGCGGGACCATTACATGACCTAACAAAGAAAAGCGTTAGCTACACATGGTCTGCTAAGGAGAAACAATGCTTTCAAAAAGCTTAAAGAAAAGCTTATCTCTCAACCTGTGCTTACACTACCGGATCTCTCAAAACCATTTGAGGTCCAATGTGATGCTTGTGGTGATTGCCTTGGAGCTGTTTTACTCCAAGAAGGGCACGCCATAGGCTATGAGAGTCGAAGGCTCGACCCTGTTGAGAAAGCTCTAGGCATATATGAAAAGGAAATTCTTTCAGTTCTACATGCCTTAGACTCATGGAAGCACTATTTATTGGGGACTCCTTTCATTCTGCGAACGGATCACCAAAGTCTTAAGTACTTCATGACGTAGACCAAGCTCTCCGACACACAAATGAGGTGGGCAAATTTCCTTTCGCAATTTCATTTTCATATTGCTCACATTGCTGGCAAGCATAATCAAGTAGCTGATGCACTCTCAAGACGGCCGAGAGTCAATGCGGTTTCCATAGAAACTCACAATGATCTATCTTCAATGATAGATGAGTATGCTATTGATTCCGATTTTAGAGATGTGATTTCAGCCCTCGTATTAGGGAAGAAAGAAGAACCATTTACTTTACAAGATGGTTATCTTGTATGAATCTCATGCTCCACCGTATGTGGGGCATAGAGGGATTCAGTCTACCTTAAAAGGAATTGAAACATATTTCTATTGGCCTACCATGAAAGTGAACATACAAGACTATGTTTCTAAATGTGTGGTATGCCAAAAGACAAAATTTGATAGAGGGAAGCAACTTGGATTGCTTCAACCCTTGCCAATCCCTAATTTACCATGGGAGAGCATATCCATGGATTTTATCTTTCGATTGCCTAAGTCTATCCATGGGAATACGGGAATATGGACGATAGTAGACACGTTTAGTAAACAAGCTCATTTTATACTTGTCAAAAAGACTATCAAAGCCCATCAAATGGCAACCCTCTTCATTTCACAAATTTTCAAGTCCCATGGCTTGCCAATGTCCATAGTGTCGGATAGAGATCCTAGAATGACCAGTAATTTCTGGAAGGGTCTCTTTGATAATTTAGGGACAAGGCTAAACTTCTCTTTGGCCTATCATCCACAAACGGATGGTTGTTGGACGGGAGCGACTCACAAACCCATGAAGTGCATGCAAACACTACCTAGATCAACATAATGTCAATCGAGGACACAGATGACACGATAGGCACATGGAGGAAATCTCTTTAGCTTGTCACGCTGAGACCATCCTACACATACAACACTCAGGAAGGCCAACTAAACGACAATCAAGAACCTCACTGCTCTCAACTACACCACCTAGCCACATACACACATATGGAAGGTAACTCACCTAATCATGCCAGATTCATACGAAACTTAAGGAACACCATCCTCTCACTCAAAACCCATCTGCGAAAAACGCGTAGGATGACAGAACAGAATTTTGAAAGTGCCCGAAACTGAAATTTATGAGTACCTATGCGTAGCTCATGTCACCACAATTCTATAGACTACTAGCACGCAGAAAACAGACATCATTTGATACACTTACGGCCACAAATAGCTTGTAGATGCGTCGGCGTGTGCGCTTCGTCTTGCGTGGAATGCTTGGCGTTGTCGCGTAGCTCTCCTCGAGCCTGCTGCAATGGTGCAATCGGATCTCCAATGTGTTGAGCGAGCCGGGCGTAGCGAGAGGATAAAGCTCACGCTCACTCTCTTCCTCTCTCACACACAGTAGACGGCAGCGCTAAAAGTTTGATTATGATAAAAGTCCTCTTTTACAAAATGACCTAGGTACCTTATATACTAAGGCTACCTTAGGTTTAACCAAAAATGGGGTTGAAAGGGTCAAATGGCTTTGTATTTACAATCTGGAAGTGCCATTGCACCCCGGCTTCTGAAACTAGAATAACTACTCAAAATCATTACAAATGACGTTTATAGCCATAATCCATAGCATTTCATAACTCACAAAAGATAAGACTTTGGTACAAAACTTGAGTTATGTTGTGTTGTTGACCCAACGGTCAACATTCCCCCCTTCCGCGTTTATGTCATCCTCGACATGACCTGATTGTCGATGGCGATGTGGTCTTTGCTATCGTTTTGGCTTCATCTGTTGCACTGCTTGTAACTTTGTCGAACCACAACAAGAACTATGATCCATTTGAGCGGAAATCTATCACCATAACCATTCATCTTTTTAGATCCTCTGATTACTTTTATGTCTGCTCTTCTTCATTGGGGACTTATTTTTTCTCTTGCAATCATGCTGTTAGTGTTGGCTGCATCTTTATCATTGTAGGCCATTCTTCGACTCACCATTGAGGAGAAGTATGCTATGATCTGAAATTGGTGCTCCAATTCATTTGTCAATTGATTTGAGTAGCATTTCCTTATTGTTGATGTAGAAGGAATATGTACAAGAGGATGGTGATAGGTGTCCTTAGATCAGGGTCTAAAATAGATCAGGGTCTAAAACCTGGATGACCAAAGGGAAAAAACCTAGTGGGACAAAAAATGCCTTTGGTATGCTCTCTTTTTGAAGTGGAGCAGTTGAACGTGAAGTACATGTTCATGAAAGGTGAGTGCTTGGGTGAAACACGGAAAGAGTGTCTGATGCAAGTGCCAATTATGGGACACTCTATATGCATATGAGAAATTTGTCAGCAAAAGCATGCAATATGAAAGAAGGAGATGATGGGTGTTTCAAAGAATAACTATAGCACATGTGACATCAAAAGATTTCTCAATAGCTTCCTGCTTTTCAAGAAGGGTTTTCGATGTAGAAGTTTTTCCACTCGTATCTCACTTTGCTCAGTACGTGAGTGTCTTTTGGACCTTCTCCCTCACTTCACCATACTTAAGTACGTAGACTTCGACTCTTTTGCTCACCTATACCTGCATGAGCGACACAACGTAAATATGCTCAACTCTTCCAGCTTGAGCAGTACCTAGAATAGCTAAGACGCTTAGACCACAGAGAATATTACTTGAAGCTTTGGGACTAACACCTCACTCATTTTGTGTCTTAGCTACTCGTCTCTGACTTGTATGACTTGTCGGTTGCATGTTGACACTGCTTTGTGACAAGTTCTTCGGCTGTTGTAGTGGTTGCTGAGACATACTTCGTGAAGTTTCATCGTTTCCCTGTACCTTCTTCTCTTTGTAGTGCTCAGGCCTCTCGTCAGTCTTCTCTTCATGTGGATTATGGATTTTTTAATTTTTAATTTTTTATAATCAACAAAGAAAATCTTTAAAAAAAACTTAACAAAAGAAAAATCATTCAAATAGAAATCTAAATGCTATGTACACTATACACATGTCCCTAGGGACTCATGTATGGATTTTGTCCCCATACTCCTCTGTAACACTACTATGAGGGCATATACGCTAAATTTCGTCAAAAAATTATCACAATAAAACGCAAAAATTCAATGCATCTCACAAAACATTTCCCTCTAATAGTCATAATATTAGGTCCACATTCAGAATGCCTCGCCCCTTCCTATTTGGAGTCATCCTTTATGACAGGGTATAACAAAGGGTATGTGTTGTGCATACACAGTCAATGCATGGAAAAGATTTATGTTGTGAAAGATGTGGGTATAAGCAATTTGCTTATTGGCATTTGTTGGCGAGGCTTCCTATTCTAAGCAATGTAATGGTCTTTGAAGCTCCTGTATCGTTGCTTGATTGAAGCGACTTGCTCTCTTCTAACTGTACCGTAATCATAGGAAGAATTGTAAGAATTCAAGCGGCGATGCACTGATGGCAGTTTTGTTGTTCTTCTTTGGGACCCATTTCTTTGCGATTATTGGCTACTTTTTTGCTGACGCTCTTTTGGGAACTTCTTTGGGATCCACCTTTTGTTGTATGAGTCGACAATGGTCTTTTCTTTGGCCCTTGTACGCTTGGTTGGTCACGGGATTTAAGCTTTGAAAGTTGATACTGTGGTTGTTTTGGAATCCAAATGAATTCCTGACTTTTTTGTGCTGAAATCAACTTCTTTGGAGCCCAAACCTGAGTTGTGAAAACTTGAGACTTTGTGATATTCTTACCCGTTCGTGCACACTTTCCTTGTTTTTGTTTTGGTGTTGGATCTTGTGATTTGTCATTACAGATCTTTGTCTTCTTCATCCATATCTGTTTTTGGCCGATCTGGCTTTTTGGTATCCAGATTTGTCGAGCTTTTTGGCTTTGATTTGTTGTCCTGTTCTTTTGGCTTGTCATGGTTGTTGCTGAAGGGGTTGGTGATAGTGATGGCCTAAGTTGATGATAGGGGATGTCGTAAGATTCATCACTATCGCTACTATCCTGAGCAAGGTTGACTTCTTGTACTTTCCCTTGATTTTTTGGCTAGTAATGAAAAGTTACTTTCTGTTTTCTCGTGGGTGGTAGTTTCTTGGAGGACTTTTTTAGCCCATTGATTAGAGCATTGTTAGCTCGTTGCTCTGGTCGTATTCCTCCTAGATGAGTCTTTGCATCCTTATTAGGAGCCATGTATGAGGATGCTTGTGGTGGCTGTGTCTTTATCGAGGACTTTGGAATCCACTTTTGATGCCTTTTATTCATGTAGCGATGACATTGATTCCCGGGTCCTTGATCTTCTTGAAGCTCGAAGTGTTCTACAAAGTCATAGAACTCGTCGTCTTCTTCATCTTTTGATTCTCCACATTTCTTTGTTTGCTCCTTATGTCGAGAGCTTGTCTGGTTCTCTTCGTTTTCCTGGATTACACTTACTGCAAAATAAGGAACGATATCATAGCCATTTTCATCACAAAACTTTGTGGTGGGAGCATCCTCCACGGCGCACACGTCCAGAGTAGACAAGATGTGTTCCCATCCAAAAGGCTCTAACTCTTCTTCAGGAAATGGTTCTGGGATATAGTCCTTATCCTCTATAACCCGCTCTAGGATACATTCCTCACGTTTCAAACTACCACATTGTGAAGCTCCACACATCCACAGTTCTTTAGGCTTACCTAACCAAGCTGGAAGTTCTGATCCTGCTACTGTGGCAGAATCAAACTCCTCTACCGGTGTTCTCGTCACATCCCTATAGCTATGGTCCCTCAAGTTTATCTTTTTTATGGTCTCCATATGTCTCAAGTATATATGGTCATAACCCCAATCTTGGACCATTTTCAATTGTCGCAATGGTCTTCCCAGAATGATGTCATAGTTCTTCTTGCCAAAGTCAACAACAGCAAAAGTGTGTTCATATTCAATGCCACAAGAAGTAACAAGTACTTTTTCTAGAAGTCCTAAGGGATTTTCCTTGTGTTCGTCTGCAAGATGCAGGGTCATTCGTGTGGATATCAAGACAGGCTTTCCCCATTTTTTCCAAACCTCTTTGGTTGCAATGGCCACACCAGCTCTACTGTCAAGGATTTCCATGGTTTTTACATTATTGAATTCCATAGGAAGGGTGGTGTTTCCATCTTCTCCCTCGTAATACTCGCCTACCTTGTTTAATGGCACTGGCCTAGTATTTAGTTGAGGCATTTCAAGCTCTTTGATGCCTTCCTCGATTTGAGTCATTGGGGTTTTTACACCAAATTTCTCTAGACATTTACCCACATTAGCCCACATGTTTGGTCTTATTCTGAGCAACTCGGCCAACATTATTGTATAGGTGAGTAGGGTAGATAGAATATCTACTAGCCCCTTTGAATCGATGGCCTTGTTGGGAGACAGTCTCTGTGATGGGACTGCAACCACATCTGACTTGGTCTCGTACTCTCCCATGTAGCACGGTAGTTTTCTTAGCGAATGGGGTTGACTATCCATAGATTGTACAGATCCTTTCTCGCCCCAATACGATCGCATGTCTAGATTCATTTGAGATCCAGTCTCAAATTCCTCTATTGGTGGTAGAAACACTCCTCGTTCATCACCAGTCTTGTCTACTCATCGGCTTCATTGGCCTCTC
Source organism: Adiantum capillus-veneris (assembly GCF_014529385.1). Lineage (NCBI taxonomy): Eukaryota > Viridiplantae > Streptophyta > Polypodiopsida > Polypodiales > Pteridaceae > Adiantum > Adiantum capillus-veneris. Next base: position 27,250,050 of record NC_140943.1, read on the forward strand.
TGACTTGTTTCCACAATTCGTCAAAACCATCTATCTCTTTACAATCCTCAGGTATAGCTTGGTGAAATCCCTCAAAAGAGTTATCCATGGTATTCAGAACTATCCTTGGTTCTAATGCTAGGTCTTTGAGGTTTGGTCTGTGCTTATGACTAGAATCTGGCTCTTTTAGTTCCTGGTTTGGTGGGATTACATGTGTAGACATGACACGGATCATATCCTCAGGTTTTGCAACTGGTGGTTCTAGTAAAGCTTGGGCTGTTTGAATCATTTTCTGGCACATTTCAAACCTTTTCTTTTCTAGTTCCGCATCGGGATATGTCATCCACCTGTGTTCTTGGGTTTGGTTGTTTTTGAGCCTCACATCATAGGCTTTCAAGAGGGTATCTAATATCTCATTAACCTTCTCTGCCAACACAGATCCTCCTGAACTAGCACTTCTCGGTTTCTCATCCGTGGATGGTTCTTCTAGAGGTTTAACCATCTGTGTAGGAGAAGTGCCTCCTTTTCCTCATGTTGTTTTATCTTCTCCTCAGCTTTGGTAATCTTCTCAGCTAGGGATTTTTGCCCTAGTTCCCTGTGTACTTTCCTCCTAGTCTTTCTAGCTTTCCAACTATTTCGTTTGCTCTTGGTTTTCTGACTAGGTGCGTCTGTCTTTGGTCCATCATCTCTCTTTGGACTCATGTCACTTTCCGTGTTCTTTGTCTCTGGATTCTCATCAGCTTTCTTTTGAGCTTGTGCTCTTGTAACCACTTGAACTGGTACGACATTTTCATTTTCTGAGCTACTAGGGAGCTGAACAATCCTTGATACATTTGTCGTGATTTTCCTGATTTGGTTTGGGTTTTTCGGGCAATCGGGGATCAAGTGAGTGATGCCACACTCAAGACAATAGGCATTTACTTCAGTGATCTCCGTATGAGGACATTGTTTGACCAAGTGGTTGTCACGACTTTTGTGACAATCTGTCTCTGGTTGAGGAGATTCTTTCTAGCATTTCCTCTTGGCTATAAGCAAGCTTTGACCTAGATAAGCCGCTATTTTCAATGAATCGCAATGTCCTTTGGTCCATTTCATACCTTCTTTCTTTCGACTGAAACCCAGGAGGTGGAGGTTGTACCGGCCTCACCACTCCATGTGTTTCTCTCACATTTTGTTGCTCCGAAGGGTAGTACCCACTTTCGTTGCTATACCACATTGTAGCTCGTACTGGTGTTGGTTTATTTGATGCTTCCATCATTGAAATGTATCTCATGTCTACCTGCATTCTAGCACCTGGCAATGGAGGTTGTTGTCCTAAGACAAGCTGTGGCCTTAAAACTCCTACTGGTCCTGGCGCATTCCCCGTAATGTATCTAGGTGGAGTAGGTGCTTCTGGAACAGGTTGTACATACCTCTCCCTAGCATTTTCCATGCTATAATAGCATTCTTCCTCTATACGGTTCGTCCATTTTCTCTATTTCACACCACTTTGGCTCTCCCGAATCAGACCTTACAAGAGGAATCAACCTCTTGACCAAGTCGTCGATAAGCTTTTCTTGATCAATAGGTGCCGTTGGCTTGGCAATGGACTCACTTATCTGTGAAACACTGTGCTGAGAGGATGTGTCATCTCCTTGACTCTTTAAGTCCTTTTCTTTGTAAGCCTCACAATTATCCACTAGATAAAGAGCTTCTTTGATCAACTTTTTTAGCGTCATCCTCCTTATCATATGCCGATCCTTCTGAAGGCCCGCATGTCTCAATCCCTGGATAAAGATTAGCATAAGTCATGTTTGTGTATGTAATTTCGCTCTCGGAAAAAGCTTAACATATCTCTTAAGCCGTAATGATGCTTTGCGTACTGATTCATTATCTTTCTGTTTGAATCTATGGATTTGTGAGACCGTGTTGTGAGCAATGCCTTTTCGCGATAATTGTTCAATAAACTCCTCAAACAGCTCATCTAAGGTCTCAAAATCCCATTTTTCCACCCAGTCGAACCATGTAGCTGCATCATCTTCTAGAGTCAATCCCAATCCCGCAAATTGTGTCGCAAAATCTGAAACTTCTTCTGCTCTAGTCACTCTTCTAAAAGCCGCTACGTGATCTCTCGAATCTTTATCTCCGGAGTATTTTCTATTTACCCATTTATGGACTTGGGATGGTCTAACTCGTCGATTGTCTACAAGTCTAACCAGAGATTCTCCCAATCCTTCTCCCGTTATCGCTCTTGAAGGGAATCCTAGTGGCTCTCTTCTTGGAATTCCTATAGGAATTCTTGTGTTTGGTGGAGGCATTTATGGTCCTTCATTGACCAAATATCCACCTCTTTCTAGTACAGTCTGTGGATTTGTGCTTTCTACAACTCTGTATTCTCGTCCATACTTGTCGACAACTATAGATCTCCATTGACAGTCGACTCCGTATGTGTAGACATATAAGAGCTTGTAATCTGTTATCTCTTCTAGGTATGGATCTGAGCACCTATAAAGATTGAACTCATTGTTGTCAATGTATCTATATAGTCCTTCACTCTCATGACCAATCATCCAAATTCTCTCAACAAGATGGGTCTTTATCAATTGCAAGTTTGGAAGATCCATTGTGGGAGGATATTCCTCTATCATCGGGATCTCCAAGCTTGTGTAAGCTGCGTTTGAATCTAGGGTAGACATGATTTCTGGGCTTAAGAGATTTTGCTTGGTTCAAGTAGACTTAGTCCACTGTGTTCAAGTGCTTTGGTTAGGGAAAAGTCGAAACTATGTCCAAAACCGCAACCGTTTCGTCACAATTCTCGCAAATTGTCGCTTGCAGACACCCCTAAATTGCGGATGCATTTTGAGGTCTTAAACGATGTTTTTTTCAAAGTTGAACTAAATGGTTGCCGCTCTCAGGCTACGTTTTGATATAAAAACTTTTCCGATCCGATATCGTTTGTGAAAGTTATGGCCAAAACAGTGAAATGCAGTTTAGAATGGTCAAAATCGGTCCAAATTCAATTTTGAAAAAAGATTTGGGATCTCTGTGACACTGTGAACACTCCTGTATGGTCAAAAGTACAGTTGGACCCTAAAACTAGCCTGTAGACATACTACGCATAGGATGTCTATATGCTCAGAATTTAACAAAATTTGGTCTAGAGACTCCCCTTAAGTCCAACAACACAATGGTATGCTCATAATTTCCTTTGGACCTAAAAATGGCCTTGAGACATCCTACGCGTAGGATGTCTTTTTGCTCAGAATGACTTGAAATTTTCACCCCAGCTTCTCCTTGATGTGCTGATCACAGTGGTGTGCTGAGAAGTTGGTATGGAGTCCTAAATCAAGCTAGAGACATCCTACGCATAGGATGTCTAGCTGCTCATATTCTGTCCAAACTTGCACTGTAGCTTCCCCTTGATGTTCTAAAATCACAGCTATTTTTACTTTTTGATTCTGACACCTATAGGTTAGTCAAATGATCAAGAATCTGTTCCAAAAGCCTGATGTCTGTTCTGATGAATTCCCAAGTCAAATCAACTCCAAATTGGACCAAAAGTGACTAGGAGGCTTGCCTAAGGCTATACAACAGCAAGGTATGTCCAAAGTGTTATAGAATTGACATTTTATTATTTATTGTTGCAGCTGACAGGTGGAAAAGACCCTCGGCAAGACACACGCTTCTTGGCTAACCACTTGATCGCGGAATATCCTCTTCCGGATCCACTTAAGAAAAACGTTTTCTTTACCCGAAACTAAATCAATCAACCATCACACTAGTGTTAGAAGGAAACCTACTTAGGTCCTTGTGTCCCCGGCAACGGCGTCAATGTTGGACAAGAGCGACTCACACACCCATGAAGTGCATGCAAACACTACCTAGATCAACATAATGTCAATCGAGGACACAGATGACACGATAGGCACACGGAGTAAATCTCTTTAGCTTGTTAGGCTGAGACCATCCTACACATACAACACTCAGGAAGGCCAACTAAACCACAATCAAGAACCTCACTGCTCTCAACTACACCACCTAGCCACATACACACATACGGAAGGTAACTCACCTAATCATGCCAGATTCATACGAAACTTAAGGAACACCATCCCCTCACTAGGATACACCTATCCCTAAGCTTCTACACTCAAAACCCTCACCCAAACCCCATCTGTGGAAAATGCGTAGGATGACAGAACAAAATTTTGAAAGTGCCTGAAACTAAAATTTTTGAGTACCTATGCGTAGCTTATGTCTCCATGATTCTGTAGACTACTAGTGATAGCCGTTTTTTTGGCTATCTGTAATTGCCACAGTGAGTTACCTCACCCTACCAAAATCACCCAAACACTGTGGCTATCCCTACCATTTCACTGTACATAGGCGTGCGTGAGTCACGGGACTTTTCCCTTATCTTCTTAAAAACCCTCAGCTAGCTAGTCACTGGGCTAGGTGAGCCAAAAAAAAATAAAAAAAAAATAAAAAAATAAAAGTATATTATGGCCTCTTTGTGTGTAAATATTTCATTGTATATATGGCCTAAATATAGGGATTTTTTATAATTATTTTGGTATTTTATTTAAATATTTCTACTTAGGTGTGTGTTTTATTAAACCTATGTACACCTTCTTTCATCCTCTTACACCATAATTTTATTTTTTTGCCAATATGTACATACTCTAACCTCATATTTTTCCTTTATACAAATCACTCCCACATTTTCACCCTCACCCTCGTGAAAACAAAAAATTGATTTCTACTCATTGGTTACTTTTATTATATTATTTACTTGCATACATTTTCCTCTTTCACCCAAAATAATTCAAGGAGGGATCATATCATATGATTCCAATATCTTTCCATATCCATAACTCCTCCATATTTTTATTATTATTTTTACTCATTATTCTAACACCATGTGCTCATTGAGCTAAAGTCCATGAATAGTCCATACACTAGTCCCACCATGTATATATTTCTTATTTCACCAATAATCCTCCTCCATGCATGGGTCAAGGGCAACTTGAATGCTTTGTATTATAATATGACAAAGGAGGGGCTCACTCTTGGATGCATTGTACAAATTCAACAAAGGAGGGGACCACTAAAAGACTTTTGCAGGCATAAAAAACAGGCTTTTTGGTGAGAATTTTGGCACCTATCTCCACTCCGAATTTGGAGCAGTGGTCAAAAGAGAAAATGTAGCCCACGCTTTGAATAATCACCCCAAATTTTTTCATGATTTTTGGAGCTACCAGCTGTGAGCTATGAGTTTTTTAGTGGACCCCAGTTTTCCCATGCTATGCAACCACACTCTCTCTTCCACTTTATCATTTTCCTCTTTCACACACACTTCTCCACTCATCATCCCCATCTCTCTCACCACTCCTCTCTGCACACTACTCACCTTCTCCTCAACCTTGAAGAATAAGAGAAACCATGGTGAACTCATACCTCCCACACACAATTCCATTCCAAAATTGACCACCTAGTCTCATTTTTCCTCCTCCAAATCACCCATATCTATCAAAAAACCACAAAATTCAGCCTCTTCTCTTAAAAGACAACATCATGGTGGTTGATTACTCAGCTTCAATTACCTTGTCTCTCAAGGAAGGTCAAGAGTGGAGAAAAAATGTACCGTCAAAGCTAGTGGACCGTCAACAAGCGTCAAAATTGGCCCTACTCAAGACACTTGGAGCATCAACTTTGTAAGAAATCCACCTTTTCTTACCTCTTAAGAGTTTTTCTTCCTTATTTGTATCCTACATGGATACTCCCATTGTAAATATTCAATTCCATTTGTAAATTAATACTAACTCTACTAACACTAACCCACTATGAAAAGTCCTATCACCTCCATTTCTCTCCTCTCTCTTTCCCCACCAACTTCTTGATAATTCCAAGCAAAATAAATTAGATAAATTGCTGAAAATCTAACCCAACCATGGTTAGAGGAGTAACCCTAGCCTTCAAAATTGCTATAAAAGGAGGGTGTAGCTAGCATAAAAGGGGGGAGCCATAAGCAAGAGCACTATGCTATAGCTTGAGGAGCCAAGCTCAACCTCTCTACAAGGAGCTCTTGAGTGGAAGCTCATTGTCTTATGCATGTGCATGTGTTGTAATAGGGGATTAGCAAGGGAAATCTATGCCATTGTAAGAGAGAGAGTAATCATTCAATTGAGAGTAGGAAATCTATCATTTCTCCTACTAGTGTAAGCCCAACATTCGCTGAATCAAGGAGGGTGGATTTGGACTAAGCTCGGATACTTTGTCTCCCTTCCAACGTGAAGTAATGGACAAAAATGATGCGTAAGTGTCTTGGTGTTTTTTTTTTTTTGGTTAAGTTCTTGATAGCTTGTCTCTGGTGTTGTCATCAATCTAGCCATAAATCCCACATACTGTAAGAGGGCAACAGGGTGGAGAGGACTCCCCTGGCCTTAAGACAGTGATTGGGGTGGCTTTTCTAGTGATGTGTTGTGGTGAAATTTACGCAAGCTATGTTGAACAAGTACTAATCTCACTTTGATTTGTCATGACAGATTTGTAAGAAGGTATTAATGCAACAAGCACCCCCTCCCCCTTTCTCTCTCTTTCTTAAATATATAGTTGTGTTTGCTTGATCATCGCCGATACGTTTCAAAGCAGCCCGAGCACTATCTCTCTCTCTCTCTCTCTCTCTATCTCTCTCTCTCTCTCTATCTCTCTCTCTCGTGTTTTAGTGTGTGAGAGTATTCCATTGGTGTTAGGGTTAGTGTAATTCCTTGCTTGTTTGTGGGTTGCTCTAACGATTCTCCTCTTTTGCGTCCTAGTTCGCTCTTAAACTAGGTGGTGCCCCTTGTGTAGTTGGGATTTGGCGGTGGGTTTGTTGTTTTGGTTTGTGTTGTGATGTGCCCCAGCCCCATTGAGCAGCACGGGAGCCTTGAAGGGTGTCTAGAGGCCACTCTTCTTGTTGCCCGCCCCGGACCGCCTCAAATTGGTGCCCCCACTGAGGACGGCTTGTGTATTTTTGTGTAGAATCAACCTTTAGCATAGTCAAGTAGTTTGCATGAATCACGAAGCTTTGTATGATCCCTTCATTCCCATTGCAAGGCAAAAGGTACACATAATTGTTAGTACTAAGTTGCAATTTCAACGTGTCATTCGTAGAATTTTAGGTCCTCTTAGGTTGGCCGAGATAAACGCTTCAGTAAATCCTTTTATTTTGCCTCTCATTAGGTACGACCTTAGTTTGGACGTCTATATTTTTGTTTTGTTTTAAGCATTAGGACATGCATAGGCCATGGATAATGGCCCAGGAATAGAGGTTTTTCCCTTTCATTTTACTCCACACATTAGAATAAACGTTGCAATTAGTAGAAAGATCCATTTTCAACAACGAATGGTGTTCATGTTTGGTGCCCAAAGAGCAGGAGAAATTCTTGCATCACCAAACCCTGTCATTCTACCTCTCATCAACTACCACACTTCTTTTGATGTACATGTGTTCATTTTATTTTAAAATGACGTGCAGCCCGGCAAAGTAGTGTGTATGTTTGTTTTTTCTTTGTCCAAGTTGTTATAAGAAACAAAAAAACGATCATTTGTTCTAACTGGGAATGTGTGTGCAGTGAAAGTTCAATCCTTAGAGATCTAGCTCTATTACCAATTGAGTTGCAGGAGCAAGTAGTAAGGCGTCTTCCTCATAACAAGAGGGTGGTGAAGTTAAGACGGAAGGTCCTACGCGTTGATTCCATTTTCCTCTTGTTGTTGGGCACTAAGGAAGACCGCGCATTCATCCAACTAGTGTGTGCCCTAAGATTGGTAAATAGAGTGAAATTTGGCGTTTGGCGAGTGCATTTCACCATTGAGGAAGACTCTTCAGGAAACTTGCGGCCAGAGTTCATGCTTCATAGACTCACATTTGGTGAATTTTTCCCTCATTTGCATCTTATTAATAGTCTTCCTTTCGCTTTCAACAAAGGAGATAGGGAGCTATTCAGAGCTTGTCTTAATAAAGAGAGCATAGAGAAGATTGCAAATTTTTATAAATTCTCATCCTTCTCTACTTTCTATGACACTTTGTTCATAGAGACATTGTAAATCTCTTTATGCTTTTGAATGATTTAACCATAATCCTAAGGAGTTTTTGTCCAGGAATTTTGTAGCACAAGTGGAGTCTTTAAATCTTGCAAACTTGATTGGACTTGATGAGGATGTTCTTTATGAAATTGTGAGAAGGTTGCCTCACTCCGACTGTGTGGAACTCGAAGGAAAGGAGCTCCTAGTCAATTGCTATTTTCTCACGGCCTTCGACGAGCATGAAGATCTAGTTTTTATACAAACCGCTTGTGCATTGGGAATTGTAGAGCAAGTGCAATTTATCACTTGGGACGTGGTTGCTCTTTTGGATCCAGAAAAGAAAGTTCTAGAGATTTCTGTTTATCGCCTTAGCTTTGAAGAATTTCAACCCTTCTTAGAGCTCATCAATAGTCTACCCTTTTGTTTTGATCAAACAAATCGAGACCTTATTGAAGCTTGGATAGCTGAAGAAGAAAACCTAGAGTGGTATTTTCTCACTTCTTCTTTTGCAGGCGAGTGGTTCTAGATCTCTATTGTATCCCTTATTGTAACTCGTATTGTAATCTTTCATAATAATGGAGAGCCAACGCCAAATGCCTGGATATCCTCTTTTCTTTGGAGAGCCTGGAGAGGATGCAGAATTATTTTTAGCAAATTTCAAGATGTCTTGCCGTATCAAGAGGATAGTAACCGATCAAGAACGTGTAGAAATGTTTGAGGTGGTCCTTAGGAAAGATGCTAGTACTTGGTTTGACTCTTTGCCTGAGGAAGTTAAGGGGAATTACACAGAAGTTTTGAATCGTTTTAAGAGATACTTCTTTGATCCCCAAAACACTCAAAAACTATGGCAAGACATTGTTTCTCATAAGCAAAAAGACTTAGATGACTACTACGTGTACAAGCAAGAGTTTCTACGTCTTTGGGCTCTATGGATACGAAATGTTACTAACCCTGGTGATGGTGCAGAATTTTTAAAGAAGGAGAGGTTCATAGCCGGACTCTTTCCTGACCTTAAGGTAAAAGTTGAGGCGGGTGCACCTGCTACTTTTGATGCAGCTGAAACTAGGGCTGCTGAGAAGTATAGGAAACTCAAGTGCTTAAGGGGAGAGGTTCCAATAGAAGGTCTTAGACCCAAAGGTAAGTCACAAGCATCAACATCGAGGGAGCTTCCTAAGGTAACGGCGGAAGTAATTGAGAAGTTAAACGAATCTTTAAGCAGCCTGTCAATTCACCTTGCACAAGCTGTAGGTCCAAAGGGACAAGCAAAGAAGTCTGAAGAGCGAGATCCACGACCTAGGAGAGTCTTGCAATGTTGGAATTGCGGAGAGTCTGGACATGGGATGTATAATTGTCCTTGGCCCCGTGGGGAGCCAGGGAGACCTAACTTGAATTACCCAGTGATGAATGCAGGAGAAGGAGCTGGTCAACAACCAAGGCTTCTACAAAGGCCAAATGGACCAAGACCACCTCCACAAGGGGTAGAAGGAGTTCCACCCTTGCCAGATCCAAATGTGCATGTGGTAGAGGTGACAAATTCAAATGAGGTTGACATGGAAGCCAATGGAATTAAGCGTGGCCGAGGAAAAGGTAAAGAGAAAGAAGGAGTCACATCACAGAGTGATTATGGACAAGGCAAGAAGGCAAAGGGAACCAAGGAAACCAAGAGGACTCGACGTCGTATCAACCTCCAAGACTTCCCTCTTGGACATGGTATGGCTCCGTACAACTTGTTGGAAGACATGAGAGGTAAGGGTCCTGATATTTCATGGCCTCAATTTCTTGCATTATGTCCACAAGTTAGGAGGGATTTAACAAGGGCAGTTAGCACTAGGAGAAAGGTAAAAGAGAGTGTGCCTGTTGTAAAAATTGCACAAGCTGAAATGAATGAGGACATTACACCGGTGCTAGACTGTTACATCAAAGGAAGATTGGTTAGGAAAGGTCTAGTGGATGGGGGTGCACAAATTTGCATCATGACAGAGGGACTCATGCAAAAACTAGGCATGCACATCCATGAGACACCTGAAATTAGGGTCAAGATGGCAAACAATAGCAAGGCTAGGTGCGTAGGCATTTGTAAAAATGTTTTTGTGGAGGCCTTTGGCATTAAGAAGGCAGTGGATTTCTATGTCATGTCTACCAAGGGAAATGGTTACCCATTTATCCTAGGAAGACCATGGCTAATGAAAATGCGAGCTTTGCAGGATTGGGAGAGTGGAAAGCTAATTTGCAGGAATGACAATCACAAGAAGGTTGTCTTTGACATGAAGGAGCAACGCCAAGAGGAGCTCCACGAAGAATCATCTCAAAGTGAGACGGAAGAAGGTTGGACCGATAGCACTTCAAAAGAAGAAAGTAGCGGCAGCATTACTGAAGAGGAGTCTTCCATCGAAGTCATGGGGGTAAGGTTTAAGCCAAGCAACCAAGAGACCTCTTGTCAAGGCTTGGAGGAGGTAGGTCCTCAAGAGAACGAAGGTGATCAAGATGAAGGGATGTTGGAAGGTATGCTATCAACAACACTTACAAAGGATGAAAGAGAGGAGTTCAAATGTGTGCTAAGGAAGTTTCCTAGGTTTTTTGCGAAAGACTACACCGACGTGGGTGGAGTAGATGTTGTTCAACACAAGATTGAGTTGAAGCCAGAGGCCACACCTAAGGCTCAAAAGCTACGAAGGCTAGGAGTCATTAAAGAGCAGGCTCTACTCAAGGAGGTAAGAAAGCTTCTAGCAGCAGGGTTCATTTATCCAGTGGAGAATTCAGAGTGGGTCTCTCCTGTTGTTTTCACTCCTAAGAAGAACGGCAAGTGGAGGGTGTGTGTGGATTACCGTCCCCTCAATGAGGCAACAAAGAGAGATCACTTTCCCCTCCCATTCCAGAATGAGATACTAAATGAGGTAGCTGGTCATGAGAAGTACACTGTGTGCGATGGTTACTCAGGTTACTTTCAAATAGGGATTGCACTGGAGGATCAATTGAAAACAACCTTTATCACTCCTTGGGGTTGTTATGCTTTTAGAGTCATGCCATTTGGTCTGACAAATGCTCGTGCAACATTCCAACGTTTCATGAATATGGTGTTTCAAGCATTCTTTGGAAAGTCAATTAGGGTGTTCATTGATGATTTCTGTATTTATAGGTCAAAATCATTGCATCTACAAAGGGTAGAAGAAGGTTTAAAGAAGCTCTACGACATGGGAGGTCAACTCAACCCCGACAAGTGCCATATAGGTGAGGATGAAGTAATCTTGCTTGGTCATAAAGTTTCTTACAAAGGCATTGAAGTGGATCCTTCGAAGGCAAAGGCTCTTATTGAGCTACCATCACCCAAGAGTCTTAAGGAGGTCATCTCATTCATTCAAAAGGTGAAGTATATGTCACGCTTCATTCACTTAGCCTCGGAGTTACTTCACCCTTTGCAAAAGTTGACACAACAAGTAGAATTTGCATGGTCTGATGAGCTTGAAGAGTACTTTTGTAACATTAAAGTCATTTTGTCAGAGCTACCAACACTCATGTCTCCTTGTTGGGAGTACACATTCTTTGTTAGCTCTAGTGCTGGGAAAGAGACAATTGGTGCTGTGTTGCTACAACAAGATCCCCACAGTACAAGGATGCGACCCATCTACTTTGCTAGTAGGCTCATGAATGCTTTGGAGAGAGACTACACAGAAGCATAACTCATGATGCTTTCTCTCATGTTTGCGGTGAGAAAGTTTAGATCCTACCTGCTACCAAAACCTTTTGTAATTCTCACTGCAGAAAATTTGTTTCCTTGGGTGTCATCTCAAATGAATCTTAGTACTAGGATCTCAAAGTGGATTATGGAGTTGCAAGAGTTTCAATACTCTTTCAAGGTAGAAGATAGTGTGCGTGCACAATTGGCAGGGATTCTCACTTATAGGGTGCACGAAAAGGAGATTAAGGTGCCTGAAGTAAAGACCCTACCATTGCCACCACCAAAAAGTATTCCTAATGCTTTTACTTTGTTCTTTGATGGAGCTTTTCGTCGAGCCACAGGAAAAGCAGGGGGAGGGCTAGTGTTGCTCAACCCAAGTGGAGAGGTGGTCATGAAAGAGAAGTTCAATCTACCAAGTTCAGCTAGCAACAATGAAGCAGAATATGACACTCTACTTCAAGGTTTGAAGATGTGCATTGGCCAAGGGATACAACGCCTCATGGTAAAGGGAGATGCACTTCTCATTGTTAAACAGATTTTAGGCATTTGGGCATGCAAGAATGAGAGCTTACGGACAAAAGCTCATGCCATTCGTAGATTGTTTAATCAATTTGAAGAAGTGCAACTATATCATATTCCTAGGAAACAGAATGAAGATGCTGATTTACTTGCACAACAAGCCGTTGCATGTGTAAAGAAAGAAGTGCAGGTCATCATGGTGGCGGTTGCTGTGAAGCAACCGAGGTACCAGGGATTGGAGTCATTAGCTCCCATCATTGGCTACATTTTGGAGGGTGAGTTTCCACCAGACTTCACAAAAGCTCAGAAGAGGAGACTCATGAAGAAGGCAAGCGTATATCTCTTCCTAGAAGGCTCCCTCTATCAGAGAGGGAAGGATCAAGTGTGCAGACGAGTACCAACTATCAAGGAAATTCCAGCCATTTTAAAAGGTTTGCATGAAGAGGCATGTGGTGGTCATTTTTCCCAAGAATCAACTATGAAGAAGATTTTGCTTGCGGGGTATGTTTGGCCAAGCTTGCATGTGGATGTTCAACATTGGTGTAAAAGCTGTCACAATTGTCAGATAAATGAAAATAGAAGGTTGGTGCATGGCCCGAGGCAAATAGTGCTTGCAAATGGACCCTTTGAAAAGTGGGGCATTGATGCTATGGGTCCTCTGCCTAGGACAAAAAATGGTAAACTCTACATTCTAGTGGCTGTAGACTATATGACTAGGTGGGTGGAAGCTCAAAGTGTGGCAAGAGTGAATGAGAGGACAGTTAGCAAGTTTGTGTACACTCACATTTGTTGCAAATTTGGCACACCTTTGGAGATTGTTTCTGATAATGGTCCAAGGTTTAGGAAGGGCTTGCTCACAGAAGTTTGTGAAGAGCTTCACATCATCATAGCACACCATACTACCCACAGTCAAATGGTTTGGTGGAGAAGGCTAATGGTGTCATTGCAGGAATCATTAGAAAGATGGTGCAAAACAAGACAAAATTACCTCACCCTACCAAAATCACCCAAACACTGTGGCTATCCCTACCATTTCACTGTACATAGGCGTGCGTGAGTCACGGGACTTTTCCCTTATCTTCTTAAAAACCCTCAGCTAGCTAGTCACTGGGCTAGGTGAGCCAAAAAAAAATAAAAAAAAATAAAAAAATAAAAGTATATTATGGCCTCTTTGTGTGTAAATATTTCATTGTATATATGGCCTAAATATAGGGATTTTTTATAATTATTTTGGTATTTTATTTAAATATTTCTACTTAGGTGTGTGTTTTATTAAACCTATGTACACCTTCTTTCATCCTCTTACACCATAATTTTATTTTTTTGCCAATATGTACATACTCTAACCTCATATTTTTCCTTTATACAAATCACTCCCACATTTTCACCCTCACCCTCGTGAAAACAAAAAATTGATTTCTACTCATTGGTTACTTTTATTATATTATTTACTTGCATACATTTTCCTCTTTCACCCAAAATAATTCAAGGAGGGATCATATCATATGATTCCAATATCTTTCCATATCCATAACTCCTCCATATTTTTATTATTATTTTTACTCATTATTCTAACACCATGTGCTCATTGAGCTAAAGTCCATGAATAGTCCATACACTAGTCCCACCATGTATATATTTCTTATTTCACCAATAATCCTCCTCCATGCATGGGTCAAGGGCAACTTGAATGCTTTGTATTATAATATGACAAAGGAGGGGCTCACTCTTGGATGCATTGTACAAATTCAACAAAGGAGGGGACCACTAAAAGACTTTTGCAGGCATAAAAAACAGGCTTTTTGGTGAGAATTTTGACACCTATCTCCACTCCGAATTTGGAGCGGTGGTCAAAAGAGAAAATGTAGCCCACGCTCTGAATAATCACCCCAAATGTTTTCATGATTTTTGGAGCTACCAGCTGTGAGCTATGAGTTTTTTAGTGGACCCCAGTTTTCCCATGCTATGCAACCACACTCTCTCTTCCACTTTATCATTTTCCTCTTTCACACACACTTCTCCACTCATCATCCCCATCTCTCTCACCACTCCTCTCTGCACACTACTCACCTTCTCCTCAACCTTGAAGAATAAGAGAAACCATGGTGAACTCATACCTCCCACACACAATTCCATTCCAAAATTGACCACCTAGTCTCATTTTTCCTCCTCCAAATCACCCATATCTATCAAAAAACCACAAAATTCAGACTCTTCTCTTAAAAGACAGCATCATGGTGGTTGATTACTCAGCTTCAATTACCTTGTCTCTCAAGGAAGGTCAAGAGTGGAGAAAAAATGTACCGTCAAAGCTAGTGGACCGTCAACAAGCGTCAAAATTGGCCCTACTCAAGACACTTGGAGCATCAACTTTGTAAGAAATCCACCTTTTCTTACCTCTTAAGAGTTTTTCTTCCTTATTTGTATCCTACATGGATACTCCCATTGTAAATATTCAATTCCATTTGTAAATTAATACTAACTCTACTAACACTAACCCACTATGAAAAGTCCTATCACCTCCATTTCTCTCCTCTCTCTTTCCCCACCAACTTCTTGATAATTCCAAGCAAAATAAATTAGATAAATTGTTGAAAATCTAACCCAACCATGGTTAGAGGAGTAACCCTAGCCTTCAAAATTGCTATAAAAGGAGGGTGTAGCTAGCATAAAAGGGGGGAGCCATAAGCAAGAGCACTATGCTATAGCTTGAGGAGCCAAGCTCAACCTCTCTACAAGGAGCTCTTGAGTGGAAGCTCATTGTCTTATGCATGTGCATGTGTTGTAATAGGGGATTAGCAAGGGAAATCTATGCCATTGTAAGAGAGAGAGTAATCATTCAATTGAGAGTAGGAAATCTATCATTTCTCCTACTAGTGTAAGCCCAACATTCGCTGAATCAAGGAGGGTGGATTTGGACTAAGCTCGGATACTTTGTCTCCCTTCCAACGTG
The DNA here is from genome assembly GCF_014529385.1 of Adiantum capillus-veneris. NCBI lineage: Eukaryota > Viridiplantae > Streptophyta > Polypodiopsida > Polypodiales > Pteridaceae > Adiantum > Adiantum capillus-veneris. Next base: position 27,265,220 of record NC_140943.1, read on the forward strand.
AAGTAATGGACAACAATGATGCGTAAGTGTCTTGGTGTTTTTTTTTTTTGTTAAGTTCTTGATAGCTTGTCTCTGGTGTTGTCATCAATCTAGCCATAAATCCCACATACTGTAAGAGGGCAACAGGGTGGAGAGGACTCCCCTGGCCTTAAGACAGTGATTGGGGTGGCTTTTCTAGTGATGTGTTGTGGTGAAATTTACGCAAGCTATGTTGAACAAGTACTAATCTCACTTTGATTTGTCATGACAAATTTGTAAGAAGGTATTAATGCAACAAGCACCCCCTCCCCCTTTCTCTCTCTTTCTTAAATATATAGTTGTGTTTGCTTGATCATCGCCGATACGTTTCAAAGCAGCCCGAGCACTATCTCTCTCTCTCTCTCTCTCTCTCTCTCTCTATCTCTCTCTCTCTCTCTCATGTTTTAGTGTGTGAGAGTATTCCATTGGTGTTAGGGTTAGTGTAATTCCTTGCTTGTTTGTGGGTTGCTCTAACGATTCTCCTCTTTTGCATCCTAGTTCGCTCTTAAACTAGGTGGTGCCCCTTGTGTAGTTGGGATTTGGCGGTGGGTTTGTTGTTTTGGTTTGTGTTGTGTTGTGCCCCAGCCCCATTGAGCAGCACGGGAGCCTTGAAGGGTGTCTAGAGGCCACTCTTCTTGTTGCCCGCCCCGGACCGCCTCACTAGCACGCAGAAAACAGACATCGTTTGATACACTTACGGCCACAAATAGCTCATAGATGCGTCGGCGTGTATGCTTCGTCTCGTGTGGACTGCTTGGCGTTGTCGCGTAGCTCTCCTTGAGCCTACAACAATGGTGCAGTCGGATCTCCAATGTGTTGAGCGAGCCGGGCGTAGCGAGAGGATAAAGCTCACCCTCACTCTCTTTCTCTCTCACACACAGTAGACGGCAGCGCTAAAAGTTTGATTATAATAAAAGTCCTCTTTTACAAAATGACCTAGGTACCTTATATACTAAGGCTACCTTAGGTTTAACCAAAAATGGGGTTGAAAGGGTCAAATGGCTTTGTATTTACAATCTGGAAGTGCCATTGCACCCCGGCTTCTGAAACTAGAATAACTACTCATTACAAATGACGTTGATAGCCATAATCCGTAGCATTTCATAACTCGCAAAAGATAAGACTTTGGTACGAAACTTGAGTTATGTTGTGTTGTTGACCCAGTGGTCAACAATGGCCAAAGTGAAATAGCTAACCTAACAATTCTCGATCTACTAAAAGCCTATGGAACGGAAGTAGATCAAAGATCCCAATGGGAGAAGTACTTACCCTTAGTTGAGTATGCTTACAATAACACTGTATATACTTCCACGGGAAAAGCACCTTTTGAGGTAATTGAGGGAATATCAAAAAGTCCCTTGCTACTTAAGGTACATGGGAAGATCTTTGCTGCAGATGAGTATAGCCGAGACCTACAAGAATCTTTTCGAAAGATTAAGGATACTATCTCTATCTCACAGCAAAGGCAAAAGGATGCTGCTGACAAGCACAGAAGATCTCAAGCCTTTAAAGAAAACGATTGGGTCTTGTTAAAGTTTCCCAAGGCTCCATTAAGGCACACGACGGGCAAGAATCCTACGGGCCGCCAAAAGTACTATGCCAAAGGAGAGCCACCTCAAGAACCAACTATTGAAGACCCACCGGAGATCGAGGACCAAGAGGAGGTGCTGCAGCCCGAGTCCATTCTCCGACATGAAGACAAGGTATTAAGAGGCGGTAAGACTATCCGACGATATCTTATTAAGTTTAGGAATTATCCTTTTGAAGATGCTAGATGGATGCAAGGGATACAATTAAAGGATAACGTAAACCTTGTCAATGCTTTCAATGCTTCCCAAGAGTAAGAAAATGTACAAAATGTTAAAAATGAACAAATTTTTTGTCTTATAAGACTCTCTTTTTCTTTATTGTGCACAAAAATGAAGTAGTATGCATGCTTAGATCAAGTTTGCGGAGACGACGTCTCCCAAACACCAAGTAGAGCTTGCCACTCTACTATGGAAGACTGATAGGACTTATGTGCAGACATGCTTGCGGCAGCCTCAGGCTCTCAAGCGCCGAATGGACTAGTCATCCATTGTGGAATGATGTCGTAGGGTAACATAGGGATCCTCTACCCGCTAAGAAAAGGTATCATGAATATGCCTTATCTTCTCTACACCATAGTCGAGGACGACTATGACTTCAAGAGAGAGGTAATGTCATAATAATCAATATCTAATTCTCCTAAATGATTTTCTCATGTTAAACTGATCATTTAATATGGGGAAGTGCCAGGGGAGAAAAAGCTAGAATATTGGTTAAGCTAGCAGACTGGCCATAGTAGGGATCCAAAGGAGGGAAAATAGGGATCCAAAGGGGGGGCCATCTGCAAAAGAGCCATGTGCAACAATGGGCTAGAAAGACCCTAAGGTTCAGCCCATTAAGACTTACAAAATGCTAAGGTTCCAAAATTCAAAGGTTGTGTCCAAAGGTCAACCTTAAGGGAATTGGATGCTTTGTGTGTGACAAAAAAAGTCTTTGAATATCCCTACATAGGAGGGGGCGATCCTAGCAAGTAGGGGATGAGAGAGAAGGCCACACACACACACACAAGCTCCCTTTACACAAAGAGAATGAGGGACACATGTCAGCTCCCTAGGCCAGATGCCCACAAGGTGTACCCAATTCCTATTGGATGAACCTTGAAGTGGACCAATGAGAATTAGGCTAGAGTAAATTTAGTCTAACTAATTTTAAAACACTTAGTAAAAAGAACCAATGGAAATTAAGTCTCCTGGATGATTATTGGACAGCCTGTGAAGGGGTCCAATAGGAATTGAGCAGCTCAATGGGCTACTTAATTTCTATTGGTCAGAATGGGGAAAGGTCCAATGGGGATTTAATTCATTTAAATCAATTAAGTTTAATTGATTAAGCTCTCACAAAAGGGGAAAGGGGGACACATGTCAGAAGGCTATCACTTATGCTGCTTAATAGCCATTGGCTTGACTTGGGGAGGTCCAATGGGGAGCCTGCAAGAGCAAATAGCAAGAGGGCTTGCCCAAGAGAGAGAGGGGGCTGAGTTTTGCAACGCATTATCACACACACATACTCACACAATCTCATGTGTGAAGAAAGAGAAGATTATCTCTTCCCAAGCTTTAATGGAGAGCTCATCACCTACTCCAAGCTTGTGAGATAGAAGCCTACATCGACACACTCTTGGCTTGTGGATGCAAATCCAACCAAGAGCCAAGCTTCAATGCATGCTCATCTCCTCTATCAAGCTAATTACTAAGCTAAATCTATGCTAATATGAGTGATTATGTGAGGAGATGTAAATCTTTCTCGTAAGATACTCCTTCTTTCTCTCAATTTACTCTCATACCCTCCTAGCTCTCACCATCTTCGAAGGTGTGTGAGGTCTTGGGGTTGAGAAAGGGGATGATTAAAGTTGTGTTTGCTAAGTGTTTTGCTTCGTGCCTGAAGATTTCATCTTCATTGCACTGGCTAGTCTTGAAGGAGCACAAAGAATTGTATTGTACAATGTCTCTCTTGATGGGAGAAACCATAATACAAAGCCTTTTGGAGGGGGGACCGGCTCCATGCAAATCCGGTCCTCAACTGTTGTCAATAGCTTAATTTCTCTCTCTTTTGAAAGTATTGTTGATGCTATCTAACTAGGTGTTATGCTTTTTGTTGCTCTCTCCACCCAAGCACTCTTGTAATTCTCATTAGGAATCTATTCTATTGAAATGCCCACTATGTTCATGCTAATTTGCGCTACACATAAGTTTTTAGACCATTAAATGTTACAAAAAGCATTGGTAGTGCACCTTCACTCTCACTAGTATTGGAATCCCAATCATGCATATCTGAATACATCAAGTCTCCGGTAAAACTCTCTTCATTAGGCTCACAAGATGCATCAAAAAACAATTCTCTATCTTGTAGAGGCTGAAAATCAAGTAGAGCATCATCCAACATCCGCATAAGGTCATCAGCAGCTGCATCTGAATAAACTTGTTGATGCATGAATCTAGATTGATTGGTATCATTAACATCTATATTTTAGAACCCTTCCGAAGATTCTTTCAATAAGCACATAAGATCTAGGTCCATTGCTTGAGAAGGTTCCTCCATCTTGCACATTTCAGGCTCCTGTAAACTAAGATTTCCACATATGACATGTATTCTAAGTAGGGTTAATTTTATTTGTGAGTTAATCAATTCATGTTTTTTTGCTAACAGGTGATGCTTTTTCGAGTTTATAGAAGCATGGATTTCACTCATATGTATGCTCTCTAAGGTGGCATTGTGGTATGTTAAATAAGTACCGAGGGAAGGAGAGAGAATAAGGATTAGACGGAGAGAGAAAAACATACTTGTGAAATAGAGATAGGATCGGGGTGTGAGAGTACCGACAACGAGAGAGAGAGAGAGAGAGAGAGAGAGAGAGAGAGAGAGAGAGAGAGAGAGAGAGAGAGAGAGATAGATAGAGAGAGAGAGACTGAGAGTGGGAGATGAGGGGGAGAGAGGAAAGATAGGTTCAAAATGAAAAAAGACCCGGCTCAAGTTTGGGCAAGAAGGTTCTCAAGACGGTTCAAATTATTTAATTTAGTAACTTGGTATAGAATTGTCTATGTGTTGGTTTAATGTATATATTTTATAAATATCCCACATTTTAATTGAGATGAAAGTGGAGTTAAGTAAAAGTGGAGTTTTGTTGTGAAGAAGGAGGTTGTGTGCACGTTTTCTACTCATGTGTGTGTGTGTGAGAAAGAGAGAGAGAGAGAGAGAGAGAGAGCCAGAGAGTGGGAGATGAGGGGGAGAGAGGAAAGATAGGTTCAAAATGAAAAAAGTCTGGCTCAAGTTTGGGCAAGAAGGTTCTCAAGCCGGTTCAAATTATCTCATTTAGTAACTTGGTATAGAATTGTTTATGTGTTGGTTTAATGTATATATTTTATAAATATCCCACATTTTAATTGAGATGAAAGTGGAGTTTTGTTGTGAAGAAGGAGGTTGTGTGCACGTTTTCTACTCACGTGTGTGTGTGTGTGTGTGTGTGTGAGAGAGAGAGAGAGAGAGAGAGAGAGAGAGAGAGAGAGAGCGAGAGAGAGAGAGAGAGAGAGAGAGAGAGAGAGAGAGAGAGACAATTTTCCTGTTCATATGCGTGTGAAAAGGTTCCAAAGCCGGGTCCACAAATAATGTTTTCCGAGCCCTTAGAGAGGCAATTAGTGGTGGTTACTCATTGCACAATTATATGCCTATAGTATTCATAGGGAAATAATAATCATAGTGTTTCGCGAGCCCTTAGAGAGGCAGTTAGTGGTGTCTACTCATTGCACTATTAGATGCTTATAAATCTTATAGGGGAATAATAATCGTAGTGACAAATCATGCATATTTTATTGCACGCCCCACTTTAAAATTTAGTGGTGGAGTAGTAGACGATTACAATATTCATACTGACAAATCATGCATATATTTTTGCACGCTCCAATTTAGCAGTTAGCATATGCTGCGTGGGACCCCTCATGTGACTAACACATGCCACTATTCCATCACTATCAATGCTTTTTGAGAGCATGCTGCTTTAGCCTATATAAATGTTACAAGGCAAGCAGCATATGTTGCACAAGTGAATCGGAGGTGCTAATCAAGAGAGATTTTTTCATTTTACCTGTACTTATACAATGCCTATAGGATATGAAACTAATGGTAATGAGGTAGTTGAAAAAATCCATGAAGAGCTTCACAAACTCCCCCCCAACGCACCCCTTGAAGAAAAGAAGACGTTTACACAGAGAGAGCGTGACACAAACAAGGAGGTCCGGATGTTCAACCACCTTAATCGCGCTCGCAACACCGGAGACCAGGAATTCAATGATGGCTTTGAGACAATGCGATAAGCTCTGGGCAAGTGGGAGACATGGGGGTACATAGACAGCTCTCGAAGGGCCGCTTTACAGGCGGAGATTGACCATTTGCTTATCTGCAAACGCACAATCAACCTGGTCGACATCTCTGACTCCAATGTGGTAGAAGATTGAGGCAAGATTTAAATAATTATGCACTAAATATATATAGTTAAATAAATATGCACTAGCACATGATAAATTGTACTAGTATGATGCAAGTTGTACTGTGTGTGTGTGTGCAGGTTTGATTCCCAACCTAATCATGTAAACAACTTATTTTAATTATATGATGCTTATTTTAACTATATGATGGTGTTCCACTCTTCAGTGCCTTGGCAAGAATAATTCATATGTCTCTCTCTGACTTATTTATTGAAGTAGCTGTGATACTTTTAATCGGCCTGGTCTACTAACACATCTTCAAGATTTGTCATAATTTAGGGTATTGAACCGCCAAATGTAACTACAAGCTGTTTGAAAGCCAAACGTAAAGAGAATCGATGTGAGTTTTTTATATAATGCAAGAAAAAGATGAGCATGTCTTTAGTATTTACCCTACTTTTAGTAGAATGTTGTTTCCTATCCATGTAAGTGTTGTTGCAAACAAGGATGAATGCCTAATAAGCCAATTTGAAACTAGGAATCTACAAAATATTGATGGTTGTACTTGTTTGGGCAGAGACCTCAAAGTAATGATACACGCATAGACTCTTGCATATAAAATAGTAATTAAGAACACTTTAATGAGTTGAAGAACTGCATACGTACATAAACACACACATATAAATAACTATATATATTGTATAAACAAGTACTTAAAAACACTTTACCGAGTTGAAGAACTACTTACGTACATAAACACACACATATAAATAAATAAATAAAAAGATATTATACATATATATATAATATAAATATTATATATAAAACTATATATATTCTTAGACCGACAGTGTAAAGAAATACTGACAAGAAAATGAAATTTTGACAGCATAACAACGTGAAAAATAAAAAAAACCCATTCCATACTTGCTTCTGTGAAAGCTTGCCTAACATTCGTTAAGCTTTCTTATTCTATACTTGCTTCCGTGAAGCTTGCCTAACTTTTGTGTATACATGAAACCATGATTATGTTTCTAAACTTGAACAAAAAAGCATGATTATATTCACAAGTAATCAAAATTTTGGCGGCATATATAACGGCGTGAAAATACAAACAAAAGAATTTCCCATTCCATACTTGCTTCCATGAAGGTTGACTAACTTTTCTGTATACATGAAACCATGATTATGTTTTCAAACATGAACAAAAAGCATGATTATTGACAAGCAATCAAAATTTCGGCAGCATAACAGCATGAAAATTCAAACTAAAAAAATTCCCATTCCATACTTGCTTCCGTGCAGCAGTGAATTCTCACGGGAAGAAGAAATTACATACACAAAAAAGCATGTGTTGGTATATTACTTTGGTAAATCCAAAGCTCTCAACTAACTTCTATCTAGAATAATAAATATGAAATCATGGCTGAATTGATAAGGACGATCAACACCAACAACATGTATTTAGTAATACCAAAAAAGTGCCACCCAAACACCATGGTCACACGTCGTTCCATAAAAATCACAAACTAGAGAAAACAATAGATAATACCAATGTTGATGTTAATCAAGGGCAATGTGATATGGGCTCATATTGTTGCCAATCTGTCTCTTCATTGCTATCTACATCAACTCTTGAAATAGCACGTACACATGGAGCCTTGAAGCGTGAACGATGTTGATGGAAGACCTCTGGATCACTATCTATGCAGAGACAGTGTTTAGACAACTCAACGCAAACATTGCCCAAGCCACCACATCAAGAAAACATATCAACAATGTAGGTGTGCTCCGCAGTATGTATGCACAAGCCAACTAAAAAAAGAAAAAAATATGCGCATTTTTACTTTATGTAACATAGTCCAATAATGAAAGTAGGAAGCATATATTCTTACCAAAAGAAGTCAAGGCTACGCTCGGCGGCACCTCTAAGAGTGTGTCCTCCAATGTACTCTCCGTCGACGCGCTCCACCAGTATTTCGGACTTGGCATTGAAAGAGTTGTTATCCACGCTCTCTCCATCTCATCGATCGTAGATAGGACGTTGACCCTTATGATAAAACAATCCTAGCAATAGTGTTTCCACCTAAAAATTACAATTAGAATGTGATCTAATTAAAGAAAACTACGAGCATGCTTTTCAATCAACAAATAAATTTACTTACTCTCTTAATCTCAATGGTCTTTTGCACATAACCATCGGGGAAAAAAATAAGGATAGTGTGCATCATTTTGAATCCCATCTCGATGGCATGGCTAGACACAATGCCAAAGTGATCAGTGGAGCTTAGGGTGATGTACCACCCATTGTCTGCCACATACTTTGAAGCTATTACGTCCACTTTCTTACTTAATTTTTGAGAGAATAGATTCCATGGAGGGACCTGCATAATACGTATTCTTAATTTAATTAAAGTTACAAAACTATCATAGACTGTCCATTGTCGTTTTGAAGGATGCATACCTCGTTCTTCAAAAAAATTTCAACTTTAAAGTTTGTTGGAAAATCCGCAAACAAAAGAGAGGCCACTTCATTGCTCTTTTTCCCATCAACATGGGCTGAATGAAGAAGATCCAAGATCCTGCATACGATCAAATACATGTATTTCAAACATTCACTACACACACCACACATAGTTAGTCTTTCTTTTCACATGTGTTTACCATTTCTCATCATCGAGAGAAATTTTGTAAACATCTAGCATGTTGCCAATAACGGTCACATCACAATCTATGGAAGGCACTACATAATCAGAAAATAAAATATTTCATCAAGAACTGTTGAGTAGAAAGAAAGTGACAGCTAGATATCTATACAAGCAAGTTTCCTTGTAAAGCCTTGAGCACCTTTTTGGTTCTTTTTGGGAGACTTCTTGGGCTTCTTGGGTCTAACAAAATCCAATCGTTTCTTTATAGATAAGATTGTACTATTGTTTACTCTTTTCGAAGAGGTGGCTTTCTTGGAAGCTGAGCCAATCTCCTCAATACCATTTTCATTTCTTTCAAGAACGTGCTCTAAAGCAAACAAAAATATATTTCTCACAAACATAATCCAAATAGTATGAGCACTTTAACAATTTTGTAGTTTTTATAAATGCCAAAAATAACCTTTATATAAGTTCCCTTCATCACGTGGGTAGGTTCCTCGAGTGTAATCTAGCCACCAAGGGCAATACTCAATTTCCCAAGCAATCAAATCATAATCTCTCATCCATAGTGGATACATACACTCCTCACAAGAGAGGTCCCTCCAACTTTCAACAGCAATTGGCAACTTCTCCAACAAAGTTTGATCGTAAAGCTGAATTAGCCATCTACATAAAATGCAGTTAACTTTATTTGAGCTCCTTTCCTAAGTGACTTATTTATTATACAAACTCTAAGTAAAAAATAGAATAACAACCATAAAGATATCAATTGTATTACCTGAATAATACTCTCCTCGAAGATTCCATAAGCTCTAGAATTTTTTCATTCGACTCTTTTGTGTTGAGCTTACTCCAAATCTCCACAAAAGCTTTATCAATGTGGTCCCTCAATTGGTGATGAAACCATGCTTCAAAGCCCTCTGGCATTTCTTCAATCATTTTTCCTTTGATCCTCAAGCATTGCTTCAAGATACTTCCCCAATACCACTCTTTACACAAGTACATTTTAAATTTCATTGCACTAATATAACGCTCAAAAGTAACATCATCTACATGGCAATGCATCAAAGAGTGCAATATTTCCTTTTTCCTATAGAGCAAACAATAAACAAACCATAAATGCATTGATTCATTTGATGATTACATGTGTATTTTTTATCCAAAAATTATTACCTCTCTGGTGATATTTTAGAAGTTGCCAAAGAGTGGACCTTGTGTCTTGTAAGACCCACTTGATCCTTTTCTCTTATCCAACTGAAGTTAAATAATAAAGAGAAGAACCCATGGCCATTGGCGGGGTTGGAAATGGCCAACATCTATGTTGCATTAGCACGAGATCAAATCAAATCAATTTTTCAATCAAATAAATCAAATTCAAATGACATGTCAACTTACAATTTTGTAGAAATTCAAACATAAACGGTGAGAAGAGAAAGTGTTTACCTTATAAGCTCTTTCTTTGAATATTTTTTCTACTCTTCCTCGAGCAACCACTTCCTTTTCTGGCAGTGAAATCGAGGGATCATTGATCTCTTGCATCTCTTTGATAAGAGACAAGTCAAAGTCTTCCTTTTGTAGAGAAAATGAAAAAAAAAAGTAAGATTTTACAAAATAATGTCAAGTTTTAGAAATGACATAAAAAGTGTACTTTAAGGCAAAAAAATATACTTCCATATGAGCATTGATAATAAAAGAGCAGGACCGTTGTACCAACTCCCTTTAGATGCCTTCTTCTCACAAGCAAGCTCTACCTCTATCCATCAAATCCAATCTTGGGGAAATTCTTTCAATAAAGAATCTTTGCTTGCCACAACCAGTTTTTGGAAGAAGAAGATCTCCTGCCCAAAATTTGTGCTCACAGTGGTTCTACCAATCCTAAACCACAATATCTTAAATTAAATGGCAGTAGAATGACATCGATAAAGTAATAGCAATAACTTTCAAAACAACAAATGTGCTACTCATTTTGAGAGCGCAAAGCTAGCATAAGCTCCCCCTCTGCACTTCTATCAACATTGACAAATTGACACTTCACAGAACAATGTCTCCACTTTATCATTGAAAATTCTACAACAACAAAAAAGAAAATTAGAAAGCATAGAGTAATATAAGTCAACTTTACATTAAACAAAAAAAAAATCACTTACGTGTTTTTATTAAGCGCATCCAAGTTTTCAAACGGTGATTACCATCCCAAACGATAAAATTTTTTCCCCTTAATTCTTCCCACTCAAGGGGAAGGGAATTATCAAAATCATCGCTTATTTCTCACCAAATAGGCCCCCATTCATCTTTGTCTAAGTCGGAAACATAATGTTGATCATGGCATGGCTTCTTAAATGACACAAGAAATGGAGCTCCAAGCACACTGTATCCAGACATCTCAAACCTTTTCACCAAGACCTCAGTGCCTGGACCCACTGCTCTAATGGCTTAATTTTCCATCAATCTACAGAGAGGAATGCGAGGAGGTTCCCCAACTCTCTTTACAATAAAACCCTCTACAATCTCCTCCAATATTCGACCATGAACATCCTTTACAAATACTGTTGGATGATCGGGAGGTTTAGCAAAAATTGTTGTTGCTTCAGACATGCTGTGAGCCACCAATTCACCTTGTGTAGCATGAATATCTATGAACACCTCTTCTTCATGCACATCACTCAATATATCCTCTTCTTCGTGCACATTACCCAAAATATCCTCCTTTTCGACGGACATTGGAAGAAGCTATGGAAGATCGTGCATTGGCCCTATGCCCTGCAGTGCCAGACCTTAATGTGTATCCTACTCCTACAAGCAAAAAACAATAAGAACACAACTAGTTTAGTGAGTATGATGAGACAAAAAAAAAAGAACACAAATAGCTTAAAATATTTGAACTTACTTTGAGAGATACCTGTCCTGCCACGTTTAGATAGTGTACGAGCCATAATCTATCAACCACAAACAACAAAAATCTTCTTAGCAATGACAATACAAATATAGACATCTAAATTTCGGCAGCATAACGGCGTAAAATGCAAATTGAAAAAAAAAACCATTCTCAACTTGATCATGGCAAGGAAAAATACATATCCACTTTGACATTTGTATACCTCTTCTCTACAACAACGTGCTCTTACATCATTGTAATTGTTATTGTAAGTGTGTTTAGTATGTGTGTATGCAAGTGTGTTGATGTGTGTGAATGCAAGTGTTTATATGTGTGTGTGTGTGTGTGGATGTATGCATGATTGTGTGTGTGTGTGAATGTAAGTGTAATATGTGTGTGTCTGTATGCATGATTGTGTGTGTGTTTGTGCTATGTATGCAAGTGTTTTGATGTTGTGAATGCAAGTGTGTTGATGTTGTGAATGAAAGTGTTTATATATGTGTGTGTATGCAAGTGTAATGTGTGTGCGTATGCATGATTGTGTGTGTGTTTGTGCTATGTGTGCAAGTGTGTTGATGTTGTGAATGCAAGTGTTTATATATGTGGGTGTATGTATGTGTGTGTATGCAAGTGTAATGTGTGTGCGTATGCATGATTGTGTGTGTGTTTGTGTTATGTGTGCAAATGTTTTGATGTGTGTGAATGAAAGTGTGTATCACTGTGTGTGTGTGTGTGTGTGTGTGTGTGCTTACCTACGGACGCTCGCCTCATCCACCGGAGGAGGTCCAATAGGAGCTCCCCCATGCCTTGAAAGGCATGGTGAGAAGGCAGCGCACGCTCTTCCCTCTCACCATGTCTTTCAAGGCATGGAGGAGCTCCAATGGAGCTCCTCTGGTGGATCCGGCAAGCGTGCGCAGGTAAGCACACACACACACACACACACACACGTGAGTAGAAAATCTATACACACACACATTGTACCTTGTCTTCTTTTACTCCTTCTTCTTCACAACACAACTCCACTTTCATCTCCTTCTTCACTGAAAAAATTCACTTTCACTTCACTCCACTTTAATCTCAATTAAAACTCCGCTTAAACTTCACTCCACTTTCATCTCAGCTACTACTTTTTTCACACACACTGTATATTACAAAAAATGATATTGTGGTATAAACACTCACACACACACATTCATTTATATATATATATATATATATATATATATATATATATATATATATGTATATACACACACAAAGATATACACAAAATGGATTCATATATATAATTTTACTAAAAACATACTACGTTTTTTACACACACACACACACACACACAACCATATATTTAAAAAAATGATTGTATGTGTTTGTGTGTATAAAAAACGTAGCATTCTTAAAGTTAAGTTATACACACACACACACACACACACACACAAGATGGAAAAACTATGTGCACAGTCATACATACATACACTCTCTAGAGCTAATTATATATATCTTAACTTAAAAAAGTGCTACGTTGTTTACACACACCCACAAAATCATTTATACACACGCACAGTAATGTATATAACTTAACTAAAAAAATTGTTACGTTTTTTATACAAAGTCAATCATATAGAATGTTACGCTTTTTATACACACACTCACACAATCATATATATATATATATATATATATATATATATATATATATATATATATATATATATATATATTTTTTTTATTATTATTTATACACACACACACACACACACACAAAAGATGGAGACACTATTAGGCTGCATTAAATGCAGTCCTTGAACCACCATTTAGAAATTAAATGGCCCCTCAAATTTGATGACATATTCCACTGCACATACATTCACAACCTTCATATATTAAATGCACTTCTTCAATTATGATTTTCATTATTCTTTGAGCCATCACAAGATCTTATGCAATTGTCTTTTCATCTACCTACCAATCTTTCACTTTCATTAACCTTCACATCTTTCATTAACTTTCACCAGTTTCATTAACCTTCACTTTATCTTTAACTTTCATTAACCTTCACCACCTTCACTTAATCCACCACAGTTTTCTCGCATCTCCACCCTGTAATCTTTTGCTTGAGAGAATATGTCCAACATGAAAGTAACAATAACTTGGAAGGTTGGTGGTCAGATAGTCAATCGCGACATTCAGTTGAAGGGAAACTCATTGTTGCTTAGTGCTTACTATTTGCATAGTTTGTAACCTCCATCTTGCCATTTTCAGTCAATATCTGCTCTTATTGAAAGTGATTGTGGCCTAACAAAAGTCTTACTGCAACCACAGTGGGATATCGAAGGTCATCAGCATTTCTTAATAGATGGATCTTTTTCGAGCTTGTTTGAGATACTTCATTCAGACACATTTATACAGATATGTGACAATGAGAAAGGAAATGACAAAGAGATATCTGAAGATGTTTTAAACATTGTGCATCTTGAAAGTAGTGGTGATGATATAGGACAGCTCAAAACTCAGTCAATTGTCATTTGGATTCAACAAAATCCAGGGGCAAAAAAGTTAAATGATCTGTTAACATTATGTGGAGCTCCTTTGCAAGTTGCTGAACTTCCACAACATTATGATGGAAATTTTTGTTTTGAGTTACCTGCGACTCAGGATAAAAAAAAACGAATGACAGGGATGGAACAACGCTTTGATGGTCACTTGTGGACTCCCCCATCTGTGACAACCATGGAATAGCATGCACAATTTGTCTAAGCCACTGTTTGGGATGCATGTAGTGCAATTATTCAATGTGTCCTCATTATATTAAGGAGCAAGAATTTAATAGTAGAGATTTTCATGGATATTTGGACAGACAGGTCAAAAAGGACTACCTTGCAATGGAAGAGAATACAACAATAACTTGTAATTATTTTCAGAAGGTTGTTGCTTGTGTTGTTGCTTGTCCCTACAAAATCTATTATGTTTTGCCTAGAGATGGTACAATGTCGCGACTGGCAATACATGTTGGTAAACATTGTCATAATGTTAAGGCAGGAACCTCTAGGGCTGCTATTTCAAGAGTGCGGAAACTTGTAGGTGCAGTACTAAAAATAGAAAAGGGTGGCCCAAGAAAAATTCAAATGTTGGTGGCTCAACAACTTGTTCTTCACTCCTTGATTGGTGAGGAAGCTGAAGTTACATCCGATGTACAATTCACTGATTTTTTGGAAGAAATGATGCCACTGGTTCAAACCAAAGGGTAAGAGAAACTCAATTTTGTTCCTTGAATTTGTTAATTTTTAACTATTTTAAATTTAGCCTTCTTGTGATGCATCATGTAGGTTTTCTTCAATTGTTTCAAAGGAGAGGAAGAGTCAAGGTGTTGTTATTGAGGATGGATATGATAATATTTTATTGCTTCAAAAAAAGTGCATGTTTCCTTTTTTCCATGGGAGTAGATTTCCTAGATAGGGTGAAGAGGATGACAAGTGCTTCCTATTTAAAATGTCCACTAAAGGACCAGGTTCTGGGATTGATCTAGTAAATCGAATGAAAAGAACTGAAACTGGTGACTTGAGAAATGCGTGGGTACATTTTGATTTTACCCATAGAATAGATGGATGGGCAACAATGTCATGCTCAGTTTATGATCCAAGGTAATCTTTAAGTATTTAAATATCTCGCATTTTTTTATCATTAAATAAAAGAAGATGAGTGAAAATGTTTATGTTGAATATCTTGCAGCATACGATCACTACAAATAATTGCTATATGTGAAACTAAAGAGGAGGATGCAAAGACTCAAGTTATTTTTTGGGAGAACCTTAATTCAACAATGGAAAAGTACGGTCATGGTGCAGTTGACTTTGCAGGTTTTATGTCTGATGAAGCTGGTGCAAATTGGAATGCTATTCGAACAGTCTTCAATGGCGGGACAGATAATATCATGGAGGGACGTAAACGGTCATGCCTATTTCATTGGGAGCAGAGTCTCCACAAATATGCTAAAAAGTGGATACCTCAACATCTAACAAATCAACACATTGATATGTGTGAGGAATGGAGATCTGGTAAGACCATTGTGCTTGCATCTCAAAAGGCACTTTCAATTCAAAAATGGTGGAGACAGCATCTATCTATAGAGAGCATCACAAGAGTGAGCAGATGGTTTAAATGGTGGGAGCAATGAATTTCACACTGGGGAGGAATTGGAACAGATGTAAGTACCTTTATGACAATCTATATTTTTAGAAAAATTTATAAGCTTTTCATAAATGAAATTTATAATTTTTAATTCATGTTTTTTTGAATTTCATAGGGTGGTCTAAGTCCGTGGGAGCGGGCACAAATTCCCAATGTTAATTTATCAGAAAGTGTACATGCCAATTGGTTAGCGGGTGAAGGTGGAAAGAGAAAAATATCCTTGTATGATGCATGTGTAACAGATGTTATAAACTCATATATTCAATGTGCAAAGAGTTTGGGATATACTACTGGGCGTTATATAGGAATGGGTCCCACAATGGAGACCTTGCTTTCTTGAGTTGAATCTTAGCAAACTCCAACTCCAACCAACGTGGCCCATCTATTACAGAAGGTTGTTGTAGGGTCTCCCATGTATGCGCAGCCAATTTTGCATGGAGACAAAGAAACAGTACAACGCAAAAAGAGGGGCAGAACAGGAACAAGTAGCTCCCATAGGCCGGAATATGTCATGGAATCTAAGCAACGAAACCATCGCGGTCGACAAAAAAAAATCAAGTTTGATACCCAAGGACCAGGTATTTCTAACATTCCGTTGCAAATTAGTCACACTGATGATGATATTGGATCTCAAAAAGAAACAACCACACCTTTGTCATCTCAAAGAAACAATGTGTTTGAGAGTGATGTGTCACGCACTCAGTGGGCCCTCAGGAGAATGCCCATTCAAAGTCAAAGAAATGTTTTGGAATGGTAGGGAGAAAAAATTGGGACAATATCTTGCATAGTCGCTCAATTGGTCTTGTTGTTCCATGTATATGGTCCGAAAGAATGTTCAAGGGTAAAACAATTGAGCAATGGTTATGGTTTTGTAATCATGATATTTTGCATACTCAATCAATCAAAAGACAAGTCAAAGATTTACCTTCTGCTCCAAATGTTTGGCCAGTAGAAAGAGGGACAGATATCTCCACACGGGAACTTGCCGCGCTGCATCAGAGTGGATTTCAGAGAGAGAATTCAATGGTAAATCCAAAACCTCTTGCTGGCGACTACAAAGAAGGTGGTGGCAGCTCAAGGAAGAAAAAGTGGAGGCATGGAATCTCTAAAGAGGCCATGAAGAAATTGGAAGCATGTAATAGTATGACAATTATATTTTTGGATGAAGTGAAAAGGTCTCAAGAGCATGTAATTTTCCGATTTCTCACTGAAAATAGTTATGAGATTCATATAAAATAGAGTCCAACATGTACGTGTCCGGATTTTCAAAAGCGAGAGAATACCAACAAATCCTTTTTGGCATGCAAACATATGTACTATGGTACACAAAAGTGCTTGGACTTGAACCTAAGGAGCACATGATTATTCATCAGCCAACCCTCTCACCAATGGACATCGCTTTTATTCTTGGACAACCAAGGAGGATTTCTCCCTCCATTTAATTACAACTGGTTTGGTATGCACTAGCCACTTGATTGTGATTACCAGCAATGTGAGTGCAAGCTATTTGGGAGAAAATTACTTGCCTTTCAGAGTGACCATTACATTTATGGCGACTATCCTTTTTTGTACTCTAATTTTGATCTTATACTGTGATAGTTTAGCGAATGTACTTACGTCCTCAAACTTACGTTGTCTCAAAAAGCTCACGCTTGGGAAAAATAGTATTGTCTCTATCTGGCATGATTTTTGACTTCATCACATTTATATATGTTGTGGATTATTTAACTCTGAAAATAGTGTTGTCTCTATTTTGCATGATTTTTTACTTTATCGCATGATTATATGGTGTGGATTATTTGACTCTGATCACATGCGTTGCGAGCATATTTGACTCTAATGGCATGAGTTGTCAAATGGTGATTTTATTTGTTTACATTTTCACGTCGTTATGCCCTCTCAGTCTCTCTCTCTCTCTCTCTCTCTCTCTTTCTCTGCGTAGTGATATACAACTCTATGATTTTACTTTCTCTCTCTAGAAGAGAAGTCAATCTCTCTCTCTCAAAGATTTATGATCCTTCTTCCAATGGTAACTCACATAAATACTATCTCTCTAGAATTTATACTTTCTCTCTCCGTCAACCACACATATATGGAGTCTTATGACGATTGAAAATCACATTAAATAGATACTTTATGCTATGAAAAATATTTGGTTAAAAAAACTCTAAAGATTGCTAAAGTTGTCAAAAAAAATTGAAATGAAAAACTCGCAAATGTTAAATCCCCTACTAAATACATCTGCTGTAAATTGCTCTTCAAGTCTTTCACCCTCTTCCAAATATCTTTGCACTTCTGTAGCACAAAGTTCAGCATGCACATTGAAAATTTCATCTACTGTCCTGTTTGTATCATCGGCACAATGAAACCAATCATATTCAACACCAAGAGATTGCACTTCACTATGCATCCCCTCTGAATCAGCATCATCAAGTTCATGATCATTTTGCCATAGTCTGAGCTCTGTGTCACAAATTTTTGATAGAGAAGAGGTTTTCTCCCCTTCTAAATCATTAGCAAATTTAGGATCCGTTTGCGTCATTGGTAGCTTTGGGTCACAGAAACTTGTCAAAGAAGGAGTTTGCACCCCCTTTGAATCATCAACATCACATTCAAGATCAATTTTCCACTTTGGTATCCCGGCTGCATAACAACTTGTCAATGAAGGAGCCTGCACCCCCTCTGAATCAACATTTTGTAGATCTTCAAACACATTCTCTTGCTTAACCAAGTCCTCAAAATCTGGTATATCCAAATTTGGAAAATCTGGTATACCCAAATCTATGGTCCTGCTGCTCTCAATTGCAGCCTTGACCTATAACATCTATATCATCAATCAACTCTATGGTAGAATCTGTACCAAAAAACATTTGCTCTAATTTTGGTTCAATAGTAAAAGTATCAATTGTAACTGAGTCTTCATGCTCATTCACTTGCACAATTTCTTCTTGAGAATCAACCAATTTGTTTTTTTGATCCCCTAATTTCCTTTCCTCCTGTACTGCCTGTATAAGCTCTTTGCAAAATTCACCATGTGTATCTTGAGGCTGTAAAGCCTCACCCTCAAAGACTTCTACCTCATGCAAGGCATCTGCAAAACCCAACAGCCATACACAGCTTTAACTATGTCTTCATCATTAGCTTATACGAAGGTAGCATCTTGTACATTACACTCATCAATCACAGCTTCTAATTTTGATCGTAATTGTCCTCAAATATCTGCATAGTTTGGTAGAGTTGGACTATGTTCTTTTGATAGATTGCATAATTCTCATAGCTTACATGCACAATAGATTCTTTGAAGTATTCCTAGTCGTCGTTGTAGGATTTGGTAACCTTTTGAATCTGCTCCTTCAAATCTGAACTCACTAACTGCTCAAAAGATATGATCATAAACTTTTCTGGTATCCATCTTAACTTGGTTTCTCTCCCATGACACTCTAGGTAACCTTCTAGATCATATACATCGAAGACTCGTCTCTCGTCGTATATTGCATCTAAAGCTGCATCCAAAGATTCATCCATTTGATTTTTCTTCTTTATGGTCTCTATTTCAAGCAGAGATCCTTGAGCCAATTAAAGCATCCTCAAAAAATCTAGAACTATTGACTTATCATCAAAACCATTTGCACTTAACTCTTCAATCAACTTCATCATCTACTTCAAATTCTCCATCTTTACCTCCCACCCCGGCTCGTTTTGCATCGGGTTCACCAAAGATGTTTGGGTATATGTGTTCGAAACATGAGTCGGGCATGCGCTAGGCCTCTGGTTGTGAGAGGTGTGAAAGAGTGAGATCAACAAACACTAAAAGCTATAGCAATCACCGTAACTATCAATTAATCGACTAAATCTTTAGGTATAACATATCGATAGCCAAGACGGCCAGCTGTTAGTAGCACCGTCCCTTGGATTAATTGAAAACTAGGATTTTAAGCTCCCTTTTCAATTATCCGGGCCATTAATGACACTAGTATTTACCAAGATGAGTATTCAAGTTTAAATTAAGGATGATGATGCATTCATAGCTGCCCTCTTTTAATCCTTCAATTTCTCTCAAGGGGTCTATCAAGCTTGCTGATAGCTTTCATTGTGAAAGAATTAGATATCCGTTGTTGGTCGACATACAAAAATTCTTCTGTGTCAGATTTCCAGAATTGATTGATATCTTTCACTTTACATCTTCGATTAGGTCAAAGACAAGGTTCAAGAACTTTGCTTCGAGTGAATTCCCTTCCACTTGCTTCACCTTAGCTTCTTACTTCTCATGCCTCCTTGCTTACGCCTTCATGCCTTCCTCTCGTATCCTCTTGCTGTGCCTTGAGAGAGAGAGCCCTTTGCTTTGCTTCACATCTTGTTTTTCTCCCCCTTGGCCTGCCCTTACTCACCGAGGACAAGAGAGAGCGACCAAGAGAGCCTTCGAAGCCTTTCAATACCCTCACAATACTCCCTTATTCTCGTTACCCCTGCACCCTCCTTTTGTTTCCTCATCATTCATGCCCTTTTTTTCTTCCCTTTTTATGCTCCTTCTTGCTTACTTGAGAACGAGGTCGGAAGGTTTCTCAAGGGACGAGAGAGAGAGAGAGAGAGAGAGAGAGAGAGAGAGAGAGAGAGAGAGAGAGAGAGAGAGAGAGAGCCCTTCTATGCTTTCCATCTCCCTCAAGCTTCACCCCTCCCTCCTCGATGCTTCTTTCTTGTTGTTCCTCCTCCCCTTGCTCGTAACCCTCATGTTCTCTTCTCCACGCTTGCTATGCAACTAACTCTTAAAATAGCCACCATTATTTTTATACAATAATGGTGTCGTTGGTGATGTGGCATGGGAGTCCTGTCTATGATGTGGCAGTCTTGACGGGTATCGAGAGCACAAGAACCGCCACCTGTGGCTCCGAAACTGAGCTCGCTAGCGAGCGCGATGATTTTCTCCTCCTGGTCGTGCTCAGCTGAGCTCTCCTTTGCCCAACACGAGCCCATCTCCCCTTCTCTCTGCTGCCCGTTGCTCTCTTTCATGCCATTCCCCCTCATTTTTCCATTATTAAATCCCTTTAATATCCTTTACAAAGCGGGCGGCCACCCTTTGGGCGGCCATGCTCTCAATGTCTCTTGGTGGCCAATGAACCACCCACGAATGGGCACCACACTCAGCATTTCTCATCAACCAAGTCATTGCCAACATCACCTTTCACTAACATGTTGCACATTCCCCACAATAGAGTCGGTCTTTTCAGTTGAAATCCCATTAAAACCTCATGTGCTTTCATAATGGCACCACATTTGGCATATACGTCAACCAAGAATTGCTTATCATCACATCCGTTTTTCAGCAGCCCTTGACTGGCAATATTGTCATGACTTTTATTGTCCATCTCAATTCCTTGGATAATGTCACATGCCCTCAAGATTCAAGTATAGGTGATTGTGTTTGACGTAAGGCTTTCCATCACATTCGGTTAAAGAGTGTCAAAATAGCCAGGCACTGCCAATCACGACTTACGTCGGACAAGCACTACATGAGATGGCATCCCAGACATGAAACTCCTCAAGCTATTGCTGCTCCCGCATTCCAAAACCTCGATGAAGCTCAAAAATTCCCAGATGGCTCCCCAATTGAGACGGCCAGACTAGTACTGGCCCCCGATGAAATTTAATCTAGCGATATCTTGGCAATTATAACTCCGATTACTGTTTTAAAAGAAGGATGTTCTCCACAAAGTGAGAAATTTAGGCCCATGCATTCACTTCATCTCAAACCCTTCATCAACACCTGCCCAATCCAGTACGGATTTGCAAATATCTCGACTTCAAACTACCATAACTTCTTCACCGTAGCTCCAATCAATGAGCCATAAACATAGGCTAGTAGAGCACTTCAAGCAGTGCAATTCTAGATCATAAACTTTTATCTATGCTCACTATGAGCATACTCCTTTTTAGCATCATTAAGGAATTTTTTGACCCTTTAAAGCCGCATCTGGCATACATTAATCATTAAAATTGTCCTATTAACAAGCCCTGATCACTGCTCAATAAATGTGTAGGCTTCAAATAATATTAGCTTGCATTTCTTTGCTCTTTTTTTTCCCATCATCGAAGCGAAGCTTCACGATAAAGCTTAAGGATATACACCCACACCTTTTTGGTAGAATCATCTATGAATGTGAGAAAGTATTTTCCCCCCCCTAGAGTTTTATGTAGCATATGACCACACAAATCACTATGCACTAATTCTAGGGGTTTGCCTAGTTTCTTGTTCAATGGCAAAGATGTCAACCTAGTCTATTTGCCGTATAGAGAATGCTCACATAATGGAAAGTATGTGTAGTCTAACACAGGTAAGTAGCCAAAATGCTGAAGTGTCTTCATTCCCTTTTGGCTAATATGCCCTAGCCGGCTATGCCACAACTTAGTAGACGGCAGCTCGGTAACAAACTATATGCTACTGTTAGAAGCTGGACACACCCCACGGCAGTAACTACTTGGAGGACTCTTATTTTTTGTAATTATTCATTCATTAAGGAAAACCTCATTTTTCACCTTGTAATTATTGGGACTTACAGAAGTTTCCAGATTGTATTTCAGTTTTGATAGTTAGATTGAGTAGATGGTTGATTTTGGAACTTTAGGGTTTGAGGGTATATATACCACTTTTTGACCTTAATGAAAAAACCTTTTGTCATTAAAAAAAAACAAGTTTGAAGTCTGTGAGTGAGCGTACTGTGTACGAGAGAGAGTGTGTGAGCTTCATCTTGACTCTACGTGTGCTCCGGTGGTCGGAATTGAGTGTGGAGAGGTGCAGCGTGTCGCCCCCGACGAGAGCTACCCGCCGATACCTACATTGCGCGCCTACGGTCCGGTCTTGAGAGCTCCTTCTACGAGCTTCATCGGGTGTTTGGGTGAGTATACATTGTCCGATTTTGCATTGCATCATATCGACGTGTTCACATTGAGTAGAACTACACATTGGGCACTTTAGATTTTGGAAACGAAGACCTGTAGATTTCCACCAGACATCCTACGTGTTTCTGCACCAGGTGTTTTGGGTCTGGATTTTGGTTCATAGACCCCAGGGAGAGCGACCTATTGGTATTAGTAGGGTCTCCTTCAAGTTCTATGGTGTTTCGAGATTGTTTGATGGATGTTCGGCTCTAGAAAGCGTTGTAGGAAGTTTCCTCTTATGCACTCTTGAGGGATGTGACTTAGACAATTGGTAGAGACCTCTGTAGGAATTAATTAGGAGCCGGTCGAGTGTAGGTTGACACCTTATGCTTGATTCCACCGATTATTGAAGAAGGTAGTGATACTGGCACTTCGTCAGACAAATCTTTCTTCATGATGGGTAGTCAACAGCCAGGAGGTTTCACCTATGATGGGCCTATGCGAGGAGGAAGCACCTCCCAAAATCCTTTGAGTGATTCCAAGCTCGCGGTGATCTTCTTGGAGGGAACAAACTCAAGAGGAGCCCTAGTCTATTCTGACTATCGAGGCCGCAAGTGCATTTGTATCTAAGAGAAGCCAGCTCAAAGATGGGAGATAATCCGAGTGTATGATGATGGAGATAGATTCCGAGACGAAAAGGGGAACCACTATTTAATAGTTAGTAACCCTGAAGATTACAACAGATATGGAGATAACGTGGCAAAAGGGAAAATGATTTCAGAAACTCAAGAACCACCACCAAACATTGATCGGCCTGGAGCTATTTTTATGTATGATAAGAAAACAACCAAGGTTCCAATTTATAACGAAAACGTGGGAATCTACAAGCATGAGAGTGAGGGTATA
Organism: Adiantum capillus-veneris; assembly: GCF_014529385.1. Lineage (NCBI taxonomy): Eukaryota > Viridiplantae > Streptophyta > Polypodiopsida > Polypodiales > Pteridaceae > Adiantum > Adiantum capillus-veneris. The sequence goes on from NC_140943.1 coordinate 27,288,733, forward strand.
GTCTCTTACTTTCGTAGCAAAGAACCATATGTAAACGAATTAAGCAAAGACAAGGTTCTTTATTTATTCTCTTATGAAACTGCTACGGGGAAGGGCATAGTTTTTGTTGATAGATACGGGTGAGAATACCAACGTATTCTCCCAGAGGAAGTAGAGAGAGCAACAGGTCTAGGAGCATCAGCATATGCCCCTAAGAAAGTGCCAAGAGCAGCCTACACCCCAAGCAAGTCAACGAATCCTTTTTCAGATGAGTATGACGCTACCTCACATTCCACCCGACCGCAAGCATTCAACAGCCAAGGCTAACCAGAAAACCAGCCATCATTGCAGGCATGGCTTCGACAGAGTGCAACAATGGAATCAAACCAAAACCGAGATGGTTATCAAGCCGCACGAGGGCTCAGGGATTTGCAAGAACCACCACTTTATTCAAGTTATCAGGCAGAGAGTAAGCCAAAGACACAGGGGTCAACAGAGCCTAGAGGACCACCCATGGAACGAGTTCGAAGAGAAGAATCACCTCCAGCTAGAACCGTTAGAAATTATGGCTTAGGAGCACCATTGGGAGAGGAACCAACCTATTACAAAAGGCCTGAGGAGTTATATCGACTAGGACGGGGAGATCCAATGATGAGGTTTGTAGACCATCGAAGGATTAGACCTTCTCAAGTACAAAAATGGGTAAACAAGAAATACACAGGAAGCAGAGACCCAAGAGATCATGTAGCAGCCTTTGTGCATGTAATTAGTGCCGAAGAGGTGTTAGATTTTCCTACCCATTTTGCAGGGTTTGGACTAACCCTAGAGGATGATGCTGCCACTTGGTTTGACTCTGTAGAGCGTAAAGACTTTGAGTCAATGGAGGAAGTGTTTGACGAGTTTATCGAGGAATTCTCTCAAAGGGGAATCGCTCGTAATACCGTCTCGCAGATCCATAAATTCAAACAGAAAGATGGAGAATCTATACGAAAGGCAGCCCTAAGACTAAAAAGATATGTTAAGTTCTGTCCTGTTGAAGAACTGCCAACTTAGTCCACACTTATGCTGATATTCATAAGTGGACTAAGGAATGCAGATCTCCAGAAAGACTTACATATGAAGAGGAGCACGACGTTGAATGAGTTAACCAAGGACACTCTGTACCTTGTGGACAATTGTGCGGTCTACAAAGAGAGGGAGTTCAAGGACCTTGATGATGATTCTTCTTCACAGCAAAGTGGAAGCAAGTCTTCTAAGACAACACCAAAAGGAGAAGTAGTGGTAAATCAGGAGCAGCTTGTAGATGAAGTGCTAAAGAAGATCAACTTGTACGCCAAACCCCAAGCTAAACAGCCCAAGTGGTGTGCTATTGAACAAAAATGGACAAACCATGGGACCGAGGAATGTTATTATAACAAGGGATATGTGAGAGAGAGACCTTATGCTCCCCAAGCGCTAGTAGCTTCCACTCAAGTTCCACCGATGCCTAGATATCGAGCAGGCAACTTACAAGGACCTGTAGGTGTAGAAAGACCACAACCAGTGTTGGGGCAACAACCACCCCTACCAGGATTACGACCAGTTGGTATGAGGTACATACCAACAGTAACTGAATCAGAGGAGAAGGCTTTGGTGCCTATGCATGCATATTATGAACATCCAAATGGATATGCAGCAAACCCTCTCTATTATCCACCGGAAGAACCCTCGACACCATAACCATGGAGCATGATAGGAAATCAAGGACCACCAACTGCTACATAGGCAGCAGGAGAAGGAAGATATAGCCTAGATGAACGAACACTGATGTTCATAGCCAATGGAGGCATGGGCGGACAGAGGCATGCTTACCAACAAAGAGGAGCTCAAGGAGCACCTCAACAACCCAAGGGACCCTGTTACAAGTGTGGAGGAGACCATTGGCTGAGAGACTGTCCTCATGATGAAATCATTAGAGTCAATGCGTATTGCCCAGAATGTGGAATTACTCATTTGATTCCCGATTTCCCTAAAAACCCGAGCAAAGGAGCAAAAACCACCTTGAATATGTTAGAAATAGTACCTTCCAGTGGAGAATTGGAAAATGAAACAATCATACCTATTCAGGCGGTAACACGGGCCGAAGCTCAAAGAAGGACGAATGAACCCATAGTTGAAGAACCAAAAACCGATGCCCAAAGTTCAGAAACGAAAAATCAGAGAAGCACTTGGAAAGCTAGAAAGGCGCGTAGGAAAGCCAGGAAGGAACGTGAGCAATCAGCCCTATTCGAGGAGTTGAAACATACCAAGGACAGATTGGAGCGGTTAGAGAATCTAGCTAGCTTAAGCTCACACACCACAACAGCCATAGCACCCAAGGAAATAGCAGAGCCCAAGAGTGCAGGATCTGGAGAATCTGTACTGGCAGACAAGGTAAATGAGCAGTTGGATGCGCTTCTAAAAGCTTATGAAGCTCCGCGTAAAAAGAACCAAACCCAGGATCAAAGGTGGATGACTTATCCATATGTAGAAATACAAAAACAGAGGTTGGATATGTGTAAAAAGATGATTGAGACGGCTCAATCATTGATGGAAGACCCCCTGGGTAAACCTGCAAATTGGCATGAGGCACCAGCTCCAACCCCTACCCAACCAACTTTAGAGAAACATGTGGAAACAAAGGAAAGACTCACTAATGCCTATGAGTCCAGAGGAGAGCCTATCATAGTGCCAAATACCACTGATGGGGCAAGTGACGGGTTCCAGTCTAAAACATTGGCAGAAATGGGTAAGGACAATAACAGTCTAGATGATCTGTGGAAGAAAATCCATGAGGCCAACGAGGCTAATAGGATGAGTAACCACACGAATAGCACGAGCAAAGAAAAGAATGTGATCTTACCTCCTATTGAAGAATTTGAGGCAAGGTCTCAAATGAACTTTGTTATACATTCACAAGGGGGAGACCAAGGATCTATTAGTTCGGGGCACAGCCAACCAGACTCATTGAGAACCTTACCCTCTTACCTAGGAGAGTATGAAGCTAAGTCGTAAGTGAGAGCAATCCCATATCAAAGACTTTATTCTAACAAGGTAATGGATTCGCAGGGATTGATTGAGTTGTTATCCGCTCTTGTGGCATGCACAATCATGTTGGCAGAACTCCTAAGGTTAAGGCCAAGGATGTGGACCATAGTAGGAAAATACCTAGAAAAATTTGGAGTAAAAGACCCCACCTTGAAGCTACAAGAAGGGATCAGAGAGTTGGACATGCCTCAACTAAACACTAGACCAGTACCATTAAATAAGGTTGGAGAATATTGTGAGGGAGAAGATGGAAACATTACGCTACCGGTAGAATTCCAAGGAGTAGTTTCCAAGGCTATTCTTGACAGTGGAGCGGGAGTTGCTATCGCCACCAAGGAAATCTGGAAAAAATGGAGAAAACCAGCTTTGAGGGCTACCAGAATGAAACTACAATTGGCAAATGGGTTCATGGAGAAGCCTCTAGGACTTTTAGAAAAAGTGATTGTCACTTCGTGCGGAATCGAGTATGAGCATACATTTGTAATAGTCGATTTCGACAAAAAGAACAATTATGAGATAATCTTGGGACGACCATTCATGCGACAATTGAAGATGGTCCAAGATTGGGGTTATGACCACATATACCTCAGACATGGCGAGACAAAAACTAAAATACACATGAAAGTCCAAGATTCGGCTACAGTAGCAGGATCAGAACTACCAGCATGGTTAGGGCAACCAAAAGAGCTATAGATGTGCGGAGCTTCACATTGTGGAAGCTTAAGAAGAGAGGACTGCATCCTAGAAAGACCAATTGAGGACAAGGAGTATATTCCAGAACCTTTCCCTGAAGATGCCTTGGAACCTCTAGAATGGGAATACATACTAGCAACATTGGATGTCTGTACCATTACCGACAGTCCGAGATTAAAATTTTGCGATAAGGATGGCTATGATGTGCTACCCTATTACATGGTAAGCGTTATACCAGAAAAAGAGACGGTAGAACCACTAGAACAAGAAGAGTTTTACAACTCCTCTGAACATTTGGAAGTAAATGATGATGCAGATAATGAGTGTTCAGACACCTCAAGTGAGCGCAGAAATGAAACAGAGAATATCAAGTTGTATGATTTTTCTAATCAACACCCTAGACGCCAAGAACGCTATTGGAGGAAACAAAGCGAGAGAGAACCTGATGCTAAGGATAAAAGGTAAAACTCACTATTTGATGCTTGTAAAAGCAGAGGATTGTGTAAAAGATCAAATATCACGAAGATTCTCAAAAAATCAAATAGAAAGAATGCGAGAGGAAATAAAACAGGTACGAAAAGCTAAAACCGAAACAAAATCACAAAAATATCAAGAATAAAAAAAAGAAACAACAAAAGACCAACAATGGACCAAATTGGAGCGTAAACAAAAATACCAAGAATTGAAACGGTCTTTGAGAGAGATATGGACCACTGAAGAAGATAGCGATGGTAAAGGGGAGTCAGAAAAGGGGAACATGAATGTACCATCACACTATCGGAAATTTACTATCCAGAACAGAAAAATCATAATGACACCACCAGTCAGGGAAAGAACCAACCAAGAATCCTATGATGGGCCTGAAAATGCAAAAAAGATAGACCTCGCAGAACCAGGTGAAAAGCCTCAGCCGGTCTATATAGCTAACGATTTAGAGCTTGAAGAGGAAGAACAACTAACACAACTTCTCAAGAAGTATAAAGATGTGTTCGCTTGGTCCTATAAAGACCTCAAATGAGTTGATCCGTTGATATGTCAACATACAATTCCTTTGAAATCGGATGAAAAACTTAGCAAACAACGTCCTTATACATATAATGACACATTTTCTAAACGAATCAAAGAAGAGATTGATAAACTGATGGAAGCGAAATTCATCTATGAGATTGAACATACAGATTGGGTGTCACCCATTGTGGTGGTTCCCAAAAAGAATGGAAAACTGCGAGTGTGTGTAAACCTCAAGAAGGTGAATGCAGCAACCATAAGGGATAATTATCCCTTGTCAATCACAGAACATGTACTTGGGCGAGTGGCCAAGAAACGGGCTTATTCCTTTCTGGATGGGTTTTCAGGATACAACCAACTGGCAATAGAAAGGGAGGATCAACACAAAACAGCATTTGCCACAGAATGGGAGATTTATGCATATCGAGTTATGCCATTTGGATTAACTAATGCACCAGCCACTTTCCAAAGGTTAATGACCCACGCATTCAAAGAATACCTCATAATATTCTTAGAAATTTACATGGATGACCTTTGTGTACACTCTCTTCTACGAAAGGAACATATTGACCATTTGCAAAAGGTCTTTGAAAAGTGCAGGGCATATCGAATCTGTCTTAACCCGGAAAAGTGTGTATTCATGGTTAAGCAAGGACGAATCTTAGGACACATTGTCTCAAGAAATGGCATAACCACAGACCTAGACAAAGTCAAAGTCATTGTAGACCTACCCAGGCCTACTAATGCGAAACAAGTGCAATCCTTCATGGGACACTACGGATATTATCGAAGATTCATATACATGTATGCGGTTATCGCACAACCTCTGTATCGTTTGCTAGTCCATTTCGAGTAGACCAAAGAGTGTGAAACTTCATTCCAAAAGCTGAAGGAAAACCTTATATCAACACCTGTACTAAAGGCACCAGATTGGGAAAAGATATTCCATGTGCACACTGATGCATCAGCATATGCCATTGGAAGTATTCTAGCTCAACTTGGAGACGGAACAATGGATTTTCCGGTTTGCTGTGCGAACCGACAGTTAAATAGTGCAGAAAAGAACTACACAACCACCGAGCGGGAGGGGTTAGGAATGATTTATGCTGTAAAGAAATTTCGGCATTATTTGCTTGCAAACAAATTTGTGCTCTTCACAAATCATCAAGCTCTTTTGTACCTAGTAAATAAACCTTGCAAGACAGGGAGAATCGTACGCTGGTTTATTATATTGCTATAATTTGACTTCACAGTGGTGGTCAAAAAGGGTAAAACCCATCTACGAGCGGATCATCTTTCAAGGATACACAACGAGGAAGGTCCTGAAGGAGTAGATGATGACATACCAAATGCTTATCTTTTCAACATTGAAATGGTACCCAAAATAGTCTCAGGAAATTGTTAGCATTCTTTCCTTCGGAAGTGGGTTTGATAATACGGAATGCAGATCCAAACAACAAACAATTCGACAAACAAAAAACTTCCAGTTGATAGCAGGACGGCTGTATCATCTTGGATCGGACCTAATCCTACCATTATGTATAAATCCGGAAGAATTCGAGTGCTACTTTGAAGAGGCACATGTCCAGGGTTGTGCATTTCATTTCTCAACAATGAAGACACAGCGGAGACTGAAACAGTTAGGGGTTTATGGCCAACCATGTATGCGGACACACATTCTTATGTTACCAATTTTACTATATGTAGTGCCAAACGACCAGTGGATCACACAACTTTGTTTCAGGTAAACATAACACCTGCATGGATTCAATATATCATTGACTTCTTAACCACCAGGACGTTCCCTGAAAACATCACAAGAGCACGGGAAAAAGCTATAGAGCTGGAAGCTCGTGACTTTCAGCTAATTGGGAACCAACTCTATAAGCGAGGTAAGGACAATCAACTTAGAATCTATGCAAGTGAAAGCGAATACCTGCTGATTCTAGAACATGCACATAGCGGAATAAGTGGAGGCCATTTTTCGGGCGATAAGACGACAAAAATTGTCCTAACCGTAGGAATTTGGTGGCCGACATTGCACATGGATGCTGAAGAGTCTGTAAAGCGTTGTGACGCATGTCAACGCACCAAGATGCCAATAAAAAAAGATGAGATACCATTACGGCCAATGATGGGAGCAAGAGCATTTGCAAAATGGGGCATTGACTTTGTGGGACCTATATCACCCCCTGCATATCGCACCCATACCCAATATATCATTGTGGCTACGGACTATCTCACAAAATGGGTCAAAGCCAAAGCAACACAAAAAGCTGATGCATGCACCATGGCACAATTTTTGTATGAGAATGTTTTTGTACGTTACGGGTAACCAATTGAAATTGTCAGTGACCGTGGAACACATTTTCTCAATGAAGTCATTGAATATCTGTTAGAGGAATTCATGGTCATACATAAGAAATCTGCACCATACAATCCACAGGCCAATGGGCAAGCTGAGGCCACTAATAAAACAAAATGTACGGTTCTCACTAAAATAGTGTCAGAATCAAGAACAGATTGGGATCAACAGCTACACTCAACACTATGGGCATACAGGGTAGCTTACAAAACACCGATAGGAACAACACCATACAACATGGTGTTTGGCCTAAATGCTATACTACCCATAGAGTTTTTAATTCCAACTCTACGAGTAGCAAAAAGCTTAGAATGGATAGGGCATGAGATCTCTTCCAGAATTGATGATCTTGAAAAGCTAGATGAACTACGCTTACGAGCTGTCGCTTCAATCTATGCTAAAAAGAGAAGACAAAAAGAATTTTTTGACAAACATGTGCGTACCAAAGAGTTCAAAACAGGTGATTACGTACTTGTTTATACCTTGAAGCAACATGCCAAGTAACTTAAAAAGTGAGGGATGGGACCATTTATGATTAGTGATCTATCACAAAGTGGAGTTGTCAAGCTTGCTACATTAGTAGGTGAAGAAATGCCAAACTGGATTAGTGGATGTCGACTGAGGAGCTATCATCTACCACTCACACAGGAGATGCTCCAACAAATTCATCAAGGAAAAGAAAGAACGAAGGAAAAACAAAGAGTACGAGAAGAAGCTCAAGCCTAAGCACAAGAACGCATTGCAAAAAGACGGCTTCTACGACAACAACAACAAAGTGTAACACCACTGCGAATCAATGCCATTCGACTGACGAAGTTGGAGGAGGAAACTGTGGAGCCAATAATTGCGGTCAAAGTGGGCAGCAATCAAGTTGAATCAACAGCATTGCTTGATTCAGGTGCTAGCAAATTTGATCTCTAACGGATTATACCAACAGCTCAAAGTCGCTGGTCAACTTCATCCTACTCCTCAAGTGCTAGAAAGTAGCACATCACACCCGTTGAAAACATTGGGATGGGCTATATTGCATGTACAGGTACATCAATATATTTACCCACACAAATTCTATGTGGTGACAGAAGAAAGCACACAACACCCAATGATGCTGGGGCAACCTTGGCAAAAAGAGTACAATGTGGCAAAAAGAGTACAATGTGCAAATAGATTGGAAAGCAAAGGCGGTCAAAATTCAACATAAACATGAACAACGGGTGATAGCTTTTTCTCAGCAATACAAGCATGATCAACTCCTGCAAGCCATGCAATCACTGGAAACAAAGCCAAAAGCACAAATGCCATTACAGAACAACATGATACCCGCGACCAACAATCCGGTAAAAGCCAACCATGCTACTTACAGACATATGAAGTCACCGGCCGCAATGCAAAGATCTAGGCTACCAAAACAAGGTAAACAAGTATGTATGCGGAAGGATAGAAATGCCATGCCAGACAAAGAACAATGCAACAACAAAATTCCAACAAAGTAGATGGTTCAACCACAAACCAAGGGCATAAAACAGATATGGATCCCAAAGAAAATGCTTAGCCATAACCCAAATGTCACTCACATTTGGATACCAATGCAAAAGCAAAAGGAACTCCCTTCAGTACAAGCAACAACGAAAAGCAGACAGCTGCATTTCAAAAAGGAAAACCGACATATGTGAATGCCGATAAAAGACAAACCTGTGGCAAACAAGAAAGTGCCAAAACAATCTACAAAAACAGGCACCAACAAAATACCAATGGCAAGCAAAGGCAATACGGCCCAGCCAATTCTATCCTTAGAAACAGCTAAGACTCCATCAACAGTGTCGGTAAAGCAATTGCCTTTTGCAAAAAAGACAATTAAATAGAGAGCAGTAGAGTTACAACTGTTACTTGCAAAGAAAGAAGGAAACCTCGACGACGAATGCCAATAAGAAACTTGCTTATTCCCTTCTCTTGCACAACATAAATTTTTCCATGCATTGACCGAGTATGCATAAAGTAGGGCCACATTAATCGGCCAGGCATTAGCACAACCGTTTCAACCTATGCACGGCACATACTCTAAGCCGATACCTTGTCGTCCGGGAGGGCTCCGGCTAGGAGGGGGGGAGGCATTCTAGAGGCACTCTCAAATGCGGAACCAATGAAATTCTAGAGGCACTCTCAAATACGGAACCAATGACAAAAACAATCGGCAGAAAAACTTCAAAAATATAAAAAGCACGTGAAAACCATTCGTAATGAAAAACAAAAAAATATGGTGATGATCAGTGACTATAGGACAACCTATGGTATAGTGGGGGTGAAATTATGAGACTGAAGCGGAAAGCGTGTTTTGGCCAGGTTTTGACCGAAATGCCAAATTTCTAGTAAACAGAGCAAATGGAGTCCAAATCAAGAAATTTTTTAGCCTAAACCACATCTTGCAAGAAGATAGGAGCACATTTCAAATTTCATGAAAAGTGGTTCGGGGACCTCCATTATAAGAAATTTTCACCCCATTTTTAGCTCATTCTCACTATTGACTTTGTGGAGAGAGCTTCTGCCACCTAGAGCGGATCGACCTTCTAGCAGCTTCTATGACGCGCACGACTACCCTACGAGCTCGAGACATGAGAGGTAGGCTCACCACCTTGAGGTTTTCACGCATGTTTGTCATTATGTCGCGAAAACTAGCGTAGGGGTCACACACAAAGCGGGCGGTAGAGACCTACAAGTAGAGATGGCGGCCTAACGGCTAACCCAAAAGCAACAAGACTTCATCGGTAGCTTACCCTAGTCTAGGAGACTAGTCCTGGATGTCCAAAGGCAGTAGAAAACCATCGGGAAAAACCCTAATTCCCAGAAACCCGCAAGAGGCCACCAAATGGGAAATCGGCGAAACGACGATCAAAGGCTACCAAAATTCATGGGTAGGAGCATCTGGACATGCTCGACAAGTCTATATGACCCGCATGACCAAAAAGTGACCCGAAGCGGCACTAAACTTCAGAAACGGCATCAGACACACAAAGCGTCAAATTGCATTTGCGGCCAAACCGCAAGTCCGTTTGCCACCAAACTTCACGAGCGGCTTTCCTAGACCATCAACAACCAAGTCCTATGGTGGTAGATCACCACAAATCATCAAAGGTATGTAAAAGCAACCACGGGTGCTTCTAGAGCGATAAATTGCCAAATAGAGCTCCGATGAAGCCAAAGTCGACAAAAACCATACCGCAAGGATCCCCAAGGGATCAGGAAGCTATGCAGACCAACATCAAGAAATTTCATCGCCAAAAAGCACTCCAAAAGTTAGAAAAGGGCTCGGAGGCTCTGAAGTCCACACAAGGAGTTATACTCTATCCATTTGACTTTTTTGTTGAAATTAGGCTCAAAAGGGACTTAGGGGGGCAAAGGGCAAGCACTGGGAGCACCAGCACTGAAAAAATCACCAGGAGACAGCCTACGTGTAGGATGTCTCAAGGGAACTTTTTGGCACAAACTCCAACATTTTTTATCATGCACATGTTCTGAATGACATTTACAAGCCATACACCAAGTTTCATCACATTTGGACCAAGTTTGACCTCATATGCATGAAAGAACGCAAAGTTACGGCATAGAGGCAATAATGGGCCAAAGACCTACCAAATCTTGTCCAAATCCCATGAAACTTGCACAACACATTCACCAACACATCAGCAAACAATCTGTGTGGTCAGCTAGAAAAAATGATGAAATAGACATCCTACGTGGAGGATGTCTAATTGACCTTTTTGACATGCAATGGATGTTTTATCATTCCAGATCAAATCACCTCATCATCAGGAGCCCATATATCAAGTTGGAAGCCATTCTAATCACTTTTGACCCCCAACACCCTTAGGAAACACTTTTTGAGCCCAGAAACACCTCACAGAGCCTTACAAGCATCAAATTCTGTCCAAATTCAAATCCAAGAACATGGCCATGTTCCATAGGCCAAGGAAAACCCACAGAACAAGTTTCATGTCATTTTGATGAAAAAGACATCCTACGCGTAGGATGTCTCGAGCATAAAATTAGCCTTCTGTGCAAGGAATGACATCATGGGAGCCAATACCATGGTGCAATGAGCCCATATACCAATTTTTAACCCATTTGGACATCAACTGCTACCTATGATGGACATTCTACCAAAATTGTGACCTAAAGCCTAAATCGGCCCAAAAATCCACTTTTGGATATCCAAATTCAAATCCAAGCATACAGCCATGTTCCATGAGCCTTACACTACCTGCATGTCAAATATGAACCAATTCTGATGAAAAAGACATCCTACGCGTAGGATGTCTAGCACATGCACAGCTTCACAAGTTCCTTTTAAACTTTATTTTCAATTTTCAAGTCATTTGGATAAGTAAAACTCAGTTCGCATCTAATATGAAAAAAACGCTAGCTTCGGACTACTGAGTGCAACAGGATCTATGGCGGCCTCGAAGTCACCGGCAAAGAGGAAAAGAATGACCATCAAAGATTATCTGGACAAAGTGGAACCCTTTGTCATTCCAGAAGGACCACTAAAGCCCACCATCACACCTGGATACAAGAGTTTCTGTTACAGTCCAATGACCTAAAGATCTACCAGGGTGTACTCAAGGACAATGAAGGCAATGTCATAGAGCTACCAATGCTTCCGAGAGAGCTCAATGAGTTTGTACGAAGCAAGATGTCCGGATACTTGGAGAAAATTGACCTCCACAACTACTTCGAAGCAATACCGGCAGGGGTGGACATCAAAAGAGTCTGGGAGTTTGTAACAAGCATCAAAGAGGACGGAGTGGCCAAGGTAGCACATTTACAAGGAAGACTAGATACAGAGATAATAATCATTAACCGGGTTGTAGCCAATGCACTAGACCTCTCCAATGAGGGAGACACCGTAACAAAAAGAAGGGATGAAGTCAAGGTGTACAAAGAGAAAAAGGCAAATTACACCTTTGAAGACATTGCCAACCCAAAGGTGGTAATAATGAGCCAGTTGTACAACCAGTACTTCCACATGTGCATGAAGAGGCCACATAAGTACAGGATGCCGCCAGGTGCAATTGCCACAACGTTTACTTGGGCAATGACAAAAGGTACCCCAAAGATAATCAACTATGCGGCATACATACATGACAACTTAGTAAAGATGGGCAACAAAAAACCAACCTACATAGTGCCAGGAGAACTGATCACCAAGGTGGTATACAGGGCACTACACACTAAAGGAAGGTGGCATGACCCCCCATCTCAGAATGATTGGCTAAGAGTAAAGGAAGACAAGGAAGATGGGCCGCAAAGGGCACCAAGGGTGGCTACGAGGTTGAAAAGATGGCTAGAGCCAGTTGAAGAGGAGCAACCCGAGCAGAAAAAAGGAAAGAAAGAGTTTGCTCAAGTGCCGACCAAAGAGACAAGGTCACAAAAAGCGGGAAGACTAGAGAGGCTGATGGAGAGTTTCCGAGCAGAGAGAGCCCTCAAGGGTGATTTAAACGAACTCTGGAATCCATCTCTCGAGTCTATGTCCGGATCATCCAGAAGAGTGCAAAGGGACCTCTTTGAAGATTACATCAAAAATTTTGAGATTCTTGATGCTGCAACGGAAAACATTCCCCATGTACCTTTCATAGAGGAGGAAGTAGAACAGATAAGGCAGAAATTGCTAGATGAACAAGAAAGCCAAGAAAGAGAAAGAAAAACAAAAGCAGACAGGGACTTAAAGGGAAAAGCTGTGGCCTTACCAGATAGCCCTAAACCCAGCCCACAACCATCACCACCACCCTCACCACCTCCTAGCAGCCCTCCACCAGAAGATAAGGAGGCTAAGAACAAACAAGAAGAGGCCAAGCCTGAATCTGAGCAAAAAGGAGTAGATGAGGCCTACTATGCATTTTTGGACCTGCTAGCTGCAAGCTATACGAAGGAAGAAGCCACCACAGTCGCATTCGACTTGGCGAGGGACAGGGCATAAAGAACAGATGCAAGGCATCCGACTAGTGGAGCTAAAAGAAATTGCTACAGACACTGTAGACCGTTGCACCCACCCTCCAATGACTGGGACGTGGTGATGACAAAGCTAGCCGGATTGAGGGCACAATCCATGGATTTAGAAAAAGAAATGACGACTCTCAAAGCCACTAAAGAACAGATCAAAAAAGAAGTAGATTCTCTCAAGCCACAAAGCCAAAGGCAAAAAGAGAGAGAAGATTGACCTGCAGGCTAGCTTGGCTCTACAAAACTGCCAATCAATGGAAGAAGTAAATCAGGAAGTAGTAAAAAGAATACAAGCAGCTGAAGAAGAGTGTCAGTAGCTCAGTAAGTCGTTGCGAGATGCCGAAAGAAAAAGAGATAATCTGACACTACAGTTGGCCGAAGAATTGAAAGAAGTAAAAGCCATGAGGAATGCCAAGGAAAAAGCAGAGATAGAACAAGAAGCAAGCCTGGATGAAGTCCTTGAGCTCAAGGACCAATTAAAAGTCAAAGATCAAAACCATCCAGAGGCTATGAGCATCACCTGCTAGGGTTAGAGCTACGAGCTCGACTCAAATCATTTCCGAGAGTCAACTATATGAAGAGCAAATGCAGGAACTTCAAAAGGAGCTAGGCTCTCGAGAAAAAGCACAGATTGATGATGGCTCAGGCTTCTATAGTAATGCAAACAAAATGGATCAGGTCCAAAAAGCCCTGCAAGAAGAAGTGGAAAGCATAAAGATAAAGCTCGAGGAGGCGGAAAGAGTAAACGCTGAACTTAATGACCTCCTCGTGACTATGGGCGGAGAAGCTGAAGCGGAAAAGCAAACACTCCTCAGGCAAATTGAGGAGTTGAAAGGCGAGGAAGGAGGTGAGGCAGAAAGTTCAGGGCCAGCCGCCAATGAGGGCATAGACCTCGAAAATATGGCAGATCCTGTGGACACACCCGTGCAAGAGGAAAGCATAGCAGGATCCTCTCAAGAGCCACAGGATCTAACACAAGAAGAGGAGAAAAAATTGCGTAAGGCAATAGAGGAAGAGCTCAAAGAAACCATGAAGGAAGCCTTGGAGTGGGAGCAGAGGGTCTTTAAATCTATGACCATCCAGAAGATCGACGCCAGCAATCTCAGGCGTGAGTGGCTTCAACCCTCTCTCCCATATCCATTGCTGAAATATGAGGCAGCTACAATAAACAAGCGGATAAGAGAAGAGCCAACAGTACCTCTCTACAATGCAGACACGTCGAAGCCAGAAGGAGTTAAGCTTATAGTGGATTCTCAGCCAAAGTGGAGGAAGGATTGGCTTACAAAGTACCCACAATACCTAATCCACCTGGTAGAGGCACCTAAAGATATCAGAGACAATCTCAGCTTATGTCCTCTACCAAGGGTTAGGATGTGTAAGGCACAAGAAATTTTGCAAAGAAGCCAACCCACTTGGCTGAACTACCCAAAGCTGTCGGGCGTGAAGGCAGGTGAGAGAATAAGTGTCCAATACATGGTAAAAACCCTAACGGGCGCCATAAAGTTGTTCACTGGCTCACCTGACCTTACATGCATTATGATGAGGAAAATTTGTAGAAACATCTTAGCAGTATTCGAGACCTTCAAGCCAGGCCAGGTGACCGACAACCTATTCTTCTTTCAGGATACATACAGATGCGCCTATGATCTGTCAGGTCAACCTTCAAAAGAGGTGATACACCCGCTGTATCAAAGAATCATGTTTCTACCATCCTATCACCTCCAGGCTTTTGAAGAAGCATTCTATACGGGGTTCTTCACCATGAATACAGACATCTTTGACCCAACAATGCTGAATCTATATGCCAGGTACGAATCACTGCTAAAGATGCGGAAAACGATAAGATGAAGCAGCCGATCAAGGACATGTCGGGGAGGACATGAGCAAGGATGGGGAGAGTGTTAGAAGCTGGACACACCCCACGGCAGTAACTACTCGGAGGACTCTTATTTTTTGTAATTTATTCATTCATTAAGGAAAACTTGATTTTTCACCTTATAATTATTGGGACTTATAGAAGTTTCCAGATTGTATTCCAGTTTTGATAGTTAGATTGAGTAGATGGTTGATTTTGGAACTTTAGGGTTTGAGAAATTGTAAGGTATATCTACCACTTTTTGACCTTAATGAAAAAACCTTTTGACATTTAAAAAAACCAAGTTTGAAGTCTGTGAGTGAGCATACTGTGTACGAGAGAGAGAGTGTGAGCTTCATCTTGATGCTACGTGTGCTCCGGTGGTCGGAATTGAGTGCGGAGAGGTGCAACGTGTTGCCCCCGATGAGAGCTATGCGCCGATACCTACATTGCGCGCGTACTGTTTGGTCTTGCGAGCTCCTTTTACGAGCTTCATCGGGTGTTTGGGCGAGTATACGTTGTATGATTTTTCATTGCAACATATCCACGTGTTCACATTGAGTAGAACTACACATTAAGCACTTTAGATTTTGGAAACGAAGACCTGCAGATTTCGGCCAGACATCCTACTTGTTTCTGCGTCGGGTGTTTTGGGTCTGGATTTTGGTTCATAGACCCTAGGGAGAGCGACCTATTGGTATTAGTAGGGTCTCCTTCAAGTTCTATGGTGTTTCGAGATTGTTTGATGGGTGTTCGGCTCTAGAAAGCGTTGTAGGAAGTTTCCTCTTATGTACTCTTGAGGGATGTGACTTAGAAAATTGGTAGAGACCTCTGTAGGAATTAGTTAGGAGTCGGTCCAGTGTAGGTTGACACCTTATGCTTGCTTCCACACGCCTGCGGGTCGAGCTTTGTCCTTAGATGACATTACATGTTAGGTGAGTTCTCGTTGTGCTGACGTTCGTCGCGGCATATCCGTCCAACAACTACTCTTTGAAGCCATCATGCATCACAAAAAGAGTTTTACACTTGGCCAATAGACCCCAGAATAAGACCACTGGAGCTTGTGTATTGACCTTGCATGTAGAAAAACAACTAACCATGATAATATCATCCAATGGGAAGAGAAATTATCACTTTGTATGGATTTTAAATGGGCACCAATGTATATTGAAATGGTTGAGCAAAAGTTATGGATGACAAATGGGCACCAATGTATAATAAAATGGTTGAGAAAAAGTTATGGATGAAAAAGCTTCATTATGACGCACCATTGGAAACTAAATGGGAAGATTTCAAGAAAGTTATTTTTTATTGTGTAGAAGATTGCTTTTCCATAAAGCATGTCCATGGTATCAACAAAGAGAGATAACGCAAAAGGTGGTTCGGTAAAGAATTTCAAGATGCTCGAAAGTCCTTGATAAATCTCGATGCAACTATGGACAAAGACAACTATCAAAGTCATTTGAATTCATACAAGGCATTGATTTAAAAGAAGAGAATAAGATGGGAAGTCAAGCATCAATTTTTCCAAGTCCAAAAAAAAGCACATGCATGTGGAAGATTTTGGAGAAACTTGAGAGGAAAGTGGGTTGAGATTTTTTGTAGCTTGAGTCTTGTGGATATGTACACACATTGTAGGAAACTATATGAGCAACCAAACGTTGGAAAGATGCCATTTTATGGTTAATTCCCATGTATGGCCTCTTTTTCTACTATTGAGGACGTGTACGGTGGGCTTGAAAAATTAGCCACTCGCAAAGCGAGAGATCTTCAAGGTATCAAGCTGGAAATGATTAAATGGACGAGAGATCATCAAGGTATCAAGTGAGAGATCTTCAAGGTATCAAACCGGAAATGATTAAATGGACGAGATATTTTACACATGAGTGGATGTGTGATATGTTCAACCTTTCACTTTGACACGGTATGCCTTGTGATTGGAGTACTAATTGGGTCAAGCCTTTGCATAAAGAGGGGATGTAAAGAATGTAGATAACTATCTCACTATAATGATGGGGTCTCTTATGGAAAAGTTATTTTGTTGCATAATAGAGATAAAATTGAGTGATTGGGCTGAATAGAATTGAAAGCATACAAAAGGACAAGCGGGTTTTGTTCAACACCATAGTACCATTGATCATCTTGTCACTCTTCATGTTCTCGTGGAGGAAAGTTGGTTGAAAGGCAAGCAAGGAAAGCCTTTGATATGATTCCATGTAACAATTTGTGGAGAAGGATGGAAGAACTCCAAGTGCCAAGCGAGTTTATGCTTGCGTTTTCTTGAATATATGAGAAGGTGATGTGTCAATTGTGCATGGAAAGAGGAATTTTAGGAATTTTTGCAAGCACTATTAGGGTTAACACAAGGATATTGGTTGTGACCAACTCTCTTTGGTCTATGCATCTATCAATTAGAACAAATGGTACTTGAGTTCATGCAAGAAGAAGGCATTGAATTTGTAACTTTTGCAATGTGTTAATCCCGGGGAGGTCACTTAATAAAAATGTAACCTATCACGTGAGTTCAACAAAGGGTATTTAAAGCTCTTGAAACTTACAAAATATATATACAGGATGGCATTATTTTTTCAAATTTGAAAAAAACTTACAGATTTTAAAACAAAAAGGTACATTATATCCCTAACAAAATTCACAGATAAGGGGTTTTACAAACATGTCTTGAACGCACGTGATATGGTAGTTTTACACATAGTGAACCCCCCGAGGTGTTAATCATGCTCTTGTTGTATGTGGATGATATAGTACTTTAGATGATGCACAAAAGCTCGTGTTTGTCCTTGAGAAGTTTTGCTTGCATAGTGGGCTGATTGTGAATGAATCCAAAACCAAGGTTATGCTTGTGAAAACCAATCATGAGGAGAAGCCATGCATTGTGTACAATAATGAGACACTTGAAATTGTTGAGAGTTGTAAGTACCTTGGCCTTGAGGTTTCAGCCAATCATAAGTTGCATGAACATGCAATGCATTTTTTGGAAGCCAAAAAGAGAGCATACTATGCATTTGAGAACATGTATAAGGCGGGAAACATCAAGTGTTCGGTTCTCAAGAAGGACACATGTTCTTCTTTATGGAGTTGAAGTGTGGAGTGGGAGCATCTCAAAGTCTACTTGGAAAGAGTTTGAGAGTGTCCAAAAGCATTTTCTTACAAACTTTCTCCAAGTTAAGCCACAAACACCATATATGCTCCTACTTCTTAAGTCAGGATCTCTTTCAATTGAGGTTATGGGCATGGAAAGTGTTGTGGAGTACATGATAAAGATGCATCAAGACCCCTTACATCGACTTCCTTAAACTACATGAGAAGAAAACAAAAAATTTCAAAAGACACACAAAAGCAATATCTTGAGCACGGAATGGATGCAAGACCGTAAGAAGTGGTTTGGAGATGGGATGCATTACACTTGCTACATGATGCCTCAATAGACTCCCGAGTTAATGAAGCTTTTCTACAACATTAATGTATTACCCCTTCGGAGGAATCCAATTGGTCATGCTTCATACATTATACCCATATTTCCCCCAACTACAAAAACATGTTCTTTGCTGAAAGAGGAAACCGTGCTCACCCTTACATACTTGAGCATATCCCCTTGATACTATTGCATCCATTCGGCTTAGCTCTCACTCCCTTTGATGCAAGACATGGCATTGGGGCAATGGAGAAGAGTCAAATCAGTTGTGCACATTATACTCACTAAAAGTTCGAGAGTTGCATCCCCTCACACTATTAGAGTTGCATCCCCTCACACTATTAGAGTGCTTAGCTTAGCATTTCCCAACTTTCTTGCACCTCCACATTCTTGCTCTTCTGAGGTTGCCACAAGCAGACCCTCCTCCTCACATGTTATCCTGCTTTCTCCTCAATACATGGATGCCTCCATGCAGCCCGCCTCTCTCGCACCCCTCACTTGTAGCACACCCAAACTCTCCAACCATCCTTCCAAATCAACCCAACTCAACTATCACAAGTTCAACTGCAGGATCCCCAAGTGCAACCCATCATTCACAACCTGCAATCACCTCGGCCACATTGCCATGAGCATGAGTTTGTACTCCTCAACAACCTCCTTTATTTAATCCAACCGCAAGGCCCACCCCAGCCTGCCTCTCTCGCACCCCTCACTTGCAGCACACCCAAACTCTCCAACCATCCTTCCAAACCAACCCAACTCAACTATCACAATTTCAACATCAGGATCCTAGGTGCAGTCCATCAGTCATCACAACCTGTGATCACCTCGGCCACATTGCCATCAGTAGGAGTTTGTCCTCATCAAAAACCTCCTTTATTAAATCCCACCATAAGGCCCACCCCAAATTATTGTACTGTGACAAATCCAACCCCATTACATAGAATATTTCCATAGCCTTCCCCTCTTTAATTACCTAGCTTTCCATCGTGTCTTGCATAACCTTCACCAATGCCATTACTGGCCAAAGATGCACCAAGACATTTCTTAATTCCTAAATCACTGCCCTCAATGTCAATAGATCAAAGTTCCCTCCAAAAATCCAATTACATGGAACACATTAGAGTTTTAGCTCCATTCGAGCTGATAGGTTGGGATCTCATGGGCGTATTCTCGATATCTATCCTTGGTAACCACTATGTTGTGGTCATGGTGGACTACTTGACACGTTGGTGCAAAGTGCAAGCTCTACCCAACACTCCTACATAATATCATCTTCAGACATGATTGCCCCCAAACGGTCCTATCCGATCAAGGTCCTCAATTTTATAGCAAAGTCATGGAAATTCTCACCAAATGTTTAGGCATCAACCAAGTATTCTCCTCCCCCTATCATTCACAAACAAATGGGCTCATAGAGCACATGAATTGGATCCTCAAAGAGATTTTGGTTGCCTTTGTCAACCCACTCTAGCACCATTGGGATGAAGCCATACCATATGATGTACACACATATAAAACTTTTGTACAGGCCTGCACAAGGGTAAGCCCATTCCACACCCTCTACAAGCACGATCCTCATTTCCCACAAGAAAACAACACCTTGTAGCTTGAACCTCGCCACTAAGATGCATAGGAATGGCTCTCTTACCTTTCTCAAGCCCAACCCATTCTCCTCCAAGCTCTACTTCTCAATTGGATGAAAGCATAACAATGCCAACAATGCTCATACAACTATAACAAAAACTATGTGGTATATGCGGATGGTGACATCGTATCATTTGTTACCCCTTACACTACGGTGGCCTCAACGAATCTCTCATGCATCGTTGGATAGGCCCATATCAAGTTGTGCGTTGCCTGTGTTTGAATACATATCACCTTCAATGGCTCAGTAATAACTACTCCATCACGACCGCACACATATGTCAAATCAAGCATTATCACACAACTGCAACAACACCAGCCTAGGGGGGAGGTGTGGCATCCCCACACCTAGATAACAAACATAACAGAATAGGTGATTGGCATACGTAGTCGGACATCAACCATCTTGGGATAAACCCTTTGTTAGCATTGTTCACTCGGCCCTTGGTTTAATACAAAGCAATGTACCTAGTCCAAAGGGAGCAGACTTTGTCTAGTTTCAGATGTGTTACAATGTCATCATCAAGTTTTTAGTTTAAATATTTATCACGACCAAACTTTCTTTATTTTGATAATAAATTCAAAAGAAAAATACCAAAATAACTCAAAAACATATGAAATATTTTTTTCAATTCAAACATACTATTAGGAAGCTAAGATAAAAATATCATAATCATATATTTATTAAATTCAATATTTCTTAAATTAAAAGAAAAAATACCAAAATAACTTTAAAATATGTGGTAATTTTTGGACTTTAAGTATACTGTTAACAAGTTGAGATAGAATATCATAATCAAATGTTTAGTTTAAATAATTATTAACACCTCACAATTATAATTTTAGCTTTAATATTTATTAGGACTAAAATTTCTTGATTTTGATAGTAAATTAAAGGGAGAAAAATACCAAACTAACTCAAGAAAATATGAAGTAACTTCAAAGTTCAAAAACACTACTATTATTTTTATTTTGATAGTAAATTAAAAGAGAAAAATACCAAAATATCTTAAAAAAATATTGGATAATTATGAAAGTTTAAATAAAATATTAGAAAGCCAAAACATTATTGCACTATTAAGAAGCTAAGATAAAAATATCATCATTATATTTTTACTTTACATTTTTATTAAGATAAAGATTCTCTTATTTTGATAGTAAATCAAAAGAAAACAAAACTAAAAGAGATTAAAGAAAATAGGATAAATTTAAGAGTTCAAACATACTTTTAAAAAGTGAAGATAAACATATCATAGTCAAACTTTTAGCTAAATTATTTATTAGGGAAAAAACTATCTAGATTTATTAGTGAATTAATTTTTTTAAAAAAATAGGGATGAAAATTCTACAATAAGCATAAAAGAAAAATAGAGTATTAAGAAACCATGATAAAATATCAAAGCAAGAATTACTATATACAGAACTATAAGCAATTAAAAAATAAAATTATTAAAAATTTGAGAAAATAAAAGGTTATATTAATTTCACAAATTATTCACTTAAAATTCCATGGTAGTTCTTACAAGTACTTTACCTAATAA
Source organism: Adiantum capillus-veneris (assembly GCF_014529385.1). Lineage (NCBI taxonomy): Eukaryota > Viridiplantae > Streptophyta > Polypodiopsida > Polypodiales > Pteridaceae > Adiantum > Adiantum capillus-veneris. The sequence continues at coordinate 27,310,311 of NC_140943.1, forward strand.
TTAAGTAACCTATATAAAATTATAGTGGATATTCCTGCGAAAAGAACATGTTCAAGTTTCCATTTGGAAGAGGAGATCACTCCAAAGAGGACAAGGGCCATACATAATCATGATGTTGGTTTGAATAGTATCCATGAGAGCATTCTTGAACCAATGGCGTAGCAAATTCTAGCTCTCTAGATCGCTTCCAAGTGGATTATTAGTCTTTTGAAATTCTACATTTAGTATAAATTGTATAAAGCTATAAGATTGCATCTAATATACAATAGATAACTACCTTAAGAATGATAAAAATAGCTATAAATGGAAGGTTAACTTCCAAAAAAAACCATGCACTTGATTGAGAAATAAAAAAGAATTTTTTTGGACAGTCCGAATAAGCAAGGAAGGAATTTCTTTGATTATCCTTAAGACAACTTGTCTCAAGGACACTTCTAATTTCTTATTACTTTTTTCTCTTCAGGTAAAGATTGACAATTAGATCAAAGCCACTTAAGTTGGCCGTCCCCATGTACATCAAGCCTTTGCTCAATTCATGTATATATTTCTACATATGTTAGGATACCATTTTTAATCCTAGGAGAGCCACCTGATTCAATAGGCAACTGTACGCTGTATCAATGCTCGAGGTTTTTAGGTGATTTCTTCTTCCACCCAGTTTTTGAATAAAGGAACGTGTGCCAGTTTCCACCCTTGTATTGGTGTCTTGAGACAAGTTAAGTACTAGTCACGATTACATTTTTTAGAAATACCTTGTCCTAAGTCTAATATTGTCTATCTGAGAAAGAGTGATTGCAATGCTCTTTTCAATGGCTGCTTAAGGAATTGAGAAATAAACCATTAATTTACCTCTCAAAAATAATATGGTAGTAATTAGAAAATTAAAGATCATGTGGAGTGCGGGGTAGAAAGTGGGGATCAGCTCGGGTTGTTGATCATGGTGTCAAAGTCGATGATGCGGAAGCGTAGAGACCAAGGAGAGAGAGAGAGAGAGAGAGAGAGAGAGAGAGAGAGAGAGAGAGAGAGAGAGAGAGAGAGAGAGAGAGAGAGAGAGAGAGAGAGAGAGAGAGAGAGAGTCTCCTGGACCAATCAACCTTGGCAATGAATACTGAATGTATATAAAATGGAGGCAAGGGGTTGCTTATATAGCAATCCTAGTAAATTTCCCTACCCAAGACTTTGACAAATAAATAAAATAAATACCTAAAAGACAAACTAAAAAATGGGATCACATTGGTTAGTTCACTTGAGATGCCTAAACTTTAACACCCTCTCTACAGCTTATAGTGGACATAAATAGTGAGACCAAGTCGATGAAGAAGCTACCATGGACACCCCATTAGTGGCCACTAACTGGATACACCTCGGTGTTTCTCTCCTCAACTTTGTACCTGAGAGTAATGCCATCTTGAGCATCGGTTGCCTTTGTGAAAACTTTGAACTGTAGAACATACTATGCCAATAATCCCCATTTGTGAACTATGAACACATCACTTCCAAAATATAAAACTCCAAGATAATGAGTTGTGAAACACATCTTGTCCATGATCCGACCAACAAGAATGGATCGGTGCACTCATCCATAGTGTTTTAGATGTCTGATCGGTTCCCTACCAGATGCATGTGCATTGAACTCCAACCTATGGGTCCAAACACCAATAACTTGAACTCCAACACAAGGGTCCAAATTAATTATAGGGAGCATTTCTTGCTTGCCCCTCTATGCCACCCACAAGCCTCTCTCTTGTTGAAGCTAGTGGTGACACCTGTCATTTGACTAGAAATCTCATGTCAAGGCCACTGTGGCCACCACCATAAGTGCCATGACGATCTCCTCTTTCAAATCTTTATTACCGTAATCTCTGTCCATCTTGCCTTTGACTTTGTCTTCAAGCGAATTCCTTCTTTTGACTTTGGCTTCAAACTCTTGAGCCAAACAAAGTGTCAAATCACAATTATAATTGTGGTTGTACCTCTCGGGTACCAAGGCAGCTAACTGAGTACTTGTACTGCCATCCTTGTCCAATTAACCATTTTTTATCTCCTCTAGCATCCTCTGCCAATTGCTTTTGACTTCACAAACTTGAGTCAAACAAAATTCCAGGTTCCTTGAGAACTGTGCCGGTGCACATGTCGTTAAATGGATGGTTGATGCTCGGTTATCCATAGCTTTTGGTTGTCTTTGGTCGTTGTCGTCGTGGTTGCTTGAGCAAGGGGATGCCATCTTGAAGTTGAAAAAAAAGCTTCTCGCACTCCAATGGGCCACACAAGCACCACCAAGCGGCACCAAAATCCCCAAGCAATTCCACTCCTTTGCACTAATCCCAAGCTGTTTCACCACTTCAAACTCCTCGCCTACTAAGACATGCCAAAACACCTTCAAGGACTTTTGCAAGACACTCTAATGGGAAATTCTCCCAAGTTGCTCCAAAAGCTCCACAAAACTTCTTCAAAAGAGTCTCCAAGAGATATGCGCTCCGCTCCTTAAAAGTACTTCAAAAAGGGACTGCATGATTTTGCACCAAGATGCTCCCAAAAACCCGATCACTAATGCGCCTCTAATGCCCTCTATTTAACTTTAATGATAAATATTGTGTGCCTCTTTGTAATTGAGTCAAAGCAGGGACATAAGGGCGCGGAGGGTTGTCACCAAGGGAGAGCCACCAAGGAGCAGTGCGTTTGAAAATGCTTGAAATAAGATGTTGTCACCCGAGCCGCTATTTCAAGGGGAAGACACAACATTTTGGTATGCACTCACAGGGGATATGGTAGTCGACAATCGCCAAGGGAGAGGGAGCTACCGGTCGAGCATTTCAAAACTTGATGGAGGGGGCACCGCTGAGGGATAAGACAACAGCACCATGGCCACCTTTTGCATAGCGTTTTAAAATTCAGGAGGGAAAGAGACTCGTGGGATGTAGAGGGGAACTGCCGGCAGGCGAGGGGGATGAGAAGTTTGACGCTAGTGAGGGAGCAAAATGCCCAGTGTTTTGAAACGCTATGGGCTGCTAGGGATGCTGACGACTAGCAAAGGGGGACTTTCCACTTCTCCTTTGCAAGACCGCTCCTCCACCAAAGCTCTTCACATGCGAACTACACTTGGCTCTCATACCATGTCAAAGTCAACGATGCGGAAGCATAGAGAGAGAGAGAGAGAGAGAGAGAGAGAGAGAGAGAGAGAGAGAGAGAGAGAGAGAGTCTTTTGAACCAATCAACCTTTTCAATGAATAACTGAATTTGTATACACTGGAGGCAAGGGGTTGCTTATATAGCAATCCTAGTAAATTTCCCTACCCAAGACTTTGACAAATAAGTAAAATAAATACCTAAAAGCCAAACTAAATAATGGGATCACATTGGGCAATTCACTTGACATGCCTAAACTAATACATGGATGGTGGACCTGATCAGTCGGGGTGAAAAGTTGGGGATCAACTCAGGTTGTTGATCATGAATGGATGGGTGGAGCCGATTAGTTGGGTAACTATCCATTCTCAATACATAAACACCTATATACACTTTTCCATTGGAGAAGAACTTTTTCAACGGCTATGCTCTCACATACGTAGAGAGAAAAAAGTATTGGAAGAGGACTCCTTGGCCATTTGTGGAGGTCATAGGGTTGAAATTTTTTTACTCCTTCTAGAATTTTTTCATGTTTTTTGCTAGTAAGATGGGACTAGGTCTTTTTTCTAGGGTTTTAGACTCAAGAATTTTACTTCTAGTAATTGTATTTTTCACTAGTATTAGAGACCTGTGAATGACCCCATCACAACTTTTGAGTTGAAGGATCGAGGACCTCACAAAGGAACACAGATATGCCCACAATCAATACTTCATTGACTCTAAATACAATTTTTTTTACTTAGAGGGTAAGAGTGACTTTTTCCAACCTTGGAAAAATCTTCTCATAACCTTGATATGGTCTACAACAAAGTTACAACACTCCGTCAAATCCATAGCATCAGCCTTTGATAGGCATATCATAAAAAATGCCATTGTGATGTGAGGTATGAAGTCACATAAAACCTTATTTATCACGTTCATCATATATGCAACCAAATTAGTCACTCCTGGAGATAAGGTACACATACTTACCAATCCCAAAGGTGTTTTCATGGTTATCAAATATTTTCTCTTAGTAGCTAGTTGAAATTGATCATACCTTGGTGAATAGAGATCTCCCATTGCATTAATGTCATGACCTTCATGAAAATGCCTTTGTAGATTTATCCACAATTAGTCACGTACCCACATTCGTAACAGTACTCTTGCTTACATGATTCACATATTGTATGAAACACAAAGCCCATTCTTCTTAAGCATAGTGAACCACTTGTTTGAATAAGGTGCACAAGAAGGCTCCAAAATACCCATGCTAATCTTCTCATCGAGTAGCTGTATTAGCCTTGAAAAATGTGCTTTTGGGAATGTAATTGGATGCAAAGCATCCAAGGTACATGAGGGATAGTGAAGATTACCATAGGTGCAACAACACTAGGATCAACACATCCTATTTCATGTGGTAAAAAAGAAAAAGCCTTACCATAAAGCATTTCTTCATAACACTTCTTCTCTTCTTATGATTAAAACTCCTCACATCCAACCTTTAGTTCTTACAGAGATTCCTTTTTGAACTTATGTCCATTCTTTTTGATCCCTAAGTTTTGGCAACAAATAGCCTTGTTCTAGCTTCTCCCTAAAATTTGATGGTAAAGGTAAGGGCAATACTAATCTTACTTTCTTTGTCATAGTTTTATACTTGGTCTCTATCCACACTTTTGGTCCTTCATTGACATTAAAACCTTGCTCATTTTCAAAAGCCTCAATCACTTTATACAAGACTTCCACAATCTTTTTATACATTTTCATAGCAAAACAATGCACAACTTCACTTCCATCTTGCAAATTAGAACCCATTGTAGTCTCAAGATCATGCATAGTATCGACATAATTGTAACTCTAACTTTTTTTGGATTTCAAGACCTATAGCTTGAAGAAAGAATTCAAACTTTTCATTATCCAAAGTAACTTTCTCTATTCTTGATAGTTGAACATAGCATCACCCAAACTCTCTCAGCATTTTAGTGAAATGCTAATTTAGATTGCTCCCAATTTCTTACTTGCTTCTCTTTGATTCCCCTTCCATGGTATCTAATATCGTGGATCAAAAAAAGGTCAAAACTTCCAATCATCTCCACCTCTAGCATTTGTTGCAACTCCATCTCACATAACCATGAAGATACTTTGGGACATCTTCCCCTCAAATTGATCCATTTTATTTGCAATAGATATCCTAGTCCGCAGTAGGTAGTTTGGGTAGTTTGAGAACAACTTCTTGGTCGTACAGTTTCTTGACCCGCTTGTAACAGTTCAACTATAAATGAGAATAGCCTCAACTTTTGAGGCAGGGTCTGCCTGGGTCTTGCATTTCGATGGGCATATAGCAGTTTTAGGTTTCTTGCACAACCTCAGCCCTTCGTTTTCCCCATGTGCTTCTCTCACCTAGGTATCTTGCACCAATGCAGCCCTTCGTTTTCCCCACGCGCTACTCTCAACTGCAAACACCATGAGCCATCCCATATCCCCACATCCTCAACCCACTTCACCACACTATGAAGATACCTCTATGCACATGGAGTTTGGTGTGTAGCCTACTCCAGTTGAACACATGTTTCAATCCATGTCCAACCTACTTCTTCAAGTGAATCACACCAATCAGAATTTACTCAATTAAATCATGACACAATCACACAGAGCAGATGCCAAAATCCATCCCAAACCTTTCTCAGGTCTTCCCACAGAAGATCTCTTAACATGGTTGGACCATTTTGAAAATGTTGTAGATCATCATAAATGGTCCAATTAGAGGTGAGCTATGGAAGCTTGAACACTTTTTGAGGGGGTAGCGGAAACGTGGTTTGTGCAACAACCAGTCAGAGTCAAGGGCGATTGGAATCTTCTGAAGACCTTGCTTATACAGAATTTTGCTCATCATAAAATCACACAAGCAACCCTTCAACAACTTAAGCTCCTTCGTCTCACCAGCAGCATGAGCAAGTAGCACAGTTTACTGTAAAGCTAAACCAACTTTCACTCTGTGCCGATGACTCAATGTTTGAAGAGATGAAAATCTCTTTTCTCTGGCCTCGACTCCGGCATGACATCTCTCGGTGAGTAGGTGATCAAGGTCCCACGACTTTTCATGTTGCCATCCAGATGGTGTAGCCGATGCCTCAATGTTTGAAGAGATGAAAATCTCTTTTCTTTGGCCTCGACTAGGGCATGACATCTCTCAGTGAGTAGGTGATCAAGGTCCCACGACTTTTCATGTTGCCATCCAGATAGTGTAGCATATTGAAGGAACTAATGATCAAGACACAACTCAGGTATATACAACATCCACTCATCAACACATCTCAGCTGATCAACCTCCTACACCTATGGACATCGACGTCCAAAATCTGTAATACAGCTCTTGTCGCTCTTTACCAGATAGAGATGCTCAAGGAAGACCAAAGTGTTTTTATTGTGATCTTTCTCGGCATGTGAAGCGATACTATAGAAGATTTCATACTAGTCAAAAGCAACAACAACAACAGATTCAAAATGCAAAGATTTGTGTTGCGGATGTTGCAACTTTGGCCTCCTTACTGGAAAACATCTGAGCGGGTGGTTGATGGAAGGGCCTCCCCCGCATGTTCAAGCCGTCACCTCTTCTGATCGCATGGTGTGCTCTACATCAGTCCATATCAAGGGTGCACTTCATGAATCATTACTTGACAGAGCTAGCACCATTTCCTCCATTAGTGAATCTTTAGTCCAACACCTAGGATTACCTACTAGCATCAGAGATCCTATATCCATTTTTAATTGGAGATAACAAACAATTGTATCGCTCTCACACAATTGCCCATTGCACTTTTCACATTGGTCATGACACTTTTCCCCATGGTTTTTATGTACTCCCTCATCAGTTGTTCCCAATTACAATTGGTTGTGATTGGTTGTGTAAATGAAAGCTCATCTTCAGTTTGATACACTTCATTTAGTACTCCCACAATCCCTCCCAATCCCATTTATTTATTCACATGGTGGTCCGAATTTTGTTCACGTATAGCACACCCTCGTGGATGTTCACACCCACACCAACGATGTTCGTGCTTTCCTTTGACATTTTCCTTCGCTATTCATGCTTAGAAAAATCAAAGCTCAGATTAGCCTTCCTGTACGCCACTCTATTTGCAGTGGTGACTTAGCCCCCATAAAAATGGCCACACGATGACGCTCTCCTCCCGCTAATCAACAACTCAACAAAGCCATTCAAGAGATTCTTGAGAAGGGAGTGATTACTCCTTCAAATAGTGAATGGGCCTCAGAGTCCCACTTAGTTGGCAAGGATGATGGTTCTTACTAATTTTGTGTTGACTTCAAGCCGCCCAATAAGATCAATGTCCATGACCTGTACCCCTTTGCATTGATGACCTCCTGGATTAGTTAGGCAAGTTGTGTTACTTCACTTCCTTAGATTTAGAATCTGGTTATTGGCAGATTTCTCTTGATTAGGCTGATGCCCAAAGTCAAAGCTAGAATGAGTTTACCTTACCCAAGATCAATCGGATAGCAGTTAGCACCGTTCTTCAGCCACCCCCTTCTATCCACATGGTTATCCCTCAAAATAAGATGTAGTTGGTAGAGGAGCCATCGGGTGTCCTCACTTCATTCCAGAGATCCACTGTAATAGGACTAGTCTTTGAAGTTCTTAAAGTCGAAAAGAATGTAGGCGTAGGGCATATCTTTCGTTAGCACGATTTGAAAGATTGTTGAATAGTCTATTAAATAGAGCTTATACGAATGAGT